>NC_142873.1:150578000-151856000 GCF_051225735.1 Oryctolagus cuniculus | reverse complement strand
CCTGGCACCGCGGTTAGTCACAGCCGGAAGCCGGAGCTGCCTGGCAGAGTGGCATGGGCCTGGCCCTGCGTGTCCGCCCGCTGGACAGTTGCTCATCTCTGTCTGTCCCAGAGCCTTCCCCGGGGCCAGGGGGAAGGCGCCCTGGGGTGAGTGAGCTCGGGTCCTGGAATCGCCACAGCCTTGAGCAACGCTGGAGCCAGACTCTGCCCCGGGCGGATGTGCTGGAATGGACGGTCCCAGGCAGGATGCCAATGCTACAGGTGGCAGACGCGGGGGCTGTGACCATTAGACTGTCCTGTCTCTGGACACACGTCGAGCTCTGCCCAGACCTCATCCTCAGAGCCCGAAGTGGGCTGGCGGGGCTGGGGATCCACAAGCTTGACCCCGCCTTGCCGAGTCCCAGAGGGACCTGCTGTCAGTCACACAGTCGAGAAGTCCCTGTCCTCGTTCCAAGACCTAGAGGGTCACCCCCACCCTGCTGACCTGCAGACCTAGGGCTGCGGCCACAAACGCCACGCCCTCAGCGCCCTGCGGCCACTCAGCCTGGTGCCCGGCTCTGCCTGACCGCTCATGGTGGGTTGTGTGTAGGTGGGGCTGGTCTCCCCGGGACCCTGCCTTCTTGGTGTCCCCCTGCCAGGTTGGAGTTGGCGTGGACCTCCTCTGGGCTCCTGCCCTGGCAAGCCCACGTGCCGGGCAGCACTTAGCAGTTGCTAAAACCCTTTCCCAGCCATCGTCTCTGCTTGGGTTTCCCCTAAATCCAGTGTCATCAGGGCGGGAGGCGGGCTGGGGACCGCCCAGCTCATGGTGGGAGGGAGGAGCGGAGGGGCGTGGCTGAGGGCAGGGAGGGTCTGAGTCCAGGGCTCTTAAACTCGGGACTCGACCCCTGGCGGGCAGCTCTCCGGAGGTCTCAGTGCCGCTTCAGCTGCCCTGGAGGTAGGTGCCCCTGAGGCACTGAAAGGTGCCAAGTGGCTGAACCTGGATTTGAACCCAGGTCTATCATAGATGCAGAGAATGGGGACGAGGTCCTGGCTCTGTGTGTGTGTGTGTGTGTGTGTGTGTGTGTGTTACTGTGTGTTCCCAGGGGCACAGGTGGGTTTGGGTTGCCTGTGTATGTGTGTGCATGTGACGGGGCAGGGTGTCTCCCCTGTACCTTGAAAATCCTGGTGTGGCCCCCAATGTTCAGATTTCCCCAAAAGAGGATGTGGGAAGCGATTGTCCCCTTGTTAGTCAGGATTCCTGGTGGATGGCGGCGGTGCTGCCTGACAACCAGGGTCCAGGAGGGGACCTGTGCAGCCCCTGTCAGCTGGGCCGTTGTGGGGTCCCCTTTCCTGGGGTGCTTCAGCCTCTGAGTTGGCCTCAGTATCCTGTGAGTGGGAGGCGCACGTAATACAGAAGCCAGGGCTGCAGCCGGGGGTCGGACTGGGCATCTCGGGGAGGGTGCTGGTTCTGGTAGGGGGCGGAGGACCCCAAGGCCTGACCCCTGAAGCCTTCCTGGCCTTCCCCCAGGGACCCTCTGGAGCCAGGCCCCCCAGCCAGCCTCCAGGGCAGGTGAGCTGGCTGGCCTGTTGCCTACGTGGGAGATCAGGGCCGGTCGCTTCCTGGGCCTCATGCTCCACGAGCCGGAGGAGATTCCTTCTCCGTGTGAGTGGCAGCTCCGAGGGAGCCACGGAGCCGCCGCGGAGCGAGGCTTGGACTTGGGGGTGGGCGGTGGATGGGAGTGGTAAAAGGGCACCGTGTTCCACCACCCTGTGCCCAGGGACCGGGTGCAGCGTTCGCTGGGCTGCCATGGCCACGAGCTCGGCTACAGGAGCTGAGTGGGGCGTCAGCTCTGCTCCGCAGGGACCCCAGGTCCTGCCCAGGGAGGGCGGGACTCCAGAGCCAGTGGCGCCGTCCACGGGGGCAGCGCAGGCCTCTCCCCAGCGCCACGTGTCACCCCTGGCTTCCCTGGGCGCCTCGCCCTCCACTCCTTGCTTCTTTCTCTTCTTTGACCTTTTTCACCGGCAAGTGTCCCCGTGGCTCCCCGGCCACTGCCCAGGCGCAAGTTCTGGGTTCTCCTGTGGGCTGTGCATACTCAAAATCTCATCCCTCTGGGGCCTCAGTGTTCTCACCCGTGACGTGGGACAGCAGACAGGATCTGCATTGCTGGGTTGTTGTGAGTTCCGGGGAGAGAGAGAGAGAGAGAGAGAGAGAGAAAGCCAGTCTGGTTCCCGGGAGATGGGGCACTCCCGGCCGGGGCTCCTGTAGCTCCCCCACTGGGACCGCCTTTCCCCTAGCCATCCAGTGTCCAGTCCAGAGTTAACCTCCACTCCCCAAGCGCCCCTGATCCCGCCCTCCGGGCTGTGAGCTCTGGAGTGGCAGGGGTAGGGTCTGGGGCCCCTGATCCCTGGCCTGCTCGAAGGCGCTGGGCCGGTGATGTCCACGTGCCGCTGCTGCGGGGCCAGCGAAGGGTGCTGCTGGGCCTGACAGGCGGGGGGCGGCAGAGGGGGCTTGTTGGCGGAGAGGGGGTCTGCAGCTCCCGTCCTTGCCCTGGTGTTCTGGGAGCCCTGGGCAGTCCCGAGGACAGGGAGGAAGAAGAACAAAGAATCTGGGTGAGGCACTAAGGCTCAGGAAGGGAGCAGAAAGGCCACCTGCCGGCGGAGAGCCCACCCGCGGGCAGCGTGGGTTATCAGGGCCGCCGGGCTGGGTGTGTCCTGGTGCGGGAGAGACTCCAGTTCCAGCCCAGCCTTTCCCATGAGCCCCTGGTGGACGAGAGCCGGGCCGGGCTGGCGCCTGCTGGGTACTGGGCGCCGTCACCGACCTCCGGAACCTCTCCCAGGGAGACGCGGGTTCCCTGTTTTCGGGTTGTGGGAGGGAGGTTCTGAGGGATGAGCTTTGCTTCTGGAGGTCTCACCTCTCTGGGGGGAGCCTGGGAAATGTGCAGGAGCCCCCCCGGGGAAGCTCCGTGTGCCTCCCACACCCTGCTCCCCGGGCTACCTGGGCTGGGCTACAGCGCCCCCCCCCCCCGGGCGTGGTGGGCACTGCACAGGGTGGTGGTCTTCTGCCTCAGTTGCTCTCATTTCTCCCAGGCCTCCCTGTTTCGCTGGCTCCCAGTAGACCAGGGTCTGAACCTCAGCCCTGCACCGTCCTGACTGCTGGTGTCAGCTCTCAGGTGCCCATGCAGGCTCCCGCTTCCGAATCCTGTGCCCCCACTCCCCGTGCCACGCCCTGCGGCGGTTACCTCCCTGACTCCAGCTGGCCTGTCCAAGGGCGGCAGGGTCAGGTATAGGACGAGAGTCCCTGCTGTGTGGGCGGCAGCAGCCGGTGCAGCCTGAGGGCCCTGGCGGTGAATGGGCCTCCCGGCCCTGTCTGGTGCACAGTGGTCAGCCCCTGACTCAGGCCGGGGCCCTGGGGGAGGGCAGAGGCCTTGCTGGCGCAAGGAGGCTTCCTGAAAGCTGAGCGTGTTGGGGAATTAGTCAGGTTGCTGTTCTGGTAGGATGTGGTGATTGCGGGAAGCATGGGCTGTGCCCTGGAGCTCGCGGGCAGGGCTGGGAACAGGTGGGTAAGGGCCTGGACCGCCCACTCCCCCTGCCCGTGGGCCAGGAGCAGGGCCCCTGCAGCCCACTGGGGTCCAGGAGCTGGGGAGCTGCAGAGAGGAAGACAGGAGCTGGGGAAGCTCCCACAGCCCCGCGGGCGGCCACTGGTCACCGCCCCCCAGCACGCACACAGGCCCTCCAGCCAGCCCATCTAGCCTTTCACTGCGGGAGCGTGCAAGACCCCCCTTGCTGACAAAGAGCCCCCACATCACTGTCCCTCCCTGCACCCAAAGACCTCCCCAGCACCCCCCTCCCTGCACACAGACCCCCCCAGCACTGCCCCTCTCTGCAAAGCCCCCCCAGCACTGCCCCTCCCTGCACACAGAGCCCCCCAACATCGTCCCCCCCTGCACCCAAAGACCTCCCCAGCATTGTCCCTCCCTGCACACAAAGAGCCCCCCAACATCGTCCCCCCCTGCACCCAAAGACCTCCCCAGCATTGTCCCTCCCTGCACACAAAGACCCCCCAACATTGTCCCTCCCTGCACCCAAAGACCCCCCCAGCACTGCCCCTCCCTGCACACAAAGCCCGCCCAGCGCTGCCCCTCCCTGCACACAAAGACCTCCCCAGCACTGTCCCTCCCTGCACACAAAGAACCCCCCAACATCGTCCCTCCCTGCACCCAAAGACCCCCCCAGCACTGCCCATCCCTGCACACAAAGCCCCCCCCAGCACTGCCCCTCTCTGCACACAAATCCCCCCCAGCACTGCCCCTCTCTGCACACAGATCCCCCCAGCACTGCCCATCCCTGTACCCGAAGACCCCCCCAGCACTGCCATCCCTGCACACAAAGCCCCCCCAGCAGTGCCCATCCCTGCACACAGACCCCCCAACACCGCCCCTCCCTGCACACAAGGGCCGCCTCTGCAGACAGCCCTGGGTGGGATGTCTGGGTGGGAGACCCAGGCCCAGCCATTCCCACCCCTGGCGCCAGGCTTCTGGGAGCAGTGGGAGCTGTGCCTGACCCCTCCTGACTCAGCCCCCCCAGGCCCCTCTGGGGACAGTCCCAAGACCCAGAATCCCAGCTCGTTAAAAATGTGGGCTCACACCCCACCCAGGACACGCTGTCCACCAAGTGCCCCCACTGAGAATTGGAGGATCTCAGGTTTGGGGACCACCCATCTCGGTCACCTTCACGAGTGGGGAAACAGGCCTGAGTTGCCCGAACAGCACGTGCGGGCCTGTGCTTTCTCCCAGCATCCTGTCCACTCTTCTCCAGATCCTTCTGGAGCCTCCCTCCCCCGTGTAGTTGAGGTGTGGGAGTTGGTGAAACTTGCAGAAGATAAAGTTGGGGACTGTGCCAAGGTCCCCGCTGAGCCGAATCTGGCACACCCACACTCTGTCCTGCAGCGCCATCTGCTGGCCGGTTCTGGTACTGTTGTGGCGTCTCGCCCTATCCTGCCATGCCTGGAAACTTACAGGGGGTCAAGTGCTTGGCTTCGACTGTCTTCTTCTGCCCCCGGGGGCATTGATGGGACGTCCTATAAAGGAAAAACTGACTGGTCCAGGTGTCCAGGTTCATTATTTTGCCTGAGGTCTGGCCATCCCGGTGGCACAGGAGTTCACCAGGCCATGCAGGTGGAGGTTGGCTCTCGCCAGGTCAGAACCCTGACCGCCGTGGCCTTCCAGGGGCGTGGTGGTGGCCAGCCCCTTGAGGACCATGTGGATGTTTTTTTTTTTTTTATTTCCCTGGAGGACACAAGGTGTCAAGTGAGATGGAAGCTGGTGACTGCGGGGCACCCGTGAGGACTTAGTCATGGCACTGATGCTTTGCCAGGCTGTGTTTTTTATTTTTTTAATATTTATTTATTTATTTGAAAATCAGAGTTACAGAGGTGGGGAGGGGAGAGCGAGCATGTGGGCTTCCATCTGCTGGTTCACTCCCCAAATGGCTGCATCAGCTGGGTCAGGTTGAAGCCAGCAGCCGGGCGCTTCTTCAGGGTCTCCCAAGTAGGTGACAGGGGCCCAGGGACTTGGGCCATCTTCTTCTGTTTTCCCAGGAGCACTGGCAGGGCGTTGGATCGGAAGTGGAGCAGCTGGGACACAAACAGGAGCCCACGTGGGAATGGGATGCCAGTGTCGCGGGCAGCGGCTTAAGCCATCACGCCACAGTGCCAGCCCCACCTCGTCTCTCTTTCTTAGATGAAAAAATCTAGGCAGAGATAAGAAGGAACTTGCTCAGGAACTGGTGTTTTTATTTTTAATATTTATTTATTATTTATTTGAAACAGTTACACAGAAGGAGAGGCAGAGAGAGAGGTCTTCCATCCGCTGGTTCACTCCCCAGTTGGCTGCAACCATCCAGAGCTGAGCCGATCTGAAGCCAGGAGCCAGGAGCTTCTTCCGGGTCTCCCACATGGGTGCAGGGGCCCAAGGACTTGGGCCATCTTCTACTACTTTCCCAGGCCACAGCAGAGAGCCGGATCAGAAGTGGAGCAGCCAGGACTCGAACCGGTGCCCATATGGGGTTCCGGCACTGCAGGCGGCAGCTTTACTGCTACGCCACATGCTGGCCCTGGCTGGTGTGGTCTTGCAGCAGGTTAAGCCCCTGCTCAGGATGCCCGTGTCCTGTGTCAGAGTGCCCGTTCTCCCGGCTGTTTGAACTTCTGATCCAGCTTCCTGAGAGGCAGTGTATGGTGGCCCAGTCTTTCCCCTTCTGTCACTCTGCCTAATTTTTTTAAAGTGACTTGCTCAGAGCTACGTAGGATGGGGGGTTGGCGTTGTGGTGCAGTGAGCTGAGTGGCTGCCTGCCGTGCCAGCGTCGCCCCCTGTGCCAGAACATGGGGTTCAAGTCCTGGCTCTCTGCATCCAACCCAGCTCCTTACTAATGCGCCTGGGGTGGCGACAGAGGACAGCCAAAGTGCTTGGGCCCTTGCCACCCACGTGGGAGACCTGGATGGAGCTCCAAGCTTCTGGCTTCAGCCTGGACCAGCCTGAGCCATTATGGCCATTTGGGGAGTGAACCAGCAGAAGAAAGATCTCTCTGTGTCTCATTCTGCCTTTCACATCAATAACGCTTTATATTAAAGAAGCTACCTGGGATGGTAGAAATGGAATGTGCTTTCTGTGCTAGGCTCACCGAACGCCTCACTTCATCTTCCCGATGGCCGCCTGGTGCAGGTGCCATTAACGGCCCCATCCGCGAGCTTCAGAGAGAAGTGGAGCGAGCAGGGTTCTGTTGGGTTAGTGAGCGGCAGAGCTGGGTTTCCAACCCAGGCGTCAGATGCCAGAAGCCACGCTCTGACGTCCCCACCCCCCACCATGCCCCCGGGCCTGCCGCCCCTCGCCTGCCCCTCACCGCCCCCTGTGCTTGCCTCCAGGGCTCCGAGGCCACGGGCACGATGCTCAGGGTCCTGGTGGGGGCCGTCCTCCCTGCCATGCTGCTGGCTGCCCCCCCGCCCATTAACAAGCTGGCGCTGTTCCCGGACAAGAGCGCCTGGTGCGAGGCCAAGAACATCACCCAGATTGTGGGCCACAGCGGCTGCGAGGCCAAGTCTATCCAGAACAGGTGGGAGCTGGGGGCCCTGGGGGCGAGGGGAGGAGGACCAGGGCGCGCCCTGCCTCTCTGTGACACTGGTGCCGTGCCATCTCCTCCCGCAGGGCCTGCCTGGGACAGTGCTTCAGCTACAGCGTCCCCAACACCTTCCCGCAGTCCACAGAGTCCCTGGTGCACTGCGACTCCTGCATGCCTGCCCAGTCCATGTGGGAGATTGTGAGTACTGCTGCCCCGCCCCGCGCCCCCCCCCCCCCCCCGCGCGAGCAGGGCACAGGGCTTGTCCTGGGGAGGCGGACAGGGTTGCCCTGGGTCCCACCCCAGCTTGCTCAGGACACAGGATCTGCCTGAGCTCTGCCCCAGTGCCACTCCTGTGTTCTCAGTGTCCCCATGGTCAGAGGCCAGGAGCAAGCCTTGGCCTTGCCCGGTGCTGCCCGCCGTCCAGCGTGGTCTTTACTGCTGCCCCCACCCTCCCTCTGAGCCTGGCACCCGGCACCAGCTCGCCTGTCACCTGCTCTGCTCGGGGCCCTTCCCTACTGGGCAAATCTGGTCAAGTTCTGTTCATTCTTCTGCCCTTGGCTTAAGCACTGCACTCTGGGGCCCCTCCCTGGACACCCCCACCCCGACCCTGCGTGCGGTTGGCTCTCGGAGCCCCGAGGGCCTCCCTGGAGCAGGTGGCGCAGCCCCAGGCTTGCACCTGCACCTGGTGGGCTCTGCAGCTCTGTGTGCCCCACCAGACCCTGCATCCCCTGAGGGCGTCTGCGTGTCCCCAGAGCCTGCGTGGAGCAGGTATTCTGGGGCAGGAAGGGGGAAAGGCGGCCAGACAGACAGCAGGCTCATCAGAAGGGCCAGGGCAGGAGGCCCACGGGTCTCCTGCGGGGTGAACCCCAGTAGGCTGGGGCCTTGGCCTGGGTCCCCTTTGAGGAAGGAAGTGGTGTCTGGGCAGGGCCCAGGCTGAGAGAATCAGTAGGCAGAGCTGGGAGGGCGGGGCCGGAGGTGGTGGTGGAGCGAGCAGCCGGCTCAGCCCGGAGCCCCTCCCTTTCCTGGGGGCCCTGTGGCTGCTGTGGGGGGGTGGACAGGGAGGGAGCAGGGCCAGGAGTGAGGAGACAAGTCCTGTGGTCCCTGCAGCGGGCTCAGACCCCTCCCGGATGCCCCCCCCCCCCCGCCCCGAGCTGCCTCAGGTGTCTGGCCCCACGCGGAGGTGTGGCCCGGCCTCGTACACACCCCTGCCCTGCTCTCCGCAGGTGACCTTGGAGTGTCCTGGCCACGAGGAGGTGCCCCGGGTGGACAAGCTGGTGGAGAAGATCTTGCATTGCAGCTGCCAGGCCTGTGGCAAGGAGCCCAGTCCCGAGGGGCTGAGCGTCTACGTGCAGGGCGAGGATGGGCCCGGCGCCCAGCCCGGCGGGCAGACCCCCGAGCCCGAGGAGCCCCCAGGCGCCCCCCACACCGAGGAGGAGGGGGCGGAGGACTGAGGCCCCCGACTCTCCCCCCCTCCCCCCCGGGACCCCCTGTGGAATGCTGGGTCTCACCCCCACCGCCCGGGGAAGAGTGAGGGGAGAGGCTGAAGCCCCCCTTTGGCACTGGATGGACTTGGATTCGGACTTGGACTTGGACTGCTGCCCGGTTGCCGTGGAGATCTGCAGGGGAGGGGCGGAGCCAGGCTGCACAATTTAATATATTCACGGGTGGGGGGAGGAAGCAAGGTCCTGTGGGGTCTTTCTTTGGGGGGGTCCTCTTGCTTTCTGCCTTCTAGAGGTGTGCTCCTGGGAGGGGGAGGGGGGGTCCCCAAGATGGAGCACAGGCTAAGGCCCAAGCTCTCGGTGGGGCAGGGTCCTGGGGGTGCAGATGGTGTAACGGGGGTGGGGTAGGGGCCCCTGAACGAGGGTGGGCACTGTGCCCGCATCTACCCTGACTTTGGAAGCTCCAGCCCCGCCCCCGGGTTCCCTGAGCCCTGTGGCTCCCTCCCCGCCTGGGGAAGCCCCTCCCTTGAGCGCAGGAGCCTCCCTTGCTGGGGGGTTTGGGAGTCAGGCCCGGGCAGGGCCCAGCTGACTCAACAGCTCCAGAACCGGGCACCAGGCTTTCTGGCCTTTCTCCGGCTTCCTGGGTTGGCCTGGTGCTCGGGCTGGGGAGAGCAGGCAAAGATGGACCCTCCCTGGGCCAGCCCTCGGACCATCATTGAGACGCGCACCCCACCCTCTTCACCTTGGAGATCCGGCCCCGCCCACTGCCCTCCAAGTCCGAAGGCCTTAGGAAGCCCCATCCTCTCCCGGAGGCAGGTGGGGGGCAGAGGGTGGCCTGCCTCCGGTGGGGGAAGGGCGGCCCTGGCTGAGCCTGAGGCACTGCAGTGTGGGTGCTGGGGCTGACATCTCTGTAACCCCCATCCCGCCACCCCTGGCTCCCAGCTGCACTTTAACCTCCGGAGTGGGATGGGACCCGGGGCCAGGAAGAAAGTGCCTTTGTCCCAGCACTGCGTGCGCCCAGGGCGCTGCTGGTCGCCGCCCCCGCCCCGTGCTGGACCTTGTAGCCAGTAGATAGACGCCACCCGACAGCCCTGCGCCTCCTTGGCAATAAACCCCTTCCACACCTGCCTTCTCGTTCTCGTCCTCGGCTGCGCTGGGGGAGGGAGGGAGCCGTGCGGAGCTGCAGGTGCTGAGGGCTCCCTGCATCCTCCTGTGACCCGCCCACTTTCCCACGGCAGGGGGGAAGCCATCCCTCCTGCTGCCCCCACCCACCGTCTCCATGGTTGCCACCTCCTCCCATGGCCGCTGCTCTTTGGCATCAGGTGCACCCAGGGTGGGCTTCTAGAACCACGCCCGGCAGATGTCCCACCCTCGGTGCCCTGGGCTGGCCTCTGGCCATCTCCTTTTGCCCTCACGGTGACTCCCCCATCAGCCCTGGCTGGACCCCAGCCTTGGCCTGGGCCTTGGTACAGGGGAAACAGACAGAACCCCAGGCCACCAGCGGCGAATGAATACAGCCAGCCCGCCGGGTGCCGCCTCTGCTTGCAGCCAGCTGCTGGCCAGGGTATTCGGAACAGGCCACTCCCCACCGCGACTTCCAGGGCACACACTCCAGACGGGGAGTTGTGGATGCGGCACTAGAGGGGTTAGCAGTTGTCCCAGGGTCGTGCAGGTGAGGAATGTCACCGACAAGACAACTCAGGGGCCAGTGGCGTGGCATAGCAGGTGAAGCTGCCGCCTGGGACACCTGCAGACTCTGGGTGCCAGCTGCAGTCCCGGCTGCTCCCCGGCTGGTGCAGCTCCCTACGAAGGCGGCTGGGACAGCACTGGAGGAATAGCACCTACAGGGGGAAGACGCTCCTGGGTCCTGCCCTGGTTGATGCAGCCCTTTGGGGAGTGAGCCAGAGGATGGAAGAACTCTCTCTCTCTCTCTCTCTCTCTCTCTCTCTCTCTCTCTCTCTCTCCTCTGACTTTCAGATTTAGAAAATAAAAAGACTGAAGACTGGAACCGGTCTGGCCCAGAGCCCACAGCGAGCTGGAGGAGCCCGACGCCCAGGGTGCCATCCGATAGTGCGCGGGGCCCGCTTTCCATGTGGCTTTCGAGCAGGAAGCCCAGGCTCTGGCACAGGGGACTCCCCATGTCCCCTGACGTCACACTGGACACTGAAGCCTGGCAGTCAGGACCCCGGCAGTAGGGATGGGTGCTTGGCACGGGGGTTAAGGCACCACGTAGGGTTTCTGCATCCCACATCGGAGTGCCTGGGTTCCTGTCCCAGCCCTGCTTCTGATCCCAGCCTCCTGCTCGTGCACACCCCGGGGAAGCAGCAGGTGATGGCTCAGGTCCTTTGGTCCCTGGCACCCTCTTGGGAGACCTGCACTGGGTTCCCCATCCCTGGCTTCAGCCTGGCCCAACCCTGGCTGTTGCAGGCATTTGGAGAGTTACCCAGTGGGTGAGAGATCTCTGTCTATCTCTCTCTTTGCCTTTCAAATAAATATTAAAATAGATAGAGCAGCGTAGATGTGTGGTACTGGGCCGTGGTCCCAGTGGATTCGGCGCCCAGCACTGTCATGGTCAGGGGCTGTCTCTGGAGCAAAGCAGGGTGTAAAGTCACAGCTGCATGGAGAAGAAAATGAGGGACTGTTTGGGAATGAAGCACATGGGACTGGGGCTGGCGCTGTGGCACATGGACTGAGCCTCCACCTTCGGTGCAAGCATCCCATATGGACGCCGGTTCGAGTCCCGGCTGCTCCTCTTCCGATCCAGCTCTCTGCTGTGGCCTGGGAAAGTAGTAGAAGGTGGCCCAGGTCCTTGGGCCCCTGCACCCACGTGGGAGACCTGGAGGAAGCTCCTGGCTCACAGTGACCATCTGGGGAGTGAACCAGCAGATGGAATCTCTCTCCCTCTCCCTCCCTCTGTCTGTAACTCTACCTCTCAAATGAATAAATAAAATCTTAAGAAACAAATAAAAAGCAGGTGGGAGTGTCAGCGTGGCTGCTGGAAGGCCCCGGGGAGCTGCCAGAGTTCTGACGTCATTCTCCGTGCAGCAAGGAGCCCTGGAGCGCACGAGGCCATGCAGAGCTGCGTCTCAGAGATGCTAAGATGGGTGGGGGTAGGGGGAGGCTGGAGACCATCAGGGGTCACAGCCATGGTCCAGGCATGAGATGGTGGGGGCCAGAGTTGGGTGAGAGCAATGGGGTTGGAGAGGCTGGACCCGGTCAGAGAGGCAGGGCTCTTTCACAGAGGCAGGGCCGTGCGGGAGGTGTTCTGTCCTTGGACGAGGGAGCCCAGCGAAAGGGATCTGAAGGGCCAGCGGCGCTGTGGAGGAGCAGGTAAGGCCGCTGCCTTCAGTGCTGGCAACCCATACGGGTGCCGGTTTGAGTCCTGGCCGCTCCACTTCCAATCCAGCTCTCTGCAGTGGCCTGGGAAAGCGGTGGAAGATGGCCCAGGTCCTTGGGCCCCTGCACCTGCGTGGGAAAACCTGGAGGAGGCCCTAGCTCCTGGCTTTGGTTTGGCACAGCTTGGGCCATGGTGGCCAGTTGGGGAGTGAACAAGCGGATGGATGACCTCTCTCTCTGCCTTTCCTTCTCTCTTTGTGTAACTCTGACTTTCAAATAAATAAATAATTTTTTAAGGGATTTGAGAGATGACAGATTGTTAGCTGTGCCAGGTTGCTGGTGGTGGTGATGGATGTGTGTGTATGTGTGTATGTAAGCGTGGGGAGTAACTTCTGAACTTTTGTTTTGGCCGAACTCAAACCGAGCCACCCTGAGAGCCTAAGGGACGCGTTGCAGCCCCCTGCCCCCTTCCACGAGGGTGGATGGCCTTGGGATGTTCTCAAGGGATCGATACTGACACCGGCAAGGTGCACGCAGCCATGCTCTGGGTGGCTGGGTACTTCACCCCAGCTTCCCTGCCTTCTTTGCCTATGTGCCATGTTTGCCTACGTGGAGCCAGCTCGCCACACCTCGGGGTGCCCCAGTCTGCTGGACCGGGCCATGCCTAACTGGAATCTTGAGCGAGTCACAGGTTCATGAGGCTCAGTTTGCCCAGGTGTGAAATGGGCAGTAAGGGGTGAGCCCAGGCACAGCGAGCTCTGGCCGGAGCCTGGCGTTTAGCAAAGCCCTGGGGAACAGCAGCCACAGCTGCGGGGGCTTCTCCTCACCTGCTGACCAGCTGTTCATTGAGCACCTAATACATGCCAGAGACACAGCCGTGAACAAGACAGAGACCCCCGCACGCCACGCCGCCTTCTCCTTGTCCTCAGCCTGCTGGCAGGTGCGCGGGCCAGGGTGCAAGGCCTCAGCTGCCCCTGGCGCATCAGCTGTCTCCTCCAGAGGGGAGCTCACCTAGGCTGGAAGTCACAGGCGGAGGCCAGCCAACTCTGAAATGTGGAGGCATTTAGGACTCAAGTTCAAGATAACATGTGCGGCCACAAGGTGGCACCACCACCCTGACCCCGATTTTTTTTTTTTTTTTTTTAATTAAAATTCTAGCACAGTACTGTTAACAATGTCGCACCTGTGACTTGATTACCCGGAACGAAGACGCGGTAACATGATTGTCAGGGCAGGGCTGTGCTGCAGTGGGTTAGGCCACCGCTCGGAGCCCGTGTGGTATGTGGGAGTGCCCGGGATGGAGTCCTGGAAACTCCTCCTGCAATGCAGCTCCGTCCAGTGCAGCCTGGCTCCAGTGCTGCGGCCCCTGCCGCCCCCATGTAAGACGCATGGGGAGCCCCTGGCTCCTGGGCTCAGCCTGGCCCAGCCCTGGCTGCGCGGGCATTTGGGGAGTGAAGCAACAGACGGAGGATCTTTCTCTTCCCTCTCTCCCCTCTCTCTGTTGTGCTACCTTTCAAAGAAGTAAACAGATACATAAATCTTTAAAGTTCATCATCATGTTTTCTTTGCAAAGAGAGAGAGAGAGAGAGAGAGGTCTTCCATCCACTGGAAGTGGCCGCAATGGCTGGAGCTGCGCTGATCCGAAGCCAGGAGCCAGGAGCTTCCTCTGGGTCTCCCATGTGGGTGCAGGAGCCCAAAGACCTGGGTCATCTTCTGCTGCTTTCCCAGGCCACAGCAGAGAGCTGGATCGGAAGAGGAGCAGTCGGGACTTGAACTGGCGCCCGTATGGAATGCCGGCACTGCAGGTGGTGGCTTTACCCGCTACGCCACAGCGGGAGCCCCTGGAATGTGTTCAACATTCATTCTCTTCACGTCTCCACCACCCAAACTTCAGAACAGCAGAAAACTTTGTTTTAAAAATTGTATTCTTAGTCTTTCTTTCTTTTTTCTTTTTTTTTAAAGATTTATTTTTATTTATTTATTTGAGAAGCAGAGTTCCAGATAGGAGCAGAGACAGAAAGAAAGGTCTTCCGTCCACTTGTTCACTCCCTAAATGGCTGCAGCAGCCAGAGCTGGACTGATCTGAAGCCAGGAGCCAGGAGCTTCTTCCGAGTCTCTCACATGGGTGCAGGGCCCAAGGACTTGGGCATCTTCCACTGCTTTCCCAGGCCACAGCAGAGAGCTGGATCAGAAGTGGAGCAGCCGGGACTTGAACTGGATGCCGGGGCTGCAGGCCGCAGCTTTATCCACTACACCACAGCGCCAATCCCAGAGAACCTTTATTTTATGTTATTCATTAATTAATTTTAAAAGCAGAAATAGAGAGAGAAGGAGAGAGAGAGAGAAATTACCCATCCGCTGGCTCATTCCCCAAATGGCTGCAACAGCAGGGGCTGGGCCAGGCCCAAGCCAGGAGCCAGGAGCTCCATCCAGGTCTCCCATATGGGTGCAGAGGCCCAAGGACCTGGGCCATCTTCCACTGCTTTCCCAGGCCACAGCAGAGAGCTGGATTGGAAGTGGAGGAGCTGGGACTCGAACCAATGACCATATGGGATGCCGGCTCTGTAGGTGGATGCTTAACCAGCGCTGGCCCCAGTGGAGAACTGACGAGGCGTCACCAACCTCACAGAGCAAGGAGAAGAATCAGGGTTATGAGTCCAGGTCAGTGGTCCCCCCAGGACCCATTCTGAGCAGCACTGTCGGGGTTGTGGCCGTCGCCCACATCCGGGCTGCCGGGGCTCCAGGAGTTACCACAGAGCCGAACACAGCCCCATTTTGCAGATGGGAGCGCCAAGGCCGACAGCTAGTGCTGACAGCACCACAGGGTTCGCAGATGATAGCAGCGTTGTTTCATAACAACCCTGCGAGTCTCAATGTGCTGTTCCGCTGCCTACGGAGCAAACCACGCCCCCCGAGATGGGGCTGCTGGCCTTCGTTTTGCATTGTTTTTTAAAAAATATATTTTTTATTTGAAAAGATGTCACATGCGTGTCTGCACACATGTACACATGCACACGCACACACACCCACTGGTTTACTCCCCAAATGGCTGCAACAGCCAGGGCTGGGCTGGGCCAAAGCCAGGAGCCAGGAGCCAGGAACTCCATCCGGGTCTCCCACGCGGGTGCAGGGGCCCAAGCACGTGGGCCGTCTTCTGCTGCTTTCCCAGGCACTTTAGCAGGGAGCTGGGTCAGAGTGGAGTGGCTGGAACTTATCCCAGCGATCAGATGGGATGCTCGTGCCGCAGGCAGTGGCTTTACCCACTGAGCCACAGCACTGGCTCCCCGGGGCTGCCGGCCTGAAGTCCTCAGGGTGCTAAGCAGTGGAGCAGGGAATCCTGGGGCAGGGCTCTCTGGCTCTCAGTCTGGGCTTGGGCCTGGGGCATTGCAGCAATCTCCTGGGGTGCGGTCTGGTGTCTGGGGGCCGCACAGCAGCTCGGGGTGGGGGTGGGGCCTGTAGGGTCTTAGGTTTCCGCCAAGAGGGACCTTGGCACCTGCAGCGGGCTTCCTCGGCCCTGGGTGCTGGCAGACCCTTGCTCGCTTGCTGTGAGTGATCTTGGCGAGGTGTCGTTGAAGCAGGAGTGTCGCAGGACCAGGAGTCACACAGGAAACTCGGATGTGGGAGTTGTGACTTCTGTTTCCGGGGAGGGCAAAGGCCCAGCACTCTGGACCCGTCCGCACTGCTCTACAGCTTTTCCTTCTGTCGCCATCGCTACTTCATGATTACTCTGTATGCTTGCTCCGTCTTCTCCCACTAGAACGTGCGTTCTGTGGAGTGGGGAATCTTTGCCTTTTTTTTTTTTTTTAAGATTTATGTATTATTTATTTGCGAGGCAGAGTTAGAGAGAGAGAGAGAGAGAGAGAGAGAGAGAGAGAGAGAGAATCTTCCATCCACTGGTTCACTTTCCCAAATGGCTGCAACGGCCGGAGCTGGGCCAATCCGAAGCCAGGAGCCAGGAGCTTCTTCCAGGTCTCCCATGCGTGCAGGGGCCCAAGCACTGGGACCATCTTCTACTGCTTTCCCAGGCCACAGCAGAGAGCTGGATGGGAAGAGGAGCAGCTGGGACGCCAACCAGTGCCAGCACTGCAGGCGGCGGCTTAACCTCCTGGGCCACAGCACCCACCCCGAATTTTTGCCTTTGTTGCCACCGGGTCCTTACGGGGCCCGCCACGCAGCAGGTGCTCAGTACGGCTTTGTGGAGGGGATGCAATGCATAGAATTGGTCTGGCCGCGAGGGTAGGCGCCCTTCTCAGCAAGAGGGAGAGAGACACATGGTGGTGACACCCAGGGGAGCACATCCCACTTCCAGCAGACCACGAGACGCCCAGGCCCCCGGTTGGGAGCCCACAGGTCAGGCACCTCCTCTTGAGTGCCCGGACGGTTTCTGCTCACAAGACCTGGGGTGGGTGAGGGACTATTAACCCATTTTGTAGATCAGCAGCTGAGGCCCAGATGGTGTTAAGTGATTTGCCCAGTATTTCCCAACTGGCTCCGCGTGACCCCGCGCGAGTGGGAAGACTCCTGCTGGGGAGCAGTCTTGGTGAGAACTAGGTCTCCTGTGCGGTTCCCACGTAGGGCTTGGGGAGGGGCGTACGGGGGTGTGGCAGCTGTCACCGCCGGGGAGGCGACCGGGTTTGGGACCCCGCTAGCAGGCGAAGCTGGGGTTCGGCTCTCTCCGCCCACTGAGGGGCGGGGCGCACGCTCCGCGCCGGGGACCGCGCGCTCCTGGCAGCACCGCCAGCTCCTCCGCGCGAGGCGGCCCCTCGCAGCGCCTCCCGGGCTCCGCTGCCCCCGGCCAGGCGGCCCACACCGCCTCTTCCTCTCGCAGCCCCGCGGCGCCTGCCGCAGTCGCCGGCCGCGGAGCAGTGCGGAGCGCCCAGGTACGGAGCCCGGGCGGGAGGCGCGCCGGCGACCGGGCGGCCGGGCGGGAGGGGGCGAGGCGCAGCTGCTGCCCTTCTAGCCCCGCGGGGCCTGCCCGGCCCGGCGCCCTCCCGCGCGCTGCTGGGGCCGCGTGCGCCCGATCCGGGGGTGCCTCTGCGCCCTCCACGCCGGGGACCTCGCTTCCACCCCCAGGCCATCACCTAGCGGCCCCGAGCGCTCCAGCTCCCCACCGGGTGCCTCCCACGCCCACCCACCGCGTTTCCCTCCTGCTTCCACCCGCCCGGGCTCTGCCCCAGGCCAGGTGCCCCCTCCTCCATCTCACCGTCCACGGCATCCGGGGGTCCCTGCTCCAACCGATGGAGCCCCTCCAACCTCCTAACTTTGCGCCTCTCCCCTTAGAGGGGACGAGGCTTATCAGGTGCCCCTCCCCAAACTTCCCATCCTTTGCTCCAGGTGTTCCTGCCCCCACCCCGAAGGCGTCCCCGTGATCCTTCTCAGTCTTCCTCTGGTCGCTGCCCTTTGACCTAGCGCCCCACCCCCACCCATCCCACCTGCTAACCTCTTGTGTTAGGGGGTAGTGTCTGTGCCCATCCCGCCTCTGCTCTGCACCCGGACCGTCCTCGTCCCCTCAGCCGCGTCCCCATGGTCCCAGAGCCGGGCCCTGCCAACAGCAGCACCCCGGTGTGGGGGTCGGGGCCGCCGGCGGCCGCGGCGGGCAGCGGCTGGGCGGCGGCCGCGCTGTGCGTGGTCATCGCGCTGACGGCGGCGGCCAATTCGCTGCTGATCGCGCTCATCTGCACGCAGCCGGCGCTGCGCAACACGTCCAACTTCTTCCTGGTGTCGCTGTTCACGTCGGACCTGATGGTGGGGCTGGTGGTGATGCCGCCCGCCATGCTGAACGCGCTGTACGGGCGCTGGGTGCTGGCGCGCAGCCTCTGCCTGCTCTGGGCCGCCTTCGACGTGATGTGCTGCAGCGCCTCCATCCTCAACCTCTGCCTCATCAGCCTGGACCGCTACCTGCTCATCCTGTCGCCGCTGCGCTACAAGCTGCGCATGACGCAGGCGCGCGCCCTGGCCCTCGTGCTGGGCGCCTGGAGCCTCGCCGCGCTCGCCTCCTTCCTGCCCCTGCTGCTGGGCTGGCACGAGCTGGGCCACGTGCGCGCGCCTGCCCCGGGCCAGTGCCGCTTCTTGGCCAGCCTGCCCTTCGTCCTCGTGGCGTCGGGCCTCACCTTCTTCCTGCCCTCTGGTGCCATCTGCTTCACCTACTGCAGGATCCTGCTGGCTGCCCGCAGGCAGGCCCTGCAGGTGGCCTGCCTCACCACCGGCGCCGCGGGCCAAGCCTTGGAAACACTGCAGGTACCCGGGGAGGGCTTGTGGGCGGGACAGGAATGAGCAGCCAGCCGCCCGGCGACCCCCTGGGCATCCCCTACTTAATAAACTCTGGTCGTGTCTGGCACTGCCCCGCCCTACTGAAATCCTGACTCATTGCCTCTCTGCCCACAGGACAGCTCCATCAGGGCGGGGTGGGGGTGGCCCGGCTTCTCCAGCATAAACAGGTGCAGCGGAATTTAGAGCGGGCTTCTCCCCCGTGTGCTCCTCGCCTAGCATCCCCCTCACGGTCAATGGCACTGGCAGGAGCTCCCGAGACGTGGACCCCAGCTGAGTTTTCTCCTTCACGCCGGTGCTGCTCATTAGCCAGGCCTGCTGGTGCCGCCGCCTAAGTGGGTGCTGTCCCCACTACCACCTCCTCATTCAAGCCATGTGCATTTCGTACCTGGGAGTCTTGCATAGACTTCTGCTGGCTCCCTGCTTCCGCTTCAGATCCACTGCTCTCTGATTTCTGAACGGGAGCCAGAGCAATTATGAAAAAAAGAAAAAGTGGTGGTGGTGGGGTTTGTGTTGTTCCAGCTTCAGACCCTTCAGGGGTTGGAGATGAGCAGCAGGCCTGTGTGGGGTCCAGCCCTCCAACCTCCTCCACTTCATCTCTCTTCTCTTCCCTCTTCCCGTGGCCCTTAAGACAGTTCCCGGAAGGCACACGGCTTGCTTCTGTGCCGGGGTCTTTGCACCTGCTCTCCTCTCTGCCTGGTGCGCTGTGCCCCAGGGCAGCACCTGACTCCTTCCCGGCTCACCTCTTCCCAGAGGCTGTCCCTGAGCACTGCAGACCCCTGCGTACCCTCTTCCCTGTTGTTCTTCATCTAATTTGTTTTTAAAAAGATTTTATTTGTTTATCTGAAAGGCAGAGTTACAGACAGAGAGGGAGAGGCAAAGAGAGAGATCTTTCATCTGCTGGTTCATTCCCCAAATGGCAGCAATAGCTGGGGCTGGGCCAGGCTGAAGCCAGGAGCCAGGAGCTTCTTCTGGGTCTCCCACATGGGTGCAGGGACCTAGGCATCTGGGCCATCTTCTGCTGCTTTCCCAGGAGCATTAGCAAGAAGCTGGATTGGAGGTGGAGCAGCCAGGACTCAAACTGGCGCCCACAGGCATACTGGCATCATAGGCTTAACCCACTGCGCCACAGCGCCGGCCCCTCCATCTGATTTGTTGCCTTGTTCATTCTGTCTCCCCGACTTGACCGTAAACTCTAGGAAGGCTGCGTGTATCCAGGCCAGTTTTGATGTCCACTGTGCGCAGTAGGTACCTGGTGCTTACTCGTGAATGGGCGGGTGCTCTTGGCCCAAGGCCTTGGTGTGTCTGTAAGAGGAGTGGCTGCCCTTGCCACCAGGCCGAGCTGGGCTTGTGTCCTGTTGTCCACCCCGAGGGCTGGGGGTGTGGACAGACGGCAACTGGGCCCCGCAGGCTTGGGTCACAGGCCATGGGGAAGGTCCCAGCTGGGCTCTCCAGGCTCGTTTGAGTGGGGAAGGCTCTTGGGGGCTAAGGGGTGACTGGTGACCGAGGGGAAAAAGGCTCATGGCCCTCTCGCAGCCCCTCAGAGTGGCAGCCCGGCTGGAGGCCCAGAGCTGCACCTGTTCCCCAACGAGGAGGGTGCGGGTGGCTCTTCTGCCCGGTCTGTGCTCCCCCCACCCCAGACATTCTGGAGTCTCAGGGGGTGGCTGTGTCCCTGACTTGCTTCTCTAGGGGTGGGATGGCTGCCCTGGCTGTCTGCACACTCTCTGGGGGACTTGTAAGAGACTTCACGTCGTCTGGAACCCCTGGGGATGCCTGCTGTACCACCTCTCCCACCCCAGGCCCATGCATCCCTCAGATGTATGGAGGCACTTCCAAAGTTACTGGAACATGTGATTTAAAGATAAGTTGTTTTGGTGCAAAAACATTTTATTTATTTAAAAGGCAGTGATGGAGAAGGACAGGTAGAGAGGGAAGGAGAACTTCATCTACTGATTCAGTCAACCCCCAAATGGCCTCAAAGGCTGGTGCTGGGCCAGGCCAAGGCCAGGAGGCAAGAGCTCCATCTGAGTCCCTCACATGGTGGCAGGTGTGTCCGTCCCGCAATCAGAGGCCACCACGTACCCAGCCTCAGTTAGCAGGGAGCTGGATGGGCAGTGGAGCGGCCGGGACTCGGAGCTGTCCTCCAAGGTGGGACGCCGGCATCACAGGCGGTGGATTAAACCGCTCTGCCACATACGAGCCCCCCAGAAACATTTCACCTTTTTAAAAAAATTATTTTCATTTTATTTGAAAGAGAGACAGAGATCTTCCATCCTCTGGGTCACTGCCCATATGCCTGCAACAGCCAGGGCCAGGCTGGGCCAAGACCGGAAGCCCAGAACTCAGTCCAGGTCTCCCTTGTGGGTGGCGGGGACTGACATTCTTGAGCTAAGACTTGCTGCCTCCCGGGGTTCACATTAGCAGGGAGCTGTGTTGGAAGCGGAGAGCCAGGACTCGAATCCCGCACTCCGCCCATGTGGGATGCAGGCGTCTCAAGCGGTGATGGCAGCTGCTGTGCCCAATGCCCGTCCCACACGACGCATTTTGGAATCTGTGCACAGTTTCTCATAATACACAGCTTCCACGGACTCGTTGAAGATCCCCACGCTTAGCCTTCGTGAAAAATCCTGTCACTGGGAAATCCGTGTCCTTGGCACAAAGGCCACCACAAACCCAGCTTCGGTGCAGGTGGAGACAGCGCAGCCGCAGTGCCGCTCCGGGTGGCCGCAGTGCCGGAGCCTGGGGTCTGCTTGCTCTGGGCGGGGTGTAGGGGACGGCAAGGACTCGGTTGCATCCACGGGAGACTTCCTGTTGACATCAGCGGATCTAGAAGAGAACTGTCCAGACCCCCGTCCTCACTCTGGGACTCCCTTCTTTTGTGGTTTGTCTGTTTAGCTCCCACAGTCTCGAGGGACTAGGATGTGAGTTGGCTGGTCTGGGTGAGGTCAGAGTGGGACAGAGCAGGGTCCCCACGGTCTGAGTCTAGTCAGCTCCTACCGCCTGGGATGTGGCCTCAGAACCTGGGGAGGGGTCTCCCGGGCCCCACATCCTGTGCACCAGGCATCACACTAAGCTCACTCTTGCAAACACCTGTCAAGGCAAGCATGGCCACCGTCCCATTGGGCAGCCAGGGAAGCGGAGGTGCAGCAGGAAGGGTGGCGATTTGCCCAGGGTTCCATTCAATGCCTTGGTCTGAGCTGGTGCTGCCTGTGCTTGGCGACACCACGTGGCCCCGTACTTCTGAGCCGCTGTCCTTGGAACTCCCCTCTTGTTTTCCACACGCGCTCCCTGCGTGATCTCATCTTGTCGCATGACTGAGGTCACTGCCCACACCCAGCTGATGGCTTCCAGCCTGCCACTCACCGAACGCGCCCCAGCCCCAGCCCCCTGCAGGCTCCCCTGTAGGCAGCCTGGAGGCCTCTCTTTTTCCCACGCTCCCCAATCCACCTTCTGGTCTCTACCTTCAAAACCTCTCATCTTTCCACGGTGACCCTCAGGACTGAGCCCTGCGGCAGGCAGCCGAGCCTCGTGTATTGCAGTCACCCCCCCGACTCCCAACTTCACACACGAGCGGCAGGTGGGGGGGCGACCACTGTAAAATGTGAGTCCAGTCGCTTCCTGCCTCCCTTGCTCTTCATTTCCCTGCTGCTCCTGGAACAGACCGGGCACACCGCAACCTCAGGACTTTTGCACATGCTGCACCCGCTCCCTGGAGTGTCTTCCTCACATCTCCACCCCTGCTCCCTCTTGCCCACATCACTTCCTTCTCTCCACCCAGAGTAGCAGCTCCCGCCCCTCCCCAGCGCCTCCAGTCCTCCTCTCCTGAGTTATTTTTTCAGCAACACTTACGTTAGGTGTAGCCACTTAAGCATTTGTTGATTAGCACTTACTTCCTGCTGGTGAGAGGTTACAAGGTCTGTGATGGGCAAAACTTGTCTTTTTGTTTACTGCTATCTGAAGTAGCGCCTGGCAGGTGGCAGGTGCTCCCTGCGTCATTGTGGGAGGAGTGAAATGAACACAGTGCTCCAGAGAGCCTGGGGTCCCCCCGACCCCACTCACATGGCCGCCCCCCTTCAGGGCTCCTGCTTGTGAGTGGTGGGTCCCGAGTTTTCTATTGCACAAATGTATTTGCTCTGTTTGGTGCTGAGTGCCTACTGTGCGCAGAAGCTGTGGACGTGGTGATGAACTGGACAGGCCAGGTCCTGTCCTCCCGGCACCTGTTGTCGTCAGGGGTACAGATCTGAGCCTAAGACGCCGTCGTCATGAGGGTTACAGAGCCTAATGAGAGAGGCCTCGCCCAGTGCACGTTCAGAATTTACGGTTCTCTGTGCTTATGTTTAAGGCCTAAAGCAGAGAAGTCGCAGCGAGCCCTAAAAAGCGGCAGGAGTGGGCTTGGCAGGAGGGCCTGGGGCCTCTCAAGCCAGCAGTGCAGCTTGCATCGTCCGGCTTTGTGGGTTGGATGTGGCGGTGTCAGGCCCACCCCAGGCCCAGCTCCCAAAGGCCCCCTTCTGCGCACCTGTGCCCTGGGGCCTGCAGTGTGCCCTGCATTTGGGGAATTGGCCTCTGGGATGTTGCCTCTGCTCCTGTCACCCGGGTCAGGACCCCTATCCTCCACCCCAGCCAGGGGCGCTCTCTGCTCCCCTCAGAACCTGGAGAACCGCAGGGGAATGAGTAGCACAAGAGAGGGGGTCTCAGCCCCCTTGCTCCGGTGCAGTCTCCCCAGGCTGGGAACAGGGCCCTTCTGGGTTCCTGGAGGCACTGGGTTCTGGGAGGCACTGGGATCTGGGAGCACTGGGATCCAGGGGGCACTGGGATCCAGGAGGCACTGGGATCCGGGAGGCACTAGGATTCGGGGGGCACTGGGTTCCGGGAGGCACTAGGTTCGGGGAAGCACTGGGCTTCAGGGGCACTGGGTTCCGGGGGCACTGGGATCTGGGAGGCACTGGGTTCCGGGCGCACTGGGATCTGGGAGTCACTGGGACCCGGGGGCACTGGGATCCGGGAGGCACTGGGATCTGGGGGCACTAGGTTCCGGGAAGCACTGGGATCTGGGAGTCACTGGGATCCAGGGGCACTGGGATCTGGGAGGCACTGGGATCTGGGGGGCACTAGGTTCTGGGAAGCACTGGGATCTGGGGGGCACTGGGATCCGGGAGGCACTGGGATCCGGGAAGCACTGGGATCTGGGGGGCACTAGGTTCCGGGAAGCACTGGGATCTGGGAGGCACTGGGATCCGGGGGCACTGGGATCTGGGAGGCACTGGGATCCGGGGACACTGGGATCCGGGGTGCATTGGGATCCAGGGGGCACTGGGATCTGGGGGCACTAGGTTCCAGAAAGCACTGGGATCCGGGAGGCACTGGGATCTGGGGGGCACTGGGATCTGGGGGCACTGGGTTCTGGGAGGCACTGGGATCCAGGGGGCACTGGGATCTGGGGAGTACTGTTCCTCTGGCGTTGAGCGCATGGGAGCTGGTGAGCTGTGAGCATTTCCACCTCCCTGCTGTCCCCTCCACGTTCCGGGGCTTGAAAACTGGCCCTCTGGCTGGCTCCCTGGTGTCCAGCAGGCCCTCCCGGCAGCCCCCGGGGGCTGGGAGAAAGGGTTCCTGGAGAGCTGGCAGGGGCTGCAGGGAGGACCAGGGGCAGGCGGTGTGTGTGTGTGTCCATGTGCGTGCACACATGTGTCCATGTGTGTCCATGTGTGTGTCCATGTGTGCATGTGTATGTGCGTGCATGTGGAAGGCAGGTGCCCAGCCCGCAGTGGTGCTCAGCCCTGAGTGATTCTGGAGGGTCCAGGCCGTGCTGGGCAGCACTGGAGACCATGTTGGGGCCCCAGGGCGCTCAGCTTAACTCAGGGACGAGGGACCCCGCTGGGTGCCCCCTGCCTCTCGGCCTCTCCCCTGCTCCCCAGCACCACGGTGTCTCTGTGGGCCGCAGTCTTGGCCTTCCTCTCGCCCTCCTCTTTCCCCTCCTCCACTTCCTCTCCCTGCCTGTTCTCTGCTTCAGCAATCCCCCTCCCCCGCCTCACCTCTTTCCCCCTCGCACCCCAGCAAAGCATGCATTGATCTGTCATCCACCTTCCCCTCCATCTCTGCCCCCTCCCAGGCTGTGATTCCAGAAATACCTGCGAGGGGGTGGAGGGGGCAGAGCCGGGAGGGGCTGGCGGGGGCCGTGTGGAGCAGGCACTGGGGCTGCTGCTCCCAGAGGGCGCCCTGGGGTGCAGCCAGGGTTGGGGCGGGCCCTTGGGGGTGCACTGGCCGTGGTTCAGGTCTTGCCTGTTTTCTGTCCCAGCTGGACCACCTGTACAAGTCATTTCACCTCCCTGTGCCCTGGGGTGATATTTGTTTAGCACATAGCAGGTGCTCAACACAAGTCCTGCTTGTCGTCGCTTTCCCTGTCAGTGGTCAGCGTGTGCTTCTGGGGCACTCATCCATTTGCACCTTTCCTTTCCAGGGGAAAATCTCGTCACGGTGGCCAGCACCATCGTCGCCATCAGAGGCAGAGCCAGCGGCTGGTGTTGTGGCACCGCGGGGCTGAGCTTCCCCTCGGGATGCCCACAGCCCATGCTGGAGTGCTGGGCTCGAGTCCTGGCTCTTCCGCTTCTGACCCGGCTTCCTGCTGGTGCACCTGGGAGGCAGCAGGTGACGGCTCAGCTGCTTGGCCTCTGCCACTCCCTGGGAGACCTGGATGGAGGGCCTGGCCCCTGGCTTCTGCGTGCTTCATCCTTGTCTGTCTTGAGGTCATGGAGGAGTGCATCAGTGCATAGAAGAGTCTCTCTCGCTCTCGCTCTCACTCTCTAACTCTGCCTTTAGGGGAAATAAAAATAAACATTAAAAACAACAGAAGACACTGCTAACACAAAGCAGCTCCCCGATGGCTAAGACTGCAGCGGTATTTCCCGTGCTCTAGGCACTGTTCTCTTCGCTCCTTGCATATTATCTCATTTAATCCTCAGTACCATCCTGTGAGGGAGATGTTAACTTTGATTGCCATTTTACAGAAGGGAATACTGAGGCACAGAGCCAGGACTCAAAACCAGGCAGTCTGGTTCCAGGGTTTGTCTTATAACTTTCACGCTATGATTGAGTGGTTGAAAAATTGTGAGTTACACATGGGAATACATGTGCACCCTTTAACATCAAAATCCAGGGGCCAGCGCTGTGGTGTAGTGGGTAATGCTGCCTCCTGCAATGCTAGCATCGCATACGGGCGCTGGTTCATGTCCTGTTTGTTCCACTTCCAATCCAGTTCCCTGCTGGTGGCCTGGGGAAGGCAGCAGAGGATGGCCCCAAGTGTTTGGGCCCCTGCTACTCATGTGGGGGACCCAGGTGACGCTCCTGGTTCCTGGCTTCAGCCTGGCCCAGCTCTGCCCATTGCAGCCATTGGGGAGTGAATCAGCAGATAGAAGATCTCTCTTCTCTGTTTCTTCCTGTCTCTCTGTGGCTCTGACTTTCAAATGGATAGAAAAATTTTAAAAATAAATAAAGAATCCAGCCAGCGCCGCAGCTCACTAGGCTAATCCTCTGCCTGTAGCGCTGGCACACTGGGTTCTAGTCCTGCTCGGGGCGCCGGATTCTGTCCCGGTTGCCCCTCTTCCAGGCCAGCTCTCTGCTGTGGCCCGGGAGGGCAGTGGAGGATGGCCCAAGTGCTTGGGCCCTGCACCCGCATGGGAGACCAGGAGGAAGCACTTGGCTCCTGGCTTCGGATTGGCACAGCATGCTGGCTATGGCGGCCATTTGGGAGGTGAACCAACAGAAGGAGGACCTTTCTCTCTGTCTCTCTCTCTCTCTCACTGTCTAACTCTGCCTGTCAAAAAAATTAAAAATCCACAAATAAGGTAAAAGACCCCAAGAATTCTGTCTGGGCACCTTCTGCTCCCAGGACTAAGCATGAAGTCGGAGTATGTCTTCAGTCCTTTTTCTTTTTCTTTTTTTAGGTTTAAAAAATGATGAGAGAGAGAGAGAGAGAGAGAGAGAGAGAGAGAGAGTTTATCTGCTGCAGGGCTGGGCTGAAGCCAGGAGCCTGGAACTCCACCTGGGTCTCCCGTGTGGGTGACAGGGGCCCGAGTACTTGAGCCAACACCTGCCGCCTCCCAGGGACTGCGTTACCAGGAAGCTGGAACAGAGCTGGGACTCAAACCCAGGCCCCCAGGCCCTCCGATCTTAGATGCAGTGTCCCAAGCGGCATTTAAACTGTTAGGACAAACTCCATCCCTCCAGTCCTCTTTTCTACGTGTTTACATGTTTGTGTCAATATGGAAGGGAACGGCTTTGCCGGTGCCTCTGCTGGAGCAAGCGCAGGTACGATGCGTCTTTGGCTTTGCAGCCGTCACCGCCCCTTGGTAATAGGTCCTGGCACTCTTTCCATCCAACCCGATGTTCTTTCAGAATCTCTGTGTGGTTCTCTGTGGTGGGGATGGGCATTCAGGCTGTCGTTGTTGTCTGCACCACCAGGGCCCCTTGGTGAAGGGGGTGCACTTTCTACATGTAACTGTTCCCCCCACTCTTGACTGTGACCCTGAACATGAAAGCAGCTTGGTGAAGTGAGAAAATGCAGTGTCTGGGGCCAGAAAGGACTGAATCTCCAGTCCGGCGCTTCCCTACTGTGTGGCTCATTGTCCCTCTCCGAGCCTTGGTCGCCTCCTCTGTAAAATGGGGCTAATAACACCCACCTCCCTGAGGGCTCGAGAGGCTTGGTGAAGACCAAGTGCTGATGCGTAGTAGGAGTTCAGTAATGGGGGTGATCGTGCCGACCGAGGCACTCAGCTCCGGTAAGGGACCCTGTGCTGGGACGGGGGAAGGTCCCACCCCTCTCCGAGCAGAGAGAGGTCTTCCATCCTCTGGTTCACTCCCCAAATAGACACAACAGCTGAAACTGGGCTGATCTGAAGTCAGGAGCCAGGAGCTTCCTCTGGGTCTCCCATGCAGGTGCAGGGGCCCAAGGACTTGGACCATCTCCTACTGCTTTCCCAGATGCATTAGCAGAGAGCTGGATCGGAAGAGGAGCAGCTGGGACATGAACTGGCGCCCAAATGGGATGCCGGCACCGTGGAGGCTCAGCCCACGACGCCACAGCGCCAGCCTCTTGACTGTGTTCCTGACTTCAGCTCTTTGGAAGAGAAGAAGAGAAAAGGAGACCCAGGGCTGTACCAGGGAACGCTAGAGGGGTTCAGCTCCGCTTCGCCCCTCCTCTGTCCCCAAGATCTCTGCTCGTGAGATCTTCAGCTCCCCCGTGTCCCAGAGCTCTGACAAAGGCAGGACTGCCCTACCCAGGTCACAGGGGTCGGGGGTCGCTGTGAGCGGACCTTCTGGAAATGGTGTCTCCTCCTCCCCACACTGCCTGTCCCATTGGATGGCAGCAGTCTAAGGCCCTGCAGGTCACAGGAGCCTCGTCCACTAGGCCCCCCACAGGGGCTGCAGACGCCATACAGAGTCCACTCTGGAGGAGAGAGATGTAGAAGAGGAGAGAGAAAAGCGAGCGAGTCCCCACCTTCTCCCTTGCTGACTTGGGCCAGTCTTCAGCACAGACTTGTGTCTGGTGGGCGTGGAGAGGGAGACAGCATCTCCCATGGGCAGACCCGGGCTACAGAAGGGTCAGGCATCTGTCCTGAAGTCGGTGCTACTCTGGGGAGGCCGGAGCTGCTGGCAGGAGCACAAGGCCTGGGGTGCTCAGCCACCACAGCGGCACACACACATCACGGAGTCAGTGTTACGGCTGCCAAGGGTTCAGCACCTGCTCCAGGCCCTGCACCTTGCAGTCTACCCACAGCCTCACTGTGTTCATTCCTCCCATTTTACAGACAGGGAAACAGAGGCTCTGTTAAGACTACAGAATGGGCCGGTGGTAGAGCATGATCTGAAGCCAGAGCACCTGTCTTCAAAGCCCAGCTTTCGCCTTGATACCAAGCTGCCCCACCAAGATGGGGAGACAGCAAGGTCCTCTTTTAGGTTTCTCTTGTGTGAATTTCTTCTTGATATTTGGGGTTTTTAAGGAAAGAACTATTTATTTGACAAGTAGAGTGACAGAGAGGGGAGACAGAGAAAGATCTTCTATCTGCAGCTTCACTCCCCAAATGGCTGCAATGCCAGAGCTGGGCCAAGTTGAAGCCAGGAGCCAGGAACTCCTTCCTGGTCTGCCATGTGGGTGGCAGTGACCTGAGCACTTGGGTCATCTGCTGCAGCTTTCCCAGGTGCATAAGCAGGGAGTCGGATGGGAAAGTGGAGTAGCTGGTTATGGGATGCCAGCATCCCAAGCAACAGCCTAACTCACTGTGCTGCAGAGTTGGCCCCTGTTCTTGATACTTCAGATTTCATCTGGGTGAACACATTGAGGGGTAGGAGTTACCACGTACTCCGAGCACCCCCACTCCTGTGTGGACAGATAACAGGTAGCTGGGTTTCAGCACCATGGACAAGACACTGGCTCTGGACGCTGGGAGGAGGCAGGGAGGGAGAAGTGGGCTTGGAAAGAGGCCCGTGTGCAAGAGGAGGGTGGGGGCCGCTGGCTTCAGTGCTCCCTGGGGCTGACACATCTTGTTTTTGCCTCCTCCACCCCCTTTCCATCTGTGACAGGTTGCCTGGGAGTCTGATTGCCTCCCTCTGACTTCATCTCCTTGTACCCAGCCCACCTCTGGCTGCTTCAGGAACTAAGCTGGGCTGTCTTGCAGTTTAGCAGGTACAAGGCAGATCCCTGGCTCCAAAGCCCAGACGTGTGCCCAGGCAGCACTCACACCCTTTGCTTAGTTCATGAAGAACTATGCACACCCTTGCACACTGCCAATACATAAACTCTAAGTGCAGGCGGGTCTCCCTCTGTGTGAATCCGACCTATGAAAACCTGATTGATCACAGCACACAGCTTGGAGCCATCAGGGACCCCTCGAGCTTCCAGAGTGGAAGCCTGGACATTTCCAGGGGTCTTGGAACCCTCTGAAAATATATGAAAAAATTTATTTTTCCTTTTGTGTGTTACATGCTTCTATTTTCTGGTAAGAAATTTTTGTACATTTCATTACATTTTCAAAGGACTCGTAAAGTGAAAAACAATAAAAGAACACTGGGCTACAGGATGGTCCAATGCAGAGAGCCTTTGAAAATTTGAGCCTGTGGGTTGCTGGCTTCAAGGTCAAGCCTTAGCTCGCTGTGCCCATGACCTTCGGTGGCTGCTGGGGAGCAATCTCTCCTCCTCCCTCCTCCGCCCTCCCCTCTTGCACCCACTTGCTGAGAATGGAGGTGCCTGCCAGGCCACGGCGTAACAGAGTTGTAAAATGCGGAAGCCGCTTGCACTCCTAGTAATCCATAAGAGCTTTAATTGCAAACATTTGCTTTGCTCACACATTCTCAAGAAAAGCACTTCTGTTTTGTGGAGGAGGAGGTAATTGAACAGGCAAAAAACCATTATCCCCAAACGGGAAGAGAATTCATACATAAAGAAGTCGCTAAGCCCTGGACAGCAGCAGCCCTCAATCTTGAGTGCCATTCAGCGGTAACTGATTCCTGTGTTGCAGGTGGCAGAAGGGGCGGGGGCTCCTTGTGATGTGTGCTGGCTTGTGTTGGGGGTTGTTTTTCCAGGGAAGGAGGTCATTTCTTGAGATTTACTTATTTAAGAGGCACGGGGTGGGGGGGGGGGAATCTGCTACCTGCTGGTTCACTTCCCAGATGGCTGCAATGTCCAGGGCTGGCCAGGCCCAAGCCAAGCTTCTGGAGCTCTATCTGGTCTCCCACGTGGGTAGCAGGGGCCCAAGCACCTGGGCCATTATCCACTGCCTTCCTAGGTGCATTAGCGGGGAGCTGTATTGGAAGAGGAGCAGCTGGGACATGAACCAGCACTAATACGTGATGCCGTGCCCCAAGGATGGCGGTTTTCCTGAACCACCTGTTTGTGTGGGTAGAGCTCCTCTGCTCCACTGTACCCCTGGAGCGTCTTGTGACCCTCTGGGTGAGGTCAGGATCAGGGCGCAGTCTCTCTGGGGTGAGGGCTTAGCATGGACCAGGATCAGGGCTCCATCTGGGTTCCAGACCTTGGTTGAGGAGGGCTCTCTGGTAAATGTCAGGGTTCAGTCTGGGACCACGGTCAGGGCTTAGTTTATTGCCGATGTCAGGGCTTGGTCTGCAGCCGGGGTCTGGAGTCAGGGCCAGGCCGCAGTCTAGGACTCCAGCTGGACTCAGTCAGGGATGCAGGATAAGTTTACTGCTGGTACGAGGGCTCAGCCCAGAATCAGGGTCGAGGCACAGTCTGTGGCCGGGCTCAGGGTCCGAGTGGGGCTCCTCAGCCGGCTCCCACAGCTTTCCTTCTGCAGGTACCCAGGACCCCACGCCCAGGGGTGGAGTCAGCTGACAGCAGGCGTCTGGCCACCAAGCACAGCAGGAAGGCGCTGAAGGCCAGCCTGACGCTGGGCATCCTGCTGGGCATGTTCTTTGTGACCTGGCTGCCCTTCTTCGTGGCCAACATCGTCCAGGTAACACCAGAGCAGGGGCAGGTGGGGGAGGGAGCCGGCTGTGCTGGCTCTCACGGGACACGGATTTGCATCTGTTCCATGGGGGCAGTCTGCATCCCTGGCCCTGGCCTGGCCTGGGCATGACATGTCCCTCCTCCCCTCCCCCCAGGCTGTGTGCGACTGCATCTCTGCCGGCCTCTTCGACATCCTCACGTGGCTGGGTTACTGTAACAGCACCATGAACCCCATCATCTACCCGCTCTTCATGCAGGACTTCAAGCGGGCCCTGGGCAGGTTCCTGCCTTGCCCGCGCTGTCCGCAGGAGCAACAGGCCAGCCTCGCCTCCCCGTCCATGCGCACCTCCCACAGCGGCGCGCGGCCGGGCCTGAGCCTGCAGCACGTGGTACCGCTGCCGCTGCCGCAAGACTCGGACTCAGACTCCGACTTGGGTTCCGGTGGCTCCGCGGGCCTGCGGCTCAGGGCACAGCTGCTGCTACCCGGAGAGGCCACCAGGGACGTGCCACCGCCTGCCAGGCCCACTGCTGTCAATGTCTCCGATATTGATCGCACGGAGCCAGAGCTGCGGCGGCATCCACTTGGCACCCCCACGAACTGACTGTGGCTTGCTGCTGGCCGGCAGGGAGCTGGAGCCGGCGGGACCAAGCTTTGAGGCCTTGCACCAGCTCTTGGCTAAGGCCAGGAGGCTCCAGGTCTCCTGGGAGTGCTCTGAGCTCCAGGCCCTCTGCCAAGAGGGAGGAGAGCTGGCTTGGATGGAGGTATCTGCAGAGGGCTCGATTGTTGTGGTTTGTGTTGAGGTTTGTGAGAAGGCTCTGGGGGTTGGGCAGAAGGACCTCTGGGCTCCAAATAGGATGACATGCCCATCCTTTGCCCATTTGGAGGCTGCGTGGGAGGGGGGCACCTCCATATGTGGACAGGGGCCAGTGCTAGGCCTGTTCTTATTCAGCCCGCGGGCCGCTGGCATCACTGTCACCTCCAGGGAGTTTGTTAAAAACCCGCAGACATGCTGGACCAGCATGCACGTTCACAAGGCCCCCGGTGAGCCGTGCACACGTCCAGCCTGGGATGTGCTGGCTGAGGCCCCTTAGCCCCAAGACGGACCTGCAGCAGTTTGGTGTGAGATCTGCCAGCTCCCAGGATGTGTGTGGCAGCCTGGGAGCCAGGCAGGCACATGGCTGAGCCTCTGCATTGCCACTTACCAGCTCCGGGGCCTGGCTCAGGTTCCGTCGCCGGAGTCTCAGTTATCCCATGTATAAAACAGGGTGATGCTGCCTACCTCGTCGGGTTGACCGGGGATTAGGACCACGCATGCTGAGTGCTCAGTGGTCAGGGATAGGTTGTTCTCCACCCAGGGCTCCCTTGGACTTGGACGGGGATCAAACCAACTGGCCCCCCTGCCTTCTGGCTTCCACTGGAGTCAAGTGTGGGACAAGGGGCGGGGGCTGCAAAGGAGCAGCCCCTGGTGTGGAGCAGGCCGCAGGCAGAGTGGAGTCTGGCACGGGCCTCGTTCCTTTCGGGCGAGACGGAGGCCCTCTTGCTCCCCATGGTTTACCCGCAATGTTTCTTTTCAGCACAAGCCTTTTCTGGAAGCTCCCCGACCAGATCCTACCGACTCCGCCCTGGGGCTCCTCGGCCCTGGCCCGGCACTCTCCTTGGTGCTGATCAGATTCAACCCCGGCTCCGGCCGCTGGCTGCACTGGAGCCACGGTGCTCGCTGGGGTCCTCTGTGCCCCCCAGGCCTTCTCAAGGGCACTCTCAATAAATAGGAGCTGACGCAGTGAGCGCGGTGTGCACTGGATTCGACCCAAGGCCACTCGGGGCTCGAGCAAGCAGCTGGTGGGGGAAGAGACCCTGGCACAGGCGTCCTGGTTCCGACTCTGCCCCTAATCGGCTTTCGGGAGCCCCACAAAAGCACTTCCTTTCTCAGGGCCCCTTTTCCCCCACATGACGTGAGCTGCCTGGGGCTAACAGCAGCAGGAGTTGTGCAAATGTTGAATGAACACACACACACAGCAGCCCAGCTCCTGTCCTCTGTGACTCTGCTGCTGCGCCCCCCACACCCCCCACCCCTGTCCGTACTTCTGCCTGGCCTCGGTTTCCCCATCTGCACAATGGGGGAGAAGTGTTGGGGACAGTGGGAGGAAGGCTCCCGTGCCTGCGCCTACAGTGGCTGAGAACCCGGGCTCCGGAGCCCCAGTGACCGCGGTTGTCGACTCTGCCCTGACCGGCTTATGACCTGTACGCGGCAGCTCCCCTGAGCTCCCAGAACTTCCAAGGTAGAAGAAAAGGTCAAACAAGGTTGTGAAGGTCAAGTGGAAGGCTAAGTCCTCAGGCCCCGGTAGATACACGAGTGGCAGCTTTATTGTGACCCACTGTGGTTATCATCCTTGTCCCTGTCTCCCGTGTAACCCATTGTTGACCCTGGGCCCAGGTCCCAGCCACACTGAATGCTGACCCAGCATTTCTGTTCCATTGATAGCTGGGGCCACCGTGTTGTACAACTTCGGAGGGTACCATTCGCATCTGTGTGACTGCTGTCCGTGTAGTTGTGCAGTGCACAGCCTACGCGCTGTGCGTGGCAGATCAGATCGGATCTTCTAAGAGCAGAGAGGGGAAGCTGTCCCTTTTGCACCTGTGCCTGCTCTGCAGGTGCCATCAGCAGGCCCCGGGCTGGTGGCAGCCCTGGAGGGAGTGGGAGTGGGATACACAGACAGCTGGCTCCCCGAGGCCAGGGACAGGCTGCGTGGGCGTCTCCCAGATGGTCCTCAGGCCCGCTCGATGGGACCTGTTGGACAGGGAGCCTCAGGCAGGGTTGGAGGCCCGGAGCTCTGCACTGCGCTGGGCTCACCGTGCAGCTCCCAGGCCTTGCTGCCCCCGGGAGGGAATGTTGGCTCCCAAAGCTCCCGTCCCCCCAATTCCAGTTCCTTCCTTCAACCTAGGGAAGGTACGTACAGGAATCTGCACCGTCACAGCTCCCGGTGGAGCGGGGGGGATGGGAACAAGTGGTTACAAACAGCTGCTATAGCAATCCGCAGGGGCGGCTCAGGTGCGCCGGGGTCAGTGCAGCCCTGGGCAGGGCCCCTGGGTCTCCTGGGTGCAGTCGGGACAGCCCAGTGGGTTGCTTTCCACACCGTGGCTGCAGATACAGGGGCTGGCGGCAGCGGGCAGGGAGTCACCGTCAGACTGGTGCAGGCCCTCTGGCGCTGGTGCTTGGCTGGGGTCGCTCGGAGTGTCTCCAGCTTCAGGACCCTGTGATTTTCCATCCTGGTGGCTGGTCCTGCTGGCCGAGGCGGCAGCAGCGGAGGGCAGGCTGCCGGGGGCCAGCAAGAGCCCCTTCTCGCCCCAGCCCGGCCTGGTGCGCACGCCCACGGCCTTCAGGATGTCGTCCATCTGCTTGGCGTAGTCCAGGTGGCCGCTGACCTGCAGGAGCACAGTGGGTGAGGCCCAGGGCCCGTGGGCGGAGCCAGCCCTCCCCGGGGCGCCTGCCTCTCCGCAGCCCCAGCCAACAGCCACCAGTCCCATTGCTTAACCCTCCCCGGGGCCCACAGGCAGAGCAGGCTGCAAGGTGCCAGGAGCTCAGAAGCACCCACCCATCCTCAAAGACAAGCACACCCCATGTTTTTGTGGGGGTGCGCAGGTGCCCGAGCAGCAGGGGCCTGACTGGGATGCCCCGGGCCTCACTGTAAAAGAGACAATGCCCCGCACACAGTAGGTCCTCTGAACACAGTAGCCAAGGGGCTTTGGGGCCAAACTCCACTGACAGGTGGGGGCTGCTAACCACCGAGAGGTCAAGTGACTGGGACAAGGCCACACAGGCAGAACCCGTCAGAGCCGGATCTGAATCCAGGGCTGCTCCTAAAGCCTGTTCTCTACATGGAAAACCACTAGCACTTTTCAGAAGAGGAACTCAAGCACGCAGCCCCGGGAGAGCTCGGCCTCTCTCCCCAGCACAGGCAGGTGCAGGCAGGCGCAGGGCAGAAGGCGAAGGTTTCATTGTAAAGGAGGACAGGAGAGCCCCCAGGAGGCCGCCCCGCGGTGGCAGGGAGGTGGCCGGCAGGCTTCAGGGACAGCTGCACCTGCTCGAGTTCTGGTCTCAGCTCATCTGTGCTGGACTTGCCCCGTGTGCCCATCAGTCAGGTCTCCGGGCTGGTGCTGGTGCTGGGGGCGGGTCGTGGGGCCCAGGTTTATCTGCCATCCAGGGCACTGATGCGGGGTGGGGGTGGGGCAGGGCCCCCCAGAGCGCAGGGGTCTTAACAGGCATCCCGGGGGGGACGGCTAGTGTCTATCTGCTGTCACGCAGGATGGCGCCGCTCAAAGTGTCACACAGAAATCGGGTGCCAGTACTTGAAAGACGGCAGCCAACAAGGTAGCAACTGGCCACCAAAGTGGGCGTGGTCCCAGGCCCCTGGCACGGCCAGGGTTTCCCCGGCTGCAGTGTGCCCGTGGCCCTCCCCGACTTGGGGATCTACAGGAGCCGGGGCTAGGTCCCTTGGCTTCAGACCTAGCTTCGATCCGGCTCTGCCATATCCCAGGGGTGTGGTGTGATCCTGGCAAGGCCCCACCGCATCCTGCAGCCTCGGTTTCTCATCCGCACAATGGGGATATGGGGGACTGTAAAAGGCTTAGGGCAGAGCTGGGCACAGACAACTCCACGCCCAAACTCCCCGTGAGAGGCCTGGGGCTGGTGGACAGGCATCTTTAGGCCTGACAGGGGATCCAGAAACTCAGACGGGGTTGGTGGGGGCTGCCCAGGTAGGTCCCGTTTCCCTCCATCCCCAGTGAAAATCCTTTTAAGTGCGTGCCTTTTAGCCTTGCCTCCTGTCATCGAGGAGGCTTGTCGGGGCAGGTGCAGCTGGTTAAGCCACTGCTTACAATGCCGGCATCCCCTGTTGGAGCTCCGGTTCCAGCCCCCGCTGCTCTGATTCGGACCCAGTGCTTGGGTCCCTGCACCAACATGGGAAACTCGGACGGGGCCATCTGAGGAGTAGACCAGCAGATGGAAGATCGCTCTCTGTCTCTCCCTTTCTTTTTAACTCTTTCAAATAAAACAAAATAAACTTTAAAGAAATAAAATGCAGGGGCTGGCGCTGTGGTGCAGTGGGTTGACGCCCTGGCCTGCAGTGCTGGCATCCCATAAGGGCGCTGGTTCGAGTCCTGGCTGCTCCACTTCCGATCCAGCTCTCTGCTGTGGCCTGGGAAAGCAGTGGAGGATGGGCCAAGTCCTTGGGCCGCTGCACCACTGTGGGAGATCCAGAAGCAGCTCCTGGCCCTGGCTTTGGATCGGCGCAGCTCCAGCCGTTGAGGCAAATTGGGGAGTGAACCAGCGGATGTAAGACTTTTCTCTCTCTCTCTCTCTCTGCCTCTCCTCTCTCTGTTTAACTCTGACATTCAAATAAAGTAAATAAATCTTTGAACAAAGAAGAGATAAAATGCAGACTCAGGCGTGCACCGGCTGGGCAGTTCAGGCGCTGCCTGCGGCCAGGCCCTGTTCCACGTCAGCGTGCCTGGCTTGAGCCCCCACTCCAGCTCCCTGCTAATGCACACCCCGGGGGGCAGCAGTGCCGCCGCAGCCCCCCACCCACACGGGAGGGACACCGAGGCTGAACTCCAGCTCCTGGCTTCAGCGCGGCCAACCCCGGGCTGGTGCAGGCATTTAGGGGAGGGAAGAGGAGGATGGGAAATCTCTCTCCACCTCTCTGCCTTTCAAGCAAAATGTGAACAAACAAACAAACAAACAAACACAGGGGCCAGCGCTGTGGCGCAGTGGCGCAGTGGGTTAAAGCCCTGGCCTGAAATGCTGACATCCCATGTGGGTGCCGGTTCAAGTCCCTCCACTTCCGATCCAGCTCTCTGCTGTGGCCTGGGAAAGCAGTGGAAGATGCCCAAGTGCTTGGATCCCTGCACCCAGGTGGGAGACCCGGAAGAAGCTCCTGGCTCCTGGCTCCTGGCTTCGGATCGGTGCAGCTCCGGCCATTGCAGCCATCTGGAGAGTGAACCAACCTCTCTCTCTCTGTCTCTATTTCTCTCTGTAACTCTTTCAAATAAATAAAAATAAATATTTAAACAAACAAATAAATAAATACCAACAAAACACGCTGATTGCAGACTCTGCCCTCGGACGGCCGTGGAAGGTCTGGGCTGGGGCTGGGCTGGGCTGGGGGACCCCCCTTTTACACAAACCACAGGCCTTTCCCTGCCAGGTGCTCCTGCCATTGGTCTAGCCTGGGCCCTCCGCCTGCATCCTCTGCTCATGCTGATTACTTCCAGGAGGAACAAGGTGGGGGGAGAGTCCTGGGGGGAGCACTGAGGTGGGGGTGTCCATGTGGCGCCGAGAGGTCCAAATCCAGTCCTGACAGTTGTGAGAGGGGAACTTTCCTAACCTGTGAAATGGGGACAACAGCGCCTGCCCCGGAGGTTATGTGATCAGGGATGACAGGTGCAAAGGCGCCGGGACAAAGCCCCACACGGCGCAGGGGACAGCTGGATAGGGGCTGCCCCTGCCAGGGAAATCCCTATGACCCCCCCCCTCCCCTCCCCTGCAGGCCAGGATGGGCCAGGACCTCTGTGTCCAGGGCAGGCGGGGCAAGCCACCCTGGGGAAGACGGGTCACTGCTCACCATCGAGGTCAGGTCCACGTTCTCCATCCGCCTGTCCTGCAGCTGCACGGGCTGCAGGCCGGCGACGCGCAGCTGCACGGAGGATGTGCGGTACACGAAGCTCAGCAGCCAGTCCCCCCTGAGGCGTGAAGGCCAGAGTGTGAGGTCAGCTCCGGGAAAGCGCGGGCCTGCCTGTCCCCGGGGTGGGGGTGGGGAGCCTGGTGGGCCTGGAGCTTCTGCAGGGCCCCTGATTGCCCGCGGGGAGGAAGCAGCTGCAGGGGACACCTGCAGCGGGCCCGGGCCGAGGGCTTCGCCCAGGCTCCCTGGGAGCACCAAGAGGCTGTGTGCTTCCCTCCCTGCTGGGTCCCTAGAACCCAGAGCGGAGTCTGGCCTGCAACGGAAGCCTACTGGGGCGAGAGGGGGATGAATGAATGCAGCTCTGCACAAGTGAGCTCCGCTCTGGTGAGGGAGGGGGGCTGGCTAGGGCTCCCTGGGAAAAGAAAGGCAGGGAGGGGGTCTGCTGTGCCACCACACCTGGCCCCTGGGTTTTCTTTCCGTAAGGGACACGGGGACAGTGCTACTTCCTCCACGGGGCTCCCAGAGGCTGTGCGAAAAGCTCAGGAAAGAGACTGCCTATGCAAAGACGGCTTCATGAAGGGACACAGTTTGGTACTGGTGGTCTTAACACCGCCCCGGCCCCTCCCACGGGGCGGGGACCGGAGAGAGCCTGCACCTCTGCTCTACAGAGACCTGGCTCAGGGTCTCATAAGATAATGGAAGACCAAGCTTATCAGCCCGAGGTTCTCGGCAGAACAGATGGGTTAGTAAGACGGGCTGCTTTCGTATGGTACACACGCAGTTTTAGTTCCTTCCCCCATCAAATACTGAAAATCCTCGCGCTCTGTGAACACGCCCAGTAGTCCACGCCTGGCACCTACGAGGTGCCACCCTTTCCCATCACGATCCCAGAAAGGAGGGACCGTGATTCCCAGTTTATAGGCAGGGGGACTGAGTGCCAGGGAAGTTCTTTGTCCAAGGCCACTTAAGAGGTAAACGCCTGAGGCAGGATTTTATGCCCAGACTGGCTGACAGCAACGCCCCTGTCCATTCATCCCTTTCTATTCTTGTCAAGCTGTTCTTCATTAAAAACACCCAAGCAATGTCTCTGCAACGCCCGTGCCCCAGGGCACATGGTCAGCAGCCCCTTTCAGTTCTTCTAGAGCTTTCTGTGCCTCTCTGGACGTAGGTGGATATGTTAGGTAGGAAAGTCAGTTATGAGCTTATGTGTGTGTGACATAAAGGCCTAAAGAGAAGACATCTATGTCCAATTCTCTAGGGGGTCCTGCCCACCCTTCCTCCTGTCTGATAACATTTGCATCCATAAAGTCCTTTGTTTCAGACTTTCTAGTGAGAAGTTTTTCTATTTACATCCAAAAAGCCCTTTGCTCCAAGAGGAGCAGAGGTGGGGAAGCAAGACCCATCTCCTTAAAAACCCCCGGCCTCAACCGGACTGCGCGCTCAGCCCTCTGCCTCTATGCTGAGTCGCCCGCCTGGTCTGGCCAGGTGTACTCTCTCCATCCAACCATGTAACCTCGCTCTCCCCTCCCCCCCAGTCCGAGCGACTGGGCACCCTCTCAGGCTCTGTCTGGAGAGGTGCCCATCCATCCTTACGGATGTCCCTTCCCTAATAAACCTTGCTATTTTACCTCCCACTACTCTCTGTCTCACACCTGAATTCTTTCTTGTGCGAAGACAAGAACCCTGCAATTTCTCCGGTAACAGATACACCCATGCAAACGTTTTCCCCTCCTAAATGGGATCATACTATTAACAAATTATTGCACTGGCTTTTCCCCTTAACTGTTCCCTATTTATGATCATTTTGGTTGCTTAACATTTTTAATGATAACGAAGCGGCCATGATCCCCTTCGTACACATGTCTGAGTATCTTGGATTGCAGGATCCTAGAAGTCAAAATGTGTAGACTCAGCAAATTGGCACTTCAAGATTCTGATGGAGGGACTGGCGCCGTGGCGCAGCAGGTGAAGCTGCCGCCTGTGACGCCTGCACCCCTGCTACTCCACTTCCCATCCAGCTCCCTGCTAGTGTGTCTGGGAAAGCAGGGGAAGGTGGCCCAAGTGCTTGGGTCCCTGCCACCTGTGCGGGGGACCCTGATGAAGCTCCTGGCTCCTGCCTGGCCCAGTCCTGGCCATTGCAGCCATCTGGGGGAGTGAACCAGAGGATGCAAGTTCCCTCTCTCTTTTTCTCTCTAACTCTTCCAAAATCAATAAATAAATCTTAACACAATTTTTGATAGATATCGCCAAGTATCTTACCAAACAGTCACTAAACCCAGCTGCCACCAAGAATGGGCGACACGGCTCGTTTTCCACATCTTCACCAACACCAAATGCTACTCACGTCTCAAACCTCTGACGAGCAGATTGGTAGGAAACAGGAACTCACAGATTTAAGTATGAAACCTGATGAGGCTGGACATCTTCCAAAAGCAAGCTCGTTATCTTATATGTACTCTATGAGTTTGTGCATAATTATCATTTGGTCATCTCCTTATTAGGTTGGATTTTTTTTTTTTTTTTTTGACAGGCAGAGTGGACAGAGAGAGAGAGAGATAGAGAGAAAGGTCTTGGTTCACCCTCCAATGGCCGCCGCAGCCGGTGCACCATGCTAATCCGAAGCCCGGAGCCAGGTGCTTCTCCTGGTTTCCCATGTGGGTGCAGGACCCAAGGACTTGGACCATCCTCTACTGCACTCCTGGGCCACAGCAAAGAGCTGGCCTGGAAGAGGGACAACCGGGACAGAATCCGGCGCCCTGACCGGAACTAGAACCTGGTGTGCCGGCGCCGCAAGGCGGAGGATTAGCCTACTGAGTCTCGGCGCCGGCCAGGTTGGATTTTTTAAAAAAGATTTATTATTTATTTGAAAGGCAGAGCAATGGAAAGAGAGAGAGAGAGAGAGAGAGAGAGAGAGAGAGAGAGAGAGAATCTTCCCACTGCTGGTTTACTCCCCAAATGGCCTGGGCCTGGGCCAGGTCTCCCATGTGGGTGCAGGGCCCAAGCACTTGGGCCATCTTCTGCCACTTTCCCAGGTGCATTAGCAGGGAGCTGGACTGGAAGTGGAGCAGTCGGGACTGGAATTGGCACAGTGTTACAAACAGTGGCATAACTTCCTGAGTCTCAATGCCAGCCTCTAGATTGGATTTATTGATTTGCATGGGCTGTTTATATAATATGGCTCTTTTGTCCCTTTTTTTTTTTTTTTTTAGGATTTACTTACTTATTTATTTGAAAGCCAGAGTTACAGAGAGGGAGAGGAGAGACAGGGAGAGAGCAAGATCTTCTGTCCACTGATTCACTCCCCAGATGGTCAGGGCTGGGCCAGTCTGAAGCCAGGAGCCAGGAGCTTCTTCTAGGTCTCCCACACAGGTGCAGGGGCCCAAGCACTTGGGCCAACCTCTGCTGCTCTCCCAGACGCATTAGCAGGGAGCTGGATCAGAAGTGGAGCAGCCAGGACTTGCTTGAACTGGTGCCCATGTGGGATGCCGGCACCAATGGCCCGCTGTGCTCCAGCACCAACCCCGTTCTTTGTCTTTTTTGTTTGTTTTTCCCCACCACATCCTGATTCTAAGAACTCAGCTCAGAGCGTGAGTGATGGAGCCACAGTCCCGGCTGAACTCCCGCGTCCTGGTTACCCTGCATCCGTGGCTGAAACCCATCTTTAGCTTCGCACTACTTAGTGATGAGACTGCTGCTAATCATCCAAACAACAAAGACCTTCCAAAAAAATCCCATTCGCCTTCGGTGGTTGCGCTGAGATAAAAACGGACGCTAATGAGCCTCATCTGGACATCCACTAATTGCTGGCAGGAGAGGGAAGCCAACAGATCAGCATCTGGCCTATGATTTTGCTGCATCCGATGCAAAGCTGTCACTAACTCATCCACGGGTCCTGGCGTGTCGCTCCTGTTGTGGACTCCTGACAAGTGAGACCCAAGAGGTCAAGTCCAGGAGGTGGGGGTTTTGGTCTGGGTCAGTGTCGGCAGAATGGAGGGAGGTGGGCACAGTGAGAAGATTAGAAAGGCCCCCTGCACCCAGCACACAGTGGGCACCCAGGGCAGACCTGCTGAACGAATGCAGTGTAAAAACTTGAGTATCTTTCAGAAACTCCCTCCTGGGGCCGGCGTTGTGGCACAGTGGGCTAAGCCTCCACCTGTGGCGCTGGCATCCCACAAGGGCACCGGTTCGAGTCCCAGCTGCTCCACTTCCGATCCAGCTCTCTGCTATGGCCTGAGAAAGCAGTGGAAGATGGCCCAAGTCCTTGGGCCCCTGCACCCACGTGAGAGACCCAGAAGAAGCTCCTGGCATCGGATCAGCTCAGCTCTGGCTGTTGTGGCCACGTGGGAAGTGAACCAGCAGATAAGACCTTTCTGTTTCTCTCTCTGCCTCTGTCTGTGATTCTTCCTCTCAAATAAATAATAAAATGGGATTAATAATACTGACACCATAGATGGTACTACACTTGATCTTAGCCAAAAGGCCGAGAAGCGATGACACCGTAGATGGTTACAACAATGGGGTCTCCCCGGTGGTAGGAGTGCAATGCTTGTTGCCATGGTCCAGACGTGGTTTGTCTCCCAAAGGTCCACGTGCTGGGGGGTGGGGCCCCGGCGTGGTGACGCTGGGAGGCAGTGTGGCCCGGGGGTCAGTCCTCAGATCACTGGGGGCGTGGCCCTGGTCACACTGGCTACAAAAGCCTGAGCCTGACCCCTGGGTCACTTCCTGCCTCCTGGGATGGAGATGTGAGCCCCTCCTGCTGCTTGCACTCCGTCACCTGCCACGGGGCCCTCGCCAGGGCCTGTGCCGCGTGGTTTGAATTTTTAGCCTCTGAAACTTTGAACTAATAATTTGCTTTTCTTGTTCTGTCTCACGTATGTGCTTATAGCAACAAAAACTGAGTAGTGCACTTATTACATGTGCCCCAGTCCTCACTGTCACATTATTATCACTTTAGGTTTCCTAAGCCACACTTCCAGGAGACGTGAGCTCCTGGCATCTGGTCTACCTCAGTATTCTCAGGCCCTGCACAAGGTCTCGGGCACACGCTCTGTGGGACACCTTTCAGGTGCTCCTAACCTCAGCCCCTGCTCCCCTTCTTTTTTTTTTTTAAGATTTATTTATTTATTTGAGAGGCAGACTTACAGACAGAGTGAGGGACAGACAGAAAGGTCTTCCAATTGCTGATTCAATCCCCAAATGGCCCCAACGGTAGGAGCTCAGCCGATCTGAAGCCAGGAGCCAGGAGCTTCTTCCGGGTCCCCTCACAGGTGCAGAGGCCCAAGCATCTGGGCCATCTTCTACTGCTTTCCTAGGCCACAGCAGAGAGCTAGATCAGAAGAGGAGCAGCCGGGACTTGAACCAGTGCCCATATGGGATGCCAGTACCGCAGGCAGAGGCTTAGCCCACTAGGCCACAGCGCCGACCCCTCTGCTCCCATTCTAAAAGAAATTCCTTGGCACTGGGACTCCAGCACTTGTCTCCTCTGCACTTGGCCCTTCCAGTGGTCTCCCTGCCGGCGCCCTGGCTTCAGCGGAAACCCAGGAGCTACCAGGCTCCCCGGACCTTGCTCCAGTCATGAGTCCGCCCAGAGCTCTGGTGCTGCCGTTCCTGCCGCCACAACCCAGCAGCACCTGCCGCCGTCCCAGCAAACCCTTCCCCGTATTTGGATTTTGATTGGCAGCCAACTTCCGGGGAAGCTGTGCGGTCATCTCCTGCTCTCTCTTTGTTGTCCTCCTACAATGAACTGCCCCACCTCATTATTTTTAAGCTCCAGACTTGATCTTCCGACCTGGGCTTAGAACAGCCCCTTTCCTGGGGGATGGGGTCAGAATCCTGCGTGTGCGCCACAGTCCACAAACCCGGGCCCCTTGTCCACAATCTCCGGGGCTCTCCTGTGTTCCAGAAGCCACGGTGTTTTGGATTCTTAGGAAGGTATCAAGGCCGGCACCATGGCTCACTAGGCTAATCCTCCGCCTTGCGGCGCCGGCACACCGGGTTCTAGTCCCAGTCGGGGCGCCGGATTCTGTCCCGGTTGCCCCTCTTCCAGGCCAGCTCTCTGCTGTGGCCAGGGAGTGCAGTGGAGGATGGCCCAAGTGCTTGGGCCCTGCACCCCATGGGAGACCAGGAGAAGCACCTGGCTCCTGCCATTGGATCAGCGTGGTGCGCCGGCCGCGGCGGCCTTTGGAGGGTGAACCAACAGCAAAAGGAAGACCTTTCTCTCTGTCTCTCTCTCTCTCACACTGTCCACTCTGCCTGTCAAAAAAAAAAAAAAAAAAAAAGAAAAAAAAAAAAAGAAGAAGGTGTCTGGCATGCAGCGTGTGTTTCATAAAATATTCCTGCGAGGTCTGGGGTGGTGCCCTGGCCACCGAGCCCATGAGCACAGTGAAGCCAGGTTCACTGTCGCCGCCCACTGGGTCACCTGCACTCAGCCTGGGGAGGAAGCCTTGGGATTTCAGAGCCTCTGGGGTTTTGCCGTCACTGACAAGCACTTGTGCACCTGCCTGCGGTCACCTGTTTTCGTGCCTCTCGGCTCTGCTGGACGCTGGATCTCAGGAGGCTGGGGTGGGCTCTCACCCTCTGTGGAGCCCCACCACAGTGCCTGGCACGAGCTCGGTGCTCACTAAGTCATGAATATCCCAGGTGACTGATGAGCCGGCGCTGTGGCACAGCAGGTAAAGCTGCCGCCTGCAGTGCTGGCATCCCATATGGACGCCGGTTCGAGTCCTGGCTGCTCCACTTGCCATCCAGCTCTCTGCTATGGCCCGGGAAAGCAGCAGAAGATGGCCCGATGCTTCTTGGGTCCCTGCATCCATGTGGGAGGCCCAGAAGAAGCTCCTGGCTTCTAGCTTCCGCCTGGCCCATTGGGGAGTGACACAGTGGATGGAGGATCTCTCCCTGCCCTGCCTTTGCCTCTGTTTCTCTGTAACTCTGCCTTATCAAATAGATAAATGAATTTTAAAGATAAATAAACAGTGGGTATCAGCCCCTGTCATCCACAGGAAATGTGCATTCCACGGGCAGCCCCAGGCAGTGCCACGGCAGTGATCCCTCTGTGTTGAAGGGGAAACTGAGGCAGCAGTAGGCCCCAGGTCTGTGTGGTTCTGGACCCCGGCTGTGGCCTTGTCTGTTGCTGACCAAGGGGCGTCTTATCAGGCCCGAAGGCTGCTCAGTGGCACTGGGGCTGTGGTCTTAGCTGAGACCCCCACAAATCCCCCTTCTCAAATCCCACACGAGGGGCTTCCTCTCCACCCCCACAGCTGTCAGCCTCTGTGGACCCCACCTCCTGCCGTCGCTCTGAGCTGCTCGTCTGTCACCTTGGCCCCTCCCCTTCCAGCACAGGGCTCCGAAAGCCAGGCCTCGGCCCCTGCAGCCCCTCCTTCCCCTGCCGACCAGGAGCACAGGAGCTCCTGAGTCTGTGCTCACAGACGCCTGCTCTGGGGCCTGGTCTGTCTTTCAAAGGTCTCAGTGTGTCACCTCGCCCAGCCAGCCTGCCACCCGGCACCCTGCGAGCTGGCCTGAGGCCCGTCTCAGCGACGCCATCCCAGGACTTCCTCCTGCTGTCAAGCATCCCCAGGGGATGGGTGCTTCCTAGGCCATAGGACCTTGCTCCTCGTGGTTCCTGGGATCTTCGGGGCCAGGGGCCAGGCCTCACATATGTGCCTGCGCACAGGGCCCGGGAACGCCAGGTGCTCAGCGGTGTCACAGAACTGCAGTAGCCCCCAGCCAGCTGTGCAGACCTGCAGTAGCCCCCAGCCAGCTGTGCAGACCTGCAGTAGCCCCCCTGCCAGCTGTGCACAGACCTGCAGTAGCCCCCCCTCCCTGAGCCAGCTGTGCACAGACCTGCAATAGCCCCCCCAGCCAGCTGTGCACAGACCTGCAGTAGCCCCCCAGCCAGCTGTGCACAGACCTGCAGTAGCCCCCCAGCCAGCTGTGCACAGACCTGCAGTAGCCCCCCCTCCCTGAGCCAGCTGTGCACAGACCTGCAGTAGCCCCCCCTCCCTGAGCCAGCTGTGCACAGACCTGCAATAGCCCCCCCAGCCAGCTGTGCACAGACCTGAAGTAGCCCCCCAGCCAGCTGTGCACAGACCTGCAGTAGCCCCGCCCCCCCAGCCAGCTGTGCAGAACTGCAGTAGCCCCCTCCCCCAGCCAGCTGTGCACAGACCTGCAGTAGCCCCCCTCCCCAAGCAGCTGTGCACAGACCTGCAGTAGCCCCCCTCCCCCAGCCAGCTGTGCACAGACCTGCAGTAGCCATTGACGATCCTCCCCGACACCACCTTCCGGAAAGGCTCCCAGTGCCGAGCCTCTCCCTCCACCGGCGCCCCCAGCAGGACCACGTCCTCGACGATGCCCTGGCAATCTGGTGAGAGACCCCAAAACGTCTGTCAGTGACCTGGCCACAGACGCTCCAACAGAGGAGGAGGTGAACGTCATACACATGAGAACATGGACACACATGCACACGGAACACAGGAACACAAGCACACGGGACACACACATGCATCCGGGAACACAGACACACATGTACATGAGAACACACATGTACACAGAACATGGACATACATGCACACAGAGCATGCACACAGGAACACAGGCACATGGGACACAGACACACATGCATCCGGGAACACAGACACACATGTACATGAGAACACACACGTACACAGAACATGGACATGCATGCACACAGGAACACAGACACACATGTACACAGCACGTGGACACACACACACATGGAGCATACACACACACATGGGAACACAGGCATGCATGCACACAGGGACACGGCACACACGCACACTGCACAGTACCGAGTCCCAGACCCTGTGTGCCTGTTCTGTTCCCCTACAGCAGCCCGGCTGCCGCTGTAGAGCTGAGGGAAAACCAAATTCCTGAGCAAGATCGCACGGCTAACAAGCGACTCGGCCCGAGGCAGGACCCAGGCCTCTCCGCCAGCCACGCGGCTCACACGAGCTGTGGCCGTGGCCGAGACGCCTTCCTTTAGACAGACTTCTGAACCAGGTGGCGTCATGCTCATTGGAGCGGAGGCACCGCCACCGGCCTCTGCTACAGCCTCCCCGGCTCTGTGCAGCCCGGCGGGGACAGGTGGGTCCCAGGGGCGAGAGCGCACTGACCTGCTGGGTCAGGAACAGTTCCGGCCGGACTGCGGACCAGGGCCCTTGCGGGATGGGAAAGCGGCACCCGGTGGAAACCAAACGGGCCCCACCTGGGCCTACAGACGGCGCTTTGAGAGCTGTTGTCTCTGGCTCAAATCAATGAACGAGAGGCTCACGCACCTCCTGCCCCAGCACCGTCCCCCACCTTGGCTTTTCCTCCTGGTCACGCATGTTTCTTTCTTGTTTGCCTCCTCCGTTCTCGGGGACTTGAGCCGAGTGGCTTCACCCCTCCAAACCTAGTGGAGGACGAGGACAGCAGCCTTGCGGGGTTGCTGTGAGGACTGTCCCAGTGGGAGATCGTCACAGAGAGCAGCGAGGCTCAGAGAGGGGCTGGGACCTGCCCAAGGTCACACAGCAGAATGAAGCTGGGAGCAGAACCCAGACTATACAGAGAGCCGAGGGTTCCAGGGCCGTTCTCTCTGCTGCTGTAACGCCACGCACGGCGAGCAGGGGAGGGTCCTCGCTGCTCCCAGGGTGCCCCAGGGCTGTGGACCAGGGCCAACCCCGGCCAGCAAGAAGCCTGCCTCCCTCAGGAGCTGCGCAGCCTTAGAGCCCAAGCCTGGAGGGCGGGGACCCCTTGTGGCCAACAGTGGTAACAGCTGCCATTCCGGAGCAACCGTGAAAGCTGTGAGCAGAAGCAGGATGGTAGCTGCCTGTGACCTTGACCTGAGGTGAGGCGTGGACCCTCACACCATAGCCCCAAGTGCACCAAGCCGCGTCTGGTTGGGCAGTGAGCTCTCTGAAGCTGCCCTGCACGCCTCCCCCTCGGCTCCCTCCCAGCACTGCCACCTTGCGATGCACTCGGGTATTTTAAGGGGGGTTTGCACGGCCTGGCAGCAAGGCTGGACAGAAGCTGCGCGGTGGGCTCCTAGCAATGTATGGGTGTTAGCTGCAGGACGCCAGCGGGAATCACCTAGGCCCGCCCATGGTGGGATGGGCAAGTGGGCTTGAGGGCGGAGCCCACCGCCCCCCTACCCGACTCTTCCTGGAGATGGGATGGTCTGGGATGGGACACGCTGGCTGCTGCAGCAGCTGCTGCAAAGGGAAAAAAGCCAACATCCACTGCTGGTGCCAAGCCTTGTAATACCAGGCTCTTTCAAGCATCTAGGCCAAAGACAGGAAGTCCCCGTGCTGGAACCACGTTTAGCGCCAGGCGGCCCCTTCAGATCGTCACGAGGACCTGGTGCACACGACCAGCAGAGGCTGGAGCGTGACGGCTTCACAACCACCCATGGGGGAAGACCTCAGGGTCTCTCGGCTCGGGGGCGCTGAGTTTGCTGGGACTTGTTGGGTGTACACCTCCGGCGCCACCGGCGGTTCTTCTCCCGGGTTTTTAAGGTACTGAGATAGCCCTCTGGCTTTTCTCAGACTTGGAGCTTTCACGTGGAAGAGGCCAGGGGTCATCTTCAAGCTCAGGGGTCGGAGATGCACCGGCTTTCCTCCTTCCACTGTGAGAACTGGCGGCTCCCTGAGCAGGCTCCAGGTCGCCAGCGGCTAGACAGGAACAGCTGTGTCGGCCAGGTTTGCACCCTCTGCTTGGGAGCTGCCATTCACACACGCGGGTAAAAACGGTTCCTTCCAGCACTGTCTTTGCTCTGCTTCTTATCTTTATTCTTTTTAAAAATATTTATTTATTTATTTGACAGGCAGAGTTAGAGAGAGAGAGAGAGAGAGAGAGCGCTTCCATCCACCGGTTCACTCCCCAAATGGCCACAACAGCTGGGGCTGGGCCAGGCCAAATCCAGGAGCCAGGAGCTTCATCGGGTCTCGGCTACGTGGGTGCAGGGGCCCAAGCCTGTGGGCCATCTTCTGCTGCTTTCCCAGGCCATTAGTGGGGAGCTGGACTGGAAGTGGAGCAGCCGGGACTGAAATGGGCGCCCATATGGGATGCCACCAGCGTTGCAGGGGGCGGCTTTACTGGCTACACCAGAACTCCGGTCCCTATCCTCCATGTTTTTGGTAAAGCTTTCTTTTTCTATTCATGCTGGGCAACCATTTCTCTTCTGTGACACGGGTTTGTTGCCACAGTCCTCCTCTGTCTTCCCCCTTCTCTCCCACAGGCTCGAGTTTCAAAGTGGCGTTGTTGGCATCGCCACCCTCAGCCAAGGTGATGGCAGCAGAGCCATCTTCTTCACCTGTCCCCTCAATGCCCGCCTCGTGACGCTGTCCATCTTCACCCCGGCCCGCCACACCTGTGTCACCTACTCTGCAGGGACGAGTGGCTGCGCAGAAGCAAAGCTGCCTGAACCTGCAGGTTTCCGAAGGTTGAGGGGACGGAGGGTCTCCGGTCACCTCTGCGACTTCTTGTAAGCCTCCCTTCCACTCAGCGAACCTTCACTGTCTCCATTCCCGGACAAGCGACCTCCTCCGGCTGGAGCTGAGCTTTGTGGCTGGCCAGCCGCTTCGCTAGACCCTGGGACAGCTGTGTGGGGTGGGGGTGGGGCCGCGGGAAGGGACGGGGGCGCCGGGGCAGCAGCCTGGGCTCCTTATCTATTCCTAACACAAGAGCCAGAGCGGTCTGAGTCCGGGGCGCGCGGCGTGTCCCCAGGGTGATGGAAATATGCTCCAGAGGTGGCTCCCGGCGAGAGCTGGCCCAGCTCCGTCCACTCAGGAGGAGTCCCCCACGCCTGCACTTCCAGCGGGTGGATCTGTGGTCTGCAAATCCCCTGCGGGGCAGTGGGGTCGTGTCACTCCCGAGCTCAAAAGCCCTCCCGTGGGAGCCCCCTCGCACGGAGTGGAAGTCAAAGCCCGTCACTCACTGGGCTCCAGCCAGCCCGGCCTGGCTGCCCCCTCTTGCAGCTGCTCCTCCCTGCACCTGCCAGGGCCCCGCCCCCTACCTGCTTGCTTTTCTCCAGAGCACTTGCCAGTCGCGGATGTACCCCCTGCTCTGCTCCCAAACAGACTGCTAGTCCGTGCCCCCTGGAATGCAAGACGCACAGGGCTGGACCGTCCCTGGAGCGTGCTCTCAGGTCCCCAGTGCCCAGGACGGCACAAGCCTCCACGGGCAGGGTCCTCACGTCTGTCCTTTTCTGGTTTCTGCCCCTTCTGCCCAGCAGTGATAATCAGGGCCTCTGAAGCCCGGAGCAAAGCGAAGGCGAGCAGGTGCACAGAAGCACTGCCCCGCCCTTCTCAGCTCCTCCACCGCTGCCCCCTACAGTCCCGTTCTGGGGGGCCGATACCCCCGAGAGTGATGGCAGCGTTCAGGGTTAGAATAATGAGTGGGCCTTCCGGTACCAGTCTCTTCCCCACCCCAGCCTCGGACAATGTGATCCCAAGGCCCCCAGGGTGGGGGGGTTCCCAAGAAGCACCCAACGCTGGCTGTTTACTGAATCCTACAGAGAGAAGGCCAGGGTGATGGCTCACGTGGTGGGGTCCCTGCACCCCCATGGGGGAGAGCTGGACGAGTTCTTGGCTTGTGGCTTGGGCCTGGTTCAGCCCCAGCTGTTGAGGGCAGTTCGGGAGTGAACCTGTCTATCTCTCGCTGTGTCTCTAACAAAAACACTGAAAGGCACAGAAGAAGGCTCAGGGTATCCAGCAGACCTCTTGGCTGACTCCCGGCGTGGCTCAGGGCCCCCATCGCTAGGGGCAAAGACACAGGGCGAGTTACGGCCACACAGTGCAGTGCAGTGGACGCTCCTGGGCTCACCATCTGCTGCCAGGGTCTCCAGGCTGTGCGCAATGCGGCCGAGATGCGTAGAATTCCTGGATTCACAGGGACGTTTGATCATCCCGTGTTTCCCTGTTAGCAGACGCTGGAAGTCTGACTCCTACAGCGTGTGCTCTGTGGAGAAGCGGGTGGGGCCGCCACCTGTGGCATCTGCATCTCATATGGGCACCGGTTTGTGTCCCAGCTGCCCCACCTCTGATCCAGCTCCCTGATAATGGCCTGGGAAAGCAGCAGAGGATGGTCCAAGTGCTTGGGCCCCTGCCACCCACATGGGAGACCCAGCTGACGCTCCTGGTTCCTGGCTTTGGCCTCGCCCAGACCTGGTCATTACAGCCATCTGGAGAGTGAATCAGTGGACAGAAAATCTTTCTCTCTCTGTAACTCTTTCAAATAAATACATAAGTCTTTACTTATTTATTTTAGGATTTATTGGAGAGGCAGAGTTAGAGTTAGAGAGAGATTGAGAGAGTCTTTCATTTGCTGGTTCACTCCCCAGATGGCCACAATGGCTGGAGCTGTGCTGATCTGAAGCCAGGAGCCAGGAGCTTCTTCCAGATCTCCCATGTGGGTACAGGGGCCCAAGGACTTGGGCCATCTCCCACTGCTTCCCAGGCCACAGCAGAGAGCTGGATGGGAAGTGGAGCAGCTGGGACTTGAATTAGTGCCCATATGGGATGCTGGCACTATAGGCGGAGGCTTGGCCTGGTACGCCACAGCGCTGTACACCCCACCCCCCATAAATCTTTAAACAAGAAAAAAAAAGCAAGGGTCACACACTCAGTGAGGTTGGGAGCCACCCGTCACCTGGAAATGGTCTGACCTTTGGCACTAGAAACCTGGCCTGCACCCTCATTTTGCCAGAGTATGAACGGATGCGGTCAGCTCTTCATTGACGAGGGGCTCGGCTTCCTCCTCTGTTGACTGCCAAGGGCAAGGGCACAGTTGTGTGGTCAGGGCTGTGTGAGGCGTGCTGGCCAGTGGGGGCTGCTCCAGACCACCCACTCGGCAGTCACGTGGAAGAGGTGTGTGCAGAACACTGGGCAGGCAGCTGCTCACGCAGACACTACTCTGGGAGCCCAGCAGCGGTCGGGGTGGGGGTGGGGTGCCCAGAGGGGGTGGCAGTGACCACAGCCACCTTCCCCGTTACAGCGGAGAGGAGAGCCTCCACAAGGAAACAGCCCAAGAGCTGCAAACGACGGTTAAACACTTCCTCATCTACTCGCTTGGTTTAAAACAATTTGATTTAGGAGCCAGCATTGTGGCACGCTGGGTTAAGCCTCCGCCTGCAATGCCTGTATCCCATGTGGGCACTGGTTCCAGTCCCAGGTGCTCCAATTCCAATCCAGCTCTCTGCTAATGTGCCTGGGCTGAGCAGCGGGAGATGGCCCACATGCTGGGCCCCCGCACCCACGTGGGAGACCCTGATGGAGTTCCAGGCTCCTGGCTTCGACCTGGCCCAGCTCTGGCCATTGCAGCCATTTAGGGGTGAACCACTGGATGGAACAGTTCCCTCTCCCTCTCTCTCAACAGATACATAAATCTTTAACATTTCAAAAATTTATGTGAGAGACAGAAATGTCCCATCTGTGGCTGACTCCCCAAATGCTTTCAACAGGCAGGAGCCGGAGGTGCAATCCAGTTCTCCCAGAAGGGTGGCAGGCAGCCAATCGCTGGAGCCGTGTCGGCTGCCTCCCAGGAGCTGTCCGAGCAGGAAGCTGGAGGCAGGAGCTGCAGCCCGGAATCAAACCCAAGTGTGCTAATGCGGGACGCAGGTGTCTCAGTTGGTGTCTTTACCACCAAGATAAATGCCTGTGTCGGCTTTCCAACGCTAGTGTGGTAAAACACACACAATTACATCCTCTCTTAGTGCACAGGCATCTCTCTCGTGCAGGCATCTTGGCAACATTTATCCGCCGGAATGTGGGTAGATCCATTCGTCGGAAAGCCGCTCCTATGAATCTGGCTTGCCATGCTTTACCTGGGACTCCTGGGACGGCGGGTCTATCCCACCGGGCACGCCCAGCAGCCTGGGGTCTCCTCTGCTTTTCCCCACACGTGGTGAGCTGGGCACAGCCCCCCACGCCCACCCCTAGAGCCAACTTCAGCTTGCATGCCAGCCTTGGTGTTGAAAACTGTGGATGAGCTGAGTTTTTGCAAAACGGTACACCCTTCAGATGTGCCCAGGGGGCCCAGCGATTCAAAAGCATCTCACAGACATCCTGCAGGGAGGGCCCAGGGAAGAGCCACGCGGAGCCCCACCTCTGTCACCATGCCCTTCCCCGCAGAGCCAGGCAGGGCTGGGAGCAGCCTCCTGTGGGAGTCACGTGGCCGGCCCCGCGACCGCTTGCACTCCCCCATGCCCCTCACGTCGTCGGCATCGGTCACGAGATCCTCCAGGGATGGAGCAACAGGAAGGAGGGCGGCTCTCCTGCCTCCTGCAGGGGCTCGTGTGTGCAGCGAGAGATAAGGCAGGACGCTAAGGAGAGGAGTTATCTCCCGACCGCAGGCGCAGGAAACCGACTTTGGTGGAAATGATGAGCATGGCACCTGCGCCACCGCGGCTCAGCGCGAAGATGCACGCACAGCGACGGCACAGAGGGAAGCCACAACAGTGCAGTGGGACAGCGGGGGTTGAAAGGGGGCTCTGACCGCAGCCCGAGGTCTGGGGATGAAGCCTTGGGGGCTCACTGCAGCTCCGCGGAGGAGAAATGCATCACAGGGAGGCGGAAGCACCGGCATGATTTTCAGCCCAAGGGACTGGGCCCGGGGTGTGTGAGTGCGAGAGACCCCGCCTCAGTCATCTTGCAGCCGGCATGGGCGGCAGGGCTGCTAACTTCAGAGGGACAGGGAGCGGCACTGAGAGAGATTCTGCCGCGACGCAGTTTTTAAAACGTAGTTCTGGGGTTGCATTCCTTGGCCCTCTTCTCTAACCGCCCCTTCATCATCGCAACCCACACGGGACAGGCTCAGGACACCGCGCTTTGCACACCTGCTCTTCTGGCAGGGAGGCCCGAGGGTCACAGCGGCTCCCTTCCCTGGGAGACCTCGCCGCAGAGGCAGTAAGCAGCCTGTCCAGGGCCACACGGCACGTGGCAGGGGATTTGCTTATCCCTACATCTTCCCTCCCATTCTCTGGTTCCACTTCCCTTTAAACATCCCTCTCTTCTCTTCCTTTTAAAGATTTATTTATGGGGCCGGTGCTGTGGCACAGCAGGTAGAGCTGCCGCCTGCAACGCTGGCTTCCCATATGAGCACGAGTTCCAGCCCCGGCTGCTCCACTTCTGATCCAGCTCCCTGCTAATGCACCTGGGAAAGCAGTGGAAGATGGCCCAAGTGCTTGGGCCCCTGCACCCATGGGGGAGACCCTGAGGAAGCTCCTGGCTCCTGGTTTTGGATCAGCTCAGCTTCGGCGGTTGAGACCATCTGGGGAGTGAGCCAGCAGATGGAAGACCTCTCTCTCTGTCTCTCCCCTTCTCTCTTCGCAACTCTGCCTTTCAAATCAATAAATCTAAATAAATTAATAATCTAAAGCATTATTTGTAAGCAATCCTCTTTTTTGCCTTTTAAGATTTTTATGGTTGTAGTTCTGCAATGTAATACTTTGTACCTTAAGGTACAACATATCTACCTTAAGACTTACATTCCTTGAATCTCAGGAATCAACCTGGAAAATTCTCAGCCATTTTTTCGTATCTCTCCTCTGTCATCTCCTGTTGGGATCTACAGCAGGCAGCTGTCGAACCCTGGCTTCTGCTTCCCGCTTGTCCCTCACTTCTCTCTCCGCCATGCGTCACAGTAGCCCTTTCACACGATCTGGGTTCTCTCTCCTTCTGTGTCCAGTATGCTGTCTAACTCACCCAGGAAGGCTTTCATCGCAATGACTTTTTTAATTTTTAGATTTTTTTTAACTTTAACAGATTCAATACAGTTCAGATACAATTCTTACAATGCTTTTCCCTCCCTCCCATTCTCCCCCTTCTTTTATTTCAAGATTTATATATTTATTTAAAAGGCACAGTTACAGAGAAAGACAGAGAGAGAGAAGGAGAGACAGAGATCTTGCATCTGTTGGTTCACTACCCAAATGACTGCAATGGACCAGGGCTGGGCCAGGCTGAGGCCAGGAGCCTGGAACTTCGTCCGGGTCTCCCATGGGTGGTAGGGACCCAAGTACTTGAGCCATCATTGCTGCTCCCAGGATCTATGTTAGCAGGACGCTGGAATCAGAAGTTGGGACTCGAACCCGGGCACTCTTATATGGGACAGAGGCATCCCAAGCGACTTCTTAACCACTGTGCCAAAGGCTTGCCCTGTACTGTTTTTGTTGTTAATTAATTTTTATAAGATTAATTAATTAATTTATTTATTTATTTATTTTTTTTTTGACAGGCAGAGTGGACAGTGAGAGAGAGAGACAGAGAGAAAGGTCTTCCTTTGCCGTTGGTTCACCCTCCAATGGCTGCCGCGGCCGGCGCACCGCGCTGATCCGATGGCAGGAGCCAGGAGCCAGGTGCTTTTCCTGGTCTCCCATGGGGTGCAGGGCCCAAGCACCTGGGCCATCCTCCACTGCACTCCCGGGCCACAGCAGAGAGCTGGCCTGGAAGAGGGGCAACCGGGACAGAATCCGGCGCCCCGACTGGGACTAGAACCCGGTGTGCCGGCGCCGCTAGGCAGAGGATTAGCCTAGTGAGCCGCGGCGCCGGCCCTAATTTATTTGTTTTAAAGTCAAAGTTACACAGAGAGAAGAGAAGAGAAGAGAAAAGAAGAGAAGAGAAGAGAAGAGAAGAGGCAGAGAGAAAGAGAGGTCTTCTATCTGCTAGTTCACTCCCCAACTGGCTGCAACTGCTGGAGCTGTGCTGATCCGAAGCCAGGAGCTTCTTCCAGGTCTCCCACGCGGGTGCAGGGGCCCAAGGACCTGGGCCATCTTCTACTGCTTTCCCAGGCCACAGCAGAGAGCTGGATTGGAAGTGGAGCAGCCGGGACTTGAATTGGCGCCCATGTGGGATGCTGGCACCACAGACAGAGGCTTTACCTGCTATGCCACAGTGCCAGCCCTATTAATTAATTTTTGAAAGGCAGAGTGATAGAGAGGGAGAAAGAGATACATAGATTAATTGATCAATCGATCGCTCGATTATCTTCCATTCCCTGGTTCACTCCTTAAATGACTGCAATGGCCAGGGCTGGTCCAGGACCAAGTCAGGAGCCCAGAACTCCACCTGGCAGCAGGGGCCCGAGCACTCGGGTCGTCGTCTGCTGCCCTCCCAGGTGCATTAGCAGGGAGCTGGATGGGAAACGAAGCAGCCAGGACTGGAAGCAGCGCTCCGATGTGGGATACTGGCGCCACAAGTGCCGGCTTCAGCCGCTGTGCCAGCCCCAATCTGTTTACTTTGTACTATTCCTGTTACTTATGACAAGCTGCACCAAGGTGCTATCTCAGGGAAAATTTCCCGTTAGAATAATCCGTGTATGCCGAGACCAGGAGTCGATACAGAAGTAGGGACGAGGGGCCTCTCTGGTAAGGGGCAGTGATGTCAGCCACGATACTACAGGAGCCCAGTGAGTGATCCCACCTCCCGGTGTCCGCGGCTACGGGTCACGTGGCTCAGCGTGTCTGAGTCCACGTGGCTCCTGGTGGTCTCAGGACCAGAGCGTCAGGATTGCTTCCTGGTGGCCCAGCTGTTGTGAAACCGGTCACGGACCCACTTAGGCTGGGAGCTACTCCAGGTGCAGTGTGACTTCTGGCTGCTCCCCGGCCGCTGCCTGGAGCTGCAGCACCCTGCACCATACTCCTGAAGCCAACGGCACAGCCGCGGCTGGGGAGGGGCCCCCAGGACACAGAGCTCCCGGAGAAGGCTGCGGGCGATGGGGCTTCATGGCCAGCTCCTGCATGAGCAGCCCCGGCGAGCTGTACAGCCCCAGATGGCGGAGCGGCTGAGACCCGGCGGCAGCTGGCACCTTTGAACGTCCCCGTGGACCTGCGTGGGTGTCCAGGTTACGCCTTGGCATAGGCTACTGCCTCGAAGCCCAGGGAGGACAGAATCCCATCGTGAGTCTGCTCCCGGCTCTTCCTCGTCCCCTACGATAAGGAGATGCAAATCACCCACCTGGGGAGACCCCATGGACTGCAGAAAGCTCACCCCAGGAACCAGTGCAGTTCCACGTGTGCGTCTTGGGGTGTGGACAGCTCCTGCCCTGCTCCCCTGCAGGCATATGGCAAGTCACCCCGACTAAGGAGGGACTGCTGTGTGTACAAGGTTAAGCCTCTGCCTGCAGCACTGGCATCCCATGTGGGTGCCGGTTCGTTCCGGGCTGCTCCACTTCTGATCCAGCTCCCTGCTATGGCCTGGGAAAGCCACGGAAGATGCCCCAAGTGCTTGGGCCCCTGCACCTGCGTGAGAGACCTGGAAGAAACTCCTGACTCCTGGCTCCGGATCCACTCACCTCTGGTGGTTGTGGTCAACTGGGGAGTGAACCAGTGGATGGGAGACCTCTCTGCCTCTCCCTCTCTCTGTCTGTAACTCTGCCTCTCAAATAAAAAAAAAATTTTTTTTAAAAGATGATGGCCCAAGTGCTCAGGCCCCTGCACCCACATAGGAGACCTGGAAGAAGCTGCTGGCTCTTGGCTTTGGCCTGGCCCAGTCCCAGCTGTTGTAGCCATTGTGGGGTGAACCAGCAGATGGAAGATCTGCCTCTCCTTCTCTCTCTGTGTCTCTGCCTTTCAAATAAATAAATAAATCTTTAGGGGAAAAAATGGCAGTGCTGCTCCAAACATGGCACAGCAGCTGCCAGCCCCTGCCTGCCCGGCTTGCCCGTGGCTTCCCTGCAGCCTGTTCCAATGCCTAGCTCTGCTCTCTGTGTGTTCTGGTGAATTCTTTCTCCTCGGCCTCCATCGGCTGCTTCCCACGACAGTAATGGAATCAGCTTTCTACTTCTTTGTCTTTTTTAAAGTAAGAAAATCCTTGAGTAGACTGTTTCTCCCCGTCTTGGATCTGGGAAGGCTGTCATGGAAACCATGGCTTATTTCCGGCAACGGCCGCTGGGGGGCGCACCTGCGCTCGGGCAGGCGAGAGGTCACCTCCCGGAGCATTGGAGCTGGGAAGCACCCGGCTGCGGGGGAGGCCCTCCCCTCCCCCAGGATGACGCCTGCCAACACCCGTCCCGGGCACTGAGGAGCAGCCCTTCTCCCTGGAGCCTAACACGTGCTGATCCAGGGAGATGAAAACAAGAATGCAGTCGGTGGCACGGACGCTTCTCAGGAAGTAGCAGCGGCTGCAGAAGCCCCAAGGAGAGGCACGGCAGACCCCTCCCCTTGTGGACACTCACTGTGGGCTGGGCTGGGAAGCCCGTGCCCTCTGGAGGCTGCCGCGAAGGGGCGCTGTGGCAACCACGGGAGCTCCGGGGGGTCTCCAGAGGGTGGGGGGTGGTCTCTAGATTGGGGCCCTCCCCCCGAAACTTCCAGAAATGCCTTCTGCTTGGAGCGTTGCAAGTGGCAGGCAGACCATACCCCAGGGCACCTGCTGCCGTGGCCCTAACTGGCTGAACAGATACAGATCTCCAAGGGGCAGCAGAAAGAACCCAGGGTGTGGGACGGGTGCAGGGCCCTCCCTTGCGACTGTTGCTTATGAGCTGTGTGACCCCGAACAGATCCCTTGAGCTCTCTGAGCCTGTTCTCTGGAACAACGGAGACAGTGACCACGCGCCTCCCTCCTGCCCACATCCAAGCTGGGGAAGGGGTGCGAGGGGCAAGAGGTGTCCAGCTGTAGGGAGGGCGGGGCCCACATGTAGGGGCTGTGTGCACAGTCTCCTGGCCTCGTGGGGACGGAGTCTGCCTGTGGCTGTGCCCTGCCAGGGTACCCGGGTGATGTCTGCTGGCTCGTGGGCAAACATGAAGGTGCCTCTGGAGTTGGAGGGAGGGTGGGATTCAAGGGTAAGAAGGTTTTGAACACCACGTGTGGGTTTTCCCGTAACCTGTGTTTTCCAGAAACTCACTGAACAGCAGGTCAAACTCTGCCTCCAGGTGTCTGCTCTCCTGTTCATCTCTCACCAGAGCTCCTGGCGGAAACTATGGTGCAGGGCGGGGCGGGGCGGGGCGTGGGTGTGGAGCCTTGTGGTTAAGACGCCCGTGCCCCTGAGTCGCTGTCGGGCTGCCCCTGACTCCAGCTCCCCGCGGGTGCAGTGGTCATGGCTCCAGGATCTCCTGGGACATCTGCATCACATTCCTGGTGCTCCTGGCTTTGGCCCCGGCCCAGCCTTGGCCGCTGTGGGCGTCTAGGGAGTGGATGAGAGCTCCGTGCTCTCAAGGAGGGAAGTAAATAAAAGAGACCGTGGCTCGGGTCCCTGGTCCTCCCTGGGCAGTCACCTCCCTGCGCCTCTGGATCACGGGTGCTGCAGGCCCCAGAGCTCAGGCCTCCTGCCTGCCTCGCAGCCTCTCGGGATTCACCTGTTCTTCTACACCTGGCCCCTCCTCCAGAAGCCTTCCTTGCCTTCCTGTCCTCCCGCTGCAGCCCTCCCTGTGCACTGGGACCGTTATCACTGCTGGTGAGGCTGGCGTGTTCCTTTCTAACGAGGTGGTCAGCCCTTTGAGGGAGGGCAGCAAGCTTGTGTCCACAGAGACAGCGTAAGAGAAAGGTTAGAGTCAGAGCAGCTGGGTTAGAATCCCTTGGGCAAGTTACCCAACCTCCCCGGGCTGTGGGGTCTCCATCTTTGAAAAGGGCAAGTGCAGCACCTGTTTCCGGGTCTAAGGCTGGCCACACCTTGCAAGGTGCTGGGAGGGAGCAGGAGCTGGCTTCTGTTCTTGCCGGGCACACAGCACGCACCCAGCACACACCCGCTTCCCACTGATACAACACATACAACAGAATACAGATAGATACAACAGAAGCGCCTGCTCACTCATAAAACGCCAAGCCACCCCAAGCAAAACCCAGCCTGAGAGCTGTCGCCTAATGAAGCCGTCAGAGTGCCCAGCTGTGCACCGGCGTCGGGGAGCTGACCACCCAGGAAGGCCCGCAGCAGCCCTCCCGCTGCCACCTCCCCTGCACGCTCAGGCAGGGGCCTGGGACAGATCTTCCCACCCGTGAGCTTTCCCTGACGGCTCCAGCTCCGGCCCCCTCAGCCCCGACCTTTGCAGCCAGCCTTGGCTGCACACCTGAGGCCCGGATGGCTAATTAGGGTGAGCCTGAGGAGGGTGCATCTCTTGGCCAGCAGAGGTCAGGCTGAAATACAAGGACTCGCTGCCTGTGGAGCTGGCGTCCCCTCGTCCCCTCCTGCAGTTGACAGACTGGCAGCTGACTCTTCGTTTTTGCACTGATGGCGGACAAGCTTTGAGCTGGGCTCACAGCTCGGCTGCGGCACTGGATAACAAGTGAAAATGCGATAGGACGGGCACGTGCTGTGGCACAGCGGGCTAAGCTGCTGTTTGGGGAGCCCAGAGCCCACAGCAGAACATCTGAGATTGTCCACTCCCCACCCAGCTTTTTTCTTCTTTTTTAAAAAATATTTATTTATTTATTTGAAAGGCAGAGTTACAGAGAGGCAGAGAGGCAGAGAGAGAGAGAGAGAGAGAGAGATCTTCCATCCATGTTTCACTCCCCAAATGGCTGCAACAGCCAGGGAGCCAGGAGCCGGGGGCCAGGAGCTCCATCCGGGTCTCCCATGTGGGTGGCAGGGGTCCAGGTACTGGGCCATCGCCTGCTGCCTCCCAGGTGCATGAGCAAGGAGCTGGGTTGGAAGCGGAGCAGCCGGCACTCCGGCAGGCGCTCAGACACGGGAAGCCGGCATCACCAGTGGGCTTACCCCACTGCACCACGCCAGCCCTGCACTCAATCCTCTCACCGTCCATGAAGAAAGTGTTTTAGACCCATCCCTCAGGCGAGGAGACCAAGTACACCGCGCGTCTGCTCAGCCAGAGTCAAGGGCTGGGTTGGAATCCAGGCCCGGGCCTGGCTCCTCCGTGCAGTTTCCACATTGCCTATTCCCACGGATGCTTTTCCTGGTCCTGAGGTTTTACGGTTTTCAGTAAGTTGTTGGTGACTGCACTTCCTGAAACATTCTTTGAAGATGGGGCTTTGTATAAGTAAATAAACGGGCGTCTGGGTAAAAGACGGGAGACATAGAGGGTAACAAAGGGCACAGCAGAAGGCCATGGGACTCACCGAGGCACAAAGCCTGGGGCACGTGCCCACCTGCGGCAGGTCCCTGTTATCCTCCACTCTGCAAGGCGGCCTTGGGAATTTTCTAGAAGGCCATGGGTTTGGGGATCCTGGCTAAGCAGGCGTGATGACCGAGAACTGTCAGAGTCAAGGGCATGAACCCGGCTTCTGTTCCAGAACGCGACAGTGGGGTGAGGTGGGGGTGGGGGCTCAGGTGTCCTCTTCCCTGGCCAGCATTCCCCCGAGAACCTGGGAAAGTCCCTTCACCGCAGAGGGGCGGGCTCTTCCCTGATGATGGTGTCAGTGGGGTTAGCCACCCGCAGACCCCAGCAGGACACATGTTCCCACAGGACTGTGAACAAAGGGCCGGGAGGGGAGGGACCAGAGAATGGTCCCTGGGGAGGGGATTTCTCTGCACATGGGGTGGCCCTTGATGCTGTTAAGGCTGCAAACCACCTGCTGTCTAGTGGAGTTAGCCTGGCACCCAGAGTGTAAATAATTTTATTTAATCTCTCAAGGTGAGACTCATTCCCTCTGCTTGACCAAAGAACTCTGTGTGGCTTGCACGGGGTCATGGAGTTGACAAGTGGTTGGCCAGGCTTTGGAAGCATCTGGAAACCCTGATGCTGAGCCCATGATCTTAACCATGCGGTGCTGAGAACCGTGGCCTTCTGGTTAGTCACTGGCAGGCTCCTGCCTTGGCCACATCCTCATCCTGCACACAGGAGGGGACTTCAAACAGGTCCTACAACAAACAGGTGAGTTTTATCTGGCAGAAAAAACCATGGGAAATAGAGGTACGTCATTTTTTTCATCATGCACATTTTGACACACTCTTCAAAGACCCCTCGCACTGTAGAGCTGGGAGGAGGAAGTGTGTTCACCCGTGGCCAGGTATCAGGGACGATGGGCACGCCGATGGTCCGGGGGTGGCTGAATGTGGGCACCAGCTCTGGCGCTGGAACAAGGGCGCCTGGGTTTCGTCCAGTCTCAGCTGTGGGAACAGTGTGTTCCCCAGCTCCCTCCTTTCACACCAGCTCATCTCTCGGCCTACCTTCTTCCCGGCCTCCCACCACTGCCCTGGAGGGGAGCGAGGGTGCTGCTCTGATCAGCCAAGTGCACTGGACCACACACACCAGTGGGCAGTGGCCAAACCCCAGGCTCTGTTCCCTGTCTCGAGACGGCCACTTCCTCTCTCTCTGGCCCGATCTTCGTCCCCTGTTGGGGAGGTAGGGTCCTACCCCCCACCTCTCTCTCTCTCTCTTTTTTTTTTTTTTTACAGGCAGAGTGGATAGTGAGAGAGACAGACAGAGAGAAAGGTCATCCCCTTGCCGTTGGTTCACCCTCCAATGGCCGCCGTGGCTGGGGTGCTGCGGCCAGCGCACCGCGTGGACCCGAAGGCAGGAGCCAGGTGCTTCTCCTGGTCTCCCATGAGGTGCAGGGCCCAAGGACCCAGGCCATCCTCCATTGCACTCCCGGGCCACAGCAGAGAGCTGGCCTGGAAGAGGGGCAACCGGGACAGAATCCGGCGCCCCGACCGGGACTAGAACCTGGTGTGCCGGCGCCGCTAGGCGGAGGATTAGCCTATTGAGCTGCGGCGCCGGCCCCCTCTCTCTAAAGTATTTATTTATCTATTTGAAAGTCGGAGTTACACAGAGAGAGGAGAGGCAGAGAGAGAGAGAGAGAGATGAAGATCTTCCATCCGCTGGTTCATTCCCTAGTTGACTGCAATGGCCAGAGCTGTGCTGATCCGGAGCCAGGAGCCAGGAGATTCTTCTGGGTTTCCCATCTGGGTGCAGGGGCCTAAGGACTTGGGCCATCTTGGCCATCTTCTACTGCTTTCCCAGGCCATAGCAGAGAGCTGGATTGGAAGTGGAACAGCTGAGACTCGAACCGGCGCCCATTCGGGATGCCGGCACCGAAGGCAGTGGCTTTACCTGCTACACCACAGCGCTGGCCCCCCTCTCTCTCTCCTGACTTCTTTCTCCCATGCTGAAGCCAGAGCTCCCATGTGAGGCTGGGGGCTTTTGCATGGAGCCAGCAGTGGGCTCCGACTCTGGCACAGCTCCCTCCTTTGGTGCTGCTGGCCACGAGCCAGGTTGGCGCTCAAGTGGCGGGTACCCTGCTCACCAAGGAGCTGGAGCTTGTGGGTGCATCTCTCTTGGGAACCCTGGGGCTGGAGGAGGAGTGGTTTCCAAGGTTACAACTTGGGCACTGTTGGGTTCCCCCAGCCACAGCAGCCTCACATGTCCAACGCCATCACCAATGGTGGCTGCCTCTCAGAGCGAGTGTGCAGGGTGTGATCAGGTGCATCTCAGCACTGGCAGCAGCTAAAGTCAAGGCCATCTGCATCCCCCAGAGGAAGCACATGCCTTTCAAAGGAGTTGGCATGGCCTTTACCCAAGACCCCTGGGGTCCATCAGCTTTTAGTTCCCATTAGAGCAGAGGTGAGACCAGTCCCTGTCCTGCTGACTCATGCCTGTCCCGAGAGGTGCTGTCGGGTCTAAAGACGTTCCTGTTGGGTTAGTGCGCCCAGAGGCGCGGAGTCCTGCAGCCTTGGAAAAGCCCAGTTGGATAAGTAATGGAGACAGGGAGGAAGGAATTCTTTCCTGAAGCTCCAGTAGGGGCCACACACCGTGTTATCACATGCGCCCTAGTGGACGGCCAGCTTAGTGGTCAGACAGCCTGGAGTTGAATCCCAGGTTCTTCTGGGTGCCAAGTCCCACGCTGGGGGCTGCTGGCAGAGGGGAGAATGAAAGGCACACAGTCCCCACCCTCAACTCCTATAGGCAAAGCAGACCATCCGTTCCCCCGTGGTAGGGTTGTTTGTGAATTAAATGAGAGAAATGAGGTCGAGGCCTTGGCGCCTTGCCTGGCACAAGGTGGTCATGAATGATGGTTCTTCAATCCCAGAATAACCCCCGAAGGCATCAAGATGGCCGGAATCTCACAGAGGTCAAGTGGCTTGTCAGCCCAGGGGCACCATTCAGACTGAACAGGACTCATGCAGACGTTGAACCCCAGGAGTCTTAACGCTGACAGGTAAGGGTGGAGACTTGCAGTGGTGCAGTGGGCTAAGCCACCACCTGTGACACCGGCTGTGGGGAGCAACTGAGACTAGACTAAATTACTGGAACTAGGACTTTTCTATGCATCTGCTCTCCCACAATATGGCGCTGGGGAGGAGCAAACAACTATGCAGCTGCCTCTCACCAATTTGACTGATAAGCTGCAGGAGCTGATCCTGCTCCTGATTGGAGGAGAGCAGCATGCTCGGCGTGTGGGTAGCAGAGTTGGGATTGGTGGAAGAGGACTACAAAGGAGGAGAGAGACAGCGAGCACCAGGAACATCTGAGGGACACCTGAGGAACATCTGAGCAGCCCCGAGAGAGCCGGCCGGCGGTGTGCCGCTCCTCCGCGGAAGCAGGGAAAGCAGCGGGGGGTGCCGCCTCTCCACGGAGGTGGAGGGGTCGGCAGCTAACCTTGGACGGCGTCGTTCCTCCACGAGTGAGGGACCGGCAGCTAACCCGGGAAGGGCCGGGCAGAAAGAACAGCGCAGGGTCCTGTGTTGTTCCTCCGCGAATGGGGGAGCAACAACCAGCATCCATGAGTGCAGATTCGAGGCCCAGCTGCCCTGCTTGGTCCAGCTCCCTGCTAATGCGCAGAAAGCAGCAGAAGGTGATCCAAGCGCTTGGGCCCCTGCACCCACGTGGGAGGCCCAGGTGGAATTCCGGGCTCCTGGTTTCAGCCTGGCTCAGCCCTGGCCATCGTGGCCACTTGGGGAGTGAACCAGCAGATTGGAGGATCTCTCTCTCTCTCTGCTTTCTCCCCCTCTCTCTAACTCTGCCTTTCAAATAATCTTAAAAAAAATAAATAAATAAAGAGGGGTGGGGACTTGCTCTGATTATGGCTGGGTGGGCCTGGTGGAGGTCTTCGGGTCACTGAGGGCTTGGCCTCAGGTGGTCGGTCCTGAGAGAGAGGGCTGATTATACACCTGTGCGAGCTTCCTGTGTGTGTCTCACCGTGTGGTGGTCTCTCTGCACCTGCTGCACCACTGCAGACTCTGGACGAATGGGGCCACCTGACCTTGAACTGCGGACTCCAAACTCTGAGCTGAAATGAAGCCCTTCCTTCCCAAGGAGCTCGTCTCAGTGACACAACGCGGGCCGGTACAGGCGCCCAGACACCGCTGAGCAGAGTCCGGATCTGAGCTCAGATTTCTGGACTCGGCATCCAGTGCTCCCTCTTGCACAGCAGTCTCAGCTGGTTGCCGTCAGCCCTTGCATCTTGAAGGCACTTGGCCAAGTGATCAAAGGGAGAGCCCACACGGCAGGCGGCAGAGGGTGCGGAGCAGAGCTGATCTAATTAGTGGACCCCAGTGCCGAGGATGGAGGCCATGCAGACTTTAATTTGTGGAATGAACACAGCCAGAGGCCAGCTGGCTCGGCTGCTGCCGCCTTACCTGCTGCTCGGCAGGGAGACCGGCAGACGATACCCACTGCGCTGAATGAATTCCCTTCCGGTCCTTTTGGGACGAAGAGGAGAAGAAATGCATAACTAAACTGAAGCAGCAACTGCCTTCGGTGGCCGTTTTCCGGTGCAGCCAGCTACTCGGAGCCAGACTGAATCGAGTTTGTTTTCCAGCTACTTAGTTTTTGAAACCCTCTTATGGCAAATGCAATGACAGGGTGAACATTATCATAAGATCCATTATGATCTGGGGTCCAGAGTCTCCTAGTGCTTACCCAGAGAGTGGTTCTTCCTGGCAGCGGGCACCTGGACCCGCCCCTACCCCTGCCACCTGTTGGGGCCAGAAATATCCTTGGCCAGAGGGTCAGTTACTCCCAAGGCCAACTCATGCCCTTGGCTGGGAGACGGACGGTCACTGGAGGGGGCTGGTCATCCCTGGGGATCCTGGCTGCATTCAGCTTCTGCCCACGTGGCACCGCCCTTTGGCAGGTGCACATTCTGTCTCGGTTTTGAGTGGGCGGGACCTCTGTCTATGCCAGATCATGCCCGCAGGGCAGCCAGGGACAAAGTGGCCTGAGTGCAGCCAGGTCACCGGGAGCCTTTGGCGACGTGTCAGCCAGCCGGGCCTGGCCTCGTGGGCTGTGTGTCACTCTGCCAAGGCAGAAAAGCCTCTGGCTGCCCACAGGCCTTGGCCATCGTCCCTGCCCATGGCCCCCATGAACAGATTAGCGGCTAATGTGTACTTGGCACCTCCTCTGTGCCAAGAGCTGGTGGCACACAGGTGACAAAGCAGACAGGAGCTGCCTCACCCGACCACCCTCTAAGCGGGAAGAGGGACCTGTTAGCAGAGGCCGTTTTAACAATACAGGGGAGGGGCCAGAGCTGTGGCATAGCAGGTAAAGCCGCTGCCTGCAGTGCCGGCATCCCATATGGGTGCAGGTTCGAGTCCCGGCTGCTCCACTTCCCATCCAGCTCTCTGCTATGGCCTGGGAAAGCAGTGGAAAGGGGCCCCCGTGTGGGAGATGTGGAAGAGGCTCCTGGATCCTGGCTTCGGATCAGCTCAGCTCCAGCTGATGCAGCCGATTAGGGAGTGATTCAGTGAATGGAAGACCTCTCTCAATCTCTCTCTCTCTCTCTCTGTAACTCTGACTTTCAAGTAAATAAAGAAATCTTAGAAAAAATCAGTACAGGGGAGTGTGGAGATAGATGGGGAAAGCGCCAGGCAAGGGAGCAGGGAGGCGGCCGGGCACAGCAGGTGACCCAGGTGTAGGGGGTGAAGCTCAGCTCTGCCACCTCCCAGCTCTGACTTTAGGCGAATCCCTTTGGCTTTGTCTCCTTGTCTGCAGGCCCGTGAGATGGGCTGAATAACATCTCACAAGAGGTCGCAAGGAGCGGGGTGCATCACCGTCATCATTAGCCCCAGGCGTGCATGCCCCACCTCGCAGTGGCGAACACCAAGACCAAAACCAACCCACACTTGGCCCTCTGGGACACAGCAACAGGGCCGCGTCCAGTCGGCTCCCACAGCGCGTGAGGAGGCACTGCATGACCTGCGCGCCTACAGTGACCGCATGGGGATGTGGCCTGCTTCTGCCCCAGAACTCAGGCAAACTCTGGGACCTTGACCATCACAAGGGTGCGTCTCCCCTCCAAGTTCCTGTGTGTGTTTCAGTTGGCAGCCTGACAACTTTGTCCCTGTTTGCAAGAAGCAACCTTCCCAAATGCTTCTGAGTCGGGGGCTCCCTTCCATGTGGAGATGAGGGAGGGGTGGGGCCCTGGCGTGAAGGGTGGCCGGGGGCAGTCTGGACAGAGACAGGTATGGGTTGCCCTGAGGTCTCTTTGTGCCAAGGAGAGTTTGGGGTATGGCTGACAGAGGGCAATTGATGGAAACCACAGGGACTTGCACAACAAAACCTGAACGGACCCACAAATGCAACAGTTTGGTCTCACCCTGAGCCTCTGCTTCCTGCATGAGATAATGATTGTGACCTTAGGCTGCAGTGAGGATGAGCGAGCAAGTCGTGAGTACGCACGTGGGCCAGCCACTGTGGATACAAACTCCAGCCTCATCACTCCTACTCCCCAAACCATGCACTAGTGACTTCCCTTCTGCCTCAGTTTCCTCATCCAGAAAATGGGGACAGTAAGAACCTCAGAGGACTGGTCGAGGTTACACAGGACGAGTAAGGTGTCCGGCGGCACCTGGCACAGAGTCAGTGCCCAGTAACTGCTGGGGTTGATGATGTGAAAGAATCAAGCAATCAGATAGCCAGGCCGAGGGGTCTCAGGAAACCCCAGTGGCGTGCAGGCCCCTTTCTGTCTGAGGAATTCCTCAGTGACCTCCAGTGTTCAAAGTACTCAGGCAGGGGCCGGCGCGGTGGCACAGCAGGGAAGCTGCTGCTCCTGACGCCCACATCCCGTACCGGCGCCGGTTCAAGTCCCGGCTATTCTGCTTCCCATCCGGCTCCCTGCTGACAGCTGGGGAAGCAGTGGAAGATGGCCCAAGTGCTTGGGCCCCTGCACCCACAAGGGAGACCTGGATGAAGTTCTAGGCTCCTGGCTTTGGCCTGGACCAGTCCCCATCATTGGAACCATTTGGAGAGTGAACCAGCGGATGGAAGATCTCTTTCTCTCGTTCTTTCTCTTTCTGACATTCTGCCTTTCAAGTAAATAAAATAAATCTTAAAAACAAAATGAAACTCATCCAGAAGGCAGGGAATGCTCACTGGGAGCCCGCCCAGGCTGCTCGGGGAACCTGAACACCAGACCGAGAAGGCTCTGCAGAGCCTCAGGGGTCCCTGGGGTGGCACGTGGGCATGGTGGCCCACTACCTGTGGTGTTCCCGCAGACACACACCACCAGCCCGGGGTGGGCACGTGGCCTGGTTAAAACACCTGTGCTCTGCACTGGAGTGCCCGGGTTCACCCCGTATCAGAGTGCCACTTAGAGTCCTGGCTGCTCTGCCTCTGATCCAGCTCCCCGCTAATGTGCCTGGGAAAGCAGCAGAGGATGGTCCAAGTATTTGGGTCCCTGCCACCCCCATGGGAGACCTGGGTGGAGTTCTGGGCTCCTGGTTTTGGCCTGGACCAGTCCCAGCTGTTGTGGCCATTTTGAGGGTAAACCAGCAGATGGAAAATCTTTCTCTATGCGTCCCTCCCTCTCTCTCTCTAACTCCGTCTTTCAGATGAATAAATAAATCTAAGAACAACAACAGAAATACTTGGCTGCAGCTTCCTGCCCATGCAGACCCCAGGAGGCAGCAGTGACGGCCCGAGTGACTGGGTCCCTGCCACCCACGTGGGAAACTGGATTGAGTTCTTGGTCTGGGCCAGCTCCAGCTATTGCAGGCATATGGGGTGTCAACTAGCAGATGGAACTTGCTCTCTCTGTGTATCTGTCAAATAAACAAGTAATTCTTATTTAAAAAGAGAGCGTGAGTGAGTGCGAGCCAGTGCATAGCCCACCGTTTTCTCTGACCCCTTACTGAGGAACCAGATGTTAGAGGGGGCCTGGCTCCCCTGGGGTCTGAGTGCTTCGCTGGGATCGGAGCCCGTGCCTGCCCGCAGTGGGCAGGCAGTGTGAGCGGGATGCTAAGCTTTGCTGTTACAGCTCTGAGACTCGGGGATGTTTGTCACGGCAGCATCGCCGAGCCATCCTGACCCACACACTGCCAGGGCTTCTGCCCAGAGACTTCAAGGTCACTCCACTCACAGAGCAGGCACCCCTGCTGGCCTTGTCCCACGGCCGAATGAATCTGGTCTGCTTGGAGGGGAAGGGACGGCTCGGCTTGCATTAGTGATCTGAAGTTGACCTGAATTCCTGCTACCTGGAGGCAGGGAGGGACGTGCCTTCTCCCTTCATAAGACCCTGTCATGCCACGTGATGAGCTGGGCAGAGGGTTTGCGCATAGGCCGGGCGGGAGCAAAGCGGCCGCAGCACGGGGGACGGCGACTTTCCAAGGCCTCCCTGGGAGGAGCAGAGCAGACAGCAGGGAGGAGCCTGCACCAGCCGCGGCTCCACAGATGGCCAGACACACGCGTGAGGTCAACCTGGGCCTCCCAGGAGGCCCAGCCCTGGCCGCAGTGGCATGAGCGAGCCTGGGTGAGACAGAACGGCCTCTCAACCCACGGAACTGGGAGACATAATCGGGCATTGTTGTGTTCAGAAAACCATGTTTGCAGAGGTGGTTTGGCAGCCATAAATGATGAAGATGGGGCCGGTACTGTGGCATTGCAGGCTAAGCTCCCGCCTGTGGTGCCGACATCCCATATGGGTGCTGGTTTGAGTTGCAGCTGCTCCGATTCTGATCCAGCTCCCTGCTAATGCACCTGGGAAAGCAGCAGAGGATGGCCCAAGTGCTTGGGTCCCTGCACCCACCTGGGAGACCTGGAAGAAGCTCCTGGCTCCTGGGTTCAGATAGGCCCAGCTCTGGCCACTGTGGCCATTTGGGGAGTGAACCAGTGGATGGAAGATCTTTCTCTCTGTCTCTACCTCTCTCTGTCTATAACTCTATCTCTCAAATAAATAAATAAAATATTAAAAAAAAGATAACGATGATAAAAGTGAGCGAACGTGACACAAGCCAAACTCTAAAAGATGCACTGTTGGGTTTGCTACCTAAGCATGCACCCCAGAGGACCTGGTGCCCCTTCAACTGTACCAGAACACACACACACACACACACACACAGAGTGGACCTGAGCGAAACCCACAGCCTGGGACCACATCCACCCACCCACCGTATAGCCAGAAACAGCCCAGCTCAGGTCATCTGGGCTGCAGCCAGCCACAGCACCTGCCACGAGCATGTCTGTGGCTGTGACCCTCTGAGTTTGGGGCACTTTGTTAGGCAGCATCCCTGCAGCCAGGGCTGACTGCTACACCCAGCCCGCCTCTCCACAGCCCCCAGGCGTTTATAACAGAGATGCCGTGTCCTGCTGTTTCCCGAGAGACAGCCTCACGCTGTGGGTACTGTTCTCACAGAGCAGCAGGGGCACAGGCGTCGGCACTGAGCAGGCAGAGTCCGGGACGTGGTGCGCAGCAGAGCCACAGCCTGCAGGGCCGAGGAGACCTGTGGCATCCGTGGGCTTCCCCTGGTGGGCCCGAGGGTCCCAGCTGATTTTCTGGGGCAGGAGGGGGTTTCTGCCTGACTTGGTCTACCTCTAAGGTACAGGGAAGGGAGAGACTGTCTAAGCAAAGGGAAGGTCCCTTATTCTCCACGGCAGAAACTTGCCTGTCCCCAAATCACAGCCACCTCCCTGGTGGTTTTAGTCTGACCTCTGACATCAGCCTGGATTTTCCTGACGAACTCGGCCCTGAGCTGGCTCCTCGCGTCCTGGTGCGTGGTTGTCCCCATGAGTGGGACAGAGGTGCTTTCTGACTGCCTCACTGATGTGGACAGAGCCAGGGGGAGAGGGAGGCTCCTGAAAGCCAAGAGGGAGTGTGGGGAGGTGGTGGCAGGGGGCGTGGGGGCAGGAACACGGCCCTTCCGCAGTCAGCCAGTGCCAGGGACGCACGTCCACCTGCTTGGTAACCAGGGAAACTACCCTTGGCCTTGGCCTTGGTCCATGGTGAGGGTGGGGAGACAGTTTAGCAAGGGTCTGAGCTCCAGGGTCTGTGCCCTCTGGCCCACCAGGCTGAGATGAGAGCAGCCAGCTGCGGTGTCACTGCAGCGTTCAGGACCCATCAGTGGCACCTGTCCCCACCCCCTTTGCTGCACCATCTGCCTGGCTGCCAGAGGACAGGCTGCCTCGGACAGACAGCTGTCAAGTGACAGCCGCCAGCTGGCGCGGTTCAGTGGGGTCTGGAGTTGTACACAGAGACTGGGCCGCCTCCCCTGCTCCTCAGCAACCCCATGTGGCAGTGGGGGGTGGGCACCAGCTCTACTTCGCAGGTGGGGAAACGGAGGCTCAGAGCGGCACTCGCTGAGCCCTGAGTGAGACTGGGGCCGACACTCCAGCCCCTCACTCTCTCCCCTTGCTGCGCCCCAGCTCACGGGCTCCTCTGGGCTTCTCAGCCTGTGGCCTCTCTGCTCTGCCAGGAGGGAGGGCGTTTCCCACCCCCGGAACCAGGGGACACCCCAAACGCCCCCAGCTCTGCATCTGACTCTCCCAGCCAGCCCCTCCCACGGGCCACCTCCGCGGACAGGTGCGTCAGAGCCAGCATCCAGCCCTGGGACCCCCACTCCCCACCGACGCCCTCTGCTGCCTCAGCACAGCACACTCTCAAAGCTGTCCAAAGTGGGTTGGTGCCCCCCGCATCCCACCCCAAATATAGGTCCACCCAGAACCTGCGAATGAGGTTGTTTGGACGAAGGGTCTTTGCAGATGTAATTAGGGATCTTGAGATGAGATCCTACTGGATCAGGGCAGACCCTAAATCCAATGGCACTGCCCTTAAGGAAGATGACACGAAGGACCAGGCCACGTGATGACCGTGATGACCGGGGCGGACACTGGAGTGAGGAGACCCAACGGAGGCCAGATGCTGGCAGTCCCTGGGAGCCAGGAGGGACAGCCAGAGGCAGCGTGGCCCTGCCCACCTCTGAGTTAGAACACCTCAGGCCCCTCCCTCCCACTGGAGAATGTGCATCGGATCACGGGGACAGGTCCACGGCGATGGGCCTGTCTGTGTCTCAACCACTCTAATCTGGGTGCAGACAAATCGATTTCCAAATGCTTTAACTGATTTTTTTTCTATATTTAAGCTATTTGTATCTTGCCCCTCTTATTTCTAGGAACTCAGAACACACTTCGCAAGGCTCACGACTCCTGGCCCAGAACCTCTGGCCTGGGGGGACACGCCTGGGGGCAGGCAGAGGCTTTGGTCTGTGACGACGAACCAGACTTACCTTTCTCCTGCGCCATCTCTTGCAGACAGAAGTAGATGACCCTGGCTCCCAGGCTGAAGCCAATCAAGGTGACAGGTCGTCGGCCCTGGGGGGCGGGAGGGGGACAGACACAGCATCTGAGGAATACAGCCAGATCTAGTGACGTGGGCCGCAATGTGTGTGGCCTCTGCACCCCCCAGGACCTCCTCACACTCAGTGAGTCATGTCTGCGCTGGCCTAGCCCACGCAGTCTTCACTGGGGAGTCAGCGCCCTCATTTCTGCAGGCGTGCACCTGCTGCCGGAACGGGCTTTCTCAAGGCCAGCAGGCAGCCCTGGGCTGGGTTAATTCCCTTTCATCTCAAGCCATCAACAGCCACTGTCTCTTCTTCCCCAGGAGACGGGGTCAGGCAGTTACAAGAGCTCCTTTCTCAGGACTCCCCAGCCGGTGGCACATGCCTGCAGTGCTGTGAGACTGCACTGGATGTGGGCAGATTAGCAGGGGGCACCTCAGGTGTGACGGTGGCAGGGTAAAGGGTGACACGAGACAGACAACTGTTCTGCTTCTAGACAGGAAGCTGGCTTTAAATGCCAAGTTAAGGTAGAACGTCAAATGCATGGGGTGGGTCTTGTGCCACAGAGGGTTAGGCAGCCACCTGGGACACCCACACCCCACATCAGAGTGCCTGGTTCGAGTCCCGGCTCCCCTGCTTCTGACCCAGCTTCCTGCTAACACATCCTGGGAGGCAGCAGACAATGCTCAGGTGCGGGGCTCTGGTCACCTCCGTGCGAGACCCGGATGGAGCTCCAGGCTCCTGGCCCAGCCTGGGCCAGCCCTGGCTATTGTGGGCATCTGGGGAGTGAACCAGCAGATGGACTATGTCTGTCTGTCTGTCTGTCTGTCTCTCTCTCTGTCATCCTATCCTTCAAAGAGATGAAAATAAACAAATAAACATAAAAAATTTTCCAGAAAAGGCAACTATTACAGAAAGTCTCCAACATAAATGAAAGGAATCTGGTGCAGTCTGTCGCTCCCCCTCTTCGTGGAGGAACGACACAGGACCCTGCGCTGTTCTTTCGTCTACTCGGCCCTCCCCGGGTTTGCTGCTGGTTCTTCCCGGGTTGGCTACTATCCCTTCCACCTCCGTGGAAGGGCAGTTCCCCCTGCCACATTCCCCACTTCCGCAGGGGAGCGGCACACCGCCGGCCGGCTTTCTCGGGGGCTGCACAGGTGTTCCTTCAGCTAGATGTTCCCCTTAGATGTTCCTGGTGCATGCCGTCTCTCTCCTCCTTTATAGTCCTCCTCCGCCAATCCCAACTCGGCTGCCCACACGCCGAGTACGCCGCTCTCCTCCAATCAGGAGCAAGTCCTACAGTTTATTAGCTGAACTGGAGGCAGCTGTGCGGAAGCTGTTTACTTCTCTCCCAGCGCCATATTGTGGGAGAGCAGATGCATAGAATAAGTCTTAATTCCAGTAACTTAGTCCAGTCTGGATTGCTCCCCACAGCAGTCGTTCCTCAGTATCCTTGGGGGGAACTGGATGCACACCCCCAGGGACACCCCAATCTGTGCCGTTCCTCCTATTTTGCACACAACCTGTGCAATCCTCCCCTGTACTTTACACCCTGTCTAGATTACTTATCACACCTACTGCAAGGTAAGCGCCATGTAAATACTTGCTACATTGTATCGCTTGGGGGAACAGTGACAAGGAAACAAATGTGCACAGATGCCACACCATAGGCCTGTCCACACAGGACACGCCAGCAACAGTGGAACCTGTTTTCCCCCAGATGTTTCTCATCTGTAGTTGGTTGGATCCAGCAGATGGGAACCTGTGGATGTAGATGCTGACTGTATGTGGGTACAAGTCTCCGCGGACAAAGAAGGAAGGGGCACATGAGCTCTGGAGGCCTACTCTGGTTTATTTGAAAGGTAGAGTGACAGACAGAGGGAAAGAGAGAGAGAGAGAGAGACAGAGACAGAGAGAGCGAGAGCGAGCTTTCATCCTCTGGTTCACTCCCCGAATGGCCACTGCCCCAGTGGAAGCCAGGAGTCAGGAACTCCACCCTGGTCTCCCATATGGGTGGCAGGGGCCCAAGCACTTGGGACCATCTTTTGCTGCTTTCCCAGGCACATTAGCAGGGAGCTGGATCGGAAGCAAACTGGCACTCCAATATGGGATGCCAGTGTTGCAAGTGGTGGCTTATCCCATTGCACCATAACACCAGCCTCCGTCTCCTTAATTTTTCATCAATACAGGTAGTCCGACCACTTCCCCACTCCGTTTCCTACAGTGGAAAAATCCTCCAGAAATAGAATTCGGGGGCAGGTGTCTGGTGCAGTGATTAAGTTGATGTTTTGGATGCCTGCATTCCACATCACAGTGCCTGGTTCAAGTCCTGGCTACTCTGCTTCTGACTTGGTTTCCTGCCACTGTGCACCCTGGGAGGTAGCAGATGATGGCTTAACTAGTTGGGTCTCTGTCTGCCATGTAGGAAACCTGGACAGAGTTTTAGGCTCCGGGCTTTGGCCTGGCCTAGCCCTGGATGTTGTAGCCATCTGAGGTGTGAATACCCCCACCCCAGGTTAAGCATTTTGAAATGGGGAGCATCATTTTGAAATGGTTCTCTGGGTAACAATCACACGGGGCCTCGTAAGAGGGAGGCAGGAGGACCAGTTACCCAGACCAAGGATGACAGGGTCAGAGGAACAGGAAGAGGCGTGAAGATGCTGCCCTGCTGGTTTTGAAGACGGAAGGAAGCAGCTATGAACCAGAGGACGCAGGTGGCCTTGGGAGCTGGAAGAGGCAAGGACACGGATGCTTCCTGGAATCCCCAAGCGCAACGTTAGCCCTGCGGATGCATCTGGTCTTCTTCAGACCCGTGAGACAAGTGATCTGCTTTTTAAGGACTTAGATTACTTATGTGAAAGGCAGAGTTATATGGAGAGAGGAAGAGAGAAGGAGAGAGGGGGAGAGGGAGAGGAAGAGGAAGAGAGAGGGGGAGAGGGAGAGGAAGAGGAAGAGAGAGAGGGAGAGGGGGAGAGAGAGGGAGAGGGGGAGAGGGGGAGAGAGAGGGAGAGGGGGAGAGGGGGAGAGAGAGGGAGAGGGGGAGAGGGGGAGAGAGAGGGAGAGGGGGAGAGGGGGAGAGGGGGAGAGAGAGAGGGGGAGAGAGAGAGGGGGAGAGGGGGGGAGAGAGAGAGAGAGAGAGAGAGAGAGAGAGAATCTTCCCTTTATTGCTTCACTCCTCAAATGGCCTCAACAGCTGGGCCTGGACCAGGCTGAAGCCAGGAACCTGGAGCTTCATTTGGGTCTCCCTTGTGGGTGCAGGGGCCCAAGCACTTGGACCATCTTCTGCTGCCTTCCCAGACACAGGAGCAGGGAGACGGATCAGAAGTGGAGCAGTTGGGAGACAAACTGGCACTCCAACTTGGGATGCCAGCATTGCAGGAAGACGCTGGCCCCAGGAATTTATTTTTTATTTATTTTTAAATTTTATTTATTTGAAAGACAGAGTTACAGACAGAGGTAGAGACAGAGACAGAGACAGAGAGAGAGAGAGAGAAGTCTTCTAGCTGCTGGTTCCCTCCCCAGATGGCCGCAAGGGCCAGAGCTGTGTCCATCCGAAGCCAGGAGCCAGGAGCTTCTTCCAGGTCTCCCATGTGGGTGCAGGGGCCCCAGGACTTGGGCCATCTTCTACTGCTTTCCCAGGCCATAGCAGAGGGCTGGATCAGAAGAGGAGCAGCTGGGACTAGAACCGGCGCCCATATGGGATGCTAGTGCTTTAAGCCAGGGCTTTAACTCGCTGTGCCACAGCGTCGGCCCCCCTGGAATTTGTTTAAAGGCAGCACATTTGGGTCATTCGTCCAAGCTCATGTAGGACACTGACACACGTCACTTAGCCCTGGACGCTGGCACTCACACTGTGACATGGGAGGGAGTGAGCTTCCTGCTTGATCAGCCAACACCGCTCTGGTCCTTGTCTTACAGCCAAAGCTGTCAAAGGCCATCTCTTTTTTTTTTTCCCCCCCAGCAGATACGGGGGTTGGGTGGCAGACGTTGCTGGTCAACCTTGTGTCAGGCTTCCCTTTTTCCCAGAGTGCAGTGGGTCCCTCTTACCCACACTTTCACTTTCTGTGGTTTGAGTCACCCACGGCCAACTGCAGTCCAAAAACATTCCGTGGAAAACTCCAGAAGGAAGTAGTGCACACGTTTTAAATCATGCACTGTTCTGAGTGGCAGGATGGCATCTCGTGTCACGCCGCTCTATCCCGCCCAGGACGTGGAGTGCCTCGCTCGCCGTATCCACACTGTGCATGTCACCCGCCCGTTAGGCACTCAGGAACCGTCTCGGTTATCAGATCGACGGCTGCGGTACTGCGGAGCTGGTGGTCAAGCCACCCCGTAGCAGCCTGCGCTGTGTCAGGACTGTATCGTCTCACTTCAGGTCATCACCCAGGTACCTGCGTCACCTCCCATCGCCGCAGGAATGGTGACTACGGCACAATAAGGTTTTCCGAGAGGGAGACCACATGCACCTACCTCACCTCTTATTACAGTCTATTGCTATAGCTGTTCTATTTTGTTCTTGGTTATCGTTAATCTCTTACTGTGCCCCACTGATAATGTAAGCTTTATCATGGGTACGATTGGGGGAGATTCAAAAGGTTCACAGACAATGGAACTAAAAGTTAAGTTTATTGTGATGTAAGAAATCTTGAAATCCACGTGCATCCATACGCGTGGAAAAACACCCAGCATATGAGGGGTCTTCAAGAAGTCCGTGGAAAATGTGTATTATGGAAAAAATCTTAAAATTTTTTTATTTACCCAAGAGCAGAGAGACAGGTGGAGAGAGCTGCCATCTGCCGGTTCACCCCTATGTGTCCACAGTAGCTGGGGCCGGGTTCAGGCTGAAGCTGGGAGCCAGGAGCTCCATCCAGGCCTCCTGCGCGGGCGGCAAGGGCTCAGTTCTCTGAGCCATCACTACGGCCTCCCAGGTCTGCCCTGGTGGGAAGCCAGGGCTGGAAGTGAACGCAGGCACTCATGGGGTGGGGGGAGGCACCCTCCCTGCCAGGTTGAACACCCACTCCCTAACCCTGTCTTTTAATGCCATGCTTCCACTCTCTGGAGGGCCCGCATCAGGGGCTTCGGCACTATCTGCAGTCAGGCACCCAGCTGGGGCTGCTGCGGGGCACCCACCGGAGGGCAATGGGCGACTACAGCAATTGGATGTCAGCTGGTTTGATTGCCATTTGCAGTAAAGACTGCACCCCGGCTTCCGTGGCCACTGGGCGCTGGCTGACAGACATCGGCTGACACGCACAGACGCTTGGCTCCTCCTTCCCTGCGTCCCAGAGCTGAGACGCTGCTGTGGCCGCCCTAGGCAGAGCAGCGAGACCAAAGGAGCCAGGGCCTCCATACCGTGCACGGCATCTGGGAGCGGCACGGTGCTCCCCGGCCTCTGCAGGCCAAAGAAACCACCCTGGGTAAGAGACCACTGCTGTTCTGGGGGTTCTCCCACTTGCAGCCAAAACAAATCCCAGTCATAGCTGCCTCTGATGCTGTTCCTAAAATGTTGGAATCCATTTACTCAAAGTGACTAATTTTTAAATTTCTGGACTATTTCCTTCATGCTTAGCCTTTTAAAATTTATTTTTATTTATTTGAGAGGCAGAGATACACATGTATATGGAGGGAGGGAGGGAGGGAGGGAGAGAGGGAGGGAGGGAGGGAGAGAGAGAGAGAGAGATGCAGAGCAAGCTCCCGTCTGCTGGTTCATCCCCAAATGCCCACCATGGCTGGGACTTGGGCACTCAAACCAAGTCTCCCAGGTGGGTGGCAGGGACTCAAATCACTTGAGCCATAACCCCTGCCTCCCAGGTCTGCCCCAGCAGGAAGCTGAGTCAGGAGACAGAGCTGGGCCCTGAACCCAGGTTCTCAGATACGGAAGGCGAGGGTCCTAACTGCCAGGCCAAATGCCTGCCCTCTGCTCAAGCCGATTAAAGAGGGAGCTTCGTCTCCTCTGGAGGTTATCTTTCTCGCACTCAGATTTTAAAAGCTCTGCGGTGATTTGTCGTCCTAACCATCATACTCGGGGTTGGACCACGGCAGACTCCCTTGGGCGGTGGCCTCACGGCCTGGGGAGGCACATGGCACGGGCCACCGGCACCTGGCGTCCAGCTGGCAGCCCGCGGAGCCCTCAGTCCCTTCATTGGCCTCGCTGCAACCCGGCTCAGAGGTCTCTGTTGAGAGACCCAGAGGGGCCCGGTCAGCACCACTGGGGCCTTTGGAAGCCGACATGCAGGAGCCACTTCCCTTCCGCCTGCATCCCCTGCCCTGCCCAGGGGTCCCTGTTACTCAGTCCTCCCCCAACTCCCTGCTTGAGACACACAGTCTATACCATATGCATTCACCCCAGGGAGCTGTCAGGACTCAGATGAGCAGGGCAGCCACCGCCCTGCCCCCCAGCGCCACTGGGCCACCTCCAAGAGGCAGATGTCTGGGCACACACCCGTCCCCTCACTTCCCTGCTCACAGCCCTGCCCAGGTACCTGCTGTCGGGAGAGCAGGATGTGAGCCAGGTGCTTGCCAACTTCCGCTGACCGATGCAGACACACCCCCCAGGGGTTGTCAATGACGTTGGCCACACTGAGGAGTGAGGCTGGCCAGGTCAGGGCGGCCACGATGCCTGGGGAGACAGGAGACCAATGAGGGTGATGGAGGGCATGGGCGGGACTACCTATCCAGCTATCTAGGGAAGTGATTGGCTAACGGATGCTCTAGGGACTGTGCAGCGTCTTGAACCCGGAACCTGCACGTTTCCCAAGTACTCTCAGACCACTAAATAGCAGAGGGGAAACCGGAACGCATGCATTTCTGATATGTGCACCAAACCCCTTCCGCTCAGGCACTCGTCACGTGTGAGAATCCAAAGATGGCCCCTATCCGTCACCACCCAGGTGTTCCGCCTGCTCTGCAGCGCCCCTTGCCACAGCCCATCATGCTCGGGGCTAGCCTCTCTTGCATTTCTACCAGGGGTATGGGCTAGCCTGCTGACCCCGGGGCAGGGGGAGGGGCAGACAGAACAGAGCCAAGTTGCTCTGGCCAGCCCAGGCAAAGCCGGCCTACCCACAGAGGCAAGATGAGCAGGCCCGGCTGAGATCAGCCAACTGCACCAGAGCCGTCACAATAAGGATTGCCATTTTAAGTGGATAAGACTTGGTGTGTTTTGTAACACGACAGCTAACAGATACTTCATTCGGTGGATGGTCCGCCGGCCGCCTCTCCCCGCAAAGACCCCTCAACTCCTCTCTGGCAGGAAGGCAGCCTTGCTCTCTCTCTACGTCCCTAGGGTCTTGCCCGGGTGGAGGTGGGCTCTGGTATGCAAAGGCGTGGTATCCCTGGGGCTCGTGGTTGGTGGTGGAGGGAGACTCACCAGACAGCACGGTGTACTTGAGGGCCTCCTGGGCCACCACGTTGGCGAGGCCACTGAGGATGGTCTCCAGGGCGTTGCCAAGCTCCATCAGGTACTTGGCCTCCCAGGCCAGGCAGTACTGCTCGCGGCTGTGGGCCAGGGCAGCCCACGGGGCACTGAAGGTGCCTGGGGAGAACACAGGTTGGTGGCGTCGCTCTTGTCTGTGGCACAGGATGCCCCACCCCACCCCCATCCCAGACAGGCGGTGACAGGGGAACGCACACCCCCTGCCTGTGAGTTGCAGCTGTTAGCAGAGCACGTGGAGCACGGCCCTATAGCTCCAGTGCCAGGAGTGGGGTCTGAATCCCAACACCTGCCTTCATTAGCAGCTGGGTGACCTTGAGCACATCCCTATATGACCTTGAGCCTCACTTTGCTTATCTGTGAAGTGGGGAGATGAACACTTATCTCCCTTCCTAGGGTAGCTGTAAGAATTAAGTATTTGAACTATTCTATAGGTGAAGAATTATTTTCTCACCCCCGGCACGAAGCAGCTGCCCACGCAGTGGGGACCTGTGATGGGACAAGCCACGTGGCTGGGAGTCAGCAGCATCTTGGTTCGACAAACACAGACTGGGAAGAGCTGGACGCTGGGGAGGATGCACTTGAGGCCCGCTCTGCCATGACCTTGCTGGGTCACCCCTTTTTCTGGGGCTCAATTTTCTCAGGTAGGACATGGAAATGGAAAATGGCCTCCTTGGAACCATTGTGGCCAGCGTCAGGCAGGAGTCGTGGCTGCTTCCCCCTCCCTCCCCTCACTGCTGCCTGCGGGTCAGGAGCAGAGTGGCTCCCAATAGGGCCCCCACGGACCCCTTTCTGCCCATGGCCCGTGGGATCTTTTCAAAGCGTGCATCTCCTTCCGCCCCTGCCTGGGATCCATTCTGGTTCAATCTCCTGTCCCAGGGGAAGCCTTCCCGGCCCCTCTGCGGGCCAGGGCGCCTTGCACTGTTCCCTATAGGCTCTCAGCTCAGGCTGTGGTCATGCTTATTGTCGCATCCTCTGTTTGACAAGTGCCTCTCCTCCGGCCTGCTTGGCCGAGCACCGTATTGCCCAAGCCTGTGATGCGACCGACTGACGCTCGGAGGGACCCCCGTAAGCACGATGAGAAACGAAGGGAAGTCGGCTTCCCAGAGCCTTCAGGTCCCGAGCAGCAGCGACCTGGTGCTGCCTGACCCCAAGGCCTCATCCTCACCAGCACGGAGCCACGTAGCTGACACGAGGACAGCTCTGTGGCACCTGCTGCCCCTCCCACGGGGACCCTGTCTCAGCAGGAACTCAGCGATCCCCTGTCTCTAACGAAGGTAAGGTGACAGCCAGCCAGCCCTGGGGGAGGCGGCAGTGCACAGCAGGCAGGGGACACGGCTTGTTGTAATGTCAGCTGGGGTCTGACACCCGCGAGGCACCCTGCCCTTCTGACCGTCGGTCTTGCGTCTGTGCGAGTGGGCTCCTAGCATCTGGCTCCCGATGTACTGAGGATGCCAGGAGACAGCGAGGAGCGTTCTACCGAGGTCAGGTGCTGCACGGCACTGCCTTGCCCTGGGGCTAGAACAGGGGCCGTGGAGCCAGACTGGTGGGGGTGACGCCTGCCTCGGCACTGTAGTCTCCGCATCTGCACAATGGGTGCTAATCACACCCACCTCCTGGGCCTGACGTGAGGAGCGAGTGAGCCCACGCAGGCGAGGCGCTCGGCTCGGTGCCAGCTCCTGGCAGGGCCCACAGGCTGTTCTTCTTCTACATAACCACGGTCATCCTAAAGGTGGCCGCAGAAGTGCAGGTACGTCGACCACCTGTACAGGAGAGCCCATGACGACCACCAGGGTCCTTTACTGGCTGTTAAAGACACAGGAGCAGGTGATTCTTTTTCCTTCTGGAACTTTCTCTGTCTTGGTTAGACAGGTTGCACATGCCTTATCCTAAAATGCTTGGAATCAGAAATGTTTCCGGTTTTAAATTTTGGAATATTTACATAGATTTTACCACGTGAGCCCCCTAATCCAGAAATCCCAAATCCGAAATGCTCCCGAATCCGCAAGTGCTGTGGTGCTAGGCTGCCTCAGATTCTGGGGCATTTTGAATTTTAGATTTCTGGATTAAGGATGCCTGACCTGTGTTTCTTGGAACCACCCTCTCCTGGGTACGCCACGGTGTTAGACTGCTGGAGGACCATAAACACGATTTTCTTCCCCCAAATGAACTTGACCTTTGTCCTGGGGCAAACTGAGCAGGCCGAGGTAGGGCAAAGCCAGGGATTTGCTTTCTGTACCGGGCAGAATCGGCAATGCCTTTCCTGGGACCCTGACTCTAATCCCCTCCTCCCTGGAGCACGGGGCAGTGAGGATAAACAAACAAGAACCCCTGCACTGTGTCAGCAGACCTGGGTGCAAATCCTGCCCCTGCCTCGCGGCACACCAGGGTAACAACAGCTCCAGCCCTCAGGGGTGGATGCCTGCCATGCCCCGAACGTGCATGTGGGTGCTCAGTGAATGCTGAGACCCTATGGGTGGGGACGGGCCTGGCGGTCACACACCAACACGCCTGGCCCCCCAGACTTTCTCATGGCATCTCACTTGCTCTCTTCCACGCCGTTTAGTGGAGCTGTGGCGCCGCTCTCAGATCTGAGGCTCAGGCCCCCAGGGGGCTCTCAGCACCTGTGCCTGCTGGGACCGTGGGGAGCCCGTGGCCCGCCTGCTCCGTCTCTCGGTGGTGAACCTCACACTGGGGACCGTGGTGTGAGTCCTCCAAGCCACCCTGGTTAGGGTCTCCCCAAAGGTGCACATGCAAAGTACAGCAGCAAGGAGAACAGACGCTACGCAGTGCTGATGAGTGGCAGGTGCCTCCCACGCATTATAGACTACTCCACAGCGCCCCTCGAAGGCAGGGACACGTTTGTTCTTGACAAATTAAGTGGCTGAGGCACAGGGAAGGTAAGTGACTTGCTTGAGATCACCTGGCCAAGTGCACTCGCCCACACGCAGTCTTGCCCTGGCTCTGTGGACAGATTCAAAGCCCTCGTCACAGCCCCAGGCTCACGCACGGTCCGGCCCTGCCCCCACTGCTCCCCTGCGGCAGCCACCCTAGGCTCCTGCGGATTCTTTCGCACCACTGGGCCTTTGCACTTCCCCTTTGCTTAGTAAACACTTTTTGCTTCTTGTTCCTCAGGCTGACTCCAGCCAGCCCTCAGCCTCAATGCCACTTCCTCCGGGAACCCTCCCCAGAAACACCCTCTGCTGTGGTGTCCATCAAGTGCCCCTATGACAATGTCGTCTGTCCTCTGTCTTGTGCTGTGTTGTCATCGGGAACAGAGCATGGCGGCGCTGCTCACTGAACTCCTGGGCCTGGCTCCGTGGACAGCACACGACAAGTGCAGCCCTCTGGGAGTCTGTGGCTGGGTGGGCGGGTGGACGGCTGGGTAGGTGGGAGGCGGCTCTGCTGGCTGGCTGGCTGTGGTATGGACGGGTAAACAGGTGTCCGGGTGAGGGGTGAGTGGACGCACGGACGTGTGGGTGGGTAGATGGATGTGAGCTATAGTCATCTCGCCTCTCTGAGACTCAGCTGCCTCCTCTGGCAAATGGTGGCCCCACACCCACACCCAGAGACACACAGCGCAGAGCCGGCCCCGGCCCCGGCCCTCCCCGCTCCGGTCCTCACGGTATTTGCCGGACGCGAGCCACCCGGTGATGGCGATGGTGATGTGCAGCTGCCTGCCCTCTGTCAGGGGCAGGAACGTGAACTCCTCGATGGCCCCGACACGCTTCTTCATCTTGTATCCTGCGGACCAGACGCAGGGGTGAGCGCGGAAGTGACCCGGCCCATGCTGTCCGCCCTCGCACCATGCGGTCTGCTCACACACGGTGGCTGTGCTCACACCCGCACTGCAGCTGTCTGTTCACACTCACAGCAGCTGTCTGTTCACACTCATACAATAGCTGCTCACACGCATACTGCGGCTGTCTGTTCACACTCGCACCGCCGCTGTCTCTTCACACCCACACTGCGGCTGTCTGTGCTCACATCTGCACTGTGGCTGTGTCCACACTCACACTGCAGCTACCTGTGTTCACACTTGCACTGTGGCTGTCTGCTCACACCCACACAGCAGCTGTGCTCACACTCACACCGCAGCTGTCTGTGCTCACACTCGCACCGTGGCTGTGCTCACACTCGCACCACGGCTGTCTGTGCTCACACTCACACTGTGACTGTGCTCACACTCGCACCATGGCTGTCTGGGCTCACACCCTGCGGCTGTCTGTGCTCACACTCACACTGTGGCTGTCTGTGTTCACACTTGCACTGTGGCTGTCTGCTCACACTCACCCTGCAGCTGTCTGTGCTCACACTCGCACTGTGACTGTGTTCACACTCACACCGCAGCTGTCTGTGCTCACACTCACACTGTGACTGTGTTCACACTCACACCGCAGCTGTCTGTGCTCACACTCGCACAGTGGCTGTGCTCACACTCGTAGCAGCTGTCTGTTCACACTTGCACCACGGCTGTGCTCACACTTGTGCAGCATGTGCCAGTGGTGTGCCCCACCTCTGGAAAAATGTCTTTTGTTTCTGAACTCATCGCAGGAGGTGCCAGTAGGGTCCTGATTACAGAGAGGGCAATGGCCACTGAGGCCAGCCAGCCGCTGGGGGCAGAGCTGGGATTTGAACTCAGAACTCAGAGCCCAGGCTCTTCACCGCTGCTCCACCCTGCATCTCTTCCCTTCCCTGGGCACCTAAGTCAGAGGGGACGGAACCCAGCAAGACTCCACAGGGGAGTGAGCTCCGCCAGGGTAGTGGAGCTGGGACTTCAGTGTGTGCGTGTGGGGACTGTGGACGCAGGGGAGGTGGGCACAGGGAGGCAGCATGTCCCCTGCACACAGGCGGCTCATCAGACACCTCCCGGACGGTGGCAGCAGGGAGTCTTCCTCTGCAAGTGTGCATGAGGTACACACGGGGAGAAGCGGGTTTTTCAGACTCGGCCCTCAGCCAGGCCCCTGGCGGGCAACCCCAGGTCCCCATGTAGCGGCTGCAGGTTGTGGCAGGGCTGGGACCTGGGGCGGGGAGAGCCACGTGTCCTCTGCTCCTCAGGGAGCCATCGCTGCTGACAATCTTCGGGGTGGACCACCCAGGCTGAGTCCCTCCTAGCCCGCCATACCCCTTGACCCTGACCTGTCAGGCCGGCTCCAGCTGCACCGAAAAGCGAGGTCATGATGGCTATGCCAGCCGCCGAGCCCAGCGCCGCAGCCCCGGCACTGCCGATGATCGTCGCAGCTCCGGCAGCAACAAGTGGGGCGGCCAGACCTCCGGTCACACCTGCAGGGAGAGCAGTTTGCAGCGGGTAAGGGTCAGAGGAGGACTGCCACCGCCTTCTGTGGGAGCACCTAACCGGGCTGAGGGCACAGTCACTACCAACGGGGCACCTGGCCCCTGCCCGGGCCGCCTCCCGGCCTGGCAGCTGCGCTCCACCCTCACTGTCCCCTCCTCCCTCAAGCCTGGAGCGCCCGTGGCTCCACAGGCCCCGGCCCGGGGCCGCCCTCTCCAGCTGGCCTCACCGATCACCGTCCCGCCACCGACGGTCGCCAGGCCTATCAGGAGATAGCGCTTCCACTTCCTCCGGTTCTCCTTCTTCTTCCGGGACGCCTCGGCTGTCCTGGGAGAGAAAACGTTGGCCTTTAGGGCCAGCTGCGCCCGGGATCCCTGGAGACCGCCCCGCCTCACCAGTCCCCAACCTGGCACCGGGCCGGGCAGATGCTGTGCCATGCAGAGTCAGGCACCAAAGCTACCCTGGGCCAGGGATGGTTTGTCAAAGGCTGAAGCCCAGGCAGGGATCTCAGCATGTGGGTGGTGCTACTTACCCAATGGGTCCATCCTAATAGGGTTGCAATTTGAATAATTGAAAAGACAAAAAAAGATAGTAATAGCAAGAGACAAAAAAGCCCAGATGGAACCCAAACAAGTACAACACGGAATTCCAGACCCAGGGCCTCTCTCCTTCCCTCCCTCCCTTCTTACCCCCCCACCTGATCCCACCTCCCCCCCCAGGACACGTGGCAACCAGTGTCTTTCAGAATCATCATTGTGAAGATGGGCTCGAGAAATGTCTGCATGGGACACCTTGACCTTGAAGCAACAGCTAGACTCGAAATGCAAGCACTGTGAACATCAGGCGAAAGGGAAGCGTTTGGAGGGAGTTGGGGTCAGGAGTCATGGAGCCCCAGCCTCCCGCCCCTTGGAGGGGGGCCAGAGCGTGAGAGGAGCCGGGGACGGGACGCACGGTCATTAAGAGGGAACTCTGGACTGCAGCTCGGGTTTTGACAACACGAATGCAGAACGGTAGCTAATGAGGACAATAAAACTGGAGAAAATGGTTAATATTTAGTGAGGGCTTCCTCTCCACCAGCCACTGGCGCACACATCTCCCGCTTTATCTTATCCTAAGGAGCCGCCTGGCTACTGACCTGCATCCCAGACTGAGTAAGGGACCGCACTAGCGCCTTCCTGATGGCTGTGGCGGGGTTCCTAAAGGCCATGGGTGAAGCATTTAGAGTAGGGGCTGGGTCGCGGCACGTGTGGAGCAGAAGTGTGGCCCTCGTGACCATGACACAGCATCACCTGGGTCTCAGTTTGCTCTTTTGTAAAATGGGGATAACAACACCTACCTACTGAGATGGTCGTTTTGTAGAGACCAGATTCACTCCTTCTTTATCTAAGTAATCGGTAAGCTCTTTAAAAATACTGTATTTATTCATTTAATTTTTACTTGAAAGGCAGAGAGAGAGAGGGAGGCAGGGAGGGAGGGAGGGAGGGAGACAGACAGACAGACAGACAGACACTGCTGTCCACTGGATCGTTCCTTAAATGGCTGCATCAGCTAAGGCCGGGCCAGGTCAAAGCCAGGAGCCCAGAACTTCATCAGGTCTCCACCCCAGTACGTGGACCATCATCCACCATCTCCTGCAGTAGCAGGAAGCTGCATCGCAAGTGGAGAAGTCGGGACTCGAACCCATGCACTCCTATATGGAGTGTGAGCATCCCAAGCTGCGACTTAGCTGCTGTGCCAAACGCCAGCACCAACCCAATCAATGCACTTTTGTTGAGAATGGACTCCATGTCTGCGTGCAGAAAAATGCATGGGCTCAGCCAAGACTCCCAAACCACATCATCTTCTTTAAAAAAAAAAAAAAAAAAAAAAAGTTGGGAGACAGAGAAAAACAGAGAGAGTAAGACAGATCTAGAAATCAAGAGGGCTTCTATCCACGGGGTCACCCTCCAAGTGCCAGCTGGCTGCGGACGAAGCTGGGAGCAGCTCTGGCGCGTGGGTGTCAGGAATCCCACCACTATCTCCGCACGGAGACATCCCAGGATCCTCTTCAGCAGAGAGCTGGAGCCAGGGCGAAGGGCGGGCATGGAACCCAGGCACTGTGGTATGGGAGGGCGGCGTCTCCACTGCCAGGCTAGATCCCTCCCCGCCCCCACCCCCGCCCCCACACAGCACCTTTTTGTTGAGAAATAGCTCATTCCCCAGCCAGGTAAAAGGAAGGGCACTTGAGCTGGGATTCGAACATCTGCTTTGCCTTTCGGCTCCTGGCTGGCTCAGCTCAACAAACCAACGTCCTCCTAGGCACCTCCTGGGTGTGCAAAGCACGGCACTTCTCAGAAGCTTCCTGAGCGAGAGGCAGGACCCCCGGTACCAAGCCCCGTGCACCACAGGTGCCGGTTTTCCACGACCTAAAATTCAAGGCAGCAGCGGAGTGGGATGAGGCAGAGCCGCGTGCTTCTCGCTAACCAAGGCGGGATGGTGACTGACAGTGCGGGTTCTGATGCCGGGGCCCAAACTCTGCAAACGTGGGCTTGGCTCCCACCCTGCTCTGGTGCAGGCTGCATCACTACTCAGTTGGCCCTCCCCATGGGAGGCGGATGCGGCCCCCTCAGCACCCTGCAGGACACCACAATCCGAGGACGCTCACGTCCCTTAGACAAAGCAGCACAGTATCCGCCTACAGCTTACGCACAGCCTCCCATATACTTCAATACATACTTATTTATTTTTAGTTTATTGAAAGGCAGAGAGAGACAGAAAGAGAGACCTCTTCCATCTGCTGGTTCACTCCCCAAATCCCCACAACAGGTAGGGCTGGGCCAGGCTGAAGCCAGGAACCCACAACTCAATCTGGGGCTCCCACGTGGATGGCGGGGACCCAGGTTCTTGAGCCATCACTGCTGTCTCCCAGGGTGCGCGTTAGCAGGCAGCTGGATCGGAAGTGGACGGACTGGGACTTAAACAGGTACTGCAGGAGTGACCTGGGTGTCCCAAGTGGTGACTGCACCACTTGCCTGCCCCTTCTCATATACCCTAAATCACCTCTAGATTAACCATCCCACCTAACAGAACATAAATAAAGTACTTGTTACACTGTATCATTTAGGGAGCAACAAGAACAAAAAGTCCGCGTGTGCTTATTAGTGCAGACATGATATTTTTTCCAAATATTTTCAATTGTGGTTGTAGGAAGTGGAAGCTACAGAGAGCTGATGAACTCAGTGGTCATGTGACCAGCTTTAGCCAATGAAGCATAGCAGAAGTGGTGCCTATCATTTCTGGGCGGATCTAAGAGCAGGAGCGGGGGCTGGATTGGTCTCTTCTGCTCTGCACTAAGGCCACCATCCTTTCAATGAGGGCCACTCTATCAACCCAGGACCCAGAGCCCAGACAGCGTGGGTGACATGGGTGATGGCCACAGCCAATCCGTAACGCACTTGCAGGATGAATGAGAAATACGCCTTGGAGGGTGGAGGTCTGAGGTCTGGAGCCACCTGTGACAACAGCAAACCCTGGCCTACCCTCCCACGCAGGAGCCCCTTCCTCACTCTGTGACTACGTACAAGTCCTTGCCTTGTCTGACTTTTCCCACCCAACAAACAGGGGTCATAAGAGCTTGGTCTCCAAGCATCTGGTGCCAGCGATCGGCAGGCTTGATCGTTCAATACATGGCTGCTATCATTTCTCTCATTACTGCGCTAATCTCCTCCTTGGTGGAGGCTGGGGGAGACTTTGAGCCTTTACTGATAATCCTTTTTTTTTTTTTTTTTTTTTTTTTTTTTTTTTTTTTTTGACAGGCAGAGTGGACAGTGAGAGAGAGAGACAGAGAGAAAGGTCTTCCTTTTGCCGTTGGTTCACCCTCCAATGGCCGCCGCGGCTGGCGCGCTGCGGCCGGCGCACCGCGCTGACCCGATGGCAGGAGCCAGGAGCCAGGTGCTTTTTCTGGTCTCCCATGGGGTGCAGGGCCCAAGCACCTGGGCCATCCTCCACTGCACTCCCTGGCCACAGCAGAGGGCTGGCCTGGAAGAGGGGCAACCGGGACAGAATCCGGCGCCCCGACCGGGACTAGAACCCGGTGTGCCGGCGCCGCTAGGCGGAGGATTAGCCTAGTGAGCCGCGGCGCCGGCCCACTGATAATCCTTAATTTAGTTCAAAGAGGACAGAGGGACACTACCGGCTTTTGACAGAGTTCAAGACCTGAGAAAGAAGTCCAAGTGGCTGTCAACACAGACCAGGAACACGTGCCGGACAAGCACTTGGCTGTCAGTCGGCAGCAAACACCGGCCGGAAGAGCTGGGTGCCGGGGAAGATGCACTTGGGCCCGGCTCTGCCGTGACCTTGCTCGGGTCACCCAGTTTTTCTGAGGCTCTGTTTTCTCACAGAGGAATTGCAAATGTCAAATGACCCCTTGGAGGAAGGAGATGGCCCCACCACCGTGGCCAGGTCAAGTAGGATGGTGCTACCGGTGGCTGGCTGCCCTCCCTCTCTTCCTCCCTGCCTGCCACCTTTGGGCCTCAGGGCCGTGTCCCCTCCCCAGCCTGACCCTCAGGGCCGCCATGCCTTGGCCCCTTCCATCTCTAACTTCATCCCTCATTGCTGCTCAACTTGACCGTTGCCTTCCAGAACCACAAAAACTGCCGCCATGCCGCCTCTCCCTCGTGCCCGGGCTCCCTCGGAGTCTTGGCCAGCCAGGATCTTCTCACCTCTGCTGTGGACTCAACATTACTCACTCTTCGTGTGTGAGCCGCTGAGTAACACCTCCTCCGGGAAGCCTGCCCCCAGCACCACCCTGCCTCTGGCCTCTCTGACTCTGTGTCATGTTCTTCCAGGATTCTAGATCAGTGGTTTTCAGATGGCAGGCCTCTGAATCACCAAAGGTACCTGTTAGAAACCTATTTCCCAGGCCAGAATCTCTGCCAGGAGGGGAGGAATCTGAAACAAGCTCCTCCAGGGTCCTGTTCTAGCTCACGCTGCAAGATGGCTGGGCCAGGCCTCCAGGGCGCGGCTCTGGCTCCCCACCCTCTGCAGCTTGCCCTGCGCCTGGAACTTGGGGGCACTGGGAAAAGTTCTTGAGTAGAATTCATTTATGCCAGCACCACACCGGGTTCTAGTCCTGGTCGGGGCGCTGGATTCTGTCCCAGTTGCCCCTCTTCCAGGCCAGCTCTCTGCTGTGGCCCGGGACTGCAGTGGAGGATGGCCCAAGTCCATGGGAGACCAGGAGAAGCACCTGGCTCCTGGCTTCAGATCAGTGCGCTGCGCTGGCCGCAGCTCACTGGCCGTGGCAGCCATTGGAGGACAAACCAACGGCAAAGGAAGACCTTTCTCTGTCTCTCTCTCTCACTGTCCACTCTGCCTGTCAAAAAAAAAAAAAATCTCATTTACGCCAACAAGGCCGGGGTGGTGGGGTGCTGCCCCATGGCAGAGATGTGTCCCTGCTCACTGTCCACATCTCTGAACGTCACGGGGCACAGAATGCACATCCCAGCGCAGTGGAAGTGGGAAGTCTGGGGGAAGCATTCAGTCTGGTGGTTAGGATGCCATGCCCCGCACTGCAGTGCTGGGTCCCAGCCCTGGCTCTGGCTGCTGACTTCGGCTTCCTGCTAAGGCGCCCCCGGGGGGCAGGGTGATAGCCCAGGTGGCTGGGGCCCTGCCAATCACGTGGGAGATTTGTGTTGTGGTCCCAGACCCTGGCTGATGCAGGCATTTGGGGAGGGAATCAGCAGATGGGAATTCTCTCTCTGCCTCTCAAAAAACAAACAACAACAACAAAAAAAACGAAAAACAAAAACAAAGGGGGCTGGTGCAGTGCTGTAGCAGGCTAAGCTTCCACCTGCACCACCGGCATCCCATAGGGGCACCAGTTCAAGTCCCGGCTGCTCCACTTCCAATCCAGATCTCTGCTATGGCCTGGGAAAGCTACAGAAGATGGTTCAAGTGCCTGGGTCCCTGCACCCTCAAGACCCCTGGCTCCTGGCTTCAGACTGTCTCAGCTCTGGCCACTGTGGCCATTTGGGGAGTGAACCAGCAGATGGAAGACCTCTCTCTCTGTCTCTCCTCTCTGTCTGTAACTCTGACTCTCAATAAATAAATAAATCTTTAAAAACAAACAAACAAGAAAACTCCAAGCCATATCTATCCAGAATACAAACCAATTACCACCTGAATGGAAGTGGATATTAGAACAAATCTGAGTTGCCAGACACTTGTCATGATGCCGACAGATTCATTATTAAGAAAGGAGTCCAACACTTGAGTTAGTGCCATTGGACTTTGTGGGCATCATCTGCTTCTAGATTCTTCCTAAAGTGACACCTGCCCACCTGTGATCCCAGGGAGTCCTCCCTTTTAGTTGAGTTTGGTGGAAGGGGAAGACTTGTGGCCTAGCAGAATAAAACAACTAAATGTAAATACAGTCTTTGAGGGCTGTGTTATTTAAATGCATCAGCGTTCATTTAGCAAATCATTTTTACAAAAATTAGGTGGATGATGCGCTGTAATCTCTAGTATTCTGCTTGGTATTGAACATTTATAAACACTGATTGATTCAAAAGCTTTTCTTCCTGATATAACCCTTTCTTTGAAAAAAAATTTATTTAAAAGGCAGAGAGAGAGAGAGAGAAAAGAAGAAGGAGAAGGAGAAGGAGGGAGGGAGGGAGGGAGGGAGGGAGGGAGGGAGATCTTCCCAAATGCCAGCAATGGCCAGGGCTGGGCTGGGGTGAAAGGCAGGAGCTGGGAGCTGGTAACAGAATCCAGGTCTCCCAAGTGGGCAGCAGCCACCTAATTACTTGAGTCACCACTGCCGCCTCCCAAGGCCTGTGTTAGCAGGAAGCTGGAGACACCAATGGAATCCAGTTCCTCTAACGCGGATCTGAGCATTTAATCAGTGTCTTAACTGCTAGGCTACCAGAACTGAGCTGATCCAAAGCCAGGAGCCAGGAGTTTCTTCCAGGTCTCCCACGTGGGTGCAGGGGCCCAAGCACTTGGGCCATCTTCTATGCTTTCCCAGGCCACAGCAGAGAGCTGGATCGGAAGTGGGGCAGCCAGAATACGAACCGCAACCATATGGGATGCTGGTGCCACAGGCGGAGGCTTAGCCTACTGAGCCACAGCACTGGCCCCTGCACATTCTTAACACTTACTTTGTATATAAAGCGACTCCATTTGCCAGTCCTCATGAACTATCGTGGCGTTTTACTCTTGCAACTACTTCAGCCTCATCTGACTGGATGCATTTTAGCATCTCCAGCACAGGGTGACGTGCGCTGGCTGAGTCACGTCTGGAATGCGCTTCCCTTTCCCTTGGAAGAGAAGACTCACAGAGCTGATGCATCTGCTCCCGGTGCGGACTTTGCCCGCTAGTTAGGCAGCCAGCACATCGTGAGCCACTGTTGGCCACGTGCACGTCCTCAAGCCCCAGCGAGGGACCTGGCTGGGCGTTCCACGCCGGCCTCCCAAAGGCAGAGGCCGGATCCCAGGCTGAAGCACTTTTTTTGTTTTAAAGCTTTATTTATTTGAAAGTCAGAGTTAGAGAGAGAGAGAGAGAGAGAGTCTTCCATTTGCTGGTTCACTTCCCAAATGGCTGCCTTAGCCAGGGCTGGGCAAGGCTGAAGCCAGGAGCTTTGTGAGGGTCATGAATCCAGGAGCCATGTGAGTGCAGGAGCCCAAGCACTTGGGCCATCTTCCACTGCTTTTCCCGGGGCCACCAGGAGGGAGCTGCATGGTAAGTGGAGCATCCGGGACTTGAACTGGTGCCCATATGGGATGCTGGCATCACAGGCAGCAGCTTAACCCACTTTGCCACAATGCTGGCCCCTAAAGACATCTTGAGAAGAGTGATAAAGGCACACAGCTCATCTCCTGGGTCCCAGTAAATTCTCCCGGCTGCCATGGCGTCTCCCCTGTCTGAGCGGTTCCCAGCAGGGCCTTCAAATCTGAAATCCCCTCTCGCATTAACAGGCAGGGGGCGCTGTCTCTGAGAGGCGTGCTGGCGGCCTCCTGGTCGCATCTGGGAGAGGCCCAGGAAGAATTCTCTGCTTTCTTCAGCGTTGACAGGGAAGCTGGGATCGGCACCCAGGCCTCGAGGGATCCCGTAGGTGACGGCTGGGACGGGGAGAGGGCTTGGACAGATGCGTCCACCCGCTGTGGGACCTGGGGTGAGTGGTATCACCTGTCTGAGTTTGTTCCTTCATCTGCGAGACCCACGGGGCACAAGCACTCACCGCAAGTTAGACACGCCAGCGCCACGGGGAGGGGACAGCGGCGGCCTCCTGCAGCGTGCCGAGCAGTACAAGGTAATTAATTTAACACCGGGCCAGCATCCCAAGTGAGTGCCGGTTCAAGTCCTGGCTGCTCTGCTTCCGTCCGCTTCCTATCCAGCTCCTCGCTCACGAGCCTGAGAAGGCAGCGCAAGATGGCCCAGGTGCTTGGGCCCCTGCCACTCACGTGGGAGACCTGGATGGAGTTCCAGGCTCCTTGACTTTGGCCTGGCCCAGCCCCGACCCATTGCGGCCATCTGGGGAGCGAAGCAGCAGAGGGACCATCTCTCTCTCTCTCTCTCTCTCTCTCTCTCTCTCTCTCTGTAACTCTGCCTTTCAAATAAATAAATTAGCACATCTTTTAAAACTGATTTAATCCTCCCAACAACAAGAGACGTGGATACGACCATCACCCCCTGGCTAGACATGAAGGAAGTGAGGCCCATGGTGGTGAAGTCGTCGGCGGCCCCAGGGCACGTGGGCGGGGGCAGAGGGGAGCACAGCACACCCCAGGCTCCGGCTTCAGAGGGGTTCGCTCACCCCCCCTGGAAACCCAAAACCTCCAAATTACAAGAAATCTACATAAAATTCAAACCCCCAATATTATAGCTTAAAAAGAGCTGGTGCTGATGCCCAAGGCCACACAGAGAGCTGGGCACGCAGCCCAGCTGAGAACCGGCTCTGCTGGTTGGATGGCTGCTCCGATTCCTCTCCGGGTCTCAGATCCTTCCAGACCACAGACGGACACCACGAGGTCTCCGAAATAATAAACACACGTGGGAAGCCCTTCCTGTGCACGGCGGTAACAACGCAAGTGCGGCAGCTCGCTTCCCCCGGCACGTGGGCGCAGCCACACCCTCCGTCCCGGCCCACGCGAAGCCCAGCACAGGTAGGAGCTCATGGGGCCCGCGAGGGCCCTAAGAGGAGGCTGCTGTGACTGCCCCCCTTTCGTAGGCGAGGGGAGTCCAGCCCCTCCCCCGGTCAGCGGCAGGGCTGGGCTGTGCTGCACCTCCCGCTGGCCGCCTGCCTGTCCTCCTCTGGCACTTCTGGCGTTCTAGAACACTCAGCGGAGCACCGCGCTTCTTTCTGACACTGAGATTTCCAGACAGCAACTACGAGGCCCCGCAGCTTCAAGGCCTGTGGGACCCCACGCGTGTCCGGCACACGGGAAGAAGCTGGACAGCCCCCGAGACGATGCTCACGGCGCGGAGCCAGGGTTTCTTGCTGACACAGCTCTGGGAGGCACAGCAAATGTTTTCAGATGATTTCGACACACCACGTTCTCTCCTTTCTCAAGGAAACACCCCTTGCCTTTGCCCCACAGACTCTGGCCGGAGAGCGGCTCTGGCTCTGAAGTCGGCTTTGGGATTGAACTTCCCACGGGGCCGATCCGGTGTAGTGGGGCTGTTTAAACGGTTACCATGGCTAAACAAAACCCAGAGGCAGGGAGACGTGCCTGGTGCCCAGTGCCTGCAATCAGCCTGTGCCTGGGGCTGATTTATTGCCCTGGGATTAGCTCCTGCAGAGTGACTTCCTCTGCACACCCACAGAGAGCAAGGCTGCTGTCCGGCTGGGGGGTACAGGGCGGAGAGAGGCAGGGGAGCCTCCCTGTGCGCCAGCCCCAGGCCAAGCACTCGGTGACGCTTCTGCATCCCCTTCCCCAGCCACTCTGGAAGGGCGTGATCCGTATTCCTATTTTCCAGATAGGGCCACCTGGCCAAGGTCAGACAGCGGATAAATGCCAGAAGTGGGATTTGAACCCAGGCCACTCGGGACTGTGGACAAGGGTTGGAAGAGCCCGAGGTCAAGCAGGGTCATAGGGCATTCAAGCCACAGATCTGGGGCCCTGGCAGGTAAGGACTGAGGCCCAGAGAGGGCAGGTGACTTCCCAAGGCCACACAGCAAGTCAGGATGCAGCAGGGACCCCTCGTGCAGTGCTCCTTCCACCCCATAGCCTCATCTCTGGGCGGCAGGAGCAGAGTCCTGTCACCAGCGGAAACCCTGGCTCCGGGCCGGGGTCTGGGGCTCTCTTACTCAGACTCCTCCTCTCCGGTGTCCTTCAGGCTCTCCAGGAACGTGTCTTCAAGGAGCTCCAGCTCCTGCAAGGGCACCTGCAGCAGGGAGCTCAGGTGACAGACGAGGACTCTGGCCCGGGCATCATAGCACCCTCAAAGAGAGAGAGAACACGGCGGAGCGTCAGGTCAGGCTCTGGGCTCAGCGACTTTCACAGCAGAGACACCAGCAAACCCCACATCCTGGAATTGCCCACCATGGCCGGGCCTGCGGGCGGGTCTGGGGGCCAGGGGGAACGTGACACAGCTGCAAACATGCCACATGGCAACATGAGGACGGTGCGTTCCACCAGCCACGTGACAAAGAGGAGATGATAATAATAATGGGGGCACAGAGGGGCCTCTGGTGGGCGTGTGCAGTGTGCACTGGGGTCAACTTTCTGGAGGGTCACTGACAACACAAGGAAGTGTCACAAACTTAAAAACACCACCACCAAATCTGCATCCTGGGCGAGGCACCTGCAGCGCAAGGTTCAGATGCCTGCGTGCCCACATCAGAGTACCTGGCTTTGATTCCCAGCTCCGGCTCCTGAGTCTTGCTTCCTGCCAATGCGTGGTGATGGCTGAAGAACTTGGGTCCCTGCACCCACATGGGAGTCCTGAATTGCCTTCTGAGCTCTTGGCTTTGGCTGGGCCAAACCCCAGCCATTGCAGACACTCAGGGAGTGGACCAATGGCTGGAAGCTGTCTCTGACTCTCTGTCTCTACCTCTCTGCCCCCAAGTTATGGAAAAAGCTTGTACTGCTTTTGCCCCAGGAATTTAACTTTGAGAATTCCAATCTTTTTTTAAAAAATATTTATTTATTAATTTGAAAGTCAGAGTTAGAGGAAAAGAGAGAGAGAGAATCTTCCATCTGCTGGTTCACTCCTCAAATGACTGCAATGGCCAGGGCTGGGCCAGGCCAAAGCCAGGAGCCAGGAACTCTACCTGGTCTCTCCCATAGGTGGCAGGGGCCCAGGTAGCTGGGCCATCCTCTGCTGCTTTCCCAGGTGCACCAGCAGGAGCTGGGTGGGAAATGGAACAGCCGGGGCCCGAATCAGAGCTCTGACAGAGGACGCCGGCATTGCTGGCGGCAAGCTTCGCTCACTGTGCCACACACTGGCCCACACAGGATTTTGTCTCCTTTTCAAAATCATCCATAATGAAAGGGCTACTTTTATAATTGGAAAAATTAATCGATGCCAAGTTAACCAAAAGCATCTGTCTCCATTCTAATTATAAAGCCCAGCAGTTTTTAAAGTCAATACGCGTTAGGGGTGGGGATTCAAAGCGACAGAATGAGGCACCCCTGGGCAGGCGCTGTGGCACAGTGGGTTAAGCTGCCTTCTGTGATGCCGGCATCCCGTATGGGCACCAATTCGAATCTGCTTCCAATCCAGCTCCCTACTAATGCGCCTGAAGAGGCAGCAGAAATGGCCCAGGTCCTTGGACCCCTGGCACCCACGTCGGAGACCTGGATGGAGTTCTAGACTCCCGGCTTCAGCCTGGCCCAGCCCTGGCCATTGAGGCCATCTGAGGGCTGAATCAGCAGAAGGGAGATCTCTCTCTCTCTCTCTTCCTCTCTCTCTAACTTTGCTTTTCAAATAACTAAATAAATCTTGAAAGAAAGAACGAACAGACCCTGCCCTGTGGAGTGGTTTCTGTCTTTGAGTAGCAGAGCGATGAACATGATCCCATGCGAAGTGTCTCTTTTCCACCAAGACTCTGATTGCATTTCCAAGCCCAGGCTGCCAAACTCCACCCCATGTGCCTGGCAGGGGCCCCCACGTGGCATCAAGGACCCTTCCGGGTCCCCTCTAGGTGACCTCAGAACATGACACACATCTGTGGACATCTGTGGGGCCAGGGGCCTTGAACTTTTACTCTCCTCCCAGGATGTGGCTCAGCCGTCACCTCCACCCTGAACCTCTCTGATCACGTCTTCCCTTGGGGTGGGGGGAGGGGTCTGCGGTTCCCTACAGGCCTCTCCCGGCCCCCCGCCCTCTGTATCATGCCCGATCTCAACTTCCTCATCTGTTCATTCACACCCAGCACTTCCCCACCCACCCACCATGCGGCTTGCTGCGACAGCTCAAAACATGTTGATTCAGTGAGCAAACAAATCCTGCTGATTCTGAGGGCAGAGTCTCTGCCACCCAAGCCCCATGCCAGCCTTCTAAACTGGACCTCTGGGACACAGAGAGACACGCCCAGGCCTTGGCCTTCTGCTGGGCTGCACTAACCACCCGTGTTGGGGTGGGGCCTGGGAGACACGAGCCATCTCAAGGGTCCATTCCCAGATCCAGCTGCCCGTCGGCCTTGGTTGGGTCTCCCAGGTCCTCGATGTGGGACCCTCCCTTCTGTGACCTCAGGGCAATGTCACAGGGCCCCTGACATGTTCAAGCCGGAGGTCTCGGCTTCTGCAAAGGCCGTGGGCTTAGTGCAGGGCCTGTGGTGCGCGGGTCGGCTTCTGCCAGCTGCTCCTGACCGACTTCCTGGAGCAGAGCCTGTGTACGTGCTGGGAAACAGACCAGCGTGTGGTGTGTCTCGAAGTCACTAGGTTAATTAAAGCACCCACAGACAAAGGCGCAGAGCCTGCTGCGGCCAGGTGATAACGGGGCCGCGCAATCGAAGGCTGGGCGCGATGATTAATGGGGGGCAGTCACGATCCATGGCTAGCGCACGCCCATCGGTCAAGGCTGCGGCGATAGCCGCCAGGTGCACGGGTGATTAACATTCCCGAGGTGACCTCAGGCACGGGCTTGGTACCCCGGCCTCGGGGAAGGGCCATTCCAAGGACCTCGTCTTGCCGCTGAGACTCGTTAAGGAGGCGGGGCGGGGCACGAGTCCTGGGCTCCCCCAGGACCCTGGGGTTCTCTGGTCCCAGTTCTTGTGCCAATTTGCAGGTGGCCAACTTACCCAGTGAAGGCCTGTCTGTCCTGGCTCAGTGAAAGGTGCCCCATCCACCTTGGAGCTTAGGCTGAAAGCCTGGGCCTTGTTCCTGGCTCTTCTCTCCCCCTGTGACGCCCAGCCCACCAGCTGGCACGGCAAGTGGTGCCTCCGAGGTAAATCCTGGTCTGACCCCGGTGACCGCCTCACTCTACACTCTCCGGCCCCCCACTGGCTTCTCAGCGTTCCTTCTCGACCTTGAACGCCACTGGCCGCACAGCAACCAGAGGGTTCTGTAACGTCACCAGTCGTGTTCCCACGCTGGCTTAGAACTCTCCAGTGGCTCCCTAGTGCTCTTCGAATCAAACCCACATTTCCTCCGAGGGTCTGCAAGACTGGGCTTGCACGGCCCCTTCGGGTCGCCCTCTCCCACCGCGCCTTCTCCCCGCCCCTGTATCATGCACCAGCATCTTCCCTGTCCAGAAGCCAAGCTCATGCCTGCCTCTGGGCCTTGGCACTGGCCACTCCTGCAACTTGGGAAGCTCTGCCCCCGGAATTCTGCCTGGCTGGCCTTTCCCATCAGGCCGAGTCTTAGCTTGCACCTCACCTCCCTGGAGAAGCCAGTGGCTCTGCATTTAGAGCTGCCCACCCCCGAGTCCCCTGTCCCTAGGACCTGAATTCTACCGTCATTCTCTCTGTGTCATGTCTGGCTCTCCCCGCCGGATCATCGGGGGTCTTTGCCTTGTTCCTTGCTGTCTCCCAGCGCCTGGGACACTGGCTGGCAGTCAGCAGGTGCGTGGTTCCAACGCGCTGGCTCGGGAACTCACTGACTGCAGCACTGCCCTGCTGGCCCGGGTTCTCTGCTGTGCCTGCTGCCCCTGCTGCTGCTTCTACCGAGACACTCTTTTTCCACCATCCTCCATGTCCCAGTCCCTCCAGGGGTAAAGGGAGAAGGCATTACTGGTTCACGCCTCTCTCCCTCTCCGAGTGGGGATGCCTCTTACAGTGGTGAGTTATCCTTAAATGTCAGAGTCTGGGTAACGTCTGAACTCTCTCCTAGATTTGCCCATCGCACAGTTCCTTCCTCAAATGTCACCTCCGAGAAGCCCTCCCTGACTTCGCTCCACCGCTTTCTAGTCCCTTACCAGGAATCACTTACCACCACCGAAAACCGCAAAATGACTGTCTGTCTCCTCTCTAAAATACGAGCTCCAAACTCACTCTGCATCCTAGGGCCGAGCGCCAGCACCCCAGGAGGAGCTCCCACTCCTGACGGCTAGCCCTCCCCATGGCCCGAGGCGTGGGTGTTCTGCTGCCCCACTTTGCAGACGAGGGAAGAACAGGCACACAGAGGCTAACACACGTCCTCAAAGCCACGCAGCGGAGAGGGGGGAAGCTTGGATTATAATCCAGATAATGATGCCAGTGGTTCTGCTCTCTGTGCTGGCTCCTTTACAGGCAAATGTCCTACTCCTGAGTGAGTCTGGGGAATCCTGGACAATCTCACATGGCCAGTTCAGAACTCTTAACTTCAGCACACACAGGGCTTATACACAAGCTCAGGGACAGCCCTTGGCCGTGAGCCACAGGGCCACCTAAAAATGATCTGTGCCCTGGGCGTGCAGTTCTTTGGAAATTCCTGTAGGGGCGAGGGTGGGAGACGGCAGCCAGGGAGCTGGGCTCTGCCATCAGGAGGCAGGGGTGTGCCAGTTACCTAGAACTACAGGAAGGTCCGAGGATTCACCCCACACACATACACGCTACAGGAGCCCTTGGAGCCCAGCTGGTCCCCTGGTTCAGGGAGCGCTGGGGGCACTCCCGGAGTCAGCCTGTGCACTCACATGGAGCCGGGGCCCGAATCCACAACTCTGGGCTCTGTCCCCATCAGCATCTCCCAGTACAGACACGACTGCATTTTCTATCTCCTAATCCAGCAACGTCTTGTGTGCTGGAGGATGAGCTGCACCCTGGAGCTGGGGACTAAGTGCCAGCTGCCAACAGCGACTCCCTCGACTCTCCCAAGTGGGCCTCAGTGGGGCAGGACAGCCTCCTGTCGCAAGGCATTGAACCGGCCTCTGCTCTCAGCAACAGTCCCACCTCTGCGGGCCTGATGCCGACCTTGCACCTGCCAGGAGAGCCCCAGCTGGAGCCCATGCCCTTGGGGATGGCATCGTGACCCGTCCCTTCCCACTGGGGGCTGGCCTCTAGACCGAAGGAAAGGAACCAGGGGCAGAAACGTCAGCCTTTATCACACAGACTATCTGCTAGCTGACGCTGTCTACGAGCTGAAAGGCTTTGGGCAAGTCTTAGCCTCTTTTTCCGGTTACCGCAGCGCGAGGAGCCATGAGCAACAAAGTCTCTTGCGACACCTTGTACGAGGCGGTGCGGAAAGTCCCGCACGGGCACTAGCGCAAGCGCCGGAAGTTTCTGGAGACGGTGGAGCTGCAGATCAGCTTGAAGAGTTATGACCCCCAGGAAGACAAACGCTTCTCGGGCACCGTCAGGCTGAAGTCCAGCCCCCGCCCCAAGTTCTCCGTGTGTGTCCTGGGCGACCAGCAGCACTGCGACGAGGCCAAGGCTGTGGACATCCCCCACGTGGACATCAAGGTGCTCCAGAAGCTCAACAAGAACAAGAAGCTGGCCAAGAAGCATGACGCCTTTTTGGCCTCAGAGTCTCTGATTAGGCAGATCCCACGAATCCTGGGCCCAGCCGGCAAGTTCCCCTCCCTGCTGACACACAATGAGAACGTGGTGGCCAAAGTCGATGAGGTGAAGTCCACAATCCAGTTCCAGATGAAGAAGGTGCTGTGTCTGGCCGTGGCAGTCGGCCACGTGAAGACGACAGACGATGAGCTTGTGTACACCATCCACCGGCTGTCAACTTCCTGGTGTCACTGCTCAAGAAGAACTGGCAGAACGTCCGGGCTTTGTACACCAAGAGCACCATGGGCAAGCCCCAGCGCCTGTACTAAAGCACACCCTAATAAACCCTGGTGCCACCGTCCAAAAAAAAAATCTGTAAAATGGGAACAGAGCCTTTTAAATCTGATGAGATGTAATATGTCCAGCACTGGGGACATGAAGTGATCAACAAGGGTAGTAGATGCTACTCTTCTTAAGGTAAATGCTGTGTTTCCTGCATCCTCTCTGCTAAGTCATGCTAAGATGCCATTCTTGGGGCCAGTGCTGTGGTGCCGTGGGTAATGTGACGCCAGCATCCACATGGGCGCCGGTTCAAGTCTCAGCTGCTCTACTTTCGATCCAGCTTCTTGCTAATGCACCTGGGGAAGCAGCAGAAGATGGACAAAGTGCTTGGGCCTCTGCACCCTCATGGAAGACCTGGAAGAAGCTCCTGGCTCCTACCTGGCCCAGCCCCAGCTATTGTAGTCATTTGGGGAGTGAACCAGTAGATGGAAGATCTCTCTCTCCTCTGTAACTCAGTCTTTCAAATAAATAAAGAAAAATATTTTAAAAATGCCACTTGGGACACCTGCATCTGTGGTCAGAGTGCCTGGTTACTTCGCTTCTGGTCCAGCTCCTGCTGATCCGCCCCTGGGGAGGCAGCAGGTGGTGGATTTTACTGGGGTCCCTGCCACCCATGACCCAGATGGAGTTCCTGGCTCCTGGCTTCAGCCTGGCCCAGTCCTTGCTGTTGGAGGATTTGAGGAGTGACCCAGCAGATGGAAGATCCCTCTTTCTCCTTCTTTCCCTCCCTCTCTGCCTTCCAAATAAACAAATAAAAGAAATTACAGAAAGAGAATTATGCACAGAGCTGAGTGTACACAGCAGGTGCACATTTCCCATCTGCCGAGTGGATGAGCCAGGCTGCCTAGGTGCTGATAAGCACAGGATCCCCAAGGAGGCTGGCAGAGAAGCCAGCAACCAGGTGATACCACTGGCATCTCCCCGGGGCCAAGACAAACAGCCCCAGGGTGGCTGACTCATGGGGAGGCGGAAAAGGCTGCCGTGGCTCCCACATGCCTGTGTCCCCGTGGCCTGGAACTGGCCCTCCCTTTAGGACCCCGAGTGCAGAAATCACCGTTCAGTTCAAGTTGACCAGGCGCCAACTCAGAGTTCATGGCGGGCCGCACTTTGTCTTAAATGGATTCTGAAGCTTTGCAGTGGAGCCCTGGGCTGGGGTCCAGGGGCCAGGGGCTGGAGTCCGGGCTGAAGCCTGAACTTATCCCCGGAGGTGGGGTGAGCAGTACCTGATCACCAGTCCCAGTAGCTGATCTGAGGGTTCTATGCGGGTGCGGGTGCTTCAAAAAGTTCATGGAGAACAGAATTAAAAGGTGAGTGCCAAAAAAAAAAGCACACATAGCTTTCAGGACACACATTTTGCAGGGACCTTCTGAAGTGGGCTCCGCCCCTCTGCACTGATTCCCACTCTACCTGAGGGGCCCTGCACTGCGGCTGGCGGGACCCTGTGTCACCAAAGGCAAAGGAACCGGAGCCCCCACCCGAGACGGCCGGATGCTTGTTCTGTCGCCTGGAAGGCATCTGGTGAGGTCTGGGGACACCGAGAGATGCGTGACTGGCACCTGGCGGGCAGGAGTCGGGGAGGGGCTGAAGGCTGAGAAGGCGCTGCCTGGAGGGATGCGTGGGCCCCGGCTCAGTGCGGCCGTATCACAGAAGCACCTTCTTCCTGCGGGCGCTCAGCCACAGATACACAGAGGCGTGTGGAGACTCCAGCCCGCTGGCCACCCACGGGTCTGAGATTCCCATGCTGACTCCACGCTGACCCAGGTGGCGGGGGACAGAGAGAGTGAGCGCCAGCCCCACTGGGAGAGAGCCAGCCAGGTGGGGGTGGGGGCAGAGAGAGAGAGCGCCAGCCCCACTGGGAGAGAGCCAGCCAGGAGGAAGGCGGTCAGATGCACGGGCCCCTGCTCGGGGGCCAGCTGTCCTCTGGGGGAGGCCCCTCCCCCTCGCCAGCAAAAGCTCAATGCCCACCACGGGGCTGTAGACGCTGGGAGTCAACAAGCAGATAGGGTCTTGCCCCTGTGCGGCTCAGGGAAGAGGCAGAGACCACTGGCACATCGGAGACGCCAACCCGCTCCCCCGAGATCCTGGGCGTGTTCTTAGACTCAAAGCCAGTTTAAAAATCCACCTTCTTTAAATGGCACGTGTGGCCCCTGCCCTGCATTTGTATCAGAGACCGCAGCCCAGGACAGTGACGCGACAGCACGAGCATCCCAGAGACAAGGCGAGAAGCCACATGTCCCGATTTCCAGGCTTTGCCATCTCACCCCGACCATGCTCAGGGCGCGGCACCTGCAGGCTGCTCCCCACCCCCGCAGGGTCCTGAGCAGTCCACCTGCATCGTCCCACTTCCACACCTCCACCGACAAGGTACGGGCGAGGACACCAAGGCCGGGAGACACCACTCGGTCCCTCACCATGGGTGACTTTGAATTCTAACCCCCAGGACCCATTCTCTGGGTCCTTGGTTATTTGTTGGTGTGGTCGCGGAATCAGACAGGGCAACTGTTAGCAAGCCACTGCCCTTCTGTGCCTCAGTCTGCTCATCTCTATGACCTCTGGGGACCTTTAGACGCCAGCACCTGCTCCCATGGCGTGCCCACTGCACTGTGCAAGCTGCTGCTGCTGCTCTTAGCTGCCAGCACCTGGTGGGGGGGGGCAGCAGATAAACCAAGGGCACCTCCCAAGCTGCCATCAGAGACTAGGGCAATTTAGGTAGGAGGTGGGGCTTTGTTCCTGGTACGTATGGGGCCTGGGTCCAGGAGCAAAATCCTCAGCTGCTGGAGTCCCTTACAATAAATAGCAGGGCACTGGCAATGACCTCTACATACTCTCCTGTACACTTTCAGTCATCTCTGACGACTTACGGCAGCCCTACAATGTCAATGCTATGTAAACAGCTGTTACATCGCAGTCTTCAGGGACCAGTGACATGGAAAAATCTGCCTATGTTCAGTACAGACACAACGCTTTCCTGAATAGTTCCTATTTGCAATTGGTTGAACCCACAAGAGTGCTACAATAGCCCTATGGGGACGTCTCTGTCCTTGTGGGTAAAATCAGTTAACAGTTTCAAAGTGTCCAGCTCTGCAACTCATCAGCTTAGGCAAATCGCCTCTCCGAGCCTCAGTTTACCCACCTGTAAAGCAGGAATGCCTACACTAAAGGAGAGCTGTGGGGACGAAATCCAACAATGACTGATGGGAGCAGGCAAGGTTACTAGTGTCTCACAGGTGATTAACAAGGGGCAGGAGCGCTGTAGAACTTAAGAGGCAGTGCCGCTGCAGGTGCCCGGTGCCGACAAGGATGTCCCCAGGAGAGCACGAAGCACAGGCAGCTGCTCAGGCCGTTTAAAGCCCGTCGTGCACAGCAGGCTAAGCTGCCGCCTGCAGGGCTGCCACCCCGTATCAGGGCACCGGTTAGAGTCTCAGCTGCTCTGCTTCCGATCCAGCTCCCTGGGAAAGCAGTGAAGGGTGGCCTAAGTGCATGGGCCCCTCCCACGTGGGAGGCCCACATGGAGCTCTAGGCTCCTGGCTTCAGCCTGGACCAGCTCTGGCTGTTGTGGACATTTGGGAAGTGACCAGTGGATAGAAGATCCATGTTCATTCTCTCTCTCTCTCTCTCTCTCTCTTAGAATGAATAAACAAATCTTTAAAAGAAAATAAAGGCCGCTCAATCACTCTTCAAGAGCCAGCCACACGGTCACTCACAGCAGAGAGAGGTGTGCTGCCAAGGGCCCGCGGGTGCCCGCACAGCCTCAGGTTAGTGGGCTGAGGAGAAGGGGGGCAGGCTCGGGGCGAGGGCGGCGCTCCCTACTCAGTGAAGGGCACTGGGAGGAGGTGCTGCACTGGGACCAGAGGCTTCAGACCCCCAGTCCACCTCCGCCACTGCCTGGCCCGGCCCAGACTCGGTCCCTGCTCCTGTCTAAAGGGGAGGCTCATCCAAGATGCTCTCCAGTTGCGAGCCCCAGGTCTGCGACACAGCAGTGCAGCCTACACCACCTCGCTGGGGAGTGCAGAGTCAAAGCCTGCAGGAGCCTCAGCACCAGGCCCGGCAGAGCGGACACTCACCAGGTGACGGTCTGGGGGGGCTCTGTCATCCCCCAAAAGCTCTCCAGAGCAACCCGGGCCTTTGCCCCCAGGGCAAACCCAAGCTCTCCAGGAAAGTCCCCGGGAGTCAGATGTTCTTCCCCCTCTTCCAGTTAGAAAGTGTCACTGTCCTCCGGCCTGACGTGGTGACGACTCCTGAGGTTGCACAGCCCCTGACCACGTGAGCTGTGAGGGCACACAGGCAGGAAACACCCCCAAACTGGGAGTCCAGTGACACCTCCCAGGAGGCAGCAGGCGATGGCTCAAGTCCCTGTCCCCATGTGTGAGTCCACAACAGAGTTCCAGGCTCCAGGCTTCTGCCTTGCTCAGTCCTGGCTGTTGCAGACATTTGGGAACTGAAGCAGAGGATGGAAGCTCTCTCTCTCTCTCTCTCTCTCTCTCTCTCTCTCTGTGGGGGCGGCAGGGTGCCTCTGTGTGTGTGTTTCTGTTTCTCTCTCTCTCCTGTGCTCTGCCTTTCAAATAAATAACAGGGCCCGTGGTGTGGTGCAGCCAGTTAAGCCACCACCTGTGACACTGGTATTCCATATGAGCTCCAGTTCAAGTCCCAGCTGCTCTACTTCTGATCCAGCTCCCCGATAATGCGCCTGGGAAAGCAGAGATGGCCCAAGTGCTTGGGCACCTGCCACTCACATGGGAGACCCAGATGGAGTTCCAAGCTCCTGGTTTTAGCCTGCTTAGCCCTAGCTGTTGTGGCCATTTGGGGAGTGAACCAGAGGATGCAAGATCTCTCTGTGTGTCTCTTCCTCTCTCTAATTCTGCCTTTCAAATAACTAAATCTTTAAAAATAAATAAAATAATTAACAAAAAGAGATGGGCGCTGTAAGGGGTGATCAGACAATGAGGGGCTAACGTAGCTGTGGTGGGCAGGCGTTGGTTAGAGGGGAGGGGAGATGGGTTTGGCCCCCTCATGCTCTCTCCCTAGCTTCCTCTCTTGCTCTGCCACCTTCCAGTGTGAGACGACACAGCACTTGCCAGATGCCAGTCCCTCAATCTCGGACTCGCCAGCGTCTAGAACTGTCTGAACCGAATCAGCGTGCTTCCCAAGTGACCCAGTCCCAGGTGCTCGGTTACGGAGGCTCCACACGGGCCATGGCCAGTGCCGACCGTGTGCTCTGGGGCTGCGCTCACGGCGGCGCTGCCCAGGCTGTCACGCACAGAATCGCTCGCATTCTTGCTCATGCACAGATCCTGGGGCAGGGCCTGGGGATCTGCATTTCCAACAAAGCCCCAGGGCTGCTGAAGCTGCTGGCCGCCAGTCACCCTGGGGGTAGCAAGGGCTTAGAGACCACCCCCACCCCCCCTTTTTTCTTTTACAAAGAAAAGAAAATGCATTATCCTCTGAAGGAGAAGTCCCAGGGTAGGGTAACCTTGTGCTTGGCACCCCTTGCAGACGGGGACTGCGCTAAATCAATTTTTCCCAGCAAACCTGCACAGCACTAACTGCTGTGGGCTGCAGGAAGCCCCGGCTCCCTACTCCCCCATGGTCTCTGGCCACCGCCTTGCATCAGATGGTCATGAGACACAAATTCCAGGATTCCTGAGACGGGACCCTGATACCTGGCGACCACAGTCCTAGAGCTAGATGTCACCTCTGAGCCCCTCTCCTCTGTCCCCGGTCTGTTGGCCACTCTGTTGTCCATTCCAGAATGTTCCTGGGCCCAACCCTCACTCCTCTCCCCACTGCCCTCACCAAGCCTGTGATTCTCACGCCTGTCCAGGTGAAATCCGCCCTGCTGGACTACAAGGTGCCTCCGTGGGCCCAGAGCCCTCCCTGGCCTCCTGCCTGGCTCTTTGCCGCCTCTGTCCCGCCCTTCCTCCTCCTAGTTGCAAGTCGGCCGAAGTTGCCCTGTGCACGGTGTGGGGCCTGCTGGGGACCTCACTTCCAGTTCAGTGTTCCTGCTCCCTTCCGGGCCATCCGGACAAACCTCAGAGATCTCTGTGCCAAAGCCTCTCCCCAGCTCCGGCCTCTGCAAAGCCACATATGGAGGACGGGGGCACCCAGGCAGAGCGGAGGGGCTGGGCAGGCGCTCCAGAGGCAGCCTGTGTGGGGCTCCCTGGGAGACGCCCCTCCCTCAAAGATACACCTGTGTCCCCAAAGCTGCGGATGTGACTTTAATTGGAAAAGGGTCATTGCAGATGTCGTCAAGCTAAGGATCGAGGGGAGACTGCCCTGGAAAGCGTGTCCTGACAGGAAAGGGACAAGAAGACTGCCATGGGAGGAGGAGAGTGGGGGCGGGGAGAAGCAGCCACAGGCCTGGAGCGGGCAGAGGCTGAAGGGGCACAGAGCATCTCCCCACCCCCCTTTACCTCCCAGCCCCCACCCTAGAGCCTTCAGAGGGAGCTGGTCCTAAGGCACCTTGGTTTCCAACTTGTGGCCTCCACTGTTTCTGCTGCTGTAACCCGTGCAGCCACGGGAAACTGACAGCCGCTTACGGAGCAATCTCGGGGAGGTGTCTAACCTCTCTGTGCCCACTGGGGTGCTAAGATCAACATTAATTCCTAGACTGTTTACCAAGTTGGCTATGCATCAGGTGCCAGGGGTCAGGCTCTGGAAGCAAACACGGTCAGACCCAGAGCCCACTGCTGGCAGGGAAGTCGGCTGCTGACCCAAGACTCGGGCAGCAGGTGCACAGCTGTCATCGCAGTTGGCATGAGCAGTGGGCTGGGAAGGCTTCCCAGGAGGGCCAGGGAAAGGGAGCAGGTGAGTGGGCGTGGCCAGGACAGGCCACATGCAGATGCCACGGTGCAGAGGGCACAGTGCACTCCAGGGCGCCACAAGGGCCGGGGGCTGGAGCCATAGTGAAGGGCACGGCCGTATTGAGAGATGAGCCCGGGAGGGGACAGGGCCCTCGAGAGCCACGTCAGAGGCACTGGTCCTTCTCCTGAGCAGTGCAGGAGCCACTGGCGGGTACTGAGCAGGGCGGCAGTGTGGTCAGATGGCCCCCGGAAAGATCGTTCATGTGGCCAGGTGGACGGCAAAGCACTGGCCTGAGTGGCGGCAGGAAGACCCGTGAGCGGTGTGGGTGACAGTGGCTGGGACAGGGTGGTGAGCGGAGGTGTAGGAGGGGCGGAGAAGAGCCCCACGGCACGTGCCGCCAGGGCCACTGGGAGGAGGAAGCCCGGCGTGGCGCTTGGCGCGAATGAAGCGCTCCCCAGCTCCCTGGCAACAGCGCGCTCCCTCTCCATCCTTGGCCAAAAGGCTATTGGGGACTGGGCCACAGCTCCCCTGGCCCCGGGGTCAAAGGGAACGCGCACAACTGCCAGAGCTCAGAAGATTGACTTACCATCCCGGAGGAAGAAGCTCAGGAGGTCCTGGGGGCGGGAGAAACAGGCGTCAGTGACGGGGGCAGGCAAGCAGCCCACTCACGGGGCGGTCCTCCCACTCCCACTCCCACTCCCACTCCCACTCCCACTCCCACCCCATGGCAGAGCACCTGCCCCCACGCTCCAAGAGCGAGCCAGGGGATGAGCAAGCAAACCCGTGAGAGCTTCAGGCAGTGGAATAAAGGAGGTGAGGGGCTGCTTGGTTTTCCTTTTTCCCAGCCACAGCTCAGGCCACAGCTTCTGCTGCTTTCATGGCACACAGAGCAGGTGAGTGACAGGTCCCAGGGAACAAGCCAAGCTGCGGCACCGGAGCGCCAAGGTTCAGAGCCTGGCTCAGCCACCTACCAGCTGTGTGACTGCGGGCAAGTCACTGACCCTCTCTGTGCCTCCCTGCCTCCACTGTAACACAAGGGTGATCATCCCTGATCCGAGACTCTGCAATCTGCAACGCTCCCAAACCTGACACTCTCAGAGCCAACCAGATGCCCCAGGTGGAAATTCCAGACGGTGAAACAGTTTCATGCACCAAATGGTGACAAACATTGCACACCGGGGCTGGTGTCCTGGCACGGTGGGCTAAGTCTCAACCTGAGATGCCAGTATCATATCGTGCTGGCTGGAGTCACGGCTGTTCCACTTCTGATCCAGCTCCTTGCTAATGTGCCTAGGAAGCCAGCAGATGACCCAAGTGCTTGGGCCCCTGCACCCACGTGGGAGACCCAGATGGAGTTCCAGGCTTCAGCCTGGCCCAGTCCTGGCCATTGTGGCCCTTTGGGGAGTGAAGGTCTCTCTCTTTTTCTACCTCTCTCTCTGTTGTTCTGCCTTTCAAATACATAAAATAAATCTTTTAAAAAATACTATCTTCAGGCTATGAGTGTAAGATGTATTCAAGACAGAAATGAATTCTGTGTGTAGACTTGGTTCCTATTTCCAAGAGACCTCACTATGCAAATGCAAATATTTCAAAATCCAAAAAAAACCCAAATCTGAAACTAACTCTCCTGGTCTCCAGCATCTTGGATAAGTGTGGGGAGCAACTCGGACTAGACTAAGTTACTGGAATTAAGACTTATTCTATGCATCTGCTTTCCCACAATATGGCGCTGAGAAGGGAAACAGCTTCTACACAGCTGCCTCCAGTTCAACCAATAAACAGCAGGACCTGCTCCTGATTGGAGGAGAGCAGCGTACTCGGCGTGTGGGTAGCAGAGTTGGGATTGGTGGAAGAGGACTATAAAGGAGGAGAGAGACGGCATGCACTAGGAACATCTAAGGGAACAGCTAAGAGGAACACCTGTGCAGCCCCCGAGAGAGCCGGCCGGCGGTGTGCCGCTCCCCCGCGGAAGTGGGGAATGTGGCAGGGGGAACCGCCCTTCCACGGAGGTGGAAGGGACGGTAGCCAACCCGGGAAGAACCAGCAGCAAACCTGGGGAGGGCTGAGCAGACAAAAGAACAGCGCAGGGTCCTGTGTCGTTCCTCCACGAAGAGGGGGAGTGACAGATAAGGAATGCTCAACCCTTACTCCTGGCTCTTAAGGCTGCTTTGTACACGACCCGAGCTCATCTCTGCGCAGGTCCAAGCACACAGTAAGCACCACAGGAGTGCTCAGTGCAGGGTGAACACTCAGTGATCATCACCGTCGGCTGTGATCACGTGACACCACGGCGACACGCTATCTTGCAACGTCCCCGCTCTGCGAGAAGTGCTTTTCAGCCCAATTTTGAACAGAAGCGGCTTGTACTACTTCCCCAGCAGCTGCCACTCAAGTGTCAGGTGTACCTGGGTGATCAGAGACGGGTCGCCCTTCAGGACGGGGTCCTTCGACAAGGTCTGGGCAAACATGTCTGCCCCTTCGCCTCCCAGGCCGCTGGCAAAGGCAGTCATGGTGGGCAGGACGGCTTCGGACAACTCCAGCCACTTCACCAGGCTGGCTACGAACTCCGTGCAGAAGGAGCTGAAAGACAGATACAGCTGAGATCCGGAAGCTGCCTGGACTGTGCTGAGGACAAGGCCGTGGGAGGCTCAGACACGCCTGGGCCTGGGCATGGGCAGTCCAGGGCACACGTGGCCCTTGGCGGCCGGGACCCCTGGAACACACAGAAGTTTGTTTGGCTCCTTCCCTTACCATGACTTTTCCCAAGGAGGCTGATGAGCCACAGGGAGGTGGGCAAGGAGCTGTGCTGACCACCGGCCCCGGCTCAGGCTCTGCTGGGGCTCCGGAGGTTCACGGCCGGGCGTGACTGTACCATCTAGTGCAGTGAGCAGAACAAAGAGGGAGCCGCCCAAGGCACCTGTCGATGTAAAAAGGCGCCCCAAGCAAGGCAGAGGGCTGCTCTGTGAAGTCACTTAGGAGGTGCTTTCTAGAAAAACAGGGCCCACTGTGCAGGGGGATAGCCGTGGAGAGAGTCCCCCCCAACCATGTGTGTTGCCACAGGGGTCTCCGTCACCCAGGGCCACATTTGAGTGGAGCCCCACGGGAGCCCGGGGGGAGAGGAGGGCTGCTCTGGGGGAGCCGAGACACAGCCAGGAGCGCTGGCCCCTGCGGGCTGGGCAGAGTCCACTCAGGCTCCTGCTGCGGAGCCAGGCGGGAGCTGGGCGGGGGCAGAGGGAATGTGGAACAGGGGAGGAAAGTGGGAGAGGACCACAGCCAGGGAGAAGGCTGGCAGCTGGAAGGCCCACCCAGCTCCAGCGCTGGGGTGGGGCCCCCTCGAGCCACACTGCCCTGGGACCCAGGCTCTGCCCCCTGCGGGGACTGTGGTAGTAGCAGGGGTAGACTGAGGCCTCGCAGGGACGAGCAGAACTTGGTGGTCAGGGCAGGGAGGAGTGACCTCAGGAACCCCCACCATGCAGCCCACCCATCCCATCCCCCAGACCTGCCGCCTGCCTGCCGAGTGGAGACCAGAGCCGTGGACAGGAGTGCTGAAGAGCTCCTGGCTCCAAACCCCTTTATGCTCAGTGCCTGGCGAGCTGTCCCAAGAGACCGATACCTGCGGGAGGGAAGGGGGCTGGCAGGCCGGGTGGCGGGAGCTGCCGAGCTGTGGTGTGGACTCAAGGAAGCCTCAGCTGGCCCAGCAGGGAGTTCTGAAGATGGCAAGAGGGCCGGGTCTCTATTGACTTATTTTTAAAGATTTATGTATTAACTTGAAAGGCAGAGTTACACACACACACACACACACACACACACACAGATCGTCCCTCTGCTGGTTCGCTCCCCAGATGTCTGCAACAGCCAGGGCTGGGCCAGGTCAAAGCCAGGAACCAGAAGCTTCATCTGGGCCTCCCACGTGGGTGGTGGGAGCCTAAGTTCTTGGGCCATCTTCAGCTGCCTTTCCAGGTCCTTAGCAGGAAGCTGTATTAGAAACGGAGCAGGGGCTGGTGTGGCGGCAAAGTAAGTTAGGCCACCACCTGCAACACCAGCACCCCACATTAGTGCCAGTTCAATCCTGGCTGCTCCACTTCCTATCCAGCTCCCTGCTAATGTGCCTTGGAAAGCAGCAAAAGCGGCCCAAGTGCTTAGGCTCCTGGTACCCACATGGGAGACTGGGATGAAACTCTTGCTCCTGGCTTCAGCCTGGCCCAGCCCCGGCTGCTGTGTATATTTAGGGAATGAATCAGCATATGCATGTCTCTCTGTATGTCTCTCCCACTCTGTTTTTATAACTCTGCCTTTCAAATAAATAAAATCTTTACCAAAAAAAAAAAAAAAAAAAAGTGGAGCAGCTGGGACTTGAACCGGTGGCGCCCTGATATAGGATGTTGGCTTGAGCCACTGTGCCACAACACCTGGCCTGGGTCAGCTCTTTATACTCCCATCATCAGCCGCTCACTGGATGTGGGTAGTCAGGAAGGGGACAGAACCTCAGGCTGGGCGGCTGTCTGTCGCCAAGGCAGATGCGCAGTGGGCCAGACAGCTCAGAGCCATGCTGGCCACCCACCTTCACGCTGGGCAAGTACCCTGAGCTTTCTACACCTCGGCGTCCCGATGTGCAAAACCAGCCAAGGAGACCAACTCCGGGGCCGGAAGAAGATCATGCAGAGAAGCGCCCAGAGCAGGCCTTGCCGTGCAGCAGGTGCCTGAAGGCCAGCACTGCTATTTTCATGTACAAGGTGACCCGGGGGCCATGGGGACCAGGGTCAAGAGTCAGACTGGGGGCCGGCACTGTGGTGTGGCAGGTAAAGCCCCCACCTGCAACACTGGCATCCCATGTGGGTGCGGGTTTATGTCCCAGCTGCTCCACTTCTGATCCAGCTCCCTGCTAATACCTGGGAAAGCAGCTGAAAATGGTCCAAGTGCTTGGGCCCCTGCACCCGCATGGGAGACCGGAAGAAGCTCCTGGCTGCTGGCTTCAGCCTCGCCTAGCCCCAGCCATTGCAGCAAACTGGGAAGTGAACCAGTGGATGGAAGATCTCTCTCTCTGTGTCTCTCCCTCTCTCTCTGTAACTATGTCCTTCAAATTAATAAAATCAGAGTGAGACCGACGTCCAAGCACCTGGCTACATCCTGGCTCCCCAGGAAGCTGCTCTGTGTCCTCACCCCACCTCTCGGAGCTCCACCTCCCTCTGCTGTAAATGCAGATCACAGGTTAGTGCGGAGATTAAACGGCACGGTCACAGGGACTGGCATCGGCAACCGCCACTAATGTTAATAACTACTGCCGCACGATCAGTGTAATCACACCAGGGTGACTCCCTGAGGTGACTCGGGGGCGGCACGTGGGCGAGTGGGCGTGCACGGGGGCAGGGGATGGCCAGGTGAGTCCAACATTACAAGGGGCCAATTCACATGTGGCAAGGGCTCAGGGCCCAGGGCAGCAGCGGGGCTGGCCCTGCTGGCCATCGGAAAGGCTTGCCCGTGGAGAGGCATCTCACAACAGCATACAGGGGTCCAGAGCATGGACTCAGGTTCAAATGGCAGCTCCTCCAGTAGCCGTGTGACCCTGGACGGATTCTCGCACCTCTCCCTGGACCTGTTTGTTTCCCTGTGAAGCAGGGATGATGACGGTGACGAAATCTGTTTGCCAGGGTTGTTGGAAGGATTATCCAAGTTAATGTTTGTCCTGTGCATTTACCAAAACGTGGCAGATCCGAGGCACCATCGGTCTCTCCTGCGGCCAGGTGAGTGAATGAACAGGCCCGCAGAGTGCCCGTGCAGCACTTTGTCAGAGAATGAGTAGCAGCTGGGGGCAGCCCGGCCACGGAAGTGCTGCGCACGTGGTGGCGCTCAGGTGGAAATTCATGGAAATCAAAAGCCATGATGGCACCCGTTACCTGTGTGCCGAGTGCTTCAAACGCACTGGCTTGTTCATTTCCCCATGCAGCCCACCAGATGGGAAGGTATCGTTTTATCCCCTCCTAGAGGGAAGTCTATCCAGGTCAAGGTCAGAGTGGGGCCGGCACTGGGGCACAGCGGGTGAGGCTGCCGCCTGCAGCACCAGCAACCCGTAGGAAAGCGTGGTTTGCGTCCTGGCTGCTCCGCTTCTGATCCAGCTCCCTGCTGGTGCCCTCAGAGAGCAGCAGCAGATGGCCCAAGTGTGTGGGCCCCTGCACCCGCATGGGACACCCAGATGGAGTTCCAGGCTCCTGGCTACGGCCTGGCCCAGCCCCAGCTTCTGCCTGTGGTCATTTGTGGAGTGAACCAGTGGATGGGAAATCTCTCTCTCCGTCTCTCCCTCTCTCTTAGTTGCTCTGCCTTTCAAATAAGCAAATAAATAGATCTTTTTTTTAAAAAAATGCATTGAACTCACCGCCCCTACCACACCTCATGGCTCAGCCACACCCCACACTGCACATCCGTGGTGCCCCCACTTAGTCACGGACGACTGGGAGCTGTGCTCACGGCTGCCCCCTGGCATCACAAGAGTGGACGGGTCACATGGCGCTCCCCAGGAAAACACCAACATTCAAAACCTGCAGTGTGGTGCCGACTGGATGCGGTGGCTTCTGCGCCACTGCACTACAGGGAACTGCGGGGACACTCTGCACCTGACACGGGGCGGGGCCCGCAGGACGAAGGGCAGTAGCTCACTTCCAGGAGTGCTTGTGCACAGAGCTCTTCCCTGGGTGTGCACCTGTTAACCAGACAGGCTTATCAGGGCAGGCGAAGCTTCGCAGGTACGCACAGGTATGGGCTGTGCAGGAAGCAGGGCCCTGGCTTGCTTGGGAAAGGAGATCTGAGGTATTTCTTCTCTCCAGACAGAGTGAGGCCTCCTTGCTACTTACGAGAACATGGACACCCGCCTGGGAAGGACTGTGTGCGAGGCTCTGCAGGGCCCGACACCTGCCCTGCGCACAGCTGCTCTGAGGGCACCGTGGACAATGCCGCTGCCTCTCTGCAGCGGGCACGCCCCAGCTCTGCTCCACCCCGCTCCCTTGCTGCTGAGGCCTGGGCGTGTGACCAGATCCAGCCAAGCACACAAAAGGAAGGCATCGCGGGGTATTCTGGGAAAGATGAGTGAGGGGCTGGAGGAGGACCCCTGCCCTGTGAAGGTGTGATGTGTGGAGCTGCAGCAGCTCTTCTGTGCTCAGCAGGGGAGGGCCAAGCAAAGCGTAGGGAAGCCAACTGAAAGGCCTACTGACGCACTACATCAACTCTGTGACTACCGACCTTGGGCTTTTTGTTAAGTGAGAAAAACAAATCTGCTGTTTAAATCCCTTTTAGACCTGGGCGCTGCTACTTGCAGCCGAGGACACCTTGACTAACCGTGTGAGCTCCTGTGTACCAGCCTCACTTTCTGGATGAGGGAGCTGGGGCAGAGGAAGTAGGACAGAGCTGGCAGGCCACCACCGCTGTGGGCACGTGCGCCGTGCTGTGGCTTCCCTACGCCACCTCACAGAGCAGTTAAATAACCTGAGGTGGCGGGGTTAGGATTTGAACCCAGATCTGAATCCAGAGGTCATGAATCTCTTTCTAATAAAGGCAGTGGTTATTCATCGTGTCTTGTTACAATTTCTTGTTTATTTAAAAGGCAGAGAGAATGAGAGGCTGCGTAAAAGGCAGAGAGAATGAGAGACTGCGTGTGTGAGGGGAGGGCAGAAGGGGGAGAGGGAGAGGGAGGGGGAGAGAGGGAGAGGGAGAGAAAGGGAGAGTGTGGTGGAATGAGAAGGCCATGCCAAGATGGCTGCTGGCAACAGAAACTGCCTGACAACAGGCTGTGATTGGATGGTTTCGGAAACCACATGACAACAGAACCTGCCTGGCAACAGGCTGTGATTGGATGGATTCGGAAACTGCCTGGCAACAGGGTGTGATTGGTTAGGGCATAGACCGCCCCTTGGCTGGATTGGCTGCCTTGGCTATATAAGCTGCAGTAGCAACTGAAATAAACGAGTCTGCGGGATGCTCGCCCCTGGCCTGCTTTCACCCGACTCCCGGGGTCTGTGTGGTGACTCCGCGCCTCTTGCCCCCACCACGCTCCTCCTCTCAGAATGAATCCACAGCAACATGTGGCACCCAACGTGACTGAGAGAGAGCGTGTCGGACTCGGCGAGGTCGCCCTTGATTTCGGCCAAGGAGGCCCCTCGGTGTTCTGTGTGCTGTTTGGTTCTGTGAGGGTGAGCACAGAACCCCTTCCTACGCCCCTTTCCTTGTCCTTGTCCTCGGTCTTAGTGACCCCAGGTTAGGCACACACCTCCCAGAAGCGTACGCCACTTCTCAGCTCCTCCTTATACTTTGGGTTCACCCGGCGAATTCACACAAGGGACTGATCATCCCGGAATTCGGAACCAAGTCATCTTCCCTCACTGAGAGAGGTGACGCTCCGGAGACATAGTGTGGGCATACGGCCTTGACCTAACGAATCCAGGAAGTCCCCCACTAAGCACAGGACATACTACAATCTGATACACCACTGGCTGTCTGTCTAAGGTAGGGAACCCCCTGCAGAATGCCATCAGCCGCTGAGGTGCTAGGAATTTGCTTTGTATGGCAGCAGTGCTGTGCGTGTCTTTCCTTTGGCTAAGTTGGCGTGGTGCGCTGCTCTTAAGCACTCAAACACGAGAAAGATGCCCCCTCTCAGAAGCGCACACAGATTAATTACCAAACACAATGAATCTGTGAGTGATAAGAGCCTGTCACTCCAGGCCTCTGCCTCACAGACAACAGTTGATGACTTAGGGAGAGAGAGAGATCTGACGGTGAAAATGACATGACAGCAGACAATGCAGCAATGCCTAGTCAGCCAACCCCCACATACCCGTGGGATGAACTTAGACCACCTCAAGGCGATAACCCATGCGAGGTCATCCCATCCGCACCCCAGTGAGGATCCCCACATCTGCGGCAGTCCCCAGGCACCCCAGGCTCTCAGGGCAGCCGCTAGACCCCATCCCACCCGCACGTTTGCCGTTAATGTAGGAGCGGACGCAGAATTCAGGCCCTGGATTCCAACGCCCATAAGTGACCTCACTATGCCGAAAAAGGCTTCTCAGGAGTCAGGCCCCGACTCGCCCTACTTTGAACAGGTGCTCACACCATGGGAGCGAACCTTCAAACTCATTTTGACTGGGTTGCACTGCTCGAAGCATGTTTGTGGAGACCACAGTTCTACAGTGGAAAGCCTCCTATCAGGAAGAGGCTGAAACTGTGGCGAGGAATAATGCCGCCTGTGGAATAGCAGTGACCTTTGATACGCTTACAAGCCGTGGCACCTACACATATCCTCATGAACAGGCCTGCATTGGAATAGTTACCTATTTTGATCAGGTCAGAGATTTGGCACTTAGAGCCTTAAAAAATATAAATCCTCCTAATTATAGTCAGTTCTTTAGAAACCTAGTTCAAGGCCCCGGCGAATGGTTCCCCGATTTCCTTGCCAGAGTCTTGGAGGCAGTAGAGAAAAGATTACCGCCTGGCCCCGATCAAGACAATTTGGTCAAACTATTAGCTTGGGAAGGTGCTACCAAAGAGGTAAAAGCTGCAATGGCCCCAGTCCGTAATGAAGACATTTCTAAATGGATAGCAGCCACAAAGGAGGTAAACCCTGCCGATACACCCATACAGGCCCCAACTGCGGCCATTAACAAACTGAACACAAGGAAGTCTAATGACCCTCCAGTCTGTTGGGGATGTCAGGAAACGGGACACCTACGGCAAAACTGCCCAAACGCTGACAGATGGGGCCAGCCCAAAACGCTGTGTCCCGGATGTAAAAAAGGCTTTCATTGGGCAAAAGGTTGAAAGACCACACCTTTAAACTCCCAGCGGGGCGGCCCTCAGCCCAGCAAGTAAGAGGGAGTCCCACCACCATTAACTGGTCGATGCCCATCTTCAATCTGAGGCCAAAATTGACCCTATACTTAGATGACATTGCCTTTGTGGGTTTAACTGAGATGGGGGCAGATGCCACTGTCTTAAAAGCTAGGGATGCAAGAAAAATGCAACATTGGAAGACAGCGCCCAGGCCCGACCTCCAAGGTGTTGGAGGATTAAAATTGGCTGATCAGGTCATCACACCTGTAACGTGGAGAGATGACAATGGAGATATGGGAACCATCTTCCCGCTGATTGCTGAGGTTTCCACAACCTTATGGGGGAGAGATGTGCTCGCACACATGCAAGCGGTCCTTACTACAGATCACAGATCTCCACGAGCCAGCAGCTTTAATGGAGAGCCTACAAGTAAGATTCATCCCCAATTCTAGGGGCCACTGCTCACCTCATACAAAAGACACGCCCAATCCCCATTGAATGGGAAAAATCAGGAAACATCTGGGTAGAGCAGTGGCCAATAGTACAACCCAAACTTGGCATCCTTAGAGAACTGGTGCAGGAACAATTGGAAAAGGGACACAGAGAGCCCTCCACGGGCCCTCACAACACACCCATTTTTGTGACACCAAAGAAACAGGGAAAATATAGGCTATTACAGGATTTGAGAGCCATCAACAAAATCATAAAAAAGATGGGAACATTCCAGGCTGGCATTCCCCATCCAGGGGCCATTGCTAATGGATACCACATAGTTACCACTGATATCAAAGACTGCTTCTTTTCCATTCCCATCGCGGAGCAGGACAAGGCCTACCTCGCCTTTACAGTATGGAAGCCCAATTTTCAGCTCCCTGCAAAAAGATTTCAGCGGACAGTACTCCCACAAGGCATGAAAAACAGCCCTGTCATTTGCCAAAGATACGTTTCTCATGCGACCAGCACACTTAAAGATCAGTGCTTGGTCATACATTATGTGGATGATATCTTACTTGCTCACAAGAATGCAGCAACTCTGAAGGCCTAAGTGAGACAGTAAGAAATTTACAATTCCTGGGTTTGTCTATTGCCATAGAAAAGGTACAACATTTTCCTCCCATTCAATTCTTGGGTTATCAAACCTCCTCCCATGTATCTCCAATGGGCCCAAACCTAAAAGTCAAGCATAGATACTCACTTAATGAACTTCAGCAACTATGTGGCCAAATCAATTGGCTGAAGCCCTTCCTTCCCTAACACCTGCAGAGCTTAGACCACCATTCGATTTACTGACCAAGGGGAACAGCCCTTCTTCAAAAATCACATGGACACCAGCAGCCAAATCCACTATAGACAAGATCAACACCCAGTTGTCACATTTCAAAACCTTTAGATATGACCCTCAGGTGCCTCTATTTGCCATAACTATATCTACCCTCAAGGCCCCCTTAGGAGTTATTTGGCAACAACATGGACCACTTTTTTGGGTGCACATAGCCTGGAGCGAGTGTCGTAAAATAGTTAACAAAGTAGATGCCATCCTTATGATGGGACTTAAATTAAGATATTATGCCAATAAGATATTTAACACAGAGCCAGAAATAGTGGTCCTACCCCTATCACAATTAGAACTGTCCACATTGATGCAGAATAGCTCACTCTTTCAAACTTTAACTAATAAATTTCCCAGGACAGGTTGACAATCACCTGCCAGCGGACAGGCTACTCTAGACACTACAAATCTTAGAAATAGACTATCCAAAACATGCTTTCCCTGTTAATCAACCTATACCCATGGCACCATGTGTGTTTATGGACGCCAACAAGTCACTGTTTGGAATAGTGATCAAATCTTTAACAGAAAAAGATAAGATCCATGTAGAACCCCATGGGGGATCAGTACAGGTGGGAGAAATAAAGGCAATAGTCAAGGTTCTACTCCTTAGCCAGGATGGGCCGGTAAATATATTTTCAGACAGCAAATACTCAGTACAGGTAGCAAAGACGATCCCTTTTGCAGTCTTTAACCTGACCAATAATCTAATTGATCAAATGTTCACAACACTTAAGGAGCTAACTGAGTACAGAAAACACCCATGGTATATCTCACACGTAAGATCACATACTGGGTTACCTGGCTTTATTTTCCAAGACAACAAAAAGGTCGACCGTCTTATCTCCTGCAACACGGCTTCCATTGGACACCTAGAACAAGCCCATATTCTACACCAAAATTTTCATACGTCAGCAAGCAACATACAATTGCTTTCCCCAGAGCTAACAACGAGCCAATGCAAACACCTAGTTCACTACTGCAAGAATTGTGCACCCCTCGCCCTGTTAGGCCCACTGCAACAAGCAGGAGTGAACCCGTGAGGCCTTGCTCCTAATAAGCTCTGGCAAGTGGCCATCACCCACATTAACTCCTTTGGTAAACAAGTTTGTCCATGTGGTGGTAGATACTTGTTCAAAGGCTGTATTTGCAACAGCCCAATCTGGAGAAAAGGCTAATAATGTGATAAAGGCAGTTAAGTCAGCCATGCTGGTCCTTGGTGTCTCCTGGACCATAAAGACTGATAACGGGCCAGTGTATATATCACAGGAATTTAATTCCTTCCGGAAATCCTGGAACATACGGTCTGCCACAGGTATCCCATATAACCCACAGGGACAGGCAATCATTGAAAGAACTCATAGGATGATTAAAGATCTCTTACAAAGACAGAAAAACAATCATATGTCCCCAGACCCACAGCTTGCTTTGACTGAAGTCCGTTTCACTATCAATTTTCTTAGTTTTGATTCCCAAGGGGTCAGCCCAGCTTATATACACTGGGGATCCTTTCCATTCCAGACCCCAGCCTCTATGGTTAGGTGGGAAGACCCCCTGGCAGGAGAATGGAAGGGACCACACCCTCTGCTGACCAAGGGCTGAGGATATGCTTGTGTCTTTCCAGAGAATGCGGGACAGCCCATTTGGGTACCAGCCAGAAACATCAAGCTTGCAACTGACAGTCAACCAGAACCAGCTGAACAAGACTGAGAGTCTGCCTTGTTAGCAGACGCACCTGCCCTATCATCCTACCCTGAGGAACTGCCCATAGCCACATCCATTACTGTTTTATACCCCACTAGCTCTGGTCAGCCACTCGAATGGCCCACAGTCTGTGTGTGGTCATGCCATTCCTGATTACCACTGTTCCTCATTCCTACCCCATCTGAGCAAGCAATCCCGTGGTCTCCCATTTTGAGTGCTGGTTAGTCAACAACGGGTAAGATCCCCTGGGGGACAACCTAAGACAGGCACAGCTGCATACAGAGACCACATGGAAACGGGGTCAACAATGGTATGGCCAAGAATCATGCCTCCCGTTGCTCAAAAATAAACAAAAAGGGGGAAATGTGGTGGAATGAGAAGGCCATGCCAAGATGGCCACTGGCAACAGAAACTGCCTGGCAACAGGCTGTGATTGGATGGTTTCAGAAAGCACATGACAACAGAGCCTGACTGATAACAGGCTATGATTGGATGGCTTTGGAAACTGCCTGGCAACAGGGTGTGATTGGTTAGGGCATAGACCATCCCTTGGCTGGATTGGCTGCCTTGGCTATATAAGCTGCTGCACCAACTGAAATAAACGAGTCTGCAGCCTGCTCGCCTCAGGCCTGCTTTCACCCGACTCCCGGTGTCTGTGGTGACTCTGCGTCTCTTGCCCCCACCATGCTTCCCCTCCCAAAACGAATCCACAGCAACAGGAGAGGGAGAGAGAGGGAGAGGGAGAGGGGAAGAGAGGGAAAGGGGGAGAGGGAGAGGAAGGGGGGGAGAGGGATGGGGGAGAGAGCAAGAGAGGGAGAGAGCGAGAGAGGGAGAGAGGGAGAGGGGGAGGGGGAGAGGGGGAAGGGGGAGAGGAGGAAAGAGGGAGAGAGAGAGAGGGAGGGGGAGAGGGAGGGGGGAGAGGGAGAGGGATGGGGGAAAGAGGGAGAGGGAGATGGGGAGGGAGAGAGAGGGAGAAAGGGAGAGGGGAGAGGAGGAAAGAGGGAGATGGGGAGAGAGAGAGAGGGAGAAAGGGAGAGGGGGAGAGGGGGAGAGAGATAGATCTCTCATCCTCTGATTCCCTCTCTAAATGCCGGAACTTGAACTGGGTCTCCCACATGGGTGGCAGGATCCACCCATGTGCCTCCAGGGGTGCACATGAGCAGGAAGCTGGATCAGAAGCAGAGGAGCCAAGACTAAAACCAGGCCCTCTGGTAAGGGATGCGGGCGTCCCAAGCGAGTGGCATCTTAACCAATACAAATGCCTGCCCCAACTCATCCCTTCTTCTCTCCAACCTTTACGGAGCGCCCTTGCTACATGGGGCCGTGTGTCAGGCACAGGGGACTCAGACATCAACAAGGCAGCTCCCGTCCTCTTGCTACAGGCAGTGGGAGTGGGATGAATCCCAGCGCAGTGGGGCGACCGCAGAGAGCGGCAGACTGGGAGGCAGCTGGAGAAACCCCCTGGCCTGGGGTGCAGGTTGCCCCAAGGAGATGAGTAGGTTCCTGCGTGCAGTCCAGCAGGAGAGACAAAGATAAAAAGCCAAAGCAAAGGCCTGTCATTGTGAAGGCCATGACGGTTAAGTCACTGCCTGAGACACTGGCATCCCACATGAGTGCTGCTTTAAGTCCCTGCTGCTCCACTTCTGATCCAGCCCCCTGCTGATGGCCTGGGAAGCAGTGGAGGATGGCCCAAGTGCCTGGACCCCTGCACCCATGTGGGAGACCCGGATGGAGTCCAGGCTCCTGGTTTCAGTCTGGGTCAGCCCTGGTCATTGCAGCCATTTGGGGAGTGAATCAGCAGATGAGGATCTCTCTCACTCTCTTTCTCTCTCTCTCTGTAACTCTGCCTTTCATATAAATCTTTTTTAAAAGATTTATTTATTTATTTGAGAGGCAGAGTTACTGACAGACAGAGAGAGAGGAAGAGGGGAAGGTTTCCATCCACTGGTTCACTCCCCAAATATCTGCAATGGCCAGAGCTGGGCCAATCTGAAGGCAGCCAGGAGTTTCTTCCGGGTCTCCCATGTGGGTGCAGGGGCCCAAACACTTGGGCCATCCTCCACTGCTTACCCAGGCCATCAGCAGGGGGCTGGATCGGAAGTGAAGAAGTCAGGAGTAGAACCAGCGCCCATATGGGATGCCAGCAACACAGGCAGAGGCTTAACCTACTATGTCACAGCACTGGCCCCCATATTAATAAATCTTTAAAAAAAAAAATCAGAAGCAAAATCCCCAGTTAGGACCCAAGGCATGAGGGGGCCACTGAGCATTCATGTGGGGGGTAGGGTAAGGGTCTTGGAAGCACTGCAGGTACAAGAACTCTTCATTTCCTGCCCCCAACCTGCCCCTCCCCCCCGCCTTAGCAATGACACCTCTGTCCTGTGTGCACCACCACCCAAGCCACTGGGGCCACACCTAGGTCCTGCTTTTGCCTACCCAACATTTGACCTGCTCCCAAGTCAACTCCAATTTACCTCCCTCAATTTAAAAAAAAATTTTTTATTTATCTATTTGAAAAGCAGAGTAACAGAGAAAAGGACACATGCGCACACACAGAGCTATCTTCCATTCACTGGTTCACTCCCCACATGGCCACAATGCACAGGGCCGGGCCAGGCTGAAGCCAGGACCCTGGAATCCCATCTGGGTCTCCCACGTGGATGGCAGGGACCCAAACACTCGGGCCATCTGCTGCTGCTTTTCCCGGGGCATTAACAGGGAGCTGGATGGGAAGTGGAGCAGGCAGGACTCAAACTGGCACCCACGTGGCATGCCAGTGCCACAGGCAGAGACTACCCGATACGCCATGATGCTGCCTACCCGACGTGGGTGTCTTAATTGGCATCGTAACCAACAGGTCAAATACCTCCCGTATCCATGAAATTTTGGAGGCCTCTGATGCCCGTGGATTTCCATTTTTTCTGCACTAAAATAGACACCTTCAGTTCCGTTTTCCATGAACCTTCTGAAGTACCCTTGTATGATTTAAACACATCTACCATGGATACTGCCAACAACAGACATGACATATGACACAGAGATTAACCCTGTCATTCATCTGCTCCCACGGCACACCTGTGCAGGTGTCCAGTGACCCGCGTGAGTACAGCTGCCCCTGTCTGCCACTACGATGAGCCAGGGGGACCCCGCAGGGCGCGCGCACTTTGAGGGCAGAAGCCAAGTCCTGCTGTCCGCTGTCTCCTCCACAGGGCTGTGCACGACACCAGCACATAGTAGGTGCTCAACAAGGGCATGTTTCACGCGTTCACCCATCTCTTACCCCCTACCGGACTGTGTCCTGTCTGAGAAGGGAAGGCGCCTGTCTCACTCGTCTTATTCGCAGACGCCCTCCAAGCACCACAAAGCAGGCCTGCACACAGTAGGTGCTCAAAAAATGCTGACTAACTGGGTGGCGGGCTGTCTTTTCCCCTTCCCAGCTTGCGAGCTGCTTCAGCCAAGGACACTGGCTTGCTCCTCTGTGCCTCCCGCGGTCCCTGGCTTGGCTCCCCCAAGGAGCATGACCTTCTCTCCGGGAGACCCACGAACTCACCTTTGCTCGGGTTCTGGAAAGAGCTGAGACAGGGAGATGCCACAGAGCGCGGCATAGGCGAAGCGGTTGGCCTCGGTCAGCTCCCGGCCCGTGGGCACGTGGGGCTCCCCCTGTGCGGCTGGCTCGGTGACCTGGGGCAGCCTCGGGCTTCGCCTGTCCCCTGTGGCCATCCCCAGCCCTGCAGGAAAAAAACCCAGTGAGAGATGCGTCCAGGGGAGGGCGCATGCTACTTACATGAGACATAAAAATCAGAAACCAGAAAAGATTGAAAATTAGGCTTCATTAAGACAAAAGAACTTCTCACCACCACCTTTAGGAAAGTGAAAACACACCTCAGACACCGGGGTGGGGAGAGATGTTTTCAATGCGTTTACCCACAAAGGGTTTGTGTTTGGTACCGTTCACAGCCCCCCCGAGCCCCGAGTCTGTGATGCTCACAGCGCTGCCAATCACACACATCAGCCCTGTGTCCGTGGATTCCACATCCACAGGTTCTCCCAACCGCTGATCCAACACCTTGGAACAAACGCCGCATCTGTGCTGAACACGTGCTGCCTTTCTTCTTGTCATTATTCCCTAAGCAACACAGTGGAGTGACTGTCAAGGCATTCACATTGTATTGGGCTTTGTAAGTAATGTAGAGATGATACATAGTATCCAGGAAAGGGGCTGGCGCTGTGGCGCAGCCGGTTAAGTCCCTGCCTGCAACAGTGCATCCCTATCCTATATCAGAGCACTGGTTCAAGTCCTGGGTGTTGAGTTTCCCTTCCGGCTCCCTGCTAATGCACCTGGGAAAGCAGCGGAAGATGGCTCAAGTCCCTGGACTCCTGCCATCCATGTGGGAGACCCAAATGGAGTTCCTGGCTCCTGGCTTTGGCTGGCGCAGTCCTCACTGTTGCAGCTACTTGGAGAGTTATCCAGCAGATGGAGAGAGAGAGAGAGAGAGAGAGAGAGAGAGAGGGAGAGACTTCCATCCGATGGTTCACTCCCCAGATGGCTGCAACGGCCGGAGCTGCACTGATCAGGAGCCAGGAGCTTCTTCCAGGTCTCCCACATGGGTGCAGGGGCTCAAGGACTTGGGCCATCTTCTACTGCTTTCCCAGGTCGTAGCAGATAGCTGGACAGGAAGCAGAGCAGCCAGGTCTTGAACCAGTGCCCATATGGGATGCTGGTGCTTCAGGCCAGGGCGTTAACCCACTGCGCTACAGTGCTGGCCCCAAAATCTTTAAGAAAAGTACACAGGAGTGTGCGCATATATTATATGCAAATACTATACCATTTTAGTTAAGGGACTTGAGCACCTACAGATTTCCATATCCATTGGGGGTGGCATCCTGAGACCAAGCCCCTGAGGATACCGATGGATGACCACAGTCCCAAAGGGGACACAATCCACACGTGCACCCACCACAGCGTGCAAAGCTGCGTCACAGTCACACCATGGACTATCACACAGCAGAGAAAGAGAATGACCTTGGCTAATCGCCACCACACGCATGCGTCTCAGACAACAGGAAACACAGAAAGGGTGCCTCCTGCACTACCCTGCTTGAGTGGAGTTGAAGCGGTGATGGAAGGCAGGAGAGAGGTCACCTGTGGGAGTGAGGACCGACTCAGGAGGGACAGGGCAGGCTGGGCATGGGGCTGTCTCATCTTCACCCGGGCTGTGGCTACACAGGTGCACGGCACAGCTCTCAGAGCCGTCTGCTGGAGATGCGTGCGCTCTGTGACTGCTGCACCCCCAGCACGGAAGGAAGGAAGGGAGGAGGAAGGGAGGGAGGCAGGGGAGAGAAGTGGGGGGAGGGGTGGAGGGGAGGGGAGGGGAGGTGTAGGGAGGGGTACCAGCCTTGACTGCAGAGCAGTGCGGCTAGGAACACAGGCTCAGCACCAGGTGGTCCTGGGAGGGAGTCTGGGCACCTCCACTTAACAGATGGGGGACCCTGGGCAACTCAAGCTCTGTTCACTGAGCTTTCTCCCTGACCACCCCCCCCCCCCCCCAGGAAGTGTGGTGTCAGCCAGCGGGCCATGAGCATCAGCATTTGTGAAGCGCTGGGACACAGCTGTGTAAATGCTTGTGAAAGAAATCAACGTATAAAAGCATCAACCAGCGCTTAGCAGGAGCCGCCTCTCACACAGGTGCAATAAACAAGAACGAGAGCCAACAAGCCTCTTGGGGCGGGTCAGCCCTTCACGTCCAGAGTCCAGCGTGTGAGGGAGGAGATGGGCTCAGTGGAGGATGTGGGCCCAGGTCCCACAGCCGGCAACCACAGGACTGAGACAGCCGGGGCCAGAGTGCCGGGCCACCACCTCTGTTCTACTTCTCCTCAGGTGGCCAGAGCTTTCTAGTCTAATAACCACGCGGCATGCTGTTCTGGGTCCACAGTTGGTGCCCATCCAGCTAAGGAATACACATTTTTGCCCTGGGGGTTAAGCCATTGCAGTGCAGTGGGTTAAGCCGCTGCCTGCAATGCCAGCTGCTCCACTTCTGATCCTGCTCTCTGCTAATGGCCTGGGAAAGTGGCAGAAGATGGCCCGGTGCTTGGGCCCCTGCACCCACATGGCCTGGCTCCAGCCATTGTGGCCATTTGAGGAGTGAGCCAGTTCATGCATGATCTCTCTCTCTCTCTCGATCATTCTGCCTTTCAAAGAAATAAAATAAATTAAAAAAAAAAATAAGTCTTTTGGGGCTGGCACTGTGGTGTAGCAGGTTAAGCCACTGCCTGCAGTGCCGGCATCCCATATGGGCGCCGGTTTGAAACCCAGCTGCTCCACTTCCAATCCAGCTCTCTGCTATGGCCTGGGAAAGCAGCAGAAGATGACCCAAGTCCTTGGGCCCCTGCACCCGCATGGGAGACCCAGAAAGAGCTCCTGGCTTTGGATCGGTGAAGCTCCAGCCATTGCGGCCAATTGGGGAGTGAACCAGCGGATGGAAGACCTCTCTCTCTCTCTCTCTCTCTCTCTGCCTCTCCTTCTATCTCTGTGTATCTCTGACTTTCAAATATATAAATAAATCTTTAAAAAAATGTGTCTTTTGTTCTGAAAATGTTTCTTCTTTAGAGAGGGTATTTGAAAGCCTGCCTACAACCAATAAGAGGGTGCTAAAAAAACAAAAACAAAGCAAAAACAAAAAACTTGTGGGAAACGGAATGAAAAGATAAGCTTATTTTGGCAAAAACAATTGAAATTCATGTATAGTTTTTATATAATACACATTTTCATGAAGATACTTCTCAGGCATGGATTTCAAAACAACTTCATTTTTGCCCCCAAATCAACTCATCTTTAGTTTCCCTGAACCTTCTAAAATCCCCCTGTAACTCATTAACCTTGCAAACAACCCCGAGTTAGTTAAAAGCCACAGAGCAACGATTTCACAGCGCGTGACAGTTGGCAAAACTCTTTCTAGTCCATTCCCTTCTGCTAAGTCCCAGGTGAGGGTGAGCGGCTGAGGACAGCTCGGCCAGGCCAGCGGTCTCCAGAGACGCAGTACGGGATGAGACCCAAGGTAGCCCCGGACGCTCGCGCCCGTGCTGTCCCCTCGTGCCCGTGCTGTCCCCTGGCTATGCCATCGTGGGCGTCCTCCTCCCCTCGCCTCCCGTGCAGAAACACAGGGCCCAAAGTCACCCCGCAAGAACGGCTGCTCCAGGAACCCAAGGCTGTGGTTTGCAGTGGGTTTCCCCGCTCAGAGGCTCTGCCCGGACTCTGGTGGTGGAAAAGGGGAGAACTGAGAGCAGGCCGGGTGGCACCTGCTGTGACTTCCCCCTACACTGCATCCACTCCACGCACCGTGCGTGGGAGCCCCACGTCAGCTCTTAGCTCAAGAAAAAGTAGGCTTCTCCGATCTGTTTCTAGCCCCCAGGGGGGTGGGGGTGGGATGTGCACTTGGCTCCCAGAAAGCTCAGCTCAGGCCATGGTCACTCTCTCATTCCACACAACTCACTCTTGGGGGCCTGTCCCGCACCTGCTACACCGCAGCCCGAGGGGCCTCTCGGTCACATACCCCCAGCATGTCACTTGCCCGTGTAACAGACCCCAACCCCCGGATGACGGCCCACACTGTCCAGCCCATGTCTGCCTCTGCCCTGTCTCCTGCGTGCATGCACACTGCCACACTGCCTGTCTTTCTGCTCTTAAATACACACCTGGTCTCCCCCCGCCCCCACCAGCTTTGGCACCTGCCATTCCCCCTGCCTGGAACATCCTTCCCCTAACCTTCCCCGAGGGTCACCTCCTCCAAGAGGACCTCCCTGACCACCCAGGCTGGAGTAACTCTGCCCACTATCTCAGCCCCCTGTTCTATTTTGAGAATACTTGTTAGCTTGCCTGAGTATTCAGATACAACAATAGGTATCTTGAGGCACCCTCATGTTGTTTCTTTCTTTTAAACAAACTTAAAAAAATTTAAGGTTTATTTTATTTATTTAAAAAGCAGAGTTAGAGAGAGAGAGAGAGAGAGAGGTCTTCCATCCACTGGTTCACTACCCAAATGGCTGCATGGGCTGGGCCATGATGAAGCCAGGAGCCAGGCACTGCTTCCGGGTCTCCCATGCAGGTGCAGGGGCCCAGGTACTTGGCCATTTTCCACTGCTTTCTCAGGCATATTAGCAGGGAGCTGGACCAGAAGTGGAGTAGCCAGGACTCCAAAAGGCGCCCATATGGGACGCTGGCACTGCAGGAGGCAGCTTTACCCACAGCGCTGCAGCGCCGCCCCCCAGGCAGCTTCATCACTGCTGTCTCCCTAGCTTGCTGTGCAGGCCCTGGACTACCGCAGGCACGAACAGACGTTTGCTGGTTGGATGGAGAAGAGCACAAGCCATGGGATGCCCTTAAATCAGCTCAGGCCTTAAATCAGCTGATGTTCTGGGCCTTGGGGCTGATCAGGGGACCCAACTGACCATTCCTGCTCTGAAGGGGGATGGCAAGGCTGGTGCTGTGGTGCAGTGGGTTAAGCCACTGCCTGCAACGCCAGCATCTCATAGGGGCGCTGGCTCGAGTCCTGGTTGCGCCACTTCCAATCCAGTTCCCTGCTAACATGCCTGAGAAAGCAGCGGAAGATGGCCCCTGCTCCATGTGAGAGACCCGGATGAAGCTCCTGGCTCCTGGCTTCAGCCTGGCCCAGCTCCAGCCATTGCGGCCATTTTGGGGAGTGAACCAGCGGATGGAAGATCAGTCTCTGTACCTCCACCTTTCAAACAAATAAATAAAACTTAAAAAAAAGAAAAGTGTGTGTTGGGGGGGGGATTAGCAATCCTACACCAGCACAGACCTTGTTGGGGGAAGGAGGTGCCTACTGTGTATGCCAATGAAAGGTGGCCCTGGCAGAGGCTGAGGGAAGCCAGGGGACGGTCCTGTGGGTGGACAGGACAGGGCTGTCCAGCAGAGGAAACCCTGGCCCAGGGGCAGATGCTGGCAAGCAGACAGATGACGACAAGCCCGGGAATGAGCACTGTGATGGGGACACCAGAGGTGGAGGGAGACTGAGGCCCCGGCACTGGCACTGGCTCCCTGGAAGTGACAGTGACGCTCAGGCCTGGATGCTATGTGGGAGTGGCTCAGGCAGGGGTGTGGTGGGGTGGGAGGGGCACGTCCCTGGCACAGGGGACAGCATGTGTCAAGTCCCAGAGGCAGAAGAGGGGGGCTGCTTCTGAAACCCAGAGGGTGTTCAGTGCAGCCAGGCTTGGGGCAGTGGGCAGGCGTGGAGGGTGCACGCAGAGGAAGTTGCCCAGGGTTGTAGCACCAAGGGCCAGGTTGACCTGAGAAGGAGTAAAGACTTAGTTTTTAAATTTATTTTCGTTTTATTTGAAAGGCATAACATGTACACACACACACACACACACATACAGACCTTCCATCCACTGGTTCACTCCCCAGATGCCTGTAACAGCCAGGGCTAGGCAAGGCTGAAGGCAAGAGGCAGAGACCCAGGTACCTGAGCCATTACCCCTTGTCTCCCAGCGTGTGCATCAGCAGGAAGCTGGACTCAGAAGCAGAGTTGGGACTTGAACTCAGGCACTCTGATGGGGGATGTGGGCATCTTCACTGGTGTCTTAATTGCTAAGCCAACGTCCAGCTCTACATTGATTTGTAAGATTTCATTTATAGGGGCTGGTGCTGTGGTGTAGCAGGTGAAGCCATCGCCTGCAGTGCTGGCATCCCATATGGGCGCCGGTTCGAGTCCTGGCTGCTCCTTTTCTAATCCAGCTCTCTGCTATGGCCTGGGAAAGCAATAGAAAATGGCCCAAGTCCTTGGGCCCCTGCACCCACGTGGGAGACCTGGAGGAAGCTTCTGGCTCCTGGCTTCAGATCGGCACAGCTCCAGCCATTGCGGCCAGTTGGGGAGTGAACCAGTGGATGGAAGACCTCTCTCTCTCTCTCTCTCTCTCTGCCTCTTCTCTATCTGTGTAACTCTTTCAAATAAATAAAATTTTTAAAAAGAGATTTCATTTATTTATTTACTTATTTATTTGAAAGGCAGAGACAGAGAGAGAGAAATCTTACATACACTGGCTTACTCCCCAAATGAGTGCAACAGCCCAGGGTGAGTTAGGTGGAAGCCATGAGCCCAGAACTCCATCTGGACCTCCCACGTGGTGGCAGGGACCAAAGTACTCAGGCCCTCACGTGCTGCAGGCACAGTAGCAGGAAGCTGATCACCAGGGTGCTAGAATTTGAACTGGAACTTCAATACGGGTGACACCTGCCAGCTGCCCCACCCCCTTCCCCCAGATTTCTGGGGAGCTGAGTGAAGGCTCATGGGACCTTTCAGTACTAGTTCTGCAACTTCCTGGGTATCTCTAATCATTTTAAAACAACAGTTGAAAAAAACACCACCACAACAGGGTGTATCTAGAATGTTAAAGATTTTTTTAAGGCCTAAGCAAATTATAAATAAATATTCACCTCCACTACCAATTCACCAGTTATTAATCTGACAAAACGCACTGGCACCATGCCACCTGTCGGGGACTCGGCGGGGACGCAGGCTGACAGATGTCAGCCCCCTGCTGAGAGAGAGGCAGTAAAAGAGGAAGTCCAGTGAGAACTTAAATAACACTTACCCGAGTTTTGAGACACAGCCGTGGGCCTCTCCTGCGTCTATGTCCAAAGACGGTGTGTTTAGCTTCTGGATGGTTCTTCAGAGAAATATGTAAATTGTGCTTAGGGAGCAAACTGGAAAAACCAGCCATGGGTCCACAGGGGTGGGACCTGGAGGAGAAAGAGGGAGCAGTTAGCCTGGGGCTCTGGGACGCCTGGCTCTGGGCTGCCCCTCTCTGCCGCCTGGCCCTGACTGTGCCAGCTCCCCTGCCGGGGATGCCTGTCTCAGCAGGGCCAAGGGCACTCACCACTGGCAGGCACAGCCGCGGCACCTCACCCCCCTGGTCTCTCTCTTTGTTCCCTGAGCTGTGGTGCAGGCAGCTCCTGGGTTTGCCTGGGCAGAGAGCAGCCACCGCATCTCTCCCACTTCTGTATCCTGGTGCCCAGGCGGGCACCTGCCACGAGGTGGTGGGTGCTCAGAGAATGCTGGCTGTTCGCACAAAGCAATGAACTGGTTTCCAGGCTTAAGCTCAAGCTCAGTGTCTCTCCCTGCTCATTTTCCAGTGCAGACCTGGAGGGGAAAGCAGGTGGAAAAGAGACCCACAGATATCCCAGGGCCCCAGACCAGGGTCAACCGAGACTTCAGACCACCTGAGCTTCATCTAGGCCAGGCCTGCGCTGCCAGGGAGCAGGACTCCTATGCTGCACCTGTTGATGCCCCGGCAGCGTAGTTGGTAAGTTACCAGTGGTAATGTTCTCCCCGGGGTTGTCACCTTCTCCAGAGCATGGAATATGCTTGTGCTATGACTGAAAATCAGAAATATTCGAACCACAGGCCCAATCGTGTCAGAAAGACACACGCAGGAAAATGGAGCGTGCTCCGACGTTATCTGGGAATGATGAGGCGCCTGAGACTTCTCTGTGGCTTCCAAATTCTCGGCCGTCAATGCGCACGGCTCTGGAACTCTGCAGAGAGCTATCTGTGTACTTCTGTCCCCAGACAGAGGACTGTTAGGTTGTGCAGTAGGATCCGGCTAGGCAGAGGGGAGGGTGGTGATTTAAATTTTTCCCTTTGTGTTATGGGAATTCTCAACATTTTAACATCAAGATCAGGAAAAAAGACATCATTAAAAAGACAGCAGGGTTTGCTAGGACTGGCGCACACGAGCTGGTGAGAAACATTTCTGTGTTTCTCTGCCCAGCTCTGCGTCAGTGCTGTGAATTCCTGAAATTAGCACAGTGGGGATACTTAGGCTGCAGGAATTGACAAATGCTACGAATCAGGGATTTTTATGTTTTCTTTCCTTAGGGAGGTGGTGGGCTGGCATCCCACTGCAACTACAACGTAATTCCAGTTTTGCCTTTAAACAATGGTTCTCAGATGGGGCCTGCGGTGTGGCATCACAGGTAAAGTCCCCGCCTGGGACACTGCATTCCACAGGGGTGTTGGCTTGTGTCCCGGCTGCTCCACTCCCATCCAGCTCCCTACAGATGCACTGGGAAGGAGCGGAAGAGGGCCCAAGGGCATGGGCCCTGCCACCCATGTGGGAGACCCAGACAAACTTCTTGGCTTAGGCCTGGCCCAGCTCTGGCCACTGTGGTCCTCTGGGGAGTGAACCAGCGGATGGAAGATCTTTCTCTGTCTCTTCCTCTCTATATATAATTCTGACTGTCAAATAAACAAGTAAAGCTTTATAGAGCTCCCACCTCCCGTTTCCCCTCCCCCGCTTCCTTTTGGGAAAGAAGCAAACAAAGGCTCCGGAGCACAGGGAAGGCACCAGGACAGCAACAATCGCTGACGCTGGGTGCTGGCGCTGGGGGCTGCAGGTGACTGGGCTTGGCTTTTTCTGTTGTTGGCACTTCCATCATGAGCTTACTGAACCTTTATCATTAGAAAATCTTGAATTAAGACCAATTCTGTCTGTTGATCTTGTGGGAAATAAGCTCACCTGAGACCACTTGCCCACTAAAGTCTGGACTCAAACATGCAGGAAGCAGAAAGCGAGGTCTTAGCGAGGTGACCAGCAGGTGGAAGCAGGCCCACCCTCAGATACTCAACTCCTTTTATTCCTAAGACACAGGATCCCTTCCTGCAGTTCCTCACTAGTTGTGCAAGATTAAATGCCTAGAGCAAGGGGAGGGGGAGGCCGTGGGGCTGGGTGGGGCTGGGTGGGGCTGGGCACGTAGGATGGGGGAGGGGGAGGTTACACATGGGGCCCCAGGCAAACTACAGCTTCTTCAAAAAGGACTCTAACAGCCTTGGAAGCAACCCAGCGTTTCTCATAAAGTGTTGCCCATACCCAACAGCCCTGCAGAGAGAAGGGGGGAGGGGGGGAGGGGGAGGAGGAGGGGAGGAGGAGGGGAGGAGGAGGATGGGAGGGAGAGGGGCAGGAGGGGAGGGGGAGGAGGAGGGAATGGAGAGGGAGGGGGAGGAGGGGAGGGAGCGGGAACGGAATGGAGGGGAAAGAGGGAGAGGAGGAGGAGGGAGGAGAGGGGGAGGGGAGGAGGGGAGAGAGAGAGAGGGAGGAAGAATGAGAATCTCTCTTATTCTGGTTTACTCCCCAAGTGCCTGCAACAGTTGGGGTTGGGCCCACTGAAGCCAGGAGCTGGGAATTTAATCCAGGTCTCCCACGTGCGTGGCAAGGATCCAAATACTTGAGCCACCTGCGACCTCCTAGTGCACACGTTAGCAAGAAGCTAGAATCAGAATAAGGCCAGAGCCGGGACTTGACTCGGGCATCCTGCTCCCACGTAGGCTGTGGGAGTCCCAAGGGGCACCCTAACCCCGTGCCACACACCTGGCCCTGGCAGCTGAGCTTCAAGTGGCTCTGCAGTGCAATGAAATCACCATGAACAGGAAGACGGCGGCAGTGTCGGGGAGGTGAAGCCTAATCGCCTTGGAGCTAAGCAGAGAGAAGCGTTTAGCTGAAGAAACCCTTCACACAGTGCCATCCTTGGGCCTGAAACTGAGGGCAGCGGCTGAATGATCTGACACAGACACACAGACACACACACACAGACACACACACACACACAGACACACACACACTCCCCTACGTAACACACTCTGGAGAGGCTCCGAGGAGGAAGGATTCTAGGGGGGCTTGGTTCAGCCCCCACCACACACACACACACACACACACACACACACACACAATACTCGAGGAGAGAAGCCTGTTCTATCTGGAGGTCTAATTGGAAGCCAGAGGTTAAGCGAGGCATCTTGGGAGGTCTCCATGGCAACAGTCCCAACACAGAGGAACCCAGAAGGTTTCGGACAATCATGTTACAGGACAGAGAGAGAGAGAGAGAGAGAGAGATGCTGGTGCGGAAGGGTGCTCCCATCCCACCCACTTGAGCAGCCCAGAGGGAGGGCGGGAGGGCGGTGTGACAGTCTGCCACCGGGTGGACACTGGGCTCTGGGACTTTGGGGCCACGTTGGCTGCTGCCCCGTCCTCCACGTGGGTCTCGGCAGGTGTCTCCCCACAGTCTCCTGCCCCTTTCTCCTCACCCTTGGGCACTCACCAGGCAGCACTGTCAGACCAGTCTCTTCCCACCCGCCATCCAGGTCCTGACACGGCGATGGGGCGGCCCCTCCCCCTCCCTCCTTCTGCTCTGCCGCCCCCACGCTGCTCCCTGCCCACTCCAGCATGCTCCCACCACACGGCCTTTGCACCGGCTGTCCCCTCTGCCGGCACACACGGCAAACACCCTCACTCCTCCTCATCCTCGCACAAGCCTCACACCTCGGAGAAACCCCTGCCCTGGGCCTCCCCCAGCCCCTTCTCCCTAGGGCTCTGCTTTGTCCACAGCACCCATCAACGTCTGGCAGGTGAGGTGACTGGCCCGTGATGCTCAGCTCCCTCTGCCCGCAAGTGCACAGAGCAGGCTCCCATAAACATTTGGGAGATAATCAAAAAACACCTGCCTGGGAGAATGAGAAAATAACTCAAGAGGCAAATTGGCCTGGACAGGAAGAAGGGGAGATGGAGAAGTCTATCAGTGCACTTGACCCCAGGTTTTCACACTGCTGGACACAGCTCCAGGCACTGCTCTTACCCTGGTGGGCAAGGGGAGACACAGTGTGAACACACAGTGTGAACACATGGTGTGAACAAACCTAGCACCCTTCCTTCAAATCACAACAGCAAATGATGCAGCAATATCACTTCTGGCTCCAGCCCAGGGGACCGACAGCAGCGTCCGAGACATCTGGACACCCCTGTGCATGGCAGCCCCATTCATACCAGCAGCCCTATTCACGTCCAGCTGCTATCCATGGGTGAATGGATAAACAGGTGTGGCACACGCCCGCGAGGGAACACTATGCAGCCTTGAAAAAGGAATTCTGCTGAGTGCTATAAGGTGAATGAACCCTGAAGACATGGTGGACCAAGGCAGCCACAGAAAGATAAACACAGCATGACCGCAAGAACGTGAGGCGTCCATGGCGGTCAAACCTAGGGAGACAGGAGGCAGGACTATGAGGGACCAAGGCTGGGGGAGCTGTACTTTAATGCGTGTGGAGTTTCAGATCTATGTACTGGAAAATCCTAACACCAATGAACTGCACACTTAAAAATGGGTAAGACAGGGGCCGGCACTGTGGCGCAGTGGTGCAGTGGGTTAAGCCTGAAGCACCAGCAGCCTGTATGGGCGCCGGTTCAAGTCCTGGATGCTCCACTTCTGATCTAGCTTCCTAATATGCCTGGGAAAGCAGAAGATGCCCAAGTGTTTGGGCCTCTGCACCCACGTGGGAGACCTGAATGAAACGCCAGGCTCCTGGCTTTGGCTTGGCCCAGTCCTAGCCATTGAAGTCATTTGGGGAGTGAACCAAAGATTGGAAGAGCTCTCTCTCTCTCTCTCTCTCTCTCTCTCTGCCTCTCCTTTATTTGAAAGCCCTGACTTTCAAATAAATAAATAAACCTTAAAATTTTTTTAAACATCGTTACGATGGCAAAGTCCACGGTATGTGCGTTTTATCACAACATCCAACTTCTAAACATTTAACCTGTCACAGTAATGCCTGGTGAATGTTAGCCATGCATCATCTTGCTTCTTCCCAAAACTCAAGGCAGGTACTGTTGGTTCCATTTTATAGACGGGAACAGAGAGGCCATGGGAAACGAAGATCAAGGTCACCACACTAGGAAAACCCGGGAACCCTGTGCCTGGGTCTCAGCCCGAGGCGGCCACTGTAGCTGTGACGCTGTTTTGCTGCTTTGGTGGAGTTCACACTCCAGAGTGGCCCAAAAGATTTCAGACTGGGTTTGAAGACCACGAGGCCAGTGGGGTTGCTGGTCCCATCTGTTCCCAGGCTCAGGCCCCTCTTCCTAGCCTGCTCCAGGAACCTCTGGGATGGGCCCAGCTGCCTTCCCCATTCCCCTCCCCTCTCCCGTCCTCATTCCACGCTACTCTGTGGGCCTGGGTCCCCATGTCCCAGCGGTGCCCTTTTCCCAAAGCACAGTTTGATACTAGAATCTGCTAGGATTTCCTGGAGGCCTGTCCTCAAATCCCACCTCATGAGGAAGAGCCGGCCACTGCACCCATTTTACACACGAGAAAACTGAGGCTCACAGAAACAGAAGCACACGGCCGGCGCCGCGGCTCACTAGGCTAATCCTCCGCCTAGCGGCGCCGGCACACCGGGTTCTAGTCCCGGTCGGGGCGCCGGATTCTGTCCCGGTTGCCCCTCTTCCAGGCCAGCTCTCTGCTGTGGCCAGGGAGTGCAGTGGAGGATGGCCCAGGTGCTTGGGCCCTGCACCCCATGGGAGACCAGGAAAAGCACCTGGCTCCTGGCTCCTGCCATCGGATCAGCGCGGTGCGCCGGCCGCAGCGCGCCGGCCGCGGCGGCCATTGGAGGGTGAACCAACGGCAAAGGAAGACCTTTCTCTCTGTCTCTCTCTCTCACTGTCCACTCTGCCTGTCAAAAAAAATAAAAATTAAAAAAAAAAAAAAAAAAAAAAAAAAAACAGAAGCACACAGATGACAACTGGCAGGCCCAGGACACACCCCAGGCCTGCATGACCTCACACACCAAGTGCTCTTACTAAGGGGCCTTGGGGTCATGCCTTCCTGCCTCTGTCCAGCTGAAGGGGGGCGTGGCCTCCTCCAGGACGTAACGTCCAGTGTGCTTCTGTGCTGGAGAGAATCAGGAGGGCCCAAGCGACAGCGGGTGAAGCATGGGCGTTCCCCCGTCAGAACACCGGCTGGTCATTCATTCATTCAGGGCTACACCAGCGGGGCCGCCGCTCCCCCGGCTCCCTGCACTGCTGGATTTTGCTGATGGAGCCGCCCTGCCCTGACCATGCACGGCAGGTTTACCGGTCTACGCTCAGTCTCTCATTGGAGGAAGCTCCAGCAGGGCAGAGGCTTTGGTGACGTATTCCCTGACGCGTCCCAGGACAGAGCCTGGCAGAGGAGACGCTCAATTCCTAGAGCTCCATGAATGAATGAATGAACACCCACCTCGGCAACTGGGAAAGGCTCGCGCTCACTCGCTTTAGAGAGAGCAAGGCCCCCATCTGCTCACGGGGGACGCCCTGCAGGCAGATGTCACTGCTGAGCACACTGCCACGGGCCCCGGAAGTCATGGGTGCAGTGCCGGGTACAGGCCAGTGCCGGGTACACACAGACATCGAGCCCAGCGAGTTTAACCCGGGAGATGCATGCCCGGGATTCATGGCATGGCGTATCTGGAATGCAGATCTAGGCTGAGCTAAAAGCTGAAGAATGAGGAGGTGCCTACCTGGGAAAAGAGACAGGGAGGAGGAGGAGCAGTCCAGGAGGGCAGGTGCAAAGGCCCTGGGGGTGGGGGGCTGCCTGGGGCACTGGGGTTCTTCAGAAAGGGTCTGAGCTGGAGGGGAGCACCAGGCACAGACGCAGGGCCTTCCGGGGCACACGGAAGCTCTGCTATTTACCCTCAGAAATGAGAAGCCACAGCAGCGCTTTAGGCAGAGCGTGGTACCCTCAGAGGGCCCAGCACCGGCCGGTTAGGTGGAAAGGGGGCTGCAAGGCCCCTCTCCGGCCCCCTTCTGACGGCTGCAACATCTTCAAGGAAGTGAAGCCGCCCCCTCACCTGCAGCTGCAACTCACAATAGCAGTGTCTACAAAAACACTGGCAGGACGACCACAGTGACAAACCACAAACCACCCGACCGGTTTCTCAGGCCCCACATCTGCAAGCCAAGGTGCTGCTCCACCTTGCAGTCCCGGGGAGGAGGAGGGAGAGCTTTAGCCTCAGAAGAAATCCCCCAGGCAACTAATTAGTCAACTGTGCCCTTCCAGCCACCCCTGGGCTCAGCAGGGCGGGGGGGAGTCCCATAATCCTGTGACAACCTGGGAGAGAGGTATTTTACAAACGAGGCACAGGGGGGTGAGGTAGCTCGCCCAGGGCAGTCAGTGACACAGCTGCAAAGCTGGGACATGAGCCCGCCTCTATGTGACATCGATGAAACGCTGAGTGTGGGATGTGAGCATCCCGCTAGGGGGACCAGGCAGGGGACCCTGGCCTCCGTGCCCGCCTCTTGGTTCTCTCCACTGGGAGCAGTAACAGGTTATCCACAGTCCTACAGCCCCTAAATAAACAGGCACTTGCCTATGACTGATCTGGCAAGGCCCCCCACGGAGGCCCGGCTCTGGGCTGCACCTCACCACCTGCAAAGCATTCTGGGGGTCCCTGTCCTATGACCAACAATCGGAGAGGTGAAGGGACACACTCAAGGTCACACAGCTAGGAAAGGACAGGTCCAGGCTTCCAGCTCTGCTGGCTCCAAGGTTAGATTAGGGCCACCTAAGGACACTCTACCCACCTACCCTGCCCCTCCCCCACCCCACACGATTGGGGGTTGTGGGGGAGCACAGGCCAGCTGAGGCATCCGGATGAGGCCCGAGAGCGCCCACGCTCAGCGGGCCTGGGGACCTTCAGAGTCACCTTGTCACCTGAGACAAACTCCGGGCCTGAACAGGAGCACGTGCATATGTGGTGAACGGATGGGGCCCCCCAAACGGAAAGGGGTGACTGCCCGTTTTCGGCAGCGAAATGACGCTGAGTTAGGGACCGGAGCCGCGCGGTCCTGCTCTGAGTTAGGCAGGAGGGGTGTACCCCGTCCTCCCTCCGGGTCTGACCCGCACGGCTGGGCACGGTCGTGCAGGGCAAGGGCGCTGTGCCCCACACTGGGTCACGCTCCGCAGGCAGCAACCCAGGTTCCCGTGCCCCTTTCCTGCCGGTGCGCTCCTGGGGAGACCACTACGTCTCTCCGAGCCTCAGTTTACCCAGTAGCACAACCCTCCCCGGCTGCAGCCACAGGCAGCAGGACTGGACCGCGCAGGCCGGCTCCTCTCCAGGGAAGGCCGTGTGCAGTGCCTCATGACCCTGCATGACCTTGGCCAAGGCTTCTTCCTCCCCAGTCCGACGCCCTCACTGACCAAGGAGGCGTCCTCTACAGGCTCACGGCCTCAGTTTCCCCGTCGGCCGCCTGCCCGCAGGACCTCTGCGGGCACTTCCGGCTTTGAAATAGAACCCGCCACCCCCGGGGCAGCCCCAAGTCAGGGCAGCTCTGGAGAGCGCGCACCGCTTCCTGGTGGGTCCGCTGCCCATGGGGGCGGGGACGGGCCCGGGGTCCGGCGGCGCGAGGCCACCGCGGCCAGGCAGCTCCCGGCCCCCTTACCTGCAGGCGGCGGCGCACAGGCTGCAGCGCAGGCGGCGCGAGCTCCTCCCGCCCGGCCCGCCCCGGCCCTGCCCGCCCCGCCGCGCCCCGCCCCGCCGCTGCCCTGCCCGCCCCGGCTCAGGCTCCGGCCCGACCCGGCCCGCCGCCTGCGCAGCCCGCCCCGAGCGCGCCGGGTCGCCGCCGGACGGGTGTGCGTGCGTCCGGGGCGCGGAGGCGCGGGGCCTTCCGGGCCTGGCTGCCCCGCGGAGCGTCCGGCTCGGCCCGCCGCCGTCCTCCGCCGTCTGCCACGACAGGGCTGCCGGGGAAGGGAAGGCGTGAAACCTGCATGGGGCCGGGAGCGGCGCCCTTCGGCCCTGGCCTCTGTCTCGGCGGGAGGCGCTCACGCAGGGCCTGGGCCGGGCAGAGAGGGGAGGGCCCCAAAGCTTGGATGGAAATCTGCGAAAATACATCTTTTTTTTTTTTTTATTGTTATTTATTTGAAAGGCAGAGTTAGAGAGAGACAGAGATAAAGAGGTCTTTATTGCTGGTTCACTCCACAAATGACCACAATGGCCAGGGCTGGGCCAGGCTGAAGCCAGGAGCCAGGAGCTTCTTCCAGGTGTCCCACTTGGGTGCAGGGGCCCAAGCACTCGGGCCATCCTTGTTGCTTTCCCAGGTGCATTAGCAGGGAGCTGGATCAGAAGTGGAGCCGTGGGTCTCCAACCAGCACCTGCGGGTTGCTTAACCTGCTAAGCCACAATACCCTGGAAAATATATCTTGTCAGGCTAAAGGACCACCGCGGAAGCCGCTCTCTGCCTGTGTAGACAGCACTTTGAAGTTCTATCCCTGACTTCTTTTTGATTTCTCTATTGCTGTGTTCTGTCCAGCCTCACTGGACTGGAGGGTCCCGTGCCTGGGACCCTACCCCCTGACCACCTTTTAATCCACCACTGTTTCCTGATTTTCCTTCCTGTCCCCACTGGAAGCGACAGCGCGTCCAGTCACTGCACCACATCCACTGTGCACCTGCTGCTGTGTGCCGGGTGCGTGCTAACGGCCTTGGACTCGCACACCAGGCTTCCAGGCCTGATCTAATTGCAGCATTCTCCACTCTGCAATGATCCTGTGCATTTTCCTGTTCTCCAGGTCTGGTCTGCCACCCCCACTAGAATTTAAGATCAGCTCCGCTCCCCGGCCCCTGCAGAGTGAAGGCCATGGCTGCTTTGTGCTGTGCGCCTGCGCAGCAATGGCCAGAGCCCGTGGCTGGCACTTGGATCCAACACAGGATCTCCGTTCAGGATCACCCGGTGGGAGGAAGGATGGGTCTCGTTCCCCCAGCAACCCTGTGAGTTTTCATCACCCAGGAGAGGAAGGAGAGGCTTGGGTCTGAAGCCACAGAGTCAGCGTGGGGACAATGAGGCATGAGGCCCTCAAAGAGCTGAAGCCACACCAGCGCTGTGAGTGGCAGGTGTCCTGGGCAGGGCTTGGCACCTGGGGCTCATGCACGTTGTGGGACCAGGCACCACCCTGTGGACACACCTGCCTCTGGACACTGGACCCAGTGACGGCCGTTGCCTACCACCTACCCTTGAGCCCAGGCACCCCCACTGCCCACCGGAGCTGGTGTGATTGTTAGGAAACCAGCGCAGTTGTAGCCAGCTGGCCGCATGGCCCAGCTACCTGAGCCAGGCTCCACCCCCATCCTAATGGGATTCTCTGCTCCTGCTTCCCTGCCCGCCCTCAGGCAAAGTTTTAAAAGGGCCTGTTCCTGAACACATGCTCTCTTGGTCCTTCTCTCTTGGCCTCTCTTGGCTCCTCTCCTCCTCTCATCTCTCTTCTCCCTCCTCTCTGTCTCTCTCTCTTACAGTCTCCTTCTCTCTTTTTCCTTCACCACCCCTTCACTCCGGTCTGTAGGGTGTTCCCCAATAAACCCTTTCCCTTACTCCGGTGTCCGGTGTGCTTTGCGACGGCTGACATTAAGATATAACAGTGATAATCAAGGCTCCAGGTAGGGAAGGTGGAGAAAGTATGCTTATTGCTTGTGGCGTAGGCCTCGGAGGCGATGCAGGGTGGTCCCAGGTGATGTCCCCCGAGATGATCCCAGAGAGCACATTAGCGGGAAACTGGATGGGAAGCGGAGGTGGGGACTCCATCCCACGCACTCCAGAATGGGTTGCAGGCATCTCGAGTGGCAGCTTAACCAGCTGCGCCACAACACCCACCCACTCCCAGTAAAATGCTTTCTTACCAGCTCTCCCCAGAGGAATGTTTAGGGGCCGTGTTGGAAAGGGGAGCCTTTTAAGTAGCCATTGACTGGTCCATCAGGATTTACTGAGTGGGTTCTAGGCCTCGAAGACCCATCGAGGGAAAGCGCCAGAGTTCTTTTGGCAGCGGAATCACGGCGCTGTGGTTCGAGCTGGGGCCCGGGAGAGGAGAGGTGGGTAATAAGCAAGCAGCAGGCAGAGCCATAAGGAAAACGCAAAGCAGGGGGCAGTGCTTGTGGTGGAATGAGGTGAAAAGGTCATATCAAGATGGCCGCTGAGGTGAAAAGGTCATGCCAAGATGGCCGCTAACAACAGAAACTGCCTGGCAACAGGCCGTGATTGGATGGCTTCGGAAATCACATGACAATAGAGGAAACCACAGGACAACAGAGCCTGACTGACAGCAGGCTGTGATTGGATGGTTTCAGAAACTGCCTGGCAACAGAGCCTGACTCACAACAGGCTGTGATTGGATGGCTTTGGAAACTGCCTGGCAGCAGGCTGTGCTTGGTTAGGGCATAGACTGCCCCTTGTCCGGATTGGCTGCCTTGGCTATATAAGCAGCTGTAGCAATTGAAATAAACGAGTCTGCGGGCTGCTGGCCTCAGGCCTGCTTTCATCTGACTCCTGGTGTCTGTGTGGTGACTCCACGCCTCTTGCCCCCACCACACTCCTCCTCTCAGAACGAATCCTCTCAGAAGAAATCAACAGCAACAAGTGCTGTTGCCAATGAGGGGCCAGGGGACACCTACTGGTGACCTGAGGCAAGGGGGAAGCCACAGGGATATGGGGACAGAGCATCCCAGGCTGACCCAGCTGAGGCTGTGATGGAGAGAAACAGATGGGTTACCATCAAGGGGCGGATCTTAGCGAGCTACTTACAAATGCTGATGCTTGGGCTTTGGGGTTAGCAAGTAAAGATATATTGTTTTATTTGAATTACAGATACTCAGTGAATACATTTTTTTAGTGTATTATGCCCCAGTCCTGCATGGTACTTACTTATACTAAACTATTATTCATTGTGTATGTGAAACGCAAGAGGAATTGGCAGACTCCTGTTTGACCTGGTGATCCTACTTGGGCCCTGCACTGAGAGACTCTGATTCCATTGGTCAGGGATCAGGCCAGGCACGGGTATTGGTCACAAGGCCATCAGGTGTTCCTAATGTGTGCCCCGAGTTGGCATTTGCTGATGTTGAGCCTTGTCTGTCTGGTCAGGGCTAAGAGTGGAGAGGTGGAGAGGGTTCAGGGCAGTGAACAGACGGGATTCTTGTGGCTGCCGTGGAGAGGACAAAGGGACGAGAGCAGAGGTCCCAGGGCAGGGCCCTGTGTTGGTTGAGTTCCTACCGTGGGCTGGCGCAGCGGTTTGCACATGGTTTGTACCCTATGTTTCTTGTGCTGGAAGTCTGGTCCCCATGGGTGTGGTAGTGGAAGTGGGGGGCTCCAGGAGGTGGGCCTAGTGGGAGGTGTTGGGTCACGGCTACCCCTGTGAAGGGGCTGATGCTGGCCTTGGGCTGGGCTAGGCCCTGTGGGAGTAGATCTGCCTTCTGCAAGAGGGAGTTGTTATGGAAGAGCAAGCCCAGCCGCTCCCTGCTCTTGCTCCTCGCTCACCTTGGCCTCTCCCCCATGCTCACTCCCACCAGGAGATGTGTCCACCCTGAGGCTGTGGCCGGCATCTGTGCCCGTGCCATGCTCTTGCACCGCCAGAGCTGTGAGTTAGATAAACCTCTCCTTGATAAAGCACCCCATCTCAGGTATTTTGTTACAGCAACACAGAATGCACCGAGACTTCAAGGCACAGTAAAAGGACAATTATGGTGGCGGAATTGTTGGGTCCTGCCCCAGACCTACCCAGTTTAGAGCTCCTTAGGGGTGTGGGAGCTGGGGGATTCATATTTTACACAACACCCCCCCCCCCCCGGATTCTGATGACCAATCAGATTTGGAACAACTGAGTATTGGATGCCCTTCTCCCAGAGATTGTAGAAACTACCAGGAATACTGTTTAGGAAGTGTTGTCCTGGTGACTGGCTCTATGAGCTTTCCGTAAGTACGTAAGATTTTATTTATTTACTTGAGGGGTAGAGTTGCAGACAGACAGAGGGAGGGGGAGGGGAGAGAGAGAGATTGATCTTCCATCCACTGGTTCACTCCCCAGATGGCCGCAATGGCCAGAGCTGAGTTGATCTGAAGCCAGGAGCCAGGAGCTTCTTCCACACATGTGCAGGGGCCCAAGCACTTGGGCCATCTTCTACTGCTTTCCCAGGCTATAGCAGAGAGCTGGATTGGAAGAGGAGCAGCCAGGACTCAACCAGTGCCCATATGGGATGCCAGCACTGCAGGCGGAGGCCTAGTCTACTATACCACAGTGCCAGCCCCTCTATGTACTTTTATATCATTGGATCCTATGCGCCATATACTGTCTTTAGCCCCATTTCTCAGAGGACAGAGTTGAGGCTCAGAGATGTTTAATAACTTAGCTGGGCTCACAGAGCTACAAGGTGGCAGAGGCAGGATTGAAACCCAGGTCAGGCTGGTTCTGCTACCCTGCCTTCTCCTCGGCCTGAATAGCCACACAGGGTCAAAGATAATCAGATCAGTGCAGATAACGGGTCTCCGGTGGGAGAAGCCGACTTTGCTCTGTCCCGTTGAGGTCTGCTCTTCTGAGACCCAGGCGAGGCCCAGCCCGGGCACTTGCCGAAAGGACACGGATTCTGGGGGTGATGTCATTGGAGGCAGCCCCATACCCTTTCCTGCAGCGTATCCTCACGAGGCCGTTGTTGAACTTGGGACAGCTTGATGCAAAAGGCCTCTTAGCATTGCTTTCCTAACCACACTCAGATCCAGACAGGGCTCCGTGGGCAGAGCCTGGCCACTCCGCCGAGGGAAGGCAGGGGTGGAGGGCGTGCAGATGGTGTGTGTTGACTATGGGTGTTGCATTGCTGAGCAATCTCTTGTGTGTGTATCCAGGCCTCTTGGACCCAAAGAACTGAACAACTTTTTGATTATCGGATCATCAGCTGGAACTGGCAGAGCTAAGTGGCGAGGGTTGGGCAAAGCCGTATGAGTTAACCTTTCCCCCATCCTCATGTTAAGTAATAATTTTGAGGTCCCCAACCTTATCTCTTACACAGAAGCTTGGGGGATGGGTTCTCCCTACTTCTTATCTCAGCTTTGCACTTGGCCCTGGTCTGTTAGTGCTACTGAGTGAGGCCTGTATTCCTGGGCAGCACAGGATACCTGTAGCTGGTACGTGAGTGTGCATTGCACCACCTCTCGTCACACAGTGAGAACCTTACTCCCCTCGGTCCTTATTCTGCTGACAACACAGTTTGATGCTATCGACTCTTTAAAACTCCTCCAACATTTGCAATGCTTCCTTTTTATTTTTTAAAGTACTTATTTATTTATTTGAAAGGCAGATGACAGAGAGAGGAAGAAAGAGAGGAGAGTTTCCATCCACTGGTTCACTCCTCAAGCGCCTACAACAGCCAGGGCTAGGTCAGGCAGAAGCCAGGAGCCAGGAACTCCACCTGGGTCACCCATGTGAGTGGCAAGGGGCCCAAGAACTTGGGCCACTGTCTGCTGTCTCCCAGGGGTGTTAGCAGGGAGCTGGATCGGAAGTGGAGCAGCTGGGACTCAAACTGGCACCCATATAGGTGCAAGGGGTGGTTTAATCCACTGCACCACAGTGCTGGCCCCGAGTCTTCCTTTTTAATGAAGGGAAAGCAGGCTTCAGCTCAAGCCTGTGCTATTTCATACACTGATTTGGATCTAAGCATGCTATTTATTTATTTAGCAATCTTGGGACTTTATCTTGGGAAAATTTTGCAAGATGGTTCAGAGTGCTTATCTAACCCTTCTTTCAGTTCCCCACAATGTTAGCCTCTTAATATAACCGTGACACATCTGTCAAGACTAAGAAATCAGGGGCCGGCACCATGGCTCACTTGTTTAATCTTCTGCCTGTGGCGCCAGCATCCCATGTGGGCTCCGGGTTCTGGTCCCGGTTGCTCCTCTTCCAGTCCAGCTCTCTGCTGTGGCCCGGGAGGGCAATGGAAGATGGTCCAAGTGCTTGGGCCCCTGCACCTGCATGAGAGACCAGGAAGAAGGCTCCTGGCTTCGGATCAGCGCAGCACTGGCCTTAGCAGCCATCTGGGGAATGAACCAATGGAAGGAAGACCTTTCTCTCTGTCTCTCTTTCTCACTGTCTATAACTCTACCTGTCAAAAAAAAAAAAAAAAAAAAAGACTAAGAAATCAGTAAGGGTATGTTACTGTTAACTACAATAGAGACTTCATCATCTGATTTCCCACTAATGTCATCAGTGTCCCAGAATCCATTGCATTTGGTGTTGTTCATTCTTTATTTTCAGCATTGATTTCATTTATTATGTTTTTAATTCCTTTCTGTAAGGACAAATGATCCTGGTCCTCTGTTTAAGCATATAAACACTATTTATTTATTTAAAAGGCAGAGCCATGGAGAGAGAAGGAGAGATGGAGAGATGGAGAAATGGCCACAATAGCCAGGGCTGGGCCAGGCTGAATGCAGGAGCCAGGAGCTCCGTCCTCATCTCCCACGTGGGTGGTCGGGTCCAAGTACTTGGGTCCTCATCTGCTGCCTCCAAGGTGCATTCGCAGGGAACTGGATCAGAAGTGGAGCAGCCAGGACTTGAACTGGCGCTCTGATACGGGATGCTAGCGTCAAGGCGGCAGCTTGACCCGCTGCACGCAGCGCCGCCCTGCGATATATCTCCCCTTGAAACATTAAGCGAAATGGCAGGACTTGTTAGTAACAGTCATGGCAGTGTGCAGATACAGTGACAAATCCTGCATCTCCTCTGGGTTGGATTCACCCACAGGAAGATCCTCCCATGAAGTCGGAAGTGGGTGAGCAGCCAGTCTGGGGTCTCAAACCAGTGATCAGAAGCTAAGAGTTGATTAGGATGTGCAGTCACTGCTAGAAATACCAACTGCTGACCAACAGAGAGGCCTAAGTCCTAATGACACAAATGACTGATGGGACCCACAGGACGGAGATGAGTGGCTCCAGGGTCAGTGCAGTCTCTCAGGGATGCCAGCAAACATCTAAGCTCTTTTTTTTTTTTTAAGACTTATTTGTTTATTTTAAAGGCAGAGATACAGAGAAAGAAGGAAAGAGAGAGAGAGAGAGAGAGAGAGAGAAGGAGAGAGAGAGAGATCGACCTTCCATCCACTGGTTCACTCCCCAAATGGCTGCAATGACCAGGGCTGGGCCAGGTTGAAGCCAGGAGCTTCTTCCAGGTCTCCCACGTGGGTGCAGGGGCCCAACAACCCGGACCACCTTCCACTGCTTTCCCAGGCACCTTAGCAGAGAGCTGGATCAAAAGTGGAGCAGCCGAGACTCAAATGGGCTCCCATATGGGATGCCGATGCTGCAGGTAAGGCTTAGCCTTCTACACCACAGCACGGGCCCCACACCTAAGCTCTGAACATCTCTAGTCATCCTCAGCACGTTGGCTGTTGTCCTTCATCACGTGGCCCAAGGGCATCTCCTGTGGTTCTGAGCGTCATCCCGTCCAGTAGTGTTTGAGAGCAGGACGGGAGAGGGAAAAGGGGCTGCTCCTCACCTGCACGTCCTCGTGGGCTTCTCCCTCGTGGGCAGCGGGAAGTCTCAGAAGCCCACTGGTCTGGATCACACAGCCAGTCCAGCTCTCTAGGATCTGCGAAAACAAAGACTGGGCAGAGGAGAGGGGTGCAGACGCCCGTGGAGGGACGAGACCAGTCCTCACGTTTGTGGAGTTTGGGGCTGGGGGACAGAATGACCACAGAAACCTTGTCCTGCCCCGACAGGTAGACTTCCAGACCACCTGGAAGACCAGGTTGGAATTGAGAATCCTTCAGCTTTTCCAAGTTCTGGCCCCTGGATTATCACCCATCTTGCTTCTCTTCCCATCCTCGGCTCCATCTCACATGCGGGCTGTGGTAACTCAGGCCACGTATCCAGGCTCTGCCTACCTGCTGGGGTTTGGAGGTGTTGTGCCCCCCAAGGTTCGTGTGCTAAGAGCTTGCTCTCCAGGGTGTCAGTACTGGGAGGTGGCAATCTTTAAGAGGTGGAGCCTAGTGGGAGGTCCTTAGGCCATTGGGGGCGTGGCCTAAAAGGGATGTGGAATCCTAGCCTCTCATTGGCTTCCTATTTTGAGATGTGATCCCTTCCTGCCACGGGGGCTCCTGCCATTCACCAAAGCCAAGCTGATGCACACCTCATGCCCTTGAATCTCCAGAAGTGTGAGCTAAATAAACCTCTTTTCTGTATAAAAATCAGCCTTCCTCAGGGATTTTGCTGTAGTAACGGGAAATGGACAACCGGCTGCCTCTTGGCGCTTCCTTGACCCCAGCAGTGTGCGTCCCTTGGGAGAAGGGGTTAGAGAACAGGCTCTTTCCTGCAGGGTGGGAATCAGCTTGGGGGCCGGGGGCGGGGGGTTGGGGTGCCAGGGAGGCAGAGTGCAGACGTAGGTGGGACATCCTCTTGGCCTTGGGGACTCCTGTCTCCACTGGGATGGGTATGGCTAGAGGCGGGCCCACTGGTGGGTATTGGTTGGGGACGTGGCTGCAAGGCCAAACCAGCTTTCTCTTTGGGCAGAAGATGGCATGGCTGTTGAGCAGGTGGCCCTCTGTGCTGCCCCAGCGTCGACTCAGTCGGGCCAAGAGACTTTCATCCTTGTCTCTGTAGGACTTGATCCAATGCCTGGTGTGTGTGCTACTCAGTGCCTGTTTAGTTAATGAAGGAATGGATGAGCGAGTGAATTCACTCTTAGTGCCATTTGTAGATGCCCTGCATCCCCTGTCTCCAGGGACTGGATTCTGCTGGGCACCACAGTCTGCACGAGAAACCCCGGGGCAGGGGGGTCAGTCCAGTGTCCAAGGCAGAGCCGCGGCCCGGAAAGTTCTAGGCTCTTTCTGTGTTGGACCCATGCGCCCCTCTATGCTCAAGTGACCCCGATAGACACACGTCCCTGCGCCCTGCTGCAGACCCCTTGCCCCCTACAGGGTCTGCAATATCGGAGTTTCCAGAGAACTCGGCGCCCACCTGAACCAAGCCTTCCACACGTGCCGTGGAGCCCCCCTGCCTCTGGCACACAGGACCCTGCACCACTGCGCCTCTCCCCCCAAGACCCCTGCTGACACCCACTCTGGCCCTAATGCCTCTGCTTCCTTTGCGGGCTCATGCTTCCCTCACACCATGACCGTCTTCTGGCTCTTTTTTTTTTTTTTTTTTTTTTTTAATTTTTTGACAGGCAGAGTGGACAGTGAGAGAGAGAGACAGAGAGAAAGGTCTTCCTTTGCCGTTGGTTCACCCTCCAATGGCCGCCGCGGCCAGCACGCTGCGGCCGGCGCACCGCGCTGATCCGATGGCAGGAGCCAGGAGCCAGGTGCTTTTCCTGGTCTCCCATGGGGTGCAGGGCCCAAGCACCTGGGCCATCCTCCACTGCACTCCCTGGCCACAGCAGAGAGCTGGCCTGGAAGAGGGGCAACCGGGACAGAATCTGGTTCCCCGACCGGGACTAGAACCCGGTGTGCCGGCGCTGCTAGGCGGAGGATTAGCCTAGTGAGCCGCGGCGCCGGCCGTCTTCTAGCTCTTGAAACCCAACCCCAGCTGCAGGGCCAAGCCAGTTCCCAGCTCCTTCGAGAGCCTTGCCCTGCTGCCACACCCCTTGCTCCTGTCTTCCCTGGGAGTCACATGCCTGCCCCCGGGCGCTCTCCCACTGGATGCTCGGCAGAGCCCGGGGGCCTCACGGTGCACCAGGGTCGGGAAGGGCAGGGCAGGTGTCTATTGGAACTCCCGAGACAGCTACTTCATTTAAAGAGAGGGCTATCATCATATACTAATAACACAGATCAAAAATAAAGAGAGCTTTATGTTGAAGGGTAGGACCGGCATTGTTGTGGGCAGGGAAGACGTGCGTGGCTACAGCTGGGCCGCACGACTTGGAGGTCAGGACCCAGGGCCACTCACTGTGCCGCTCAGGCCTCACTCTGTCTTCTTCTCTATCAAAGCCATTAGTTTCTCTTTCCCATGTCCAGCCTCCTCCCTCTGACATGCACACGGCTCCATGGGGGCTGCTCTCACTTTCACTCTGCACGACCCTGTAACTCAGGCACCTGACAATGAGTCAGGGCTCCTTTGCTTGCAATTGAGACAAACCAGCTCCGTGGTTGGTTTTAAGCAAAGATAGGGAATTTATGGACTCCTGCAACTATGGAGAAGTCCAGAGGAGTGTCGGTTGCAGGCGTGGCCAGATCTAGGTGTTCAGAAAGAGATGAAGAACCTCTCGAGATGTCACCGGACTCAGCTTTCTTCTGGGTCGGCTTTACGCACAGGAAAAATCCTCCTGGGGGATGGGTGGCAGATGGTCACCAGAGGAACATTCTACCTGCTCAGCAACTCTGGTGGTGAGAGCCCTGCCTGCAGGAAGTGTCAGCAAGAGTCGGGCAGAGCTGCCACCAGCTCGGCCTTGAACCAGACACTGTGGCCGGGAGACATGACGTTCTGATTGGCAGGCTTGGGACACATGCCCCGAAGACAAACATGGCATTGTTGCCACGAGAGCCCGCCTGCCCTGAGATTGAGTGGGAGGGTGCAGCCCCTCAGAGAGAGCCCCGATCAGGTGGGAGGTGCACCTGCAATGGGCAGTGGTAGGGGCGGGGAGGGGCTCTGTCGCTCCCCCTCTTCGTGGAGGAGCGACACAGGACCCTGCGCTGTTCCTTCGTCTGCTCGGCCCTCCCCGGGTTTGCTGCTGGTTCTTCCCGGGTTGGCTACTGTCCCTTCCACCTCCGTGGAAGGGCAGTTCCCCCTGCCACATTCCCCACTTCCGTAGGGGAGCGGCACACCGCCGGCCGGCTCTCTCGGGGGCTGCACAGGTGTTCCCTTAGATGTTCCCCTTAGATGTTCCTCGTGCATGCCGTCTCTCTCCTCCTTTATAGTCCTCCTCTGCCAATCCCAACTCGGCTGCCCACACGCCGAGTACGCTGCTCTCCTCCAATCAGGAGCAGGTCCTGCTGTTTATTGGCTGAACTGGAGGCAGCTGTGTAGAAGCTGTTTTCGTCTCTCCCAGCGCCATATTGTGGGAGAGCAGATGCATAGAATAAGTCTTAATTCCAGTAACTCAGTCCAGTCCGGGTTGCTCCCCACAGGGCTCGCATTCAGGCCGCTCCCACAGCCTCTCTGTGGGGTGATCGGTTACTGTGTCTTCCCGATGCCCCCAGCACCCTCCCTCGCTGGAGGACCTGCTCCTCCCCTAACTATGAGATTCTGTTGGAACCACCAGTCCCAGCCCTGTGGGGACAAAGGAAGGCCAGTGACGGAAGGGGACCCATCAGAGACCTTTCTGGGGGTCTTACATCATTTAACCAAAGGAAGAAAGCCTGCTGCTTTACTTCTGGAGGTGGAGGTAAAGCCAAGAGGACGTGAGTAGGAGTGGCCCAATTTCTGATCCCGAGGAAAAAGCTGCTCAGAGAAGACTACCACCCAAAGGCACAGGGAAAGGAGCCCAAAGTGGAGAGAAACGTCTCGAAGACGCATCGGCGCTGCGAGGTCCCGTGGGAAGCTGCCTTGGGCCGTTGTTCGGCTGAACCAGCCAATCTGTTCCTCTCTGCCTGCTAAGGCAGCTAGGATTTCATGGACGTGTCCATGTGCCAGGCTTCCACAGAGGATCTCCTGGGATGCTCACAATTTCTGATTATTTCTCCATTTTACAGATGTGGGAACTGAGGTGCGGAGATGTTAAGAGGCTTAGTCATGCAGCTAGGAAGTAGTGGGATTCAAACTAAACACAGCCACCTGCCAAGTGCTAAATCCCTTGGCGTGGATGGGGCAGGTATCCCAACACAGGATTAGTACCAGGTGCTGCAGGCTCTTAGCTTCTAGTACAGGTGCACCTTGACTGGCAACGGGTACGTCCTGATAAAACTGTTACAAGCTGAAAGTATTGTCAACAGAAAACTCATCCAATACCCTTCACCGACCACACATCCTAGCTGACCTGGGCATCCCGCTCCTAGGCCCCGCACCAGCTTAGGCTGGTTCTCGGGAGCGTGTGGAAGCGGGGGTCAGAGGTCCCTGCTCCCTGGCCTGTGGCCTTCCTTAGGCTACGCAAGGCCTGCAGTGCATGGCCGGGGGTGGGGGGTGGGAGTGGTTTCAGCAGCAGGGGCCGGGACAGCAACGCCATGGTCACAGGTGTTGATTGCAGGTAACCGGAACCCGTGTTACTTGTTGGGACGGAACCTGAGGCTTTACCGAGTCAGGGCCGGGGGGGGGGGGGGCTACCGGAGGATTCTAGGGGTCACTGGCTCCAGACCCAAAGTTCTGGAAGAGTGTCTGGCATCACTTAGATCAGGTGACCCAGATCACGTGACAGTGCTGGTGAGATGGGGGAGGGGGGCGGGGGGCAGAGGAAGGACCAGGAGGCCCCAGCGGCTGCCAGTGCAATTCACCCTTCAGCGAGACTGGACACAGGGCAGCTTCCTCGGAAAGGGAGATGAGGGTGGGGGTGTGGCTGCAGGCCACGGGACGGAGGGGCGCCGTGCACACCCCGCAGCCCCGTCCTCTCTAAGCAGACAAGCCCTGGCGTGGGGACCTCCAGGGTCTGGAAGCCAAGCTTGCCTGCCTCTCAGCAGATGGCAGTGGGAAGTGCCCAGAGCTTGGAGTCAAACGGACTCTTCACATCTTAGTTCCTCACCCGTTTTGTGGCCTTGGGCCAGTGCCTGGACCCCTGGGTGTTGACCTTCTCATCTGAGAACCGTGGATAACAAGTCAGCCATTCTGGTTTGTCTTTTTTTTTTTTTTTATTTAATTATTTTTTTGACAGGCAGAGTGGACAGTGAGAGAGACAGAGAGAAAGGTCTTCCTTTGCCGTTGGTTCATCCTCCAATGGCCGCCGCGGTCAGCGTACCGCGCTGATCCGAAGGCAGGAGCCAGGTGCTTCTCCTGGTCTCCCATGGGGTGCAGGGCCCAAGTACTTGGGCCATCCTCCACTGCACTCCTGGGCTACAGCAAAGAGCTGGCCTGGAAGAGGGGCAACCGGGACAGAATCCGGCGCCCCAACTGGGACTAGAACCCGGTGTGCCGGCACCGCAAGGCAGAGGGTTAGCCTATTGAGCCACGGTGCCGGCCATATTTTATTTATTTTAAAGGCAGAGTTGTAGAGAGAGAGGGAGAGAGGAAGAGATGGAGAGAGAGAACTTTGATCTGCTTGTTCACTCCCCAAATGGCTGCGATGGCCAGGGCTGGGCCAGGCTGAAGCCAGGAACCAGGAGCTTCTTCCAGGTGTCCCACGTGGGTGCAGAGGCCCCAACACTTGGGCCATCTTCTGCTGCTTTCCCAGGTGCCTTAGCAGGGAGCCGGGTTGGAAGTGGAGCAGCTGGGACTCATTTGGGATGCCAGCATCCAACGCGATGCCTTAACCTGTTACACCACAGCCCTGGCCCCAACTCGGCCACGTTGCACCGACTCAGGATAATTTAGGGACCATAGACTCCAACTGCAGTTCCATCTGTAACGTACCAGGCATTTTGGGGGAAGCACAGGGCTTCTCTGATCCTTGATTTCCCGTCTACATCGACAGAAGAAAGGCGGACTCAATGTGAGTCAGACTTGACTTTGACCTGATGTTGCTGTGATCTGCTGTAAGAGTCTGACCCCGTTACTCAGCTGAACTAAAAGTAGCCCAGCAGGGTGGATGTTGTGGTACAGCGGAGTTAAACTGCCAAGGGGGTGCCCGTATCCCATGTTAGAGTGCTAGTTCAAGTCCCAGCGACTTCGCTCTTCCAATCCAGCCAGGAGCCTGGAGCTTCCGCCAGGTCTCCCATGTGAGCACAGAGGCCCAAGGACTCGGGCCATCTTCTGCTGCCTTCCCAGACCACAGCAGGGAGCTGGATCGGAAGTGGAACAGCTGGGACTCCAAGTGGTGCTCATATGGGATGCTGGCATTGCAAGTGGTGGCTTAACCCGGCCCCCAAATGTCCCCTCTTTATGTCACCAGTTGTACGGGGTCAGGACCCGCTCAGAAAGAACTCACTTTAATTTGGTGATTCTGTAAAAACCCTGTTTCTGAATCAGGCCAGGTTCTGAGGCCCTGGGGGGAGGAACTACAGCTTCTCTTCCCTGGGGGCTGGGCAGGGGAAGTCAGCTCCCACCTCACAGCAGGTGCTCCCCCCCTACCAGCTGAGACGATGACTCAGAGCAGGCCTCGTGAAGATCTGTGGAGTCAGTGACGGGATGCAGCCTGGTGGTGTTTTTAATTCTTCAGCGAATTCCCTACGAATCCCAGAGCTGCCCCCGGTCCTGGCTTCGGATCAGCCCAGCTCTGGCTGCTGGGGAGTGAACCAGGAGATGGAAGACCCTTTCTCTCTCTCTCTCTCTCTCTCTCTCTCTCTCTCTCTCCCCTATCTCTGCCTCTGCCTCTCTGTAACTCTGCCTTTCAAATAAGTAAATAAATCTTTAAAAAAATTGAATTATCTGGCCAGAGCTGAACAGCATCTCCTGGCCCCCAGCAATGAATCAGGGCTGCAAGGGGTGGGACGGGCGTGGCTCCAGGGCTTGGGAGACCTGTGGGTTCCGGTGGCCTTAGGCCCAGGTACCCGCCCCACCAGGAAACTGTAACCAAATGAGGGAATGCCCGCCCTTAATTCTCCACCCTTAGGGGAAGGGGTTCATATGCCTTGAGCATATATGGTGTGCCCAGAATGTTCTATCAGGTACAGCAAAGTGACTCAGACTCCTGCAGTCTTCCTGTGGCGCGGCCCTGGGCCTCTCTGTGCCCCAGGGTCCTCGCTGATAGATCTGGGGCCACCCTAGCACCTACCTTACCTACAGCGCACGTGATAACGGAGGTGACACACTTGGCACAGCACCGCCAGATGCAGTCAGCACACAGTGTTGTGGCAGAGCTGTTGACAGAGGAGCGGGCTCTGGGCTGTAATCAGTCTGTTATCACAGCAGTGCTGGTGCTGCAGGCCCTCAGCCCTGGCTCTCTTCCCGCCTCCTCCCTCTCTGCTCTACTTCCTTAGGATCCAAAGTGCTCCTCCACCGGGGGTTTTCGGAGTCCCCCAGCGACCCTAGGGGACTGGGACCCTAGCCGCTGTCTTGTGGGTGAGGGACCTGAGACTCAGAGAGGTGCGGCGAATCATCGGTGTTTGGGAGGCAGGACTTCAGGCCGGGCAGATGGGTCTGGGGGGCGCATGGCCGCCCCCTGCCCCTGCAGTTCCTCTCCATCCTTAGGAGCTGAACGCGGGCTTCTCCCTGAGGTTGGCCTGCCTGGCGAGCTGCCTCTCTGATGGCGTCAGCACCCTGGAGAGGCCCCAAGCAGTGCCTCCCCCAGGGCCAGTAGCTGGTGATAAAGGCAGAGCCTGTGTGAGGCCTCAGGATTCCCACCCGCAGCCCCTGGAGTCCCCCTGCAGCCCCACCCTCCCCGGCCCCACGGGTGAGCCAACTCAGGCTCCGAGAAGCCCTGCGGCTTCCTCCTGTCGCTGGGTCAGAGTTGGCCTCCAGCCCTGGGCTGGCTTTCTGGACTCTTCCCCTCACATCCTCCGGTGGGGCCGCCTGTTCTCTCCGATCCCCCCCAGTACAGCCTGGCCCCATCCGGCTTTCGGTGCTTTCTGTCCCGCTGCTGCTGGGGGCCAGAAGATGGTTGGGACTGGCTGGGCTTCAACGGGGGGGTGGGGGGGTGGTCAGAGCAGTGTCCCCAGGGCACAGAGGCCACGTGCTAGGGATGATGCCAGGAGACTGATGGCTATAGGACCTCTCTGATTTCCACAAGATGAGGTTCAGGGAAGTAAGGTGACCATGTAAGGGCAAGGATGGGCCAGGCGGGGTCTCCAACTCAGAACTCCAATGTTCTGGCTCCCACAGCAGAGGGGGTGGGCGGGGACGGCCGTCTCGTTATCACTCTTTTATTTAGCAGAGAAGGTCCTGGGGCTCTTGGCCTCTTGGGAATTTTAAAGATTTATTTATTTATTTTGGAAGTTATTATGGAGAGAGAGAGAGAGAGAGAGAGAGAGAGAGAGAGAATGATCCTCCATCAGCCAGTTCACTCCCTTCACTCCCCAGATGGCTGCAATGGCCAGGGCTGGGCCAGGCTGAAGCCAGGAGCCAGGAGTTTCATCTGGGTCTTCCATGTGGGTTGCAGGGGCCCAAGCACTTGGGCCATCTTCCACTGCTTTTCCCCAGGCCATTAGCAGGCAGCTGGGTCAGAAGTGGAGCAGCCGGCCCTGCTAGTGCACCTGGGAAAGCAGCAGAGGGTGGCCCAAGGGCTTGGGCCCCTGGACCCATGTGGGAGACCCAGACAGCCAGGCTCTGGCTGTTGCAGCCATTTAGGGAGTGAACCAGCAGATGGAAGATATCTCTCTTTGTGCAACTCTGCCTTTCAAATCAATCAATCAATATTTAAAACAAGAAAAATGGAGCCATTGGAACATGAGCCAGCACCAGTGTCACGGGCTTTACCCGCTACACCACAACATCGGCTCCCTCTTCGGAATGTTGAGGTTCCTGGAGTTGATTTCCTGTTCCCCGTGGTGACCTGCTTCCTGGTTGTCATGGAGGTGCTGTACAGGGGACAGCATGAGGGGCAGGAAGAGGCCCTGGGTTCACTCCCAGCGTTGACCAGCTGTGCAGGTCTAGGCAGTGGGTTCACCTCCCTGATCCTCGGTCTCCTCCTCTCTGTGAGAGGACAGTGATGGCCCCTGCTTTCCAGGGTGGTTAGGAAGCTTCCCTGAGGCCAGGCACATAAAGTAGTGGGGCTCCGCGTGGCGCGCAGTGGGGGGTCGGATGGCGGTGCACCTGCTGCTGTGCGGGCTGAAGTGATGTCATCATTTGCACCTGACGCCCGCGTGTAGCTTTTCTTCTTGTTGAAGGGTTTCGGAAATAGAATGGGACCCGTCCTGCTGGCAGCATCCCAGACTGCACATTCCCAAGGCCAGCAGGAAGTCGCGAACCATCCTCTTTCCTCCCTCCTCGGGAGACAGGGTGTTCTGCAGGCCCGCTTGTCACCTTAAACACATGGGCCCACTCTCACTCACTCTCTCTCTCACTCTCTCGCGCTCATTCTCTCACTCATGCACCCACTCTCTCTCTTCCTCACCCACTGACTCACACACTCTCACTCTCTCTGTCTCTGTCTCTGTCTCTCTGTCTTTCTCAGCACCAGGAGTGGATAAAGCCGATGGCATGGGGTCCGAGTCACCCTGGGTGACTTGCAGGACAAAAGCCCCCCGATTCTGAGAGCAGTGGCGTGCACACGAATGTTTCTGTTTTCCTCCGTGTGAGTTCACAGCGGGTGTGAGCCATGTCCACAGTGCTGGGCCCTAGCCGTGCCCTCAGTTCCTTTGGCTTCTGGGGTTAGGGGGGTGATTCGGTTCAACCAGCTCATCTGGGGAAAAGGAAGTTCGGAGAGGGAGACCCTGCTGCACAGGGAACCATGGAGCAGGGCTAAGGCCCCAGGGCTCTGGTGGCAGAGTTCTGTCCCCCTGTGGGACAAAGGCACAGTAACCATGAATGGAGCCCAGCCTGCTGGGAGGGCAGATGCACTGTGCCCCATGGGCCCCTCTGAGCCTCCAGGCCTGGTCCCAAATCCAGGGCCTTTGGATGGAAAGAATGTATTGTCTCTCACCCTCTGCCCCCTGGCCGAGCCCTGTGCCTGTTGACCGTGGCACATCGTCACCTTTCTGGCAGACGCCTCCCGTGTGTTAGGAAGCCAGAAGGGTGAAGAGGAGAAGACACAAGACCTTCCGGATGACTGTGGCGGGAGAGGCAGAGGTTCCTGGTGAGGACGAGGACGGTTGCATTTATGGGACCTCTTATCTTTATGGCCGAAGCTCAGATGGGATGCGGTAACCGAGACAGCACCAGCCGTAGAGATTAAGATTGGTAGTGTGGGCCGTGTGTAAAATGGGCAGCTGGCCCTGCTCTGGGCTGGGCACAGTCCTCCGAACCCCAAGGGTCTCTGTTAAGTCAGGGTCTCATGGTGCAGCGCTGGGGAAATCTGGGGGTGCAGGGATGCTGGGAGTAATTCCCAGAGCCTCCTCCTCTTCCAGCCCTCCCCACTTTGCTGGCCGCAGGTGGGGCTCCCCCCACCCCCACTCCACAGCAGCGGAGGCATCAGCTTCTCTCCTTCCCACCCTGTGGGTGACTCAGTGGGAGACCCAAACAACCAGGACCTCAAGCGAGGAGAGGGGGTGGGCACAATGGCCAGCACTGGAGGAAGCAGAAGCCGACTCCCGGTGGGCGTCCCGCTTCCCAAGAGGGAAAATGTGTAACAGCCAGCAATGGGAACAAAGTGCCATCAAACCAAACCAAATCAAACTAAAGCAAGGAAATAACAAGGGCCACATCGGTTAAAAAAATAATAATAAAAAGAGTCCCGGTTCTATTTTGCTCTGCAGCAGGACCAATATTTTCCATACTTGCATCAGGTTCTATAAAGAAAAGCCAGGAGCATTGGAATAAGAGGAACAGGAGGCCACCTTGGAGCGTGCCGGTGGTCGGTGCCTCCTTCCCACCCCGCCAGGTTAGCTGCGCTGTCCCCAGGGCAGGTGCGAGCCCATCAGCCCAGGGTGGCCTTGTTGACCTGATTTGGGCGTCTGGGCTTCCATGTGCAAGTGCAGCTGGCGGGCGATCCCGAGGCATCCAGTCTTAGCTCGCGGCCCCTTACCCTGTTCCAGTGGAAGTCACAGACCCAGAGCGGGCAGCAGGGGCTGCCCAGGCCCGGGGCACTCAGGCGATGGAGGCGATCTCGCTGTGCTTCTGCTCTCCGCAGAAGAGAGTCCTGGGGGTGCCCAGGCTGTGGGGGTGGCAGCAGAAGAGCAGGGACATCAGCAAGGCCAGGGCGATGATGAGTGCCAGCACCCACCGGATAACGCCTGGGTAGATGAAGGGCAGGATGACGAAGATGAGCAGGGCCAGTAGGAGCAGGTGCGCAGCCAGGCGCCGGGCTGCCACGCGGTTGGCACTCACTGTGCCCGGCCCGTCCTCTCCCACGGAGCTGGGGAGCGCCGTGGCTGAGGCAGCTGGGCCTGTCAGCTCCTGAGGACAGAGCTGCACCTCGCGGCACGGCTGGGACAGCCATCCCACCACCTCTTCCTGGTTGCGCAGGCTACCGATGAGGCCCCCAGGGACGGCCGTGAGCTTTCGGCACAGCGGGCAGGTGATGGACCAGGCGTCTTCCTGCACGCACAGCAGGAGCTTCAGGCAGACGGCACAGAAGGTGTGCTGGCAGCTCAGCAGCTTGGGCGACCGGGCGAAGCTGTAGGGTTCCCGGCACACCAGGCACTCCAGCTCGCACTCCACGGAGCCGGGGGGACCGCGGCTGAGACCTGCGGCTGCTACGGCCGTGGTGGTGGCGCCTGCCAAGACTGCCTGGGGCTGCTGCAAGCCCTCGGCACAGGCCATTCTGGGCACGGAGCAGGCAGGTCTCAGCTGCTCAGCGCCCGAGCATCCGCCGGGAGCGCCTGCTGGTGTCGCTGGGGCCTGGAGGAAGTCCCACCCGGCGCTGGAGGTTCCAACTCCCCTCCGGCTCTCCCCCGGTGCCTGCTCACAGCAGCTGTCTGGCACTCCTCCGCTCCAGGGCTGCCCGGCTTGTTTCTTGGCATCTGTTGTTATTATTTCTCTTCTCCAGACCTAGGGTTAATCAGTAACTCGCAAGCCTGGAGACTTTGAGTTGCCAGATAGGCGGGCTTGAGGGGGCGGGACTTTCCTGTTGGGGCCAGATGCCAGATGAGTGTCCAGAACACGTGGCCCCTGAGCTTTGGGATGCATCAGCACCCACTCAGCCTACTCAAATGCAGATTCCTAGGCCTCAACCCCAGAGACCGAGACAAGGTCTGAATAGGATGGCAAAAAGCTACACAGTAAACACCGTGTCGCTTCTGGCCTGCAGGTAGGTGGGCTGGTGAAGCAGGGAAAGGAAAGAATTCTCCCACTGGGCCGGGGTGGAGGACATCCAGCCAGATCCAAACCAGACCACCCACAGCCCACGGGCATTTAGTGCCTTCAGCCCCTTGTGGTCTCAGCATTGTACCAACAGTTAGCAGATTCGCGAGCATCTCCCCGGAGCTTTGCTCTGCCTAAGTGCCGGGTCACAGGTGCCATTTGTTGTGTGTGTGTGTGTGTGTGTCTGTGTGTGTCTGGGTGGGTGGGTGGGTGAGTGACGCCACCGTATCCCCAGCAGTAGGAGGAACAGCTGCCACTGTTCATTTGGGCCTATTTTGAGCCAAGCTGTGTCCTCATCTGTGAGCTCCTGGAGGCCTGGCCCTGACCGGAAGGCCTGGAGACGAGGGCAAAGTGTGATCCGGGAGGCCGACTGGCTGCCTGCCCAGAGGCCTTCCACAGGGTCGGGAGCTTGTGCAGTCTCCCAGGGCCCAAGGTCAGGTTCGCGGTCTCCCGGGACTCCTCGCTCTTGCACAGGCTGTCAGCCTGCGGGCAGCTGACTCATGCTCACAGGCCCCAGGTGCGACTGACAGATGTGTGAGCCTGTTACCGTGCCTGAAATCCGGCCCGCAGGGGTGTGGCGCGTTCACCCCCTCCAAAGCCCCTCTCAGCTCGGCTCTCCTTTGCTGCTTGTGGCACCTGCTAAGGGTCACACAGTGTCCAGCCCTTGTCCTCAGCCCGAGGGGCAGGCACTGTGGGGCGAACCCTGTGTGCTGGCATCACCCCTTGACGGAGGCTTTCCCCTTTGTAGAAGGGCTTCTGCCTTTTTTTTTTTTTTTTTAAAGATTTATTTATTTGAGAGGCAGAGTTAGAGACAGAGAGGGAGCTTTTTTTTTTTTTTTTTAATTTTTTTTGACAGGCAGAGTGGACAGTGAGAGAGAGAGACAGAGAGAAAGGTCTTCCTTTTGCCGTTGGTTCACCCTTCAATGGCCGCCGCGGCCAGCGCACTGTGGCCGGCGCACCGCGCTGATCCGATGGCAGGAGCCAGGTACTTATCCTGGTCTCCCATGGGGTGCAGGGCCCAAGTACTTGGGCCATCCTCCACTGCACTCCCTGGCCACAGCAAAGAGCTGGCCTGGAAGAGGGGCAACCAGGACAGAATCCGGCGCCCCGACCAGGACTAGAACCCGGTGTGCCGGTGCCGCAAGGCGGAGGATTAGCCTAGTGAGCCGCGGCGCCGGCCGAGAGGGAGCTTTTCCATCTGCTCTTCACTCCCCAAATGGCTGGGCCTGGGCCAACCAGGAGCCAGGAACCAGGAGCTTCTTCCAGGCCCACACGGGTGTAGGGGCCCAAGCACTTGGGCCATCTTCCACTGCTTTCCCAGGCGCATTAGCAGGGAGCTGGATCAGAGCAGTGAGGACCGGAACCAACGCCCATATGGGATGCCGGTGCTGGCCCCAGGACTTCCACCCCTGTTAGACCCTCCGAGTGAGGATGCTAACACGTCGAGAGGCACACCCCAGAGACTCAGAGTCCAGACCAGCTGATGGAAAAGCAAGAGGATTTATTTGGCATCTGTGCAGACGGGCCTCCTGAACTCGGGAGTCCAGAGAGCGCCCCCAGCACAGAGCCACACGGTTTATATACCCGCAGCGACCAATCAAAAGCACTATAGAGTCCATGCACACAGCAGTCCAATCCGTGAGCTGTTCATGTGAAGGGCATGCGTCTTCTATCCAATCAGCTACGGGATCACATGGGAGGCATGCACCTCGTCGCCATTTTGTTGTTTACTTCTTCAGCAGTTCCTTTCCCTTGTTCGCCCTGAGGGGGACGACGTCTCGCTCCCCTCGTTCCCCTGGAGGGAGAGCAGCGTCCCGCTTCCCACACCGTTATTTGAGTATTAGGAGGTATACAAACTGGGTTAGGTCTTAGCACAGCCAGGCACAAGTGTCGCAGCTAGCTAAGCATAGGGTCCCTTATTTTTATAGCTGCACCTAATTTTAGCTTTGGGGGAAAAAGTTTAGGGCTGTAATTTTTAAACTTAATTTTATTTGGGGCAAAGGTGACTTCTTATTTTTAATAGTGTTAGCTTAAGTCACTCCATCTTGGTTTGATTTTTAAGGTTCTTCACCCCCACCCCCACCCCCACCCATAAACTCTCCTCCACCTGCAGCTCAGCTATGGGCTGTTTCTGCCCATCCTTGTTTCTTCCTGGTGAGGCTGAAGGGGCTTTGGCCTGAGCAGTGGGCATCTGTCCCCATGTCCCCAACCCATTTCCTCCTTTCTGGGTAACAGAGGCCTGCGTTCACGACAGTCAGCCACCACACCCCACTGCCATTCCGCACGGGCCTGTGGGGTCCCTCTGTCGCTCCAGCCCTGTGGGAGGGGGTGTCGATGTGGTTCGGGACCGACTGCAGCAGCAGGCTCAGGCACAGGTGTGCGATCCAGGCCCAGCCGAGGAGATTCCACTCTGAGACTTCAGGTAGAGCTCTTGAGAAGTTTCTCTTTCTGTGGAGTTTGAAGGCTAAAGGATGGGGCCCTGGGGGCTGCCGGGACCACCGTGTGCAGAGAACCTGCCCAAGAGTGAGGGCAGCATCCAGGAAGATGAGAAAGGAGCTGAGAAAGTCTGACGACCTTGATTGGACACCTGGATCCAGCTATGCCTGAAGCCAGAGATATAGCTTTGGGATTTTCAACTACAGTAACCTCTTAAACATACCCCAGGGTGGGCATTTAGTAGTTAAGACACCAACATCCCCTATCAGAGTATGTGGGTTTGATGCATGCCTCTGACTTCCGACTCCAACCTCCGGCTAATGCAGACTGGAAGGCAGTGGTGCTGGCTCAAGTAATAGGGTTCCTGCCAGCCACGTGGGGAGACCTGGCTGGAGTTCCCAGGCCCAGGCTAGTTTGGGTCCATTCTGGCTCTGCCATTCTGGGCATCTGGGGGAGTGAATTGGCAAATGAGCTCTGTCTCTCTCTTGGCCTCTCAGATAAGTAAATGAGGCCGCACTGTGGTATAGTGGGTAAAGCTGCCATCTGCAGTGCCAGGATCCCATATGGACACTGGTTCGTATCCTGGCTGCTCCACTTTCCATCCAGCACCCTGCTAATGTGTCTGTCTGGGAGAGCAGTGGAGGACGGCCCAAGTCCATCCTGGCTCCTGGCTTCGGATCAGCCCAGCTCCATCCATTGCAGCCATTTGGAGAGTGAACTTCACACCCCCTACCCCGTAACTCTGCTTTTCAAATAAATAAATTTTTAAAAATACTTATTTAAAAATAATAATTAAAAAACATCTACCCTGATTTTCATTCTTGAGTTGGCTCGGGTTGGATTTCTGTGCCTTGCAAGTGACCTTCTGTGTGGAGAGAGACAGAAGCCTCCCCTTGCTTTCCTACAGGGTCAAGCCTCATGCGACACTGAGACTGTCGGTGACCAAGAATGACCTCATGTCTACGTGTTCCTAGGCCATGCTTTCGCTGACATTCTCTCCCATTCCTTTCTGTTTGCCAGATTCTAAGGAGGGCGATGAAAAGCAACTTGTCGAACCACATTCATTTATAACGAGAAAGAACAAATCAGGTGGCTTGCGCAGTGGCGTGGTCGGCTAGGTCGGTGGCCCCGTCTCCAGGAGCCAGCTCAGTGGGAAGCCAGGTTAGAGCAGGTTGCTGGGTGAGGCTCGCTATGGGAGGTGAACATCTACTGAATAGCCATTGGGTGTTGTTGGGCAACCAGCATTGGAAAACCTGTTGTCTGGAACAATCCAAACGTCACAGAAATGCATGAAGTCAAGTGCGCATGATCCTTTCACTGTGACCCCTGAGAAGGACTTGCTGTTGACAGCTTCGTGGTCATGTGGCCACCTTAGGGACTTGTGTCGAGAGCTGTCTCGACTTGAGGATCACCTGCAATCAATGGCCTCACGGTTAGAACTCCACCTCCGGTCACTTTGCCAGCGGTGTGAGCTCTGGCAAGGATTTCAGCCTCCTTGAAGCTGCTTAGCTTTTTGGTTTGAGGGAACAGAGACGGTAGGAAATGACCGAAGGTGACTTAAGCCTCTTCCCTCCATTAAAACTGGAGGGGAGGGGGTTAGGGAGGCTCGGTTGTTTATGTACCCTGGGGTGTAACTGACCTGGGTGTCCTTGATCCCCTCCCAGGGACTCTTGGTAAAGATACTCAAGTGGCCGGTTCAGCCAGAACTTCTAAGAGAAGTGAAGTTGGGCGGGGCCCATCTCTGGGGCCAGCACGGCGCGTCTCTGCAGATTGGAGATGTCCCATTCCTGCGGCGCCCGCACAGGGCTCCCTGGTCTCCGTGTGCTCGTGCTCATATTGGAACCCCGGCCGGAAATGAGTGCTTCCAGATCTCCCGACAACACCTCTGCGTGTTTCGTGTTTCAATTGCTGTACAAATACGAGCTTGCTCGTTTTCAGAAGGAAGATTTTATTTTATTTATTATTATTTTTTTCTCCTTTGAAATGCCGTGTCTTCCATCTCTGGCTTCTCCAGGCTCAAGTTGGAGAAGCCCCGGGGCCTCCAGGTAGGGGTAGAATTTCTTTCTTTTTCTTTCTTTTTTTTTTCTTTGACAGGCAGAGTGGACAGTGAGAGAGATAGAGACAGAGAGAAAGGTCTTCCTTTGCCGTTGGTTCACCCTCCAATGGCCGCCGCGGCCGGCGCGCTGCGCTAATCCGATGGCAGGAGCCAGGTGCTTCTCCTGGTCCCCCATGGGGTGCAGGGCCCAAGCATTTGGGCCATCCTGCACTGCACTCCCTGGCCACAGCAGAGAGCTGGCCTGGAAGAGGGGCAACCCCGACAGAATCCGGCGCCCCGACCAGGACTAGAACCCGGTGTGCCGGCGCCGCTAGGCGGAGGATTAGCCTAGTGAGCCGAGGCGCCAGCCTGGGGGTAGAATTTCACACGCAGCTGCAGGTGGGGAAGCTGGAGCCGGGGCGGCCCAGGGGAATGGGCGTGAAGGAGACACCGCGCAGGTCACCGCAGAGCCAGGCCCTGAGGAAGATGCTGAGCTTTAGGTCCTACAGGCGGGCAAGGAGGTGGGAGGTGATGCCAGGAGACCCAAGTGTCTGATCCACCCCTGCTCTCTGTTGCTGGTCGGAACCCCCACCCCCAAACCCCAGTACTCAGGCGGCTGCAGAGAGCCGGGTCCCCACCAAACGCCCCCGTGCCCCTCAGGACCTGCGCCCGCGCACAGCCTGCGTGACTGCGCGGCGTCCCCTCTCTCTCCGCCCCACCTGCCTGTGGACGCCTGCAAGAACGCTCAGCAAAGCTCCGAGGGGCTGAGCGGCACAGAGCGGGAAGCGAAGCCCCGGGAATGTCTGCGTTTGTCTCTGCTTCTTAGAGCCTCCCACGGATGTGTCTTTCGAGGCTGTTGTGTTGGCTTTCTTCAAAGGATGCTCCGGAGTTATGCAGTTTGTGTGTATTCGTGCGTGTGGCCGGGAACCTCGGCCATGGCTGTACTCAGGGTCACGTATACGCAGCAGGGAAGATTCTGTCTTGGGGAGAAGCCCTGGAAGAAGCTTTATGCTTCCTCTGAGGGCAGATTGTATCATCCACACTGCTCAGGATTCTGAACTGCCTAATTGACTGTTTTCCGTTTTTGCTTTGACCACCAGGAAGCTCAACCATAGAAACAATGAAATATCACGTTGGACAGGTGGTGCTACATTCCATCCCCATCCTCTCAGTCTGCCCCTTTTCTAGTTTATGGAGTACCTAGTCCTGCTGTCTGGTGGTTGATGTTGGCATTGATATTCCATTTACATGCATTTTCTTTTTTTTAAAAAATTTTTTTGACAGGCAGAGTGGACAGTGAGAGAGAGAGACAGAGAGAAAGGTCTTCCTTTGCCGTTGGTTCACCCTCCAATGGCCGCTGTGGCCAGCGTGCTGCGGCCAGCGCACCGCGCTGATCCGATGGCAGGAGCCAGGTGCTTCTCCTGGTCTCCTAAGCGGGTACAGGGCCCAAGCACTTGGGCCATCCTCCACTGCACTCCCTGGCCACAGCAGAGAGCTGGCCTGGAAGAGGGGCAACCGGGACAGAATCTGGCGCCCTGACTGGGACTAGAACCTGGTGTGCCGGCGCCGCAAGGTGGAGGATTAGCCTAGTGAGCCGCGGCGCTGGCCCCATTTACATGCATTTTCAAAAAATTATTTATTGGGACCAGCGCTGTGGTGTAGTGGGTAAAGCCCTGGCCTGTAGTGCAGGCATCCCATATGGCCGCCGGTTCAAGACCCGGCTGCTCCACATCCAATCCAGCTCTCTGCTGAGGCCTGGGAAAGCAGTAGAAGATGGCCCAAGTCCTTGGGCTCCTGCACCCACGTGGGAGACCTGGAAGAAGCTCCTGGCTCCTGGCTTTGGATTGGCACAACTCTGGCCATTGCAGCCATCTGGGGGAGTGAACCAAAGGAGGGAAGACCTCTCTCTCTCTCTTTCTCTCTCTCTGCCTCTCCCTTTCCACAACTCTGCCTATCAAAGCAATAAATATATCTTAAAAATATACAGAGGAGAGGCAGGCAGACAGACAGACTGAAGTCTTCCATTTGCTGGTCTTCTCCCCAGATGGCTGCGGGGCCAGGCTGAAGCCAGCAGCCCTGAAATCAATCTGCCTCTCTCCTGTTGGGGGCAGGGAACCACATGCTTGAACCATCACCGGGTGCCTCCCAGGGTGCACCTGCGCAGGAAGCTGGACCTGGAAGCAGAGCTGGACCCAAACGCAGCCACTACGATGGGGGACGCGGGCGTCCCAGGCGGCGCCTTAACTGCTACGCCAAAGCCTGCCCTGCTCATATGCATCTCCGGGACATAATTCCAACATTTTTCCGATTGTGGAACACATAGAAGCAGAAACGCAAGAGCAAAGAAATGAAGGGAAGTAGTGGAAGAGTCGGCAAACATGGGACAGAAGACGGCGGTGGTGGGGAGAGTGTGGGCACGCACCTGTCCCCTCTGGCGTCCTCGGATTAACCCCCTGGGCTTCCACCCCCTCGGACTCGCTATTCTGGGTACCGCAGGCTTGGAGACGACATGTGCCTCCCTCCCGCCTCCAGGAGCTCAGGCCCCGGGTTGGGCTCTGCACCACTGAACCATGCAGAAATTCATCCTCCCACCTCCCAGTGGCCGGTGATCCATTAAACTGCTCTCCAGGGAGATCAGCCCAAGGTCCGGAGGGGTCCTTTCCTCCCCAGGTGGTCCGTCCTTGCCTTTGCAGAGGGCCCGGGAAGGAAGGCGCTGGGCTGGAAATAGCTGAGGGTGCCGAGCGCAAGGGGCCCCGAGTAGGGGCCGGGAGGGCTGTGTTTGAGTAGGCCGGCGGGTTTGCGTTAAATCTCAGCTGGGTATCTTGGGGTGACCCCTTGACTTCTCTGATTTCCTGTTCCCTCAGCCGCCTAATGGGGAATGCAAAGGTGCTTGTCTCAGGAATCCAGAAAATTCGATGCAAGCTGGTGTAACCCACCAAGCAAGGGTGCTGTTTTTTTTTTTTGTTTGTTTTGTTTTTTAATTTTTAAAATTTTTGTTTTTGGCTCAAGTGACCAAGAAGTCCAGAGCTGGCCCGGCGTTGGTGCGTTCAGACCAGGGGGCTCTCACGGAAGCTACCATTTGTCGTGTGCTTTCCTGGATTGCTCATTTATTTACTCCGCACCACACACCCGAGAAGTAAACACCATTACTGCCTTACAGATCAAGAAACTGGGTCACACAGGAGACGTGCAGGGCCAGGCTGTGCAGCCAGGGTGCCGCCTGGGGAGTCCAGATCCCGAGCCGGCGCGCTAACCACTCGGCCTCACTGCCTCCTTGATGAGCCTCCACCCACCCACCCCCACTGCAGCTTTCTCTTCTGACCTCAATTTCTTTGTGTACTTTACAGAACTGCACCTGCCCCCAGGCTCGGCACAGCCGCCTTCCCAGGCACGGCCAAGTTCTGTGCTGCCCAGCCGCCCTGCTACCTAGGGTGCAGAGGGCGCCAGCAGGCAACGCTGCCTTGCGGGAACAGTTTGCTCATGGATCCAGCATGGAGCCCAGCGCTCTGTGTTAGTGATCACATGCCCTCGGGGTAACGAGGGAGCCCCGGACACGCGGCACTGCCAGCATTGCCACCATCGGCCTGGAGCCCCCAGGACGCATCTCTTTAGGCCCCTAGTCACAGCGCTGGGAGGTGACCACTCGGACTCCCGACTTCCAGGCCACCTTGGGCTTGCCGGTCTCTAGCCGGCTGCAATGCACTCTGTTCCGCCCCCTTCTCCCTGACGCCCCAGACCTTCCACGGTGGCCTCTGCAGTTCACGGGCCATTATCAGTCAGAAGCCCCACGCCTCGCCCTCTTCCCTGGGGTTCCCTTGCTCTCTGGTGCTCACACAAACTGGGCTCCCCCCAGGGCTCTGCTTGGCCAGCTGCCTCCCACAGCTTCTGTACCACGGGGCCTGGAGGTGGCCAAGAGGCACCTTTACTCCTTATAGCCATGTGCACACTGGTCTCCCACCCCTGAGAGAGCGGGAGAGAGAGAGAGAGAGAGGGAACCTGTTTCACTGTGATAGCCAGGTCTGGGCCAGGCTGAAGCCAGGAGCCAGGAGCTCTCTCCAGGTCGCCCACGTGGATAGCAGGTGCTCAAGCACCCACACCATCCTCTGTTGCCCTCCTGGGCACGTGAAGCTGGATGGGACGTGGAACGGCCAGGACTTAAACTGGCACTCCAACACGGGCTGCCAGCGTTGCAAGCTGCAGCTTCATTGGCTGTGCCCCAAAGCCAGTTCCCATGTTTTGTTGTGACCCATAAGCATACGCCACACTGTCAGTGTCATGCATCCAACTCTTGACCTACCTCTTCCTGTTTTTCTGGCTCATTCTTTTTGGTATGCAAATGGTGACAATCCTTGGACGTTGGAACCTCAGTGTTCCTATTGGGGGTTCATGGGCTCTTGTCCCTAATATCCTCCCTCCTCTTCCTCCCCAGCTACGGGTCCATGGTCAGTTAGCACAATCACCAGCAAGCAGCTGGATCCAGTCCTGTGGGTTTTCCGTGCCTGTACCAGGCTGAGGAGAACACACAACCATACTGGGCAGTCCGACTTCACCTCAACCTTGATCTTCCAGGGGCCTTTTTTCATTTTGACTTAAAAAAATTTTTTTTTAAAATTTTTTTGACAGGCAGAGTGGACAGTGAGAGAGAGAGACAGAGAGAAAGGTCTTCCTTTTGCCATTGGTTCACCCTCCAGTGGCCGCTGCGGCTGGCGTGCTGCGGCCGGCGCACCGCGCCTATCCGAAGGCAGGAGCCAGGTGCTTCTCCTGGTCTCCCATGGGGTGCAGGGCCCAAGGACTTGGGCCATCCTCCACTGCACTCCCGGGCCACAGCAGAGAGCTGGCCTGGAAGAGGGGCAACCGGGACAGAATCCGGCACCCCGACCAGGACTAGAACCCGGTGTGCCGGCGCGGCAAGGTGGAGGATTAGCCTAGTGAGCCACGGCGCTGCCCCCAGGGGCCTTTCAAAGCCCTCTTTGTTGCGGGGTCATTCATTCTTCCTTCTCTAGATGGAACAAGTCTGTTTCCTTTCCTCTGTTCTCTCCTCAAACCCCCACACTCCCTGGTTGCTTACTCTCACTGTTGACTTTGCTGTCCATTTCACTGAGATATTGAGATACTTAGAAGAGAGCTTGCCCAGTATCCCCACCCCCATCTGCTCCCACACCTCCCCCTTCCCTCCTGTTCCCATAAACGGGCATTTGTGCTTCCAGTTAAATTGGATCCCCTCCCCTTGAGTCTGGTCAAGGACGTTGTGAAGGTCATTTTATCTCTTTTCTATAACCCAATTCTTTTGCTGTTTTCTGGATCATTCCCAGTGGTATGAAAACATTAAAATCTCATCTTTATTTGAGAGACAGCGTCAGAGTAAGATAGATACACAGAGAGCGTCCCATCCGCTGGTTCACTCCCTAAAAGCCTACAGTGCTGGGACTGGGCCAAGGCCAAAGTCAGGAGCCTGGAATGCAATCCAGGTCTCCCACATGGGAGGCGGGAACTCAGTTTCCTGAGCCATCACGGCTGCTTCCTGGTCTTCACTCGTGGGAAGCTGGAATCAGACGCTGGAGCTGGGGCTTGAGCCCAGGCATTCTGATGTGATGTGTGGGCGTCCTCGCTGCCAGCTAAATGCCCACTCTCTACGTATCTTAGCCTAAACTCCCCACAAACAGACTGACCTAGACCCTGCTCCCGGCCATCTGCTGTTCTTTTATTCTCCTTTGATCACAAACAGCCTCTGGCCCCTTCTTCCTGTGGTCTTTTGCCTCCAATATGTTTTATGAAATTACAAAAACAAACAAACAAACAAACAAACACTGTAACAGATTTAGCTGGGAAAGGGGGCTATCTGCATGAAAAAGAATGATGCTTTTACCTAATGCCACCTGTGCGAATTAACCTAAAATGGATCAGAGACCTAAGTGTCCGACCTAAAACCGTAAGATTCTTAGAAGGAAGCTTAGGGGTAAGTTTTATGTCACTGGATTTGGCATTGCACTCTTGGGTAAGATACCAAAGCCACAGGTGACATAAGGAAAGGCTCTTTCTACCAACAGAGTAAAAACCAATCCGCGGAATGGGAGAAAGGACTTGCGGATCATATATCTGACACGGAATTAACGTCCAGAATATAAAGAAGACTCCAGAAACTCAGCAACAACAGATAAACTGGACAGCCTGATTTAAAATTGGGCAAAGAACTTCAATGGTTCTTCTTTTTTTTTTTTTTTGGTTAAAGCTTTATTTTATTTATTTGAAAAGAAGAATGACAGAAGGAGAGAGAGAGAGAGAGCAGGGAATGGGGAGAGAGAAACAGAGACAGAAAAAGAGAGAGTTCTTCTATCCCTTGGCCCACTCCCCAAATAGCCACAATGGCCAGGACGGGCCAGGTTGAAACAGGAACCAGGAACTCCATCTGGTCTCTCATATGGATGGCAGGTCTCCCATGTGAAATGATATCTCATTATAGTCTTTTTGCTTTTAAAGATTTATTTATTTGTTTGAAAGACAGAGTTAGAGAGAGAGAGAGAGAGAGAGCTTCCATCTGCTGGTTCACTCCCCAAACGCCTGCAATGGCCGGAGCTGGGCCGAGCTGGGCCGAGCTGAGCACTTGGGCCATCTCCCACTGCTTTCCCAGATGCATTATCAGGGAGCTGGATGGAAAGTGGAGCAGCAGGGACTCGAACCCGCGCCCATATGGGATTCCGGTGCTGCAGGCAGCGGCTTTATCCGCTACGCCACAGCACGAGCCCCTCATTATAGTTTTGATTTGCATTTCTCTAATGATTAGTGATGTTGTGTTTCTTTCCATGTGCTTACTGACCATTTGTTTATCTTCTTTGAAGAAATGTCTATTTAGGAGACCAATGTTGTGGTGCAGTGGGTTAAGCCACCGCTCATGATGCCTGCATCCCATCTCAAACCGCTGGTTCGAGTCCCAGCTACTCTGCTTCAGATCTAGCTCCCTGCTAATGGCCTAGGAAAAGCAGCAGAAGATGGCCCAAGTGTTTGGGCCCCTGGCACCCACATGGGAGACCTGGCTGAAGCTCTTGGTTCCTGGCTTCAGTTTGGCCCAGTCCTGGGCAGTTGCAGCCATCTGGGGAGTGAACCAGCAGACGGAAGATCTCTCTCTCTCTCTCTCTCTCTCTGCGTTTCAAATAAGTAAGTAAATAAATAAATCTTTTAAAAAACAATTACCATAGGATCCTGCACTTCCGATGTTGAGAATACACTCAAAAGACTTGAAAGCAGGATCTTGAAGAAATAGTTGTACATCCATGAGCTTATCGTAGCATCATTCACAACAGCTGAAATGTGGGGCAACAGGCGCCCGCCGAGGAAGGGCTGCGGAAGCCACCCGTGGTGTGTCCCTACAGCGGACTGCTGTTCGGCCTCAAAGAGAAGGAAACTCGCAGTCGGCCAGCACGGATGAACCCTGAGGAGAGTGTGCTACGTGAAGCAGACGCAGATGCTGTGAGCTCCGTCACACAGACACTCGGAGTGGTCAGATGTATAGAGACAGGAAATGAGGTGTCGATTGACAGGGACTGTGGGTGGGGGATGGGGAGGTACTGTCTACTGGGTGTGGAGTTTCATGGAGATGGATGATGCGATGACTGCAACATTAGGAAGCACTCAGCATTGGCGACCTGTTCCCTCCAAAGGGGTTTACGTTGCTCGCACAATAAAAGAAGAGAGAAAAAGCCACAAGGTTGCAAGTACTTTGCTGTCAATACCAATACCAGAACCACTAAGTCCTCCACTTAGTGTCTACCACCAAAATGCTACTGCACCTGTGGTGTTGTGCGTCTCACTGTGCATCCTTCTGTCCATCCACTGACTCATCTTATTTTTGTGCATTTCAAATTAAACTGCAGATACCAGTACATATCCCTTTAAATAATATGAGCATTATTACTTAGGCCATGATATTTCATTTTTTAAAAAATTTATTTATTTATTTGAAAGTCAAAATTACACAGAGAGAGGAGAGGCAGAGAGAGACAGAGGTCTTCAATCTGCTGGTTTGCTCCTCAATTGGTTGCAACGGCCGGAGCTGTGTTGATCCGAAGCCAGAAGCCAGGAGCTTCTTCCAGGTCTCCCACATGCGTGCAGGGGCCCGAGGACTTGGGCCATCTCCCACTGCTTTCCCAGGCCCTAGCAGAGAGCTGGATCAGAAGTGGAGCAGCCGGGACTCGAACCAGCGCCCATATGGGATACCAGCACTACAGGCAGCGGCTTTACCTGCTATGCCACAGCACCAGCCCCCATAATATTTCTGCAGTTTGTTTTCTTTCATGGCAAAATTTGCATGCAATGGAATGTTCACATTCTAATAGACACCTTCTTTGTCTTTTAAACCTGGCAACCCAGGCTTTCTCCCTCAGCATCCTACAAGGAACTTCATGTGACCAAATCCAATGGACAACCCCTTGTCCTTTTAAAAAATGATTTATTGATTTCATTGAAAGGCAGAGTGACAAAGAGAGAGGGAGGGAGGGGGAGGAAAGAGAGAGGAAGAGATCCATCTTCCATCTGTTGGTTCACTCTCCCAAATTCCCACAATAGTCAGGGTTGGTCCAAGCCGAAGCCAGGAGCCAGGAACTCCACCCAGTTCTCCCACGTGGGTAGCAAGGGCCCAGGCACTTGGGCCATCTTCTGCTGCTCTCCCAGGGGCATTAGAGGGAGTCGGGTTGGAAGTGGAGCAGCTGGGACTCGAACCAGCACTCTGATATGGGACCCTCACTTCTTGTGTGGCAGCTTAACCTGCTGTGCCACAACACTGGGCCCCAGTCTTTGGTCCCTGATTTACTTAGTTAACAGAAGCAGCACTTGACCTGCCCGAGGGCTGTCTCCTTTCTTCCGGGGACTTCCAGAACACGTCTTCTCCTCCCCTTTCAGGCACTTCTGCTGATCTTGCAGCGCCTCGGACCCTGAGGTTGGAGGGCCCAGGACTCAGGACTGGCTCCCTTCACTGTCCAGCTGCACTCCTGCCTTGGGAATCTCACCTGTCCTGTGGTTCGTGGGTCACCTGCAGGCCAGCAGCTCCCACATTCACGTCTCTGGTCCTGATGTGCCCAAGTTTTGTGCTTCCGACTGCCCTCATCTCAGACTCAGGGTGTCCCCAGCTGAACTCCTCCAATCTCCATAAAACCCAGTCTATTTGTACCCTCTCTTTTGTAAAAAGAAAACAAAAACAAAAACCTTAATTTTTTTAAATCCAGGCTCATAGCAACATGAAGAGGAAGGAACAGACACTTCCCATCCAGCCGCTGTGCTGCAGACACCCAAGGCTTCCCCCATCATGACCATCCCCCACCAGAGGGGTCCATTTGTTACTGCAGATGAACCTATGCTGAGACTCATCCGTCTACACCCAAGCTCACAGTGGGGTGCACTCCAGGTGCTGTACCACCTTCTTCTTCTTCTTCTTCTTCTTCTTCTTCTTCTTCTTCTTCTTCTTCTTCTTCTTCTTTTTTTTAAATCCAACCAGAACATTTTGAGGTTGATTTTTTTTTATATTATTCATTTTAATGATTTCTTTTCACTTTGTAATCACAGAAAACAACATTTTCAATCTATTTAAGCATAGGTATCATTACATTAAAGCTAACTATACTGCTAAGAAAACCATGTTGACTTCGTGGAGATATAAGCAAGAAAATTCTAGTTATCAAGATATAATGATATTAGTTATTATAGATTGCCAACTCATGAACTGCACACACAATCACTTGACTAGATTCACATGATGTATTTGATGCTAATTCCCATTATTGAGTTTACCCATCCCATGTACCCATCACAGGACATTATTGAAGTGAGTTAGACCTTTAGAGCTACTAACTAAAATGGTGGCAAATCAGGTATATCATTATGGCAGGAGACTACTTCAGTGGTTTTTTCCCTTCCTCTAACCAGATAAAAATGTTGTATATTGCCTTAACAGAAATAAACTTGAAATAAAATGCAGCAGTGAATAATAAGCATGTTTCAAAGGTAGTTGCATTTGCGAATGAAAGCACATATTAATGTCAATAAATTGATGTAATAAGAATGCAGTGTTTGAGGTTGATTTTTTTTAAAATATTTTATTTATTTATTTGAGAGGTCGAGTTACAGACAGTGAGAGAAAGAGACAGAGAGAGAGGTCTTCCTTCCATGGTTCACTCCCCAACTGGCCACAATGGCTGGAGCTGCGCTGATCTGAAGCCAATGTGGGTGCAGGGGCCCAAGCACTTGGGCCATCTTCTACTGCTCTCCCAGGCCATAGCAGAGAGCTGGATTGGAAGAGGAGCAGCCGGGACTCGAACTGATGCTCATATGGGATGCTGGCACCGAAGGAAGGGCTTTCCCTGCTACACCACAGCACCAGCCCCCAAACACATTATTGTAAAAAAATGTTGTGCTATGCTGAAGCTGCATAAATGAAAGACACCCCTTGCTATAGCCTTTTCTCTGTTACACTGATCCTCAATCTCCTTCCAGAACTGGTTGTTTGACATCATTGCCTTGCGTCTCGTTCGTGTACTATGTTGTTAGGGCTTATGATGGCTGTGTCTACACTGCACATGCACAGTCTTTTTTGGGTCATTTCCTAAACAAGACAACAATTTATATAGCATTTACATTGTATGAAGTATTGTAAGTAATCTAGGGGCAATTTAAAATATGCAAGAGACTGTGTGCAGGTTATATGCCAGCAATATGACATTTCATTCCTTTTTTATTATTAATAACACACTGTGACATTTTACATAAGGGACCTAAATAACCATTGGTTTTGGTATCTGGAGGGGTGAGGGGGCCTGGGACGAGCACCCTGCAGACTTGCAGGGACGCCTAGAGATGTACGAGAGTTCCAGAAGGGGAGGAGACAAGGGAAGCAGAAGTACTTGAAGAAACTGACGGGAAACTTCCCACTTCGGTGTGATCCACAGATCCAGGGACCTCCTGAACTCTGAGAAGGAGTAACGCCTCCGTGAGTGACTGGGCAGCGACGTGTGCCCTGTGCCGCGAGGTGGGGCTGCGGGTTGGGCCCTCAGCTCGGCATTCAAGGCTCTCCAGGACATTCTCGGTCATCCGCGGAGCTTCACTCTTCCCCCTGCCCCCATCCTTGGCTCTGCAAGCCTTTCTCTGAGCCTCAGTTTCCCCATCATGCCGCTGTGCTGCAGACACCCAAGGCTTCCCCCATCATGACCATCCCCCACCAGAGTGGTCCCCAAGCTCCAAGGTGCCTCTAAGGTTCACCCTGGGCCCTCCGCAGTCCTCCCATAGTCCCCAATATCTGCACAGCAATATAGATAATATCACAATCAATCTCCCAAAGCCAAAGATAAAGATAAAATCTTGAAATCAGCAAGAGAAAAGCTGCTCATCACGGATAAGGGATCTTCAACAGATTAACCATTGATTCGCTTAAAGCACTGCAAGAAATGACAAGGGAATTAAAGTAGCATCACGAACAGAAGATGATGATGGAGGGAAAGAGCAGAAGAGTTCTGCGCATGGGACCTGTGCAGAACTCACAGCAAGGCGGCAGATGTAAACCCTACGCCGTCAGGAACTACCTGAAACGTCGTTGGTTAAACACTGTAATTAAAACAGCAGAAAAGCAGAGATAGCGAGTTAAGCGTAGCTAGTTAAGCCTCCATCTGCAGAGCTGGCATCCATATGGGTGCTGGTTCAAATCCCGGCTGTTCCACGTCTGATCCAACTCCCTGCTAATGGCCTGGGAAAGCAGAAGATGATCCAAGTGCTTGGGCCCCTGCACCCGCATGGGAGACCTGGAAGAAGCTCCTGGCTCCTGGTCATTGTGGCCGTTTGGGGAGTGAACCAGCAGATGAAAGACCTTTCTTTCTGTCTCTCCCTCTCTCTGTTTATAAATCTGCCTCTCAAATAAATAAATAAATGAATGAATAAATCTAATTTTTTAAAAAGCAGAGATTGGAAGATTGGATTAAAAATATGATCCAACTACGTGTTGTGTAGAAGAGAAACAATTTAGATTTAAGGACATACGTGATTGAAAGTAAAAGGACAGGAAAAGATATACGATGACATAGCAGCTAAAAGAGAGCTGGAGTGGTGTGCAAATATCGTGCCAACTATCCCTTAACGATTGTTACTCGAGGCTGCAATAGAAAGTGGTCAATTCGTCAAGACAGCACAATCATTATAAACACGTGTGCACGAACACAGCTCCGACATGCGGGAAGCAATACTGGTCAGAACTGAAAGGAGAGATAGACAATTCAACAAGGCTGAAGACGTCAAAACCTCACTTCCTTTTTATTTTATTTTATTTTATGAACATAAATTTCCAAAGTACAGTTTATGGATTACAATAGCTTCCCCCCCCCATAACTTCCCTCCCACCCACAACACTCCCCTCTCCCACTCCTTCTCCCCTTCCATTCACATCAAGATTAATTTTCAATTATCTTTATATACAGAAGATCAATTTAGCATATGTTAAGTAAAGATTTCAACAGTTTGTACCCACACAGAAACACAAAGTGTAAAATACTATTTGAGTACTAGTTATAGCATTAATTAAACACCTAAGAGTAATTGTGTATTAATTACAGAGTTCAACCAATAGTTTTAAGTAGAACATAAAAAATACTAAAAGGGTAAAGTATTAAGTTCTTTTTTTCTTATATAGTTTTTTAATTTAATAAATGTGAATTTACAAAGTGCAACTTTTGTATTGTTGTGGCTCCCCCCCCAACCTCCCTCCCTCCTGCGGCCCTCCCCTCTCCCACTCCCTCTCCCACCTCTCCCATCCCGCCCTTCATCGAGTTTCATTTTCAATTACCTTCATATACTGAAGATCAACTTAGTATATACTAAGCAAGGATTTCAACAGGCTGCACTCACACAACCGCACAAAGTATAGGGTATTGTTCGACTAGTAGTGTTGTTTTTAAGTTTCATAGTAAAACACATTAAGGACAGATTTCCTATGTGGGGAGCATGTACCCAGTGACTCCCATTGTTGATTTAACAATTGGCACTCTTATTTATGACATCAGCAATCACCCAAGACTCTTGCTATGAGCTGTCTAGGCTATGGAAGCCCCTTGAGTTCACCAACTCTGAACTTAAAACCTCACTTTCAACAATGCACAGAATAGCAAAACAGAACGTCAACAAGGAAATAGAAGAGTCGAATAACCCTTAAAAGGCCATTAAGCCAAACAGACATCTATAGAAGCCTCCACCCAATGACAGCAGAATATAAATTCTTCTCAAGGGCATAGGGAATGTTTGCAAGAGCAGACCATATGTGACGCTGTAAAACAGCCCTCAACACATTTAAAGGGATTAAAATCATCTATGTTTTCTGACCACAGTGTAACAAAGTTAAAAATCAGTAATAAAGGGAAACTTGAGACATTCACAAATATGTGGCAATTAAAAAAGCAAATTCCTAAATAATCAATGGGCCAAAAAAGAAATCGTGGGAGTAACGAGGGACTTTGAAATAAATGAAAACAAGTTACTCAAAGTAATGGCATGCAGCTAAAGCAGGATTAGAGGGCAATTTATAGCCATAAACACCTGTGTGAAGCAAGATTGACGCTCTCAAAGCAATAACCCGACCTTCTCCAAGAAACAGGAAGAAAAAGAAGAAAAAATAGTAGGGGTGGGGGGGAGGAAGAAGGGCAGGAGAAGAGGGGAGGAGGAGGAAAAACTATAACCAAAGAAATCAGAGTAAAAAAATAATAAGGATTGGAGAACATCAATCAAAGAAAGGATAGAACAATAGAGAAAAACCAATGCACCCAAAAGATGTTTCTTTGAAATAATCAACAACATTGATAAATCTTTTGCTAAACTGACCAAGTAAAAAGAGAAAAGACTTAAGTTATTAAAACAATGAATCAAAAAGAGGATACTACTACTGGCCTTGCCTTATAAGAGAACGCTATGAAATTGAATACTGGGGCCAGTGCTGTGGTGTAGTGGGTGGGGCCGCTGCCTTTGACGCCGGCATCCCAGTTCGAGTCCCAGCTGCTCCACTTCTGATCCAGCTCCCTGCCAATGGCCTGGGAAAAGCAGTGGAGGATGACCTAGGTGTTTGGGCCCCTGTACCCACATGGGAGACCTGGATAAAGCTGCTGGCTCCTGACTTCAGCCTGGCCCTTGTGGCCATCTGGGGAGTGAGACAGGAGATGGAAGATCCCTCTCTTTCCGTTTTTCCTTTTCTCTCTGTGGCTCTGACTTTCAAGATAAATAGATAAATCTTTAAAAAAAAAAGAAGAAAAAAATGTATAACAACAAACATAGTAACTGTGATGAAATAAACAAACTCCTAGAAACATTGATTCCAAAACTTACCCAAGAAGAAATAGAGGGTGGGTGCTGTGGCACAGTGGGTTAAACCACTGCTCGGGACACAGCATCCTATACCGAAGTCCTGTTCAGTCGTGGCCCCTCTGCTTCCAATCCAGCTTCCTGCTAATGCATCCCGGGAGGCAGCAGATTATGGTGCAAGTGCTTGGGCCCTGCCACCCACGTGGGAGACCAGGCAGTGCTCAGCTCCTGGCTGAAGCCTGACCCAGCCCTGGCTGTTGCGGGTGTTTGGAGAGTGAACCAGCAGGTGGAAGATCTCTCTCTCTCCCTCGAGTAGGTGAAAATAAAGAAACACCTTTAACAAACAAACAAACAAAACATAGTAGGAAACCTGATAGACCCATAACAAGGAGATTGAATTAATAATCAAAAAATTCTCGAGGCCCACGCTGGCTGTGGCATAGTGGGTAAAGCCGCTACCTCCAGTGCCGGCATCCCATATGGGCGCTGGTTCGAGTCCCGGCTGCTCCACTTCTGATCCAGCTCTCTGCTATGGCCTGGGAAAGCAGTAGAAGATGGCCCAAGTCCTTAGGCCTCTGCACCCACGTGGGACACTCGGAAGAAGCTCCTGGCTTCGGATTGGCGCAGTTCCAGCCGTTGCAGCCAACTAGGAAGTGAACCAGCACATGGAAGACCTCTCTCTCTCTCTCTCTCTCTCTGCTCTCCTTCTCTCTCTGTGCAACTTTTTCAAATAAATAAATAAATAAATATTTAAAAAAAAGAATTCTCACAAAGAACAGCCCAAGGACCAGATGACTGTATGGAGGAATTGGAGGAATTCTATCAAATATTTAAAGAACAGCTAACACCAGTCCTTCAAAAACTCTTGCAAAAAATGAAAGGGGAGGGAAAGCATCCCAACTGCTATTTCAAGGGCAGTGATACACTAACACCAAAATCAAAGGTGTTATAAGCAGAAAATGGAATAAGGCTATAAACCAATATTCTTTTTTTTTTTTTTTTTTTTTTGACAGGCAGAGTGGACAGTGAGAGAGATAGAGACAGAGAGAAAGGTCTTCCTTTGCTGTTGGTTCACCCTCCAATGGCCGCTGCTGCCAGCGCATCGCGCTGATCCGATGGCAGGAGCCAGGTGCTTCTCCTGGTCTCCCATGGGGTGCAGGGCCCAAGCACTTGGGCCATCCTGCACTGCACTCCCTGGCCACAGCAGAGAGCTGGCCTGGAAGAGGGGCTACCGGGACAGAATCTGGCGCCCCGACTGGGACTAGAACCCGGTGTGCCGGTGCCGCAGGGAGGATTAGCCTAATGAGCCGCGGCGCCGGCTGGGACTAGAATATTCTTTATGAGTATAGATTCAGAAATCCTCGACAGAGAGTCAGTTGACCAAAGCACGTGTGAGAAAAGAGAAAGAGAAGAGAGAGAAAGAAAAAGAAGAGGCATCCACATTTTGAAGAAGAAAGTAAAACTATTTCTAATTACAGGTGATGTAACCTTTTAGGATCCCACCACCACCACATACGGGATTGCTTCAAAAAACTTGTGGAAATTTTGAATTAAAGTAAGTTCATTTTGGTGCAAACAATTCTGATGTCCATGCACAGTTCTTAATTACTATCATTTAATTCTGATTGTCATAAACTTCTTGAAGTACCCTCATATTCTATCAGATCTAATAACAGAGTTCAGCAAGATGTAGGCTACAAGATCAATATGCAAAATCAACAGTGATTTTATACACTAGAAATAAACAATTCAAAATGACATTTAAAAAACTGCATACACAATAAACCACAGGGATGAAATAATTGGGTATACACTTAACAGAAGAAGTGCAAAAACGTGCAGTCTGATTACTGAAGATAATTTCTTTTGTCATTAAGCTTTACCTTAATACATGTCAAAATTCTGTGACAGATTTTTGATCACATTTCCATTAAAAAGCACAGATTTTTAAAAACTAAAGTGAAAACTAATATACATACGTACATACACAAAATATGGTTCACAAAATATTCTCCTTGCCTTTTGAAGGTTTCATGATGCATTGTTATCGTTAGCCAGATTTTCATGATTAAACTTAACAGTTCTGAGGCTGTTCTACCGCTGATTAGGACTGGGGTGGCAGCCATTAGGGATAGGATTCATCCTGTCCTCTGAGCTTTCTGGGCGGACGTGGTGACCCTGCCAGCTCCAGCAGCCTTCTTGCCCACTGCTTTGCTGACACCCATGACAGCTGTCTGTCTCAGAAGAACCCACAGGAGGATGGTCAGAGAAGCTCCCAACACACACAAGGACTTGCCAGGAATCAATCAATGATGGCAACAGCAGCAGAATTCACGAATTTAAGGCCGTCCCAGCTTCTTACCAGAACAACAATCTTTTTTTTCCTTCAGCTCAGCCAACTTGCAGGCCACCTGAATGTGTGACCGTCCAGCACCAGGGCATAAACCAGCACTGATCTGGCCTGGATGGTTCAGGATAAACTGTCGAGCAGTGAGGTCAGCTGCTTCCACTGATGGGCTGTTTTTACTGTCACCAGCAACACTGCCACCGTGAACATCTTTGATAGACACATTCTTGACAGTGAAGCCCAGTTGATGATAGAGACTCCTGGCTAGGTGTACAGGGAGGGACCAGGGGGCCCCTTCCTCACCATCAGCAGATGGGGCTCAGAGAACCTCAGAAAAGTCAAGCAACCAGCTCCTGTGATTGGAGACTTAGCTTTCACCCAGTTAACCGATCAAAACCGTCATTCCTCACTGCTCCCGGACCAATTACAAGAACATCCCCTTTTACAGCCTATACAAAACCCTAGACAACCAACCCTCAACTGTTCCCTCCTTCCAGGACACCTACCGGCTGCTGGGAGCTTTTTCTCATTTCTTTCAACAAACAACTTCTGCTTTACACACTCTTCCTTGTCCCTGCTCCCAATTCTTTGTGGTCACGAGACATGGACACGGGGGATTAGAACCCTGATGTTCCTGCGTAAAAGAGCTGTAAAGATCTGATGGAAAGAAAAATCTGCAACAGTGTCGTCCCCAGGAGGAGCTTCTCTCAAAACTTCATGGTGCCTTTAGCAAACTTGACTGTGGTCGTGACCCGGACTGGGGCAGAGGTTACCACCACGCCAGGTTCCAGAGTGCCTGTCTCCACTCAGCCCACAGGGATGGTACCAATGCCACCGCCCAGAGAGGCAGACACAAAGGTTGCGCAGCTGGACGAGTTGATGGGAGGATGCAATCCAGGGCTTCCAGCAGCGAGGTTCTGCTGGCGTTGCCACCTCTGTGGTTAAACCAAGGCATGTTAGCACTTGGCTCCGGTGTGCTGTCACCATTCCAACCAGCATAAATGCTACTGTGTCTGGGTTGCAGCCAGTTTTCTTGATGTGGGTGCTGACTTCCTTAACGATTTCCTTGTGTCTCTTCTAACTGTAGGGTGGCTCGGCAGAATCTGTCCTGTTAACACCGCCGGTGAGTTGACCCACACCCAGGGTGTGAGCCAGAAAGCCGTGCTCATGGCTCTGCCCACTCTGGGAGATGCAGCTTCACATTCCCCAACAGCGGCGGCAGCCGTCCGGGCAGCACAGTCCTCCTGGGACGTGTCTGCACCCATGTTTCTGGTAGAGTCCCTGTGTCTGGGGCATCGGTCATAGTCACATGATACTTGCTGGCCTCAAATTTCCACGGCGTGACAGTGGTGATACCACACTCACAGCTTTCGGTTTGTCCAGGTCCCAGGCGCACTTGAAGGAGCCCTTGCCCATCTCGGCAGCCTTCTCCTCAAGTTTTTCAATGGTTCTTTGGTCGGTGCCACCGCACTTGCAGATGGAACAGCAGGCACTGGTGGGCTTGCCTGGATCCGTGTGTCCAGTGACGGTGATGTTGACCCGAGTTTCTGCCTTTCCCGTTTTGGTTTTGGCTTAGTAGTGATTTCCATGACACCTGTGTTCCGGTGGCAAACCCACTGCAAAAAAGCTGTTGAAAATAATCAAAGAAAATCTGTATAAGTAGAGAGGTTTCCTATTAATGGATTGGAAGACAATATTGTTAAATATTAATTCTCCTGAAATTAATATATTGATTCAATGCAATCCTCATTAAAAAAAAAAAAACAACTCTAGTCCAACCCTCTCCCCTTTTTGTGGAAATTGACAAGCTGATCTTGAAATTCATAATGGAAATTCAAGGGTCCCAAACAAACAGCCAAAACAGTTTTGGAAAAGAAGAGTAAGTTGGAAGACACACTTCTTTTCAAAATGCTTATTTATTTACTTGAAAGTAAGAGTCACAAAGAGAGGAGGGAGAGAGAAAAAGAGAGAGAGAGAGAGAGAGAGAGAGAGAGTGATCATCTATCCACTGGTTTGCTCTCCTAGTGGCCGCAACGGCCAAGGCTGAGCCAGGCTGAAGCCAGGAGCTGGGAGCTTCATCTGGGTCTTCCAGTGGGCGGCAGGACCCCCAAACACTCAAGCCATTTTCTGCTGTTTTTCCCAGGCCATTAGCAGGGACTGGATTGGAACGGCATCAACTGGGGCACAAACCAGCACCCATATGGGACGCCGGCATTGCAGGCAGTGGCTTAACCCACTACGTCACAGTGCCGGCCCCTCACACTTCCCAGTTATAAAACTTACTGATGTGAAATTACAAACCAAGACTGTGGCATTGAATACAAATAGACATATAGATCAACTGAAAGTCCAGAAATGAATTCACACATTTATGCCCAGTCGATTTTTGACAATGATGCTAAGTCAATTCGATGGAGAAAGGGGAGTCTTTTCAACAAACGGTGCCAAAACAGCCAGATAACACTTTGCAAAAGAATGAAGTTGGGGACAGGCATCTGGTGCCACTGCTGAGACACTGCTTGGGACGCCCACATCCTCTAAGTGGGTTTGAATCCCACCTCCACTTCTGATCCAGTTTCCTCGGAAGCAGCCAGAGATGGCTCAAATACCTGAGTCCTGCAACCATGTGGGAGCCCTGGATTGAATTTTTGGTTCCTGGTTTGGCCTGGCTCAGATCTGGCTCTGTAAGCATCTGGGGAGTGAATCAATGGATTGGAGATCTCTCCATGTGTCTGTCTACGAATCAGTCTCTCTCTCTCTCTCTCTGCCTTTCAAATAAACGAAAATAAATTTTAAAAGATGAAGTTGGATATCATATACCAGAGTTTACTAAACTGGATCAAAGACCTAAGTGTGTAAGAGCTAAAACTGTAACAAAAATAGGTGTACAAATCGTCATGTTCTTGGATTAAACAATGTTTTTTTCAGATGTTACACAGAAATCATGAGTTATTGAAGAAAAACAAATACAATGACTTCATCAAAACTAAAACATTTTGTGCTTCAAAGACACTATCATAAAGGTGCAAAGTTAACCCACAGGATGGAAAAAAATTGCAAATTCTCTATCTGATGAGGGTCTGGCATCCAGAATATATAACACACTCTGATAATTCAATAGTAAAAGACAACCCAATTTTAAATGGGCAACACATTTGATAAGACATTTATCCCAAGAAGATACATCAATGACCAATAAGCATTTGAAAAGATGTTCCAAATAACTAATCATTAGAGAAATGCAAACCCATTATAATGAGATGCTATTTCATACTCAATAGGATGACAATAATTATAAAGACACACAATAACACATACTGGGGAAAATGTGGGCTAATTGGAACCGTCACAGAGAGGGAAATTACGGCCCGGCGCTATGGTGTGGCAGGGGGAGCCGCCGCCTGCGGTGCTGGCATCCCAGGTGGGCACTGGTTTGAGTCCTGGCTGCTCCACTTCCGATCCAGCTCTCTGCTGTGGCCTGGGAAAACAGTAGAAGATGGCCCAAGTCCTTGGGTCCCTGCACCCCCGTGTGAGGCCTAGAGGAGGATCCTGGCTCCTGGCTTCAGATTGGCTCAGCTCTGGCCGTGGCAGCCATTTGGGGAGTGAACCAACAGATGGAAGACTTCTATCTCTCTCCCTTTGCCTCTGCCTCTCTGTAACTCTTGCTTTCAAATAACTAAATAAATCTTTAAAAAAAGAAAGTAAAATCATGCAGCCACTTTGGAAAACATGTTGATAGTTTGTCAAAATTTAAACATACTATTCCTATAGGACTTAGCAATTCCATTCCTAGGAATATACTTAAGAGACTTGAAAACATATGTACACATACAAACTTGCATGTGTTTGTACATTATTGATAGTAGACAAAAGTGGAAACAATTCAAATGTCTATCAGCTGATGAATGAATCAATAAAACGCCATACATTCTGTACAATAGTATGTTATTCATCTGTAAACATGAGTGAAGCACTGACACGTGCTACAAATGGATACATCTTTAACAAATTATACAAAGTAGGCCGGCGCCGCAGCTCAATAGGCTAATCCTCCACCTAGCGGCGCAGGCACAACGGGTTCTAGCCCCGTTCGGGGCGCCGGATTCTGTCCCGGTTGCCCCTCTTCCAGGCCAGGAGTGCAGTGGAGGATGGCCCAAGTGCTTGGGCCCTGCACCCCATGGGAGACCAGGAGAAGCACCTGGCTCCTGCCTTCGGATCAGCGCGGTGCGCCAGCCGCAGTGCGCCAGCCATGGCGGCCATTGGAGGGTGAACCAATGGCAAAAAGGAAGACCTTTCTCTCTGTCTCTCTCTCTCTCTCACTGTCCACTCTGCCTGTCAAAAAAAAAAAAAAAATTATACAAAGTAAAAGAACACGGATGCAAAGAGCCACATGTGGTGTGACTGTGTTGGTAATGTCCAGAACCGCAAATATACGGGATCTGGGAGTAGATGAGTGGTTGCCAGGGGACTAGGAGGTCAGGGGAGGGAGTAAGGGGACGACTGCCAGAGATTCACGGCTCCTTTTTGGAGTTCTGAAATCAGATGGTGGTGATGTTTGCACAATGGTGTAAATATACTAAGAAACACTGAATTGCATGCTTTACGCAGAAGAATCTTATGACATGTGAACTATGTTTTTTAAAAAGAGAAAGATCCAATTTTTCACTGTTAGAGGAAGAAGATTTAAGTGCAGAAGGGAGAAGACCTCAAATTGTAGCTCTGAATTGGAATTGGAGGTTTGGGCAGGAACTCATGGCGCTTTCTCTCTCTCTCTCTCTCTCTCTCTCTATATATATATATATATATATGTATGTATAATATAGATTTGAATGTGTGTGTGTGCACCTGCCCATATACCTGAGTGTGTACATTCCTTATCTTTGCCCACTGGGTCCTGGGAGCAGTGACATCCCCTAATGATGAGTATGGTCCTCCAGTCCAGATCCTGATATCTAAATACCATTCCCCACTCAGGACTCTGCTAAGGAGCCTGAGGAACCAGGGCATCTCAGAAAAATGGCTGATTGCAAGGCTGGAGTGGAGACACACATGGTCACTCTGAAACATGTAAGGGGTCAAAGAATTACATCCCACTGTCCCAGTCAGGGACAAATTGGTATCAAAATCATCATGATAATAATGATTAATAATAAACCTTTGACTATAACGTAAATTTATTTAAGTTGTGGTGTAGCAGGTAAAGCTGCCGCCTGCAATCCCAGCTTCCCATGTGGACCATGGTTCGAGATCTAGCTGCTCCACTTCAGATCCAGCTCCCTGCTAATGCACCTGGGAAAACCAGCAGAGGATGGCCCAAGTGCTTGGACCTCTGTACCCACATGGGAGACCTGGAAGAAGTTCCTGGCTTCGGTCTGGCCCAGCCCTGGTCATTGCAATGTTGTGGCCATCTGGGGAGTGAATCAACAGATGGAAGATTTCTCTCTCCCTCCCTCCCCCCTCCCTCTCTCTCCCTCGCCTCTCTCTCCCCCCCTTCTCTCCTCCTCTTTGCCTTCCAAATAAATAACATAAACCTTTAAGATGTTATCTCAAAAATTAACAAATAAAATAAGTTGGGAAAATAATTCAAACTCATAGACTAAAACACGAAGCCACATCTATACAGATGTAAACCAATAAAGGAATAAATTGAAAATGTCACAGGGGACAGGATATTTACGTAGTTTTTTAAAGTATGTAACATTTTTATTGAAAAGATGATAAGTTTAGTACATTACAGTAACTTCACTACCCTGAAAGCATTTTTATTTTTATTATCTTACAGTCCTCATACACATTAACAGACTCAGGGTGGCATACCATAACGAGCAGCACAATATAATCACCAGTTCCCACACCCTAAGAACTGCCTCGAATTTTAAGCCCAGAAGACAAACTCAGAAACTTACCAAGATGAATATTGTGTATGTAGAAAAGACCGCAGAATTCCAGCAGTCTTGACATATGCTTTCTCTCGGACCCAAAAAAAAAAAAAAAAAAAAAAAAGGCACTACAGAGTGGAAGCTGATGGTGTCCAGGTCACGGCACAGGGAACTTGAACCAGAAAACACTAAAGAACTAGACTTTCCAAAACCTCCCAGGGGTCCTGGAGTTCAGACACGAGCAACCAGGTGCACTCTGCACGTTTCAGACTCTCAGTAGTTGATTTAGTAATCGGTGATGGTGTCGTGCTGTGTACACTGCTGTCTTTGGGATTTGTGAGAAAACCTGCAGGGAAGAGCTACGCTACACAAAAGCAAGGGAGCAAAGCAACAGGTCCCCGTGGACTAACAAGGCCCCAGTACAACATTCCAAAGTACTTCCCTACACTAACTTCACGGTGGAAAAGCTTAGCAGATACCCGCTTCATCAAGACCGGGGCCGCCCACGAGGAGAGAGATCTAAACGTCGCCCCACCAGCGAGGACGCCATGAAAACTCAGCAGCCTTCCCCAGGGTCCCTGCTGCCCCCACACTCCCCAAACAGAACCAACCACGGGGAAACAGCCAATCCGGAAAGGGGAGGCAATTGTGCAGTAGTTGTTGCATGCTCATCAGATCCGTCAAGGTCAGGAATCTTAAATCGAGAGGAACTGCTGCAGACTTAAGGAGTCGCAGGAGACCTGACGACGAGATGCAGTGTGCGGTGGTGACCACAGCCGGGACAGTTGGTGAAACCTGCGAGGGGTCTCTGGATTAGATGGTGTTAGTGTTCATTTCCTGACCCCCCACCCCCGGTTTTGCTGTGGTTGGATGGGATAGTAGAACATCTGTGTTTGTGGGAAATCCTTTAGCATTTAGGAGTGCGGTGTCCGATAGGCACATAGCCTCCGACAGGCCAGGAGGGACGTTCCTCGTGTCAGTAGTATTCACATCTCCCCAGCTCGGGGTTCCGTGACGTCATGTTGGCTGCTTGACATTCCCTGTGATGGGAGGACACTTGTCCCTTGGAATCCGTGGGGCAATGACTCCTTGCCTCCTGTGCATAGCAGAATTTGTGGACTCTTAAGTTTCTTGCATAAATGGTGAGATATTTGTACATTCTCCTGTGTACTGTAAGGCATTTCTAGATTAACCACACCTGCGACATCGTGGTCTATAGTCTGCCACACTGGACTCATGAGGGAGTAATGACAAGAACAAAGTCCGTATGTATTCACATAGAGGCCAGGTTTTTCATGAATATTTTTTCTCACCCACTTGAAAGGCAGAGTGGAGAGAGAGAGAGAGATAGAGATAGAGAGAGATCTTTCATCTTTTGGTGCATTCCATAAATGGCTGCCATAACCAAGCTGGGCCAAGCCAAAGCCAGAAGCCCGGAACCCCACCCAAGTCTTTCACGTGGGTGGCAAGGCCCCTGCTGCTTCCCAGGAAGCGTTACCAGGAAGCTGGGTCACACGCAGAGATGCCGGCACTGGAACCAGGCCCTCTGACATGGGACGTGGTCACCTCCAGTGGCAGCTTAACCTCTGTGCCACAGCACCTGCTCCTGAAATATTTCTGATCTGCTGTTGGTTGAATTCATAAAAGCAGGGCCCATGAATTTGGAAGACCAACTGTATTCACACCATGGAAACTGGCAAATGCTGTAACTCTGGCTTTTTGTTTAACTCTGGCTTTTTGTTTATTTATTTGCTTATTTATTTATTTATTAGTTTAGGAGATGGCCTCTATTGAGTTTATGCACCTGACTGGAAATAACTGCACAAAACCAAACATTTATTACGGTAACTTCTGCATCCCAATTCAAATCCAAATGACTTTTTTTTTTTTAACAGTCAACTCAATGGAACCCACCATTTCAGAGTCAACAGCTGCACTGACGCCACAGTGACACTTGGCTATGGTTAAGACTTGAATGCAGAAATTTGGTTGGTTGGAAGGCTACTCAAACTTCCAACTCCTCCAAACTGAATCACAAAAAAAGGCAAACCCATGTTTTTCACGGAGGTCCAGGCCGTGGAATCAGCAACACCGGCAGCTGTTGGAGCACCTGGAGCGCTGGGGTAATGAGGAACCCGGGTCTCCTTTGGACAGTCCCCTTCTTGCCCTTGTTTCGATGGGAGCCTGGTGGCAGCTAGAGCGACCCCACACAGCAGCTGTGGCCTTGACCACAGAGTCCCCTCCGCATCTCCACCAAGGGCAACTCGCAAGTGCTGGGGGTGGGGATAGCCTTGCCTTTAAGTCTTCTGATGCATTCCCTGCAGCGCCCACGCCCTTCGTGGAGGGACCCCAGGGTGGCTGCACTGTGCACAGCGGCCATGGCGCCCATACGTGCGTGTGGGTGGGCAGGGAGGGCGGCCCGCGGGGAACCGCAAGCCGGCGCTCTGTGAGCGGAAAACCGTTCATCCGACCCGGCGGGAGTCCCAGCCCCGCTCCCTCGTGGCCCCGCACCGCCACCCCAGCTGCCCACCCAGGCTTGTTCAGCCTGCGTAGACGACGGTGAAGCATTGGCCCACACACCAGTCCTTGGACCATGTTTCCTGTTTCCGACTTTTTTTTTTTTTTGGTAAATTTGTGATTACTTAAAAAATTAATTTGGGGTCAGCACAGTGGGGTAGTTGGTAAAGCCGCGCCTGCAGTGCCAGGGTCCTATATGGATGCAACTTCGACTCCTGGCTGCTCCACTTCTGATCCAGCTCTCTGCTGTGGCCTGGGATAGCAGTGGAGGATGGCCCAAGTGCTTGGGCCCCTGCACCCACGTGGGAGACCTTGAAGAAGCTCCTGGCTCCTGGCTTTGGATCAGCTCAGCTTTAGTTGTAACGGCTGTCTGGAGAGTGAACCAGCGGATAGAAGACCTCTCTCTCTGTCTCTCTGCCTCTCTGTAACTCTGCCTTTCAAATAAATAAAAAATTAATTTTAAAATACAGGTTAATGAGTGACTACTGCAAACCTTTCCAGCAAGGCTTGCAATAAGCACGATTCTTTGGCAGTGTTTAGAGCGAACAGAAATGCTTCTTTACTGTCTCCTCATATCCTTGGCGATTCTGCAAGGTAGAAATAATCACACTCCTTGAAGAAACAAGCAAATTAAGACCTAGACAAGGCATGATCTTAAATTTTAGGACAGTGGCTCTTTTTATTCTTCTTTGAACTGTTTTTATTTCTTCTTTATCCGTGGTACTGTACTAACATATCCCTCGGTGTATAATAATTGCTCAACAAATGATGGCTAAACACCAGTGTTAAAGGCAGACCTTATGACTCTTACTCTGATATATTTGCTTTCTAAGATACCTTTTTCAATTTTAATTCTAAGTACACAGTGTGGAAGATGCAATTAGAAAATGAATTTATTTTGGTGTTGCATATATGACTGATTTTCCAAAATTAATGGAAAATGTGTATTATGAAAAAACTGTGCAGGTATTTCAAAATATTTTTCACCAAAATAAACTTATCTTTCATTTGGTCTTTTACTTATTTTCTTCTTTATTTGAAAGGCAGGGAGAGAAAGAGCCATCTGCCGTCCTCCTTCTGGTTCACCTGCAACCGCCAGGACTGCGCAGGCGCAAGCTGGGAGTCGGGGCTTCCATCCGGGGCTTCCACTGAGTGCCGGAACCGCCGCCTCCGCCATCTTCTCTCCTTGTATCTTCAGCCTCCATTTTCCTTGTCTCTGTCATGGAAAGAAGCTTAAAGTCGTCTCCCCAGCAGCGGAGCCACCTCCTCTGCACAGAGTCCCGAAGCTTTATTTCCACTTCCTTGTGAGTCCTAGTGTGTAGTCTTGGTTCCTGGCCCCACGTCTGGGAAAATTCGCCAGGGTTGTTGGTTTTTTCCTTGGCAGTGGCCTTGTGCTCCTCAGTAAACAGCCAGGACTGAAAGGAGGAGGAAGGAGAGGGCAGATTCCCCAGTGTTTGAAAGAACTGGAGGGTGAGGGGCAAGATTTGGACTATTTTCTTCTCTTTTTAGCCTTCGGTGGGGACTGTCGTGACCCTATGAAGTCAGCTGTCCTCTTTCGTTTCAAGAAATCGATTTGTTTCCTAGAACAACTGAGCCAGCGACTGGGGAGACCTTTGTCCAGGTGTTGCTGGGACCTGGGTCAGAGCGTGTGCTGTGGTTGGAAGGTGACTGTTTCTACTAGCAGCACATCCGGCTCAAAAGGCAGATGGACCTGCTGCTGAAATGAGAACCTAGAACTCAAGTCAAGTAGAGCTCCGTCTGAATTCACCACAAGACATTCGTTGCTTAACAAGTGTGAAGCACACGCTACCTGTGCAAATGTGGTCGTTTACTGAGATGTTAATTTGCATTTTCATTCGCAAAATGGTAAATGGTCTCCCTTCCCCAGCCTCCCCACCACCAAATAGCCAAAGCAGGAGTTTCCAGACTCCTTTATTTTATTTATTTATTTATTTTTGACAGGCAGAGTGGATCATGAGAGAGAGAGAGACAAAGAGAAAGGTCTTCCTTTGCCATTGGTTCACCCTCCAATTGCCACGGCAGGCGCACTGCGGCGGGTGCACCGCGCTGATCCGAAGGCAGGAGCCAGGTGCTTCTCCTGGTCTCCCATGGGGTGCAGGGCCCAAGCACTTGGGCCATCCTCCACTGCACTCCCTGGCCACAGCAGAGGGCTGGCCTGGAAGAGGGGCAACCGGGACAGAATCCGGCGCCCCAACCGGGACTAGAACCCGGTGTGCCGGCGCCGCAAGGCGGAGGATTAGCCTAGTGAGCCACGGCGCCGGCCTTCCAGACTCCTTTAAATCAGCACCCTTTGCCCTCTGCCTCGGATGACCAGTGTGGGAAGGTCTGACAGGGACGAGGCCTTTGAGGGCTGAGAGACGTGGAGCAAGCCAACAGCAACTGCCAGCAGGCAGGGGAGAGAGGTAAAATGAGGGATAGCTCCCCAGATAATAGGAAAGGTAGGGTAGGATGGGGCATGTTATGGGATCCAGAAAAGTGAAACCAGCAGGTCGTCGTCGTCCTCTTCTTCTTCTTTTTTAAAAGATTTATTTGTTAATTTGAAAGGTAGAGTTACAGAGAGAGGGAGAGACAGAAAGAGAGGTCTTCCATCCACTCATTCACTCCCCAAATAGCTGCAGCAGCAGGAACTGGGCAGATCTGAAGCCAGGAGCCAGGAGCTTCTTCTGGGTCTCCCAAGTGGGTGCAGGGGACCAAGCACTTGGGCCATCTTCTTCTGCTTTTCCAGGCCATAGTAGAAAGCTAGATCAGAAGTGGAGCAGCCGTGACACAAACCAGCACCCATATGGGATGCCAACACCACAGGTGGAGGCTTAGCCTACTATGCCACAGCACCAGTCCCTGGCAGGTCTTCTGTGGGCCGAGCAGAGGGAGTTGTGACTCCAGGTACAGAGACCCTGGGCCTTGACCAAGACCTCCTGTGCTTACGCTTGCCTCCAAGGCAGCAGAAATTACACCGGCAAGGCTGGCTGGGACCACGGATCTAGCAGAGTCCGGCCTGGGTTGACCATTGGAGGGTGTCTCCACCAGTATTCTAGACCATACAAGCTACCAAGAATCTCTGTGCAAACTTAGAGAGCGAGCAGAGGGCCTCCCCAAACATGGCCGAAATGGAATTCTGCAGCAGCCAGGCGGGCGGGGCACATCAGTGGACTTAGTGAATGAGCATTTGCTTCTACCCGAGCCAGCTCCCAGGGAGTTCAGTGCACACCCATCAGATAAACACCGACTTTGATCCACATGACAATCTTTATCCTTCTTTTACTTTCAAATTTTATCTATATGGGTATATTCAATTTAATAGTTTACAAGAGTCCGATAAGCCTTGTCACATACAGAATCTCATTAGACTTCGATGGCGAATATGGCAGGTGCTGTCTGATTTGCTGAAGTCTTTTCATGGCCTGTTGCCATCTTGGGGAGCCTCGGGTGGGTCCCCTGCTGTCCCATGCATTCTCAGGATTGGCCACCAGCACTTCCGGCCTTAACATTTGTCGATATGTTGATTTCTCTAACTCTCATTCTTTTGATCTGCCTTGCCCCATGCATACAGGGACACCCTGTGGGTGATCCTCATCAATACTCCATGTCTGGCTGAGCTCTTGGCTAATTCCAATCTTCTCAATATGGGGGCTCTTCTACTTCTTTGTTTTAATTTGTCCAGAATAATAAGCATATGAGGGTACTCAAAAAGTGCATAGGAAAATAAATTTAAAAGAGAAGTTTATTTGGGGGCAAAACGATTTTGAAATCCATGCATTTTTTTTTTAAGATTTATTTATTTATTTATTTGAAAGAGTTACACAGAGAGGAGAGGCAGAGAGAGAGAGAGAAGTCTTCCATCCGATGGTTCACTCCCCAATTGACCACAATGGCCGGAGCTGCACCAATCCGAAGCCAGGAGCCAGGAACTTCCTCCAGGTCTCCCACGTGGGTACAGGGGCCCAAGGACTTGGGCCATCCTCTACTGCTTTCCCAGGACATAGCAGAGAGCTGGATTGGAAGAGGAATATCCGGGGCATGAACTGGCACCCATATGGGATGCCGGCACCCCAGGTAGAAACTTAGCCTTAGTACCAGCCTCAAAAAATCTCTACAGATGTGGAGATGGTGCAGTATACAGACTGCCACTGGTCACTGAAGCTTCCGGGTCCTGAGTGGCCATCAGAACAACCCTTCAAATTACAGAAGGGGACAAGTGAGCCCAGTGAAAGAAGATGACCTGTTCCTGCCACCCAGCTGGAACCACAGCCCTAGACTTTTTATTATTGTTATTATTAAAGTTTTATTTACTTATTTGAAAGTCAGAGTTACAGAGAGAAGGAGAATGAGAGAGAGAGAGACAAGGAAAGAGAGCGCGTGCGCGAGAGAGTCCATCTGCTGTTTTACTCCCCAAGTGGCCACAATGACCAGGGCTGGGCCAGGCTGAATCCAGGAGCCAGGGGCTTCTTCAGGGTCTCCCACGTGGGTGGCAGGAGCCCAAGTACTTGGGCCATCTTTGGCTTCTTTTCCATGTCCATTAGCAGGAAGCTGTATCAGAAGTGGAGTGGCTGGGATTTGAACTGGTGCCCATATGAGATGCTGATGTTGCAGGCAGTGGCTTTATCCACTATGCCACAATGCCACCCCTGTCTTTTTTTTTTTATGAGAAACATTGTCCATCTGCTGGTTCACTCTCCAAATGCCCACAACAGCTAAAGCTGGGCCAGGGCAAAGCCAGGAGCCCAAACTCCATCCAGGTCTCCTATGTGGGTGTCAAGAGTTCAACCGCTTGAACCATCATCTGCTACTTCCCAGGATGCATTAGCAGGAACGTGGATCAGAAGTAGAGCAGCAGGATTCAAACAAGCATTCTGATAGGGTATGTGGGTGTCCTAGGTGGTGGCTTAACCCAGTGTGCCAAAATGCTTGCCTCCAGCCTCAGACTTTTTGATGCCTACTCCAAGGAGTTAAGCTAATTGAGATTTGGGAGCTTTATATATTTCTCTCACTTAACTTTGAAGAAATACACTTGCACATTCACAGAGTTAATGTACCCTTCATTTTGTGGTACTGGTAACTCTGTAAAAGATAGGCTTGCCAGATTAAATCCAGGATGGCTGGCTAAATTTGAATTTCAGACAAACAATTGTTACTTATATTAAAAAGCTATTCACGGGGCCTACACTGTGGTGCAGTGGGTTAGACCACTGCCTTCGACCCCCGGCATCCCATTCAGAGCGCTGGTTCAAGTCCTTGTTCTGCTTCTAATCTACCTCCTGGTTAATGCACCTGGGAAGGCAGCAGAGGATGGCCCAAGTACTTGGACCCTTGCCACAACCGTGGGAGATCCAGATGGAGTTCCTGGCTCCTGGCTTCAACCTGGCCCAGCCCTGACAATTTGGCCATTTGGAGCATGAACCAGCTTCCTGTCTGTCTGTCAGTCTCTGCCTTTCAAGTAAATAAAATAATTTTAAAAGACTTATTTATTTATTTATTTATTTGAAAGACAAAGTTACAGAGAGAGAGAGAGAGAGGACAGAGAGAAAGATCTTCCATCTGCTGGTTCCCTCAACAGATGGCCACAACTGCCTAGGATGGGCCCGGCCAAAGTTAGGAGTCAGGAACTTCTTCCAAGTCTCCCACATGGGTGGCAGGGGCGCAAGCACTTGGACCATCTATCCACTGCTCTTCCCAAGCCTTTAACAGGGAACTGGATTGGAAGTGGAGCTGCTGGGACTTGAACCAGTAACTACATGGGATGCTGGTGTTACAGGTAGCAGCTTTACTGGCATACCACAATGCAAGCCCAAAATATTTTTAAAAATATTTATTTATTTATTTGAAGAGTTACAGAGAGGAGAGGCAGAGGGGCGGGGGTCTTCCATTCTCTGGTTCACTCACCAATTGGCTGCAACGGCTGGAGCTGCGCCAATCCAAAGCAGGAGCCAGGAGCTTCCTCTGGGTCTCCCACGTGGGTGCAGGGACCCAAGGACTTGGGCCATCTTCTTCTGCTTTCCAGGCCACAGCAAGAGAGCTAGATCGGAAGTGGAGCATCTGGGACTCAAATCGGCGCCCACATGGGATGCTGGCACAGCAGGTGGTGGCTTTACCTGATATGCCACAGCACCAGCCCCCCCCAAAATATTTTTAATGCTATTCATTACTTATCTGTATTGTTATTTGCTAAATCTTACATTTTTGATCCCTACATGGGTCCAAAGGTCTATGGAAATATGTACTCATAGTGTAGTGGGAATCAAGGAAGAGGTGACACGAGGTTAATATCCTAATTTGACCATTTACAGACTTTGTGATCTTGGACGAGTTACTTAACCCTTCTGAGCCACAAAGAGATGTAGCAAGAATTAATTGATGTAAACATAAGGGAAAACTGCTAGCAATTTCCTTATGTGTGGTTGACACCCAAAAATGGGCAATTACTTTTGTAATTTCTTATAATAACACTCTTTCTGAGGTCCTTATCCTGGTCAAAAAAGGGTAAGAGTAGATCCTGGGTGAGTAGCTTGTAAGTGGTCATCTGAACTGGACACTTGTACACTCCGCTCCATCCTCCACTACAACCAGAAACATTCACTACAGTAAGCAGAATGTAGGTGTGGGCACGTACGGCAGGCCATGTTAGGTGCCTCCTGAAGGTGGATCCGTGTTTGGTAGAATGAGAGGTTTATGCAGTTGGGGTACTAAGAAAAAGAATATAAAGCTAAGTGTATAAAATTAGGTGCAAGACATTGGAAGGGGCTGAACACACAAAACACCCTGACACTTTAAGCTTCATTGCTCTCAGCGAACCCTTCTGATGTTTGCCCAATACCCATCTCCCATTTAATTTTTAACAGAATCCAAATTTTCTTTGGGTGGCAATATCTCCAGCTTTGAGACTACGAAAAGTCCATCTGTTCCCGGGATGTCCTGCAGCGAGGCGGGGCTGTGTGACCTGGTGCAGACCAAGGGGGGTCAGCACTCGGGAAAGCAGCTTGCACAGAAACGAGGGTTTCCCTGCAGATAGCAAACTCCACCCGCAAACTTTTGGTTTTGCTCTGGATTCCAGAAAGCACAGCAGCTGTCTCGCCATCATGAAGACAGACACGTTGACAGGATGCTCAGAAAGACAGAAGGTGTTTGCATCCCTGGTGGACCAGGTGGTCCATCCCCAGAATTCCTGTTACGTGGGAAAAGTAAATCCCTTTATCCCAGCCACTATAGTCTGGTTTCTGATAGTTGGGAGTGAAATACAATCCTAACTGGTACAGCACCAGATTTACTTGGATTCAAATTGACAACCCTGATGCACCGTTTGGGTGACTTTAAGCAAGTTACCAAAGTCTCTGTAACTTAATTAGCATATTGGTGAAACAAGGGACCTGTGATGATTGCCTCTCAGAATGTAGAACTCAGAAACAGATTCGTGTGTCTGTGGGAGGTTGATATATGTTACAGGAGGCTTCACAAATGAATGGAGAAAGGTGAGATTATTTAGTAGGTGGTGCTGGGGAAACTCACTCACTCTGCAAGAAGAATATAAAATTGGATCCTTACTTCCTATGATATGAAAAAATCCTCAAATGGATTAAAATCCTATCTACGAAAGATAAAAACTGTAAAACTAGTAGCAGAAAAATGTAACATTACATCTTGGACATGTTGGCATGGGCATGAAATTTAAAAGCAAGAGCCAAAGATACAAATTTTAGGGGAAAAATAATGGATTTACTGACATAAAAATCAATATATTTTTAAGTAAAAGCTACCGTGACCAAAATTAACAGATGGGTGGATCAGAGAAGACTTTTAAAAAATTTCTTTATTTGAAAATCAGACTTAGGGAGAGGCAAAGGAAGAGAGCAAGAGAAAGAGAGAGAGAGAGAGAGAGAGAGAGAGAGAGAAGGAGATAGAAAGAGTGGTCTTCCATCTGCAGATCCACTCCCCAAATGGCTGCAATGACCGGGGCTGGGCCAGGCCCAAGTCAGGAGCCAGGAGCTTCATCCAGGTCTCCCACATGGGTGCAGGGGTCTAAGCACTTGTGCCACCTTCCACTGCTTTCCCATGCGCATTAGCATGGAGCTGGATCAGAATTGGAATAGCCGGGACTTGGATCGGTACTCACATGGCTGCTGGTGCTGTAGAATGCCCCTGGAGAAGACATTTTTAACCTGAAACCAACAGGAAATTGCTCTCTAGAATCAAGAGTCTAGGCTTGCACTGTCCGGCAGAACTGCCGCCAGCCACACGAGGTGGTCGGGAGCTTTCTGTGTGACCTAGCTCACGTTGAGATGCAATGCAAGAGCAAAATACATGCTTGATTCTAAAGTCAGTGTGTACAAGGGAATATAAAGTATCTCAACACTTTTGACATGTTTATTAGATGCTGAAATGATAATATTTTGTTGTTTTTTGAGTGAGAGACAGAGAAACAGAGAGAGCACTCCCAGCTCAAGTATCTGGGTCCAAGCTGGCTAGGTCCGGCCAAGGTCGGGAGTTGGGAACTCACTCCAGGTCTCCTGTATGGGTGGCAGGAATGTAACTGCTTGAGCTATCACCACTGCCTCCCAGGTTCTGCCTTAGCAGGAAGCTGGAGTCAGGAGCAGGAGCTGCGAATTGAACCCAGGCCTTCTGATGTGGAATGCAGCTGTTCTAACTGGCGTCTCAGCTATTGGGGCAAACATCTGATCCCTGATAATATTTTAGATATTTTGGGTTAAATAAAAAACACTGTTTGTGCCAGGCATTGTGGGGTAGTGGTTAGATTGCCACTTGGGACACTCACATCCCATACTGGAGTGCGTGGGGTCAAGTTCCTGCTCCACTTCCTATCCAGCTTCCTGCTAATGTGCACCCTGGGAGGCAGCAGGTGATGGCTCAAGTGCGTTGATTTCTAACACCTGTCACTCCCTGTCTTCATGGGGGAACGACACAGGACCCTGCGTTGTTCTTTCGTCTGCTCGGCCCTCCCCGGGTTTGCTGCTGGTTCTTCCCGGGTTGGCTACCGTCCCTTCCACCTCCGTGGAAGGGCGGTTCCCCCTGCCACTTTCCCCACTTCCGCGGGGGAGCGGCACACCGCTGGTCGGCTCTCTCGGGGGCTGCACAGGTGTTCCCTTTAGATGTTCCTGGTGCATGTTGTCTCTCTCCTCCTTTATAGTCCTCTTCCACCAATCCCAACTCTGCTACCCACACGCCGAGTACGCTGCTCTCCTCCAATCAGGAGCAGGATCAGCTCCTGCAGGTCATCACTCAAGTTGGCGAGAGGCAGCTGCGTAGAAGCTGTTTACTCCTCTCCCAGCGCCATATTGTGGGAGAGCAGATGCATAGAATAAGTCTTAATTCGAGTAACTTAGTCTAGTCCGAGTTGCTCCCCACAGACACCCATTTGAGAGACCTAGATTGGAGTTCTGGGCTCCTGGCTTTGACTTGGTCCAGTCCTGGCTGTTGTGGTCATTTGGTGAGTGAACTAGCAAATGGAAGACTCTCCCCCCTCCTCCCTCTCTGCCTTTCAGTATAAAAGCATTTCTTTAAAAAATATTGTTAAGGAAATGGCCTGGTGGCGTAGTAGGTTAAGCCACTGCCATATGGGCACTGGTTTGTGTCTCGGCTGCTCCACTTCTGATCTAGCTCCCCTGCTAATGGCCTGGGAAAAGCAGCAGAGGATGGCCCAAGTGTTTGGGCCCCTGCCACCCACATGGGAGGTCTGGAAGAAGCTCCTGGCTTCTGGCTTCTGATCGGCCCAGCTCCAGCCATTGTAGCCATTTGGGGAGTGAACCAGCAGATGAAAGACCTCTCTCTCTGTCTCTCCTTCTCTCTGTCTGTGACTCCGCCTCTCAAATAAATTAAAATATTTTTTAGAAAAGAACTATAATCTAATGAACATCATTTTTAAAAAAAGATTTGCTTATTTATTTGAAAGGTAGAATTACACAGAAAGACAGAGATCCTCTAACCGCTGATTCACTCCTCAAATGACCACAATAGCTTGGGCTGAGCCAGGCCAAAGCCAGGAGGCTGGAGCATCATCTGAGTCACCAACATGGTGGCATAGACCCAAGCACTTGGGTCATCTTCCACTGCTTTCCCAGGCGCATGAGCAGGGAGCTGGATAGGAAACGGAGCAGCCAGGACTCAGACCTGTGCTTGTATGGGATGCTGGAGTTGCATCCAGTGGCTTGACCGTCTACGTCACAGCACGAGTCCCTAGTGAACATCACTTCTGTGACCACTAGCCAGTTCAGCTAAATAGGGGAGAGGCTCTGATGGGGCCAGATCTGGTGTAATGGGTTAAGCCTGGAACGTCATCTAAGTCACCAGCATGGGTGGCAGAGGCCCGAGCACTTGGGCCATCTTCCACTGCTTCCCTAGGCCACAGCAGAGAGCTGGATCGGAAGAGGAGCAGCTGGGACACAAACTGGTGACCATATGGGATGCAGGGGCTGCAGGCAGAGGCTTAGCCCACTACGCCATAGCACTGGCCCCTAGATTATGGTTCTTGGTACTTGGTCTCTGCTTCCCACAAGGGCAGCCTGGGTGGACTCTGGTGCTGCCACATCTTTCTGGTTGCGTCACTGGATGTCACCTGGCCATCTCCTCTGCAAAGGGGCAGGATGAGTCAAGGGTGTCCTTGGTCATTTACAGCCATCACCGCACCTCACATGTGTCTAACCCTTGCACTGGTTGAAAGCCTATCTTTGGAATCCCCTGGGAACATTCAGTCCATTCCTCCTTACATCACGGAGAGAGGCAGGGAGCCAGCAGCCAAGGTTGTGTGCCAGCCCAGCCTTGGTTCAAATTCCAGCTCTGCTACTTATCAGCTGTCTGACCCTCTGGAGTTTACCTCCTGAGCATCTGTGTTTTCATCTGTAAAATGGAAGGGAAAACCAGCTTCCTCTTAGGTTTGTTGTGAAGTTAATAAGAAGAAATAGTGCCGGCGCCGCGGCTCACTAGGCTAATCCTTCACCTGCGGCGCCGGCACACCGGGTTCTAGTCCCGGTGGGGTGCCAGATTCTGTCCCGGTTGCTCCTCTTGCAGGCCAGCTCTCTGCTGTGGCCAGGGAGTGCAGTGGAGGATGGCCCAAGTCCTTGGGCCCTGCACCCCATGGGAGACCAGGAGAAGAACCTGGCTCCTGGCTTTGGATCAGTGTGATTTGCCAGCCGCAGTGGCCATTGTGGGGTGAATCAACGGCAAAGGAAGACCTTTCTCTCTGTCTCTCTCACTGTCCACTCTGCCTGTCAAAAAAAGAAAGAAAAAAAAGAAGAAATAGTAACAAGAGGAGCAAAAAGAGAACATGGAAGTGCACTTCAAAAAGTTCATAGAAAATGGAATTAAATGATACATTTATTTTGATGGTGCAGAAGATTTTGAGATCCATGCCTAAGAGACATCTTCAGAAAGGTTTATGAAAATGTGAATTATGATAAAGCATTGCATGGATTTCAGATTTTCTCACATGAAAATAATTCTTTCTTCTAATTGCAGATTTTTTTTAATTTGAAAGGCAGAGGGTTGAGGGAAGATCTTCCATCCACCTGTTCACTATCCCAGGGCTTTCAACAGCCAGGGCTGAGCCAGGTCAAAGCTAGGAGCCCGGAACTCAATTCAGGTCTCCCAGGTGGGCGGCAGGGATCTGTCATCTGCTGCCTCCCGAAGTGCACACTAGAGAAAGCTGGAACTGGGAGCAGAGCTGGGGCTTGAATCCGGGCACTTTGATATGAGATGTCTGTGTCCCAAGTGGTGTCTTAACTGTTACGCCAAACAGCTACCACATTGTTTCCATGAAATTTCTGAAGTCTCCTTGTATGTACAGGGCATAGCACAACTACTGAAAATCTGTATGTATCTCGTATGGAAACAAGACCTGGAAGGAAACCTAAAATATTGACAACAGTCAGGTAAATACCAAATGAGACAGATCCTCGATAAGCACTCAGCAACTAGGAGCTATCCTTTTCCATTTCTGCTCCTTCAGGTGGGATCATGAGTAATGATTATCTTCTTCTCTATAATTGTTGGTATTTCCCCCACACTTTCTAAAGTGAAGGCACTATTCTGTTTAAATGAACAAACATTTGCTCGAGCCCCTACTATGGCCCAGGCACCATGTAAATCCAGGCTGAGATGATGTGATGGTGTTTTTATTGTTGATGCGGGGGTGGGGGGAGAGGACCCTAAAAAGATCTCACATCTGCTGGTTCATTCCCGAAATGCCCTCAAAGGCCAGGCCAGGCCTGGGCCAGGTCAAAGCCAGGAGCCAGGAACTCAATCTGGGCCTCCCACATGTGTGATAGGAAGCTGACTACCTGAACGGTTAGTCCCTGTGTACACATCAGCAGGCATCTGGAAAGAGAGTGGAGCCCAGGCACTCCACTATGGGATGCAGGTATCTCAAGTGACGTTTGAATCTCTGCGCCAAGTGCCCACACCTATTGCCGCTCTTGCTCCTGCTCTTTTTATTGTACATCAACAAGAGACCCTAGGACGAAGCATCTTCCCCCAGGCTTTCAGATCACTCCTCACCATTGCACACCTTCTTTCTTTTGTCCTCACTACTGTCCCTGGGTACAGTAAGAGGCATCAACAACTTTGTAGCCCATTCCATCACCCATTACAGGTGGAGACCAACCTGCGGCTCCCCTCCTCTCCCCAGCACCCTTCCCTGTTTCACCTACTCCCTCTCACCTCCCCTGCTGTTCCATTCCACTTTCTGCAGGCCATACATGCTCGAGGTGAGCTTGTGGGGTGGAGGGATTTCGGGCTGCTGCTGCCTGCTGGGTTGCTGCTAGCCCTGGCCATGCCCGGCTGCAGGGACCACTCTCTGGCCTCCTACGTGGTGCTGTTTACTACCTCTCCACGCTCACTCTTGCTCACTGAACGACAAAATCAGGTGATATAAAATACTCTGGCTCAAATGTTAAGAGTCCTCAAGTTCAAGTCCCCAAAGATCGATGATACTGGCTACAATTTATTCTGCGTTTACTCCCTGCCCTTTGATATATTTTCTTGCTAATGTTTCAGAAAACCCAGAAACATGTTTAAAGAAAGACAGGCATGTGTCTCAATGACAGGGCTGCCTTCTGAGGACCGTGTCCCTAGGTGATATTGTCGTCGTGTGGACCACACCCGTGCGCTCACACAGACCTAGAGGGGGTGGCCTACTGCACCCCTGTACTGTTGCTACAGTCCACTGCTGCCAGGTACAAGCCTGGGCAGAGTGACACTGTGCGGTGATAGGCAGTTCTAACATCTGAACGTAGGGAAGGTACTGTAAAAACAAAGCATAAAGAATTTTAAAATGGCCCCTGTGCAGGGCACTTACTGTGAATAGAGCTGGCGGGACTGGACGTTGCCCCGGGTGAGGGAGGGAGGGAGTGTGAGTGAAGGTGAAGGCCTAGGACGCCAGTGTCCACCCTGCACACTCCAGAGACACTGTGCACTGGGGCCCCATTGAAGTTCTCAATCCTGGTGTTTTTCTTTGATGATAATCAGCCTTAGCTTGCTGTAATGCTTTTACTTTATAAACTTTAAAACTTTTTAATGTTTTGACTCTTTTTAAAAAAGATTTATTTATTTATTTGAAAGGCAGAGTTACAGAGAGGCAGAGAGAAAGACAGAGAGAGAGAGAGAGGTCTTCCATCTACGGGTTCACTCTCCAAATGGCTGCAACAGCTGGAGTTGGGCCAATCTGAAGCCAGGAGCTTCTTCCGGGTCTCCCATGCAGGTGCAGGGGCCCATGCACTTAGGGCCATTTTCTACTGCTTTCCCAGGCCATAGCAGAGAGCTGGATTGAAAGTGGAGCAGCCGGGACTCAACCCAGTGCCCAAATGGGATGCCGGCACTGCAGGCAGTGGCTTTAATTGGTACGCCACAGCAGCAGCCCCAATGTTTTGACTTTTGTAACATTTAGTTTAAAACACATTGTACTGCTGTCCTGAAATATTTTTTCTTTATATTCTTATTCTATGAGTTTTTTACTGTTTAAATTTTTTATTTTGAAATTTTTACTTAGTTTATTTATTTATTTATTTGAGAGACAGACGGACAGACACAGACAGACACACATGCACAGAGTTCCCATCTGCTGGTTCACTCTGCAGATGCCGGCAGTGATCAGGGCTGGGCCAGACGGGAGCTGGGAGCCAGGAACTGCGGCTGGGTCTCCCAGGTGGGTGGCAGGGCCCCAGACACGTGGCGGCCGTGTGCTGCCCCCCAGGGTCTAGGCTAGCAGGAAGCTGGAGCCAGACCTCGAGCTGGGAGTGAAACCCAGGTGCTCCAGTGTGGGATACGGGCGTCCCAAGTGGTATCTTAATCAACCAGGCCAAACACCCAGCATTCAGTTTTTTCTGATTTTTACATAAACGCACATGTGAGCCTGGGCCTGCGCAGGGTCAGAGTCATCAGCACCACGGTCTTCCACCTCCACAACTCATCCCACGTCTCATCCCGCCGGAAGGCTTCTGGGGCAGGGAAGCCGTCCTCTCCTGGGCTAACAAGGCCTCCTTCTGGACACCTCCCAGAGCACCTGCCTGAGGCCAGCTGACAATGAACTTGGGTTTTGATCTAAGCAGAAGAACATTAAAAAGTAAAGACAACAAGGATGCCTAAGCCAGCAACACAGTGGTTCATTATCACGATCGAGTGTTGCACAGTGTGCATGACTGTGAGTGCGCTCTTCTGTGGTCTGGTGGCACAGCAGGCTCGAGCACACCAGCACCACCACAAACACGTGGTGCACTGTGACGTCGCGATCGCTATGACGTCACCCGGTGGGAGGAATTTTAACCTCCCCATTGTCATCTTTTTAAAAATTTATTTCTTTATTTTTATTTAAAAAAAAATTTTATTCCCTCCCCCCAACCCAACTTGCCCCACTGTAATCTTATGGGATCACCAGTGTGTATTTGGTCTGTCCTTGGCTGACAGGTTGTTATGTGGCTCAAATGTATGAAAGAATGGGCCAGGCATGGTGGTGCAGTGGGTTAAGCCACTGCTTGGGATGCCCACATCCCGTACTAATTACTCCACTTCTCATTCCAGCTGCCTGCTAATATTGGGAAGCAGTGGGTAAAGACTCAATTACTTGAGTTCCTGTCACACACATAGAGGACCAGGATGGAGTTCCTGGCTCCTAGCTTTGGTCTGGGCATCCCTGGCTGTTGCAGCCATTTGAGGAGTGAACCAGCAGATGAAAGATTCTCTCTCTCTACCCCCCTCTCTGTCTCTCTCTGCCACTCTGTCTTTCAAATAAATAAATAAATCTTAAAAAATAAGAAAGTATAAATGATTGCCAGCAGTCATTGAATCCAGTGGTTTTAAAAATTGTTCAGGGGGGTGGTGTTGTGGCATAGTGGGTAAAGCCTCTGCCTGCAGTGCCAGCATCCCATACGGGCACCAATTCGAACCCTGGCTGCTCCACTTCCAATCCAGCTCTCTGCTATGGCCTGGGAAACCAGCAGAAGATGGTCCAAGTCCCTGGGCCCCTGCACCCACGTGGGAGACCTGGAAGAAGCTCCTGACTCCTGGCTTCAGAGTGGCCCAGCTCTGGCCATTGCAGCCATTTGGGGAGTGAACCAGCAAGTGGAAAAATCTCTCTCTCTCTCTCTCTCTCTTCCTCCCTGTCCCTCTCCCTCTCCCTCTCCTTCTCCCTCTCTAATTCTCCTTTTTAAGTAAATAAACAAATCTTAAGAACAAAACCCTGTCTGGGTACAAAAGGCTCTTTTGTCACAGCACGGAGCTCGTTGTGGAACTTCACTCAACTCCATGTTATCCTCTCAGAGAACAAGCCAATGTAGCCACGCTATGTGAATGCGCAACATTTTATTATTATTTATTTATTTTGAAAGTCAGAGTAACAGAAAGGAAGAGAGAGAGAGAGAGAGAGAGAGAGAGAGAGATCTTCCATCCGCTGGTTCCCTCCCCAGATGGCGGCAGCAGCCAGCACTGGGCCAGGCTGAAGCCAGGAGCCAGGAGCCTCTTCCAGGTCTCTCACGTGGGTGCAGGGGCCCACACACTTGGACTACGTTCCACTGCTTTCCCAGGCCATTAACAGAGAGCTGCCTCTGAAGTGGAGCCGCCAGGACTTGAACCAGTGCCCATATGGGATGCAGTCATCACTGGCAGTAGCTTAACATGCCACATCACAACGCTGGCCCCGTCAGCACTTTTTTTTTTAAAGAGATGAGACTAAGCACAGCTTTCTTTGCATGCTCTCTCTAACTTGAGGCTGCCACTTGCTTATTTGCATGGTCATTTTGAACATTTGTCAGACATCCTATTTACTGGGGCCCTTGGTGAGTCTGACTCCCAGTAGAAAAATGGTAGGAAGTAGCAAAAGGCGGGGAGAGCACCATTAAGTGAGAACAGAAATGGGAATGACCGGGCATCGAGGGCCTTTTCTGGGAGTGTTTTCATTGCAAGGAGGTCGCATCCTTTTGCCCCGAGAAGGGCAGCTGTGCTGGTGAAGCTGCAGGCAGTGCGAGGCTCCAAGGCAGGCGGCTCGTCCGGCCAAGGATGCGCTCAAAGCCGCTCACATCGTGCAGGGAGCCATGCTTTCCCCGGCCCCGCAGACGCCTATCCAAAGGGTGAACCCAGGGCCACAGCCTTCCCCAAGCTTCACCCTGAGATAAGATGGGGATAGGGCCCACGGGATCCCCTTGACTTGACTTTCACACATCCCTGTAGAGAAGAGAACACAAACACCAGGAAGCGCGTGACCCTGCAGCTGTTGCCCCGTTCACGGCCATCTGGCTGGAGGAGCCGGCGTTCTCAGGTGTGTCCAGGTCGGTGTGTGGACAGGCACGTCTGTCTGCTGTCTTCAGAGAAACCCTCTCTTCCTGGTGTTCTTTGCTCCGGGGTTCAGCCTCCCTGGCCTTGGTTTCTGTGAACGTGGGGCCCGGCAAGCCCTCTGACCCCTGTGCTTTCGCTTAGCATTAAGTGTACCTCCAGGCGGGAAGGGACGATGGGAAATCTCTGATCTCAGGGTCAAAGCAAAGACCTGCTGCTTCCTAACCAGGTGCCCGAGCCTCGGGTCCCTAACCTGCGAGGGAGGAGTCAGTGAGATGACGCACGGAGGTGCCATAGCACGGGGTGAACGCTCCTCTGATAGCAGCCGGGTCCATTATTCACGCCCTGGATTTCAGGATGTGGAGTCATCCGAGGCTCAGGGAGTCTGCTGGCCCTGCACACACCCGTCTCCTGCTGCTGGCTGCCTCCCCGGGGGCCCAAAGTCTACGCTGCGTATTTCTCAGCTGAGAAGTAGCTTTCTCTGTAGGGTAAAGTCCCCCACAGTGGGGAATGAAGTTGGAGGGGGGTGGTGGTGGTGGAGTGGGTGTTGGATTCTGATCTCTGTGGATGACTCACTCGCTTGGGCTTGGAACCCGCCTTTGTAAAATGGGGCTAATAAAGCAGTTCCTCCCGCTGTCCCACCCTCGCCTCCCTGCGTATAAGGCTGGCAGGGACACCAATCAGCTTGTAAACTGCTGTGGTCTTCGGGGGAGAAGCATCTGAGGGACGCAGGGGATGGTGATGATTGACAGAACTGGAGGGCTCTTCAAAGCAGCTCCTCCTGACAGCTGGAACTGACAGAGTGCGCTGTCAGGACTCGGGCAGATGGAGGGCGCAAACAGCACGGAACTCAGTCTCGGAGAATGAACCGTCTAGGGCTGATACGTGGCAATGGGAATCTTGTGTAGAACTCTGTGGTCAGGTGCATGAGCTCTCGGGTTTGAGTCCCAACTCTTCCATTGCTGGTCCTTTGGCCTCGGGCTAGTTTACCCATCTCTCTACACCCCGGTTTCCTGCTGGGTAAAAGAGGGGTGACGGTAGTATTTGACTCATAGGAGTGTTTTAAGGATTAACTGAGTTTAAAAATCTAATAGAAGTAGGGGCTTGAGAAGAGTAAGGTTTTATCCACTTAGACATCTATCAGTAGCATGGTGATGCGGACTGAGTAGCGAGTGTAGGAGAACCAATCTGGCAGAAACAATCCTGCCTGTGCTACTCGGAGGCTGTGTGACTTCTGTCCTGACTTTCTGTAAACAGTGGTGGCTGAAAGCCAAGGACACCTAAATAAATGTTTAAAAAAAATACTGAAGCTCGTAAAAGTATCAAAGTGTTAACAAGACAGGGAGTGGTATGTGGGACTTTTAGAAAGTTTGTGGACAGTTGAATTATAAGATAAGTGTATTTTGGTGCCAAAAAATTTTTAAATCCGTGCATTGTTTGGCCATAATACACATTTCCCATGAACTTTCTTTTTTTTTTAAAGACTTATTTTGATTTATTTGAAAGGCATGGTTACAGAGAGAGAGGAAGAGAGATATTTCCATCCGCTGGTTCATTCCCCAAATGGCCACAATGGCCATGGCTAGGCCAGGCCAAAGCCAGGAGCCAGGAGCTTTCTCCAGGTCACCCACATGTGTGCAGAAGCCCAATTACCTGGGTCATCTTCCACTGCTTTCCAGGGCGCATTAGCAGGGAGCTGGATTGGAAGTAGAACAGCTGGGACTTGAACCGGCGCCCATATGGAATGCTGATTCTGCAGGCAGAGGCTTAACCTTCTATGCCATAGTGCCAGCCCCTCCCCATGAGAGCTGAAATTTGGTAAAAGACAAAACCCCAGAGTGGTGAGACACTCAAGGCCACTCTTCCCAAGGACATTTGCTGATATAACACAGGCAGCTGAGAGGCCAGCACTGTGGTGCAGGGGGTTAAGCTGCCGCCTGCAATACCAGCATCCCATATGAGTGTCAGTTTGAGTCCCAGCTGCTCCACTTCCGATCCAGCTCCAAGCTAATGCACCTGAGAAAGCAGCAGAAGATGGCCCAAGGACTTGGACCCCTGCACCCGGGTACATGGGAGACCTGGATGGAGTTCTTGGCTCCTGGCTTTGACTTGGCCCACCCCCACTTAGGCTGGCCTCTCTCTCTCTTTCTCTCTCTCTCTCTTTGACTCTGCCTTTCAGATAAATTCATCAATGAAAAACCCACAGGCAGCTGAAAGAGTGAGTCTCACTGTTGGCAACTTCTAGGAGCTGGAGATCGGAGAGGAAACCAATATAAGATCTCCAAGAGTAGGGACCCAGGTAAATCATTCCCATTTATGGCTGAGACCCAGAAAGGCTGTGCCCTAGGGGAAGGGTGACACAGAAGTGCCAGCCCAGCGCTCACTGACCCTGTGTGTCTTTGAGTCCTTGGACCCACCCAGAAAACCTCAGTCTTTTGAATTTAATGACATCCTTAAGCACAGTTAATACCCCCGGGGGTTTCACAGAAGCTAATGAATATTCTCTTTGGAAGCTAAAAACATCATCCTGGCATCAAATTATTTTAGCAAATATCTCTTCTCTCTCTCTCTTTTTTTTTTTTTTTTTTTTGGACAGGCAGAGTGGACAGTGAGAGAGAGAGAGAGAGAGAGAGAGAGACAGAGAGAAAGGTCTTCCTTTGCCGTTGGTTCATCCTCCAATGGCCGGCGCAGTGCAGGGCCCCAAGTACTTGGGCCATCCTCCACTGCACTCCCTGGCCACAGCAGAGAGCTGGCCTGGAAGAGGGGCAACCGGGACAGAATCCGGCTGTCGCTCCCCCTCTTCGTGGAGGAATGACACAGGACCCTGCGCTGTTCTTTCGTCTGCTCGGCCCTCCCCGGGTTTGCTGCTGGTTCTTCCCGGGTTGGCTACTATCCCCTCCACCTCCGTGGAAGGGCAGTTCCCCCTGGCCACATTCCCCACTTCCGCAGGGGAGCGGCACACCGCCGGCCGGCTTTCTCGGGGACTGCACGGGTTCCCTTAGATGTTCCCCATAGATGTTCCTGGTGCATGCCGTCTCTCTCCTCCTTTATAGTCCTCCTCCGCCAATCCTAACTCGGCTGCCCACACGCCGAGTACGCTGCTCTCCTCCAATCAGTAGCAAGTCCTACAGTTTATTGGTTGAACTGGAGGCAGCTGTGCGGAAGCTGTTTACTTCTCTCCCGGCGCCATATTGTGGGAGAGCAGATGCATAGAATAAGTCTTAATTCCAGTAACTTAGTCCAGTCCGGATTGCTCCCCACACCGGCGCCCCGACCGGGACTAGAACCCGGTGTGCCGGCGCCGCTAGGCAGAGGATTAGCCTAGTGAGCTGCGGCGCTGGCCCAAATATCTCTTCTCTTCTCCCTTCCCTCCCCTTCCCTTCCCTTCCCTCTTTTTGAAATAGTTACATAGAAGGAGAGGCAGAGGCACAGAGAGAGAGAGAGAGAGAGAGAGAGAGAGATTCGCTGGTTCACTCCCCAAATGGTCGCAACGTCCGGAGCTGGGCCAATCCAAAGCCAGGAGCAGGAGCTTCTTCCAGGTCTTCCAGGTGCCCAAGGACTTGGGCCATCTTCTACTGTGTTCCCAGGCCACAGCAGAGAGCTGCATTGGAAGTGGAGCAGCCAGGACTCGAACCTGCGCATATATGGGATGCCGGCACTGCAGGCAGTGGCTTTACCCGCTAGGGTGCAGCGCCAGCCGGGCAAGTATGTTTTAAAATACAATATCCAATCAGCAATGAACGAGAACGAGGCATGGGAAAGACAGATGCCATGGGCGAGAGTCAGCCGAAACAGCTGACAACGGAAGCAGACCTGCGGGGACCACTGTCGTCAGAGGGACCAGAAGCCAGCAGTGGACCAGCCAGGCTTGCTCAGTCCCAGCAGACACAACTTTGGCGGGACTGTTCTGTCAGGACATGGGGAAGTGGTAAAAACTCACGTGCCAATGTAAAAACAGAACCAAATAGGATGTCTAGAGCCCAAAGATGGGAAAGCTAAGAATACAACAGATGATCTTAATGTTGGAGCAGATGCAGCTAAAGAGACAGTTGATAGCAGTGAACTAACTGTAAGGCAGGTCCAGAGAAAATCCGCAAAAGGCATCGGAGTCAGAAAGCTGGGAGGGGCCAGCGCTGTGGCGTAGTGGGTGAAGCCGCCGCCTGCGGTGCCGGCATCCCATGTGGACACTGTGGCCTGGGAGAGCAATAGAAGATGGCCCAAGTCCTTGGGCCCCTGCACCCGCGGGAGACCTGGAAGAAGCTCCTGGCTCCTGGCTTCGGATCGACACAGCTCCGGCCGTTGTGGCCAATTGGGGACTGAATCAGCAGATGGAAGACCTATCTCCCTCCCCCCCCCCCCCCCGTGTGTGTGTAACTCTGACTTTCAAATAAATTAATTAATAAAAAAAAAAAAGAATACTTAGGGGGTCGGTGCCATGGCGTACTAGGTGAAGCCGCTGCCTGCAGCGCCAGCATCCCAGTTCTGTGTGTGTGTGTGTGTGTGTGCAGTGACTGCCAGCGGCAGTGCAGGGCCAGCGGCTTACTGCAACGTTCTCACAACTATGAGGAGTCCACTCTGCCTCAACAAGCGTGTCTATCTTCAGCAATCAAAGACAGCTCCCTGCCAACCCAACCTGCTGATAGCAACTGCTGCCACACATGGGTTCCACAGGACACACTAGGCAGGTCACACCCAGCAATGTGCAGGGCAGGCATATGCCTATCTGTCTTTTGCAGATAAAGAGACAGAAGTTGAGTAAGATGATGTAACTCCCCCAGGCTCAGCAGATAGCAAGCAGAAGAGTCAAGATTCGAATCCAGATCCACTTGAATCCAAAGCCCCTACACTCTTGCCATGGCGCGTCATGCCTACTATGGTGCATCAATATTCCCGCGTCTCAGGGCGCAGTTTACTGGCAAACTTTAACCCATCAGGGGCAGGTAGATTTTGACTACCAAAGGAATTGTGATGAAAACTTTTAGAAATGTATTGGGGAGGGAGAGGGAGAGGGGGAGGGAGAAGGAGAGGCAAAAGGAATGGGAGGGGGAGAACTCCCATCTGCTGGTTCACTTCGTGAAGGGGCAGTGGCTGGGGCCGGAGCCAGGAGCCGTGAACTCAATGCAGCCATCACCACCACCTCCCAGGGTCTGCATCGGTGGGAAGCTGGAGCCAGTAAGTGACCCTAGATCGTCCAGTGTGGTCACAGGCGTTATTTTTAAAGATTTATTGATTTATATGAGAGGTAGAGTTATAGATAGATAGATAGAGAGAGACAAAGAGAAAGGTTTTTCGTATGTTGGTTCACTCCCCCAAACGGCCACAATGGTGGGAACTGGGTGATCTGCAACCATGAGCCAGGAGCCAGGAGCTTCTTCCTGGTCTCCCACACAGGTGCAGGGGCCCAAGCACTTGGGCCATCTTCTATTGCTTTCCCAGGCCATAGCAGAGAGCTGGATCTGAAGTGGAGCAGCTGGGACACAACCTGGTGCCCATATGGGATGCCAGCCCCACAGGTGGAAGCTTAGCCCACTACGCCATGGCGCCGGCCTGGTCACAGGCATCTTAAACTGCTGGGCTTAGCGCTTCCTCCTGGAACTGTTATTTTGGCTGTCTGCATTTCACTGCTCCAGCAACACCATTTCCTGCCGATCCTACATTTTAACGGTCCAGAAGACAGGAAGATAAGTATGATCAAAGAATCCTGAGAATCTACGAATGGCTTTTTCTGAAAATGTGGGCTTTTGGTTGTCATGGTGAAAAGAAAGAGGAGGGGGGCAGTGCTGTGGCGTAGCAAGTAAAGCCGACACCTACAGTGCAGGCATCCCATATAAGCACCGGTTTGAGTCCCGGCTGCTCCACTTCAGATCCAGCTCTCTGCTAGGGCCTGGGGAAGCAGTGGAACTTGGGCCTCTCCACCAGTGTGGGAGACCCAGAGGAAGCTCCTGGCTCCTGGCTTCGGATTGGCTCAGCTCCGGCCATTGTAGCCATTTGGGGAGTGAACGAGTGGATGGAAGGCTTCTCTCTGCCTCTACCTCTCTGTAACTCTGCCTTTCAAAAAATTAATTAATTAAAATTAAAAATAGGAAAGAAACAGGAAGTAGTCCCTCCTGTATCTGAGGTTTTACTTCCTACCATTTCAGCTACCCACAGCCAATCAAGGTCAGAAAACATAAAACAGAAAATTCTAGAAATAAACTGTTGATGAATTTTAAATTGTGCATCATTCTGAGTTTCTTGATGAAATCTCAGGCTGCCCTGCTCTGTCCTGCCTGGACTTGAATCATCCCTCTGTCCGAGTATCTACATGGTGTAGGCTCCCCACCTGCTCATTAGCTAACAGCCATCTCAGTTATCAGATCTACAGCCAAGCCTGTGTGTGTAGCAACTCCCAGTGATGGCCGCAGGGCATCAGAGTAGAGCTACAAAGGAGGGACCAGGGAATAAAACACCAAGGACAGCTCTCCCGTGGTCCTGGGGGCACCACAGCAGAGCATACGGGAAAACGTGGTGTATAGAGGGCCCAGTGTTATCCAAGGGGCCTTGGGACACATCCTCGAGAATAAGGGGGTGAGGGCCTACTGTATGCGTCTTTCAGGAATGGCCACTGAGGCCTCTGGGCGCCTGTCCTGCGGTTCTGGGAGGGAGACCCTGCACCCTGAGCCTGGCACACCGGAGGTGACGTCATCGTGAAGTGTTCTGCCCTGACGGCTGCCTTCTGCAGACAGGAGCATCCTTCCGTAATCAGCACTGTCTGCCTTGAGTCTGGGCCTCTCACCTCCCCCATTTGTCTGTGGCCGAGGCCTTTGTCTTTTGATGAAGCTTGTTTCTAACAGACAGGATTAAAGTTGCGGTGCAGGCCTTCCCCAGGTGAGAGGAAGAGAAAGGGAGGCACCTTCCTGGGGAGGAAATGTGGCTGTTACCTGCTCGCCTGTGAACATGCCAACTGCAGTCCCTACTTGCTTCTATGGTCAGGTCAGGTTCTGCTCGCTGGAACAGAGCAATGCTGTTAACCCTTGCCAGACAGCTTAGGGCTCTGTGCGTGTGTAAAACAACAATGTGGGGAGCAGCTCGGACTAGACTAAGTTACTGGAATTAAGACTTATTCTATGCATCTGCTCTCCCACAATATGGCGCTGGGAGAGAAGTAAACAGCTTCCGCACAGCTGCCTCCAGTTCAACCAATAAACTGTAGGACTTGCTACTGATTGGAGGAGAGCAGCGTACTCGGCGTGTGGGCAGCCGAGTTAGGATTGGCGGAGGAGGACTATAAAGGAGGAGAGAGATGGCATGCACCGGGAACATCTATGGGGAACATCTAAGGGAACCCGTGCAGCCCCCGAGAGAGCCAGCCGGCGGTGTGCCGCTCCCCTGCGGAAGTGGGGAATGTGGCTAGGGGGAACTGCCCTTCCACGGAGGTGGAAGGGATAGTAGCCAACCCGGGAAGAACCAGCAGCAAACCCGGGGAGGGCCGAGCAGACGAGAGAACAGCGCAGGGTCCTGTGTTGCTCCTCCACGAAGAGGGGGAGCGACATAATGGTGCCGTGACTCGGATATGAAGCCTAGGCAGGGTTTTGTGTCGTTCCTCCATGAAGAGGGGGAGCGACACAACAACAACAACACACAAACTTCATCAGTAACTGGGTTCACATGTGCAGTGTTGTATCACATGTTATGCAGGTAACCACATACGGGAGACAAAGAGGCTAAAACTTCATATAAGAGAAAACCCTTCTTTGTTCAGGACTCAGGATTTTGGATAAGAAAGTCCACCTGGGCCTTATGCTGGCATAATAAAAGACTGCTTCCTGTTAAGAGGCTTTGGTGTCTTGTCCCAGGACACGAACCCTGCTACATGTCTACTCCTCCCTGCCAGGGGAGAACCACAGGGCCAGAGACAGAGTCCCACCCAGAGGAGGCCTGCCTAGCGGTGACAGGTTCACTGTTCAGTAGCCCCAAATTGAAAATGAGTGAATAAAAGCTACCTGTTTCGGCTGGTGCCGTGGTTCAATAGGCTAATCCTCCAACTGCGACGCCAGCACACGGGGTTCTAGTCCTGGTCGGGACGCCGGATTCTGTCCCGGTTGCTCCTCTTCCAGGCCAGCTCTCTGCTGTGGCCAGGGAGTGCAGTGGAGGATGGCCCAGGTGCTTGGGCCCTGCACCCCACAGGAGACCAGGAGAAGCACCTGGCTCCTGGCTTTAGATCAGCGCGGTGTGCCGGCTGCGGTGGCCATTGGAGGGTGAACCAACGGTAAAGGAAGACCTTTCTCTCTGTCTCTCTCTCTCTCACTGTCCACTCTGCCTGTCAAAAAAACAAAAACAAAACAAAACAAAACTACCTGTTTCTATATGGATAAATAAAAAAAGAACAGAATGCTGATTAAGCAAGCAATTTCATAGAATGCGTATCCACTTACATCTCTTTATGTAAATTAAAAATGCTGACCATTACTGTCTTTTGCTGAGTGATACACACCCCTGGATGATAAGCATCAGATTTAGTGGCTACTTCAGGTGATACTGGGCTGGGGCCTGGTGGGGAGGGGCATGCGGGGGCTTCAGTTGTACCTGTGACATTGCATTCTTCAAGGGAAGAACACTGGGGCCAGCATTGTGGCACAGCAGGTTAAGCCGTCACCTGTGACATCGGCATCTCACATGAGTACCGGTCTGGGTCCCGGCAGTTCCACTTCTGATTCAGCTCCATGCTAATATACCCGGGAAAGCCCCGGAAGTGGGCCCAAGTCCTTGGGCCCCTGCCATCCATCTGGAAGACTTGGATAAAACTCCTGAATCCTGACTTTGGCCTGACCCAGCCCTGGCTCTTGCGGCCATTTCGGGAGTGAACAAGCAGATTGGAAGATCTCTTTCTCTCTCTCTAACTTTGCCTTTCAAATGATAAATAAATAAATATTTTTGAAAAAGGAGGGGAGAATGTGGGCCTCCTAACATATGTGTACACTCTGCACAAATTCGTGATCAGTATCAACATTTCATTTTAAAAAGCAGGCTTTAAAGGTCCATACCACATACACATACATTTTAAAATGGCTTAATGGGAGCTGGCTTTGGCCTAGTTGTTGGGACACCTATGACCTATTTCTCAGTGGTTCCGTTCCTGGTTCTAGCTCCCTGCTAATGCAGAGCCTGGCAGTCAGCGGGTGGTGACTCAAGTGGTTGGGTCCTTGGCACCCATGGGCAGAGCTGCATTGAGTCCCTGGCTTCCCGCTCCAGCTGTGACCCAGTCTCAGCAGTTGCAGGAATGGTGGGGGACTGACCAGGGGCTGGGAATGCTCTTTGTCTGTCTCTGGCTTTCAAAGAAATAAGATAAGTTTTAAAAAATTTTAAAATAATAGTTTCATGTTCATCATGGAGAAAAGGTGGGAGGAAATGTTAGGAAAACCATATGGAACTTATTTTTGTAGCCTAAAAAATGGCCAAATGTGGGCAATTTCATTTAGCTGAATTTAATATATACAAAAATAGCAACAATCATCTCTAACAATGGGAGTATGGGTGATTTTTTTTGTTCTTTAATGTCTTTTTAGATCCACCATGAATATGGCCTTATTTTTCATATCAGAAAAAACATGCCCATGTGCATTATGAGCGAGAAAAGAGAAACTTGAGTTCGCCTTGAACACGTGGCTTGATGTGGGTAGCAGGGGAGGGCTCTGGCTGGGGAGATGGCAGCCGCCTGCTGGTCCTCACTCGGCGACAGAAACCAGCCAACAGGCCCGACAGGTGCAACCTCACCTCTCGGGGCCGCAGCCTCCCTGGCTATAAACAGCAGGGTCGGGCTGAGATCACTTCCGACGTCCTCTTCTGCTTGCCTCTGCTCTGGTGAGCCTGGGAGTGATCGCCCAACGCTGGCAGCAAAGTCCCTGACCTTCCCGTCACAGAGCGTCTCTGTGCTGCCCCCTAGTGTGCCCCGCGGGAGAAGCCTCCAGCGGCGGTCGGTGCATCGGCAGCCAAGGTGTGGTCCTGCCCGGGCGCCCTGCTCTCCTGTTGCAGCTGTGGGTAATTAGTTTATGCAGGATGGCTGTTACAACAAACACTGCGAGAGATTAGGATCTCTGGCACAGGGCCACCCAGCAAAGAAATTACTGGAGTTGTAAAGATAAGGCCTGCAACTCAAGGGTTAGCCGGTTCACTGCCCAGCAGGAGAGATAGGAACCCCTTACCTCCCTTATGGCCAGCGCCACCCCCCACCCCATGAAGGGCGGCTGATGAAATGCAGAGATAGAGTGAAGGTCACTGCGAACAATGGTGTCTTTCATTCCCCTTGGGAACAACACAACGCTTTCTGTCTCTGTGGGTTTCTGGAAGCTCTGTGGTTGCAAAAAGCAACAATGAGGATACTGAGCTCTTCATTTCCCAAATGCAATATATTTCAGTTTTATGGTCATTTAAGGGGGAGTGCAGTGAATGGGGAATAATGAGGTGGAAGAGAGAGAGGAGTAGGGATAAGAGGAGAGGAGAGAAGGAAAGTTGGATGTATGGTGTCAGGCACCTTGCTGGGGTCGGGATGTCGAACCTCAGGACATCTTGAAGAAGCGGCTGCACCGCTCACATTTTCCAGATCAGGAAGCCGGAGCTTAGAAGACTCTGGAAAATCCTGCCGGGCGCACGGCCGGTAAACAGCACAGATGGGCGCGGGACTCGATTCCAGCCGACCCCTCCATGGCGCTCTTGTTTTGCACCGCTGTGTGCTAAGCCGGTGACACGAGGGATGCGCCAAATTCAGAGAGAAAGTCGGAGAGGGAAAGTGGGGCAGACAGAGAGGCACACGGAGGGTGACCCGGCACTACCGAGAGCAAGAACCACAGGCAGAAAAGCACAAGATCAACAACACACACGGCTCAGCCATTAGAAAGCCCCAAAACGGGTCGGCGCCGTGGCTCACTTGGCTAATCCTCTAGCCTGCGGCACCAGCATCCCATATAGGCGTTGGGTTCTGGTCCTGGTTGTTCCTCTTCTAGTCCAGCTCTCTGCTGTGGCCCGGGAGTGCAGTGGAGGATGGCCCAAGTGCTTGGGCGCCTGCACCTGCGTGGGAGACCAGGAGGAGGCACCTGGCTCCTGGCTTCGGATTGGCATAGTGCCTGCCGTAGCGGCCATTTGGGGGGTGAACCAACAGAAGGAAGACCTTTCTCTCTGTCTCTCTCACTATCTAACTCTGTCAAATTAAAAAAAAAAAAAAAAGCCCAAAAACAGAGCACACAAAGAATGAGAAAGATAGAGATAGATGGGGGGAGGGGGTTATTGTTGATGATCACTCTTCCCTGTCCTCTACCAGGAGACTGCCCTGGAAGATAATCAGCCCTTGTTGCATTTTCACAACGTTAGGAACAAACAGCTAACCAAAGACCTGTCCAGGTACCAGGGACTCCACACCTAGAACTCACCCTTTGCAGAGACTGTGCCGGGTAACACCTGCACAGAGCATCTGCCCTGCATCAGATCCACCTGAGGGGGTGGGTCTGGGGGGTGGGGTGAGGGGATGCTGTTTGTCCTTTTCGATTACCGGTTTGTCTACACACATCCTCTGTGCCAGAGTGGAAACCATTGATTCAAAATCTAGTTATAGGCAATCTGTGACAATGTGGACATGGCGGAATTGCTAGTTAATTTGCTTGAAGAGTCCTGTGTGCACAAGAACAGGAGACCAACAACAGAGCTTAATGGATCAGAGGCTGAGATGGTGAGAGGGGCAAGGGAGAAAGAGCCCAGAAGTCTTAAATTCCAGCGATGCCGTCCTCAGGGAGAAGCAGTGTGCTGGTTGCACACGTGTGTTCACTGAGAAACCTCTGAGAACCCTGCGGGGTTGCAGTTTGAAGGGAAGGACACAGTTTTGCTCATCTACTAAAATGAATCTTATAGTTTTACTTATTTTTTAAAAAGATTTATTTAATTATTTGAAAGGTAGAGTTACAGAGAGGCAGAGGGAGAGGGAGAGGGCGAGGGAGAGGGAGAGGGAGAGGGTGAGGGAGAGGGAGAGAGAGAGAGAGAGAGAGGTGTCTTCCATCTGCTGGTTCAATCCTCAAATGGCCACAATGGCCAGAACTGACTGATCCAAAGCCAAGAGCCAGGAGATTCCTCCAGGTCTCCCATGTGAGTGCAGGGGCCCAAGGACTTGGGCCATCTTCTACTGCTTTCCCAGGCCATAGTAGAGAGCTAGATCAGAAGTGGAGCAGCCTGGACTGGAACTGATGCCCATATGGGATGGTGCTGCCACCAGCAGTGGCTTTACCTGCTACACCACAATGCAGGCCCCTATACCTTTACTTATATACCTCATACACAAACACTTGACTCTCATTTTAAAAATGCACATAAAATAGAGATACAGTCCCTCTGTGTCCTTTCTCTTCGATCTTTTCAGATTGGTGGATATCTTTCCAGACCATTTGCTACAGATTTAAGTACCCATATAAGAAGGAACTTCAAAAAATTCTTGGAAAATGGAATTAAAACACAAGTTTCTTTTTGGGAAAACTTTTTTTAAAAATATTTATTTATTTTATTTATTTGAAAGGCAGAGTGACAGAGAGATCTTCCATCTACTGGCTCACTCCCCGAATGGCCACAACGGCCAGAGCTGGGCCAGGCCAAAGCCAGGAGCCAGGAGCTTCATCCAGGTCTCCCAGGTGGGTGCAGGGGCCCCAGCTGCTTTCCCAGATGCAGCAGCAAGGAGCTGGATCTGAAGTGGAGCAGGCAGTGCCCACATGCGATGCTGGTGTTGTAGGCGGTGATTCCACCCACTGTGTCACAATGCCAGGCCCCAGGGAAAAAATCGTTCCAAGCCATGTGTAGTTTTTTCATAATCTGCACTTTCTATGAACTTTCTGTCACCCCCTTGTGTCCCTGTAGAAAGTGCTCAGTTCTCCCACGGCGTTTCGGTGTTGTGGTTCTACGCACACAGGATTCAGAGCGGATCATCCTGCCGCGTGCTTTTTCATTCAACCATATGTCTAGGAGAGAGGTATCTGTGTGAACGCATCTGACCTACGGCATTCCTCTAAACCATTGCACAGCATTTTACAAAATGACTGTTCCATAGTATAAGAAGCCGTTTTCCTATTGACAGGCACCCAGGCTGTTTCTAGTTGGTGGCTTTCACACGCCATCTTGACTTAAGCCTCCATGCACGTGGCTTCTATTGCCTGCACGCACGGTTTGCTTTAGGATAGGTAACGGGCCATGGTGTTTCTATTTCCAGGGTAGAGAATGAGAGTGCAGGCACCGGGCAGCTCAAGTTGCCCTCCACGGTGGCTCATTTACCTCTCAGGAGCCGTGAATGAGTCCCTGCCCTGGAAGTTTATTTTTTTGAAAGTCTGAAAACTGCTTTTCTTGACTGTAGTTCCCGTAGTCAGACTTTGCACTAATTTATACTGAATGCCACCTGACAAGGAAGGATGTTTCTTTTAATTACTTCTGGTCAAGAGTCTTTTATTCATAAGCACCCTTCCCTTTGGACTTAGGTATAATTTATAAGCAGTATTGTTTTGCAGGTAAAGAGAGACATTGGCTAACCCAGGCCTCTGCTGAGGGTAGAGGACCCAGCTCATTCCAAATTCTGTGCAGGGCTGAGGTGACGGGCTTTTGCAAGCGAGAGTTTTATCTGAGAAGGGCACGTGGCCACATGTCTGTCCATACGAGGGGCATCTTCAGAAAGCTCACGGAAAATGCTGATGGTTATAAACTATGCGTGCATTTCAAAATGTTTTGCACCCAAATACATTTATCTTTAATTCCACGCACCCTGAGCTTTTGGAAGATTCCTTGTATGGTTATACTCTGCCTTCCCCCATGTTTTCCCATGACAAACCCAATGTCCCTGGTTGCTGAACTTCTCAGGGGCTCTGCCCCTGAGCCCACCAGCTTTCCCCAACCAATGGGGTCATTCTAGCAACTGCTGGACCTACTGTGTGCGGGGGCTCTACCGCTCTCCCCTCCCTTCTGATGTCCATAGAATAGAAAACCAAGCATCAAGAATTAAATGACTTGCCCATGATGAACCTGGGCTGGAAATCCCCTTTCTCAACGGCTTTGGTTCGACGTCTTTGCGACCCACTATAGTGCAGAGGAACTTAGAACATCAGACACGAGTGATAGAAGAAAGAGACGATAGAAAGACCGTATCAGCAGTAAATAAGGGAGATGTTAGGAGAGTTAGAAATAGACTAAACTGATGTGTTATGTAGGGTGCTTTGCAATTTCTGAAAATCCATATGTGATGTACATCACAGTGGTTCAGAGCGTAGACGCTGGAGCCAGGTGTCCTGGCTGCAAATCCTGGCTCTGCCATTGCCTGGCTACGTGACTTCGGGGAAGTTACTCAGCCTTCCTGTGCCTTAGTTTTCTCCCATACAAAGTGGGAATAAAAATTATCCCTATCTCATTGGGTTGCTATCATGACTTTTTTTTTTTTAAGGTTTATTTTATTTATTTGAAAGAGAGTTACAGACAGAGGTAGAGTCACAGAGAGAGAGAGAGAGAGAGAGAGAGGTCTTCCATTCACTGGTTCACTCCCCACATGGCTGCAATGGCCGGAGCTGGGCTGACCTGAAGCCAGGAGCCAGGAGCCAGGAGCTTCCTCCGGGTCTCCCACGTGGGTGCAGGGGCCCAAGCTCTTGTGTCATGCTCTGCTGCTTTCACAGGCACATTATTAGCGAGCTGGATTGGAAGTGGAGCTGCAGGCCTGGGGCTTTAAGCCGCTGTACCACAGCGCTGGGCTGGCCGGTGCCTCTGCTGTAATCACTTTCAACAAGATAGCATTGGCAAAACAATGAGAATAGCGCCTCTCTCATAGCTGTCAAACAAAATACAGATGTGAATTTCCAGACCGGGGGGGGGGGTTTATTTGGGGGATGACAAAGAACAGGATTGCATCCAGGACACACGTGCGTGCACAGGACAGGGCGGAGAAAGAGGAAAGAACGATGGACCGTGTTTTGGAAGAAATCCCCCGGCACTGTGTCAGGTGAGAGACGTGAGCTCTGCTCGGGCAGTGTCGGCAGGCGCTAGGTAAACCAGTCTGCGGGTCCCAGCAAGCTGTTTCGCCAGATCGCGCTTCGGCGTGTGTGTCAAGCAAGTGTTCTTGTACAAGCGGCTAGCAGTTGTCGTGTGGCTCATGCAGTAAACTGAGGTTGCGACAGTTCCTGCGATCAGGCAAATCATAGGCGAGGCCCGCCCTCCACGCCTTCCTCGGCTTCCTTCCGCCAGGCTTCGACACGGATGCTCCATCTGCAGTGCCACAGTTTTCCCAGGGAACGCGCCACCAAGGCTGGCCACGATCACCACCGCGATTGTCGCGGTGCTCCCTGTCGTCACGCCCATTATACGGGAGAGGAAAAAGGAGGCTGGGAGACAAAGCCACTAACCCCAGATCATGCAGTCAGTCCATGGTGGACCTGGACCAGAACCCGCCTCTCTGCCCTCTTGTGGTTTCCCACTCCTAGCGCGGCCTCCCTACTTAACTCAATGCAAGCAGAGGGGTCAGTGCAGGCCTTGGAACACCCACGCAGAAAAGGGTGAGGATGGCCAGGGCTCAGGCTCTCTCTCCCTGAGAAGTGGGGTGTGTGTGTGTGAAGGAGGCAATTCAGAAAGTGTGAAACACGCAAGGTGGTTGACAACAGCCCGATCACATTCTGTGTCACGAGCTCACACTTGACATCTGTCCATCTGGCCCCCGCCATCACCATCACCTGTCTCTGGACACCCGCAGGACCCTCCTACCTGGCTTCTCCCCTTTGCATTGTAGCTTTGCGTTTGCTACAGTGAGATACCCCAGGAGCTCTCCTTACAAAGAGAAAGGCTTTGCTTAGATGCTCGTTTGGGAGAGTCAAGCCCAAGACTGCGTGGCCCCGTTGTTTGGGGGTCAGGTGAGGGTGGCAGAAGTACGTGGAAGAGCTAAAGGTCGCATCTTGAGCCAGGAACAGAGAGACTGAACTGAGCCCAAAAACCCTCTCTCGAAAATGCCCTTGCAAGGACACGCCCCCAGTGACCCAAGGATTTCCCGCTGGGCCCCGCCTCCTAGAGGCTCCACCCTGAGAGCAATTCCTGAACACGTGGGCCTTTGGGGGGACTTTCAGCATCCAAACCAAAGCATCCCCCCTTCAACCCACTCTCCCCGCCATAGCCAAGGCCGTGCTTCTAAATGCAAACATGATATGTCAGCCCCCGGCTTAGGGCCCTTCAACAGCTGCACTCCACTCTGTCCTACAGCCTGTAAGTCACGGCCGGACCACACCCCGCTTTCCATTTCCTGGCTCACGGCTAGAGCCCTGTGCTCCGGTCAAATCGAACTTCCTTCTGTTCCTCATCCAAGTTCCGACGGGGAGAAGACACAGCCCCTCTGCTCTGAACTCCCTGGCCAAGTTCTGCAGCGCTGTGACTGCCTGTAGCCCTGAAACAGCTCCTACCTCTCCTGCCTTTGATGTAGACTTTACCAGGCCCTGGTTTCTCGCCCTCGGCCGTGGGTCCTCTGTGTTCGCTTTGGTGATTATGAATCCTCTCCAAGACTAACTCGCTCCATTAAGGGAGGGACCCAGGGTAAGGGCAATGGAGAGACCACAAATCACAGACACCCCGAATGCAGTCTTCACCAATGCTTTGCTCTACTCTGAGAGGTTTCACAGGAACTCCAGGCTCTGATCAAAGAAATTAATGCCCCGCCCACCCTAGACCCCGGACCAACCAAAGACCATAGCCTCCTATCGCTGACCAATCAAAGGAAGGCCATGAGCACTGTGGACCAACCAGAGACCTGCCCGCAAGCCGGTCACGCTCCGCACAACTCCCACTTGAATCTGTAAGGTCCGCCCGCCCCCTTTCACCTCTCGGGGAGCTCAGGAACTCAGTGCTGGCTGCCTGTCTCCCGGCTCTGTGCATTGCACAGTAAACTCCTGCTTTCTTCTCCCACTCCGCTGTCAGTGATTGGCCCACACACCAGGCCTTGTGGGGTTCTACAACACTCCCCACTGGACCCTGGGATCCCAGAAGGCAACTGTCCTGTCTGCTAATTTGGTGTTATCTCAGGCCCCCAGCATAGGTAATGAGAGTTATTTACCTATTGATGATAGAGATGATCCGTGAAATTGGGAAAGCAGATCTGACTGTCCCAGGGAACTTGCTGGCAGGGTGAGAAAATACAAACATTACAGGGCTGGGCTGGCTCTGTGGTGCTGGGCTGGCTCTGTGGTGCTGGGCTGGCTCTGCGGTGTAGTGGGCAAAGCCACCGCCCGCGGTGCTGGCATCCACATAAGCACCGGTTTGAGTCCTAGTTGCTCCTCTTCTGATCCAGCTCTCTGCTATGGCCTGGGAAAGCAGTACAAGATGGCCCAAGTCCTCGGGCCCCTGCACCCATGTGGGAGACCAGGAAGAAGCTCCTGGATCCTGTTTCCCATTAGCAGTGAACCAGTGGATAGAAGACCATTCTGTCTGTCCTTCTCTTTGTCTGTAACTCTGCCTCTCGAATGAATGAATGAATGAATGGATAAATCTTAAACAAGAGGAGCCAAGATAGGGGAGGGGAGGGGAAGAGACTACTGGTGGAGTTAGGTTCCAGGTCCCGTGAGTGTGGCTTTTTCTGATTTTCCCAGGATTGTCTCCGTGTTAAAACAGGAACTCTTGCAACCCAGGAACATCCTTATCCAGGCAAAGCCAGGTTGGTCGTCCCAGGATGGACTCTGGCGCACCGGAGGTAGCATCAGCAATCTCAGACAGAGGGCTGCTTGGTGGTTAAGTTATGAGAGAAGGCGAAGAGGGCGGGAATTAAGGGAGTGTACGGGCCCCGGAGGCGGCGCTAAGCTCTGCCTGTTGGCTGTGTAGCCTTGCAATCACTTACTAACCTCATGGCTGTTTCCTGTATTTGGGGACAACCACACAAGAATGCACCATGTGAAAGTGCCTATCCCAGACAGGGGCACACAGCCAGGGTTACATCTTTCGTTGTCGTTTCCTTCCTTTCTCAACTCTTGTCGCCTCACTCTTCTATTAATATTTCTCTTTGATTGTGTTGATTTTGTGTGTGTGTTTTGGGGAACCGGGTCTGGTTCCACCTGCTCCTCCCTTGAAGGACCGCCCCACCGCTAGGGGGCAGCGCAGGACAAGCCAAGATGGCTGCTTCTCTAGCCCCGCAGGCGCTCTCCATGCCGTCCTTCGGCCGCGCTCCGCGGAGGCGGGGTCGGCGGAAACCTCGTCACGTGACCGCGGGCCGTCGCGTCCGCGCAGGCGCGGTAGGCGCGCCGCCGTCGCCGGGCTCGTCTGCCGTGCCGCTTTGCCTCCTCGGCATCTGAGGCGGCCGCCCGGCGTTCCTGCGGCTTTCTCTCCTGCCGCCGCGGGCCGAGGCCATGTCCCGAAAGCAGGCGGCGAAGAGCCGGCCTGGCAGCGGCAGCCGCAAAGTGGAGGCCGAGCGCAAGCGGGACGAGCGGGCGGCGCGCCGGGCCCTGGCCAAGGAGCGACGGAACCGGCCGGAGTCCGGCGGCGGCGGCGGCTGCGAGGAGGAGTTCGCCAGCTTCGCCAACCAGCTGCAGGCCTTGGGGCTGAAGCTGCGGGAGGTGCCGGGGGACGGGTGAGGCGGGCCGGGAGCGCGGGAGGCGGCGCCGGGGGATGCGCCGGGCCGGGCCCGGCGACCGTCGCCCGCCCCCGTCCATTCATTCCCGCGGGCGTCCCGAGCGCCTCCCGCGAGCGCGGGGGTGCGGGGACCGGAGGGCCGGACGAGGACCCCAGAGGTGTTCGTGGGGGCAGACGGCCCGAGGGCTCTAGAGAGCGGAGCCGCTTCGGGTCGGCCCCAGGCCTCTCCGGGCGGTGACTTTCCGGCCGAGAGCCGCCGAGGCGGAGGAAGGCGTCCTCTGGGCTCGCCGCAGCTTCCCGGTCGGGATCGCTCGCGAACTGCCCTGGGTTTGCCGTTTCCGCTTTCCTACCTCGCGCGTGCCCCAGCCTCGGGCGAATGGGATCTCTCGGTGTTCCCGGCGTTCGTCCCAGCTTCCGCCTGAGCTGCAAGAACGGCCTGGCTGCGTCTGCTCTCCCGGTGCCCGGCGTAGGGAGAGCAAGCTTTTCCCACTTTTTTTTTTTTTTTTTCTCTGAGTGGCAGAGAACAGTGTCACACTGGCCGGCCTGCCCAGGCCTGAGCACCGGACTCTGCGGTGTGTCCGGTGGGGGTGGGCCGGGGTCGCGCGTGTCGGCCGCTCTAGGCCTGACACTCTCAGGGGGCCCAGGAGCCTGCGGTTGGCGGCAGAAGGTTGCTTAGGAGCGGAACTGAGTGCGCCAGGCGGAGTGGGGTCTTGCGACGCTTTGGGAAGGCGGCGGCATCTCGGGGCTCCCCTCCCCCCGACCCCCGCGTCTGCAGTTCTCGCGGCACCCGCTCCTTGAGGGAGGCGCTGGGAGTGTGTTGATGGCTGAGATACTTAGCGAGTTCTGGGGTGGCAAGGGAGGCTCACTGGCCATCACGGAGGAGCCCAAACTCCTTTCTGTCATTACAGCCACCAGTGTTTAGTGTGGCCGCAACAGGAAGCTGTGCGACGTGAGAGTGAGCAGACGCCATCCCTCGAGCTCGCCACACCTGGTGGCTCTGTGGGCAGTGTATCGGGTACCCTCTGGAAAGCTCCACTGTGCCCTGGGAGAGAATGGGGGTGAAGGAGGTGAAAACCGTTTTTCGTGGTTACCTTGGAAGGGTCTCAGGGACCTCCCACCTCCCCAGGTCCTGAATCACGCTTTGCGAACGAATAATAGAAATAATTAAAATAAGGCTCGAAATACTCTTAGCAGTGACTGGTTTCCCTGGTGTTACGGAGGAGGAAGCGGCTAGGACACCCTGGAGTGGGCGGGAAGACCTCGTCCATGCAGCACACACTCGGCCCTTGGGCAGGGCAGGGCTGCTCTGATGGGATCGGAGGGGCCGAGGGGAGCGGGGTGGGGAGCCCTAGTAGAGAGGCACAGACGCGCTCTGTGTTGAAGATCTGTAAGTTGCCGCGGATGACAGCAGCCTGGGGAACAGGAGAGCAGTGAGGGGCAGGGCCTGCAGAGGCCAGCGGCCTCTCTCACTGCTGAGATCCCTGGGCGTTAGACAGGATGATCGTCTTCCTGATGTGGGCTCCGTGAAGCAGATAACCCCCTTCTGTTCACACATTCCTCGCTTGGGAGTCCTGAGGTGGACCGCGTCAGCCCTCTGGTGCTGTGGCCGTTTAGAATATGGTGGTGATAGTGACGGAGCAGCAGGGGTCAGCATCTGCTGTCAAGTGCTGATTGAGGGAAGGGTTTGGCATAGTAGGTAAGATACTGCCTAAGGCACCCACCTCCCACATAGCAGTGCCCGAGTTCAAGTCTTGGGCCTGCTCCTGAGTCCAGCTCCCTGCTAATGCATGCCTGGGAAGCAGCAATGATGGCCCAAGTAATTGGGTCCCTGCCGGGACCTGGGATCCTGAAATGAGTTCCAGGCTCCCACGCGTTTGGGGAGTGACCAGCAAAAGCAAATGGGGGCTCTTGATGACTTTCTCTCTCCACGTCTCAAATAAAACAATAATTCTTTGATTACTCAGGGTGAGATATGAAGTTAGGGTACTAAAGTTGACAGTTTCGCTCTTCCTTTCTACTGTGATCTGATCACAATAGCATCTTGCTATAAGCATGATTTTGACAATATGATACTTGTAGCATTTTGGGATCTCTGGTGGCTTGGGGGAGTGAAATGGGCTGGTTTGCTGTGATGTAGCCTTTACATGAATTGACCCCGTTTAGCATAGATTAATCAGAGAGAGACTTACAATATTTGTATCAGGGACCATTGTCACATTGGATGTGTTATCTAGAGGGTAGACCCACAGAAATTGAATTCAGCTTCAAGATAAAGTTGATGTGGTGGATGTTGTCTGTAAGAGCATGGCTGGCTTTAGTGTGTAGTGATTAGCAGTACAGTATTGGCCTGTCTCTGGACTATATTGTTACATCTTACTGGATGTAACCCTAAATTACATTACTAGTTAGTAGTGTTCTAAAATTAAAGCATTGAGAAATTACTAATTTTGCTATTTATAACAAGTAATTTTATTTTAAATTTTTATTTTATTATTTTTTAAACTTTTCAACTGTAGATCTGGCCACAGCTTCCCTGGTGAGGATCTTCCAGTGGCCTCTTGTGCATTTATTTATTTATTTATTTAAGCTTTATTTATTTCTTTGAAAGGCAAAGTGACGCATAGAGAGAGGGGCAGGGCAGGGGGAGGAGAAGGGAGAGAAAGGGGTATTTCCACCCACTGGTTTACTCCCCAAATGGCTGCCAACAGCCAGGGCTGGGCCAGCCTGAGACCAGGATTCTGAAATTCATCTGGGTCTCCCACATGGGTCACTTGGGCCATCCTCCACTACCTTACAAGATGTGTCAGCTGGAAGCTGGATCTGAAGCAGAGTGGCTGGGACTGGAACCAGTGCTCCCGTGTGGGACGCTGCTGTGTCACAATGCCTGCCCCCCGAAGCAGCATTTGAGCCGGTAGGATCTTAGTGGTAGAAGGCTGCTCACAAAACGTCTTGCCTGGTTCACATAACCTGTACAGCAGTCCTATCTTTGGCACCTAGTTAAGTAGTTTTCAACACTACTGGCCCAGTGGAAATACTCATTTAAAAAATGTCATGCCTTGGCTTGTTTGTAGATCAGCTGAAGTTTCATTGGTAATTTTAACATGCTGTCATAATTTGGAATCACTGATTTAGACTCTAGATTCCAGGTTAATGTATCTCAAAATCTGGGACGTGGTGTGCTACTTCAAATAGCTGGAGAGACTAAATTGCTTGGCCCCAGCCCCTGTGTGTGATTCAGTAGGCCTGGGATGGGGCCCCAGCATTTTCTGCCTCTCAAATTAATAAGGTAAAAAGGAACAGGTGAAACTAATTTTAATTACATTTAAGCCAGTCTGCCTAAAATATTACCACTTTCAACATATAATCAATATAAAAATTACTGGTAAGATAATAGTTGTTTAATATGAACTTGTCAGAAGCTAGTGTGTCACACGTGCAGCACAGCTCTCCGCTCAGCCGCACTTCAGATGCTCAGTGGTTAGGTGGTGCAGACCTGGGCAGCTCCGGGACTGCCAGTGCTGGGGACTCACACAGCCCTGAGCCTGCAGTCACTAGTGCTGAGCACACTTCCCTTTATTACCAGACTCACTGAGTGTCTGCACCTCCACGGCTTAGTTTCACTGTACGAGTAAATGTGCTGCTTGGAATGACAGACAGCTGGAGCCAGCACCGTGTCCCTCGGAGCTGCTCTTGCGCTCAACGTTACTGGTTCCTGTGCTTCGTGTTATATAGTTTAATGCCCACCACATCATCTCAATATGTCTCCTGAGATACAGTAACCAGAGCAGTGCCCAGTGCTACAGGACACCGGAATTGTAAACACCACACTGGCTTGGAATCTCTTAGAGGTCAGAGTGGTTTGACCTTGAAGACGAACACAACCTTCTCCCCCTCCTTTCCTGCACATTGCTGTAACTGCAGTGTCAGAGTCCATAAACTGTTTTGGTGTCTATATTGAAGTATTGTACTAAATTATTTAACACCCAAACCCCTTACATGCTGCTTGTGTAATTGGTTGTTTTTGTCAACTCAAATGCTAGACCTTATATCCCTAAAGCACAGCGGTTCTCAAGCACGGATGATCTGGCTCTCCCAAGGGACATTTGGCAATGTCTGGAGACATTTTTGGTTGTCACAGCTGATGGGAGGTGGCAGAGTGCTGCCGGCATCTAGTAGGAAGAAGCCACAGGCGCCCTTCCACGTGCTGTGGCACACGAGATGGCTCCCCCAGCAAAGAGTTAGCCCAGCTGTCCGTGAGATTCAGAGTCTGCTGTAGTATGGTAGTGATGGTGTGGTCTGGCAGACAGCCCGGATCGCCTAGGGGTCCCTTGGGCAATGGTGCTTGGTTCAGTGTCTTTAGTGCTCTTGCTTGTCTCCCCTAAGGAAACCCAAGTCACTGGTGTTTGTCCTTGTTTCCTGTGTCACTGCCTGTAACCCAGTCGGAAAAGGAAGCAGTTTCACTCTATCTTGACCTGTTTTTAATAAACTGAGAGTTTGGTGAATATAGAAAAGTGGATAAATTTGACAGTTACTCCTAATTCTACGTGGGAATAATGGTGGCCTGACGTTTTAGTGTTGATGTTTGAGTGAGAGTACAGGCTAGAGCCAGGCTGCCTGGGTTTGAATCCCAAGTTTACCACCTGCTAGTTCTGTGACCCTGGGGGCTAATAAAAATCCCTGTCAGTACAGTGGAAAGCAGCAGGCACAGTTAGTACAGGTGGAGTATTTAGAACAGGCTGTGGCCACGCAGATACTTCAGCAGTGGTTTCAGGGCTTATTCTTTGCCTGTGTCTGTGTGTGTTGGGCAGATGAATGTGTGATACTCATGTGGTGTATCTAGTTTTATACCTTCTCTTCTGGAGTTTGTGGGTAACATTTGCCTGTGTTAGTAAAGTTCTTTGCAAGCATGTTACTTTCTTTTTTTCATTCCTCTCTCTTTTTTTTTTTAAAAAAGATTTATTTATTTTTTTGAAAGAGAGAAGGAGAGACAGAGACAGAGAGAGAGAGAGAGAGAGAGAGAGGTCTTCCATCCACTAGTTCACTCCCCAAATGGCTGTAACAACTGAGGCTGGGCCAAGCTGAAGTCAGGGGCCGGATATTTCTTCTGGGCCTGCCATGAGGGCGCAGAGGCCCAAGCACTTGGGCCATGCTCCACTGCTTTCCCAGGCACATTATCAGGAAGCTGGATTGGAAGTGGAGCAACTGGGACTTGAATGGGCGCCCATGTGGGATGCTGGCACTGCAGGCTGTGGCTTAACCCACTATGCCACAGCGCCAGTCCTAAGCATGTTACTTTCTATGGGATACTCTGAATTTTCAGCTATTAAAAGTAATTTTTGTGCTAGGTTTTACATCTCAAACTAGATTCAGAAGTAGACTAGTGGGGGCCGACGCTGTGGCGTAGAGGGTAAAGCCGCTATCTGCAGTGCCAGCATACCATACATGCACCAGTTCATGTCCCAACTGCTCCACTTCCAATCCAGCTCTCTTCTGTAGCCTGCAAAGCAGTAGAAGATGGCCTACGTTTTTGGGTCCTTGCACCCATGTGGGAGACTCGGAAGAAGCTCCTGGTTTCGTATCGGCTGAATTGCAGCCATTTGGGAGTGAACCAGCGGATGGAAGATCTCTCTCTCTCTCTCTCTCTACCTCTACCTCTACCTCTCTGTAACTCTGCCTTTCAAATAAATAAATAAATCTTTTAAAATTAAAAAAGTAGACTAATGGTGGTAGATGCTTAAAAGGTTAAGAAAAGCTTGAGCAAAGCTGAAAATTGAAAAGATTTTATCTGTTAGCTTTGTCTCTGTGATCAAAAAAATGCCTGCCCTCGTTAGATTTCAGCAGTGGACACTCAGTGCAGCATGTAGAACCCTGCAGTCTAACCCTCCTAGAATCTTGTCACAGGTGGATGTAAAGGTTCTTGCTTTCTAATTTATAGACTCTTTAGAAATCTCCCTTTTTCTTGCTCCCTCCAAGAAAAAAGAAGAGATTGTACATTAGAAGAGATTCCTGCCACCCTGTTACAGTCTATTGAAAATGTACTTTTCTGAACTGCAAAGCAAAAAACCTTTTCTCCTACACATGGAAGTCTGAAATCCTCCTGAAACGGATGAGTTTCTGTTTGGGGTTAGAGCATCCCAGCTTTTCATTTGGAAGAGTAAACAGTTTAGTGTGAAATTGGGCAGCTGTTAGCTTCCGAGTGGCGCACTTGCTTAGTTGTCAGGGTACCAGATTGTGTTTGTCTTCTTTTCGTCTCTGTATCCAGGCCTCTGTGTTTGTGATATAGTTTGGAATTGTAGATGCCTTTGAGGCATTTGAAAGTAAACATAACTCTTACAGTTTATTGCTGACATTTTAATTTTCGAAAAACAGAACGCAGTATTTCAGGTTTTTATTTGGCAGGAATGACCTGGGCGTTGTTGCTGGCTGGCTGACAGACAGGTGAGGGGGCGAGGGAGGAGATGTCTCCACAGTGCAGCTGCTGTCCGTGCGCTTTCTGGCTTTCTCCACTGTGTTCTTGGGACTCAGCATGTTGAGTTCAGTTGTTTGTGTTGGGAGCTTCACCAATTGCCGTCTTTTGAGAAGCAGTGTCTGTTATATGAACAGTTACTTAGGTGGACTGCTGTAGTGACGCTTGTTTCAGGGAGGGATCTGATCCAGGACTCACAGCCCTGAGGTGTGGAATGGCTTCTGAGGTCTGGGCCCTGTGTTTGCTGGGAGACCCTACGGTCTCCCCACGTCCACTTGCTGAGGCCCAGGACATTGCCTGACCCTCCTGAGTCAGCCAGCTGGTGAGTGGGCACGAGTTCCTGTTCATTCCTCTCAGGAAGGTGATGTGATTGGGTAGCTCTCTTGTGCCCCCCCCTCCCCCCCGCCTCCCCAGGATTGGGAAAGAATCAAAGAATCATGTACGGTTAGCGTTGAAGCTTGACCTCTGAGAGATTTCCGAGGAGGGTCTGGCACGAAACATTGTTTTAGGTAAACAGTCCGCATTTGGAAGGTCATGACCAGTGTTCCTGTTTTGGCAGCAATTGCCTGTTCAGAGCTCTTGGTGACCAGCTGGAGGGACACTCGCGAAATCATCTCAAGCACCGACAGGAGACAGTGGACTTCATGGTGAGGCAGCGGGAAGACTTTGAGCCGTTTGTAGAAGATGATGTTCCTTTCGAGAAGCACGGTAGGTTCACTGTGGGATGCAGAATCTTCTGGAATAATGCAGGGGGTGATTAAGTCCATCCGCATCCCTGGCCTTCCCCTAGGGCTTGGTCGTCTGAGTTACAGCTCACTTGTTACTTTGTAATAGGCACCAGTATGCTAGGTAGTTGGCAATCAATAGATGTAAGTATAAATGCCCTTCATGAAAATGAAGTCAGTTGACATGAAAAGCTTGTCCTGACTTCTTACTCAGTGAGGCAGCCTATAAAATAGTGTGTATGGGTGTGGCATGTGGCGCAGTGGTTAGGATGTGGCTTGGGATGGCCACATCCCGTATCAGAGTGCCTGCGTTCAAAGTCTACCTCTGCTTCCTGCTGCTGTGCGCTCAGGGAGACAGCCGTGTTCAAGCACTCGCCTCTTTGACACCATGTGGGAGACCTGGGCTGAGCTCCCAAACTGTTGTAGGCCTTTGGGAGTGAACCAGTGGGCAGAAGATCCCTCTGTTTTTCTTTGTTTATCTGCCTGTCCAATAAAATGGAATTAAAAACAAAATAGTGTGGCTAGACAGGTCCTGTTTTTACAAGGTACACAGATGGTAGGAAAAGTCTGGAAAGGTACACTTTCCAGCAATCACTTGCCCTCTTTAAACTTCTTTTTTATTATTATTATTATTTTTTTTTTTGACAGGCAGAGTGGACAGTGAGAGAGAGAGAGACAGAGAGAAAGGTCTTCCTTTGCCGTTGGTTCACCCTCCAATGGCCGCCGTGGCTGGCGCGCTGTGGCCGGCGCACCGCGCTGATCCGATGGCAGGAGCCAAGAGCCAGGTGCTTTTCCTGGTCTCCCATGGGGTGCAGGACCCAAGCACCTGGGCCATCCTCCACTGCACTCCCTGGCCACAGCAGAGGGCTGGCCTGGAAGAGGGGCGACCGGGACAGAATCCGGCGCCCCGACCGGGACTAGAACCCAGTGTGCCGGCGCCGTTAGGCGGAGGATTAGCCTAGTGAGCCGCAGTGCCGGCCCTCTTTAAACTTCTATAAAAGGGAGATAATAAAAGCACCTCTTCTGGCCGGCGCCGCGTACTGCGTCCATGGCTGTGCCAGGATGAAACCAGCAACCTGAAATTCAGTCCTGATCCCCCATGTGAATATTGGGGACCCACGTACTTGAGCTGTCACCTGCTGCCTCTCAGGGTGTTTATTAACAGGAAGCTAGAATTGAAAGCAGGGCACAGTATTATGGCACAGTGGGTTAAGCTGCTGCCTGGGATGCTGGCATCCTATATGAGCACTGATTTGAGTACTAGCTGCTTTGCTTCCAATCCAGCTCCAGCTAATGTGCCTGGGAAAGCACTGGAGGACAGCCCAAGTGCTTGGGTCCCTGCATCCATGTGGGAGACCTGGAAGAAGCTCCTGGCTCCTGGCTTCAGCTTGGCCCAGCTCTGGCCGTTGCAGCCACTTGGGGAGTGAACCAGTGGATGGAAGACCTCTCTCTCTCTGTCTTTCCCTCTCACTTTACCTTTCAAATAAATAAAATAAAAGATGAAGAGTTTTAAAGATTTATTTTATTTATTTGAAAGGCAGGGGCTGGCACTGTGGCATAGTGGGTAAGGCTGCTGCCTGCAGCATATGGGTGCCAGTTCAAGTCCTGGCTGCTCTTCTTCTGATCTAGCTCTCTGCTATGGCCTGGGAAGGCAGTGGAAGATGGCCCAGGTCTTTGGGCCCCTGCACCCTCGTGGGAGACCTGGAGGAAGCTCCTGGCTCCTGGCTTCAGATCGGAACAGCTCCAGCCATTGTAGCCATCTGGGGAGGGTGCAGGGTCCCAAGGACTTGGGCCATCTTCTAGTGCTTTCTCAGGCCATAGCAGAGAGCTGGATCAGAAGTGGAACAGCCAGATCTCAAACCAGCGCCCATATGGAATGCTGGCACTGCAGGCTTGTGAGCTTTGAAACATTAATTTCAACAAATATTTATTAAGGGTCTACTATACTCGGTGCTATTTATGTTTTATAAATAGCATTTTCATCAATAGCTTGGTCTTACCTCTCTCTTATCAGCGGAGACAGTTATTACTCTTGTTTTTTAGACCGCAGAGGCCATCTTGAAAATGGGTGGGGAGAGATACTGAGAAGGCTTTCCACATGAGCTAGATGAGAGAAGAGGAGGGTCTCCACCAAGGCATGAGTAGGGCCCAAGCCAAGACACAGTTTCCCCTGCAATTGATGGGACTCACTGGAGGGGAGAGAAGGAGGAGACAGGAGTGGCTGTAAAGACTCTGCTTAGGGAGTGGTCAGGGAGCTGCACTCTTAGGACAGGAAGCAGCAGGTGGAGGACCACTGGGATGGGATGGATTAGAGAGTTGGCAGGACAGGGGACTTAGACTTTGGGTCACCAGTAGGACAATCACCTTAGATGTGCTACCAGGTGTGTTGGAATGTTGGTGCTGCGTAAGAATGTGGGTGACAAAGAAGTGAGAAGTGGCTTTGCCTGCAAGAGGAGGTGAAAAGAACCCAGAATTCTGCACATGCTCCTTGTGTGCTGGTGGAAGGCTAGACTTACTTCCTTTATCACTTCTGTTGTAGTTGCTGCTTCTGTTATCTGTCTGCATTGTTACATTGTGGGCTCTTGAGGGTAGGGACTGTCTTCCCCCAGTGTGTGGCTGTTGAATGAGTAAATGAATGAATCCCTTAACCATTGAGGACCTGGTTACCCTTGTGTCTGGCTATGTCTTTAGAATCATTCTTTCCTTCAGACGTGGGCTTCAAAGAATTGGCAACATGTTTTCCCTCAGCTGTACAGAAACCCAAGTAATCTTTTTTTTTTTTTTTAAGATTTATTTATTTATTTGAAAGGCAATGTTCCACAGAGAGAAGGAGATACAGAGGAAGAGAGCTTCCATCTGCTGGTTCACTCCCGAGATGGCCAGACCTAGGCCAGGCCAAAGCTAGGAGCCAGGAGCTTCCTCTGGGTCTCCCACACAGGTGCAGGGACCCAAGGACTTGGGCCATCTTCTACTGCTCTCCCAGGCCATACAGAGAGCTGGATTGGAAATGGAGCAGCTGGGACTTGAACTAGTACCCATAAGGGATGCCAGCACTGCAAGCAGCAGCCTTACCCACTGCACCACAGCACCGGCCCCCCACCTTCCCCCCAGTGTTCTTAATGCCTCATCTCCTTGTAACCAGACATTCATTACATCTTGTCCATTCCACCTTGGTAGTTTTTCTCCACTGCTCATGCCTCGTAAAACCATGTCTCTGCTCTTTGCCTACGTTTCCTCAATGCATATAGGCTGGTCTCATTGCCTCTTGACCTCGTTGGTTCTCTACATTGCAGCCAGAATAGGGATCCAAATGCACTTTTCTCTCTAAAACCAGTCAGTGGCTCCCCATTGACCTTAGGGGAGAGAGGCTAGCCTTCTCAGCCCTTGATGATCTGTGGTTTTCTATTTCTCTGCCATCCTCTCTTGCCATTTCCTCCCACTTTCTTTTAATTAATTAATTAATTTATTTATTTTGCTACCTCTGCCTCCTCTCTGTCAGCATTCTAAGTTCCCACCATGCTGTACTCAAATAGTCCGCAGTGTCTCTTGCCTCTGCTTAGAACATCATCCATTCCTCCTCTGTGTATCAGCTTAGTGCTGAAGTGCTTTTCTGATATTCTGTGCCCCTCCTTCCCACTACCATGCTGGCTTAGATTCCTGGCCTGCAGTAAGCCAGAAAGCATGGTCGTTGTCTCACTTCTCTTTTAAAATTTTTATTTGAAAGTTAGAGGGAGAGAGAGGTCTTCCCTTTGCTCGTCCACTCTCCAAATGCCCCAAACAGCCAGGACTGGGCCAGGTTGAAGCCAGGAGCCAGGAGCTCCATCTGGGTCCCCCACATGAGTGTCAGGGACCCAACTGCTTAAGCCATTATCTGCTAGTTCCCGGGTGTGCATTAGCTGGATCAGAAGTCGAGCAGCTTAGCCTCTAATTCAGGCACATCAGTATGGGACATGGGCATCCCAAGTGGTGCCACTGCTCCAAACACCTGCCCCTTCACTCTCTTATGATGCTGTCTGTTCCTTCCTACTAACTGTTGGGATTTGTTACAGGAAAGGAGACAGATCAAAATTAGCCAAAGGGGTTGGTTGCATAGGACAGTCGGGGAAGGTTCCATACATGAAGCTTCTGTTGTCCTGGGGATGCAGCATCCTCTTGGCATAAGTGTGTGACCGTCCACACATATTGTCAACCAAGGAGGCTCACCCAACTTGGATGTCCAGAGTTTTTGTTCATTGATTGGTTACTTGCTTAATTGGTAACAGGCTGCTCTCACATGTCTGATAGCATGGGCTGATAAAACAGATGTGATCCAGAGCCCATCAGGATTAGCAAAGGCACTCCTGTCCTCTTTGGGAATTCCAAAGGGTTAGAAGTTACCTCACAGGAGCCTGGGGCCAAAGGCCAAACTTCTTTCTGGACAAGGTCAAGTCTTTAGTACACATACCCTTCCCAAAACATTCATCCCTCAGTAGTGCTATCTTGTTTGCTCTCCACTGGTTATAAACTGCCGAGGGCAAAAGATGGAGTGGCCAAGAGGCCAGGGCTTTGGAGTCGGGCTGCCTGGGTAAAATCTTGGCTCTGCCGTGTATTCTCTCTGTGCCCTAGGGTACAGTTATTAATTATTCTGCCTCTCAGGCTCTTCATCCCTAAAATGGCATGCATAATAATATTTCCTCCCAAGGGTTGTTTTGAGAACTATACATGATAAGCTGGGTTGACATTTGGTGCCCACATGCCACATCTGAGTACCTAGGTTCGATTCCTGGCTGTAGCTCCTGACTCCCAGCATTCCTGCTAATTACAGCCTTGGGGAGGCAGCAGTGCTAGCTCAAATAATTGGGTTCCTGCCACTCACATGGAAGACCTGGATTGAGTTATTGATTGCCTGCTTCAGCCTGGGCCAGCTCAGGCCATTGCTGGCATTTTGCAAATGGAGTTAGCAGACAGGAGCTCTGTCTGTCTCTGTCTCTCTGCCTCTCAAAAAAAGGAAAAACAGTGATAAATTTATGAGAAATCATTAGAGTAGTGCTTGACACATAAGCGTTCGTTATGAGTGCTGTGTCTGCTATTACATTTCCAGTGTCTTACACAGTTAGGTATATAGGAAGAGAGTGAACGTTTATGAAAGGAATATATAAAATAGACCCTTTCTTTGATTAGTGCCCTTCTGAGGAACAGTCCGTGTGTTGTATTCCTGCACTCTGACAAAGCCAGTGAACTTTACAAGTATGCACTCTTGTTTCTTGTTATTTAACATTACATAAACGCCAAATCATGTGTGCATTTAAATCCTTCCATTGTAAAGACTTGATTTTTCTTTCCTCCTTCTATGCAGTGGCCAGTTTGGCAAAGGCTGGTACTTTTGCTGGCAATGATGCAATCGTAGCCTTTGCAAGAAATCATCAGTTGAATGTGGTGATTCATCAGCTTAATGCCCCTTTGTGGCAGGTAGGTCGTCTAGTCCAGAATCTGTCTTGTGTTCTTATTTGTACATTAGTTTTGGGGATATCCTAAGATGATCAGGCTTGACCTGTGAAGCTGAGCTCTACAGAATCACTTGGACAGTGAGCCTAACCAAGACAGGAATCGAAGGTGGTGTGGAATTAATCCCTGTGCTATTTACGAGTAGAGTGTGGCGTATAAAGCAGAAATCTTTTGAAGGGTGAATCCTTTTAGTCAGTTAATTGGGTATCCTGGGGACAGAGAGATCATGCCTTATGTGGTAGAATTATTTAGATAATTCCATAAGATATCTAAGTGAAAATTTAAAATATCAATGCATATGAGAGGTATGTATAATTTTGTATATGTTGTAGATGTGATTAAAATGTGTGTAGAAGTATCATGGTATGTATCTTTCCAGTTATGTCTGAATGCTTTTCTTGGCTAAGTGTGTGTGAATGATGAGGCTGTACTCTATCATGAAGGTTGCAGTGCCCTTTTTGTCTTACGCTGTCTGCCTAGGCATAGCCTGTACACATGAAAAAACAACAGTCAGTTACAGAGATAGTGTTTCCATTTACATTATCTTTTTTTTTTTTAGTAAGACCGTGTTTTTTTAAACACATCTGTGTACCCACTGCTGTCAACATATGGAATAAAGCCACAGTGCTAGCAAGGGTTCCATGTCCTTGGCAGTCATCAGACCCTGGCCCCCATCCTCAGCCTCTGGCTACCTCTGTCTCATTTGTCCCTTAGAGTTTTTCCTTTCCAGATATCATATAAGTGAAAGGATGCAGCCTTTTGTGTGTGGCATAGAGTCCTTCTAACAAAATTACACCACAACAAGGTAAATTGTACAGCCCATGGGTTACTGAGGAGTTTTACCATTCGGGGTATAATGAGCAGAGTGAAACTGTATCTCCATGTGCTCTTTGGTGCAGTGTTGCCAGCTATACTGACACCAGGTAGAGCTATCAGATTTTCACTGGGGCTCTCTTGAACGGATGGTCTTTGAGCCAAGAATACTGGTTACCCCTTGGTTCCAATTTATTGTCATTAAACTTATATACAGCTTAGCAGAAGTTGTCACAGTAGTTAGAATATACAATGTAATGACCCCAGTCCTGAAGGAAAATGTTAAGTGCCCATAGTCTGCCTTTTCCTCTATTGATAACATTGAAACATTTATTAATTACCTAGTTAGTTGTGGAGGATCATTCTGCTGTTAGACCTTTGTTTCTGTTCTCTTTCATGAATTGCAGACAGTAAAAGTAGATATTTTAAAACTTATTTTTTTTTTGATGGCTCTCGTATCCCAAGGAAGCTTCTTCTAGAAATGTTATTTAAACTTTCTGTCTTTCTGTCTTTCTGTCTTTCTTTCTGTCTTTCTGTCTTTCTTTCTGTCTTTCTGTCTGTCTTTCTTTCTTTCTTTCTTTCTTTCTTTCTTTCTTTCTTTCTTTCTGTCTTTCTCTCTTTCTCTCTTTCTCTCTTTCTCTCTTTCTCTCTTTCTTTCTCTCTTTCTTTCTGTCTTTCTTTCTTTCTTTCTTTCGCACGAGCTCCAGAGAGAGTGCTTCCGTCTGCTGACTCAGTTCCTCAAGTGCCTCAGTGGCTGGGGCTGGGGCAGGCCGAAGCTAATTGAGCCATCACCTGCTGCCTCCCAGGTGTGCATTAGCAGAAAGCTGGAACTGGGAGCAGAGCTGAGTCTAGAACACAGCACTCTGATAATGGCATGTGGGCATTCTTACCCAGCATCCCGCTGGTGTCTTACCCACGATACCAAGTGCTCACCTCCAGATTTTAGCTTTGATGACTAGTGTCATGGGTAAGAATAGTTGCATTATTTATGAGTAGGCTTATACTGAAAACATGGAAATACTGAAACCTACATTGTTTTCCTGATTAGAAATAGAAGATGTGCTCTGAACAGTTAAGATGTTTGTCATATAGAAAGTGAAAGTCTTCTATAATTTGGTGACTATTCTTCCAGTTATGTTTTTCTATTCACAGTGTGTGTTTATGTTGTGAATATTAAGGATGTAAGTGCTTCAGGGATTTTGTCACTCAGAGACTGCCTTCCTGGCACTCTTCCTGAGAGACAGACAGTGCGTCAGTGTGTCACATGGGTCCAAGGAGATGCTGCACTTTGATGCCTGGGTGTCCACTGGAGAAAGCTGCCTCAGTCCTCACATCATCACCTGTGTGCCTTCTGTCTCTTCCATGGGGTCTGCTGTGTATTTAGAGCACAGATACTATTTAAATTAATGGTAGAATTTCACTACGTGTAACTTTCAGTAAAAACCAGAAAGAAGGCGCTGATGCATTAGAGTTTTGACAGAGTCAGTGTTGAGCTAAGGGATGGTGAGAATGACTTCAGAGTGTCTGTGGAGGTGGTGGTGGTCTGGGAGTCACGCTGGCCCCCGGGTCCCCATTCTTGCGTGTGTGCTGCAGCACTATTCACATGGAACACCTTGTGAGGGTACTTCCAGGCTTGGGCAGTGCGCTAGTCTGATTTGCTGTTTTGTTTTGAAATTGATGCAAGTGGGGCCAGTGCTGTGATGTAGCACATAAAGCCGCTGCCTACAGTGCTGGCATCCCAGATGGGTGCCAGTTTGTGTCCTGGTTGCTCCGTTTCTGATATAGCTCCCTGCTAATGTGCCTGGGAAAGCAGTGGAAGATGACTCAAGTCCCTGGGCCCCTGTACCCTTGTAGGAGACTCGGTTGAAGCTCCTGGCTCCTAGCTTTGGCTCGACCCAACTCTAGTCATTGCAGCCATTTAGGAAGTAAACCAGAGGATGGAAGATCTCTTTCTCTCTGTCTCTCCCTCTCTATAAAATTCCACCTTTCAAATAAATAAATAAATAAATCTTTTAAAAAAATAAATTTTTAAAATAATTTAACGTAAGTGGAAGCCTTGGGGTTTGTCACTGGTAGGGTTTCTCATTATGTAGTTGATGGAAAAGGCAATTTTTAGTAGTAGGTGGATTTACCATGAAGCTCGTGAGTTGTGTCAGGGCCCTCGTCCATGTGGCTTCCTATCAAGGTCATAGGAGAGGGCTAGCAGTTTCACGTGTATAATTTTGTATCCTTTATCTGGAAGAGGGGCCCCAGGTTGTTTCAGCATCAAGCTCAATAATTCTGGACCTGTGCCCAGGTCTTCTCTCTTGGAAGGGATTTATCCATGCATTTGAAGGGCTAAGAGGCAGGAAATGTTTATTTAACTTCATGTAAACTTGTTCCTGGTTTTCGAATATATTTTCATATGAATTTATTTCCATATAGTTCAATATTAAGGAAGCCGATTGAAACCTACAAGGGTGGGAGAAAGGTAATTCAGAAATTGCTTATGACATAACCTAGTCATGTCCCAGTCTGTGACTCTAGGCACACTGGACAGTTGAGGAAGACATCTCCCTCCAGCTGTTGGCACTGTCCAAACCTTCCTGGACTCTCCCCTTGTCTTGTCTGCAGATTCGTGGCACAGATAAAAGCAATGGGAGGGAGTTACACATCGCCTATCGCTATGGAGAACATTATGACAGTGTTCGGAGGATCAATGACAACTCGGAAGCGCCTGCTCATCTCCAGACAGACGTGAGTGAGGCCTTGGCTTCCTTCTTTTCCTCAGCCCTGAGAAGCAGCTGGAGCTCCTGTGCCTGCAGCTAAACGTTGTGAGATTTCTATGAAAAGTCGGTTTTAAGAATTGTGGCTTGATTTTAAAAGTACTTCTTTAGTTTTTAGCTCAGAAGAGAGCAGTAGATAAAATTGCTTGTCATTTTAGCTTCCTCAATAGCTATGATGATGTGTCTATAAAATCTACAACATTTGAAATTACTTTTATGTTTAAATGTAATCCATTGTTCGTATCTGAAGTTTAGACACTGTAAAAGAGGTAAAGAAGAAAATAAAAAGCATGGGTCAGCCACCTGGATGAGATTTTATTGCTATTTTGGTAACAAATGCATTTTTAATGTATTAGGAAATGGTTGAAAGTATATTATCTGTATAGCTTTGTTTCCTGCTTTTACTCAGTTAAAAATTAGACTTTCCTCACATCTGAAGCCATTGATTTTTTTTTTTAAAGATTTATTTATTAACTTGAAAGTCAGAGATACACAAAGAGGAGAAGGAGAGGCAGAGAGAGAGAGAGAGGTCTTCCATCCGCTGGTTCACTCCCCAGATGGTCGCAATGGCTGGAGCTGCACCAATCCGAAGCCAGGAGCTTCTTTCAGGTCTCCCACGTGGGTGCAGGGGCCCAAGGACTTGGGCCATCTTCTGCTATTCCAGGCCATAGCAGAGAGCTGGATAGGAAGAGGAGCAGCCGGGACTAGAACCAGTGCCCATATGGGATGCCAGCGCTTCAGGCCTAAGCTTTAACCCGCTGTGCCACAGCGCCACCCCACCATTGATTTTTAAACAGTTTTTTTTTGAGTAGGTCCTGTTTGTCTATGTCAGAATTTCAAATGTGTGATGAGCTCGGTGGCAGAAGTCACTGTCCACTTTTGTACTGTCATCACACTGTTACCCTCTCCCCATGCAACCAGTGGTATCTGTACACACTAAAATCCAGAGATATTTTCATGTCAAGCAATTATGTGTATATATTCCACCTTTTGCCATTTTTAAAAAAAATTCCTTAAATTAAAGAATATATATTTTTGAGAGGCAGAAAGAGACAGAAAGTAAGTGAGGAGAGAAAGAGAGAGCTCCTGTCTGCTGATTTACTTCCTCAAATGCCTACAGTGGCTGGACCAGGGTGAAGCCAGGAACTGGGAACTTAGTCCAGGTCTCCTGCCTGGGTCACAGGGACCCTGGAGCCATCACTGCTGTTTCCCAGGTTGTGCAGTAGCAGGAAGCTGGAATCGGAAGGAGTGCCAGGACTTGAACACAGGATGTGGACCATGGGCATTTTAACCAGTGTCCTTCGTTTTGTTTTTAAAGATTTATTCATTTATTTGAAGGGCACAGTTAACAGGCAGCATTAGAGAGAAGGAGAGAAAGAAGGAGAGATCTTCCATCTGCTGGTTTACTCCAGTGGCCACAACAGAATGGAGGCAGGAACTTCATTTTTTGGGTCTCCCATCTCCCATGTTGGGAACTAGATCAGAAGTGAAAGTTCAACTGAGACTTGAAATAGTGCCCATATTGGATACTGCTGTTGCAAGTGGTGCTTAACCTGCTGGGCCACAATGCTGGCCTCTTAACCACTTCTTAACCATAGGCCAAGCTCTCTGCTGTGGCCCGGGAGTGCAGTGGAGGATGGCCCAAGTCCTTGGACCTCTGTACCCATATGTCAGACCTGGATAAAGCCCCTGGTTCCTGGCTTTGGCCTGGTCCAGCCCTAGCCATTGTGGCCATTTGGGGAGTGAATCAACAGATAGAAGCTTGCATGTGCTCTCTCTCTCTCTCTCTGCCTTCCAACTAAAATAAATCTTTCAAAACTAACAACACTGTCGGCCGGTGCCACAGCTCAATAGGTTAATCCTCCACCTAGTGGCGCCAGCACACTGGGTTCTAGTCCCGGTCAGGGCGCCGGATTCTGTCCTGGTTGCCGCTCTTCCAGGCCAGCTCTCTGCTGTGGCCCAGGAGTGCAGTGGAGGATGGCCCAAGTGCTTGGGCCCTGCACCCCATGGGAGACCAGGATAAGTACCTGGCTCCTGCCTTCGGATCAGCGCGGTGCGCCAGCTGCAGCACGCCGGCCGCGGCGGCCATTGGAGGGTGAACCAACGGCAAAGGAAGACCTTTCTCTCTGTCTCTCTCTCTCACTGTCCACTCTGCCTGTCAAAAACAAAAAACAAAAAAAAACCATAGGCCAAATGCCTGCTCCACTTTTGCGGCTTTAACTTTCCCCACCTCCAACGGTAACATCCTACACATACTACACTTCCACACGTGCGTCATGAACTGTGCTTTTAAATTGAGCACATCTGAGAATTTAGTTTATAACAGCATGTAAAGTACTTCCTGCATCCTTTTCTTTCTTTCTTTTTTTTTTTAAAGACTTATTTATTTATTAGAAAGTCAGTGTTACAGAAAGGGAGACAGACAGAGATCCTCCATCTGCTGGTTCGTTCCCCAAATGGCTGCAACAGCAGGAGCTGGGCTGGTCCATAGCCAGGAGCCAGGAGCTTCTTCCGGGTCTCCCATGTGGGTGCAGGGTCCCAAGCATTTGGGTCATCCGTTGCTGCTTTTCCAGGCAGATTAGCAGGGAGCTAGATCAGAAGCAGAGCAGCCGGGACTCAAACTGGTGCCCGTAAGGAATGCCAGCATTGCAGGCATCGTTACCCACCATGCCACAATGCTGCCCCCCCCCCACATGCTTTTAAAAGCCTGCATAGTGTTCTGTTGTATGGATACCTTCTAATGTGTTTAAATAGTTTCTTACTAATACTTTTAGATGGCTTTCAGACTTTTGCTATGACACACAACATGCAGTGCCTCATTTCAAATGTGTGTGAGTGTATCTCCTGGGAGGTCCTTGCACATCAGGTTTTTTTTTTTTTTTCTTTTTTTGGACAGGCAGAGTGGACAGTGAGAGAGAGACAGAGAGAAAGGTCTTCCTTTTCTGTTGGTTCACCCCCCCAGTGGCTGCTGCAGCTGGAGCACTGCAGCCGGTGCACCGCGCTGATCCGAAGCTAGGAGCCAGGTGTTTCTCCTGGTCTCCCATGTGGGTGCAGGGCCCAAGGACTTGGGCCATCCTCCACTGCACTCCCAGGCCACAGCAGATAGCTGGACTGGAAGAGGAGTGACTGGGACAGAATCTGGTGCCCCGACCGGGACTAGAACCCGGTGTGCTGGCGCCACAGGCGGAGGATTAGCCTATTGAGCCACGGCGCTGGCCCACATCAGGATTTTTGACAGGTATTGCCAGAGTACTTTCTGTCATGGTTTACCAATATACACTTCTTGCTTGTGGTATGTGGCTCATTGCCTATACAGTGTGGCTTCAGATTTTAAGGCTTTCTCAGTGTTAGGGAAAAAATGTTGTTTTGGTAATGGCCTTGTGGCACAGCAGATGAAGCTGCTGCTTGTGATGCCAGCATCCCATACAGGTGTCTGTTCGAGTCCCAGTTGCTCCACTTCCGATCCAGCTGTCTGCTCATGCACCTGGGAAAACAACAGAGCATGGTCCAAGGACTTGGGCTCCTGGACCCATGCGGGAGACCCTTGTGAAGCTCCTGGCTCCTAGTTTCAGCCTGGCCCAGCGCTGGCTGTTGTGGCCATTTGAAGAGTGAACCAGCAGATGGAGTTCTCTCCCTCACCCTCTCCTTGTAATTCTGACTTACAAATAAATAAATAGATTTTTTTTAAAGCTTATTTATATTTCCTTTTTTGTGAACTGTATTCATTTTCTTTGCCCATTTTTTCTCTTTTTTTTTTTTTTTTTTGACAGGCAGAGTGGACAGTGAGAGAGAGAAGAGACAGAGAGAAAGGTCTTCCTTTGCCGTTGGTTCACCCTCCAATGGCCGCCGCGGCTGGCGCGCTGCGGCCAGGGCACCGCGCTGATCCGAAGGCAGGAGCCAGGTACTTCTCCTGGTCTCCCATGGGGTGCAGGGCCCAAGTACCTGGGCCATCCTCCACTGCACTCCTGGGCCACAGCAGAGAGCTGGCCTGGAAGAGGGGCAACCGGGACAGAATCCGGCGCCCTGACCGGGACTAGAACCTGGTGTGCCGGTGCCGCAAGGTGGAGGATTAGCCTAGTGAGCCGCAGCGGCGGCCTCTCTATTTTCATAATGATTTTTTTATTGTTTCGGAAACTAGCCTCTGTCTGTGACATGAGTGGAAAATACTTTTTCAATTATTTATCTTTTTGTTCTCTGTCCTTGGGGTCCTTGCTGTGAAAGAATTTTGACAGTTAATGTGGTTATATTTATCAGTATTTTCTTAAATGGTTCTTGGGTTTTAGGTCATAACTATGAAGGTCTTTACAATGAAGTTAGAATTCTCTCATAGTTTATTCTGGTACTTTTACAGGTTTTTTTGGTTTGTTTAATTAAATTTTGGCTCCATTTGCGGTTTATGTGCATGTAAGAGTGTGAGGATGTGATCCAACTTTGTATTTTCCTTGTAATGATCCAGTTGTACCCAAACCATTCATTAATTCTCTTTTTCTCTGCTGATTTAAAATGAGACTTGTTTTGGGGGTGGGTGTTGTGATGCGGAAAGTCACGCCACACTTGAGACACCTGCTGGTTTGAGTCCTGGCTGCTGAGCTCTGGTTGGGCTTCCTCCTCATGCATCCCGGGAGGCAGCAGTGATGTCAAGTGCTTGGGCTCCTGCCACCCGCGAGGAAGGACTGGATGGAGTTCAGCCCAGCCCAGCCCTGCTGTTGCCAGCATTTGGGGAGTGAACCAGTACATAGAAGATCTCTCTCTCTCTCTCTCTCTCTGTCTGTCACTGCCTTTCAAATAGATGAAAAAAATTAAAATATGAAAAACATTAAAATAATAAACATTAAAAAATACCACTTACCCTTGTGTACTAAATTGCCATATTATATGTATGTATTTCTAGACATTTGGTTTTATTCCCCTCATCTGCCTGTTCATGTATTGATGCCTCATTGTTTTATAATTTGATTTTTTTCATGCATTGGTTTTCTTTTAATAATAGCCTACATATTCTTGCTTTACAGCTGTTAGAACCCGTATGTCTAGTTGAAAAACATCCCAATGAGTTTTAAGACGGTGATCTCATTTAAGCAAAAGTTGACCTCTTGATGATGCTGAGTATTCCAACCCAGAGCCCGTTTTGCTGGTTTTTTGATTGTTTAATTGACTTTTTTTGTAATGCATAGGAGCATTTTGCCCACTTCACATGGAACTTATTTTAGGTGTTTCGTGTCTTCTTACTGTAAGGAGAGGATTTGTTTCCCTTTATATTTCCTAGCTAGTCACTATTTGCATATGAGAGTTAATTACTTACCCAGATGTCCTATAGAATTCTTTTTTAAAACTTGAGGTCAAATTTAGATGGTATAAAAACAATCATTTTAAAGTATACAGTTCTGTGACCTTCAGTGCACGCAGTGTTGTGCGGCCGCTTCATCCAGTTCCACGCATTTCCCATCACCCACGAGGAAACTCTGTCCCGGTTAAGCCGTCATTCCCTCCTCTCTCTCCTGCCTTCTGTCTCTGTGGCTTTACCTGTTCTGTGTACATCCTGTAAATGGGTTCATGTAACCTGTGACCCTTTCTGTCTGGCTTTTACTTTGCAAAATGTTTTCTCTGTTCATCTCTGTGTCTGTGTCCTTTTTAATTTTGTACTTCTGATTTCTTTATTCTAGCTTACTGCTGTGACTGTTTATATCTAGATGTTGTTTAATGATAGTGGTAATGAAAACCTTATTTTACTTTACCAGGAATAAAGACGTTATTCTATGAATTCACAGAGGTTACTTAACCACACCTGTACTATGAAACCTTTATGTTTCCAGTTATTCACCAGTACGCATTGTTATGAACACTTCTGCATAAATCCTTTGCGTATTTGATGTTATTTCCTTTGGCTAAATTCCAAAGCTGTGAAACTGCTGGGTGTGAACTGGCACCCATATGGGATGCTGGCACTGGAGGCAGCGGCTTTGCCTGCTACGCTACAGCGCTGGCCCCGACAGTGTAGCTTCTGAGTTCTATATATTTCTTCAAGACCAGTGTTGGTCTACAAAGCTCATGGAATTCAAGAGTAGAGGATCATCTGTTATTAGGGCCACAGCTTTGAAAATGAGCTGAGACAGAGGTCAGCAGTCATGCCAAGGTGTTGGTGTCTGTAAGCCACAGGAACGCTAATGCTATCCTTGCTGAGCACCTCAGCCTGTCTCTTGGGGCTTTCTTTTTAGTTCTGTTGTGGCCTGGATTCCCAATGTGCAGATGAAATCTAGTGTTGTCACTACTGTTCTCTTAAGATTGTTTTTAGAAATTTTTTTTTTTAAATTCTGAATATGGTTTCCTAGAGTTCTATGATTATTACTCGGTTTCCTTTAGTTTCAGATGCTTCATCAGGATGAGTCTAATAAAAGAGAAAAGATCAAGACAAAGGTGGTTGACTCTGAAGACGACCTGAGAGATGAAGTGGAAGATGCTGTCCAGAAAGTTTGTAATGCAACTGGATGTTCAGTTAGTATTTCTGTCGTGTGGCTGTGGTTGATGAGCAGGCATTGCTGTGCCCAGCTTCCCTGCTGGTTCTGCAGCCTCATCCAGCACACTGCACTGCGGGCCAGGCCGGAGCAGGGCCCTGAGGGCTGTGCTGTGTGACTGTGGGGGAGTTGTTCATTCTTCTCCTTCTTGTTTGTTAAACTTCACCCAGTACTGCTCCAAATCCTAAGGCAGTGTGCGTTTAGGCTTTGGCAAGTATTTACCCTAGTAAAAAAGACAGTTTTAGAAAGGAAATTAATTTATTAATATGTATTAAGTGATTATTTCAAGTGACCAAGCCTTTTGAAAACCCACGTTTTCTACACAGAAAAAGTCTTAAAGCCTTGTGTCAGTTCTCACCATTACATGTTTGTGTTTAGCGGATTGTTGAAGTAGGGCTGGGTAGAAAGTACATGAAGAGTCCTGAGGTGTTTCTTTGTTTCCTGAATAGGATTTGAATTTAATAGTTCAGAGCCTGGAAGCTGAAAATTACAATATTGAATCCGCAATACTTGCCATGCTTCGAATGGACCAAGGGAGAAGAAACAATAGTAAGTTCATGACTGACATTCATACTGATTGTGTTGGTGACTTTCCAGATATTTAAAATGTCATAGGGTGTGCATTTATTCATTCATTCAGCAGTTGTTTATTGAGTACTTGCTGTATGCAGGATTTTTTTTTTTTTTAAACTAGGTCCTGGTCCTGGGAGAGCATGGTTTAGGGGTTGAGAGGGCATGGTGGAAACAGGTAAATGAGGGTGGAGGCCCAGGGTGTCAGGGAGTGTAAGGGAAGGTACTTGACCCAGGCTTGGGAGTTGGGGAGTGTCAGGGAAAACTCTGCTTTTAGAAATATGACCCCCCTTTTAAAGCCAGAATGATAAATGAAGAAATACCTTATTTTCTAGTGGAAATGTTTTGATTAGTACCTGTCAACTGGTAATAATTCAGAATTTCTTTTTACTTGAACTGAGTTTAGTTTTATGACTCCGGAAGGAAACAGTGTAATATCTTATTAGTGTTGTAAGTCATTTATTTAACAGGGTATCAGTAAACGCTGAGTGCCAGCTCCTGTGTTATGCTCTCCCCGGGATCGGTTCTGTTACCACTTTCTGTATGTGCTGAGAGAGCTCTGGGTTACTTGGTCTTTGTGGCCTTTAACAGCACCATCTGATACGTGTGCTGCTCTGTGTAGGGTACACCGGGCAGGACGGTGTGTGCCTGGGAGCTGTGCTTAAATTGTTTTTAATTTTAATTAATTTCCATGGGAATTGCTGCGTGTGGTTGGTGGCTCCTGCATTGTTTGTGCAGCACAGCTTTTTAGGGCCTGTTTCTTTTCTGCGTTTTGGATGCAAATGAAAGATCCCCAACATCAGTGTTACAGAGTGGTTTGGCTAAGGAGCAGAGCACCCTGGGGGGAGCTGACCGTAGGCTGGTGGGGATTTTTTATCTTCAAACTTTTCCTCTAAATTCTATGAATTACTTTTGTCCTGTGTTTCCCATTGTATTGATTGACATTGGGGTTTTTGTCTCAGGCCACTTGCTTCCCGGAGCCAGTGGCCTGGGGACAGCAGAGGTGCGTTGAAGCCACTGCGTCCCACAGCTGTGTTGTGTGACTCTCTGCTCTCTCTGGAAGGTGCAGAGGAGAGCCTGGAGCCTGGTGGCCGAGCGCGGACGCAGTGCGGCCCTTTATGGGAGGAGGGTGGCAGTGGCGCCAGAGTCTGTGGAAATCAGGGCTTCAGTGAAGGCAGGACTGGAAACACCAAGGCACGGGCCAGCCCTAGTGAAGAAGACAAGGCCAATAAAAACCAGCTCCCGAAGGTATGAAGGTGGGGACAGCAGGGTGCATGGTGGGCTCTTGTCACAGTGGGGGGACTGTGTGCGGGTCTGTTTGGATTCATAAAATTAGTCATTGTGGAAAATCTGAGGGCTGCGTAAAGTCTGTCAAGGAGCAGAATGAAGACCTCATGCTCCTGTTGGGTGTCCACACTGAGCACTAGAAGGAGGTGTGCCCTACACTGGCCACGCATCCCACCTCCTCCTCCCGCATTGTTCCTGTGCGGGCGAGCTCTCCCGGCTCAGGCCGTGGTGTTCACAGGGCTGTGGTGGTCACAGGGCTGTGGTTTGCAGGGAAGAGCTTCATGTATAAATCTTGTTTTTATTTATTTTCTTGACGTCCCGGAAGAGGAAGGAACAGGTTAGAGGGCGTGGATATGTGAATCCTTTTAAGTATTTTGGTAAATGATCCAGTGATTCTCAGGAAGGTTGTCCATGTCCCTCTCTGTCCCCACTGCCACCAGTGGTGGGTGACGTCATTTCATTGTACTGAATTTAGAGCTCGTTTTAAGACTTACACCAGGAGCTCCTGAGCTCAAAGTGCCACATCAAGTAAGAAGCCACAGCAGAGGCGAAGATGCAGCGTCCTCAGGGATTTGGTGGGCATTCCCTGGGCGTCGAGCTCTGGGGGAGTGGGCGTTGGCACGTCTGCGTGTCACCTCTTGCTCAGTGGGGATTCGTGCTTCTTCCGGTCATTGTGATTTGGTTGGGAGGAGAGTGGAGTTTGTTTGCTAGGTCAGCAGGGGGCTGGGGTACGCTCAAATGACATTTGAGCAGTGATGGAAGGTAAACCACTCTCGGCCCCTGAGGCGGTTTTCCTCTGTCCCTGCCCAGGAGCGGCATCAGCCAGCCAGGGTCTCCCTCCCGCGGGCGGCAGGAGCAGCCGTGCCTGCGTGCCTGCCGCCTCACCACAGTGGGTGTCTTCCAGGTCACAAACCGGCAGAGGAGGGAGCAGCAGCGGCAGGAGAAGAAGAAGCGGCAGGAGGAGCGGCACCGGCACAGAGCCCTGGAGAGCAGGAGCCGCCCCGGGGACGGCAGCAGGGGCGACGCGGCCGCGGGCGCGCAGGTCACCTTGGTGAAGACCTTTGCTGCTCTCAACATCTGACTGCGGCCTCCGGGGAGGGGAGCGCTGCGAGCCGCTGGAAGGGATGAGACCGTCGCGTTACCGAACCAAACACAGCTGGCAGGACCCACACGGACGCTCACACGTGGAGTTCGTTTCTTTCAAGCTGCCTCTTTTTTGTTCAAAGCGTAGTTTTGTTAGTGATGTTTGTTTATGAATGTGCTGTGAAGCCACTCGGCCTCTGCAATGCAGACTTAAGATGGTGCGTGTCGGGGTGGAGCGGGAGGTCAGGAAGGGCCTTTCTGTGTGTGGCTTTACTTGCCCGAAAAGTCAAGAGTTCAGTGACCCTGGGACCTTCCCTTGGACTTGGGGTGAGCTTTGCTCTAATTGTTCCTAAAGTAGTTTGCAGTAACTGTGAGAAACTCTGAACCACGGGTTTCCTGTTTCTCTTTTGCAAACAGATGCTAACGCGTAGGGCGGTTTATAAGTGGTCTCCAGCTCAGGAACATGTTTACATTTAGTTTCTTCTAAACGAGGTTACTCGGAAAATAGTTCAGGAAGTGTTTGCCCAAAGTAGTGTGGTGTGAGGGTTGTGGGCTGTCCTCGGGTGGAAATTAAACAAGTACCCTTCGCTGCCTTCTTCTCGCACGTTCCTTCAGGTGGGTGCAGCTGCTGTTGGTTCATTTGCATTGAAGCCATAGGACAAGTGCACCTGACTGTTCGGTAGGCCTGGGCTTTGCTGGGACGTGGACAGTGCTGTTGAGTTGCTGGTACTCAGTGGTGGTCTCTGGGAAGCTGGCGTGTTTCTGCTGTGATAAAATTCTGGAATTCTGAGAGTATGTGGAGCAGATGGTCGTTGCAAAGGGAGAAGTCAGGGACATGTACAGTTTTGCTTAGGAAGTCTAAAAAGTTCTTTGCTTTTTATAGGAAAAGTCTGAAAGAAAAGAGCTAAAGGCTTTTCAGGTTTCCATCTTAAATAACTGCACTTTCTCCCTCACTCCCCAGACTTCAGAGAAAATGAACTCTGACTTGACTGTCCGCATAGCGTGCTTCATGTTCCTGGTCTTGGGGGAGTGTAATCCTATCACGTGCTGCACTTGTTTCTTTTTATTTAGGCTGTGTTTGGGGTTGCAGTGTTGGGAGAACTCTCTGGTACCGACCAGTAGTTGTCAGTGATGAGGTGAGACCAGTAGGAGAGAGAAGGTGCTTCGGCCAGGGCCTCTGAGCGACTCCACAATTGTGAAGCAGATTTGGGTCGGGAAGAAATGTCATTCCTAGAACGGAATTAGGTGGATGTGAATTTTAAAACTGTGACGTAAGAGGTGGCCACCTTGGGTGATCTTTGCCATTTGTGAACCTCATATTTGGGCAAGTCAAATATGCTAATTCAAAAGGTAAATTATTAGTTGTCTCCTTACCCCTTGTAATGAAATTTTAGGTGCAATGAAAATTCGCAGGTGAAGGGAAAGCTATAAACATGTTGGCACGTGGAGGCCTAACGTTGGGCAGGCCCTGGGTTCTCGGAGTTACCTGTATCAGCAGTTGTTTGCTTTCTTCATTTTTAACGATGTCTTCGTTTTTGTTTGTTCGACTTTGGAGACTTTGTGCTTGGAGAATCAGTCGTCTGTTGGAGATGCTCCCCGGACGTGGTGTGGGCTTCCTGGGTACTTGGCGTGTGGAAAGCTGCGCAGCATTTTCCGCTGTACCTGAGTTGGAAACGCAGGACCTGGTCTACACCACACCTGGCCATGTGTTGCCTTTTGTCGTAAGGAAGTGGGTTCAGTGCTTCAGACTCCGGAGAAGCCCTGGCTTTCCCCTCTGGACAGGTTCCTGGGGGCTGAGCTGCTCCAAGTGAACACACTTTCTTGCGCGCTTTGTACCGCTCGAGTGCCGACCAGATCCTCTCAGGAGAAGCAAGATGCGTGCCCGAAACCGCGTGGTAGGAGTCAGAAGCAGCCCAGGGCAAACCCTTTGTCAGAAGCAGTGGGACTGCTTTATGTTTAGGTCAGTGAAGGTGGCCTTGGGCCCCATTTGGTTCTAGAAGTTTTAGAAGCTGCTAAAATGCGTCCCTATTGAGAACCTGGCTTTCTAACTTACTTAGTTCTGGTACTAGCCCTCAGTAGTTAGGGTTTGGTAACAGTGGTTTTTTAAAAACGAATGAAACGGCTTTAGTGATTTCTTTTATTGCCATTTCACAGCTTTCCAGTTGTCAGCGGTCTGTGTTTAGCATTGTAGAGATGGAGCACTGTGTCCTGTGTCAATGGCGTCCTCTAGCTGAGGGTTTGAATTCAGACATCACTGCTTCGGCTCTGGGAGATGACTCCCGGGAGCCGGCGTGGAGGCCCAGTGCGGTGCGTCCTGCGGTGACGGTGGGCACGGCGGCGACTCGCGGCAGCCCGTTAGGAACTGAGTCTGTCGAGCCCCGGTGGGACACCTTGGCAGGTAGAGATGTGTGCTGTGTTGCGTTGTGTCTGGAGTTCGAAGTGAGGCCGGGGGAAGGGGATGGACCGGTGTCTGGAGCTGCTTGCTGGGCTTACACACTGTACATAAAGGTTTTGGATTTAAAAATGCTTTTACAGGTCAAAGTACGAAATAAAACTTTAGCAGTAACAGCTTTGAATTAGAGAGATAGATGTATTAAAACAACGTAGAACCACAACTTCCTAGTAGAGTCGTTACCACCAGGAGACATTAGAAAGATAGAATGTGTTTGTGTATTTAATTTTTATCTTTCAAAAATACGTAGTAGCCCTTCAGGAGCCAGCTCTGGCTGTCTGTAATTTCTTCCTTAAGCTCTGAACACACTTCCAGCCCCATGGTGGCCGGGACGGCGGGGCCGTGGCTCTCCCTGGCGGGGCAGCCTCCCGGAGCAGCCTCACGGGGTGGCGCTGTGGCCGCAGAGCCGCCCGGGTCCTCAGCTGTGCTCCGGTGGAGACCCACACCTGCGGTGAGCTGCTCTCTCTCCAGGAGAAGCTCCAGGCTCTGGCTGAGTGCTGCTGGGGCAGCACACCTGCCAGCAGGTTCCCTCTGAAACGCCCAGCTCCTATACCGTGGTTCACGGAGGATGGCATTCCTGGCACGGGCCCCACTGTGGGCGGCAGAGAATGGCACGTTCTGATTTCAGTGTCCGCGCAGGCGGCCTCTCCAAGTGCCGTTTGGGGCAGGCTCGTAGCTCTGCACCTTTTACCTCAAGGCTCTGCTGTCTGCACCAACACTTTGGACGCTGAGTCGGACCTGTGTTTCTGTTTTGTCATTTTCCTCATTCACGGTTTCAGTCGTGTCCACTTCAGGGCAGGCGTTGCACAAACCCCAGGGCCTTCCGCCGGTTGTTCCCCTGGGAGTTACTTGTGGCCCTGTCTACAAAGTGTGTTTTTTCGACTCTAAGGCAAGTGGTTCTTTTCCACTAACATTACTTCACTGGAGGCGTAGAGAGCGCGTTTAAATGAACGCCTGCCATCACATGCTGGGGACCGTCTGGACTTGTGGGAAAGTAGGGGTCAGAGTGTGTGCATCGGTCGCCAAGTGCAGGCACCACGGGGCCGGGCCGAAACAGCCTGCCCTGTGCGTGCCTGGCCTCTCCTGTCCCAGTGGAGTTCCCTGTGGAAGCTCGGGCTCTCGGTTCCTTCTGAGCAGCTGCTTTCTAGTCTCCCTGTCCAGCTGCTGTGCTTAGGACTGCTTTGCAGCTGGAGTAAGATGCTGAGGGTCCCCGGGGCTCTTTGCAGAGGGGCTGGTGCCAGTGTAAAGAATGTGTGTCCACAGAAGCGCTCACTTGTGCACAGGGAGTTTATTTTAAGGAGGGCCTACCCATCATGCACAGCTGCTTCTCACCATGCCACTCATCTCAGAAGGTCATGGTCACCGGACAGAACCTCTGTGGCCTGGCTCTGACCCTTTGCCTGTCAGTGTCCGCCAGGTCCCTGTTCCCAGCCCCGTCCATGACAATCACACGAGCTCAGCCTGTGGCTTGATCCCGGCAGACCCCTGTGCTGGAACTGGAGCTGGCGCGAGGGAGCTCGCGTCTCCCTGCTCCCACGGGCCGCTTTCTCGGGAACGGCCCGCGGCTTCCCCTGCTACCTCCTGGCCCCTTCACCAGCACTGTGCTCAGAGAGGAAGCCGAGAGCCCGGAGTCAGACTCCGCTCTGCCCGCTCCCTTCGGGGCACAGGCTGCTGGTGCCCGCCGGCCCCCGTGGGGAGGGAGGGCGGGCGGGCGTCGGGGCAGGGCCCTCTCCGTCTCCTTGCACTGCACTTGTTCTGCTTCGGTCTGGAGCTCCGTGGGGGCGGGGTCCACAGGCTGAGCAAGTCTTGCCTTACCTGTAGAGCACGGCGGTGAGAAATGGGGTCGTCCGTGTCCACACTCAGCTCCCCTCGGGGTTTCTTTGCACAGATCTCGTGTTCATCTGAACCATTTTGTTTTTTATTTACTAAAGTACTGTACTTGGCTATTTGCAGTGTTTTCAAAACCAAACGTTCCTTTTTTGTGTTTTTAATCTTTAATACCTTGGTGCAATAGAAGCTGCAAAGATGTGCCACTTTATGAAATGGAATTTTGTATACCAGTAAATTCTAGTTTAAAAACAAAGTTTCAAGTGATTTTTTAATCAAGACCTGACCACGTTTGGGTGAATGAGAGAGTCTGGCTGGCACACGTCCTCTCAGGAGGCCTGGACGTGGAAGGTGAGTGAGTGCGGGACGGAGTGGTGCTGATGCCGGCATCCTTTGGGATCTGTGCTGTGGCTGCAGTGCAGGTCGCAGCCACCACGTCCCCCGCAGAGCCAGTCCTGAGGCGCATTCCTGCCTGGCATCTCTGTTCACCTGTCTGTCAGCTGTCCCCCGGGCTTCTCAGGAGCCCGGGGTGTCGGCCCCATTTCAGGCCGGGGCTCACACCCCGACACACAGACTCACTGGTCACAGAAGGACAAAGTGCGGGGGCAGTGGCAGCCATAGAAACCAGAGGGAAAGCCCACCCACACACATGCAGACTCTAGGCTAGTGGGAGGGGCTGGGCTGGCTCGCCAGACCTCCCACGGCCTTACGATCTTGGCCCGGAGACGGTCCTGCTCCCCGTCTAGTCTTGGATTTGACAAGCAGCCTTTTCAGCGGGCGCCCTGCTGCCTTGATAGCAAAGGAGCTGGGGACAGTACGGCTCCTGTGATGGTTAGAAATTCCAGCTGCTGTGGTCACTCAGCCCACCCTCCCGGTGTGATGTTAGCCTCAGTCCACAGCTGGGAGACCTGAGAGGGACGCACTGTCCAGTTCCTGTTAGTCCAGCTGAGGTTTTCTGGAGGATTCTCCTCGGACCAAGAGATGTCCCGGTTGAGGTGCTGCACCCCTGTACAACTTTGGTGGCCCCTTAGTTCCGTTCCAGAGTTTCAGCTGGGGCCGGGTGGCCACTTGGGCTTGGGAGAGCTAGGGCAGCACCTGGGAGGTGACCTGGGGGATTGTGGGAATCCTCCTAGGACAGAGGGGTGTTCTGGGGCCAGGTAGGAACAAGTGGCTGTGCCTGTGCCCCTTCTTGAGAACCCAGAGACTTCTGAGTTAGCTGTCACCTGGACACCCCCACCCCCATCCCTGATCCAAGTGTTCAGGTGGAGGGCTTGAGTCACAGTGTGGTTCTGGACAGAACGGGTCTGCTCCCATCGTAGTGACGCAGGGATTGAGAGCTTCCTGGGTTGAGAAGGATGGGGACCGGTCCTGGCACTGACATTCTCTCCTTCCTGGAGACACTTAGTGGAACCTCTCTGGTTAGAGAGAGAGACTCGGATATTGCCAGGTGCTTTAGTTCCTAATACACCCACTCGTCCATCCAAACATCTAAGAATCCACCCAGCGTTAGCTGACCCTCTGCTGTGGGTGGGTGATTCCTTCTGGGCGTCGATAGCAGTCGTGGACCAGGAGTGGAAGTGGACAGGTAGCTGTGGCCAAGCGAACGTGCCATGCAGGAGAGGCTGCTCAGAGGCCCGAGTTCTGCGTGGAAAAATCCAGGCATCAGGGGGAGGAGGTGACCCTGGGAGTAGGCGTGGAGCAGGAGACCCGGCATGAAGACAGCAAAGCCCTGGAGTGGAGGGTTGGGGGCGTGTACGGCAGTTCATTAAGGATGCTCAGGGAATGGAGAAAGGCTGGGAACCCCTTCACTTCCTCTGTGTCCTTTGCTACTGGGAGACTTGGGCTGTGCTTCCTGGGTGCATTCTGCAGAGCAGGTGGGCGTGGGCCAACCCGAGTTCCTTTTCAGTGTGTGCACGTTCTGACCTGGGGACACTACCGGTTGCAGCCTTCCGGGACAAACATGGCGTCTCTCCAGTGAGCCTACTACACTTTGCCTGTGGGTGGTGTCAGCTCCTGGGGGCTTTCCAAACACGTGTCACTCAGCGGGGCGGGAGCCAAGAGACCAAGCAAATCAATTGGTCTTCATCATGGAGATGCCACTTCCCCCAGGTCATTGCCATTGTCCTGTGTCCACGTGTGCAGCTGACTGGATAGCCCCTCGGCACCCACGGCCGGAGTGAATGCGGCAGGGCGGGCAAAACCACAGCGGGGGACTCGGCCGGCCTGCAGCATCCATGCTTTGCCGAGGGCAGAGGCTGATGGTTTTATTCCCATTTTACACCAAAGGAATCGATAACCGGCCTGAGATTGTAGACTGCCACAAGGACAGGCTGTGAGCCCAGGCCAGCTGCCTGTACCATTGGGAACCCAAATAACCACACTGAGTGGCGCCAGGAGAGGAGGGACACATTGCTTGGCGACGCAGGAGGGTGCGGCCCTCCCCTGCTGGAAGCGCCTCAGGGAGACGGTGGAACTGGAGAGGCGCTTCAAGCCCGCGGGAGTCGGCGGGGGACGGAGGGGCCTGCCCGTGGGCGAGCCCTGCTTGCAGGCTGAGGGAAGCTGCCGCACCCAGGACCGAAGGCGGGATGCACTGGGCACCTCCTGGGCACGGCAAGGATTCCAGCTCCCGGCTAGTGCACACGCTGGGAGGCCACAGGTGATGGCTCACACAGGGAGACCCGGGTGGAGTCCTCAGCCCGGCCATTGCAGGATTTCAGGCGTTTGGGGAGTGAACCAGTGGATGGAAGTCCTCTTTGTCTTCTGTCTGTGTCTCTGGTTCTGTTCCATACTCCCTCAAATAAATACATAAAAAATATGAAAACCAAACAACCGCTGGTCCCACTGGCTCGTGTAGAAGAGCTGGTGTCATCTGCCTGCTGAATCAGAATTGTCCCTGACCCCAGCATCCAGCAAGACCCAGATGGAACTTAAGGGAAGAGGGAACTTGCGTGAAGTGTCCAGCCCTCCGGCGGTGCCACAGCCAGATCCCCGCAGAGGCCAGCAGGGGTCTCAAGTCTGGATTCCACTGTTGACCTCATCGCTTATCCAGAAAGGTCGCTGAATACCTCGTGCATGGCTTGCGTTAGGGGCTACGTGGGAACAACAATCCCAATTTTGTCAACAAAATTGGAGAGGCAAGCTCGGGGACATCTGGGTGACAACGCTGCTTCCTCAGCCTTGATGGGGTCCCTCGCCTCGTTCTTCCATTCATTCACCCATCTGCCCATTAATTCATCCATGCATTAATTAATATTAATGAGCTTAATAAATTGTTGGCTCTTGTCAGGACATCCATTCAGGGGCCGTGAGTGCTGATTGATAGGTGACGCATTGAGGTGTACTGCTGTACATGCCAACTCGGGAACCTGGCCGCAGGCTGGGCAGTGACATTGACTAAGATGCCCACGTCCCACATGCGGTACCAGGGTTGGATTCCTGGTTGCAGCTCCTGACTTCAACGTCCTGGTCAGTGTAGCCCTCAGGAGACAGTGGTGATGGCTGAAACTGCAGGGTTCCTGCCAGCCACACGGCGACCTGGATCGAATCCCCAGGTCCTGACTTTGGCCCTGGTCACTGGGGACATTTGGGGAATGAACCAGCAGTTGGGAGCACTCTTTCTGTCTCTGCCTCTCAAAAGCAATGGAAATATAAAAATAAAAACAAACGTGCCGGGGAGGTATAATTGTGCCATTTCACAAATGCAGAGACAGGCTGTGCCCGGTTACGGCTCTGATTAGATTCTCACTTGCACGCCTGGGGGCCCTGTTCCAGCAGCGCTGCGTCCTGCGTTTCTAACAGGGTCGACTGCTGCAGCCCCAGCTGTCCACGGGCCTCCCAGGCAGCCCGGCTCTCAGACAGACCCACTGCTGCTGAAGGGAAGGGCAGTGGCTTACCTGCAGCCCCTGGCTCCGGGGCCAGGCTCCTCCGTTCCTTTTCCAGTCTCAGGGCAGCAGCCAAGGGCTTGTGCTAGAGACACAGACACACGAGTGGGATTGAGGGAGACTCCTGCGTGCCTTCTTCAAACTAGGAAAGGGGAGGATGAGAGCTGGGCTGTGGCCCACGGGCTCGCAGGCTGGAGTGCAGTGGAGGATTGGGGTTCCCCAGGCTCTGGCTTCTAGTTCCCAGTCTTTGTCATACGCTATGTGCCCAGACGCCCACCAGGCACCTGCCGTGGTGGTCCCTTTCATCCACCAGATCACGACCTCCCTCCTGGGTCTCCCGCTTCTGTGTGGCACCAGCATCCTCTTCGGTTGTAAGGCCTTCGTCTGGGATCGCTCAGCGATTTTCCTGATTGAGAATGTGGGTCCAGAAATGTCACTACACCGGAAACACGTTTTACCTACTTGATGAAGACAAGTCCTGGGTTACTTCCCTGCAGCCTGAAAAAGAATGGACACCAGAGGGCGCCCCAGGACCGTTTACCGTCTTTCTGCACACACGCACAGGAGCGATGGTTGCTGTGTGATTTGGTCCCGTGGCGATGGGGGTCAGGACAGCAAAGCGCGACACCTGCCCCTCGCCTTTCTCGGCTGGAGCAGAGCCTCCGCACGATGACTCATCCCTCTGATCTCCGTGCTCCTCCAAGCGCTCAGGATGAAAGGGGTGGACGATTCCTGCGTCTGCTGGGGGCGCGGCCCCCGTGACGCTCTGCACGTGTCCCGTCTCGCTGAGGCTCACCCGCTCCCGTGAGAGGGCATCTCCGTATTATCGCCAGTGGAGACACGGCCTACCTTCCGGAGGGGGAGAGTGTGGTGCTGGCAGAGGAGCCGCCTGCCTCCGGGGTGTGGGGGGGCGTCTCCGTGGCTCCGGAGCTGAGGCTGCGGTCAGCCCACGTTGTTGAGCCCTAGCCTCTTCCCTCGTATCAGGAGCCTGACCCCGCTGCGGGTCTACACAGGTGGCCAGCCCTGGGCCCCTCGCTCATCCCCACTCGGCGAGGGGCGGGACTGGTCCATGTGGCCACACCAGAGGGGGCCAACTCCAGGAAGCAACGAAGGGGCTGGGAGTGAGGCTATCCCTCTGCTGCCCCCGTCGGCCGAAGAAGGGGCTTGGAGAAGACAATTTGCATTTATTTATTTAGAGGTATGTGTTAGAGAGAGAGAAAGAGAGAGAGAGAGAAGGAGTGGCACACAGAGAGATCTTCCATCCGCTGGTTCACTCCCCAAATGGCCGCAACAGTCAAGGCTGGGCCAGGCGGAAACCAGGAATCTGGTCTCCCGTGTGGGTGCAGGGGCCCCAGCACGTGGGCCATCTTCCCCTGCTTTCCTGGGCGCTGGATCGGAAGTGGAGCTGCGTCGCAGCCAATGGCTTAAGCGGCTGCGCCCCAACGCCGGCCCCCGAAGAGACGGCTTAGAGCTGCTTTACTCTCTTAGGGCGCAGGGGTGGTTGGGGCCGGCAGGGGGCGCCTGATGACCGTGGGGCTGTCTTTTCAGCCTGGTATTTTTCGTGCCACGAAGCCACACGTCCAGCTGGAATCCTGTGGCAGCTGCCGTGGTTGTTGTGGGTCAGATTGTCTACGGCGGGGAATTGGGACTGCAGGCAGGGGGCGCCACGTCGGAGGGCAGGCACTCGAAAAATGAAGGAGTGAATGCGTAAGTGAATGAATGAAGGACTAAGTGAACCCTAGCATGACAGAAGCGGAGACTCGGGGACTGTGAGGATGACAGGCACGTGCCATCCTCCCTCTGGGAGCAGAGCCCGCTGGGTGTGGACGGGACCCCTGGCTCCTGGGGCTCTTCCTGCGGGGCAGGTGCAATGGTCCAGGCCGCCAGGGGAGCTCTCAGGGAGGGGTGGAATTTTCCAGAGGGAGGGCCTTCGATGCCACGCTCCCCAGGGCCAGGGATGGCGCGGCGCGAGGCGGAGGCTGGGTGGGCGGCCTCAGCAGGGCGGGGTGGGGCCCGTGCAGAGCCTGTTGGGGTAATTGGCATATTTGCGGTCGTAGGAGCCCAGGTTGTGGCGGAAGCAGAGTGCAGCTCTCTTGTCACACTCGCAGGTCTCTCGCTGGCAGGTGGTTCTGCCGGCTGCATGGGACAAGGTGGGTCAGGGAGCGCGCGGGCTCAGGACTCGCACTCCCGGACAGGCACGGCTGCTCTGGGGCCCACGCTCGGGGACGGGGGAGAGACAGGCAGGGCCCGCCGGGGCTGGGAAGTCGGCCCTCGCGGCCCGTGCTCCTCGCCCAGACCTATCCTGCCTGCCCTTCGGCCTGGGCCCTGGGCTGCCCCAGAGGGACCATCTGCACACTAACGCACACCTGCCCCTGCCCACACGCTGCCCACCAGAGCAGCCCATCAACCCCAGGTGGGCTGTGTGTCCCGAGGCTGGAGGCCGCTGGGACCACAGCTGGGGGCCTCCCTGTCCCCATCAGAGGGGTCAGAGCCTATTTTTTGCCCATACCCAGCCTGGGACTCAGACTTCCTCCCAGACCTGCCCTCCCTAGAGGCACCAGGACCCCTCCTCCCTGTGCCTCCGCCTGCCCACGTGGTCGAGGCTCACCACTGCCCCCTGACTCCAGGTCCCTGCTCGGGGCCCGGGGGCCTGGTTTCCCGCTTCACAGTCAGCCTCTGTTTCCCCGGGTCAGGCCTCTGCCTGTACCTGCTGTTTCAGGTGCAAGAAGGGGCGTGTCCTGGAGTCAGCCTCTGGGCGGCGGCTGGCAGGTGGGGGGATTCCTCCCCAGAAAAGGGAACGGAGGCTTTTGGAGAGCTCATTTATCCGATGTCACAGGCGGAGCTGTGAGCCTGTCCCCACCCCTCATTCTCCCAGTGCCACCTAAGCAGGTGGGTGTCCTGGCCTTGCATGAGCACAGGCCACGGGGAGCTCACTCCCTGGCAAAGCTGCCCTGCAGAGTGGAGGGCCGTAGGAGCGGCTCAGCCTCTGTGGCTCTGGTCCTGACGGCTCTGCCCCTCCCGCAGGGATCCGCGCTGAGTCTTGGCTTCTGAGTGCCCAGCTCCTTGCCTGCCGCCAATGCCCACCAGGCCCTGCCCTCCTCCCAGGGAGGAGTTTGGGTGTCGGTTCTGGGTTCTTCCACACTCTCTCCGGGCTTAGCTGATGAGCAGGTGGGTGCAGCCTGCCAGCCTCATGGAGGGGAGCTACCTTTGGGGCCGCCTGGGGGCTTTGCCTTCTGCCCAGGCCCAGGGCAGTGTGGGGGGTCCAGTTCCCTGGGGCCCTGCTTCTGTGAGGGTTCCCCTCTACTGTCCCCCCAGAGGCTGGAGCCTGTGGGAAGGGAGGAAGAGCCTGGGGCCCAGGCAGGTGTGGTGGCTGCAGCCATGGGCCGTGGCTCCTCCAGCACCAAGGTGGGCACCCGCGCCTCTTTCCTATCATCCAAGGATGGGAAACCCCAGCCGCACCCTTGGGACGGGACGGGGGCCTGGGGGCTCCCAGCTCAAGGCGCCCTCCCCCTGCCCGGTGTCGGGGCTGCTCCAGGCTGGCCACGTACCGCAGAAGACGCCGTGTTTGCTGGCGGAGAAGAAATACTTCTCCAGTTTGGGTTCACAGCCCAGCTTCTCCACGCGCCCATAGCAGCAGTCGTGGGCGTGACAGCACCTGGGAGTCACGGGCAACCCCGGGTTGGGGGGTTGGCGGTCTGTGAGCCAGGCTGGGCTGGCCCAGGGCCCCAAGGAGCTCCAAGGAGGGGGTGAGCCCCCTCCCCTCTGACCCCCCACCCCCAGCACCTCCATCCCCGGGTGGGATTGCCCTGCCAGCCCGTGCTCACCAGTCGGTAGGGTCCACGGGCCAGTGGGAGCCGCCGATGCCGCAGTAGCAGCCGTAGTCGTTGTACTGAAGCGCCGACTTGCCTGTCACCCTCTCAATCATCACCCCGAACTGGACCAGGTTCCCGCCGACCAGGGCCACTGCGGGGTGGGGGGGCCGGAGTCCTCAGGCCCCACCCGATGTCCCCTCCGTCTGATCCCAGGCATCTCTTTAGAGCTGTGGTCACCTCCCCCAGACACCCCACTCCCCAAACAGTGGTGCCAGCGCCTGTCACCTGGCCCGCCCAACACCCAGCCGCCCGGGGCCCCTCCTCCACTGTCTCCAGGAATGTCACCTGCTCACCCCTTCCATGGACTCCCCCGGGGCTCTTCAAGTGCCCCACAATCCTCAGCAACCCCCCCCCCCAGTGTTGGCCTCCCTGGAGGTCTCACAGGTGCCCCTGGACACACCGCCCTGACTCTGGATTTAGCTGCCCACGGCAGCAGGTCGGGGCCACACGTGGGAGCCAGGATGGGGGAAGGAGCCCCTCCCCGTGTGCCATTTGCGGGCCCAGCCTCCTGCTCCCTGCTCTGCCGGCTCAGGCAGAACTGGCCTCAGGGCCACCCCGGGGCGCAGGCAGGGCAGGCTCCCACGTGTGGTCCCTGCAGCCCCCACAGGGCCAGGTGTTGGCGCAGCCAGGGCTGCCGGACATGGCAGGGGACTCACGGGGGAAGTCATGAAGGCCACTTACCCAGGAGGCACAGGCGAGTCAGGACTGGGGGAGGCTTCATTGTGGGGGAGGGGAGGGAAGCAGGGGCCAGGAGTCCGGAGGAAGCAGCGGGCGCCTCTGATCTCAGGGCCACCTCCCAATTAGTTAAATACCCGGGTCCTCCTGTCCACTCCCCATCATTAACCCCTGAGTGCCTGGTGATGCAACCGCCCTTCAGGTCCAACACTCGGGCCCAATCTCAAGGGGTGGAGCAGGCGGGGGCCCCTTGGGCTGGGCTTCTGGGCAGTGTCGGGGTGCGGGGTGATCCTGGCACACTCCCCAGTGGCCCCGTCTTCGTCGTGACCATGACCGAGTGCGGACCGATTTATCGGTGCTGATGCAGCCCTTGTGGCCCAGAGAGGCTTGGGAATGCCACGTGCCAGTCGGCTCTGCTTCCAGGGTCCTGGCTGCTCCCCGACCATGACCAGGGAAAACTTGACCGTCTGCGTCCACCAACGGGCAGCTGCTGGGCCTGGGGCCAGGGGATCCAGGTTCCACCGCGGGTTACGTGGCCGTGGGCAGCTCCTTTCCTGTACGTGGTATCTCAGTTTTGCTGTCTGTGTTCTGCGGATGGAAGTGGAACTCAAGTGCAGCCAACCACCTGCCTCCCGGGGGCGGGGGGGGGGGCACTTGCTCTGTGCCAGGCGTGACCCCGAGCCCCGCACAAGCGAGAGCCCCAGGAGCTCCCGAATAGCCCGCGACGCAGGTGCTATGATCATACCCATTTTACAGGAGAGGAAACTGAGGCACGCTTAAGCAGACAGTGAGTCAGGACTTACACAGGAGGCGCGGGAGGCACAGGGCCCAGCACCCCTGAGACTCTCAGGGGCCTCCCGGATGCTCGCATTTCTTAGCAAGTCAGAACGCGTATAGCCCAGCCTGGGTTGTTTGTCTCCATAGCAACCCGGCTGCGAAATCCAGGTTCTGGTACATTTTTATAGGGAGGAAAGAGTCCATGCAGGCACAAGGGCCCCCAGCAGGGGGCAGACAGCAGCACCCGGCTTCCGACTCAGGCTTCCGGAGCTGGTGTGAGGCTGGGGTCAGCCTCCTCCCCGGAGCCCGAGCCGGCCAGCCGGGCTGGGCTCCCACTGCAGAATCCAGGGCCCAGTTCCCTGGTGCCACCTCGCCCGCCCGGGGACGGTCCACCTTGGACGCGGGCGGGACAGCTGGATGCCGGGCCCTGGTTTCTCAGCAAAGCCCAGTAAACAGCGACATTCCACACTGGGTTCCTCTGGCCCTGCCCATCCGCTTCCTGCCAGGAGCGCCTCCAGGGCCCTGCCCTGCTGGGCTCTTCTCTCCCTGTTTGTGGGCAGGGGCCCAGACAGGGGCGTGCACCTGCCCCGGTCCCCCAGCAGCCGTGAGTCACTGTCTCCCCAGCAGGGGCGCTCCTTGGCTCACTGTTTCCTTTTGATTTTTAACGAGGGCACCTTCTTGGCAGCCCCCGGCTCCCGGCCTGGGTCACGGGAGTCCAAACGCTGAGTCACCAAGAGCTGCCTCCTAAACACCAGAAAACCAGCTTTGATTCCCGGAAGGTTTGCTGCACCAGGGGTGGTGTCCAGAAAGAACCGGCTTTTCCCACATAATCCCTCCCGTGACCCAGGGCCAGGACACCCCTGCAGGTCTGTGACAGCGGCAGGAAACCGAGAGCTGCGCGGCCAGAGTCGGGTAGGGAAAGCCCGGCCGGCTTCCAGGTGGAGGCGCTCCCAGCTGGGGTTTGAAGCTGAGTGTGGCGGGACGTGGATTCCAAGGACGGTTGTGGTTTGAGTTCCACCCACACAGCGAGGCAGAAAGCATGAGCGAGAGCTGGGCTGGGGAGCCGGCACCTGTTCTGGGGGGCGGCGTGTCTGTCCTGTCACCCCTCTGAGGCCAGCTTCCTCGCCCATAGAAAGAGGATCGCACTGACCAAGGACACGAAACGTGGCCACTGCTTCCCGGAGGCCGTGCCCACCACAGGAAGCCGCAAACACGAGCTCCCCCGTCACCGGGTCGCCGAGCCACAGCTGCGGTCCCAGGAGCTCTCGTACCGGTGCAGCTGGCCAGGACTCCCAGCATCGCCCTGGCTGAGGGTCCCCGGCTGACGCGCAGAGGGTGGCGGGTGGTGGGGACAGGTGACGGGGTGGCGGTCGGGGAGGAGGGGCTGGGGGCACCCAGGCACCCGCGCTGTTGTCATTCTCTTGGTGTGAACTTGCCGTCAGCTGAGAAGTCACCGTCGTCGCCGCCGCCATTGTCCTAACCGTGGATGGCAAAGGCGGTGACCGCCACGGCCCCGCTGCTGCCTGAGCCCTGGATCCCTGCAGCTCATGGCTTCTCTTCAAACCTGGCTGGGTGGTGGGAGTTTTTGTTTTTTTTTACATACTTGTTGCTATAAACCATTTTTAAAAAAATGTGTGTTTATTTTCACATAGTGCAAAGGCAGAGAAAGAGAGACAAATCTTCCATCCGCTGGCTCCTCCCCAAATGCCTGCAGCAGCCTGGGCTGGGCCAGGAGCTCCACGTGGGTCTCCCACATGGGCAGCAGGGGTGCGAGCACTTGAACGCCGCCTCCCAGGCTTGTGAGCAGAGCAGGCCAGGGAGGGGAGCAGCCGGGACTTGAACTTCTGACCCGCCCTGGGATGCAGTGTCCCAGCTTAGGCCGCTGGGCCCTATCGCCTGCCCCCAGGCTCACAGCTTTCGAGATCCGATGGCCTCCTCTCTGAGCAAAGTGGGAAAGTCTTCTTCTTCTTCTTCTTCTTCTTTTTTTTTTTTTTAGGTTTATTTGTTTATTTGAAAGTCAGAGTTACAGAGGGAGAGGAGAGGCAGAGAGAGAGAGAGAGAGAGAGAGAGAGGTCTTCCATCCGATGGTTCACTCCCCAGTTGGCCACAATGAAGCCAGGAGCCAGAAGCTGCTTCTGGTCTCCCACATGGGTGCAGGAGCCCAAGGACTTGGGCCATCTTCCACTGCTTTCCCAGGCCATAGCAGAGAGCTGGATGGGAAGTAGAGCAGCCGGGACTCGAACTGGCGCCCATATGGGATGCCGGCACTGCAGGTGGCTTCTTTACCGGCTCTGCCACAGCGCCAACCCCCCTAAATACCTTCTCTTAACACAAATAAAGAATCCACAGAAAGCCATGGATTTAAAAAAAAAATGACTGAAATTCATCAGAGCTATGTCCAAGTTGATTGATTCTCAGTATAATTTTGATGTGCAGTCGCTGTTTGAGTTATAAAATAAAGACAGATGTCCACTGTCTGTTAGGCTGCACTTATGGCGTGAAATCTGTTGTTCCCGCTTGAATTTCAGCAAATCCTGTTATGTAATCATCAAGTTTTCCTATAACTTGTGTTCCTATAACAACAATGATCTGAAAGATTAAAAATATGTATGTGATGGCATTTGTGGTGTGTGTATTTTTGTATAAAACATAAACTAAGTCTAAAGATAAAAATCAAAATGTCGGGGGCCAGTGCTGTGGCAAAGCGGGTAAAGCTGCCACCTGCGACACCAGCATCTCGTTAGGGAACTGGTTCGAGTCCCGGCTGCTCCACTTCCAATCCCGCTCCCAACTAATACACCTGGGAAGGCAGTGGAAGATGGCCCATGTACATGGGAGACTCGGAGGAAGCTCTTGGCTCCTGGCTTTGGCCTGGCCCAGCCCCAGCTGTTGTGGCCATTTGGGGAATGAGCCGGCAGATAAATGACCTCTCTGTCTCTCCTCTCTATCTCTGTAACTCTACTTTCAAATAAATAAATAAACCTTTTTAAAAAATCAAAATGTCTTTGCTATATGTTTTCAAAAAGATTTCTTTGAAAATATGCTAAATTCTCTGTTAAAAGTAAAGGCATAGCATAAAACATTCCAAATACAATTATTTAGATAAAGTAGACTTTTCAAAGACTGTTTTTTGGAAACTGAATCATATCTGACCAAATATTTGGATAAAAACAGACCAGTTCACAGTTCTGGTCTTCAGGGTTGGTTGCCAGTGTAAGAATTGTGACGGGGTGGGCACTTGTCTTATTGAGCCCACCGCCCATGTCCCATATCTGGGTGCTGGGGTTCGACTCCCAGCTCCAGCTCCGGACTCCGGCTTCCTGCTAGTGTGGACCCTGGGAGGCAGCGATATTGGCTCAAGGAAAGGGGCTCCTGCCACCCAGTGCCAGCCCTGGACGGAGTTCCCAGTTCCCAGCTTTGTTCCTCTCAGCTGTCACGGGCCTTTGGGAGCATGGATCCACAGATGGGAGTCCTCTCTCTCTAGTTCTCTCTTTCTGTCTCTCTGCCTCTCAGTAAACGAATAAAAACTTAAAAAGAAATCAAACGGACTGGTGCTGCGGCGCAGTGGTTAAACCACCATCTGTGAAGTCAGCATCCCATATGAGCGCTGGTTCAAGTCTCGGTTGCTCCACTTCCGATCCAGCTCCCTGCTAATGCGTCTGAGAAAGCAGCAGAAGATGGCCCTAGTGCTTGGACCCCTGCACCCCCCTGGGAGACCCAGATGAAGCTCCAGGCTGCCGGCTTGGGCCTGGCCAAGCCCTGGTCATTGAGACCATTTGGGGAGTGCACCCATGGCCAGAAGATCTCTCTGTCTCTCCTTGTCTTGGAAGTGGAGGTAGGACTCAAGCCAGGCCCTCGGATATGGGACGGGAGCGCCCCAAGTGGTGGCTTCAGTCCCTGCACCAAATGCCCGCCTCCACCCTGGCATTTACGGGCACTGTCACGCCTATGAATTAGGAAGGAGAAGACGCAAGCCCGGAACTCCTGGGAGATAGTGCTTGGCTGGGCAAGAACCTAGTGTGTTCACACCAGGAGGAAGCCTCTGGCGAGTTACTCCCCAAACCCTCCCGCTGCTCACACCCTCCCCGCGAGGCAGCCTCTGGTGCCAGGGAGGGAGGGGGGCAGCACAGTCCTCCAGCCTCCACGACACTTCCACGCAGGCGTCTTCTGTTCTGGGGAGGCGGATACAGGAGGAAGCGGCTCCCCGGGGCCCTGACTGGTGTTCCTTACTGGAGCGGGGGTTTAGGACAGGGAGCGCCCTGCCCTGGGACCGAGTGCTGAGCAGGGCACAAAGGCAGGGGCCGGCCTTGCAAATACGCTGTGTGCGTGTGCGGGGCAGGCGTGGGCAGGACCTCCCCTGGCCTACATCTCAGGGCTGCTCCCTGTCAGCACTCCTGGGTTGTGCTAGGGCTCTGCACCTCATCTTTATTGCCGCCCTGGGCGTGGGTGCTAGTATCTCCATTTCTTAGAAGATGAAGCGTTGGCTCAGTATTCTCCCCAGGGAGTCACCCACAAGGCCACCTGACTACCAAGTCCACAATCTGCCTCTGTTGCTCCCCACGCCCCCTAGTGGTGATCTTAGGGATCTGCTTGATGCTCCTTTGCTGTCTTGGGTGCCCCCAAGTCCAGGGTCCTGGAAGCGGGTGTCTGGTTGCACAGCTTCACTGAAGTCGACCTCAGCTGCCTCCTCTGGCCATTGCTCCTTTGAGCCTGCTGCCCTGCCCTGAACCAGGCACACGAAACCCAGCCCCGAGGCTTCTTTGGTCCTTGGGATGGATTTCCTTCAACTGCAACCTTCCGTTCTTCCTGGAGGTCATCATCTAACTTCGCCAATGCCCTGCAGTGCATGGACGGTGCACAGACAGGGCTCCATGAGAATCAGAGGGGCCCAAGACACAGGGTGAGGAATGCAAAGTGCAGAGGTGAGGGTGAGGGAGGTGCCCAGTTCTGCCACCAGCTCCTGCAGCACACCTGGGTTGGGAGGGCGTCGGATGAGAGGACCTGCAAGAACCTGGTGGTGCTAAATCACACTGATCCCCCGGCCCCGGCCCTGTGGGGCTCTCAGCCAGGGGAGTCCAGACGTGGAAGGGCTGGGCTGCGTGGTTATGCAGCACAGAAGGGGCGGGTCCCGGGTGAAAATCTGTGTCCTGTTAGGAAAGTGGTAATGCTACAGGTGAAACAGCTGTGAGAAAGTGTACCTCGGTGTCTCACGTGGAGGAAGAATTGACAGGCAGAGAGAAAAGCCAAGATTTGTTAAGTCAGAAACCTGCAGCCAAAGTGGCCTGCAGGGGGTGCTCTAGGAGAGGCAAAACCCGGGGTTGTGGGGTTTTTGAGGGTGGGGTATGTAACCTGGGGAGCTCAGAAGGGTGGAGTCACCACTCCCTGGCTATTCTCCAGATAAGGTTGGAAGCTCCCCAGGAGTGGGACGGGCACTTTTGTTTTGATAAAGGCAGATTTTGGGGAGAAACTCGCAGTGGGATTCAGCACTTTGCTTTTGGTCAAAATAACTTTTGGGAGAAGCAAGTATTTTGTGCCCTCTTAAAGAGACTACTGTTTCCTCATTTCCCACTGGGGTGAACCGAGCTGCCATTAACCCGTGTGACTCTTCACACTAAGAGGGCAAGTGGGGCGCTGGCGCTGTGTGCCATGGGTTAAGTTGCTGCTTGGGATGCCCGCATCCCACACTGGAGCGCCTGGTAGAGTCCTGGCCGCTCTGCTTCTGATCCAGCTTCCTGCTAATGCGCCCGAGAAGCAGCAGTTGAGGGCGAAAGTGCTTGTGTGAGGAGTCAGACGGGTTAATAGGCAGGCAGGGTGGTCCCAGGGTCCCAGAGTCCCAGGGTGCAGGATGCTTGCTTTCCCCAAGAGGTTTTCTTTAGCAAGATCGTGAGAATAGCAAGGGAGTGGCAATGTGGCCTCCTGAGTTCACAGTTTATTGTGAAAATATCCCACCCTTCTGGATGGTGTTGTGCTTCACCTGAGCAAGCCAGATAGGACAAAGGACTGTAAATCAGTTTTTTGATGCGTTTTGTCCCCGCCTTGTAACTGGATGTCAATCAGAATTGTGCTTAGAAACTTGACTGCCAAGGACCACTTCAGGGTTATTCCTCTCTTGGAAGCTTCCCTCCATGCCACCCTGGCTGGAGGTCTTTGACTAGGATAAATCTTGCTTTAAATCTCTGCTTGTCCTCTTGGAAATTCTTCTTCCAGGTGAGACAAAGAACTGAGGTAATGTGTTCTTCTCCGGCATTGCCCCAGAACACTTGGGCCCCGACACCCCTGATCTTGATGGAGTTCTGGGCTCCCGGCTTTGGCCATTCAGGGAGTGAACCAGCAGATGAAAGATCTCTCTCTCTCTCTCTCTCTCTTCTTTTTAAATAAACAAACAAGTAAACCTTCTAAAGATGAGCCCAAATGGATGCTGCAGAAGCCAACAGAGCATGCCCCTTTCACTGCTGTGTCTCTGGAAACATGGGCATTCTAGAACCACCCATGGTCAATCCAGAGATGCCAATTAAACTGGAGGTGAGGTGGGCAGAAAGGTCCCCTGTTGTGAGGTTGGGGAGAAAACCAAACCTCAACCAACTCAATGGAGTTGTGGAGCTGAAACTATACCCAGAGAAAAATCCAGATTGGGGCAGTTCTGCTGATATTTGCACTAACCCCTGCGTCTTGATCTAGGGGTGTGGATTTTTGCTGCTGTGGGTCCTTGAAGGAGGTGTTGGCTGGCACACCAAGGATTGTCCAAATGTCTCCTTGTCAGCAGGAACACACAACCAACAATTGGATTCCTTCGAACAAAGAGAAATGACAACCACAGGAAGAAAAACCAGAAGATAAGATGCAAAAACAAGGAACACATCTTAAAAACAAAGGCAACCTGCTCAGGTGCTCCCAGCAAATCTTTCAACATAAACAAAGCAGCTGCCAGGAGTTGGGAGAAGCTGCCAGAGCAACCAACAAACACCCCAGGGAGAGACTCAAAGCAGGTGCAAATTAACGGCCATCAAGGCGTCACACACGGTGAGAAAAGAAGGCAACGTTTTCGTTTAGCAGATAGGGCACTGGCTGTGAAGATGAAAAGACTCAGCGCTAATCCCACTGGACTCAGACAAGCAAACGTGCCAGCAGCTCTAGCAGAGGTGTGGTAGGAAGGGAGTCACAAGGAGGGGACAATTAATGCTGTGCGGTGGCAGAGAGGAGCTCAAGTCTTGAAGGCTGAACTGGCTCCAGCCCCTGGTCAGGAGAGAGGGTCCGGAGACCCCACAGGTGCAGGTATCCCATGGACACCTCTGCTGGTCTCTGCTCAGCAGCCTTGAGTCCTGCCTTGCACTGCACCCCTCCTCTTTTCCTTTAGGACAAACATTCTCATTCTGTGTGGTCCTGATAGAACTGCCAATCATAAAAAGACCTCACCCCTCCAAGGCGGGCACACGACCCAGGCCAACCAATCAGACTCTCCCCTGGGATTCTGAGTAAAGGACTTGCTGCGCCTCCTCTCCTTTCCCTTTTCTCCCTCCCCCCTCCTCACTCCCCATTTCCTCTCTTTTGTTGAGACCCTTGGTGCAGAACTGGGTGCAACATCCCCCAGACCCTTCCAGACCCCTTGCAGAGCAACTGCCTGCCCTAGTAATGGAAAATTCCCTCCGTAACCAGATAAAAACCCGGCCCTGAGCACTCCTGCACACAGTCTCTTCGCAAGTGCAGACTGCTGCCCCCTTTGCTTTAACAAAGCAACCTGTTTTTGTTGAGGTCGGTTCTGTCTCTTCTGTCTCATCCCTGGGGCCAGAACCCCGAGCTATTCCAAGACTAACACAGAGACTTCAGCCAAGCTTGCACTAGGTTAAGGCAGTGGAACAGGCGCCGTTCCTCTCTCAGTGCCCTAAAGAGACTGCCCGTGAAGTCTTGGCCGTGACCCGCTCAGCTTCTTGTCTTACAAGGCCTGGTGGAGCAGCTCATTCTTCTGTCTCATCAGTCACCCAACTCCCTTTTCACCAGATTTCTTTTTGACTTCAGTTAGCCAGAAAAAAAAAAAAAACTGCTGTAGCTTACAATCAACCAATTTTAATTGCTACAGAAATTAGTACCAGGATGAAGACAGCAGGCACTAGGCCCTGAGGGCAGCAGGGAGTCTGGGAGAGGCTCCTGGGCAGAGAGGGGGCTGCGACGTGGTACGCTAACTGCCCAGGGCACCCACAGTAGCCAAGTGGCCACCTGCACATCAAGGGCAAGGCTTGGGGAAGTGGTGGGTGCTGACACCCAGCCGGGGGAGGCTCGTGGTGAGATGGTCACTGTAACAACACCAGGTCCCTTGAAGCAAGAGACGCTCATCATGGTGGGCACCCCTTGACATACACGTCCATCCATTCATTCATTCGTTCATTCTTCCTTGCTCCCCAAATAGATGGAGAATTCTTTGAGGGAAGGGATCTTGTCTCGTTCACTGCTCTATTTGGTCAAGGTCAATGACTTACGTATCTGAAGAACAAATGCATACAGCAATAGATAGCAAGCTCAAGCTTGGGATTGCTAGACCAAAACGCATAAGGACCATCCCAGAGAGAATGGAAGGAATTTGATGATTTATAGCACCAAGAACCTGGGCAGAACTTGGGCGAATAGATGTTGAGAGCCCCACTCCCAGGATAAAACGCTGAATCTGGCTGAAATTGTTACCATGGGTACAGTGGAATTCTGCAATTCAGAATGCCAATTTGGGTGTTAGACCTGTAAGTATACCATTGCCAAGGTTGGCAAGTTCAAATGCTGGTCTACCTCATGCGACAAGAAAGCCAGACCCCACCTTCTTAACCAGACTCCACTGTCTGAAAGTAGACAGAGAAATGCCGCAATGATTAGGACACAGGAACTCTGATTGCATTTGTCCATCGCCTGCCCTCTGCCCCCTCCCCGCTCTCCCCCGAGAGCGTCCAGGTTCTTCTGTTAGCGTCACTTTGAGAAGCAGACTGGTATGGAGAGCATCATAACATCCTGAAAGCCTTGTTCTGGGCTTCTCTCTCTCTTGGCCAAGGATGATGTGGGAGGGGCGGCAGCTGACCTGCTGCGGGCTGAGGGATGTGTGGGCTGGCACAGCCTGGAGGGAGCAACCACCAGGGGGCAGTCATCGTGGATGGGGGCGGTGATCAGATCCCAGAGTGGCTGCGCCGAGGGGGACACCCCAGAACTGACACGTGCAGGCACTCAGTTGGGTCTCCTTGAGCTTGGAGGCCATTGCCTGACTATCAGTGACTCTGCTCCCCCACAGAGCTCCCTGGGGTCCTTCCACCTGATCCGGGCGACCCGGGCTGGCGTTAGGTCCCCATCGGGCACACTCGCTGTTCCTTCTGGGACTTGCGTCCGTTACCCCTGTGGGCTGCACCCCGTGTCTTCTGCTCTTTACGACTTCCCCTTTGCTTACCTTTCTGGGGTACTGGACAGCATTCTCAGGTGGTTTAATCCGAAAAACAGGCAAATTTCCAAGTCTTTTCCTTTTGTGTCCAAAAGTATCTTGGTTGGCTGGTATTTTCACTATGTGGATAATTATAACCCGGGGTTCGCCAGCTATGCGAATCCAGCCTGCTGTTTGCTTTTGTAAATAAAGTTTTAATTGGAACATAGCCACGTGCGTCTGTTTACAGATGGAGTACGGCTATTTTCATACTTTGTCGGCCTTGCTGAGTAGTTGTGACAGAGGCCTTTTACAGAAAAAAATTCGCTGGCCCTTGCTCTGGACAAAAAGTCTTGGGACTTTGGGAGAATTGTCCTGCTGCCTTCTGTGTTCGGTGTCTAACGCCGAGTTGAGCTTCAAAAGTGTCAGCACTCATATTTGTTTCTATTTCTAAGAGTTCTTTCTGTCATCCACTTTAACAAACTTCTTGTTGTCGTTTTATAGATGTGATATTATTTGAGATACAAAGTGAAACAGAGACACAGAGAGAACCTTCCATCCGTTTGTTCACTCCCCAAATGGCTGTGATGGTTATGGCTGTTCTGGGCCAGAACCAGGAGCCTGGAACTCCATCCAAGTCTCCCATGTGGGTGCAGGGAGTCCAAGCACTGGGGCCATCCTCTGCTGCTTTCCCAGGTGCATTACCAGGGAGCCGGATTGGAAGTCGAGCAGCGGAGACTCGAACCAGCACTCCAATACGGGATGCCAGTGTTGCTGGCAGCAGCTTAGCTCCCTGCACTGGCTCCTGTTCAGTGTTTCTGAGAGCAGCAATTAGAGGTCTAAACATTGTCTTCTGTTTCCTGAATTACCTATCTCTCCTGGATCGTCTCTCACTTTCTTTGCTTTGCAGTGTTTCTCCACCGTCTGGTGACACTGGATTGTCTGCTCAGACTGACAAGAAGGGAAACTGCACCACATGTGTGGGTGGGCCTTGTTATCCGGGTGTTCTGCTTTTTGGTGAATGGACAAGGATGCCAGCCTGGAGAGATCTTCCATCTTGGGCATTCAAGTCCGCACCGGTTGCCCGAGTTATTCGGTTTCCTCTGATATTTCGCCAGGAGGGCAGAGGTGGTAGCATGGCCCGGGGCAGGGAGGTTAGTGGCCAAGGCTGTAAGCATTCCTGCATGCATGCCTGTGTGCACGCCTGTGTGCATGTGTGTGGCAGTTGGAGGAGTCTGTGTCAACGCCTTCTCTCTGTCTTGTTGGTAATAACCACTTCTCACCTTGAGCACCTGTCCCCTTCATCTGATGCCCTGCTGTGCGAGTCCCTGTCACACCCTGCCCTTCCCAGCCTAAGGGGGGACTTCTGACCCGAATGCCAAGCCCAGTCCTCACTTCCCTCGGCCACACGGCCATTTTCAGCCATCAGAGTCTTTCCCCAGGGGTCTCCACTTTCTCTGGGGCCTGCAGCTCTGAAGACCACAGGAACAGCCCACACTTCCTGACCAAGTGGAAGAGACAGACTACACGCACCAAATGCAGCCAACATGCTTCAGGAGGCGGACACACAGAGACAGAGGGACACAGAGACGGTGAGACAAAGAGACAAACGCAGGGACAGACAGAGGAGACACTTGATCTCAACCTGGAAGGCCGTCCACGCCGAACCCTCAAGTTCTGTGAACCAATGGTTTTATTAGTGGCTTAGGCTAGTGGGAGATGGGACAGCATCCAGACTGACCCAGAGGGCTTTCCCAGGTGGCTGAAATCTGGGTCTACCTGGACTCAAGGAGGTGAGACTTGCGGCAGCTTCATCCAAGAGCAGGGACCCAACCTTGGCTGGAAGAGAAACACAGCCCCCTTTCTCTCTTCCTTCCTTCCTTTCTTTTAAAATTTATTTACTTGAAAGGCAGAGTTTATATATATATATATATATATAGAGAGAGAGAGAGAGAGAGAGAGAGAGAGAGATCTTCCATTTTCTGGTTCGCTCCCCAAATGGCTACAACAGCCAGGGCTGGGCCAGGCCAAAGCCAGGAGGCAGGAGCTCCTTCCAGGTCTCCCACAGGGGAAGCAGGGGCCCTAGGACTTGGCCATCTTCTACTGCTTTCCCTGGTGCTTCAGTGGGGAGCTGGACTGGAAGCGGAGCAGCCGGGGCTTGGGGTGGTGCTGACGCCGGGATGCCGCATCACAGGTGGCTTTATTCTCCACACCACAGTGCTGGCCTGGGACCCCGCTCTTTCAAACACGCCAAGCAATCACCAGGAAAGGCAGCCATGCTGAACAGAGACATTCCAGATGTGCTGGGCTGGACAAATCCCACTCAAATTCAAAGGATGGGGAGGTGATTACCCCTAAGACAAAGTCGCCCACCAACCTGAGTTGAGCTGATTTGCTTTGGAAAGTTAAAGCCGTGTGCCCTTTCTGGTGCTTGAGTGTCATGGGAGAGATTCCTACTTGTGAGGCCCCCTCCTCTCTCTCTCTCTCTCTCTCTCTCTCTCTCTCTCTTTTTTTGGACAGGCAGAGTTCGACAGTGAGAGAGACAGAGAGACAGAGAGAAAGGTCTTCCTTTACCATTGGTTCACTCTCCAATGGCTGCTACGGCCGGCGTGCTGCACTGATCCGAAGCCAGGAGACAGGTGCCTCCTCCTGGTCTCCCATGCAGGTGCAGGGTCCAAGCACTGGGGCCATCCTCCACTGCCTTCCCGGGCCACAGCAGAGAGCTGGCCTGGAAGAGGGGCAACCAGGACTAGAACCCGGTGTGCGCTGCAGGGGGAGGATTAGCCTAGTGAGCCGTGGCACCAGCCGACCCCTCCTTCTCTTAATCGGCATTATTTATCATCCACCATGTGTGCCACGTCTACACTGCTCAGCATTCGGTCACACTGTGCGTGAGACATCAACAAGCAAACACGGGCTCATCTTCCGCTCATTGCCCCTCAACCAGGGTTAAAACAGCTTGGAGCTTTTCCTACTCGTGGTCACCTTGTTATACTTTGAGGTGAGACACAGAACATTCTCAGACCAAGCTTTGAAATCAAGATAAAGGTGAGCAGAGAATCAAGATACGGGACTTCAAAGGTTAGCACAAGGCTAGCCAGGAACTCTATAAGGAAAAACCCATCATCCAGCGAGACGGGAGGCAGCGAGGCACGGGGTCTGCAAGGCAGTGTCAGAGCTCAGCATGTGGGAGGGCAGCCAAGCTGTGGGCCAGCCTCACAGCCAGGCTCCACGTCACACCCAGCAGGCAGCTGCAGGATTCCTGGACGCTGTGATCCGCATTAAATCAGCGTTACTGAGCATCTGCTGTACGCAAGGTTTAGTGTGAGTATGAAATGAATCCGGTACGGAGCCTAACTTCCAAGTGGCAGAGGTCAAACTGCACAGGATTTGGGTTGAAATGTTTTATGGTGTTGAAAAAACAAAAACAAAAAACCCTATGCCGATGAGATAAGATGTTCTGGATCTGAGAGACAGCGTGAAGTTCACTTCCAAAGCCTCCTAAACAGAAAGCAAAAGTGAAGACAGGCCGAGAGGGGGCGTGCTGGAGGCGGACACATTTACAGATACCGCAGCCGAGCTCAGCCTGCTGTGGTCTGGCCGACAGTGAGGGTGGGGCATCACGGACTCCATAACAGCCAAATCCAGACGCTAAAGTGGGACACGCCCAAGCACAAGGTATTATATGACAGACAAGGGCATTCCAGCTTTTTTTTTTTTTTTTAAGATTTTATTTATTTGAGAGGTAGAGTTACAGAGAGGGAGACAGGGAAGTGGGGAGAGAGAGAGAGAAATTGATTTTCATCTGCTCATTCACTCCCCAAATGGCCACAATGGCCAGGGCTGGGACCATCCTAAGCAAGGATCCAGGAGCTTCTTCCAGGTCTCCCACATGGGTGCAGGGGCCCAAGCACTTGGGCCGACCTCCGCTGCTTCCCCAGGCCACAGCAGAGAGCTGGATCAGAAATGTTTCTGTGTCTCTTCTCTTTCTGTAACTCTACCTCTTAAATAATAAGTGAATGTTTAAAAAATGTGAGAAGCCGGCCGGCACCGCGGCTCAATAGGCTAATCCTCCGACTTGCGGCGCCGGCACACCAGGTTCTAGTTCCGGTCAGGGCGCTGGATTCTGTCCTGGTTGCCCCTCTTCCAGGCCAGCTCTCTGCTGTGGCCCAGGAGTGCAGTGGAGGATGGCCCAGGTGCTTGGGCCCCTGCACCCCATGGGAGACCAGGAGAAGCACCTGGCTCCTGGCTTCAGATCAGCGGGATGTGCTGGCCACAGCAGCCATTGGAGGGTGAAGCAATGGTAAAGGAAGACCTTTCTCTCTCTGTCTCTCTGTCTCTGTCTCTCTCTCACTGTCCACTCTGCCTGCCAAAAAAAAAAAAAAAAAAAAAAAAAAAGTGAGAGGCCATTAAAAGTCCAGAGGAAAAAATTGCGAAAGTGATTTGGGATAAGTTGGACAGATAGTTGAAGCTCACAGCCGAAGCAAGGATTCCTCAGGATAGAGGAGACTTCCTGTTCGCGAGCTCCGCAGACACTGGGGCAGAGCTGGGTTGCTGCAGCCGGTGTGCAGGCTGAGTTCAGCTCTAGCTAAGTCCCCGTGTGTTTATGTGGGGCGGCGCTGCTGCTGCTGCTTTTCAAAGATTTATTATTTACTTTGTTTTTTTTTTTATTTAATAAATATAAATTTTCAAAGTACATCTTTTGCATTATTGTGGCTTTTCCCCCATGACCCCCCTCCCACCCGCAACCATCCCATCTCCCACTCCCTCTCCCATCCCACTCTTCATCAAGTTTCATTTTCAATTATCTTTATATACAGAAGATCAACTTAGTATATACTAAGCAAAGATTTCGACAGACTGCACCCACACAACCGCACAAGATACAGAGTACTGTTCAACTAGTAGTTTTACCGTTAATTCTCATAGTACAACACATTAAGGACAGAGATCCTATGTGGAGAGCAGGTGCACAGTGACTCCTGTTGTTGATTTAATAATTGACACTCTGATTTTTTTTTTTTTTTTTGACAGGCAGAGTGGACAGAGAGAGAGAGAGACAGAGAGAAAGGTCTTCCTTTGCCGTTGGTTCACCCTCCAATGGCCGCCGCGGCCGGCGCGCTGCGGCCGGCGCACCGCGCTGATCCGATGGCAGGAGCCAGGAGCCAGGTGCTTTTCCTGGTCTCCCATGGGGTGCAGGGCCCAAGCACCTGGGCCATCCTCCACTGCACTCCCTGGCCACAGCAGAGAGCTGGCCTGGAAGAGGGGCAACCGGGACAGAATCCGGCGCCCCAACCGGGACTAGAACCCGGTGTGCCGGCGCCGCAAGGCGGAGGATTAGCCTAGTGAGCCGCGGCGCCGGCCTTTCTTTTTTATTTATTTATTTTTTTTATTTTTTATTTTTTTGACACTCTGATTTATGACGTCAGTAATCACCCAAGGCTCTTGCCATGAGCTGTCGAGGCTATGGAAGCCTCCTGAGTTCACCAACTCTGATCTTATTTAGTCAAGGCCGTATCACAGTGGAGGTTCCTTCCTCCCTTCAGAGAAAGGTGCTTCCTTCTTTGATGGCCCGTTCTTTCTTCTGGAATCTCATTCACCGAGATCTTTCATTCAGGTTGTTTTGCCACAGTGTCTTGGCTCTCCATGCCCGTGAGACTCTCATGGGCCTTTTAGCCAGATCCGAATGCCCCAAAGGGTTGATTGTGAGGCCGCAGTGCTGTTTAAGGTGTTTGCCATTCTATGAGTCTGCTGTGTGTCCTGCTTCCCCCACAGGATCATCCTCTCCCTTTTAATTCTATCCTTCATTATTTGCAGATACTGGTCTTATTTGTGAAATCTCTTTGACACTTAACCTATCTTTTTGATCAATTATGTACTTAAACTGATCACTTTACCAAGTGAGCTGGCATTGGTACATGCCTCCTTGATGGGATTGAATTGGAATCCCCTGGCACATTTCTAGCTCTACCATTGGAGGTAAGTCCAAGTGAGCATGTGATGAACTGTACAACTCCTCCCTCTCTTATTCCCACTCTTATATTTAACTAAGATCACTTTTCAGTTAATTTTAAATGCCTAAGAATAATTGTGTATTAATTACAGAGTTTAACCAATGGTGTTAAGCAGAACAAAAAAATACTAAAAGGAATAAAATAGTAAGTTGTTCCTCGACAGTCAAGACAAAGGCTGGTCAAGACATTGTTTCTCATAATGTGCATTTCACTTCAACAGGTTACCTTTTAGGTGCTCAGTTAGTTGTCATCGATCAGGGAGAACGTATGATATTTGTCCCTTTTGGACTGGCTTTTTTCTCTCAGCATGATATTTTCCAGATTCCTCCATTTTGTTGCAAATGACCAGATATCATTGTTTTTGACTGCTGTATAGTATTCTATAGAGTACATGTCCCATAATTTCTTTTGGGGTTGATTCCAGGTCTTAGCTATTGTGAATTGAGCTGCAATAAACATTGAGGTGCAGACAGCTCCTTTTTTTCCAGTTTAATTCCCTTTGGGTAAATTCCAAGGAGTGGGATGGCTGGGTCATGTGGTAGGGCTATATTCAGGTTTATGAGCAATCTCCAAACTGTCTTCCATAGTGGCTTTACCAGTTTGCATTCCCACCAACAGTGGGTTAGTGTCCCTTTTCCCCCACCTCTTCGCCAGCATCTGTTGTTAGTTGATTTCTGTATATGAGCCATTCTAACCGGGGTGAGGTGAAACCTAATTGTGGTTTTGATTCGCATTTCCCTGATGGCTAGTGATCCTGAACATTTTTTCATGTGTCTGTTGGCCATTTGGATTTCCTCTTTTGAAAAATGTCTGTTAAGGTCCTTGGCCCATCTTTTTATTCGGTTGTTTGTTTTGTTGCTGTGGAGTTTCTTGATCATTTCATAGATTCTAGTTGTTAATCCTTTATCAGTTGTGTAGTTTGCAAATAGTTTCTCCCATTCTGTTGGTTGCCTCTTCACTTTCCTGTTTCTTTTGCTGTAAAGAAACTTCTCAATTTGAGGTAATCCCATTTGTTTATTTTAGCTTTGACTACCTGTGCCTCTGGGGTCTTCTCCTGGAATTCTCTGCCTGTTCCAATGTCTTGTATGGTTTCCATTATGATATCAATTAATTTCATGGTGTCGCAGCATATATCTAGATCTTTGATCCATGGTGAGTGGATTTTTGTATATGGTGTAAGATAGAGGTCTTGTTTCATACTTCGACATGTGGACATCCAGTTTTCCCAGCACCATTTGTTGAAGAGGCTGTCCCTGTTCCAGGGGTGGTTTTAGCTTCTTTGTTGAATATGAGTGGTTATAGATGTTTGGATTGATTTCTGGTGTTTCTATTCTGTTCCATTGGTCTATCCATCTGTTTTTGTGCCAGTACCAGGCTGTTTCGATTACAACTGCCTTGTAGTATGTCTTGAAGTCTGGAATTGTGATGCCTCTGGCTTTGTTTTTATTGTAAAGGATTGCTTTAGCTATTCCCAGTCTCCTGTGTCTCCATATGAATTTCAGCATCATTTTTTCTAGGTCTGTGAAGAATGACTTTGGTATTTTGATTGGTATTGCATTGAACCTGTAAATTGCTTTTGTGAGAATGAACATTTTGATGATATTGATTCTTCCAATCCATGAGCATGGCAGATTTTTCCATTTTTTGTGTCTTCTTCTATTTCTTTCTTTAATGTTTTGTAATTTTCATCATAGAGATCTTCGACATCCTTGATTAAATTTATCCCAAGGTACTTGATTGTTTTTGTTGCTATTGTGAGTGGAATTGATCTTAGAAGTTCTTCCTCAGTCACGGCATTGTCTGTGTATACAAAGGCTGTTGATTTCTGAGCATTGACTTTGTATCCTGCTACTTTGCCAAACACTTTTACGAATTCCAATAGTCTCTTAGAGGAATTTTTTGGATCCTCTGTATATAGGATCATGTCATCTGCAAACAGGGATAGTTTGAATTCATCCTTTCCCATTTGTATCCGTTTAATTTTTTATTCTTGCCTGATGGCTCTGGCTAACACTTCTAGGACTATATTGAATAGCAATGGTGAGAGTGGGCATCCCTGTATGGTGCCAGTTTTCAATGGAAATGCCTCCAACTTTTCCCCATTCAATATGATGCTGGCCATGGGTTTATCATAAATTGCCTTAACTGTGTTGAGGAATGTTCCTTCTAACCCCAATTTGCTTAAAGTTTTCATCATGAAAGGGTGTTATATTTTGTCAAATGCTTTCTCTGCATCTATTGAGATAATCATATAGTTTTTGTTTCTCAATTTGTTAATGTGATGTATCACATTGATTGATTTTTGAATATTGAACCATCCCTGCATACCAGGGATAAATCCCACTTGGCCCGGGTAAATGATCTTTCTGATGTGTAGTTGGATTCGATTTGCCAGGATTTTGTTGAGTATTTTCGCATTTATGTTCATCAGGGAGACAGGTCTATAGTTTTGTTTCTCTGTTGTGTCTTTTCTGGGCTTAGGAATTAAGGTGATATTGGCTTCATAGAAAGAGTTTGGGAGGATTCCCTCCCTTTCAATTGTTTTGAATAATTTGAGAAGAACTGGAGTTGGTTGTTCTTTAAATGTCTGGTAGAATTCAGCGGTGAAACTATCCAGTCCTGGGCTCTTCTTTTTCGGTAGTGCATTTATTACTGATTCAATTTCTTTCATGGTTATGGGTCTGTTTAGGTTTTCTGTATCTTCATGGCTCAGTTTAGGAAGGTTTTATGTGTCCAGGAACCTATCCATTTCTTCCAGGTTCCCCAATTTGTTAGCATACATCTCTTTGTAGTGGTTTCTAATGATTCTTTTTATTTCTGTTGTCTGTTGTTACATTTCCATTACTGTCTTTAATTTTACAGATTTGGGTCTTCTCTCCTTTTTTGGTTAGTTGGGCCAATGGTGTGTCTATTTTGTTTATTTTTTCAATGAACCAGCTCTTGGTTTTGTTGATCTTTTGTATTTTTTTTGGTTTCAATTCTGTTTATTTCTTCTCTAATCTTTAGTATTTCTTTCCTTCTGCTGGATTTGGGCTTGATTTGCTGCTGTTTTTCTAAATACTTGAGGTGCATGGAGAGGTCATTTGTTTGGTTCCTTTCCAGTTTCTTGATATAGGCACCAACTGCTACAAACTTTCCTCTTAGCACTGCTTTTGCTGTATCCCACAGGTTTTGATAGGTTGTGTTGTCATTTTCATTTGTTTCTAGAAATCTTTTGATTTCTTCTATGACCCACTATTCGTTCAGAATCACGTTGTTCATTCTCCATGTATTTGCATATGGTGTAGAGATTCTTGAGTTGTTGATTTCGAGTTTCACTGCTCTATGGTCTGAGAAGATGCATGGTATAGTTTCATTTTTTAAAAATTTGTTGAAGTTCCCTTTATGGCCTAGCATATGGTCAATCCTAGAGCACGTTCCATGTACTGGGGAGAAATATGTGAACTCTGTGGCTGTGGGGTGAAAGGCTCTGAAGGCATCTACTAGGTCTATTTGGTCTATAGCATCAGTTAGCTCTGTTGTTTCCTTGTTGATTTTCTGTCTGGTTGATCTGTCCATTGGTGAGAGTGGGGTGTTGAAGTCCCCTGTTACTATTGTATCTGAGTCTATATCTCCCTTTAAGTCCTATAGTAATTCTTTCAAGTAGCCAGGCACCCTGTAATTAGGTGCATATACATTTGTAATGGTAATGTCTTCATGTTGGATTGATCCTTTAATCATTATATAATGCCCTTCTTTGTCTCTTTTAATAGTTTTTGTATTAAAGTCTATTTTGTCTGATATTAGGATGGCTACACCAGCTTTTTTTTTTTTTTTTTTTTTGACAAGCAGAGTGGACATTGAGAGAGAGAGAGACAGAGAGAAAGGTCTTCCTTTGCCATTGGTTCACCCTCCAATGGCCGCCACGTCCAGCGCGCTGTAGCCTGTGCACCGTGTTGATTCGATGGCAGGAGCCAGGTGCTTCTCCTGGTCTCCCATGGGGTGCAGGGCCCAAGCACTTGGGCCATCCTCCACTGCACTCCTGGGCCACAGCAGAGAGCTGGCCTGGAAGAGGGGCAACCGGGACAGAATCCGGCACCCTGACTGGGACTAGAACCCAGTGTGCTGGCGCCGCAAGGTGGAGGATTAGCCTAGTGAGCCATGGTGCTGGCCACCAGCTCTTTTTTGATTTATGTTAGCTTGGAATATCTTTTTCCATCCTTTCACTTTCAGTCTTCATGCATCTTTGCTAATAAGGTGTTTTTCCTGAAGGCAACATATAGATGGATTCTCTTTTTTGATCCAGTCAGCTAGTCTGTGTCCGTTGGTTGTAGAGTTGAGGCCATTTACATTCAGTGTGACTATTGTTAAATACTGTCTTTTTCCAGTCATGTTTCCTTAAACGAGCTGTTTATGTATTTTGAGATTTGTTTGTAGTTTGGTTGGGTCATTATCTACATTGCGTTTTTTTATAGTGAAGTTCTTGCTTTTGTATTTCTGTGTGCAGCATGTCTTTGAGCCAGTGTTGTAGGGTTGGACGTGAGGATACACATTTTTTCAGTTTCTGTTCGTTGTGGAAGATCTTTATTTCCCCTTCATTCATAAATGATAGCTTTGCAGGGTATAGTATTCTAGGTTGGCATTGTTTGTCTTTTAAAACTTGGAATATATCATGCCATTGTCTCCTTGCCTGTAGTGTCTGCGATGAGAAGTCTGGGGTGAGTCTGATTAAATTACCCCTGAATGTGATTTGTCATTTCTCTCTGGCACATTTTAGGATTTGTTCTTTGTGTTTCACTGAGCCGAGTGTTGCCACAATGTGTCAAGATGAATTTCTCTTCTTTTCTAATTTGTTGGGGCTCCTGGCTATTTGTTGAATTTGGTTGTTTCTATCAATCTGCCTCTGTTGGAAGTTTTCTGATATTATTTCATTGAAAATGCCTTCCAATCCATTCTCTCTTTCCACACCCTCAGGGACTCCTATTATCTGGACATTACAATGCTTGATTGAATCTTGTAGGTCTCCAACCGTGTTTTTTAATTTTCTAATTTCTTCTTCCTGTGTTTGATCTGACTGTTATTTTTAGAAGTTTGTCTTCGAGTTCTGATATTTGCTCTTCTATTTCATCTGTTCAATTTTTGAGGGATTCCATGGTGTTTTTTATGTGGTCAATTGAGTTTTTCATTTCCAGTATTTCATTCTGGCTTCTCTTTAGAATCTCTAATCTTTGGGCATGCTTTTCATTCAGATCTTGAATCTGTTTCTCATTACTTCTAAGTAATCTGATTATTAACTTTCTGAATTCTTTTTCTGGCATGACTTCAAATTCTTCTTCTTCAGCCTCTATTATGGATGGTTTATCCTGCTCCATTGGCGAGTTCATAGGTTCTTCTATATTCTTATTCTGGATTTTTCCTTTGTTCTTTGGCATTTCTGTTTGGCTTTATTTTCAGGTTGATTTCCCTCTGCTATGGGCTGCTATGGGTCTGTACCGATAGCCAGTGTAAGCAGGCAGCTCTACCTTCTAGCGTTCATTTATTTCTGGTAACTTGGGTAGGCTGGTGCCAGGGCTTTGAGATGCCAAGGTCTGCCCCTTGGGGCCAGTTTCCCTGTTCCTTTGTTTGCCCTAAAGTCCCTGGGCCTCCGTTTCAGCCTCCCATCACTTTGGCCCTTGCACAACGAGTGGGGAGTCGCTCCAAACTGCTGTGGTCCCTGCCACTGAAGTTCCCTCGTTCGGATGGCGAAAGCAGAGCCCGCCCTCTTTCATGCCCGAATGTAAACAAACAAGATGGCTACTCTGCCCGGTGCAGCTCTGATGGGGGGGGGTGTCACCAAGGGATCCTGGTGTGTTCAATCTCTCAGTTTGTCCCCCTGGATTGTGCCCTCTTCCTGCGGGCGCTATTCACTTTGTTTTCATTTCCTTCCCCACTCAACCAAGTGTGTGTCTCACCTGTCCATCCCAGGGTGGATTGGAGGTGTGGCGGCGGCGGCAGCAGCGGTAGAAGCCGCTGAAGTCGTCCCCCCCCCCCTGCTTGTTTTTTTTTTCGTTCTTTTTCTGCAGTTCTGGGCACCTCTACCTGCCCCGGGGTGGACCCCTACACTCTGCCGTGCTCCCATGTCACTCTAGCCAACCTTTTGTGGTTCCGTCACCTGACTGTCCCCTCTATTTATCAATTTCTCCCTGCACGACTGCACACCTTGCTATACTGCCATCTTGACCCCTCTTTATTATTTACTTTGAAAGTCAGAGTTACAGAGAGAGAAAGAGAGAGAGAGAGAGAGAGAGGAGGAGATAACCTTTTAGGAGGAGATACATTTAATGACTTCTCACATTCACTGGTTCACTCCCCAGATGGCCACAATGGCCAGGGCTGGGCCAGCCCAAAGGCAGGACCCAGGAGCTTCATCCATGTGGGTGCAGGGGCCCAAGCACTCGAGTTATCATCTGCTGTTTTCCAGGAGCCTTAGCAGGGAGCTGGATCTGAAGTGGGGCAGCTGAGCCTCGGAGAGGTGCTCTGATATAGGGTGCCAGTGTCGCAAGCAGGGACCCAGCCCGCTGCACCACCACGTGGGCCCCTTATCTTTTTTGCTTGTTCTGTTTTGTAAGATTTAGGAGTGAGCTTGTTACAGACCCCCTCCTACTTGCCATCAGAGGACCAGTGGGGTCCGGATAGGCCGCTGCTGCCTTCAGAGAGCCCTTTCCCACCTCCCAGGAGGGCCGAGTGGCACACCTAAGGTAAGGTGGTTGTGTGCCTCCTAAAATCGCCTTGTGGTTGGGATTGGTCAGTGCCTGTGTCATAAAACTGTCCTACCTTGGGGTTGGGACTTACTAGCTACTGCATGCCCCCAATACTTCCTTGCTGATTTAGGGTATAAAAGCAGACAGGGGCCGGCGCCGCGGCTCACTAGGATAATCCTCCACCTTGCGGCGCCAGCACACTGGGTTCTAGTCCCGGTCGGGGCGCTGGATTCTGTCCCGGTTGCTCCTCTTCCAGGCCAGCTCTCTGCTGTGGCCCGGGAGTGCAGTGGAGGATGGCCCAAGTGCTTGGGCCCTGCACCCCATGGGAGACCAGGAGAAGCACCTGGCTCCTGCCTTCGGATCAGTGCGGTGAGCCGGCCGCAGTGCGCCGGCTGCGGCGGCCATTGGAGGGTGAACCAACGGCAAAGGAAGACCTTTCTCTCTCTCTCTCTCTCTCTCTCACTGTCCACTCTGCCTGTCAAAAAAAAAATAAATAAAAAAAATAAAAATAAAAAAAGCAGACAGGGACACAGGATCGGGGCTTGACTCTGGACACGTGAGTCCAGCCAAGCCCGCGTGCGTGAATAAGCCGCCTGCCTTTCCTCCGGGAAGTCTCGCCTGCTGCTGGGTTTCTTCCCTCTCCTGTCTCGGCCTCACGGACTTGTCCCCTCCACCTTTCCTGCCGTTTGTCCTTCCAGTGGCTCAGGGTGAAAACCTTGAGCTAGTTCCTGCTCCCCCCTTTCTCACCCCTGCCAGTGCCGCAACTGGCCCTGCAGGCTCATGGTGGAAGACGAGGTTCTGTCCATTTAAAGGTCGGATTGTTCTAGAGTCAGGTGGCCCTCCACTCAGTACAGTGCCGAGTGTGCACCAGCGAGCTGTTCTGTGGACCGGGGCTGGAGGAAGCAGGAGCAGAGAGCAAGCAGCAGGTGGGTTGTCCCAAAGCTGCTTTCCTTGGGAAGAGCGCCACGGAGCCAGAACAACACGGAGGAACGGCCGGGGGTTACTTCAGTGTCTCGGGGACTAAAGCAGAGGGAACTTTGTTGGGACTGAAACGGGTCCGTGTGGGACACTTGGCTGTCCTCATTCTCTCCTGAATCCTTAGCCAGCCAGATGCCAGCTTCGTTTCTGCGTGCCGAGGTGGCATCCTAGCATGGGGGACACCATCTTGGTTTTTAGCCTGGCCCGTGGGGGCCTGGTCTGAAACAGCGGCCTCCTGTAGTTTGCATTTCGCACTTTCCCTTCAGCTTATGTCCGGAGACGGACTCCTGTCTGCCTGCCCAGCCGCCTTCTTGTCCTGCTTGCTCTGGCTTGGTGTCCTGGAGCCTCGCAGCCCGCGAGCCAACGGGGCCGTGTTCATTGGGAGCCGCGTCAGCTCCCTCTGCTCAAAACCTCAGAGGAAAGGCGGCGCCGTGCAGGGGCCCAGCCAGCCCCACATGGCCCGACCCCATGTCCTCTCCCACTGCTCACGCAGCCCCGCTGCTCTGGGCCCTTGGCTGGTCCTGGGACGTGCCAGGCTCGTCCTTGCCTGGGGTCTCAGCCATGGTCATTTCCTCCGCCTGGCAGGCTCTCCACCCAGAGTTCTGTGTGACGGACACCTGGTGTCCTTCCACCTTTGTCCACGTGTCACTTTCTCAGTGAAGCCCACCCTGAGCACCTCACCCACCAGTCCAACTGCCCCCTCCTCCTAACCCTAACCTGCTGTGTTTCCTCTCCCCCTCTAACCCACGGGACTCATTCCTTACCTGTTAACTCTTCATTGACCATCTCGACCTCCTCCCCTCACCCCTCACAACTTGGGGCTGTGGATCTGAGCTTGTCTGCTGTGTACCTGGGCAGTGCCTGAACACAACAGGTGTTCAGTATGTGTTTCTGGAATGGAAGCACCTACTAGGTCCAATGCTATTCCCTGTAAGCGGAGCCTGGCCCGCCTAGCCTAGCGTGCATGGGGGACAGCATTGAAAACTGACCTTACGTGAGGTCTCCAAAACCATCAATTGATTAAAAAAACAGTAGTACAGACCTGGGTCTGCAGCGCAGCAGGAGGCAGCACACACTCTCACAAGGAGGACAGACCGCCCCACCCCCAGCCACCTGTACAGGTAACTTTCTAAAGGAAGATTTTTAATAGTGTAAATTATTGAAAACCTGTGAATGCAAACAGAGCATTTCACACCCATAGCCGATGGATTCAACTGTATTTCACTCAACACCAAACCTGTCCCCTGCTTTGTCCCTTCTTTTTTTTCAATTTTTGAAGATTTATTTATTTTATTTGAAAGGCAAGTTAGAGAGAGAGAGAGAGAGAGAGAGAGAGAGGAGAGAGAGCTTGCATCCTTTTGTTCACTTCCCAAATGGCCACAATGGCCAGAGCTGGGCCAGTCTGAAGCCAGGAGCCAGGAGCTTCTGGGTCTCCCATGTGAGTGTAGGTTCCACTGCTTTCCTAGGCACATGAGCAGGGAGCTGGATCAGAAATGGAGCAACTGGGACTCGAACCGGCGCCCACAGGGGGTGCTGGTGTTGGAGGTGGTACTTACTCTGCAGCACCACAGCGCTGGGCCCCGTCCCTTCTTCTGTAGTGAGCATTGTTCTCATCCTGGTCTTGGATGTGAGCTCAAATCAAGGTGCTGTGGGACGAGTCAGGGAGATAGAGAGTTCGTGAGCTGGAGGCCACACCTACCCCACCTCTAATCCTATCAACCCACCTGTCAGTCAGATGACCCTTCCCCAGGATGCACCTCCCCTTATCTGGGACCCAGCGACAGTACCATGCAACCACTCCCCTTTCAAGGCTCGTAAGAAGCTTGGTGAAGGGGAGGGGGCTCTTTTTCTCTTGGCCACCTCGTGGACCCGGGACCAGCAGAGCAGGGTATGAAACTCCCCTTTCGTCTACCTTTCCCGGCCCACTTGCCCTCAGAGAAGCGCGTGCGTGCCTGTGTATTCTCACTCTGTAAATAAACCTTATCACGCTGCATGCCGCGTCTGTGCCTGTACTTAGAATTCTTCTCTATGTAAAAGGCAAGAGCCTGGGATATTAATTTAGGCCCAGACCTAGCCCATGACAAAGGCGCTATAAGTTGTTCAAGGTGTTGCTGGGTTCCCTCCTCGGCCCCGGGGCTGGTGGGGCCCTCGCTGGCCTGGCTGGGAGCGTGCCTGCTGACCTGGCCCTGGCCCCTTCCGTCTTGGGGCTGGGTGGATTCCCCCTGTTCCAGGAGGAGGTAGTGGAGGATGAATAGACCTGGCTTGTCTGTTCAGGGGAGAGAAGTAACACTTGAGGTGGGAACCCAGTGAGAGGCACCCCTGCCAGCTCTGGGGGGAGCCAAGGTCCAGTGTCCAGTTGAACTTGACCTTAGGGGGAGGCGACTGGCCAGCTCAGTGCCAGCCAGGATGGCTGTACGCCCAGCCTTCTCCACAGGGGCCTGGAAGCTGCCCAGGTGCCCGCACTGCCTTCCCTCACACGTGTCATTGTGAGGGGCTGGCGCCAGGCACTCAGCCATCAGGGGTCAGGCATGCATGCGACTGTGCCCAGGTGAGGCTGCACCTCTGAGCGGCTGTCCCCTGTGCTCCTGCCTTGCCCATTTGGACACAGACTTGGTCCCAAGCCTTGCTCCCTGCCACGCTTCATCCCGTTTGCCTGCCTTGTTCCGGTTCTTGATAACCTTGGCTTCCCCTTTCCCACGCAGACCAACGGCTACAGCATGAAGGCTGCAGGGGACCTCCCATGTTTGTGTCCTGAGCACTTGTGAGCGGGTGCAGGGCTGTCCTGAAGCCTGTGGGCTCTTAGCCTGTTCCTGGCTATCACCCACCTCTCCTGCTCCCCACCCATTCTCCCCAGGGAGGCCAGAGCCTGACTTTCATGTCTCTGCCCAAGGCCTGCTCCAGGGCCAGCTGTCAATCACAGGCAGGCTCTGCCCATCTCCTTCCTGCTCCTGCAAGGGCTCCATGAACCACCTTTGTGTGTCAGTCTCTGTCCTGGTTTCCTGTGACTGAGCACTGCAAGCTTGGCTTGAAATAACCTTCATGTATTGTCTTACACCTCTGCAGGCTGCAACCAAATCAATTTTTTCTGTTTTAAAGGTTTATTCTTTTATTTGAAAAATGAAGTTATAGACAGAGAGAGAGAGAGAGAGAGAGGTCTTCCATCCACTGGTTCACTCCCCAAATGGCCACAGTACCATGAGCTGAGCAGATCAAAAGCCAGGAGCATGGAGCTTCTTCCAGGTCTCCCAGGCAGGTGCAGGGGCCAAAGAACTTGGGCCAGCTTCTACTGCTTTCCCAGGCTGTAGCCAAGAGCTGGATCAGAAGTGGAGCAGCCGAGACTCAAACGGGTGCCCATCTGGGATGCCAGCACTGCAGGCAGTGGCTTTACCGGCTGTGCCACCACGCTGGCCCCACTTTTAATTGACACATAGTGATTGTGCATATTAGGGGTGGAGGGTAGTGGCAGTGCTAACTTCCAATACAGCTGTACAGTGTGTGATGGCTGGATCAGGCCAATGGGCATGTCCACCCCTTCAGATCTTGGTCATTTCCTTGCTTTGGGAACATTCGAAATCCCCTCCATTAGCTATTTGAATGATCCTGTTAATTACTGTCAACCATGCCACCTTCAGGCATTCCTCCTCCCTGGCTGCAGTGGGAGAGGTCAGTTTTCCTTGTTCTGATGTCACCTACGAGTCCCAGGCCGCCCAAACACGGGCACCCAATGCAGGCTGAGCTGCTGTCCCTTTCCTGCGCCAGGCTCAGCCCAGGGCCCCTGTGTGGGTGGAGCCCGGCCCCATTTCAGGAATTTTGAGGGGGACACAGTTCAGTTCATTACACTGGAGAAACCACTATTATGATATTGTCACCTTAGGTTAGTGCGTCTTCTCCATTATTAATATTTCTTAATTTGCGAGAGAAGGAGAGCACTCCTGTCTGCTAGTTCACTCCCCCAATGCCAACAGCCAGGGATAGGCCAGGCTAGAGCTGGGAGCTCGGAACTCAATCCAGGGCTCCCACGTGGGTGGCAGGGGTCCAAGTACTTGAGCCATCACCGCTGCCTCCCAGGGTCCACTTATCAGGAAGCTGGAGTCAGGAGCTGGAGCCGGCGTCAGAGCCAGGTACTATGATGGGGTCGCAGGTGTCTTCATCTCTAGGCTGAATCCATGCCTTTTGCTGGCTTTAGGGCATTTTATAAATGGAATCATATGTAAGGGGTCTTCACAAAGTACTGTGGGAGTGCATATTATGAAAAAATGTATGCTGGGGTCAGCACCGTGGCTCACTTGGCTAATCCTCTGCCTGCGGTGCCGGCACCCCGGGGTTCTGGTCCAGGTTGGGGTGCCGGATTCTGTCCCGTCTGTTCCTCTTCCAGTCCAGCTCTCTGCTGTAGCCCGGGAAGGCAGTGGAGGATGGCCCAGGTGATTGGGCCCCTGCACCTGCATGGGAGATCAGGAGGAAGCACCTGACTCCTGGCTTCGGATTGGTGCAGCGCCAGCTGTGGTGGCCATTTGGGGGGTGAACCAACGGAAGGAAGATCTTTCTCTCTGTCTCTGTCTCTCTCTCTCTCTCTCTCTTACTGTCTAATTCTACCTGTCAAATAAGTTTAAAAAAAAGTATGCACACCATGAAAAACTTTTTGTGCTTAAATTAACTTATCTCTTAATCCCTTTTATTTGTTTGTTTGTTTGTTTCCACATCTGAGGTTTTCCTTCTGCAAACATGCAGGGGGCAGCACTTGCAGTTTTGGGCTCTGTGTCCCCTCTGCACCCACACTCAGTATTAAGCAATGTTGCCTTTGGATTTGTTCTGAGAGGAGAAGTGCACTGGGGGCAAGAGGTGTGGAGATACGACACAGACCCCAGGTGAAAGCGGGCTAGAGGGGAGCAGCCTGCAGACTTGTTTATTTCAGTTGGTGCAGCAGCTTATATAGCCGAGGCAGCCAATCTGGTCAAGGGGCGATTTATGCCGTAACCAATCACTGCCTGTTGCCAGGCAGGCTCCTTCATCAGGTGGGTTCTGAAGCCATTCCTGAGTAACTGATGCTTGCTTGCCAGTGCCATCTTGGCATGGCCTTCTCATTCCACCACAAAAGTTATTTATTTATTTTCACTTCATTTGAAAGGCAGAGAGAGAAAGAAAGGGAGAGTTCTTCCATCTGCTGGTTTGCTCTCCAAACGCCTGTGACAGCCAGTGCTGGGCCAGGCTGAAGCTAGAATCCCAGAACTCTGTCTGGGTCTCCCATGGGGGTGGCAGGGACCCAAGTACTTGAGCCATTACCTGCTGCTTCCCAGGGTGCACAGGAAGCTGGATCAGAAGTGGAGGAGCTGACACTTGAACTAGGCACTCTGAAATGGATGCAAGTGTCCCGAGTGGCATCTATACCACTTAAGTGATCTGTTTGGTGGGGGTGGGGTGGGGGATGATTTTGTGCTTTATCAAGAAAATCTCTTGTGTGTTGTTATCTTTTACTAGAACTTTTGATTATTTAGTGAAACAGTCTGAGAGAGAGAGACAGAGAGAAAGATCTTCCTTCCGTTGGTTCACCCCCCAAATGGCCGCCACGGCCGGCGCACTGCCCCGATCAGAAGCCAGGAGCCAGGTGCCTCCTCCTGGTCTCCCACACAGGTGTAGGGCCCAAGCACTTGGGCCATCCTCCATTGCCCTCCCAGGCTACAGCAGAGCTGGACTGGAGGAGGAGCAATCGGGACAGAATCTGGTGCCCCAACCTGGACTAGAACCTGGGGTGCCGGCGCCGCAGGCGGAGGATTAGCCTAGTGAGCCGTGGCTCCGGCCTCTTCAGAGGTTTTGAACCAGTAACCTTTCTGTATCTGCCCTTAACTCTCTCATAGTGACTGAGACTGTTTAATCAAGTATTTTTAATGTTTTTATGTTTTCTGACAAATTTTATCCATCAGGATCCAACTTAATATTTTTTAGTATTTATTTATTTTATTTGAAAGGTAGAGTTAGAGAGAGAGAAATCTTCCATCAGCTGATTCACTTCCCAAATGGCCGCAATGGTCAGAACTGGGCCAGACAGAAGCCAGGGGCCAGGAGCTTCTTCTGTGTCTCCCACATGGGTGCAGGGACCCAAGCACTTGGGACATCTGTTGCTTTCCCAGGTGTGTAGCAGGGAGATGGATGGGAAGTGGAGCAGCCAGGACTTGAACTGGCGCCCGTGTGGGATGCCAGCACGACAGGCCACTTAACCTGCTGCACCAAAGCGCTGGCCCCTGTGTATCAGAATTTTAACCCGGATCACTTATAAGTCTTGCCACTCACAGACAATATTTTTGAAAGCTTTTTGCAGTCATCTATAATCCAAAAGTGCTGGATCTTCAAGGAGATTCATGGAAAAAATAGACAAGTATAGATTTCCGGTAACTTTAAGATCATACCTTGGTACTGGGTAAGAACTTCCAGAACTTCAATAAAGAAAGTGGTGACTTCAGGGCAGGCGTTGAGAGCAGCAGTTAATTGGGAAGGAAGAACTCAAACTATCCCTCTTTGCAGATGATATGATTCTTCACTTAGGGGATCCAAAGAACTCTACTAAGAGACTATTGGAACTCATAGAAGAGTTTGGCAAAGTAGCAGGATATAAAATCAATGCACAAAAATCAACAGCCTTTGTATACACAGGCAATGCCACGGCTGAGAAAGAACTTCTAAGATCAATCCCATTCACAATAGCTACAAAAACAATCAAATACCTTGGAATAAACTTAACCAAGGATATCAAAGATCTCTACGATGAGAATTACAAAACTTTAAAGAAAGGAATAGAAGAGGATATCAAAAATGGAAAAATCTTCCATGCTCATGGATTGGAAGAATCAATATCATCAAAATGTCCATTCTCCCAAAAGCGATTTATAGATTCAATGTGATACCAATCAAAATACCAAAGACATTCTTCTCAGATATGGAAAAAATGATGCTGAAATTCATATGGAGACACAGGAGACCTTGAATAGCTAAAGCAATCTTGTACAACAAAAACAAAGCCGGAGGCATCACAACATCAGATTTCAGGACATACTACAGGGCAGTTGTTATCAAAACAGCATGGTACTGGTACAGAAACAGATGGATAGACCAATGGAACAGAATTGAAACACCAGAAATCAATCCAAACATCTACAGCCAACTTATATTTGATCAAGAATCCAAAACCAATCCCTGGAGTAAGGACAGTCTATTCAATAAATGGTGCTGGTAAAATTGGATTTCCACGTGCAGAAGCATGAAGTAAGACCCCTACCTTTCACCTTACACAAAAATCCACTCAACATGGATTAAAGACTTAAATCTATGACCTGACACCATCAAATTATTAGAGAACATTGGAAAAACCCTGCAAGATATAGGTACCAGCAAAGACTTCTTGGAAAAGACCCCGGAAGCACAGGCAGTCAAAGCCAAAATTAACATTTGGGATTGCATCAAACTGAGGAGTTTCTGTACTGCAAAGGAAACAGTCAGGAAAGTGAAGAGGCAACTGACAGAATGGGAAAAAATATTTGCAAACTATGCAACAGATAAAGGGTTAATAACCAGAATCTACAAAGAGATCAAGAAACTCCAAAACATCAAAACAAACAACTCACTTAAGAGATGGGCCAAGGACCTCAATAGACATTTTTCAAAAGAGGAAATCCAAATGGCCAACAGACACATGAAAAAATGTTCAAGATCACTAGCAATCAGGGAAATGCAAATCAAAACCACAATGAGGTTTCACCTCACCCCAGTTAGAATGGCTCACATTCAGAAGTCTATGAACAACAGATGCTGGCGAGGATGTGGGGAAAAAGGGACACTAACCCACTGTTGGTGAGAATGCAAACTGGTTAAGCCACTATGGAAGTCAGTCTGGAGATTCCTCAGAAACCTGAATATAACCCTACCATACAACCCAGCCATCCCACTCATTGAAATTTACCCAAAGGGAATTAAACTGGAAAAAAAAAGCTGTCTGCACCTCAATGTTTATTGCAGCTCAATTCACAATAGCTAAGACCTGGAATCAACCCAAATGCCCATCAACAGTAGACTGGATAAAGAAATTATGGGACATGTACTCTATAGAATACTATACAGCAGTCAAAAACAATGAAATCCGGTCATGCAACAAAATGGAGGAATCTGGTAAACAGCATGTTGAGTGAAATAAGCCAGTCCCAAAGGGACAAATATCATATGTTCTCCCTAATCAGTGACAACTAACCAAACACAAAAAAGGAAACCTGTTGAAGTGAAAGGGACACTATGAGAAACAGTGACTTGATCAGCCCTTGTCCTGACTGTTGATGTACAATTTAATACTTTATTCCTTTTAGTATTTTTTTGGTTCTAGTTAATATTATTGGTTGAACTCTGTAATTAACACACAATTATTCTTAGGTGTTTAAATTTAACTGAAAAGGGATCCTTGTTAAATATAAGAGTGGGAATAAGAGAGGGAGTAGATGTACAATTTGGGACATACTCAATCGGACTTGCCCCAAATGGTGGAGTTAGAAATGTGCCAGGGGATTCCAATTCAATCCCATCAAGGTTGCATGTACCAATGCCATCTCACTAGTCCAAGTGATCAATTTCAGTTCATGATTGATCACACTGATAGGTCTAAGAGTCAAAGGGATCACACAAACAAGACTAGTGTCTGCTACTACTAACTGATAGAATAAAAAAGGGAGAGAACCATCCAACATGGGAAGCGGGATACACAACAGACTCATAGAATGGCAGATGTCCTAAACAGCACTCTGGCCTCAGAATCAGCCCTTAAGGTATTCAGATCTGGTTTAAGAGCCCATGAGAGTATTTTAGGCATAGAAAGCCAAGACACTCTGGCCAAAAAACAAAGAAACAAACAAGCAAACAAAAAAAACCTAAATGAAAGATCTCTGCGAGTGAGATCCTAGTAGAAAGAATGGGTCATCAAAGGAGGAGGTACCTTTCTCTGAAGGGAGGAGAGAACTTCCACTTTGACTATGACCCTGTCTGAATAAGATCAAAGTTGGCGAACTCAAAAGGCTTCCATAGCCTTGGTAACTCATGACTAGAGCCTAGGGAGATTACAGACGCCATAAACAAGAGTGTCAAATTGTTAAGTCAACAACAGGAGTCACTGTGTACTTACTCTTCATGTAGGATCTCTGTCCTTAATGTGTTGTTCAATGTGAATTAATGCTAAAACTAGTACTGAAACAGTATTTTACACTTTATGTTCTGTGTGGGTGCAAACTGATGAAATCTTTACTTAATATATACTAAATCAATCTCTGTATATAAAGATAATTGAAAATGAATCTTGATGTGAATGGAATGGGAGAGGGAGCGGGTGATGGGAGGGGTGCGAGTGGGATGGAAGTTATGTGGGGGAAAAAGCCATTGTAATCCATAAACTGTACTTTGGAAATTTGTATTTACTAAATAAATGTTTTTTAAAAAAAATACACCAGCCGGGGTGCCTGCCTCCTGTATCAGAGCGCCTGCGGTTAAGTCCCGCCTCCCCTGCTGACTCCGGGTTCCTGCTAACGCGCACCTGGGAGGCAATGGTGATGGCTCAAGTGGTTGGGTTCCTACTACTCACATGGGACAGGCAGACTCGGGTCTCAGCTCCTGCCTTGGGCTTCTCTGTCTGTTGCAGGACTTTGGGGGAGTGAACCAGCGAGTCAAAGCTCTCGTTGGTCTGACTGTCTCCCTATTTCTGTCTTCAAATCAAATAAGTAAAGAAATAAAAAAATTAAAGGTAAGTTTATGAATGAAGGAGAAATCAGGAAGCGATGGCTTTATGAAGTTGCCATCTAAAGACCAAGTAGAAATAAGAATTTGTTAGATGAGAATAAATGTGTCGATAAGGGCCGTGTTGTCTTTTTATTTTGGAATTTCATTGATTCTTTCTTTATTTTAATGTTTAGTTTCCCAGATTCCCAAACTTTTTTTTATTTTCTCATACTTTATTGCACAATACTAATTTGATCAAAATGCACATTTTGTGCTTAAATCAATACTACTGTCGACCGTTTGGTATGAGATACCACCGCTTACTTAAACAAAGTTGAACTTAGCGTAGAGGTGAGCTTCCTTCTGACGCTGAGCAACGTCAGCGCGGTTTTCTGTTGAACCAGACGAGGTCGGTGGTGTCTTCCTTCTTCCTTCTTGCTGCTTTTGTTCTTCTTCTTCAGAAGTTCACAGTGTAACAGAGTGGAAATTATGACTAATAGAAACTACTTTAAAACATATGGTTCTAGTCCCGGTCGGGGCGCCGGATTCTGTCCCAGTTGCCCCTCTTCCAGGCCAGCTCTCTGCTGTGGCCAGGGAGTGCAGTGGAGGATGGCCCAAGTGCTTGGGCCTGCACCTGCATGGGAGACCAGGATAAGTACCTGGCTCCTGCCTTCGGATCAGTGCGGTGCGCCGGCCACAGCGCGCCGGCCGCGGCGGCCATTGGAGGGTGAACCAACGGCAAAGAAAGACTTTTCTCTCTCTCTCTCTCACTGTCCACTCTGCCTGTCAAAAAATAAATAAATAAATAAAATAAAGGCTGCAACTATACATTTATCTTTAAAAAAACAATAACATATGGCTTTACAGACGCAAAAAATTCAGTAATGTTGCCACAACCCCTCATACAATGTGATCCTGTGTTTGTAACGGAGAGGTCCCATCGCTCAATGAATGGGCCTCTCTTTGAAGAGCACTTCTAACTTCAATACAATTAAAGTGGAGTTTTAACAATGTCTTGAATTTACAATGTATCATACATTCTCAAATATCCTAAAACGTTCAGAGGAGCTAAACATAATTTGATTTATAGCGAGTTTAATATCCGTTTTGTACAGCCCCAGAAGTTAAAAATGGATCTAGCCAAATGGTCTCCACTATTACAGTTTCTCACCATTTATTTCTACAATAATAAACCCAAATTGAGAATGAAGACAACTCAGGTCAAATGCCTTCACCTTAAATAAGTAAACATCTCATCCACTTCACACTTAGGATACATAACTGCTTTCCTACATAGCCAAACCTGTTTTATTCTTATAAGCCATAACAATTTGGCAATATATACTTTTGTAAACAGACTAAAATATTTACTTTTTCTCCCTACATGATCCCTACAGAATTCAGAAAATTATTTGTGGATATTCTTATTTTATATCAATATAGTTGTTTGTGTAAGTTCAGAGTTCATTCTCTTTATAACAGTATACAACTGGAAATACTGGATATATCATCAACACTGTATTTGACATTTGAAAATGTTCATAGAATGCCAGACTTACAGTGAGCAAGAAAAAACCCACTTCCTGCCAGGTCCTGGAATTTTAGGATATTTGGGGCACCTTGAGAAGAGAGGAATTCACCCCATTTCCTGGGTCCTGCAGGCAACGTTTGGTTTGACTTTCTAGCCCTAAGAGGCTTTCGAAAGTTAGCGTGAGAATCTGTATCAAAAGTGCAAGCAAAGAAAAGTTACTAAAAACAGCCTATTATTCACAATTCTTGCTGCGCTTATGTAAAGGGTCGTGAGACTAAGCCGATTTTGCAAACAGATTTTTCTTATTTTGATGATCTTTGGTAGAAATGAGTGTGGCAGTACAAAGAGAAATTATAGTTCAGGAGAAAAACGATGGTGCACCTGTTATCATGTAGTCATCCTGTTCGTTGTCTCTAAGTTTTTAAAAGTCTGCCTGCAAACTGGAATGGATGCTGACTTCTGGCTTTCCCCAATATCTGGCTACGGTTCTCCAGCTACGAACAGGAACTTCCCATGGTGGAAACCCTACAAGCTGGAGCTGGAATGTAAGTTGCCAGGAATGAACCTCATGTCTGATGTGTGGGCTGTTAAGGTCTCACCCAAGCACCAGTGCCAGCACCAGGGACACTCCAGCTTCTAACAGGGGTGAGAAACCAGTGACTTCTGCTGGGGACACTGTCCCTAGGACGTTAGAACAGGATTTCCATGATAATAACTCTTCTGTCCCTCTTAGTTTTTTTGTTTTTGCTTCTCTTAATTTCCCCCTTGCTCATGCCAGCCACGCTCGCTTGGCAGGAGAAGGGTGTAATTAGAAGATTACAAGAGTAGCCCCTGGGGTGACTTGGCAGAGTGCTGCACCTGTCGTGTCAGATCAAGATCTTCCCGCTGCCCGTGGGGCCCTTTCTTCCACTCTGTGGGCGACTTTGGCAACCTCTCTGATACGATATATAATATATACAAAGATTCACCTTGCACCAGGGGTCTCTCCCATAGAGTCAGACTTCTAGACCCACCTGCTCTGACTCCCTGCTTTCCTGTAACGGGTTACGGGATACTACTTAACAGAACTGCTGCCTACTGGCTGACTGGGGTGGGGGGAGTTGCCAACACTTCTTGTACATGGATAAACTCAGTTGCACAAATTAATGAACATTCCTTGATCTATTTGGTTTTGGTTGGTTTAGTTCAAGGGGACCCTGGCTAAGGGCATACGCCCGGCTCTTGGTGTTGTTCTCCTGAGTGTCACAGCTGTCGCCTCTCTGGTGTGTGCTCTCAGAGAAGTTGTATCCACCTGCTGCACGCCACATGGTTTCTGGCAGAAATGAAGAAAACTCAGAGAAGCACTTAATGAGCACCTGTAACCTGTGAATGACGCATGCAAACTAAAAAGCCAGGGGCCGGCGCTGTGGCGTAGCAGGTAAAGTTGCTGCCTAAGACAGTGGCTTCCCAGATGGGTGCCGCATCCAGTCCCGGCTGCTACACTTCTGATCCAGCTCTCTGCTGTGGCCTGGGAAAGCAGCAGAAGATGGCCCAAGTCCTTGGGCCTCTGCACCTGCATGGGAGACCTGGAAGAAGCTCCTGGTTCCTGGCTTCGAATTGGTCCAGCTCCAGCCATTGCAGCCATTTGGGGAGTGAACCAGTGGTTGGAAGACCTCTCTCTCTCTCTCTCTCTCTCTCCTTCTCTCTCTGTATTTCTGCCTTTCAAATAAATAAATAAATTTCAAAAAAAACAAAAAGAGCCCTGCTTGGGAGAGGAACAGTTGGAAACCGATGTAGGCTGTTCAGCTACCTCTCATTCCCTCTCACTCTTGGCTACCCCATCCTCTCCTCCTCTTCCCGTCCCTCTGTCCCAGAGACAGCCACTGACACTGCAAATGCTGCCTCCTGCCAGGACCACTACTTTGAGCAGAGCCCCTGTCTGGGGTGGCAGCAAATGAGAAGCTCCACGCCTAGAACTCATCCCACCCCTCTCCTTAGATTCCCCTGAGGGACTCAGATACTCCCAGCAGCAACAAGGAAAACTCGTGTCTGCTGTCTGGAAGAGTGGGTGGGCCAGCGTGTGCAGTAAGCGTGAGAGACATTCTTACGCAGACCATGGAAGGTGCCAGGCATAGAAGGCAAGACGAAGCCACTGGGAAACAGGAAGCTCGGGTGTGAGTGCTCATGAAGACTATAATCCTTGGAACGGGTGCTTCGGTGAAGATTAGATTGAGAAATCTTCCTAGGGGAAAGCGTAAAAGGAAAATAGAGAAAAAGAAAGAAAATCCAAGAAATACGGAGCACAGGTGCATCAACATCTGGATGACAGAAGTCTCAGAAAGAGGAAAAATGGAGGGAGGAAATACTCAAGAGGAGGACAAAGCTAAAATTCCTAAAATGAGAGAAAGAGTGCCAATAGGGCGCATAAAGAAAAGCGGTCAACTAGACACGGGGTGTGAAAGCTAACAACACCAAAGACTCAAAGAGCAACTCTGGCGGCCTCCGGACGGAGAGGCCGGATAACCAACCCCGGGTGAGGATTCAGACTTATTGTCAGACTCAAGAAGAAACAGAGGGGGTGGGTTTTTGGTTCAGCTGTTAAGACGCTGCTTGGGATGCCAGAATCCTATGTTGGAATACCTCCAATCCAGCTTCCTGCTAATGCTCACCCTGGGGAGCACAAGGTGATGGCTCAAGTACTTGGGTCCCTGTCCATCGTGTGGGAGACCCAGATGGTGCTAGCAACTCCTGGTGTCAGTCTGGCCCAGCCCAGGCTGTTGTGGGCCTTTAGGGCAATGGACCACTGTAGAGAATCTCTCTGTGTGTGTCTCTCTGCCTTTCAAATAAAAATAAAGAAACCTAGAGTATTATAGCCTCCCAACTTGTTATTTAACATGAAGTTGTAGAAGAGGCGCTCTTGGAAATGAGACCTCCAGGATGTTGCACGAAAGCCTTGCTGGGAGTATGTCCTTGAACGAGAGTGAAACAGTGCCAGGTAACACAGTAACGCTAACAGTAACAGTAACAGTAACACAGCCCTGAAGCTGCCGCTCCCTTCCCCTTCCCGGATCAGGGCAGGGCAAACACTGAACTGAGCCTTTATCTCAAGGAGCCTTTCCCTCCTTTGAAAGGTGCTTTGAGCTGAGAAAGCAAACACTGAGGGGCAGTGCGGTCCCATCCTGGTCCCAGCAGGTCCAGGGAGGGTGCAGGGAAGACATCGCCTCTGCCCACCCTGTAGTCCACGGCGCTTACCTTGAAGGCCCAGCAGGACAGCACACTGCTGACTGTGAGGCCGTGGCGGGCACTTCTGCCTCCTCCACCAGGGCTGCCCAGAGCGTGGCCGTGGCTTGCTGCCGGCTTGGTCCTGCAGCTGCAGCACGGACATACCCAGACATACTATGCATGCCGAAGAGCACCACTGCTTTATTGTAAATTTTCACTTATTGCATACAATTTGGATTTTTGTATCATTTTAAGGAGTCATAAAATATTCTTTTTCTTTTGATATTTTTTTCCAACCAGCGGAAAGAAAAATAAAAAAACCATAGAAACCTTAGCTCACAGGCCTCATGAAAACGGCCAAGGGAGAGGTTTGGCCCTAGGGTCCCAGGGTGCCAGCCCCCTCAGTGTCTCCGAGACTTGGGGAGAGGAATGTTTGTGCGTGTTTGACAATGCTAATTTTATTTTGAATGGGAAATATATTCGTGGGGTTAAAAAAATCAAAACAACATAAAAAGTTATATATCGAAAAATCTCCCCCTCGTGGCATCTGTACCCTCCCCATTTCCCTGCCAGCCCCACTCCCCACAGTAACCATTTTTGTGAAATTTTTCTTGTGTGTTCTTTCAGCGTTGATGGAGATATGAGCCCGTGTATACTGGTGTTCCCACTCCTTGCTCATAAATGTAGTGCATTGTTACTTCACTTGCAACTACATGCTTGGAAATCCTCTCTCTCTCTCTGCTCTCTCTCTCTCTCTATCGGCAATTTAAATCTTCATTATGGCATATACATCTTTTGAGAAAGGCAGAGACATAGAGACAGAGACAACTGGAGAGAGAACCTCTATCTACTGGTTCACTCCCCAAATGCCCACAACAGCCAGGGCTGGGCCAAACCAAAGCCAGGAGCCAGGAGCATGATCCTGGTCCCTCACGTGGGTGGCAGGAACCCGAGCCATCCCCTGCTGCCTCCCACATGCTCATCAGCAAGGAGCTGGAATTGGAAGCAGAGCTGGGACTTGGACCCTGGTACTCCAGTACAGGATGTGGCCATCCCAAAGCAGTGTCTTAATGCTGGCATCAACACCCACCCCTGCGGGATCTTCCTACTGGAACAAGGAAGCTCCCTCCATTGCACAGACGTATATACTCCTTTGTCTTCTCTACACAGAAACTTGGGTTTTTTCTAACTCAATTGAGAAAACTGCTGGGAAGAACCAGCCCACTCACACATCACTGTGTGTGTGTGTATGCGTGTGCACCTGTGCGGACCACAGCGCAAGTTTCCAAGAGGTGGCATCATGGAGCTGAAGGAACGATGCCTTTCTCCTGCGATGGCTCATGCCAGTTTGCCTCCTGTAGACATTCTGCCCTCCCCCTAGTTAACCTATGACTGTGACGGTTTCCTTACATACCTGGCCAATAGGGCAGGGGCTTTTAACCATTCTCATGTGTACAAATATCGTCTCCACGGAGTTTTAATTTGCACCTCTCTGGCTTTGAGTGAGAGTGAACATGGCCAGGGTTGCTCCCAGCCAAGGAAGCGTCTTCGGACAGAATTAGAAGCTGGCCCTCCTGGGAAGAGGACTGTAGAATGTCACCTCCTGCGGGTGATGAAGGGGATGGGAAAGCTGCCAACACCAAGACAGGGTTGCTTGGGTCAACCTTCACCAAAATATATCAATCCAGACAGACTAGTAAGAATTACAAGGCAGCCACAGCCACAAATTGAACCAGTGCACACGCTGCGGGACTGCATGGGTCGAATGCCCAGGAAGCTAGCCAGGGGTAAGTGGGTGACACGCAGGATTTGGCTGGCGGCAGCCACTCTTCCCCACAGAGGAGCAGAAGAGCCCCGGAGGAAGAGGCATGCGGACGGCGTGAGGACGGGCAGCCAGTACTCAGGCCACAGCAATGGCGGAGTCACCCATGGCGAGAGCATCCTGGACACGGCCAGAAGCCAGTGCTTTGCATTCACAGCCCCTCGCAATTCCCAAGCCCACGTGGGTGGCACCAATGTGGTCTCGAGCCAAGGCTTAGGTGGGATTGGGCCCGGCCATCGGACACCAGGGCCTGTATGTGAACCTCTGCACCGTGTTGTCTTATTCTCCCAAGAGCAGTGCTTGGGACACACACACACACATACACACACACACTGCTTGCTGATGACACGTTTTATTCACAAGAGAACACTGGGAGTGCCCACCGGCTTGAGGCGCTGGGGAGGGGACGGCCCCCGCCTTGCCTCCGGGGTGGGAGACGGCTAGCTCCGGGAAAGACGGACTAGGAGGTGGTCGGCTCAGCAGCTGGGCTTGCTTCCCTTGCACAAGAGGTTGGGATAGTGCCGGTACCTGACGCTGTAGGTTTTCTGGTTTCTAGCAAAGCAATAGGCTGCGATCTTATCGCACTGACACACTCCTCTCTGGCAGTAGTCCTCATTTGCTGAAATCACAAGAAAACAAACCCCAGATGGGGGATGGTTGGTCTTCTGTGGCCTCCTGTAGGAACCGGGGGAGAAGACCCCGCCACATCCTCCCAAAGCTCCCAGCGTCACCCAGTCCCTCCTCTCCAGGTGGGCTGAACGGGTGTTTCTGGCTGACAGGAGACTGGATGGCTGCCCTTGGAGAGTGCGCTCCTCGTGCGATGGGGGCGCACGGCAGCCGGGCACTGGAGCTGACCAATGAGCCACTGAGGGAACTCCAGTGAGGACTTCTGGGAGGGAGTCACTTCCTGCCTCCACACACAGAGCTGCGCAGTGGGAAAGCCGCCCGAGAGGGTGGGGCTGCTGTGCTGGAGCCGCAGCCGCTGCCTGCGCGGCCCTGCGTGGATGCTGCCAGGACAGCAGAGCCCAGGGCTGGGGAAGCCTGGGTCCCAGATGCTGAGGCTGAGAAGCTGCCCCAGGCCCGGCCCTGCCTCCCCCAGAATCCTTACACGGCAGTCGGCCAGGCCGCATTCCCAGCCACTGTCAGTTGGCACCTGCTGCTTGGGACCTGCCCGCAGGGAGAGGCCATGGTGGAGAGAGAGCTCCTGACCCTCCAGGACTCGGGGTGTGGGTGCAGGCCACGCCCTCCTGCCCAGCCTGGATCCCCTGTGCGGGACCTCAGCACCCTCCCTGCAGCGCCAGCTCTCTGCTCCCTGCAGCGCCAGGCTCTCCACTCAGGGTCTCCACTGCCGGTCCCGTCCTCGCGTTCTCCCACTGTGCGGCCGGCTCTCCTCTGCCTTGGTCGTCACCCTGCCTGGAGAGCGCCCTGTGCCCCCGGGGGCCTGCCTGCCTCTTGGTCCGAGCAGCGCTGCTGGCCCCGTCATGGCCGCCCCCCTCTCCAGTGGGTGTTATCAGTCATCTCCTCACTGACACCCGGACCTGCTCACCCACCTGGCCTCATCTCTGGGTGCCCATCCCCCTCTGTCTCCTTCCTGGGCCTTGAGCCACCCAGTGGGGGAGCGCCAGACCCCCTGCAGCTCCCTGCTGCTGCCTCTGAGTGTGGCCCAGGCCAGCGCGCCCCCCTCCCAGCTGCAAGTCCCCCTCCACCTGCCCCTGTGCACTGTGCCCCTCCCCACACTCCACCCTGGCTCCTGCCACCCTCATCTCCGTGGTGCCCCCACAGTCACAGACCAGGCGCTCCCTACCCCACCCCTACCCAGGCCATCACCACTCTGGGCTGGCGCTGCCTCAAGTGCATCTTGGTTTCATTCTCCACCCCTTCCTCCCTCCAGACCCCCACCTGCTCTCAGCGGTTGTCTGCTCTATGCCCCGCCCCCTCACTACTGCCCTTCCTGTCATGTCCACCCTGCAGGCAGGGCCAGTCCTGAAGTGCAGGTGACCCTCACTCCTGTGTGCATCTGCTCCCTGCTGCTCTGGGACAAACTCCAGATGCCTCCTGGGCTCGGGGCCTGGCTTGCCTCAGCCCCTTCCTCCCTCCCCAGCGTCACTGCTCCCCACTCCCCCTCCTGCTGAGTCTCCCTGGGCAGCACAGGATGGCATCTGGTCCCCCTCTGGTCCTCTTGTCCACGTTGTGATCTCTCCTTGCCATGCCCGCAGTGCCCCTCCCTGGCTCTCTGCACAGCTGGTGCAGCCCAGCCGAGGTGGCCCCCCTCTCTGGGTGACCTGGAGCACCTGCTGCGGTTGGGTCCATCCTTGGCATCCTTGCTTCTGGAGTGTTGGCCACCTCTGTCCTCGCTGTCCTTACTCCCACCCAGACCTGAGCTTCTAGAGGCAGGGACAGTGTCCCTTTGCTTCTCTCGCTGTGGTCCCCCAGTGGGCGCTCAGGGGATGAATGGGGGAACTCGATGGGGTCGTGGGGCTCTCACTCACCACAGGTGATTTTGCCACGGCTCATGCTGAATTTGTAGCTCAGGAACTTGGTGCCACATTTACGTTTCTCCAGACGGCGGTAGCAGCAGTCATGGGCAAGACAGCACCTGAGCAGGAGGACATCCTGTGAGTGCCTCCCCACAGCTCCAGGGTCCCTGGGCCCCCTGTGTCACCCCTTTGACCCTGGGCAGAGACCCAGTGAGTCTGGCATCATCTGGAGCCTGTGCTGGCGGCTTTTCCAGCAGGGACGTGCTGGGACCTCTGAGTTCGTGAGGCCTCTGCTGGGCCCAGAAAGGAGCAGGGGGAAGGGAGGGCTGGGGTGGCCTCACCGATCTGTTGCATCCTTGGGTTCTCCTTTGCCACCCAGACCACAGTGACAGCCGTAGGCACCGTAATTAAGAAGAGCGTTCTTCCCCGTTGTGTACTTGATCATGTCTGAGAAGTCTATCAAATCGCAGTGTGCCTGCAGCAAACCTGGGGGAACAGGGCCCAGTGATGGGGTGTGGCCCCAGGCGCTCCCTGTCTCCCTCATCTCTGATACTCTCTCTGCCCCAGTCATCTTCTCTCCTCCCATCTGGGGAGAACTCTTGTGATGGGCGGGAAAACCCAGGGCCAAGGATGTAGCCCTCTTTAGGCTGTCCCCTGTTCAAGTACCAAGGTCAGCTCTTACCAATGACCATGATCGCTGTCAACAGCAACAGGGCCTTCATGTTGAGAGCTCTGTAGGGGAAAGAGCAGGCGATTGGCCAGGACCCCTCTCCCAGGTGGTCCCAGCCCTTGCCCTGGCCCCAGCTCTCCCGCCTAACTTGGCAAGCCCAGGGCTCCCACATGCTCCTCCCCCGAGGCTATGTCCAAGGTGACCACCTCTGTCCTCACAGTGGATGCATGGGATACCCTTCAATGCTGCACACGCATGTACACACACACACACACACACACACACAGAGCGCCTCCTGACCTTTTCCAGCTCTGTGGAACGGTTTCCCTTTCTTGGGACCCTCACACCCATGGAGTCCTCATGTGATTTGCTCATGAGGCTGCCAGCTACTGGATGGATGTGTCCAGGTTTATCCCAAGTAACTGGGAGGCTTATGAAGTCAGTTTGTGTCTCCCATGGCTTGGGTTGGAATGTAGCGTGTTACAACGCCACTGGAGATGCCGGCATCCCATACTGGCAATGGTTGGAGTCCTGGCTGCTCCACTTCCAGTCCAGCTCCTTGCTAGTGGCCTGGGAAAACAGCGGAAGATGGCCCAAGTACTTGGGCCCCTGTCATCCATGTGGGAGACCCAAATGGAGCTCCTGGCCTTGGCCTGACCCAGCACTGGCTGTTGCAGCCATCTGGGGAGTGAACCAGGGGATGGCAGATCTCTGTCACTCTTGCTCTCTAACTCTGACTTTCAAAATAAATCAATAAATCTTTTTTTAAAGATATATTAATTTATTTGCAAGTCAGAGTTCACAGAGAGAGGAGAGGCAGGGAGAGAGAGAGAAAGAGAGAAAGAGATAGAGAGATAGAGAGAGAGAAAGGTCTTGAGAGAGAGAGAGAGAAAGAAACGTCTTTCCTCTGCTGGTTCACTCCCCTATTGGCTGCAATGGCTGGAGCTGTGCTGATACAAAGCCAGGAGCCAGGAGCTTCCTCTGGGTCTCCCATGCTGGTGCAGGGGCCCAAGGACTCGGGCCATCTTCTACTGCTTTCCCAGGCCGAAGCAGAGAGCTGGATTGGAAGTGGAGCAGCTGGGGCTCGAACTGGCTCCCATATGGGATGCCAGTGCTTCAGGCCAGGGCGTTAACCCACTGCGCCACAGCACTGGCCCTATTCAATACAGCTTTAAAAAAAAGATCAGGCCATCCTCTGCTGCTTTCCTAGCCTTGTTAGCAGGGAGCTGGATCAGAAGTGGAGCAGTCTGGACTTGAACAAATGCCCATATGGGATACTGGCATTGCAGGCCTAGGGGCTTAACTCCATGCCACAGCACCGGCTCTGTAAATAATCTTTTGTTTGTTTGTTTTTAAAAGCTTGTATCTCCCCTTAGGCATTTCTTGCCTGTCCCCATACTGGATTAAAGGCTTGGGAATTCTTCATGAAATCTGATCCTCCCAAATTTATCTCCAGAACTGAAGCAGAACCTTCTCTTTGCAAGACGCTCCAGTCCCGTACACATGTGTGCATACACTGCCACATTCATACACACTTGAACTCATGCCTGAGATCCTCACAGACTCACCCAGCACACTTGCACACGGGCAGCCTCTTGTACACAGTAAACTGTGCACAGATGTACACACACCTGCCTACACACATGCACACACACACACACACACACACAACACAGTCGCTCTTGGAGTCAGCCAATACGCAGATCCTTATGCCCTTGACAGGCATTTGCTTTTGGGTTTTTACCTCTCAGACGATGCTGGAGTTGATGCTTCCAAGAGACTCTGTGGTTAGTTCTGAACTCCAGCTCCCCTTAAATAGCTGCTCCCTTCAGGGTGTTGGGGGCTGGTGAGGCAGTGGATGGGGCTGTGTGGGATCAACTGATGGAGTCCAAGATTTGGCTGCCCTGCCCCCGTGTGATTGCATCAAGTGACGGGAAGGAGTGGAGAACTAGAATTTATGTGCCCTGAGCTGATACCAGAATCAATTATGTGGTCAGACGGGTTGATAGGCAGTCAGGTTGGTCCTGGTGGAAAATGAGGGTCAAAATGCTTGTTTCCCCAAAAGTTACCTTTAGCAAGGTCAAAAGCACCTGCCCCACTCCGTAGGAATTTCCAAGTTTATCACGAGAATAGCAAGGGAGTGGTCATTCCCCCCTTCTGAGCTCCAGTGAACTCCAGCCTTCTGATTTACCTTGAGCAGGACAGACCGGGTAAATAAGATAACAGATCAGGTCTTTTGATGGCTTTGTCCCATCTTGTACTAACTGACAGCTTTTCCCCCCCAAAATTGTGCTTAAAAACCCAAGCAGCACCAGCCCCTTGGGGTCTTGCCTCCCTTGGAGCCCCCAGGAGGTCTCTGACTCTAAAAATGTTGCTTTTAAATACGTCTTACTTTTCTCTCTGCCTTGTCCACTTGGATATTCTTCCATGAGAGACAAAAAACCGAACGTGGACTTTGAATTTGCTGAGTAAATTCTCAGAGGTGTGACTGCCGGGCAGTCCCCTCCCTGCTGTCCTACCCAAGGTGACAAGGTCCACTTGTGGCCGGCTGTGCACTCGTTGTGTTAACGGAGAAGGCAGGGGTTCTTGTCTTCGGGCAAGAAAGAATTCAGGCGTGAGGCAGAGAGTAAGTGGAAAGCAACATAGCAAGGTTTATTAGGGAAGGGACATCCGTAAGAACGGATGGGCACCTCTCCAGACAGAACCTGAGAGAGTGCCCAGTCGCTCAGACTGGGGGAGAGCGAGGTTACATGGTTGAGTGGAGAGATTACACCTGAGCAGGCCAGGCGGGCGGCTCAGCAGCGAGGCAGAGGGCTGAGCACAAAGTCCGGTTGAGGCCAGGGGTTTTAAGGGCCTCTTCTCCTCCTGGAACAAAGGACTTTTTGGATGTAAATATGAAAACTTCTTTTCTGAGCCCCCCCCCCCCCAAGTTATCAGACAGGGGGAAGCCTGAGAGGAGCCTTAGAGGAAGGATGGTTATCGGGTAGAAGGGGCAGGGCGTTTGAAGTGCAGATCCTGGGATGCGCCTGGGAGGTTCTGGGGTGACTTTGAGATGCGGATGCTGGACCTAGATGTCAACTCCTTAGGCCTTTGTCACACACACACACACACACAAGCTCATTTCTGACTTCCCAAGGAACAGTTGCAGGCTCAGCTGCACAGACAAGGGGAGGGGTGTCCTAAGTGCCATCTGGGAGGATGAGAACCATTCCCGGGCCTGTCCTTGGGGCCCCCACAGTCCAGCCGGGAAAGGGATTAAGGAAGTGGAGTCCCCTTCCCCGTGCCTCCACCCTCTCCCCCACCCACCCCATCCCATCCCAGCAGCTTTCCAAGCCGGGAAATCAGAGTCTGTCCTGGACATTCCCAGTGAACAGCTGCCTGCAGGCCATCCCCTTTCTAGCTGTTCGGCCCTGGCCCATCAGGGCTCCTGGATCGATTGTTCCCTTTTGCCTCTGCCTTCAGGGACTTAGTGCAAGAAAGGATTCAGGCAGGAGACAGAGAGCAGTGGAAAACAAAGCAGCAAGGTTTATTAGAGTAGGGACATCTGTCAGAACGGAGGGGCACCTCTCCAGGACCTGCGAGAGAGCACCTAGCTTACACTCCGGCTGGGGTCTCTAAGGGGATGGGTCTTGCCTTCCCACCTTTCCTCTCCCCCTCTCCTTCTTCTCCTCCAGAACAAAGGACTTGTTGGGTGTAAATACAAAAAATTCCTTTCTGAGTTTTTCCCATTGAAGTTATCAGACAGGGGAAGCCTGGCTGGTGTCGCCCTGCCTTAGAGAAAGGATGGTTATCAGGCCAGGTAGAAGGGGCAGGGCACCCTGTCAGGATCCAGGCAGGACGTTTGAAGAGCAGACACTGGGCTGCACCTGGAAGGTTATCAGGATGACTTTGAGATGCCAATGCTGGGCCACTGTAGCTGTCAATTCCTTAGGCCTTTGTCACCCACACACAAGCTCATTTCTGACTTCCTACCCAACATTACCACTGAGGTTGTCAGACAGGGGAAGTCTTGCTTGCGTGGCCAAGGGACTTCTCTCTAGGGTGCCCGCCTTAGAGGAAGGATGCCCATCAGGCCAGGTAGAAGGGGCGGGGCCGCCTGGAAGGTGGTCAGGGTCTGGGCAGGTGCTGGACTGTGTAGGTGTCAGTTTCCTTAGGTCCTTCTCACACACGTAGGCTCATTTCTAACTTCCTGCCTGACGCGTCACCGATGGCAGCCCAGAGACAGCCCGCGTGCCAGAGGTGCTCAGGACCATTCCTCCCGTGCCCTGCACTCTGCAGCTCCTTGTACGGTGGCCCCTCACTGCTCAGATGGCTCAGTGTCAGTTCAGTGCCAAGGTCACTTCCAGGCTGCAACCTGGGCAGTCAAGGGGCAACCCCAGCCTGTCCCTGTCCCTCAGGGGGGAACCTGCAGATGGAAGCCCCCTGGTCACCGAGTCACCCTGGAGGACTGCTATCGGGGACTGGGTGAGCCCCAGGGGGCCTTGTGCATGACAATAACTTCTGTTGTGCTAAACCTCTGATGGTGGAGGTTGGCGTTATTGCAACAGTGCCCAGTCTATCCTAGGAGCCATCCAGGCACCTTTCCTCTTGAGAATGCAAGTTACTTCCAGCGCTAGACCCGTGTCAGGGGCTGAACTGTGTTCCCTTCCCGGCCTGCACTTCCAGTGTTGCAGTGCTCACGCCCGGGACCTCAGAATGCCAGAACCTTCTCTGGAGATGCATCATTGCACATGTCAGAAAGATACGGCCATGGGGCTGGACTCCTGTCTGGCACCACTGGGTCCTCAGCAAAAGGAGAACATGGGGCACAGTCATGTGTCCTCATACAGGGAGGACGACAGGTGCAGGGCAAGGCAGAGATCAGGACATGCTCCCGCAAGCCAGGGAACATGTGGAAGTGCCAATCAACCCCGTAGAAGGTATGGAGAGACCAGTTGCAGGTCCTCCCTCACAGCCCTCAGATGGAACCACCCAAGAGTGTTCAGCCTCTGAACCCACAACTGCGAGACCACCAGCGTCCGGCGTTTTGGCCTTTTAGGGGAACCCAGTACAAAGCCAGAGCAGCCCACCCCAGCCCCTGAGGGTCCCTGGGAGCCTCCTTCCCTGCGCCCAGTCTGGCTCCTCTCCTGGCCAGTGGATCTCAGGCCTCAGTCAGGGTTCAGAGGCGTCATCCTTGGGTGCTTCCTGGCCTTTGGTTAGACAGCCCAGCTCTGGGATCCAAGCTAGCACAGAGGCAGAGCAGCTTGGCCTCTGAGCGCCCTGGTGGCTCAGGCCCTGCTGTGAGGTCCAGGCACAGGCAGTAGAATGCCTTAGCACTCGGCACTCTGCTGGCACCAGAAAAGCTCTCTACTTTAAACCATAGCGAGCTTCAAAGTACAGATGAGCTGACAGGACACAGAGTTCCCATGTGGCTCGTCCCCACAGTACACACGCTCCACCACCACCAGCATCATGCACCAGCGTGGGGCGTCTGTTACCATCAGTGAGCCAATGCTGACACGTCCCTATCCAACAAAGTCATGGTTGGCATTATGGAGCGCTCTTGGGGTGTCACGTGCTGTGGCTGATGCAAATGTATAATGACCGTATTCCACTCTTAGTGTCACCCACAGCCGTGTCACTGCCCTGAAAATACTCTGTGTTCCTCTGCTCATCTCTCTTTCCTCCCCAGACCCGGGCAACCAGTGATGCTTTTCCCGCCTTTCCCAGAAGACCACTGAGCTGCAGTCTTGTTCACTTGGGACTACACCTTCATGTTTCCTCCCGCGTTGTGACATGAGAGCACCTTTCATTTCATCTCCGAATAACACTCCCTCCTCTGGGTGTGCCGTCGTTCCTGCATCTACTCCCCTGGAAGGCCATGTGGGGTGTTCCCTCTGTCGGCACGCAGGATCTAAGCAGCAGCTATCACACGGTGGGCTGGCTTTGTGTCTGCACATTGTGGGGGATATCAAGGAGCTCAAGGGCTGGGCCGTTGGGCAAGGGGCCGGCGTTCAGCTCTGTAGGTGCCTGCCGAGCTTCCCTCCACAGTGGCTGCCCCACTCGGCGTTTGCCCCAACGGTGATTGAGGGTTGCTGTTGCTCCACGCCAGCACCAGCCTGTGGTGTTGTCGGTGTTTTGGCCACCAGCTGTTCTAACAGGTGTGTGATGGTGGTAGTGATCCGGGTGTGATATTCTCCTGTGATGTGTGAATTGAGCATCTTTTCATGTGTTTGCCTTCTGTGTATCTCTATTGGGGAAGTATCCAGATAGTTCACCAGGTTTTCAATCGGGTTGCTCTTTTATTCCTTCTTGTTGAGTTTTTAAAATGCTTCATATATTTTTGATAGCATTCCTTTGTGGGATATATCTTTTGTGTGTAAGAATTCATGGCAGTTTTATTCGATAAAATAATAGATGATTCAATAATTTCCCATCACCTGGATGTACCTTAGTTTATGCATCTGTTTACCTTTAAAAGACATGTTGGTTGTTTCCAATTGTTGTCACAGTTTTATCGCCAAACAGGAATAGTTGCAACGTGCATTATAAGGAGAATGGCCAACCAATTTATAGCATAGGCATACTATGGAATGCTTGGTAAAAAGAGCAATGCATATTTTATGTTATTATGGCATTAATACTTTATACTAAAGCAAACGCTTTATCCTTTTCACTAATGGAAGCATAGAGAAGTTCGTATTAGTATACAAGGTATAGAGAAGATCCTATTAGTGCTATACACAGCATGATGGATTCCACTGTTACGGTCAATGGAAATAGACAGGCATCAAAACACACACATAATATCTGATTCCATTCACAGGAAATTTTAAAGCAGAAAAATGAAATTGAGGACAAAGTAATCAGAACAGTGCTTTCCCCAGGATTGTTGGTTGAACTGTGCTCCCCCAAAATTCATGGGTTAAAGTTTTGAGCCCCATTAACTCAGGAGACTGTGTTTAGACACAGGAGCGTTAGAAGGTCATCCAGTCAAACTGAGGCTATTGGATGGTTTTGCTCCAACAGGACTGGGGCCCTTATAAGCAGAGGGGCCGTGAACAGTGACAGCCGCACAGAGTGGGCGCCCTGTGAGGACACAGGTGGAGAGCAACACCTGGAAGCCACGGAGAGAGACCTCGGAGACCTAGGAACAGTGGTGAGGATAGGGAGAAGATAAACTCCTGTCGTGCTGGACCCTGGCCTGTGGTGCTTTGTCCTGGGCATCCCCAGGAAGCAAGAGCACCCCGTGAGGGCCTTGCCTGGGTGGGGGCAGCAGGGAACGCCCCAGGAGATGGGACCTCCCATGGAGCCATGCGATGTGGGTAGTGAGGGGGGAATCTGCCAACCTTGTTTGGCTAAGGTTTCTGCAGGTCGGCCATGGGAATTTTTGCATTTAAGGGGTCAAGGGGAGGGAGCGCACGACGTGCACGCGCCCTCTCCTCATCCACCTCTGCCGCCTCCTTCTTCTGCCGCTCCTGGTGCTGCTTGTGCGCTTGTCCCCTGCGGACCTGGTACCTCTTTGTGAAGCGGCGGCTGAGGCGACTCCGGCACTCGCCATGGCCGACGAAAAGCCAAGGAAGGAGTCAAGACTGGGAACAACGATCTTATTAAGTTGCAAGTGGCGGGGCAGGATGGTTCTGCGGTGCAGTTTGAGATGAAGAGGCACACACCACTTAGTCAGCTAATGAGAGCCTGTTGTGAGCAACAGGGTTTGTCAATGAGGCAGAGCAGATTCCGACTTGACGGGCAGCCAATCACTGAACCAGACACACCTGCACAGTTGGACATGGAAGACGATGATTGATGTGTTCCAGCAGCACACAGGCGGGGTCTACTGAAAAGGGGACCCGCTGCTTACTCCAGAACTCTGTCCTTCAGACCAAGAACACACGCTCAACCAGAAAACTGCAGTGGGTTCATCCCATCCTGACTGCTGCAGCACAGTCGTCTCTACTCTTCCATGTCCCTTCCCCATTCCTTTGTTGTAGGTTAAGTAACAGGTGCACGTGCACAGGCATGTTGCATTTTTTCTTTTCTTTCTCTCTCCTCTAAAAAAAAAAAAACTAAACAGCCAATCGTATGTTTTGATTGACATCGAATGGAGATGGAATGGGAAAAAATCCTGTTTCTGTGGAAATATCCCTTTCCCCATGAGTGGCATGCGCATTCAGCTCTTATCTTCATACTCCAGTGCGTTATTTCGCTCTCACTGTTTTAACAAAAAAATCCTACAACATAAAAATCCTTAAATACCTTGTTTGATTGGAGAATTTTAATGTTTTTCATTTATGATCATAAAACCAAGGACAATTTTATAACTTTTTTGTACATAGCTGTTACATGGAGGGCAATCTGTCTTTAACTAGCGGTAAATTTCTCTTAAAAAAAAAAGAATCCTAAATAATTTTCCCTTCCTTCAAAAAAAAAAAAAAAAAAAGGAGGGGGGACTAAGACAATGGGTAGCTTTTCCTAAAGACCTAGCTTCTCCTCTTCTGAAATATACAGGCAGCTCCTCTTCTGAAGGGAACCCCTGTTCTGTGCACCAATAGATGGGGCCAAGCCCAATTCGAGTCCCTCCGTTAGATGCCAGGTCATCAGTTGGAACCCTGAGTGGACCGGTTTTCCAAAAACCTGGAGATTCACGGCAGGTGCTTCAAAGGTGCTGGGTTTGCCTGACTGCCACGATGCGGACGCCCTCTCTCTGCCAGCCCTCGCATGCCAGAAGTCATTCTCATTCGCGATTTCTGTCCGTCAAGCCTCTTCTGCCTAGAAGGCCCTGCCCCACCCGCTCAGCTCACTGGGACACCTTCCTGTTACGTGGAGGAGACTTCCTGGTTTCGGAATTGTCCAGAACAGCAGCAGCTGGGTCGTTACCCTCAATGTGTTGACATTTCACGTGCTGATACCCAAATCGCTTCTTCAGAGCACGAACTCCTCTCAAAGCGCCCACGCCCAGAGCTTCCTAGGGCCAGACCGTCCTTACACCCGGGTGGCCGAGGCCCCTGCCCCCGCAGACGACTTCTCAGACCAAGGGGTGTGCCACCTGGGTCCCTTGGTTTCCATTTCAGACCATGCTCTGAGGGTCTGACCCTCTGAATTTCTTGACTAAATGACCTTGAACTACGTCTAGGACGCATCCTGCTCGTGTGCCCAGGTTCCTCCTCTCGAGGGAAGCTGACATTTGTCATACACGAGCCAGACACGAGCCATGGTGCTGGCTGGCAGTGACGGACACCTGCAGTGGGAGGGGAGGAAGGACATGGTGACATCAGCCATGTGACAGGGTGATTGATCATGAGCACATGAATTTGCTCTTTGCACACGGCCACTGAAGCCGTTGGGAACGGCTTCCTGCACAGTTAGCAGGACTCATTTCTGTCTCTACAGCACAGTGGTATGAAAGTAGTTCATAATAACCTATTTTTTGCTCCACGAATAAATAGAAAAGAGGAGAAGGAAATGCTAATTTCCATCGTTGGATCAGTACAGGCCATGATCATTGATTGAAATCTCCCATTGCATCCCATAAATATGATAATCAAAATAATAATACTACCAGTCACAATCCCGGTCACAGAGTCTCCAAAGTGGCAGAGTCTTTTTTATGCTAACGGGATGAGCGCTGGCAGGGAGCTCCTGAGTCTGTTTTTTTTTTTTTTTTAAAGATTTGTTTGTTTATTTGAGAGTCAGAGTTACAGAAAGGGGGAGAGACAGAAAAACACTCTTCAATTTGCTGGTTCATTCCCCAACTGGCTGCAATAGCCAGGGCTGTGCCAGGCCAATGCCAGGCCAAAGTCAGGAGCCAGGAGCTTCTTCCAGGTCTCCCATGTGGGTGCAGGGGCCCAAGCACTTGGGCCATCTTCTACTGCTCTCCCAGGTGCATTAGCAGGGAGCTGCATCAGAAGAGGAGCACCCATATGGGATGCTGAACTGCAGACGGCGGCTTAACCAGCTGTACCACAGCACCAGCTCCACCCAGAGTCATTCTAATATAGCTATTCCATGTGAATGATTGTTTCTTCCTAAGTACTGAAACTTGAGAGTATTTTAGTGAGACATTTCTTATTCCTGCCTTATATTGCTACCATCTTCCCTTACCTAAATGTACATGTTCAACATGCTTCATTTGTTTTCCTGTTTATCCATTCTGGCCATTCCATTCTAGATGGTATGCGTCATGACATAACTTTCCTGTTTCCTGTTAGATGGTATGCGTCATGACATAACTTTCCTGTTTCCTGTTTTTAGTGGGGATAGTTCCATATCGGAGAGCCTGCTTTAAGGCTCGGCTCCTCCACCTCTGATTCAGCTGCCTGCTAATGTGCCCTGGGAGGCAGCAGGTGACAGCTCATGTACTCACTCCCTGCCACCCACGTGGGAGACCTGGGTGCAGTTCCAGGCTCCTGGGTTTGGTCTGGCCCAGCCCCAGCTGTGCGAGCATTTTCGAAATGAACCAGCAGATGGAAGATTCTCTCTCTCTCTATCTCTGCCTTTCAAATAAAATGAAAATAAAAAAAAAATTTTAGAGAATTAAAAAGAATAATTGTTAGAGTCTTTCCCATGAATAAAATACTGTGAAAGACAAAAACCTTAGAATAACTGTGGTGAAAATTTTGAAGAGAGTTCGAGTGGACAAGAAGTGCAGTGATTTTCATTGTCTACGGCATTTGAAGATCACAGCTATATCTGACAGTGTCGCACCAGGACCATTAGACTTCTTAGAAATTTCAGTCTTTGGAGCATTCACTTCAAAACCTGTAACCTATCCCCTTCAATGCAACTTAAAGACTCGGCACCATTCAGCACCACTTCATTATTTGACAGTTTTTCCCATACAGTCCCAGGTCCCAAGCCAATGGTGTAATTTAGAAGATTGACACAAGTGTCAAAAGGTTCCAAACCCAGCCGGAACCGCGGCTCACTAGGCTAATCCTCCGCCTTGCAGCGCCGGCACACAGGGTTCTAGTCCCGGTCGGGGCGCCGGATTCTGTCCCGGTTGCCCCTCTTCCAGGCCAGCTCTCTGCTGTGACCAGGGAGTGCAGTGGAGGATGGCCCAAGTGCTTGGGCCCTGCACCCCATGGGAGACCAGGATAGGTACCTGACTCCTGCCTTCGGATCAGCGCGGTGCACTGGCCGCGGCGGCCATTGGAGGGTGAACCAACGGCAAAAGGAAGACCTTTCTCTCTGTCTCTCTCTCTCTCACTGTCCACTTTGCCTGTCAAAAAAAAAAAAAAAAGTTCTAAACCTGCCGATCTTCATGAAATAACAGTCACACATGCAACCAGAATGATGGTTCCAATGCTTCAAAAGCAAATGGGGGCAAAAAACATTCTCTTTTAAAGTTCCATTTTATCAAGTAGTAGAAAACCTAGACTATCTCAGCAACATAAGAAATTATCCGTGTTTCCTGGGCCAGGTGCCTAAAGGCAAGGGAACGCCTCCTGTGGTGTGGTCACTTCTCCTGGTGGGCAGCCCAGGGCCTAGCTGGTGGGCAGCCCTGGTGGGGGCGCTGGAGTGCAATTGCACCTGTGGGCATCTCGGCAGGGCTGTGTGTGCGCATCCTACCCAGCAGAATGCAAGTGCACACACGGGACCTGCAGCAGGAGGGCGCGCACCCTGGGAAGGTGAACACGGGGGACCCACACGGGACCCACACGGGACCGTCCACATCTACCGAGGAAAGCCAAGTTCGGAGAACGGATTCTCCCAGGCCTCTAGCACAAACGTTTTTGCATCAGGTCCTCCACATTGAGGATTTTAGAAGTGGGGAGAGAAAAAGCTTACAGAGAGTGACTGAGACGTGAAGGAAGAAACTCACCATTTCAATGGGAACTGTAAAACAGGAAAAGCTGCAGTCCAGACATGGTTGAAAAATTTAAAAGCAAAATTCAGAATTAACATAAAAACCTTGGGGCTGGTGCTGTGGTGTAGCGGGTAAAGCCACTGCCTATGGCGCCAGCATCGCATATGGGCCCTGGTTCGATTCCCAGCTGCTCCACTTTGATTCAGCTCTCTGCTACGGCCTGGGAAAGCAGTAGAAGATGGACCAAGTGCTTGGGCTCCTGCACCTGCATGAGAGACCCGAGGAAGCTCCAGGCTCCTGGCTTTGGATCGGCGCAGCTCCAGCCATTGCGGCCATCTGGAGAGTGAACCAGCAGATGGAAGATCTCTCTGCCTCTGCCTCTACCTCTCTGTAACTCTGCCTTTCAAATAAATAAATAAATAAATATTAAAAAAAAATCCTCTGGGGTGGGTGTCTGGCACAGAAGTTAAGTGGCTGCTCAGGATACCCACATCTCATACTGCAGAACCTGGTTCGAGTCCCCACTCCCCTTCTTCCCTTTCTGCCATCCACATGGGAGCCCTGGGTGGAGATCCAGGGTCCTGTTTTCATCCTGGACCAGCCCTGGCTATCACAGGCACTGGGGACTGAGCCAGTGGATGGGAGGTCTGTCTCCATCTGTCTGCCTTTCTGTCTTTCAAATAATAGTAATAATAATAGAAATAATGAGAATAGTAATTATATGTAAAACTCAAAACCTCCTGAAAATTTTCACAAAGAGCAAATCAATACTGCAAGAAATCCTAGTTATTTTAAACAGAAAATTACATTCCTTTTTTTTAAAAAAAGATTTATTCATTTATTTGAAAGGCAGAGTTGCAGAGAGGGGGAGAGACAGAGAGGGAGGTTTCCTTTTCTTTTTTTTTTTTTAAAGATTTTTATTTATTTATTTGACAGGTAGAGTTACAGACAGTGAGAGAGAGAGACAGAGAGAAAGGTCTTCCTTCCGTTGGTTCACTCCCTAATGGCCGCCACAGCTGGAGCTATGCCGATCCGAAGCCAGGAGCTAGGAGCTTCCTCCTGGTCTCCCACGCGGGTGCAGGCACCCAAGCACTTGGGCTATCCTCCACTGCCCTCCCGGGCCACAGCAGAGAGCTGGACTGGAAGAGGGGCAACCAGGACTAGAACCCGGCACCCATATGGGATGCCCGCACTGCAAGAGGATTAACCTAGTGTGCCACTGTGCTGGCCCCAAGAGGGAGGTCTTCTATCCATTGGGTCAGCAACAGCCAGAACTGTGTCAATCCAAAATCAGGAGCCAGGAGCTTCTTCTGGGTCTCCCACATGGGTGCAGGGGCCCAAGCACTTGGACCATCTTCTGCTGCTTTCCCAGGCCAGAGCAGGGAGCTGGATCAGAAGTGGAGCAGCCGGGACTGGAACCGGCGCCCATATGGGATGCTGGAACTGCAGACGGTGGCTTAACCTGCTATGCCACAGCGCTGGCTCAACATTCTGGTTTTAAATCCATATATTAATGCTTGGCCGGCGCCGCGGCTCACTAGGCTAATCCTCCGCCTAGCGGTGCCGGCACACGGGGTTCTAGTCCCGGTCGGGGCGCCGGATTCTGTCCCGGTTGCCCCTCTTCCAGGCCAGCCCTCTGCTGTGGCCAGGGAGTGCAGTGGAGGATGGCCCAGGTGCTTGGGCCCTGCACCCCATGGGAGACCAGGAAAAGCACCTGGCTCCTGGCTCCTGCCATCGGATCAGCGCGCTGCGCCGGCCGCAGTGCGCCGGCCGCGGCGGCCATTGGAGGGTGAACCAACGGCAAAGGAAGACCTTTCTCTCTGTCTCTCTCTCTCTCTCACTGTCCACTCTGCCTGTCAAAAAAAAAAAATCCATATATTAATGCTCAATTTCTGGGAAAATCTATAAATAATTTTCTCCTAATTATTGTCAGTTCAATCACACACGATCATAAGATTAAAAATCTTCCCAGAACTTACTAGAATCTTTGTGTCCTACTTACTTAAACTTTTAGTTTTGCCCTATTTTTCCCTCTTCCCATTCATGAGTAACCCTGTCATTCCACCTTAGGACACAAACTGTATTCCAACACACAAAAGTCTTTCTCACACAAAAATTCCCTCTCTCTTTTTAACTTTGTTTACCAAAAATACATCTTCACATGTGTAACTTCCTTTTCTTTCTAGTGACTGGTTCACTTCTGTTTGCTTTTTTTTTTCTTCCTTGAAATTACTTTTTGAAAGAGTCCTTTAAAAAACCACTCTGAATTAGACACAATTAATTTTTTTTACAGGCAGAGTGGACAGTGAGAGAGAGAGACAGAGAGAAAGGTCTTCCTTTGCTGTTGGTTCACCCCCCAATGGCCACCGCGACCAGCCGGTGCACCACGCTGATCCGAAGGCAGGAGCCAGGTGCTTCTCCTGGTCTCCCATGGGGTGCAGGGCCCAAGCACTTGGGCCATCCTCCACTGCACTCCCTGGCCACAGCAGAGAGCTGGCCTGGAAGAGGGGCAACCGGGACAGAATCCGGCGCCCAGACCGGGACTAGAACCTGGTGTGCCAGCGCTGCAAGGCGGAGGATTAGCCTAGTGAGCCATGGCGCTGGCATTCATTTTTTTAATAAAATAATATTTGACTTTTATTTAATTTTTTGAAAGGCAGAGCAATAAACATTAAGGAGGGGATGGGAGAGAACCATCTCACATCAGCTGGTTCCTTCCCCAGATGCCCTCGCCTGCTGAGGCTGGGCCCGGACACAGCCAGGAGACGGGAACTCCACTGTGGTCTCCCATGGCGGGCAGAGGTCCAAGGACTTGAGCCCTCACCAGCTGCTTTCTGAGGGGCAGTAGCAAGGAGCTGGGTCAGAAGCAGAGCAGCCGGGACTTAACTGGTGTTGGGAGCAGCGGCGCCACAGCTACTCTCTGTCCCACAGGAGGACACATTGCAAAAGGCGTGGAGGCACAGCCGTGGGCGTGGAGGCACAGCCGTGGGCGCTGAGGCACAGCCGTGGGCGTGGAGGCACAGCCGTGGGCGTGGAGGGCAGTGACCAGCAGATGGAAGAGCTCTCTCTCCCTCCGCTGCTGTCTTTCAAACAAACTAAAAAAAAGTTAAAACAATAAAAGAGCACATTTTAAGTTATTCTTAATTTTATGTTGAGCAAAATAACTCCACATCTTAGTGTTCCAATACACTTTGTCCAATGAACCATAAATAAATTAGAAATTTTACATCTCAGGAACCTTAGTTTTTGGTGAGGAGGAAGTCTAGGAATTAAGCCACGAGAACTCTTTGCCATGTCTAAACTTAGTGAATACATGTTTTATAACTCCTAGACACATGTGCTGTCTCATATAGCAAGTGTTTAAAATGTAAAACCATACACATTTGTTGGTACACTGAACTATACTGTCTTAACCTCTCAAATCCATTAAGCCAGGAGTACCTGAACTTATATATAGCACGTAATGCTTCAGCATTTTTTAAAAAAGATTTATTTATTCATTTGAAAGTCAGAGTTACACAGAGAGAGGAGAAGCAGAGAGAGAGAGAGAGAGAGAGAGGTCTTCCATCCGTTGGTTCACTCCCCAAATGGCCACAATAGCCAGAGCTGTGCTGATCCAAAGTCAGGAGCCAAGAGCTTCTTCCAGGTCTCCCATGTGGGTGCAGGGGCCCAAGGACTTGATCTGTCTCCCACTGCTTTCCCAGGCCGTAGCAGAGAGCGGATCGGAAGTGGAGCAGCTGGGACTAGAACCATGGGATGCCGGCACTGCAGGCCAGGGTATTTATCTGCTGCACCACAGCACCGCCCCCCTCCTTCAGCATTTTTAAAATAGATTTTATTTCTTTTCTTTTTATAAGGTTTATTTTCACCTCCTTGAAAGGCAGAGCAAGAGAGAGAGAGAGAGAGAGAGAGAGAGAGACAGATGGAGAAATCTTCTATTTGCTGGTTCACTCCCCGAATGTCCATGACAGCCAAGGCTGGGTCAGGCTGAATCCAGGAACCCAGAACTCCAGCCAGGTCTCCCATGAGGGTGGAGGGACCCAAGCACTTGGGCCTCATCTTCTACAGAACCAGCGCTTGACTCTGATGTGGGATGTGGGCGTGGCCAGAGCAGCCTTACCTGCTGAGTCGAGGGCCTGCCCTGGAGGTTTCAGTGTTTTACCTGCCTAGAAATGGCTGACCAAGTACTTGGGCCTCTGCTACCCACCTGGGAGATCCCAATAGAGTTCCAGGCTCTTGGCATTGTCCTGGCTCAGCCCTGGTTGGTGTGGCCATTTGGGGAGTAAAATAGAGAATGGAAGTTATCTCTGTCTGTCTGTCTGTCTCTCTCCCCTCTCTGTCATTCTGTCTTTAAAATAACTAAATTAAAAAATCTTTTTTTTCCTAAAAATAAACTGCTAGGATGTTTGGTATCTGTTACTTAAGATAATATAATTTAAAATTTTTAGCAACTTGGAGTTTATAAACATAGATTGTTTACCTTCTCCTAGTTTGCTTCATTCTATCCATGAACACAACATCGCAGATGAGTATGGAGGTATTAGACAAGCGAAGTCATCATTTCAAGTTACTTCTTGGCTAAAGAAAAATGTGGAGAGTGCAATTGCTGAGCCGAGACACAGAAGCCTGGAGCCCGCGAGGCAGACTTGTCCTCGGTCATGGTCACGCTCTCTCGCCCTCACACCTCTGAGACACAGGCACCCCTTCCTGGCCAGTAGGCCCAACAACAGTGCAGGCTAGCAACTCTGAGCATTTTACCATCAAAATATTTAAAAGTTTAGATATCAAAGTTTAATGAAGCTGGCGCCGCGGCTCAATAGGCTAATCCTCCACCTAGCGGCGCTGGCACACCGGGTTCTAGTCCCGGTCGGGGCGCCGGATTCTGTCCCGGTTGCCCCTCTTCCAGGCCAGCTCTCTGCTGTGGCCCGGGAGTGCAGTGGAGGATGGCCCAAGTCCTTGGGCCCTGCACCCCATGGGAGACCAGGAGAAGTACCTGGCTCCTGCCTTCGGATCAGCGTGGTGAGCCGGCCGTGGCAGCCATTGGAGGGTGAACCAACGGCAAAGGAAGACCTTTCTCTCTGTCTCTCTCTCTCACTGTCCACTCTGCCTGTCAAAAAAAAAAAAAAGTTTAATGAAATTAGGTGAAGTAAAAGGCATTTGCCTAAATTACCATAATCTTAGCTGTTTTAATTTATGTGGGCAGCCATTTATGGAGTAAACCAATTTGAATAGAATTCTGGAAGAGGTGTTTACAGGCAGACAGGTGCAGCAGGTGCACATGCACCTGTGGAGACGGTGGGGGCGGCATTCAGTTTTTTTTTTTTTTTTTTGACAGGCAGAGTGGACAGTGAGAGAGAGAGACAGAGAGAAAGGTCTTCCTTTGCCGTTGGTTCACCCTCCAATGGCTGTTGCAGTCAGCGCACGGCACTGATCCGAAGCCAGGAGCCAGGTGCCTCTCCTGGTCTCCCATGGGGTGCAGGGCCCAAACACTTGGGCCATCCTCCACTGCACGCCCGGGCCACAGCAGAGAGCTGGCCTGGAAGAGGGGCAACCGGGACAGAATCCGGCGCCCCGACCGGGACTAGAACCCGGTGTGCCGGCGCTGCAAGGTGGAGCATTAGCCTAGTGAGCACAGCACTGGCCTACATTCAGTTTTCATTTTGGAATTTTAGTCACGAGACCGCTATATGAACTTGCCAGTTTATACAAAGACAATTGAAACTGAATTGTTGTTCTGGCAAGATGGGACGAGATTCTCTGTTCATAGTGCTATGCTTTCCACCTGTGTGCCAGGCAGCCTTAGGAAGGCTGTGGACCACACTTTCAGGTAAGCTAGTTCCCCTAACAGCTTGGTTTTCAGGAGCCTTTTGCCCTACCTGCCCCCTTATTCAATCTCAAACGAATTTCGGGGCTAGCTCTTACATGTTCGGACTTTCTCTAGAACTGGGGTAAAGCCACAACCCTCTATGCCAACTTGAATTTAACAGCAAAATTCCCTTCCTTTTGTACACTGGATGCTTGGCTTGACTAACCGATGTTTGCAGAAACATTTTCCGAAACAGTCAAACATTTTCCAAAACAGTCGTTACAAGGTTCTGTGCCGTTCTTCCCCTGGGGGTTTCCTGGCTCCTGCAGTAGGCGGAGCAGTTCCAATGCCTGCCGGGCAGATCTTTGAGATTTTGGCTGAGGCCTGAGGGTGGGGTACGAAGGGCAGAACCAGTTCCTGCCCTGAGCAATTCTCAGCCAGGAAAGCCCAGAGTTTCGTTTCCAGAGGTGGAGATTCCTGGCGCCAGGTTGCCACAGAGCTCCTGGGAATTGTGAAATCATTAACTTTATACTTTTTCTTTCCCTATCTCGGTGGAAATTCCGTAAGGAAATAGTTTGAATCCAACTTTTTCGCTTCCTCCTGCTCACCCTATTTGTCATGAAGAACTCAGCAGATTCAAAATACATAGGAAAAAAAATAGAGAGAGAGCAAAACACACCTTACAGCCATTGCTGTTGAAGAACCAGGCTTTCCCATTGATTAAGAAAAAACAGACAAGAACATGCATGAAAGTGGATCCTGACACAGCCACGCAAGCCCTCCTGGGGACATTTCTGGGCATGCTTTAGAATTCTAGGAGCTGTCCTGTTACCTGTCCATCTCTGGAAAGCAGAGAAGCCCCTGTAAGCTCTGTAGGGAACTGTGTGGGTGCGGACAAGGTGTGGATGACGGGCACAGGGATCTCTGCTTCCTTGGCAAACAGTCTTTGCGCAGGGCTGTGGTTCTGAGGCGGCTGTGAACAGTCCTCGCTGGCGGGCGGGTGCGCCTCCTGGGTTTGCTTACCAGATCAGGCCTTGTCACAGGCAACTCTATGTTGATTCCGATCCTTTCGAGGTGCCCAGCAGGTCAGAGGGGCCTGGGCCAGCCTGGAAGGGGACGGGGCCATCTGCCTTGCGCTCCTAGTTGAGGTGACTGACAGCTCGTCTGAGTTTCAACCCAGCTACAACCCGCAGCTCCAGCTGAACCACCATGGACAGCTCCTTGGTGACCGCAGAGGTCGGCAATTGACAGCTCCAGGGACTCATGTTTTCCAAGGCCACGGTAGGTCCACTGTGGGACAGCTGCAGCTGCCCATAGGATGGCCTGACCCGGCCTGCATGTCAAGTCCCTCTCTGTGCATGGTGCGGGGCCAACTTCCATGCACCAGCAAGCCCCTGCCCTTTCAGGGAAAATGCAAGTTCCACAATGTTGAGACCCTGCAACCCGCGCAGGCTGAAGGTAGGCAACATGACTGCAGGAGGTGTCCCCTCCCCCACCGTGATCTTCAGATCATTATAAGGTCACTCTAATAAAATTACCATGGAGGACATGCCCAAGCCTATCATGCCCCTGACACCATGACACTTCCAGTACTTGCTAATGGAAATGGGTAGTGTCCAGCCCCATCTCCTCCCCCTGTTGAATATTCAACTGGGCTCCACTTCAGTCATCACCCCCAATTCCTCTTTTTTTTTTAAGATTTATTTTTATTTATTTGAAAGTTAGAGAGAGAGAGAGAGAGAGAGAGAGAGAAAGGGAAAGACAGAGAGAGGTCTTCCATTCACTGGTTCATTTCCCAAATGGTTGCAATGGCCAGACTGGGCCAGGCCAAAACTGGGAGCCAGGGGCCTCTCTGGGTCTCCCATGTGAGTACAGGGGTCCAAGCACTTAGGGCATCTTCTGTGGATTTCCCAGGCACATTAGCAGGGAGCTGGATGGAAAATGGAGCAGCTGGGACTTGAATTGGTCCCCATATGGGATGCCAGTGTCACCGGTGGCAGCTTTACCTGCTACACTACAGCGCCTGGGGGGCCTGATTCTTAATCAAAGCTTTTTTTCTTGGTCAGAGTCTTGTTCCTCTGGGGGGCATTTCCACTGTTGGAGGTTTTTCCTTGGAGAGGGATTTTGTTGTTGTTATGTTGTATTTGAGACTGTTCTGCATTTTTGGCTGTTCAAGCACGACTCGATTCTTGAGCTTGTATTTCTGCTTTGCTCCAGGTAAACCCTGCTCTTCTGTAAGTCTTTAGCTTCTATCTTTGAATTCTTTCACGTGTGGAGGGAAGAACCTGCACTAAGGCCAGCTGGGAACACCCCCACTGACACCTGCCATCCAGGGCAGGTGGGATTGTGTGACAGTCAGATGGGCTATCGGGCAGTTAGCTTGTTCCCAGGGAATGAAAAAAGAGAGTCCCACTAAGGGGGTGCAAAATGCTTGCTTGCCCCAAAGGTTGTCTTTAGCAAGATCACACTACCCAACCCCACTGCATGCTTCTCCCCCAAAGCTGCCTTAGCGAGGATGCAGTGGCTCCACCCTTCTGAGTTCTCTGTTTACCGTGAAACACAAAGAAGTCACAGATCCCAACTTTCCTGATTTTTTTTTTTAATCATGAGCAAACTAGACAGGACAGACAAGATTCCAAATGAGGCCTTTGATGGGTGTTGTTCCCACCTTCTGACTAATTGTTAGCTGTTGTTCTGGTCCCTTCCCCGACCCCCCCCCCCACCCCAATGTGTGCTTAAAAGACTGGACTCGGCCGGCGCCGCGGCTCACTAGGCTAATCCTCCACCTAGCGGCGCTGGCACACCGGGTTCTAGTCCCGGTCGGGGCGCCGGATTCTGTCCCGGTTGCCCCTCTTCCAGGCCAGCTCTCTGCTGTGGCCAGGGAGTGCAGTGGAGGATGGCCCAGGTGCTTGGGCCCTGCACCCCATGGGAGACCAGGAAAAGCACCTGGATCCTGGCTCCTGCCATCGGATCAGCGCGGTGCGCCGGCCGCAGCGCGCCGGCCGCGGCGGCCATTGGAGGGTGAACCAACGGCAAAGGAAGACCTTTCTCTCTGTCTCTCTCTCTCACTGTCCACTCTGCCTGTCAAAAAATAAAATAAAATTAAAAAAAAAAGACTGGACTCTCACAGTTCCTTGCACCTGCCTCTCCTGGTGACCCCGTCCTGGCCGCTGCGGCAGGAGATTTCTGGCTTAAATAAATCTTGCTTCCCTCTGCCTTGTCCATGTGAAAATTCTTCTTTCACGTGAGACAAAGCACCAAGGTCAGCACACTCTACTGCCCTTTCACCCTCAACCACTGGAGCCGCTCATTGGACACCAGAGCCTGTGTTTTAACCTCTACACTATATTGTGTTCTATGACTTTGTCCGCCATAGCACAGGGTACACCTGGACACCCAAGGTTTGCTGGGGAATTGCTTTATTCAGAAGAGCATCTGGGAGTGGGAGTGCACCTGTGAGGGCTAAGCAGGGAGCTGGACTTGGAGGAGAGCGTGGAAAGTGGGGAGATGCTTCTGGGTCTCCCCGGTGCAGCTGCCCAAGGAAGCAGGGGAAGAGGCCTGGTCAGGTCTGCTTCAGGCAAGTGCTTCTCATCTTGGGGGGCCACAGAAGGGCTCCTGCCTTGCCTGTGGGGTGTAAAGGAGAGTTCTCCCCAGGACCAGGGAGGCAGGGGGTAAAGCGAGGGAATTCAGCCTTGGGGGAGCAGGCGTCAGGGCCAGGGGCTCTCAGCAGCTGGGTTTGCTCCCAGTGCACAGCCGGCTGGGGTAATTCCGGAGCTTTGTGTTATAGGAGTTCTGATTCTGAGCGAAGCAGTAGGCAGCAGCTTTATCACATTCACACAGCTGGCTCCTACAGCTGTCCTGTTGTGCTGAAACCACAAAGCAGATCCACATGAGAGGAGGGCTTGGAGCACTCCGTGGCTCCCTGTGGGCGGGACATAAAGCCCGGCTCCCCAGAAGTTCCCCCTCTGGGAAGATCAACAAGTTTCTGGAGTTCTGATGGATGGGGGACAGAGTTCGCACCTTGCCGGCGAGCTCCCGTCCTATGGGGACACAGCAGCTGAGCATGGGAGCTGTTCCAGGCTTTCTACCCACCAGGCTCACTTCCTTATGTCCTGGGGGTACAGGACTGGCTGCTGGGGCCTGGGAGTGGATTGTCATGGTTCTTAGCCAGGCACTGTCACCCCCTTTCCCTTGGCTGTGATGGTCCATGGGTAGCATGCGACTTCGTGCTGATGGACAGCTCCAGTCCACAAGAGGCCTTGTTGGTCCTCCTCTCTTAAATGGGTGCTGTCAATCATCTTCTCCCTGGTAACACCTTGATCTTCTCAGCTCTGCTTCTCCCCATCTGCCCGTCCCTCCTCTGTTTCCTTCCTGGGCCTTGAGCCACCCAGTGGGGAAGCAGACCACCTGCAGCTCCCTGCTGCTGGCCTCTGAGTGTGGCCCAGGCCAGCGCACCCCCCACCACCAGCTGCAAGTCCCCCCACCCCCTGCCCCTGTGCACTGATAGAACTGCCCCTCCCCACACTCCACCCTGGCTCCTGCCACCCTCATCTCCGTGGTGCCCCCACAGACCAGGCGCTTCCCACCCCACCCCTACCCAGGCCATCGCCACACTGGGCTGGCGCTGCCTCAAATGCATCTTGGTTTCATTCTCCACCCCTTCCCCCCTCCTGACCCCCACCTGCTCTCAGCCATTGTCTGCACTGTGCCCCGCCGCATCACTACTCCCCTTCCTGTTGCGTCCACCCTGCAGGCGGGGCCAGTCCTGAAGTGCAGGTGACCCTCACTCCTGTGTACACCTGCTCCCTGCTGTTCTGGGACAAACTCCAGATGCCTCCTGGGCTCGGGGCCTGGCTTGCCTCAGCCCCTTCCTCCCTCCCCAGCATCACTGCTCCCCACTCCCCCTCCTGCTCAGTCTCCCTGGGCAGCACAGGATGGCATCTGGTCCCCCTCTGGTCCTCTTGTCCACGCTGTGATCTCTCCTTGCCATGCCCGCAGTGCCCCTCCCTGGCTCTCTGCACAGCTGGTGCAGCCCAGCCGAGGTGGCCCCCCTCTCGGGGTGACCTGGAGCACCTGCCGCTGTTGGGTCCGTCCTTGGTGTCCTTGCTTCTGGAGTCTTGGCCACCTCTGTCCTCGCTGTCCTTACTCCCACCCAGACCTGAGCTACTAGAGGCAGGGACAGTGTCCCTTTGCTTCTCTCGCTGTGGTCCCACAGTGGGCGCTCAGGGGATGAATGGGGGAACTCGATGGGGTCGTGGGGCTCTCACTCACCGCAGGTGATTTTGCCTTCACTTATGCTATACTTGTAGCTCAGGAGTTTGGTGCCACACCCCATGTTCTTCAGACGTTCGTAGCAGCAGTCATGGGCAAAACAGCACTTGAGCAGGGGGACATCCTGTGAGTGCCTCCCCACAGCTCCAGGGTCCCTGGGCCCCCTGGGTCACCCCCTTGACCCTGTGCAGAGACCCAGTGAGTCTGGCATCATCTGGAGCCTGTGCTGGCGGCTTTTGCAGCAGGGACGTGCTGGGACCTCTGAGTTCGTGAGGCCCCTGCTGGGCCCAGAAGTGAGTAGGGGGAAGGGAGAGCTGGGGTGGCCTCACCGATCTGTTGCATCCTTGGGGGTTCCTTTGCCACCCAGACCGCAGTGACAGCCGTAGCCATTGTAATTCAGAAGAGCGTCCTTCCCAGTCGTGTGCTTGATCATTTTTGCGAATTTTATCAAATCGCAGTGTGCCTGCAGCAAACCTGGGAGAAAATGGTCCAGTGACGGGGCAGGGCCCTGTGTCCACCCTCTCTGCCATTCTGCCTCCCCAAAGTCGTTTCTCCTCTTCCCACCTAGAGAGGACTTCTGCCATGAGAGGATAGACTGGGGGCAGAGGTGCCTCCCGCCATGGGTTGACCCCTGTGGTCAGAGGTCATGGTCAACACTCACCAACGGCCATGATCACTGCCAGTAGCAGCAGGGTCTTCATGTTGAGAGTTCTGTGGGGGACAAGGGCAAATAGGCTGACCTAGACCCCTCTCCCAGGTGGCCCCAGCTTCTGCCCTGGCCCCTGCTCTCCTGCCCTACCCGGCATCTCCAGAGGTCACACATACTCTTCACTGCCACACCCCCAAGGCTCTGTCCAGGGGGACCCCCTCTATCTTCAACAGCAGACACACGGAGTGACCTGCAGTACTACACACGGGCACATACCAGCCCCGACCCTTCCCAGGTCTGTGGACGGTTTCCCATGCAGGAAGCCCTCGCACCCGTGGAGACCTCGTAGGATCTGCTCACGAGTCCTCCCTTCCTCCCCAGCAGACCAAGAACTCCTGGAAGGATGAATCCAGGTTCAACCCGAGGAACTGGGAGGTTCCTGAGGTCAGAGCTTTGCCCGTCCACTTAAACATGGTTTGACGGTCCCCAAACCGGATCCAAGACTTGCGAATTCCATCCTTGGAATTTGACCTCAAATTTTGTTCTCCAGAATTCACGCAGTGCCCTCTTTTTCTAGACATTCCAACTCCTTACACGTACAAGAACTCACTAGCTCACACATACAAACATATGCCTGCACACACACACTCTTGAACTCACGCACGAGTACACACGGCCCATCAATTGCCCACACATACCTCCAGCACACTTGTGCACACACAGCCTCCTGTACACACCTCATTAGGCACAGCCACACACATGCATGCCCAATGTGCATTCATTCACACATGTAGATGCATGACAGCCACTCTCACAGTCAAACAATGAGCACCAATGGTCACGCCCTTTCCAGGGCGCTCGTTTCTTGTTTTTTTTTTTTATTTTTTTTATTTTTTATTTTTTATTTTTTTATTTTTTGATAGGCAGAGTGGACAGTGAGAGAGAGAGACAGGTCTTCCCTTGCCGTTGGTTCACCCTCCAATGGCCGCCGCTGCAGCCGGCGCAGCGCGCTGATCGGATGGCAGGAGCCAGGATCCAGGTGCTTTTCCCTGGTCTCCCATGGGGTGCAGGGCCCAAGCACCTGGGCCATCCTCCACTGCACTCCCTGGCCATAGCAGAGAGCTGGCCTGGAAGAGGGGCAACCGGGACAGAATCCGGCGCCCCGACCGGGACTAGAACCCGGTGTGCCGGCGCCGCAAGGTGGAGGATTAGCCTATTGAGCCACGGCGCCGGCTCACGTTTCTTGGTTTTTACCCCTAAGGTGCTGCAGTGGATGCTTCCAAATGATTGTGTGGATTTTCCTGAACTCACTCCCCTTAAATAGCTGCTCTCTCATATGTTGAGGGTGGTGAGGCAGTGGACGGAGTGGGTGTGGCCAATCGGTGGATTCAAAGGCCAGCTCCCTGGTGCAATTGTGTAGTCGGCTTTTATTCCTCTCACCAGGTGACAGAAGGGAGTTGGGGACGCAGACCATATGCGCCAAGAATTGATGCCAGAATAAATTACGGCTCAATTTGAAGCTTTTTCTCTGGGCTTTGATCCTGAGTAAATTCTCCTACCTGGCTCTAGGTGTGACCACTGCTCAGTCCCCTCCCTGCAGCCACTCTGCAGGTGACGAGGAGTATCTGCTGGGGGCAGGCCGTGGACTGACCCCACAGACAAGGGGGCCTTTGCTCCTCCTGCAGCTCAGTGTGCCATGAGGAATGCATTCATTCCATCCGCCAGTCCTTGATTCCAGGAGGTCATCCTGAGCCCCCCCCCCCGCCCCAGAGTTCCAGGACTCTCACCACGGGACTCGAGAAGTGATGATGCGTGGGAACCCCCCAGATAGCAGGGCAGGGACCGAGGAGTGGATTCCTCGTCCCCTGGCTGGGGCCCAGCGCCTGTCTCCCACCTCCTGACCCAGAGGCTTCGAAGCCTGGAAAGAACAGCAGGGAGCCGCCTCTGCCTGACCACTTTCCTGGCCACCAGGACTCTGAGATCTGTTGCTGCCTTTTGCCTCTGCCTTCAGGGGCTTAGTGACTCCACTTTTTTTAAAAGATTTGTTTATTAGAACGTCAAAGTTACACAGAGAGAAGGAGAGGCAGAGAGAGAGAGAGACAGAGACAGAGAGACAGAGAGGTCTTCCATTCGCTGGTTCACTCCCCAATTGGCTGCAATGGCCAGAGCTGTGTCGATCTGAAGCCAGGAGCCAGGAGCTTCTTCCGGGTCTCCCACGCGGTGCAGGGGCCCAAGGACTTGGGCCACCTTCTACTGCTTTCCCAGGCCATAGCAGAGAGCTAGACTGGAAGTGGAGCAGCTGGGACTTGAACCAGCGTCTATATGGGATGCCGGCACTGCAGGTGGCAGCTTTACGTGTTATGCCACAGTGCTGGTCCCATGACTCCACTTTTAACTCCTAGTGTAAGCATCTTTTTTCATGCTGTCCAACGTGTACTAGGAATTTAACTTCCACAGTGTCAGGTAAACGCTCACCAACTACAGCCCCAAGACAGTCTCCATACAGAGGCTGCGGTACTCGAGAACATGCCAGGTGTCCACTCCCCCCCACCTCCAGCCCCTCACAGCTGTGGCCTCTGGCTGCTCAGGCTGGTCTCCATCAGATCAGGGCTGAGGGGATCTTCCAGGCTGATGTCTGGGAAAGCCAGGTGCCACCCACAGCGGCTCCAGCCCTCCAGGTGTCACCTGCAGTTGTTCCAGCCCCCCAGGTGCCACCTGCAGCAGCGGCTCAGCAGCCTGGTGTCTGAGCCATGACCTGGGGGATCTGTCCTGGACAGTGTGAGTCCCCAGGGGGCCTAGGGAGTGAGAAATACCTTCTGTGGTTCTAAGCCTCTGACAACAGAGATTGCCTGGTCCATGCTAAGAGCCATCAGGCCCCTTCCCCCTTGAGAAGGCAATTTACTTCCAGCGCTAGACACGTGTCACCGGCTGAACTGTGTCCCCTCCCCAGCCTCCCTTGCCGTGTGGAGGACCAGACAGTCAGGACCTCAGAATATGACCGTACTTGGAAATAGGTCTTGCGAGTTGGTAACATGTGGTCATTAGTGTGGGTCCTAATCTGGTAGGACTGGGGTCCTTTGAAAAAGAGAAAATTGGGTGCAATCACGCAGGCAGGGAGATGGCGTTTGAAGAGAAAGGCAGAGATCTGGATTTGCTTCTGCAAATGGAGGAGTGCACATGGGCACAGAGAGACCTGTCGTAGGTGGAACCACTCAAGAGCGCACCCAGGGCCTCTGCCCCACAACCGCGGGACCACCAACGTCTGGCGTTTCGGCCTTTCAGGGGAACCCAGTACAAAGCCAGAGCAGCCCACCCCAGTCCCTGAGGGTCCCTGGGAGCCTCCTTCCCTGCGCCCAGTCTGGCTCCTCTCCTGGCCAGTGGATCCATGTCTCAGTCAGGGTTCAGAGGCGTCATCCTTGGGTGCTTCCTGGCCTTTGGTTAGACAGCCCAGCTCTGGGATCCGTGTTGGCACAGCAGGCAGATCAGCTCTGCCTCCAGACACCCTGGTGGCCCAGGCCCCGGTGTGAGGTCCAGGCACAGGCAATAGAAGTGCCTTAGCACTCTGCTGGCACCAGACAAGCTCTCTACTTTTTACAACAATGAGCTTCAAAGTACAGTTGAGCTGACAGAGTTCCCATGTGGCTCGCCCCCACAATACACAAGCTCCACCAACATCCACAGCACATCTGTTACCATCAATGAGCCGACGCTGACACGTCCCTATCAAACAAAGTCAACGTTGACATTATAGGGCACTTTCAGGATAGCACCTGCTCCAGCTTTGGCAAATGTACAGTGACCGGTATCCACCCTTATAGAATCACCCACCCGGGGTGTCCCTCTGTTGATCCCTCCCTTCCAAATCCCTGGCCCAGTAATGACTTTATGACCTCTGTAGTTTTGCCTTTTCCTGAAAGTCATGTGGCCGGAATCACACAGCCTGCAGCCTTTTCACATTTACCTAACGCCTTTACACCTCCTCCCTGATATATATATATATATATATATATATATATATATATATATATATATATTTTTTTTTTTTTTTTTTTTTTTGGGACTTGAGAGCACCTTTCATTTCATCTCCGAATAACACTCCCTCCTCTGGGTGTGCCGTCGTTCCCGCGTCTACTCCCCTGGAAGGCCATGTGGGGTGTTCCCTCTGTCGGCACGCAGCATCTAAGCAGCAGCTATCACACGGTGGGCTGGCTTTGTGTCTGCACATTGTGGGGGATATCAAGGAGCTCAAGGGCTGGGCCGTTGGGCAAGGGGCCGGCGTTCAGCTCTGAAGGTGCCTGCCGAGCTTCCCTCCACAGTGGCTGCCCCACTCGGCGTTTGCCCCAACGCTGATTGAGGGTTGCTGTTGCTCCACGCCAGCACCAGCATGTGGTGTTGTCGGTGTTTCGGCCACCAGCCGTTCTGACAGGTGTGACGGGGTCTCACCGCGTGGTGTTATGCTCTCCTGTGGTGTGTGATGTTGAGCATCGCTATGTGTGTCTGCCACCCGCATTGGCTCTGCTGGTGAAGCATCTCCAGACGTTTCCCACAGTTTTGATTGGGTGGCTCCTTGGTTCTATACTGCTGAGTTTAAGAATTCTTCCCATATTTTGGATAGCATTCCTCAAGAGTTACATCTGTGAAAGACCTAACTCGCACCCCCTCTTCTCTCTTCCCTTCCTCCCATCATCCTGTTTGCTTCCATATATATATATACATACATATATATATATATGCTTCCATATATATATATATATATATAGACAGGCAGAGTAGACAGTGACAGAGAGAGAGACAGAGAGAAAGGTATTCCTTTTCCGTTGGTTCACCTGCCCCGCCAATGGCTGCTGTGGCCGGTGCACCACGCTGATCTGAAGCCAGGAGCCAGGTGCTTCTCCTGGTCTCCCATGGGGTGCAGGGCCAAGCACTTGGGCCATCCTCCACTGCACTCCTGGGCCACAGCAGAGAGCTGGCCTGGAAGAGGGGCAACCGGGACAGAATCCGGCACCCCAACCGGGACTTGAACCCGGTGTGCTGGCCCTGCAAGGTGGAGGATTAGTCTAGTGAGCCACGGCGCCGGTTGGATTAGCCTATTGAGCTGAGGCGCTGGCCCTGTTTGCTTCCTTCTAGGCAGTTATTAGAATCTTTTTGTAAAAAATTATTTTATTTATTTGAAAGACAGAGTTAATGAGAGAGGTAGAGAGAGAGAGAGAGGTCTTCCATCTGCTAGTTCACTCCCCAAATGGCCTCTATAGCTTGAGCTGAGCCAGAATGAAGCCAGGAGACACAAGTTTCCTCTGGGTCTCCCAATGTGGGTCAGGGGCATAAGCACTTGGGCCATTGTCTGCTGATTTCCCAGGTGCATTAACAGGGAGCTGCACCAGAAGAGCTGCAGCTGGGACATGAACCAGTGCCTGTATGGGATGCCGGTGCTGCAGGCTGGGGCTTTAACTCCCTGTGCCACAGCCCCAGCCCCAGTTAATACAACCTTGAGTGCCGTGTTTACTTAGGTGTGTTTTATTTTGAGGGGAACATTGGATGTGTGTGGCCGTGTTGGGAAGGGAAAGCCGTCCTACTTTGCTCGTCTTCTCCACTTCTTGCCTACACCAGGAGAGATGTGAATCCAGATTGTTTGGCAGCAGGTGTCAAGAGGTTGTTGGAAGGGCAAGAGAGGTTCCGGGAAGCAGCTCAGAAGATGATGGGGGAGGGGAGGGAGAAGAGTAAGGAGCGTGTGCTCTGGTCGGAAGGCAGGTCTGACACCTCTGCAGGGAGAGAGGGAAGGAGCGGAGTTGTGTAGGAGGTTCACACAGCAGGAGGCTTGGAGAAGCCTCCGCTGATGTGACGGGGAGTCCCCACCTGATGAATGCCTGCCAGCAGAGTCTTGTATCGGGACGGAATGGCCTGGCTTTCATTCCCTGCCATGCTCTCCATGGCGACACCACTGGGGACATGGCTTTGTCATGAGCCCTGGTGACTCTCCTAGGTGCTGTCCACCAACTACACTCACTGAGCAGGTCTCCTTTGAAGGGACAGCTGAGTGGTGCACACGAACCTCGTCACAGTGGATTGGAATAGATTTTGCTACAGCAAGGGAGCCATGTTTGCTGGTTATTGGGGTCAGGTGCATTACAGTTTTAAGCATACAGAGCAGAACAGCGGGAACGTAGACGGAAACGATCACTTGGGAAAACTGTTTCACCTCCCTTTGTCAAATGAAATGCACTCTTACCTTTTCAGGAACAATTCATCTCCTGGACGTTTATCCAAGAGAAATGAAAACTGAGTCTGCTTACAGACATTTGCAGAAGAATGTTCAGGGTGGGGCCAGTGCTGTGGCACAGCAGGTAAAGGTGCTGCCTGTGGTGCCTGCATCCCACATGGGCACTGGTTCAAGTCTCGGCTGCTCCACTTCCCACCCATCCACCTGCTAATGTGCCTGGGAAAGAGCAGAAGAGGACCCAAGTCCTGGGGCCCTCACACCTACATGGGAGACCTGGAAGAAGCTCCTGGTCTCCTAGCTTCGGCCTGATGCAGCCTTGGCCAGTGCGGCCATTTGGGGAGCAAGCCAATGGATGGAAGCTCTCTCTCTCTCTCTCTCTCTTGCTTTCTGCCTTTGCCTAACATTCTCTGTAACCCTGACTTTTAAATAAAAGATAAATCTTAAAAAATAGGAATGTTCATGACAATTTGACCCAAAACATCCCCAAGCTGGAAATAGTTGAAATGCCTGTTGCAAGAATGGTTAATCTAATCACAGTAGAGGCATACCGTAGGATGCATAGTAAACAGATGAGCAAAGTACACCTTGTGCTATTGCAAAATTAGCACTTCACATTAAAGTCATGCCGTATCCTTCATAATACTGGAAGCATGAAGAAGGACATATTAAGAACATATTAGTGATATATACAACATGTATGAATCATACCACGATTGTATTGAAGGAAAGGAGACAACAGCAGTGTAGGCATGATATCCAATCTTTTTATAGGAAATACTACATGAGAAACACTGGCATAAAGGGGAAAAACTCAGAACCATGCGATTCAGGTGCTAGGGCTGAACTGCACCTTCCCAGTGTTGTGTGTTGAAGCCTTCCCCACGACCTCAGAATGGGACCATATGTGGACACAGGTGTGGTGTCCTGATAAGAAGAGCAGATCTGGACACAGTAGCATGAGTTCAGAGGGCGAAGAGACCACAGAATCCCGCCCTGGTGGTGATACCAGGCTTCTAGCCTGCAGAATGCTGAGAGATGCATTTCTATTGTGTCAGCCCCCTAGTCCGAGAGTCTTTGTCGTGGGTGACCCCAAGAAACGAAAGCACCCCTGAGGGCCTTGGCTGGGAAGGACCAGGAGGGAATGTTCCCGAGAAGGAAGTGTATAGCGTGGTGGTGCGGGTGAGGTTGCCGAATCAAAAGCTAAATGTGGCCGGCGCCGTGGCTCACTAGGCTAATCCTCCGCCTAGCGGCGCCGGCACACCGGGTTCTAGTCCCAGTCGGGGCGCCGGATTCTGTCCCGGTTGCCCCTCTTCCAGGCCAGCTCTCTGCTGTGGCCAGGGAGTGCAGTGGAGGATGGCCCAAGTGCTTGGGCCCTGCACCCCATGGGAGACCAGGATAAGTACCTGGCTCCTGCCATCGGATCAGCGCGGTGCGCCGGCCGCAGCGTGCCAGCCGCGGTGGCCATTGGAGGGTGAACCAAGGGAAAAGGAAGACCTTTCTCTCTGTCTCTCTCTCTCACTGTCCACTCTGCCTGTCAAAAAAATAAATAAAAAAATAAAAAAAAATGCTAAATGCATCTACAAGGGGGACATTCTGCGAGTGTGTGCTCCACGGGTTTCCCTGCACCACACACTGCTGTCGTTGGAGGTGGAGGACAGGGGCTTTGTCTCACTTTACTCATTGCTCACCTCTATCCTCCATTCCACTCCCAATTCACCCTTCATGTGTGGACTGGCTCCTGGTTCCTTGAACAATATTCTCTGTATGCACGAGTCTGTGACACAAATCTGTGCTGTGTCCGTTTCCCACTTTGTCTGCCAGGATTGTAAACTAGCAGAGCTGCTGACTCCTGTGCCAAAACCGATCTGGAAAGACTACAGATCTGACAGAGAAGCTCGACTTGAGGAAATAATCAAAGAACCTCCCGAAGTTTCACAGGAAGTAGGAAGCTGACCTTGACGTCTGGGTGTGGTTTTGGGGGAGAGAGTGTGGCTGTGCCCTGAGCAGAGAAGGGGAAGGTTTGGAGGAAGCCTTGTAAGTTCTGCTCTGCCTCCTCTGTTGCCCCTTCATGCTGACCAAAGGCTCAGAAACTCACATTTTGTAAATTACATCAAGGCTGTCCAAAAGCCTCCCTGGGAGAAGAGCTGTTGCAGAGGCCGGCTGCTCTGTGCGAGTTCATTCATCCTGCCCTTTGTTGCTCCCTCCTGTTCTCCACCACCCCAGGGATCAGCAGGCTGCTTCTGCCAGGAGTGCTACTTCCCAGGTGTTCAGTGATGTAAACCTGACGGGATCCCCTGCCTGGGACTGGAGACGATGAGGAGCATCAAATTTTGAATTTGTTGGCTCTCTGCTCCGTAAATTTACCTTGAGGCACACAGACCATATCCAGCACAAAGCATGGAGTTTACTTTAGAACACATCCCATCTAAGACAGAATTGCCAGAATGCATGGGCAAGAAACTAAAAACCAGATGCTAAGCATAGGCACGCAGAAAAGGCAAAATGTTCAGAAGGTAAGTTAACAAATCAGCAAAAAGAGAAAATGTGTAAGTATTAGTTACGAAGAACTAAGCGCTGAAATGAAATAGCTGTTTGAGAGTAAATCAGAGTTCAATGGTCAGATTGAGAAATCTTCCCAGGCTAAAGTATGAAGGGAAAACTAGAGGTAGAAACGGAATGTAGAAAAGAAATGTATAGATACACCAGTGTACAGATAACAGTTATTCCAGAATGGGAAAGCAACAATGGAGGGATAGAAATATTCAAGGCACAAAGGAATATAAGTCTCTAATTTAAGAAAGCTGAAAGGGCCTCAAAGTGCCAACAGATCAGCTAAAAAGAAAACTGTCAAAACACCTGCTGTATTGAAAGCTAATAACATCAAGAAAAACAGGTACATTCTCTGTTTCCAGAGGGAAATGTTCCAGACAGAGTTTAGGATCAGGTTAATGCCAGACTTCTAATTAGTAACATCAAATGTCAGACAAAAATTAGCGGGTGGTTCTCCCCAAAATAGCAATATTTATCTGATTATAGCAGAGCTCCACAATGAGGGTATGCATGCAACAGTATGAGAATGTTCTTATTGCAATGCTCTGCTGGTCCCAAGTAAACGTCACTATTCCCAGGAGAATCTCAGGACACTGTTTAGATTAATGCATTTGGTGTCAGAAGTTGGATTCATCCAGGTACAGTACATAGCATTAGCAATGGCACATTTTCTTATTTAATGAATAATCTAGGATAATTTTATCATTGCATTAAATTAAGAGAGTGTTATAAAAGGAATACGTGTATGGTTTGAACAAAAGTTGCGTGGAGGATGTTGGTAATATTCCCCTGGGAGGGCTGAAGGGTTCCCCTCATCAAGTTCAGTCAAGTTAGCAGCAGCATTTGTTGATGGAGAAATTTCTGCTAGGGCTGCGTCCTGTCAAGTGAGAAGGGAACAGCATGACCGAGGCGTAATTAAGAGGGCAGGAGCCTCCTCGTGATGCAATCTTGCTTCGATGTTTTGACATCTGCTTCTGCTCCACCTCCCTGATCTGTAGTTTAAATATCTGGTTACGGCATGGGGCTCTTACTTGAGATTTCTGTGTGGTCTATACATCAGGTCTAAGGCTTGGTCCTTGAAATTTATATCATTATTCAGCTTATCAGTTCCTATTTTTAGTAGCAGGAGAAAATTGGATTGGAGGAATCTATAGTTTAGAATCCAGTGTACTCTATAGGTAGATACTAATTTTTAAAATCCTGAAAAGCAATAAACAGAGCCATAGTCCAGTAACAGGTATACTGTCACGTTTACTTAGGATTTGATATCTTTCTGTAGTCATATTGACTTTTAGCAAAGATAATTAAAGAAAACCCAATTTATGTGCAAAATACCTTTCACTTTGTTAGATTTGGCTTGATTATTACATGAGTGCTATAAGAAAAGTGATTTATTTTACTAATCTCAGACTTGGGAACCTCTTGAGAGCATAAAGTGAAACCAAGGCAGATGTTGAATTTCTCCTGTAGTAGCTAATCTCTTGTCTTTCCTGGGCCTACTAAGAAGTGAAAATTTTTATTTACTCATTGTATGTTGGAAACCTGGAATCAGCCATCCTATCATATTATCCTAACATATATCAATGTTTCCAATTGTATCCTGTTACAAAGAGAACAGATTCTTACTGAATTTATACAAATTACCACATTGCCATAAAAATAATCATGAATAATTTTTAAATTTTGGAACAATCAAATGGGGATGAAAAAGTAAATACTAAACATTTTGTATAAAACAAAAAAATGCTGTAGGGGCCAGTGTTGTGGCATGTTGTGGTAAAGTCACTGCCTACAACACCAGGATCCCATATGGGTGTCACTTTGTGTCCCGGCTGCTTCATTTCCAATCCAGCTCCCTACTGATGGCCTGGGAAAGCAGTGGAAGATGACCAAGGTCCTTGAGCCCCTGCACCCATGTGGGAGACCTGGATGAAACTCTTAGCTCCTGGCTTCGGCTTGGCCCAGGGTTGGCTGTTGCAGCAATGTGAGGAATGAACCAGCGGATGGAAGATCTCTCTCTCTCTCTCTCCCTCTCTCTCTCTCAGTTTGACTTTCAAATAAGTAAGTAAATCTTTAACAACAACAAAAAAAAAACCCTCCCTCATTAAAAAAAAAGCTGTAAACTATTGGCAGCTTAGGCAAGAAGTTTCCTTGATACGAGAAATCAAAATATTTTAAAGGACCAATGCTCTTTTAAATAAAAGACATAAAATACCATAATTTTACCAGTTTATTCGGTCTCATGGAATTAAATTCTTGTTATGTTTGACCTTCATTATCAGTTTCATGATCTAATCAGTTTCAGAATTTTTTATTTCATCCATTGATGTCAAAGTTGTCAGAAGCCTGTAAGGGTAAGTACTTGTTTTACCTTTTCTATGAATTTTATTGCAAATATTTTTATACAAGTACCAACACTGTGGATGACAGAAGACTTAGACAAGCCATGTTTAAAATTCTGATGGGAGTTCAGCCATGGAAAAGAAAGTTCAGTTATTTTCATGGCATACAGGATTTTAACAATCGTGACTGATAGTGTTAGTCCAGAGCCATCACATAGTCTTTAGAACATTCCCATCAATATTTACAATGTATCCATAGAAATATAACTGAAAGGAGATTTACTGCTATTCTGTTATTTGGCAACCCTTCCTATGCAACCTAGTATACCAAGAAGCCTAAGTATTCAACATCTCTGCAAGATGAGAGACAGAGCCTCGGAGAGTCTCCAGGGGCCCCCTGGAAAAACCTAAAAATCAGAAGACTTGGTTTACAACTTGGATCCCAAGGAAGATTGCCCAAAATGTCAAAGGTTCAGAATATCTTAACAAAACAGAGTCACAGATCATCAAGTGATAATAACTAATTTAACTGGACTGATAATCAAAAGAATTAAAAAGCAAAATGCACAAAAGAATTCTTAAACTCTGGTCAAGGTCAGTTTTACCAAGTAACAGAAAACTTAGAAGATCTCACCAACACAAGAAATTATCCAGACAAAATACAGAATTTGTGTTTCCTGGGCCAGATGTCTAAAGGTAAAGGAACGCCTCCTGCCCTGTGGTCACTCCTTGTGGTGGGCAGCTCAGGGCGTAGCTGGCGGACAACCCTGGTGGGGGCGCTGGAGTGCAATTGCACCTGCGGGCATCGGGGCCGGGCTGTGTGTGTGCATCCTACCTGGCGGAACGCAAGTGCGCGGACGGGACCTGTAGCAGGAGGGTGCGTGCACTGGGAAGGTGAACACAGGGGACCCACACGGGACCGTCCACATCCACCGAGGAAAGGCAAGAGCAGAGAACAATTCTATTCCAGGCTATTGGCACAAGCGTTTTTATCACCAGGGCATCTAATCTAGGGAATCAGACCTGGGGATAAAAATGACTTGTAGGAGTTGACTGCAAAGTGCAGGGAGAAAGGCAACTATTCGGCGGGAACGGAAAACAGGAGAAGGTGCAGTGTGGGGAGGGCTTGGGAGGCTGGGGAACTTACAAGATGCATTTCAGGATCAAAATCCAATACGCCTTGCAAATTTTTACAGGGAATGTTACGGGTGAAACAGTGGTGGCAAAGAGGCTTCCTCAGTTCTTTGTCTCACAAGGAAGAAGAATTTCCAAGTGGACAAGACAGAGAGGAAAGCACGATTTATTTAAGTCAGAAACCTCCAGTCAAAGTGGCCCAGAGGGGAGCTCCAAGACAGGAAACACTCGAAGGGGCTGGGGGCTGGTGGTAGTGGAGTTTTAAGCACAATTTTGGGAAAAAAATCAGTCCAAGGCAGGGACAAACCCATCATAAGACCTGATTTGTAGGGGCTGGCACTGTGGCACAGTAGGTTAATTCTCTAACTGTGGCACTGGGATCCCATACGGATGCTGGTTCTAGTCCTGGTTGCTCCTCTTCCAATCCAGCTCCCTGCTGATGGCCTGGGAAAGCAGTGGAAGATGGCCCAAGCACTTGGGCCCCTGCACCCACATGGGAGACCCAGAAGAAGCTCCTGGCTCCTGGCTTCAGATCGGCACAGCTCCAGTTGTTGCTGTTTTCCTGTTGTTTGTCTGCTGCCAAATGGGAGTGAACCAGCAGATGGGAGACCTTTCTCTCTGTCTCTCCCTCTCGCTGTCTGTAACTCTACCTCTCAAATAAATAAATAAATAAAAAGAAAAAGAAAAATTTGTAATCTTACTTATCCCATCTGGCTTGCTCATGATAAAACAGGAGCCCTCTGAAGGGTGGGACCCATCGCTTGTTTTCACAGCAACAGTGAGCTCAGAAGGGTGGAAGCTCCACTCCCTGCTATTCTCATGATGAGGCTGGAGGCTCCCGAGGAGTGGGGTGGGCACTTTTGTGAAAGGCGGCTTTGGGGAGGAAACGTGCAGTGGGATTAGGCACTTGGTATCGCTATAGAGAGTGTTTAGGAGAAGCAAGCATTCTGCACCCTCAGTTTCCCCCCACCTGACTTAGCCCATCTGACTCGTGACAAGAACAGATCAACTCTCCAAGAAAACCTTGTTACTTTAAATGGAGAATTGCAGTTCTGGCTGTCTATCAGTTTATCACGTCTGCATTGTCAGCGAAGCTGGTGAGTAAGTTTCTTCTGACTTATAGCCAATGGATCACACACAGTCACCAGGTTCACTTGCCCTCCCACAACTTGCTCCGGCCCCGTGTGCTGCTTAAACCTTCAGTGTTGCCCTAGTTTTCTTTCTTCCCATTCTGGAACACTCCAGAAACTCTATCCTAGGATAAAGCATCTCACAAAGTTATTTCTCATACAAAAATATCCCCTCTCTCTTTGATGTGGGAAATGTCAGGGAGATAGACTCAGTTCATGACCGGGAGGCACCCCCACCCCACCCCCATGGAGTCCCCTCATCAGTCAGATGACGCCTCCCCAAGACGCACCTCCCCTTCCCTGGGGCTTGGGGCAGCATTATGTAACCACAAAGCTGATAAGGCTGGGGAGGGGCGGGTGCTCCTTTTTCTGTCTCCACCTGGGGGGGGGGGACCCACAACGGGCAGAGCAGGGTATGAAACTCCCCCTTTCCCTTCCTGGCCCACTCTCCCTAAATAAAGCTCTCATGGGCCTCTGTGTTCCTCTCTCTCTAACGTAAACCTTAGCACACTGCGTACCACGCCTGTGCTTGTGCTTAGAATTCTCAAGAGCCTGAGATATTAATTTTGGCCCAACCTCGCCCACACCATCTTTAACTTTCCTCACCAGAATATACCCTCACACTTGAAACCTCCCTTGTGAGGCTGGTGTTGGGGCACAGCAGGTCAAGCCGGCACCCCACATCCAAGGACCTGTTTGAGTCCCAGCTGCTCCTCTTCTGATCCAGCTTCCTGCTGCTGCACCTGGGAAGGTAGCAGACAATGGCCCAAGGACCTAGGCCCCTGCCACCAACATGAGAGACCCTGCTGGAGTTTCTGGCTCCTGGTTCCAGCCCTGGCCATTGGAGCCATTAGGGTAGTGAACCAGCAGATAGAAGATTCTCCCCTGCCCACACCCCCGTCACTCTACCTTTCAAATATATAACATAAATCTTTTTTAAAAGCTTCCTTTGCACTGCTTGTTCTTTCTGGAAGCACAGACGTGGGTGATGGAAGAAAGGGGGCTTTTATTGTCAACTGCAGAGCAAGGCCCAGGGCAACTAGCACTAATTCCCGGGCTCCCCACTGGGTCAGGGTGCAGGTTCTTATGGATGATTTGGGGCTGAGAGGGGCATGTTCAGCTCATGTCCAAGTTCCTGGGTGGTCATTGGTGCCCACAGCCTTCCTTTGGTTGGTGACGTGAGGAGTCAGGCGGATTAAGAGGCAGTCAGATTGGTCCCAGTGGAAACTGAGGGTGAAAAATTCTTGCTTCCCCCAAAAGTTGTCTTTAGCAAGGTCAAAAGTGCCTGCCCCACTGCTTGAGAGTGTCCAATATTATCAGGAGGCTCTCAAGGGAATGGTGATTCCACCCATCTGAGCTCAGAGTTTGCTGTGAGAACAAGTTCACTCCATGAGTGAGCCAGACAGGGCAAACAAGATTACAACTCAGGTCTTTGCCTGGGTTTTGTCCTTGCCTTGGAACTGAATGTCAAGCTGATTGTCAAGTTTTCTTCTTCCCCAAAATTGTGCTTACAAACCCCACTACCACAAGCCCTTTGGGGTCTTGCCTCCCTTGGAGCCCCCACTCCTGGCCACTCTGGCAAGAGGTCTCTGACATAAGTAAATCTTGCTTTTAAATGCATCTTGCGTTTCTCTCTGTCTTTTTTTTTTTTTTTTTTTTTTTTTTTTTTTTGACAGGCAGAGTGGACAGTGAGAGAGAGAGACAGAGAGAAAGGTCTTCCTTTGCCGTTGGTTCACTCTCCAATGGCCGCCGCGGCTGGCGCGCTGCGGCCAGCGCACCGCGCTGATCCGATGGCAGGAGCCAGGAGCCAGGTGCTTTTCCTGGTCTCCCATGGGGTGCAGGGCCCAAGCACCTGGGCCATCCTCCACTGCACTCCCTGGCCACAGCAGAGAGCTGGCCTGGAAGAGGGGCAACCGGGACAGAATCCGGCGCCCCGACCGGGACTAGAACCCGGTGTGCCGGCGCCGCAAGGTGGAGGATTAGCCTAGTGAGCCGCGGCGCCGGCCCACTCTCTGTCTTGTCCACGTGGAAATTCTTCTCCCACGTGAGACAAAGAACCGAGGTAATCTTTTCTCTGCCGCTGTTTCACCCGTAGCATTTACGCCGTGTTCGTTAAGGGATTTTGATGGCAAAGTGGGCTCCAGCCAGTCGGGGCTCCGTGTGGGTGGTAGTTACCTCTTGCTGAGGGTCTGAGGCTTCTGAGGGGAAAACCTGGAGGCAAGACAGCATCAAGCCGTTACCTACTAGAGGAGCAAATGACCGCGTGGGGCCAGTGATTGGAGCCGGCTGTAGCACTCCGTCAACTCAGTGAGTCAGTTTTAATAAGTGGTAGATTTGCTATCGAAAACACTTTGGGAGGCCGGCGCTGTGGTGTAGTGGGTAAAGCTGCCGCCTGCAGTGCCGGCATCCCATATGGCCGCTGGTTCGAGTCCCAGCTGCTCCTCTTCCTATCCAGCTCTCTGCTATGGCCTGGGAAAGCAGTGGAAGAAGCCCAAGTGCTTGGGCCCCTGCACCTCGTGGGAGACCTGGAAGAAGCTCCTGGCTTCAGATTGGCACAGCTCTGGCCATTGCGGCCAATTGGAGAGTGAACCAGCAGATGGAAGACCTCTCTCTCTCTCTCTCTCTCTCTGCCTCTCCTTCTCTCTGTGTGTACCTCTGACTTTCAAATAAATAAATAAATTTTTAAAATACCCCCCCCCACACACTTCAGGCTGTGGGAGGGAGGCTGGGCCTGGTGATATCTCCCACCTGCCTGTGAGGCACAGAGAGAGAAAGAGAGAGAGAGAGAGAGAGAGAGAGAGAGAGAGAGGTCTTCCATCCACTGGTTCATGCTCAGATGGCCGAAACAGCCAGAGCTTCACGGATCCGAGGCCAGGAGCCAGGAGCTTCTTCTGGGTCTCCCACGTGGGTGCAGGGGCCCAAGCACTTGGGCCATCTTCTGCTGCTTTCCCAGGCCATAACAGAGAGCTGGGTAGGGAGTGGAACAGCCGGGACTTGGCCATTTGAGGAGTGAACCAGTGGATGAAAGATCTTTCTCTTTGCCTCTCTGCCTCTGCCTCTCTGTAACTCTGCCTTTCAAATAAATAAATCTTTAATTAAAAAAATCTGCAAACAAAGTTAATTTTACTTTCTCCTTTCCTATTTGCCTTTTGTTTCTCTCTGTTACTTAAAGGCTATAGCTAAAACATTGATCTATTTGAAAAACATGCATGTGCTGAAAGATTTCCAGCATGTAGTGAGTTAGTACAATTTTGACTTCTTATCAGGCACAGGAACCTCAGTAGGGGAGGCACTGGCGGTGAAATCTGATCTCTGAGTTGGTTTCACCTTGTAGCCCTGAGACGTTTGTACACCTGAGATTACTATAAGCTAAACCGCTTGTTAGGCTGCACACACTTGCGTGAGTGACGTCAAGTATGACAAAACTTAGGTCATTTGAAAAGCAACTTGGTTTTTCATTGACTCTCTTTGGCAGAAGTCAGTATTTAAAGAGAGAAAGTACACTTCTAAATAAAAACCATAATACATGTTTCATTAGCCTGTGGATCTGTTCATCGTTTTGGGGGGTCTATAAAAGTAGGGACAACCTGCTGACTATACTAGATTATGAACTGTTGTGGGTTCCAGTTTTCTCTTGCTGTCAAGAACAGCAGCTGTTTAATGGGGAACTTTATACAAATTTCAAGGGACCAAGCCTCATACCTCCTCGTGTGTGGGCCACACAGGAATTTCAACAGACAGCCTCAGACCGTAAGCAGACATTCAAACTACAAGGGGGGAACTGAAGTCGGAACGAGATTCCTTTTCTTGAGAGACTTTGATGCTCTTGATTTTTGCCTTGATCATGCTTATCATCTCCAACAGGAGAGTAGGATAGCTTTGTGACGTTTCCCAGTCCGCAGCTACTGTGGACAATCTGACCGAACGTGACCTACAAAACCCTTCAGTCAAACTAGTACATAACTCTAGCAACATCCCCATGCAATTTTTTATTCAAATCATATCGGTGGGCTCTTTGTATGACACTCTCTTAATTCAGTGCAATCATGGGGCATCCCATGATACAATTACTCTAAATTATGAATTGGTTATCTAAGAAAATGTCTGTGCTATTGCTAACGCAACATACTTTACTGGGATGAATCCCACATATGACACCAGATATGTCCATTGTAACTACCTCCTGAGAGAGGGAGCCCCGTAGCTGACCGTGGTGCGTGTGTTCCTGTTGCGAGCCAACATCATCAGTCTTTGGAGAGCCTTCCTCTGACTGTAATTCAGATTCTCAGGGGAAGCAGGGGAGCTCTGCCTCCCAGCTGGACGCACTGGGCATTACCTGCTGACTCAGGGCTGCCCTCCGGGCGCGGAAATCCCACGGTCCTGCACGGACCCAGGCAGAATCGGGTGTTGTACCTGTGTTAATGCTTCGCTTCAACTACATTGAGATGTTTGCTAATTCTTAAATGAGTGTAATAGTTTTCATTTTGCACTGTATGTTACCCTCTTGGTGCAGCTGGAAGGAACACAGGACCATACTCCTTCTCCCCTTCAGAGAGGAATGAAATGCCCCTTAACTTAAAGCCCTGGCTAACTGCTTCCCAGGGGGGCTTTTCTTCCACCTTGATTGAGGAGCTTAATTGCTCTGTGATAGCTCATCACCCAATAGACTTTGCGCCATTAAGGACATTTCTTCCAGGAACACTTTCAATGTAATTCTTTGTGTAAAAAAAAAAAAAAAAAACACAACAACAACAGGGCTGCACCCTTCTTCGTAGCATCTCTACAGATGTAAAATGAATAGCGGTTGGAAGGCTGTGGTATTTTAGGCCCACATTTTCCCTTGTATGCTTTCCCTCCATTTCTTGTAATGCAGTTTTGCTGATGAGACACCTGGTTTTGCTGTGACTCCCGTCGTCGGCTGGTTACCTGACATTTCCCAGGAAGCATTTCCCTCCGGAAGCGGAGAGCGCACCTGTCCTCCGCTGATGTTCTTTAACACGCGTTACGCAGTGTGGCTGTTTGTAATTCTGTATCTGATCTATCGGCGCTTTGAGATTTTTTTCACCTTTTAAATTATGGGGATTTTCTATTCTTTATTGCTTTGAATGTTTCCTCCCCTCCATTTCTCTTCTCATTCTAGAATATCTGTTATCTGGATTTTGGTCTTGAAATTTCCTTTGTACTTTCTGTTTCTAGTTTTCTCTTTATTCTTCTCCTATAAGATCTTTAAAAGATTTCCTTTTCCTTTTAATTGTTGGTGTCTAACAGAGTCAATATGGTTTTTAGATACAATTCATTTTTAAAAATTTATTTGACAGGTAGAGTTATAGACAGTGAGAGAGAGAGAGAGACAGAGAGAAAGGTCTTCCTTCCATTGGTTCACCCCCCAACTGGCTGCCACGGCCGGTGCACTGCACCAATCCGAAGCCAGAAGTCAGGAGCCAGGTGCCTCCTCCCGGTCTCCCATGTGGGTGGAGGAACCAAGCACTTGGGCCATCCTCCACTGCCCTCCCGGGCCACAGCAGAGAGCTGGACTGGAAGAGGAGCAGCCGGGACTAGAACCCAGTGCCCATATAGGATGCAGGCGCTGCAGGCAGAGGATCAACCAGGTGAGCCACAGCACTAGCCCCTAGATACAATTTTAAAAGCATAGTGATATTCCCTGCCCCTCTCTCTTCCTTCTCCCTTTCTTTCTGTCACCTCCTAACTCAGTGATTCTTCAGGTATCTTTATAATTCATATCGGAATTTGAGGGTTTTCTTTGTGAGTTCTTTTTCTTGCCTTACGTTGCTAACATCTCCCCTTAGCTGTTTAACTGCTTCTTTCAGTTTCCTGCGGATCCCCCCTGGCAACTCCATTTTAGACGCTGTGTGTTATGAGGGGAGCGTCCTCTTTCCCAGTCGGTGTGGCTGTGTGCCTCGGGGTGAATTTGGGGAGCTGGAAGGCAGGGAATCCGGGATTAGATGTTTCCCATCTGCTGCCCCCCCAGCAGGTGGCCCAGTGAGGGTTTCATCACTACCCCCTGGGGTGTCGCACTGCCTCTGGTCCCAGCAGGAGGCAGCCTCCTGGCGTTGTAACTGCTCGCCCTGGGCTGGAGGAAGGAGAATGATATGAACACGTGCCAGAGGTTACCTGAGCAGCCGGCTTCTGTTTTCTATAATTCTCTTCCAAGCTGGGCTTCTGCCTGGACCTAATACTGGCTGCAGAATGTGGGCGTGTCAGGTTTTGTAAAGGAAGAAGAACAGACTACTAGAAGCTTCCTCCTAGCCTCCCCAGTGCTTGGCCAAACTGCCCATCCTCTGCTCCCAGGCACGGCCAACCCCCTCTCACAACCACACTGGGCAGTGAAGGTGAGCTTCCTGCTTCCTGCAAGATTTACATAAGTTCTTATCATTTCCTTAATCCAGGCTTCTCTCTCAGGCCTGCAGTTTTGCCAGATTGTGTCTGACAGAGGGAACCGGCAACCTATGCTAATATGCAATCCTGGCAGAGGGAGGGGGAACTGCACAGCCCGACATTCGTGTCCAACCGCAAGGCACAGAGAGCCCTGCGCACCCAGGCTGCTGTCCAAGTCAACAGAGGAGGGGTGAACTGGGGGGTGGGGATGGAGACACAGGTAAGAAATGAGTACAGTCACACAAAGCCTCTGTCTTCCACATCCAAGGGGAATAGTGTGTGGTGGAGAGAAGCCGTGGGGTGCACAATTCCACAACTGCTCAGTTACCAATGCATTTCTCCTTGCTTCAGTAGCCTCGGCTTATCACAGCATAGGCACACACACACACACTCACGGCATAGGTACACACATATATACACACACACACTGCAAGACAGGGCAGTGTGCTGGTTTTGGAGTGAGACTTCTAAGCCAGTGCTGGCTTGATCCATGGGAGAGTTCATCTACAGGGAGCAGACTAGTTGACCAACTGGACTTCTGGATCCAAATTTACACCTGCTGGCCAGAATGAAACACCCATTCCCCAATCCTTGACCATATTAACACAGTTCATGGATAATCCCCAAATTAATGTATTCCATGTTTGTCCTCAGTTTTAGGATGGTAACTGGTACCTCCTCCCTGGTAACCATGGAATCATGGGAGATTCAGGCTGGACTGAGAGAAAGGTGGCTCTCTGGGATTGCATATTTTCCATCTCTGATGGAATTGGAAACCAAAAGAAGAATGAATGAGCGGGAGACTATAAGTGGTCCATGGTTCACTGCTAGCCTGGTCGGGAGGCAGCGGGAGACAGAGGGTGCTAAATGATTCCAGAGAGCTCACACATCGTGCCAGCCTTAGCCGCTCACTCACATCCACGCCAGCTTCCGCCCATCTAGTGTGGCATCCCCTGAGAGCAGGGCACTCCTGTTCAGTGTTGCAAGTGAGGGACACGTCCCCTGGGCTCCATAGCACCCTCCAAAACAGCCCTGTGGTAGACATGCAATACTGCAGTTTCTCTCTCTCTCTCTCTCTCTCACACACACACACACACTTATACATAAAAATAAATAAAGCTCCAAAAACCAAATCAGTATTGATCTCCTAAAGGAAATATTGAAAGGTAACCCTTGGCACGCGGCAATTTTAGCAAGTTTCTCTGATCAGAGAGTGGTTCCCTAACTGCAGCACCAGGCCAAAGGAGGATCCACAAACGACGGCGTCAGGGCAGGCAGGAGGGAATCTCTATGGGTTTTCCAAGGAAGCAACACAAAGGAAATAAATCCGTCGGTTGGAGTGAAAAGTCCCTGGGGAGGGACCGTGTGTGGGCCTGTGATTGCCTCTGTTTGAGCTTCACTCTGACAATCATTTGGTGCTTCTGCTCTTTCTGTAATGTGGAGACCCAAGACTGCAGCCTCCTAACGTCACATCCGCTCAACAATGGTTTCAGCAGACTTCAATCAAGAATCACAGTGCAGGGCCCAGCGTTGCAGCACAGCAGGTAAAGCCACCACCTGCATTGCCGGCATCCCATATGGGCACTGGCTGAAGTCCCAGCTGCTCCACTGCTGATCCTACTAATGGCCTGGAACAGCAGCAGAAGATGCCCCAAGTGCTTGGGCTCCTGCACCCGTGTGGGAGACCCAGATGGAGCTCCTGGCTCCTGGCTTTGGCCTGGCCAAGTTCTGGCCATTTTGGCCATTTGGGGAGTGAACCACAGATGGAAGATCTCTCTCTCTCTCTCTGTCTCTCTCCCTCTCTCTATAGAACTTTGCCTTTCAAACAAATAAATAACTCCTTAGGGAAAAAAAAAGAACAATAGTGAAATAGCTGAGTCCCCGCTGCTTCCACTGCTTCTCAGGTGTGAGGTAGACAAAAGCTAAACTAATCCCCAGCCTCTTCTCTTATTGTTCTCCCAACACTCGAATGCCTCACTTCTTTCTTTAAAATATGTATTTACTTATTTGAAAGGCAGAATGACGGGGAGGAGGGCAGGGAGAGAGGAGAGAGAGAGAGAGAGAGAGAGAGGCTGAGAATCTTCCATTGGCTGGTTCACACCCTAGATGGCCAGGGCTGGGCCATGTTGAAGCCAGGAGCCAGCAACTCCTTCCAGGTCTCCCACACAGGTGACAGGGGTCCAAATACTTGGACCACCCTCTGCTGCTTTCCCAGGCACATTAGCAGGGAGCTGGATTGGCAATGGAGCAGCTGGCGCTTGAAGTCATATCCCATACAGGACGCCAGCACTACAAGTGGAGGGCTAAGCAGCTACTCCACAAAGCCCGTCCTTCAAAGCCTCCTTTGTGACAGCCGGTACACGAGGGCATGTCCCCACACAGCGGGGGACGCTCCAGCGCACACCACTGGGTGTCCTCAAATCAGCTCAACCCCGACACTCCCGACCTGGAGGTAGCACCCGGTCTCCCAGGTTGAGGGCTCAGTCCCACAACACCGCTCCCTTCGGCTGCCAGCCTCAGGCCCAGGGAGTTTTACCTGTGCTCCACAGGCTAGCGGTCAGTGTTCCACGACCCCTCCTCCAGCTCCGTTGAAAGTGCAGCTCACAGAACTCCCGGTCACACTTATATATTACTGCTGATTGCATACAACTGCACAGGCAGATGGAGAAATGTGCACGGCGAAGCCTGGGGCAGGGGTGAGGGGCTTCCCCGCCCTCTCCCTGTGTGTCTCCGCACAGCCACCTGACCCCGCTCTGTCACCTGCAGGCTCTCCGGGCTCTGCGCTTCGGGGCATTTGTGGTGGCTCCAGGAGTCTCAGCGCCACTTCAGCCCCTCTCCTCTCCCCGGAGGTAGGGGTGGGGAGGCTGAGATCTCGAAAATTCTACTCTAACCACGTGGTTGGCTTCCCTGGAAGCCACAGCCGCCATGCAGCCACCGTCCAGGAAATGCCAGCCAGCAGCCATCTGCTTAGCAGAATAAAGATCCTTACCACTTGGGAGAGTCCAAGAGTGTTTATTTTTTTCTTCTTATTTTGATTCTACAGTGTGAGATTTCAATAAAAGTATACCGCGTACACTGGTCAAACCTTGGTAGTTAACATTTCCCTGTCCTTATCACTCATTTATGTTTGGAGCCTCAGAGCGCCTCTCTTCCGGTCATTCACAAAACGTGCGTTAGGTTGCTGTGAGCTCGGCTCACACCACAGTGCTGTGGAGAACTGGAAATGACTCCTTCTATCTGTGTGTTTCCAAGAGTTGCAGGGGCCGAGTGCTAAGGAACTGGACAAAGAGCAGCTCTATGTTCTCATGGTCGATCACAGTGTCACATAACTGATACTCATCTTGTCCCACGCAGATGTCTCTCGTCCCCAGCCAGCACTGTGGTTGCGTCCTGCTCACAGGACAAGCATCACCTTCCTGCAAGAGGGCAGCCCTGGGCACATGAGGTGGACAGATCTTACAATTGCCTTCAAGTCATTGCGCAAGAAACTCAGGGTTGCAGATCCCCGAGGCTCCGTCTAGACAAGATGCCATGGGCTCCAGGCAGGCCTGGCTCTTGGTCTACAAAGTCCCACTCCAGGGCAGGGACCCCAGTCAAAGGAAGGTATTGCTGGGGGTCTTGCCTCAAGAAATTGTAATAACGGATCCTTGGAGAAAAGCGTGTGCTCAAAAGGAAAAGTGCTTTTGGGTGTCGACACCTGACATTTCCACGAGTGGGGTGTAGTAAGCTCCATGCTTTTCTCAGGATGCATAAATTGGGTAGCTTCCCATCTGTGAAGCAGCTCCAATGAGCTGAGCAGACAGAGTGGGCTTTATCGGCAGGAAAAGGCTGACGAGAGAGCAGAAACCACGATCAAGAAGCAGATGGGTAATTTCAAAGTCACTTCCCTAAAGGGTTCGTGGTGAGAAATTGTCCGTATCATGCCAGGGCAGGTGCGCCGGGCCCCTCTGGATCTGTGGCTCTGAATCTCCTGGGTTTTGGAAAACTGACCCATTTTAAGTGCAAATTGATGACATGGCGTCTAACATGAGCGACTGAGATGAGGTTTGTTCTGATCTGTTAGTGTTGGCTTCAAAATGCCTGCGTTCCTACGTTTCAGAAGGGGAAAGGCTAAGTCCTTGGGAAAAGCTGGTCGCTGGTCAGGTCTGCTTAGATACAAAACACACATACACTGATAGGCAGACTGTCAGCTGAACAAGTGTGCCGAACAGACACGCCCCCCTGAAGCACCTCCCATCACACCATAGGCATTCCCACCCCAGCCACGTTCTCCCTGGTCCCTCCGTGTCCCTCACTGCCCGCCCACGATAAAGAACCGCAGACAGAAATGTATTTCTCACTATCCTGGAGGCTGGAAACCGGTACCAAGACACCCCCAGGATCACGCCTTCTGTGCTCTCTCTGCGTCCTCACGTGTGACTTTTTCTCAATCTACTCTTCTGGGCATTTTCCTCTTTTTTCCTACTTTTCTGCTCTAAGCGTTTCCTACAAATGCAATTAGAGACTGCGCATGCTCTTTCATGACTAGCATCTTCCATTCAGTGTAACAATGTAAGATCCATTCACGATGCTGTGCGTATCACGAGTATGTTCATTTTCTTTTTTTTTGACAGGCAGAGTGGACAGTGAGAGAGAGAGACAGAGAGAAAGGTCTTCCTTTGCCGTTGGTTCACCCTCCAATGGCCGCTGCGGCCGGCACACCGCGCTGATCCGAAGCCAGGAGCCAGGTACGTCCTTCTGGTTTCCCATGTGGATGCAGGGCCCAAGCACTTGGGCCATCCTCCACTGCACTCCTGGGCCACAGCAGAGAGCTGGCCTGGAAGAGGGGCAACCAGGACAGAATCCATGCCCTGACCGGGACTAGAACCTGGTATGCTGGCTCCCAGGCAGAGGATTAGCCTATTGAGCCATGGCACCGGCCATGAGTATGTTCTTTATAGTTCTAATGATATAAACAATAAAGTCGCATTTTACTGTAAAGTATTGATATGTAATAGTTTAGAGTATAGTTTGTTCTCCTTTTTATTGGCCATTCCACAGCCTTCCCACGCTACCAGCTGAATACCCATCCTCCGTATAATGGAAGTTCCGACTATTACCGCTCTGGGCTGTTTTGAAGAAACTGTCATGGACAGTCTCATATAAATATCTATGTGGACAGGAAGTTTTCATTTCTCTTGGATAAACACCTAGGACTCGAACTATTTACTTAAAGGATAAAGATACGTTTAATTTTCCAAAGGCAGGTCAAACACCTTTCCGAAAGGATTGTCCCATTCCACAGTCCTGCCACCAATGAGGAGAGCTCCAAATCCTCTGCCTTCCAAGCTCTACCTTGCCATGCTGAATGACTCCATTAAACAACAGTAACAACGAAAAGTGGCCCTCAATGTCCTAAAATCTGCACCCAGAGTAAGCTGTTCCGTAGCCACCCAGGAGCGCACAATTCCGCTGTCTCCAAGTGCACAAGGAGAGTCGTTACAGACAGCCCCGGGGGTACGCTCCATGGGGACCCACCAGTGTTCCCGACAGTGCCATGTTCCCCGTGGAGGCCCACGACAGGCCGGCACAGCCAGGCCTCCTCACCACAGCGCCCGCTCTGCTGGAAGGCACTCTGCATGCGGGGACTCCCTGTCCCCTGGCTGAGGGCTCCCGGAGCACGTGGGGACTCCTTGTCCCCCCAGCTGAGGCATCCCCGGGGGCACGCGGGGACTCCCTGTCCCCTCCCCAGGGTTCCCGGGGCTGCCCTGCTGATGGAGACTCTTCCCACGCAATCCCAGTCCCTCCCCCTCTCCACTCAGAGCCCTCAGACCTACTTCTTGCCCCAGCACTTGCCCCACCTACTCTTCCCTCTCCCCTCTCCCATAACCTGCAGAGCTGTTTCCCCCACACATCTCTTGCCCTTCCCACAACCTCTGGCATCTGCTTCCAGGGGCTCTGGACTCACACCCAGTCTCTCGTGGTTTCCAACTTTCATCCTTCTTTTAAGTGACAAAGGGTCAAATATGTAAATAACCAAGGTACTCAAGACTGTAATCATTGGACTATGTTGAAAGAGGGAAAAAGGTGAGGGAGGAAGCTATTTGTCACAAAAGATACAACTCAAAGGAACATTATAACTCATAATGCAGTGTTATTTACAATCTATGAAGTACAAAAAAGTAATTTATATAAACAAAATCGACATTTTGAGAATTGATTGTTGTTTGTGCCCTTGTCTCTATGGTGGAGCAGTGGATCTTTTTTCTTTTCTTTTCTTTTCTTTTTTTTTTGAAATCTTTAGTGGGTGGAGGGTTGATCTTGTGGTTATAAAATGGACTCAAAGTGTATCATTGTAAGAATTGAAAGAAAGAATAAGAAAGGAAGGAGGGGGGAGGGTGGGGGAGCGTGGGGGAGAAGTCCCTCTGTGCTCCTGGGTCTGTATATATGAAATCTGTTTACTTTCTATAAATAAAAAAGTTTTAAACAATCCCTAAAACTCAACAACAACAGAAAAGGACAACCCATTAAAAATGGGAAACATCTCAACGGATGTCTCAGAGAAGGAGACGCACATTAACAAACAAGCGAGAAGACGCTCCATCTAACGCACCATGACAGCACATCCCTTACCCTGAGCTGTCACCACGCACCTCTGAGAATGGCGATGACAACGCCCAATACTGATGAAGTCGTGGAGCCACGGGAACCCTCAATCACCACTGGGAAGGCACAGTTGGGAAGGCCATTTGGCAGTTTCTTTCAAAGCTAAACATTAAACTCTTCTCCAACGATCTAGCTATTTTATTCCTTGCTATTCACCAAAATGAAAACAAAATTTGTCCATAAATGTTTACAGCACCTCGATTCCAAGGTGCCAAATGTGGATCCGACCAACATGCCCTCCGAAAAGGGAACAGATAAACTGCTACATCCAGAGAGTGGACTATTATTCAAGGAGGAAGCAGAGCGAGCTCTCAAGTCCCAAAAGGACATGGAGGAAACTTAGAGGCATACGACAAAGTGAAAGAAGCCAGCCCGAAAAGGCTGCACGATGGAAGATTCCAACTACATGCAAAACCACGGTGACAGTTAAAACACCACTGGCTGCCAGAGGTTTGGGAGAAAGAGCGATGAGCAGGTGAAAAGGAGAGGATCTTGAGACTGGTGAAATGACTGTGTATAACAGCATCAGGGTGCATAGGGGTCATTATGTATTTGCAGACCATAGCATGTGACACCCATAATGTCAACTATGACTTTCTTTGATAGGGATGAGTCAATGCCGGCTCATTGATGGTAACAGGTGCATGGATGTTGATGATGGCAGAGCATGTGTGCTGTGAGGAGGGACCGTGCGGGAGCTCTTTGTATTTTCAGCTCAAGTTTACACTCAAACTCACTGATGTGAATAGAGATCTTGTCTGATGCCAGCAGGGCTCCTTGTGTGTTCAAGCAGTTCCGCCCAAAGCCAAGACCGGATACCAGGGCTGGACCACGAGCATTCACACAGAGAGAGGCTGTTCTGCTTATTGCAGTAACAAAAGATCCAAAGGCTACTGTGTGGTCCAAGGATGAGGTTTCTCTCTCTCTCTCTCTCTCTCTCTATATATATATATATATATATATATGTATATATATACATATATATACATACATACATATAAGTATAGCTTATTTATTTACTTGAAAGGGAGAGAGAGAGAGAGAGAGAGAGAGAGAGAGAGACCTTCCATCTGCTGGTTCACTCTCCCAGTGACTGCAACACCTGGGGCTGGGCCAGGCCGAAGCCAGGAGCCTGGAACTCCATCTGGGTCTCCCACGTGGGAAACACTTGACGCTTCTGCTGCTTTCCCAGGCAGAAAAGACAGGGAGTTGGATTGGAAGTGGAGCAGCCAGGACGTGAACCAGTGTCCATGTGGGATGCTGGCATCGCACCAATGGCTCACCCCACTGAGCCATGATGCCAACCCCAAGATCTAAATCTTGACTCAGCCATAAAACGCACTGCCCTAGGAGAGGAACCCCGCACCGAGAGCAGGGAAGGAGGGCTTCAGAGGCTGGGTTGGTTTGCTCTGGCTTCCTGCTGGGTGCCGAGTTCCACCATCTGAGTGGCTGAGACAACAGAAGTGGCCGTCCCGGAGGCAGAGGTCAAAGGTGCCCTCCCCCCTCCCGGGTGGTTCCCTCCAAGCGCTGTGACTGACGGGGAAGCTGCTCCAGGCTCTGCCCCGGCTGCTGCCGGCTGTGTGGCTTTCACGGCTCTTCCTGGGCTTGCAGCACCATCGCCCATCTCCGCCTTCGTCTCCGCCCGTCCTCCTCCCTCACTGTGTGTCTCTGTGTCCTCACGCCCCCTTGCCTTAAGAACCCCAGGCGGGTTGGATTAAGGTCTTCTGGGGAGGTGACCTGAAGTCATTACATCTGCAATATCCCTGCATCCACACACATTCACACTCTGAATAACTAGGAATTAAACAAGGGGAATGAGGTCAGGAATGGGGGGCGGGGCACAATTCAACCCAAAAACCCAGGTCTAGCACTGGGGGAGGGGTGGGGGGGTTGCATTCTCAAGGGAAAGCTGACCGGATGGCTCCTGGGCTAGACGGGCACTGCTGCAATAGTAACCAACCTCCACCACCACAGGCTTAGCGCCACAGGGGCTGTTTCTCCCTCCCTAGGCCCCCGGGGGCTCCCATGGTCCAGGACGGCTGTTCTGCAGGCCGAGAGTCAGCCACCAGCTGGCGTCCATACCCAAGGGGCAGGGACAGGGCGAGATCCAGCCTGATCTCGCATCTGAGCAGCCTAAGTTGTCAGGGGCCAGACCTGGGGAGGGCGGGGAACACACAGAACATTCCTGAGCCCCACAGCCTGTGCACGGGGGCTGTTGGAGGACCACTGGCGGTGAGTGTTGACTTCAGACCACAGAAGCTAAATTCTCACACACATTGGAATAAAGAGACGCGTGCTTTAGGAATTAAGTGGGCAGTCACTAAGTCCCTGAGGGCCAAGGCAGAAAGGAACAGCTGATCCCAGGAGCAGGGATGGGCCCGGCTCCAGCTGGGCTGGGATGGGGATGAGACGAGGGCCAGCTCTTGGCCGAGAACTTCAAGGACAGCTTCTGATTTTTTCCAGGCTTCGAACCTCCCCAATGGGATGGGGAGGAGGAAGACACTAAAGAGGAAGAAGGGAAGCTGGAGGCCTGGCCCCAGTTAAGGGAAAGGGGTCCCTCCCCACTGAACAATTTCCTGGAACCTACAAGGCTCAGGATGTACTTTCCGTGACCAAGTGATTCATGGATGGACAGCACGGAGTGTTTTTTTCTCTGATTTAGCGGAAGAGGGGAGCATCGCCCTCAGTCTTGTCTATTCCTGAGCCCTCAGCCCTGCCAAGTACGCAGGGCTTAGCACTCCTGGGTGTGGCTGCAGCGAGGGAAAGCCCAGTGGTCACACTTGGAGCCGCTGAGGGGCCTCTGCCCGAGTCAGGAGCTAAGCCCACAGCAATGGCTTCAGAATGACCTGAGATTTATTCTGGCATCAGCTCATGGCACAGAAGGTCTTAATCCTCAACTTTGTTTTGCAAGCTGATGAGGGGAAGAAAAGGGGATTACCCAGGGGCATGGGCAGCCAATCATGGAGTCCACCAATTGACCACACCCACCCGTAAGTGCTGCCTCACCAACCCCCAACATCCTAGACAAGTCAGCTACTTAAGGGGAGCAGGAGTTCAGAATAAACCAGAGAAAGGCTTGGAGGCATCAGCTCTGTCATCCTCTGAGAGGTAAACACCCAGAAATGAAAGCTCTGTCAAGGGCAAAGGAATTTGTTCTCATTAGCTGACCTTGACTTTCGCATTAGCCGACTGTGTTGTCCGTGTGTGTGCATGTGCATGTGGGCACAGGTGTGCAAACCTGTCTGTGCATGATTTGATATGTACAGCAGCATGAGCGTGACAGAGTGTGTCGTATGGGTACGTGAACATTCTGTAGGGAAGGACATGTGCACTAATTCCAGCGTGTGTGTGTGTGTGTGTGTGTGTGTGTGTAAGGGGCAGAAGGACAGGACGCAGCTTTGGTTCCAGAGGAACCTATGGGGGCTCACACTGGATGTATGAGATTGCTCACCCTTCACCCCAGGCGCAGACACGCAGCAGTGTCTAACTGGAGAGAAGTTTCTGACCTCCGGAACCCGCCCGCTCTTTGGGATGAATCTGGATGTGTCCTTGCAGGAGCTCTTAGTCTGATGAGGAGCTGGGCGGAGCTTATTCGTCATCATGGGGCTACTGGATCTCCATGGGTGTGAGGGCCTCGTGTGTGTGAAATTATTCCTGCAGGTGTATGTGCAGTACTGGAGGTTACTGTGTGTGTCCTCTAGGTAGGACAGAGGAGGCCACCCTGGACAGAGCCCAAGGGATCCAGCATGCATATCCTAGGGGCTTGGGGGCAGAAGAGCAGGGGCAAGGGTAGAAGCTGAGACCACCTAGGAGAGGGGTCTAGACCAGTCTCTTTGCCCTTGTCCCAACAGGCACAGCTCTCAACATGAAGACCCTGCTGTTATTGGCAGTGATCCTGACCTTTGGTAAGAGCTGACCCTGACCTCTAAACCCAGGGGATAGCACAGGGAGGGAGGCACCTCTGTTCCCAGGCTGCCCTCTCTCAGAGGGAGAAGAGAAGAACTCTGGGGAGAGAGAGTAACAGAGAGAGCAGATACAGGGCTCCATCTCCCACCAGTGGGTCATTTCTTGAATTCTCCCAGGCTTCCTACAGGTCTACGGGCATCTTCTGGATTTCCGGAAAATGATCCGTTATACGACGGGAAAGGAAGCTACAACCAGTTATGGCGCCTACGGCTGTCACTGCGGTGTGGGGGGCAGAGGAGCCCCCAAGGATGCAACAGACCGGTGAGGCCACCCCAGCCCTCCCTTCCCCCTGTTCACTTCTGGGCCCAGCAGGTGCCTCATGAACTCAGAGGTCCCAGCACGTCCCTGCTGCAAAAGCCGCCAGCGTGTTGCAAACCCAGGCTCCAGACGATGCCAGACTCACTGGGTCTCTGCCCAGGGTCAAGGGGGTGACCCAGGGGGCCCAGGGACCCTGGAACTGTGGGGAGGCACTCACAGGATGTCCTCCTGCTCAGGTGCTGTCTTGCCCATGACTGCTGCTACCGCCGTCTGGAGAAACGTAAATGTGGCACCAAGTTCCTGAGCTACAAATTCAGCATGAGCCGTGGCAAAATCACCTGTGGTGAGTGAGAGCCCCACGACCCCATCGAGTTCCCCCATTCATCCCCTGAGCGCCCACTGTGGCACCACAGCGAGAGAAGCAAAGGGACGCTGTCCCTGCCTCTAGAAGCTCAGGTCTGGGTGGGAGTAAGGACAGCGAGGACAGAGGTGGCCAACACTCCAGAAGCAAGGACACCAAGGACGGACCCAACAGCGGCAGGTGCTCCAGGTCACCCCGAGAGGGGGGCCACCTTGGCTGGGCTGCACCAGCTGTGCAGAGAGCCAGGGAGGAGGGCAGTCGGAGACGGTGCAGAGAGGACGCGGCCCAGGCGTAAGGGACCAGAGGGCACTGGACGCCACCCTGTGCTGCCCAGGGAGACTCAGCAGGAGGGGGAGTGGGGAGCAGTGACGCTGGGGAGGGAGGAAGGGGCTGAGGCAAGCCAGGCCCCAAGCCCGGGAGGCATCTGGAGTTTGTCCCAGAGCAGCAGGGAGCAGGTGCACACAGGAGTGAGGGTCACCTGCACTTCAGGACTGGCCCCGCCTGCAGGGTGGATGCCACAGGAAGGGCAGTAGTGAGGGGGCGGGGCATAGAGCAGACAAATGCTGAGAGCAGGTGGGGGTCGGGAGGGAGGAAGGGGTGGAGAATGAAACCAAGATGCACTTGAGGCAGCACCAGCCCAGTGTAGTGATGGCCTGGGTAGGGGTGGGGTAGGGAGCGCCTGGTCTGTGACAGTGGGGGCACCACGGAGATGAGGGTGGCAGGAGCCAGGGTGGAGTGTGGGGAGGGGCAGTTCTATCAGTGCACAGGGGCAGGTGGGGGGGGACTTGCAGCTGGGGGGGGGGGCGCTGGCCTGGGCCACACTCAGAGGCCAGCAGCAGGTAGCTGCAGGGGGTCTGGCGCTCCCCCACTGGGTGGCTCAAGGCCCAGGAAGGAGACAGAGGGGGATGGGCACCCAGAGATGAGGCCAGGTGGGTGAGCAGGTCCGGGTGTCAGTGAGGAGATGACTGACAACACCCACTGGAGAGGGGGGCGGCCATGACGGGGCCAACAGCGCTGCTCGGACCAAGAGGCAGGCAGGCCCCCGGGGGCACAGCGAGCTCTCCAGGCAGAGGAGAGCCGGCCGCGCAGTGGGAGAACGCGAGGACGGCACCGGCAGAGGAGACGCTGAGTGGAGAGCCTGGCGCTGCAGGGAGCAGAGAGCTGGTGCTGCAGGGAGGGTGCTGGGGTCCCGCACAGCGGATCCAGGCTGGGCGGGAGGCCGTGCCTGCGCCCACACCCCGAGTCCTGGAGGGTCAGGAGCTCTCTCTCCACCATGGCCTCTCCCTGCGGGCAGGTCCCAAGCAGCAGGTGCCGACTGACAGTGGCTGGGAACGCGGCCCAGCCGACTGCCACGTGTAAGGATTCTGGGGGAGGCAGGGCCGGGCCTGGGGCAGCTTCTCAGCCCCAGCATCCGGGACCCAGGCTTCCCCAGCCCTGGGCTCTGCTGTCCTGGCAGCATCCACGCAGGGCCGTGCAGGCAGCGGCTGTGGCTCCAGCACAGCGGCCCCACCCTCTCGGGCGGCTTTCCCACTGCTTAGCTCTGTGTGTGGAGGCAGGAAGTGACTCCTTCCCAGAAGTCCTCACCGGCCTTCCCTCAGTGGCTCATTGGTCAGCTCCAGGTCACGTGGTTCTGAGAGACCAATCATAACCAAAACAGAGGGATTCCACCAATCACGGTTTGTTATCAGGTCCCAGGGCAGGCCTTGCCCCTCCCACCAGTGTTTAGCGAGAAGGAGGTGAATATGGCTGTCAGAAGGTGTGGAGCCGTCTCTCAGCGCACGGTTGCTGTGCGTCCCCGCCGCCGGGAGCCGGCTTCCCGAGGGCAGTGATTCTGGCTCCCCCGCTGTCAGGGGCACCCGGGGCGCCGGTGCTTGCCTGACACTAGGAGCTTCTGGCGCCTGGGCTGAGTTTTCCCAGGGTTCCATAGGAAGCCGGAGAAACCTAACGAAGCCCTGCCCGTGTTTGTTTTCTTGGATTTCAGGGAAACAGGACTCTTGTAGGAGCCAGCTGTGTGAATGTGATAAAGCGGCAGCCTACTGTTTTGCTAGGAACCGGAAAAGCTACAGCAGGAAGTACCAGTTCTACCCCAACAATCGCTGCAGCGGGCGGACCCCCAGCTGCTGAGAGCGCCTGGCCTCGCCGCGCTCCATTCCCCTCCCGCCCCGGCCCTCCTCACCCACCCTAGGGGCAAGACAAGAGCACTTCTCCCCTGCCCCCACCCCACCCAGAAGGAGAAGCCCACTGCTGGGGCGGGGCTGGCGGGGCCCCTTCCCAGGCCTCCTTGGGCTGCAGATTTCCCCACTTCCTCCATTCTTGGAATTCCAAATCCTACTTCCTTCTCAGCTGTAGCAGCTAAGGTCCTGAGGGTCACTTGAATAAAGCAGTTCATCCGCAAACTCTGTGCCCGTGTGTGTGTGTGTGTGTGTGTGTGTGTGTGTGTGTATGGGCGCGCATGCGCACGGTGGGGGTGGTGCTGGCAGGTGTGTACAGGTGCATTCTTCTCTGTGGGCCGTGACTGTGAGAACAAACTGAGCGAAGACAATGTAGGGGTTAAAATACAGGCTCTGGGGTTAAATATCTGAGTTCTGTCGCACTTACCTCAGCTCCCTATGGCTTGTTTGTTTCTTCAAACTACAGACAGAATCGATGCTTCCTGCATGGGTTTATTTGAAAACAGAGATTCAGGGAATCTAGAACACTGGGTTAATGGCCGGTACAAAGCCACCAGAACTATTAAGAGTGGAACCCAGATATTGCTCTACCCCAGGCCAAAGCAAGTCCCACTGGGCTGCTGGGCCATGTGAAGCAAGTCAGAAATCAAAATGGAGTTGTTTGTATCAAAATCAGTAAAGCCAGGTGGTGTGTGCATGCCTGTGCCAGAGCCACCACCTTGCACCAAAGCCATCCGTCTGGTACTCACAGATTCCTGTAACCAGATCCCCTGGTGAAAGCAAAGCAAAGCACTTTGTCAAACCTGTAAAATTCCCTCGCGGGGCCTACAAGATTGTTTCTGCTCTCAGAGATTGAAGGGAAACAACGTGTGTCGATGAATGAGTTTTATAATTTTAACCATGGCTACTTAAAGTTTTTTGTCATCTTCAATTTTGTATTCTTCTCTAAAAACACAATCAGATTTATGAAAAAGGCTCTAACAAATGTTCTTAAATGCAGGTTTTCTTACAAAAAAATTGCAAAGCCACTGCTCATGGAAATTAAAGTATTGTTGATTCTGTTTAAATGTTTCCTCTTCTAGGTTCCAAAGGACGTTTTTCTGTGATGTAGGTTGTAGCTATAGAGTGCTTTGGGGCAGCTAAGTTTAACAACGGGCTCCTGGGACAGTTGCCCCTGGGATCCCTTCTCCTAAAACCTCTTTGTTGCTTCAGTGTGCCTCAAAGGGTTGTTGACGCTGACTCCTGGGCAGCTCCCTCTTCTCCCACTACAGGGCACCAGATCAAGAACCAGGTCAAATCTGACCTGGCAATGAGGGACAAATAAAAGCTGGCCGCAAGGCGATTGATCAACGATGTGCTCAAAAAGGATTTTGACCACGAGGAAGTAGTAAAAATCAAAATAAAGTCACTGGTGTCAACCTCCAACAAAATTAAATAAGAACAAGAGATTATAAAAAAAAAGAGTTCTTGTGCATGGCTGCCTGTAACTGCTTTATCATGCATTCATAATCAATTAAGTCAAATCAAAAAAGGAGGTCCAGCCAAATGGAGAAAATGTTCCTAAAAGAGACATAGAGGTGACTGGAGCTGGAGTACATGAACACTACTTAAGCCCAGCAACCCAGGCCGTGGCCACGTGATGAGAACCTGTTGAGTCTGAAAGCCCAGACAGGCAAGGTAAGCAGTCTGGGAGGCTGGCCTGCGGCCTTGTTTCTCCTCTATTCTCTCGATGGAAAACTGACTCTGTATGCTGAATCTCCTCCAGGATATACAACTTGATCCCCAGACCTAATAGAAAGATGACCAGCCTTTTTTTTTTTTTTAAGATTTATTTATTCATTTATTTGAGAGGTAAATTTACAGACAGAGAGAGGGAGAGACAGAGAGAGAGGTTTTCCCTCCACTGGTTCACTCTCCAAATGGCCACAAGACCAGAACTGGGCCGATCTGAAGCCCGGAGCTTCCAGTAGGTCTCCCATATGGGTGCAGGGGCCGAAACACTTGGACCATCTTCCACTGCTCTCCCAGGCCATAGCAGAGAGCTGGATCAGAAAAGGAGCATCCGGGACTCGAACTGGTGCCCATTTGGGATGCGGGTGCTGCAGGTGGCAGCTTTACCCGCTACGCCACAGCTCTGGTCCCCAGCCTTTTTCTGTAGTAATGCCCCCCACATACAGAAGACCAAATAGTGTATCCAAAAATGAGAACCTAAATTATAACATGATCTTATAGTGACATTTGTTTTGCTATGAGGCACAGTGAGCAGGCAAAACCCCTCTTCTCAAACCAAACTAAGGGAGAGAGAAAAAGTTTTACTAAAGACTTCAAAATGTATAGGTAGGTTGGGTAAGGTGGTCATCAAGTCTGATCCTACCTAGAATGTAGCTCTACTCATGGCCACTGCCTCATCTCATGGGGGAGTGGACACTGTCAGAACATGCCTGTGATGACAGATTTCTCGCCGAGGCCTCCAAAGATTTGGGATGGGACTGAGCACCCCTTAGCTCACATCCTAAAAGCTGCCTCCTTGGTCTCCTTTACCAGGGGCTGGGAGGACAGGGGCAAGCTAGGCAACACGAGCAATGTCAAGATGGGTGCAGGCCAGTTAACTACAGCTTCATACTGTGACCCATGAGCAAGGAGAACCAACCAGGCCCATCTACCCCAAAACCACACCAGTTTTCCATGAGGAAAGCCGGGGCTTTGGGCAAACAGCTGAACGCTTAGATAGTTGGAGGGTTTGGGTTAACGGCTGAACTCTTAAGATAGCAGTGCAGCTTGGGAGAGTGTGGGCTGACGGCTGAGCTCCTAAGATAGCAGTGTGGCTGTAAGATGGCGTCGCTTCTCACAGTCCGGCAAAGTGGGGTCCAGAAATTCTAATGCACTCAGGGAAGTTCCCCTTGGGGACTCTACCAGCTATTTTATATTCTGTTTCCATACATATACTTTAAAAAAAAAAAGATCAATGGGAAAGGCTAATTCTTAGACCACAACAGGTCTTTTGGCTCTTGGTCTATCTCTCTAATTTTTTCCTCTATTTTGAATCTGCTTAGTTTTACTTATGTTAAGACAAAGACAAACTGAAACAAAAATAGAGCAATGCCAGCTAAAAAGTTTTTCTTACGGTATTTCAGCCAAGATAAGGGAAAACACTGTCAGATTAATAATCCTGCAATTTAAAGCAGCTCCATGGCAACCAGCATACCTAAGAATCCTTGTTTTGGGAAATGAGACTTTCGCTTGCCTTGCCCATAGTTAAGGTGGTGAGACGCTCTTGACTTTTTGACCTCAGGCCTTGGTCAAAATCTTGAGCAATAATCAAAGGTCTTTGGCTGCCACAGTGGCCAGGAAATAAAACCCTGGAACTTTTTTTTTAAAAAAGATTTATTTATTCATTTGAAAGTCAGAGTTACACAGAGAGAAGAGAGGTAGAGAGAGAGGTCTGCCATCCACTGGTTCACTCCCCAATTGGCCACAGTGACCAGAGCTGCACCAATCCGAAACCAGGAGCCAGGAGCTTCTTCTGGGTCTTCTGTGCAGGTGCAGGGGCCCAAGGACTTGGGCCATCTTCTACTGCTTTCCCAGGCCACAGCAGAGAGCTGGATCAGAAGTGGAGCAGCCGGGTCTCGGGTCTTGAACCGATGTCCATATGGGTTGCTGGCACGTCAGGCCAGGGCGTTAACCCGCTGCACCACAGCGCCGGCCCCAACCCTGCACCTTTTAAAGAACTGTTTCACAAAGTGATTCCCAGCCAGGTGGATGAGTTAAGCAAACAAAGCCAACACAGAGAAGAGACGCAATTTTGTTATTGGCTTTGTTGTTCCAGTCAGTCCCAGTGACAACGTAAACACGCCACAGTCAGCCCCAAAATCCACTTGAGACTGAAAAGAAGGAAAAAACAAAGCTGCTAGGGGAAAGGCTTTGCCTGATAATAAGACTTAAAGATGTCATGGGCCTGCAGGGTAAGCCACCACCTGCCACAGCTGGTTCAAGTTCCGGCTGCTCCACTTCCAATCCGGCTCCCTGCTAATGAGCCTAGGAAGGCAGTGGAGAATGGCCCAAGTGCTTGGACCCCTGCACCCACACGGAAGACCTAGATGGAATTCCGGGCTCCTAGCTTTGGCCAGGTCCAGTCCCAGCCAGCCATGGTCGCCATTTGAGGAGTGAACCAACAGATGGATTTCTCTTTCTCTCTGTCTCTCCCTCCCTCTCTAACTCTGCCTTTCAAATCAGTAAGTAAATATTTAAAAAAGAAAAAGAAAGATTAAAGTTTTGCCATATGAACAGGTAACCTTAACTTGTCCCATTGTGCCAGAAACAGAATTTGGTTCCAACCATCTTTTTATAAGTTGGTGATTTATATTACTATATTTCTCTGTCTCATGACTACATTTCTTTTCTTTTTTTTCTTAAGATTTTATTTACTGGGGATGGTGCTGTGGCATAGCAGGTAAAGCCACTGCCTGCAGCGCCAGCATCCCGGCTGCTCCACTTCTGACCCAGCTCTCTGCTATGGCCTGGGAAAGCAATAGAATATGGCTCAAGTCCTTGTGCCCCTACACCCACACGGGAGACCTGGAAGAAGCACCTGGCTCCTGGCTTTGGATCAGCACAGCTCTGGCTGTTTCAGCCATTTGAGGAGTGAACCAGCGGATGGAAAACCTCTCTCTCTCTCTCGCTCTCGCTCTCTAGCTCTCTCTGTAACTCTGCCTTTCAAATAAATCTTTTTTTTTTTTTTGACAAGCAGAGTGGACAGTGAGAGAGAGAGACAGAGAGAAAGGTCTTTCTTTTCCGTTGGTTCACCCCGCAATGGCCGCTGTGGCCGGCGCACCGCGCTGATCTGAAGGCAGGAGCCAGGTGCTTCTCCTGGTCTCCCATGCGGGTGCAGGGCCCAAGCACTTGGGCCATCCTCCACTGCACTCCCTGGCCACAGCAGAGAGCTGGCCTGGAAGAGGGGCAACCGGGACAGAATCTGGCTCCTCGACTGGGACTAGAACCTGGTGTGCCAGCGCTGCAGGCGGAGGATTAGCCTAGTGAGCCACGGCACTGGCCTAAAAAAAAAAAAAAAAAAAAAAAAAAAAAAAAAAAAAAGAACAGAAAAAGAAACTGAGCTCCTCTACAGCGCCTCACAGGCAGGTGGGAGATATTGCCAGCCCCCACCTCTTCCCTCAGCCTGCAGTGTGCGTGTGTGTGCGTGTGTATGCGTGTGTGTGTGTGTGTTTGAAGATTTTATTTATTTGAAAGGCAGAGTTACAGAGAGAAGGAGAGACAGAGAAGGATCTTTAAAGGAGGTACCTTTCTCTGAAGGGAGGAGAGAACTTCCTCTCTGATTATGGCCCTGTCTAAATAAGGTCAGAGTTTATAGACTCAAGAGGCTTCCGTAGCCTTGGCAGCTCATGACAAGCGCCTCAGGTGATTACTGGATAAGAGTGTCAGTTGTTAAATCGACAACAGGAGTCACTGTGCACTTGCTCCCCATGTAGGACCTCTGTCCTTAATGTGTTGTACTCTGAGAACTAACGGTACAACTAGTCTTCAAACAGTACTTTATACTTCGTGTGTCTGTGTGAGTGCACACTGTTGAAATCTTTACTTAATATAGAGTTGATCTTCTGCATATAAAGATAATTAAAGATGATTCTTAATGAAGAATGGGATGGGAGAGGGAGCAGGAGATGGGATGGTTTGCAGGTGGGAGGGTGGGTATGGGGGGAAGAACCGGTATAATCCAAAAGTTGTACTTTTGAAATTTATATTTATTAAATAAGAGCTTTCTATTAAAAAAGAGGAGTCTATCGTCTGCTAGTTCACTCCCCAAATAGCTGCAATGGCCAAAGTGAGGCCAATCCAAAGCCAGGAGCCAGGAGCTTCTTCCAGGTCTCCTACGCAGGTGCAGGGACACAAGGACTTGGGCCATGTTCTACTGCTTTCCCAGACCATAGCAGAGAGCTGGATCAGAAGTGGAGCAGCTGGGACTTGAACCGGTGCCCATATGGGATGCTGGCATTGCAGGCGGTGGCTTTACCCACTACACCACAGCGCCGGCACTGCAGATTTTTAATATAGAGATATCTTATAGAGAGAGGAACCAAAAGACTCTTCCAAGAGACTATTAGAGCTGATAAATGAATTAAGCAAAATTGCAGGATACAAAATCAACACATCCAAATCAGTAGTATTTTTATACACCAACACAATGTCATTGAGAAAGAACTAATAAGAATCCCTTGCTGGGGCCGGTGATGCGACTTGACCGGTAAAGCTGCCACTTGCAATGCTGGCATCCCATATGGGCACTGATTTGGGTCTGGTTGCTCCACTTCTGATCCAGCTCTCTGCTAATGCTCCTGGGAAAGCAGCAGAGGATGGCCCAAGTGCTTGGGCCCCCGCACCCACACGGGAGACCTGGATGAAACTCCTGAGGCCCAGCTCCTGGCTTCTGACCAACCCAGCTCTGGCCATTGTGGTCATTTTGGGAGTGAACCAGAGGATGGAAGATCTCTCTATCTGCCTTTCTTGCCCTCTGTAACCCTGCCTTTCATATAAATAAATAAATCTTTTTAAAAAGATCTCATAATAGCTACAAAAATTTTTAAATACCTTGGGATTTAACCAAGAATGTGAAAGACCTCTACAATGAAAATGACAAAACACCAGTGGAAGATATTGAAGAAGACACACAAAAAAGGCATCACATGTTCATAGGTTGGAAGAATAAATATTATCAAAATTTTCAAACTATCTAAATCTATTTACAAATTCAATGCTACCGCCATCAAAATACTAATGATATTCTTCATTGAATTAGAAAAAACAATCCTAAAATTCATATGGAAGGGGCTGGCCTTGTGGCATAGCAGGTTAAGCTGCCACCTGCAGGGCCAGCATCCTATATCACAAGTTTGAGTTCCGGCTGCTCCACTTACAATCCAGCTTCCTGCTAGTGTGCCTGGGAAAGCAACACAAGATGGCCCAAGTCCTTGGGTCCCTGCAGCCTTGTGGGAGACCTGGAAGAAGCTCCTGGCTTCAGACCAGTTCAGCTGTGGCCATCTAGGGAGTGAACCAGAGGATGGAAGATCTCTCTGTCTCTCTCTCTGTAACACTCCCTTTCAAATAGATAAATAAATCTTTTGAGAATAATTAACATGGAAACACAAAACCTTTGCAAATAGTCAAAGAAATGCTGAGCAACAGTAACAAAGCTAGAGGCATCACCATGCCTGATTTGAAGACACACTACAGGACTATTTTAACAACAGCCTGGTACTGGCATAAACATAGACATTTAGACCAACAGAACAGAGCAAGAAACAGCAGACGAAATCCACTATGATCAACTTACCTTTGACGAGGCACTGAAAACCCTCCCTGGAGAAATGACAGCCTCTTCAACAAATAGTGCTTAGAAAACTGGATTTCCACGAGTTGGAGCAAGGCCCCACTTTTCACCCCGTATAACAATCTGGTAAAGGGTTAATGTCCAGAATATCTAAGGAACTCACGAAGTTCAAGAACAACAAAGCAAGAAATGCAGTTAAGAAATGGGAAAAGGATTTAAATAGACATTCTTTCCAACACATGAAAAAATGCTCAATATTGCTAGTCACCAGGGATATGTAAATAAATACCGCAGTGAGGTATCATCTCACCCCAGCTAGGGTAGCTGTTGTGAGACAGATAAAACCTAACAAACCTTGGTGAACCCTACTATGCTGGGGTGGGAATGCAAATTAGTGCAGCCATTATGGAAACCAGTATGGAGACTCCTCCAATAACTGGAAGTCGGTCCACCATGTGACTTTACCCTCCCACTTCTGGGAAAGTCTTGTGACACAGTCAGCACAGGAGACAGGCCTGCTCTCCCAAGCTTACTGAAGACTCATGTACGAGAACAAAGGGACGAAAGCAATCTAGATGTGCATCAAAGGATGCATAAGGAAAATGTGGCATACATACCCAGTGGAATACTACTCAGCCATCAAAAAGAATGAAATCCTGATGCTTGCAACAAAAGGGCCAGAATTGGAGATCATTATGCCAAGTGAGGTGTGCGGGACTCACACAGAAAGACAAACACGATGCGTTGTCTCTCACGTGGAAGTAAACATATGTATTCAACGTGCATCCCATAATGATGGCCAGAGACTGACAACGATGCCACAGTGCTGTTGGGTGAAGATCATGGGCCAGAACAGAACGGTGGGGTAACTGCTGTCCATTATAAGGGAAGAGGAAGGACTAACAGGCTGGTATGCGTGGCTTATTCTGTCTGTGTCTGTTGAAATACTGCACCATACCCCATAAGTACAGGAGTATTTCATGCTCGTCCAAAATTTTAAAGATCAAAGATTTAAAAGCAATGTTTGTCATTGCATGCCGTTACAAGAGCACAACCGCCCTTGAATGTATGCAAACAACCACGTTTCCATGGAAAATCAAAACAGTCACGAGTGGTTTCTGAATTTTGGAGACATCAGAGTGGAGAAAAGTAAACACTGATGTTACTGTCTACAAAACTTGTTGGGAAAATAGGCTAAGAAAGAGAAATCCTTACATCCAGAAAACAGAAATAGTGAAGAACCAACACCATTTTAAATCAAATACAAGACTCCATAAACTTTACCAGCTCATTCCATCTCATATAAGTAACTCTCGCCTGGTTTGGTCTCCATGAATGATTTTATGACTTAAACAGCATACAATGGCTCAAAAACCTGGGTCCCCGTAACTCATGTAGGGGACCTGGATGGACTTCCATGAGGCTGTGGCCTGGCGGAACCCTGCCTGTTGCAATCACTTGGAGAGTGAACCAGTAAACAGGAGATCTCTCCCTCCGCCCATATCTGTGCTTCTGTTTCTCTGCTTTTCAAATGAAATGAAAATAGATTTTTTAATTAAAAAAAGTACATGACTCCGAATGCTTTTAGAGAGTCCACTCTGGAACAGCCATGGGAGAAATTCTGATCAGAGTTCAACAAGAAAGTGCAGCTGCTTTCGCTGCAAACAGTATTGAAGACGGTGGTCTGAACCGAGAGTGTCACACCAGGAGCCTCAGATTTGTGAATTTCAGACACTCTTTAGAGCATTCACACCAGTACCCAGACCTAGCTTCACTTCATCACGTGGCAAAGCTTCCTTGCACCCCATCACACCAAGTACGCGTGCTTAGTTCCTCATCTCCCACGGTGAGAGGCAGCTGGGGGAATGTCCAGGGACCCACTGGAAAATCTAAAATAAAAAAGATTGAGTTTAGAATTTTGACCCTCAGGGAAGAATGACAAAAATGCCGAAAGGCTTAAAACGTCTAATTAAGGATTCAGATCTTCATGAAGTAACAGTCACTCATCTAATCAGAGTGACTACAATAACTTCAAAAGCAGATGGAAGCAACATAATTCTTAAACTCCGGTCAGGTCAGTTTTACGAAGTAATAGAAAACCTAGAAGATCCCATCAGCACAGGAAATTATGCTGGGCCAGGTGCCTAAAGGTAAAGGAACGCCTCCCGCCCTATGGTCACTTCTCCTGGTGGGCAGCCCAGGGCCTAGCTGGTGGGCAGCCGTGGTGGGGGCGCTGGATCGCAATTGCACCTGCGGGCGTCTGGGCCGGGCTGCGCATGCGCATCCTACGCGGCAGAACACAAGTGCACAGACAGGACCTGCAGACAGGAGGGCGGGCGCCCTGGGAAGGTGAACACGCGGGACCCACACGGGACCGTCCACATCCACCGAGGACAAACGTTTCCAGCGTCAGACTTGTAAACTGGGATCCGGAGAGGAAAAAGCTCCTAGCAGGAAAACCTGCCTCCCCGAAACAGAATTAAAGCCTGGCTTCACATCAGTCGACTGAAGCTCAGTTTTTAGTAAAACTTGTCTTTTCTTCCTACTGATCGCCACGGCCGCACAGGGCGTGAGGCTCACAGGCTGCACGCCCGCTCCGACCCTGTGCGCTCTGCCCGCACCGTCTGGGCTGCCCGCTACCCCCTTCTTCCTGTTCCGGAGGAGCCCAGTCATCCCGCTTTCCGAGGAAGTCTTTGTTCTAGCTCACAGCATTCTTTCTCGTAGACAAACAGTCTCTCTCCCGTTTTAAACTTTCCTTACCCAAACCACGCGGTCACATTTATCGGCTCCTTTGCGTCTTTCCCTCTGGGTGCGTGTTCCTATCTGTCCTCTTGTCATTTCCTTTCTGCAAGTGACTTTTCGAAAGGGTGTTACAGTTTTTTTTTGACCGAGACACAATTACTTGGTTTTTAATACAAATATTTTGTTCAATTGCGTTCCTCAAAAACCTCTCCCACGTTGGTTTCCAGTGTACTTTGTGTCATGAGTTATATAGGTACAGTTTAACTCTCAGAACGCGAGGATGGAAGTGATGAGGTGTTTGTGACATGATCCACCATGTGTGAGTGTGCTATTTATTTCTTTATTTATCTGAGAGGTAGAGTTACAGACAGAGAGAGGGAGAGAGAGAGAGGTCCTCCATCCGTTGGTTCACTCCCCAAATGGCTGCAACAGCTGGAGCTGGGCTGATCCAAAGCCAGGAGCCAGGAGTTTCTTCTGGGTTTCCCAAGTGGGTGCAGGGACCCAAGCACTTGGGCCATCTTCCACTGCTTTCCCAGGCCACAGCAGAGAGCTGGATCGGAAGAGGAGCAGCCGGGACTCGAACTGGCGCCCATATGGGATGCCGGTGGCGCAAGGTGGAGGATTAACCTACTGCGCCACAGTGCCACCCCAACTGTATTTTATAATTTGTAAAGACATGTGCTCTCTAACAGAGCAAACATTTTTCAACATAGAATAGTAACTATTAATATACTCAAATATATTGTCTTTTTGGTAGAATTCTGTAAGCCAAGAGTACTTGAATTTATTACGAAGCAATCAATGCCTCAATATTTCACTTACTCAGGAATGACTGAGATATTTTGTATGTATTACCTAATTTATGATTATAAATTTAAATTTTAATTGAATACATATACATATTTATCCTTTTTACCTTCTCCTAATTTGCTTCATTCTAACCATGAACACTAGATCGCGGATGAGTACGGAGGTATTAGGCAAGCGAAGTCATCATTTCAAGTTACTTCTTGGCCAAAGCAAAACGCGGAGAGTGCAAATGCTGAGGCGAGACACAGAAGCCCGGAGCTCCCGAGGCAGACTTGTCCTCAGTCACAGTCACTTGTCCTAGGTCACAGTCACGCTCTCTTGCCCTCTCACCTCTCAGGAACACAGGCACCCCTTCCTGGCCAGTAGGCCCAGCCAGAGCACAGGCTAGCAACTCTAATTTGCTTCCTAACAAATTTAAAACAATATTTGCAGAAAATTTTACTTAAGGAAGGTGAATTAGAAGGTTTTTGGGCTAACTATTATAATCTTTTTTAAAAGATTTATTTATTTATTTGAAAGGCAGATTTACAGAGAGGCAGAGGAAGAGGCAGAGAGACAGAGAGAGAGAGGAGAGAGTCTTCCACCCGCTGGTTCACTCCCTAGATGGCCGCAACGGCCAGAGCTGAGCCAGTCCGAAGCCAGGAGCCAGGAGCTTCTTCAGGTCTCCCACATGGGTGCAGGGGCTCAAGGACTCAGGCCGTCTTCACTGCTTTCCCAGGCCATAGCAGAGAGCTGGATTGGAAGTGGAGCAGCCGGGACATGAACCGGCGCCCATATGGGATGCTGGCACTGCAGGCGGCAGCCTTACCTGGTATGCCACAGCGCTGGCCAAATTACTATAATCTTATCACTTTTAACTTACAGAAAGGCAATCTGAGTAGAATTCCATGAGCAATTTCACCACACAGACACAGCAGACAACATGCACAGGAGGAAAAACGCCTGTCTAGACAAAAATTGTATCGCTTTCCTTTTATTTTATTTATTTATTTTTATTTTTTGACAGGCAGAGTGGACAGTGAGAGAGAGAGACAGAGAGAAAGGTCTTCCTTTGCCGTTGGTTCACCCTCCAATGGCCGCCGTGGCCGGCGCGCTGCGGCCGGCGCACCGTGCTGATCCGATGGCAGGAGCCAGGAGCTAGGTGCTTTTCCTGGTCTCCCATGGGGTGCAGGGCCCAAGCACCTGGGCCATCCTCCACTGCCCTCCCGGGCCACAGCAGAGAGCTGGCCTGGAAGAGGGGCAACCGGGACAGAATCCGGCGCCCCAACCGGGACTAGAACCCGGTGTGCCGGCGCCGCAAGGCGGAGGATTAGCCTAGTGAGCCGCGGCGCCGGCCTCAGTTTCCTTTTAGAATTTTAGTTATGAGACAGAAAAGGGGGGTAATATAAAAACAGCAGTTTATAAAGAATGATTGAAATCAAATTATGTCTTTTGACAACATGAGACGTTTTTGACAAAAAGGTTCCCTGATTTTAGGGCTGCACTTGAAGACTCACCCACCCTGACAGGTGCTGTTTGTAGGCTGTGAGCCACATTTTCAAGGAAGCCAGTTCACACAGCAGCTAGATTTTCAAGGCTTTTTCACTCTCCACCTGCACTATTTCTGCCAGGTTTTTCAATCTCAAATGAGTTCAGGGCTCACTCTTACAGGTTTTCATTTTCGCCAGGACTGGCTGGAGCCACCACCCTCCCACCAACCTTGACTTTGATAACAAAATCCTTTCTTTCTTTCTTTCTTTCTTTCTTTCTTTCTTTCTTTCTTTCTTTCTTTCTTTCTTTCTTTCTTTGACAGGCAGAGTTAGTGAGAGAGAGATAGAGAGAGAAAGGTCTTCCTTCTGTTGGTTCACCCCCCAAACGGCTGCGCGCTGTGCCGATCCAAATCCAGGAGCCAGGTGCTTCCTCCTGGTCTCCCATGTGGGTGCAGGGCCCAAGGACATGGGCCATCCTCCACTGCCTTCCCGGGCCACAGCAGAGAGCTGGCCTGGAAGAGGAGCAACTGGGGCAGAACTGGCGCCCCAACTGGGACTAGAACCCGGTGTGCCGGCGCCACAGGCAGAGGACTAGCCCAGTGAGCCGCGGCGCCGGCCACAAAATCCTTTCTTTGGTTTACTGGTCTGGCTTGTTTGATGGATCAGTGCAGGTGGGAACATTTTCCAAAATGGTTTCAAAGGTGATTTGCGATTGCTCTTGGTGCTTCCTGGCTCATGCAGTAGACAAAGCTGAGTTTGAGGCCAGACAGCTCTGTTATGGCTCAAGATTTTGATCAAGTCATGGGGGGTGGTGAAAAAGGCAGACGTGTTCACACCCTAAGCCACTCTCAGCCAGGTAAGGCCACATTTTTGTTTTCAAAGTGGATGACTTTTAGGGTCCAGGTTGCCGTTGAGTAAGTCTACATTGCAAAACCCCTTGACAATTTTCTGTTCCTCCCTTGGCAGAAATACCAAAAGCCAAGCTTTTAAACAAACTTTGCCCCATTTTTGTTTCAATTATCTATTGTAATATAAAGCTAAGGAGATGCAACATAGATACACCAAGAGCTAAAAATTTTTAAATGTTAACTCTTTAATTGCAGTTTAAGATTTTGCTTTTCCAATTGATTCAGAAAATGCATGAAATATGCATGAACATGGACCAAATAGAGCCATTACCTCTGGGTCTGGGTCTCCAAGGTAAACTTCTTTCATGCTTTAGAATTTTAGTTCATTTCTTATCTATCTCTGGAGAGCAAAGAACATTCTAGAAGCCCTAACGAGGAATGTTAAGGTGTTGGACAAAGCACTTTGCTCCAGCACGTGTATCTGGCACAGGGATCTCTTGTGCGTGGTGCACAGCCCTTGTGCAAGGCTGTGGTTCTGACAGTGAATACTTCCATTCTATTGATACTTCTATTCAGTGACTACTTCTTCTCAGGAATGCATGCATTAGTTAGGCCTTGATGAGAGTGACTACATTTTGATTCTGACAACTTCCATATAGCCCAGGAGGCCAACAGGAGGTGCGCTGGCATGCAGAAGGGAGAGGATACTTGTGCCCCATGCTAGCTGCAGAAAGCTGGACCCCAGCGCTTCACCCCCACAGCCCCCTGCATTCTCAAGGAAGCCCCTGCAGGAGGCACCCACCTCACGGCCATTTACAGAGAGCACCAGGTGCTAGGGTGGTGGCGTAGAGGGGTTAGCGCAGAGCCGCCTGGCCCCTGAGCCTGCCTTTTTCACTCCCGCGCTGTACTGTGTTCTACCACTTTGTCCTGCCCAACAGCAGCCCACAGAGCAGAGTGCCCCTGCTACCCAACCCACACCCAGACACACAAGGTTTGCTGGGGAACTGCTTTATTCAGAAGAGGGTGGAGCTCTGAGTGCTAAGCAGGGAGTGGCCTTGGAGGAGAGTGCGGGACCTGGGGAGATGCCCAGCTGCCCAAGGAAGCAGGGAAAGGGGCCCGGTCAGACCCACCCCAGGCAGGCACTTCTTGTCTTGGGTGGGCACAGAAGGGCTCCTGCCTTGTCTCCAGGGTGGGACAGGAGTGTTTTCCCCAGGACCAGGTCTTGTGGGCGAGGGTGGGAGTGGGTGTGAGACAAGGAAATTCAGCACGGGGCAGCAGGTGTCCAGGGCCCGTCAGCAAGTCTGCTTGACTTGGGAGCAGCGGCTGTTGGAATAGTACTCGTACTTCTTGTTATAGGTATTCTGATTGGCAGCAAAGCAGTAGGCAGCGGTCCTGTCGCATTGACACAGCTGACTCCGGCAGTAGTCTGTGTCTTCTGCAATCACAAGGAAATAAACACGGGACAGGGGGTCATGGGGGTCCGCAGCTTGCTGTGGGGTGCAGCATGGACCCTAGGCCTCCAAAGCTTCCAGGGTCAGACCAACACCCACACGGGAGATCCTCTGATGGAGGGGGAGACAGAATTCCTGCTTTCAGGACGTGAGCTCCCAGCAGTCACGCACTGGGAGTCTTCACAGGTCTTCCTAAAAATCATCCTCATTTCCTCTTAGCAGACATGTAACAGGGGCAAGGTCCCACCCCTCGGAGTTGCAAGTGGACTGTGAATGGTTGGGTTGGAAATGAACCCTCTATTCCTTGGTTATATTTGGTCTTTTAGGATCATGTGACCTGGTGCTGACCAATGAACCACTGAGGGAAGGCCGGTGAGGACTTCTGGGAAGGAGTCACTTCCTGCCTCCACACAGAGCTGAGCAGTGGGAGAGCCGCCCGAGAGGGTGGGGCCGCTGTGCTGGAGCCCCAGCCGCTGCCTGCACGGCCCTGCGTGGATGCTGCCAGGACAGCAGAGCCCAGGGCTGGGGAAGCCTGGGTCCCGGATGCTGGGGCTGAGAAGCTGCCCCAGGCCCGGCCCTGCCTCCCCCAGAATCCTTACACGGCAGTCGGCCGCGCCGCATTCCCAGCCACTGTCAGTCGGCACCTGCTGCTTGGGACCTGCCCGCAGGGAGAGGCCATGGTGGAGAGAGAGCTCCTGACCCTCCAGGACTCGGGGTGTGGGCGCAGGCCACGGTCTCCCGCCCAGCCTGGATCCCCTGTGCGGGACCCCAGCACCCTCCCTGCAGCCCCAGCTCTCTGCTCCCTGCAGCGCCAGGCTCTCCACTCAGAGTCTCCACTGCCGGTCCCGTCCTCGCGTTCTCCCACTGCCCGGCCGGCTCTCCTCTGCCTTGGTCGTCACGCTGCCTGGAGAGCTCCCTGTGCCCCCGGGGGCCTGCCTGCCTCTCGGTCCGAGCAGCGCTGTTGGCCTCGTCATGGCCGCCCCCCTCTCCAGTGGGTGTTGTCAGTCATCTCCTCACTGACACCTGGACCTGCTCACCCACCTGGCCTCATCTCTGGGTGCCCATCCCCCTCTGTCTCCTTCCTGGGCCTTGAACCACCCAGTGGGGGAGCGCCAGACCCCCTGCAGCTCCCTGCTGCTGCCTCTGAGTGTGGCCCAGGCCAGCGCCCCCCACCAGCTGCAAGTCCCCCCCACCTGCCCCTGTGCACTGATAGAACTGCCCCTCCCCACACTCCACCCTGGCTCCTGCCACCCTCATCTCCGTGGTGCCCCCACTGTCACAGACCAGGCGCTTCCCACCCCACCCCTACCCAGGCCATCGCCACACTGGGCTGGCGCTGCCTCAAATGCATCTTGGTTTCATTCTCCACCCCTTCCCCCCTCCCGACCCCCACCTGCTCTCAGCGGTTGTCTGCTCTATGCCCTGCCCCCTCACTCCTCCCCTTCCTGTCTCATCCACCCTGCAGGCGGGGCCAGTCCTGAAGTGCAGGTGACCCTCACTCCTGTGCGCACCTGCTCCCTGCTGCTCTGGGACAAACTCCAGATGCCTCCTGGGCTCGGGGCCTGGCTTGCCTCAGCCCCTTCCTCCCTCCCCAGCGTCACTGCTCCCCACTCCCCCTCCTGCTCAGTCTCCCTGGGCAGCACAGGGTGGCGTCTGCACCCACTCTGGTCCCTCATGTCCGCGCTGTGATCTCTCCTTGCCATGCCCGCAGTGCCCCTCCCTGGCTGTCTGCAGCATGGCTCCAGGCCAGCTGAGACGGTGCTGCTCTCCGGGGCTGACCTTAAGCGTCTGGCCCTGGTTTGAGCGCTTCCTCCCTTCCGGAGTGTTTCATGTGTACTGTTCTCATTTTCCTTCCCACTCATCTCGGAGCCTCTTTTGCAGGGACCATGTCCCTTTGTGTCTGTCTGCGGCGCCCAGCACACCGTGCGCTCAGTGAACCCATGGGAGAAGCCTGGCAGCGGTGCGGCCCTCACTCACCGCAGGTGATGGTGTTCCCGCTGAGGCTGTAGTGGTAGTTCAGGAGTTTGGTGCCACAGCCACTGTTCTCCAGGCGGGTGTAGCAACAGTCATGGGTAGCACAGCACCTGGGGAGGAACACATCCTGTTGGGGGGCTTCCCACAGCTGCAGGGGACCTGGTGCCCTGTGGTGTCACCCCCTGGATCCCGGGGAGACACTCAGTGGCTCTGGAATCATCTAGAGCAGAAGTCTAACACCTTGGCAGCTTTTCCGGCTGGCACCTCCTGGGACCCCTGAGCGCGGGCAGCACCAGCCCTGCTGGGGCCGGAAGTCAGCGGAGGGAAGGGAGGGCTGGGGGCCTCACCGATCTGTCGCGTCCAGGGGGGTCCCTGTGCCACCCAGGCCGCAGTAGCAGCCGTAGAAGCCGTAAGTGGTTGAAGGTTCTTTTCCCGTCGTGAACTTGATCATTTTCCGGAAATTCAGAAGATTCCCATGGGCCTCCCACAAGCCTGAAAAGAAATTAAGAAATGGCCTGGGCATGGGGCACGGGGCCCTGTGGCCTCCTCCTCTGTTACTCTCCAAACTTCCTGCCCCAACCCCTAAGTGTCTACTCCTCCCCCTGACAGAGGACAGCAGCAATGGGTGGGAAAACGGGTCTGGGGTGTTTCCCTCCCTGGGCTGCCCCACGTCTGCTGAGGTCAGGTTCAACACTCACCAAAGGCCATGATCATTGCCAACAGCAGCAGGGCCTTCATGACGAGAGTCCTGTGAGGGACAAGTGCGCATGGATTGGCCTGCACCGCTCTCCTAGGAGGCCTCAGCTTCTGCCGTGGCCCCTGCTCTCCGCCCAACCCACCAACCCCAGAGAGCATACACATGCTCCTCCCCCTCCAAAGCCATGTGCAGGGTGGCCCCCTCTGTCCTCAGGGAAGACACATGGAGTGACTTCCAACGCTGTACACACACTCCGCCTCCTGACCCTTCCCAGCTCTGGGGATCAGTGTCATCCACGCGAGTCCCTCAGCCCCCTGGAGACCCTATACGATAGGCTGACGACTGAAAACCCTTAGTGGGTTGGAACCCCAGTTCATTCCAGAAAAGCAGGAGGTTCCTGTGGTCAGAGGTTGCGTCTCCCATTGGATGTAGCTTGCGTGTCTGCACGTGGGAGTCAAGGCTTGGAAACTTCCAGAATACTTCACTTCAGTGCTAAGCAGCATCCTATCCTGCTAGATGCTCCCACCCTGTTCACACATGCTCATGCACACTTGCACACACACACGCATGCCTGCACACACACATGCTTGAGCTGGTGCAAACTCACTCTCCTTCAGTAGCTCACGCATGCACACACACACTCCCACACTCACTCTCCCATGCACACCACATTATGCATGGGCTTTCTTGTGCCCATGTATCAACACATGCTTACACACACATGCACACACACTCACAAACAACACAAATGTTCTTAAAGTCAGCCAAAGGCCAGGAGTTCTCCTGCTCTTTTTTTTTTTTTGACAGGCAGAGTTAGACAGTGAGAGAGAGACAGAGAGAAAGGTCTTCCTTCCGTTGGTTCACCCCCCAAATGGCCGCTACAGCCGGCACGCTGTGCCGATCCAAAGCCAGAAGCCAGGTGCTTCTCCTAGTCTCCCATGCAGGTGCAGGGCCCAAGCACCTGGGCCATCCTCCACTGCACTCCCGGGCCACGGCAGAGAGCTGGACTGGAAGAGGAGCAACCGGCGCCCCAACCGGGACTAGAACCCAGAGTGCTGATGTCGCAGGCGGAGGATTAGCCTAGTGAGCCGCGGCGCCGGCTTTCTCCTGCTCTTGACTAGGCTTCATTTCTGGGTACTTACCTCTGGAGGATGCTGGAGTTGCTATTTTATTTCCGTGTGACTCTCTGGTTTTTTTTCTGAGTTCCAGCTCCCTTTAAGTAGCTGCTCCGTCTAGGACGCTGGGTGTGGGTGAGGTAGCGGATGGGGATGGGTGTTGTCCACTGGTGGACTCCGTGATTGGCTCACCCATGCCTCTAAGTAATCCCCTGTCTTCCCCTCATCAGCTGGCAAAACAGAGTTGCAGGCTGAGACCTTACGTGTCACGAGCTGGCGCCAGAATAAATTTCAGGTCATCTCGAAGCCGAAAGGCTCAGCTTATAACTCAGTAAATTTCCGCTACTGGCTTTGAGTGTGACCACCGGGCAGTGCTTCTCTGCGGCCACTCTCAAGGTGACAAGGTCCTTCTGTGGTGGCAGGCTGTGGACTCGTGAACAGACAAGGGGGCCCTTTGCTGAGGGAGCATCACTCAGTGGGCCATCTGGGAACAGGGAAGAGGTTGTTCGTACTCTTCATTCAGTCTCTCAGTCATTCGTTCAAAGGAAGTACACCCAGAGCCCCTACAAACCAGGACACCTGCGGGGCCATCCCCAGGCCTGCCCCTAGGGAATCCACAGCCCGGAAGAGAATGGTAGTTGGTCTATCCTAAGAGCCAGCCAGGGCCTGGTGTTGTGGGGTAGAAGGTAAAGTCATTGCCTGCAATGCTGGCATCCCATATGGGTGCCGGTTCGAGTCCTGGCTACTCCACTTCTGATCTAGCTCCCTACTAATGGTCTGGGAAAACAGTGGAGGATGGCCCCAGTGCTTGGGCCCCTGCACCCACATGGGAGACCTGGAAGAAGCTCCTAGCTTCTGGCTTCCATCTGGCCCAGTCCTAGCCATTGTGGCCATTTGGCGAGTGAACCAGGAGATGGAAGAGCCTCTCTCTCGCTCTCTCTCTCTCCCTCTCTTCATATCTCCCCCCCCCCTGTAATTCTGTCCTGCAAATAAATAACAAATCTTAAAAAGAGAGCCATCCAGGAAGCTTCCCTCTCGGAAGGGGAATTCACTTCAGTGCTAGTGTTATGGGTTGACTTGGGTTCCCTTCCTGTGTTCAAGTCCTCATCCCCATGACCTCAGAAAGTGAATTCTCTGGAAATAGGCCATTGCACAGGCAGGCAAGTCAAGGCCATTGGGGTGGGCCCCAATCCAACCCGACTGGGGTTCTCTGTGAGGACACAGACACACGCACTGAGGGAGGAGGACGGGCGGAGACGAAGGCGGAGATGGGCAACGCTGCTGCAAGCCCAGGAAGAGCTGCGAAGGCCACACAGCCGGCAGCAGCCGGGGCAGAGCCTGGAGCAGCTTCGGATGAGACCACCCTAGCTTGTACCTTTGACCTCCACAGCTGCGAGACCATCAGCTTCCATCGCTTCAGCCCGCAGCTGGTGGAATGCAACACCCAGCAGAAAACCAGGGTGAGCAAGCTCAGCCTCAGAATCTGGGAGCCTCCCTCCCTGCCCTTCTGCTCTCCCCTCCTGGAGCTGTGGGTTTCATGCCTGAGCAAGGGTGCAGAGGGCTCAGCCCGGGGCTAGACCAGCCCCGCTGGCTAAACACCTCACCTGTAGCATCTGTAGCTACGATAGGCAGAACACCCTTCCTGCCACAGATCCTGGAGCCCCAGGCCAGTATTGGGTCTAGGACTCAGGGGATAGCATTTTTCCAACACACAGGGACCCTGGGAACCTCAGCCAGGAGTTCTCCATTTCACCCCTTTTCAGGATTTTTCAAAAACAATCTCTGGCAGGTTTTATTAAAGGAAAATTTTGCCTGGTTGACTTTCCTCCATCTGTTCTGCCATGCTTCCAATGCTGTCAACATCTCCTGGATCAGTGATCACCAGGGTGCACACTCTGTAGCATTTTCCACACGTGGTGCCAGCTCTGTGTCATTGTCACCGTCCTGATGAACATTGGTGTTGGCCACCATGGCGTGGTCCTCCATGTCGGACAGCCTCAGAGCTGGGCAGCTGTTGGCGAGGGTGACTTTTCCATTTGCCTTGTATGATGGGCTTTGGCGTTGGCTTGTGACAGCTCACACGGCCCATGTTTCATAGCATATGGAAGGCTGGAGTTGATTGACACCAGCGACTTTGTGGCCATCTGCTCTGTGACCACCGACTTCCCATGATAGGTGTGAGGCAGCCCCCAACCCACAGCAGTGGTAGAGATGGCCGAGGAGCAAGATGGACTTCAGGGATTTTTTTTTCCAGGATATTCCTCAATATGAGTTTGCATGATATGTTCCTATGATTGGATTGAGGGAAGACAATTTTTTAGCAATATCACAGAAATGATACGTGCGCTTCTCAGGGATCTTATCAATGGCCCATGATCATGATAAGTCTTGTTACTGCTGAGGTTGACCTCGATCACTTGGTGAAGGTGGTATATACCAGGTTTTCTTTTTTTAAGATTTATTTATTTATTTGAAAGGCAGAGTTATAGAGAGAGAGAGAGAGAGAGAGAGAGAGAGAGAGATTCTCCATCTGCTGGTTCACTCCCCAGATGGCTGCAATGGCCAGAGCTGGGCCAATCAGAAGCCAATGAGTTTCTCATTGGTTCTTGCTGAGATTCATTTGCATGAATGAGCAGACGCCTACGTATTTTCTTTTACTTTTTTTCTCCTGTGGAGGGGAACCCTTGGGCTGTTTGGGTACTTACAGCATCATCTTCAGACCATGCAAAAGTATCCACTTCAAGAGTAGCCTGCTATAAATGTATTGAATTTGGAGTTCCACCTGTGGGCAAGGCAAGATGATTTTGCCAGCTTAATATGGTCCACGGGCTGGGCGGTCCCCACCCCTGCTGGACACCCTCTCAGTTTGTGTTGTTCACCACACAGCTTTGCTTCTGATATGAAGTGATTTCCAACAGATAGGAATCTGCCTCTCTCTCTTTTACTGCTCTCTTTTTACTCTCCTTTTACTCTTTTTACTCTCTTTTTACTGCTCCTTTGCATGGATGGACCGTCATTTCTCAACCGTTCTCCCAGGGATTGGCATTTGGGTCGTTCCCAACATTTTGCGATGACAGTGCTTCAGTGGGCGACCTTGAACATGGCACATGTGTCTCCTGGAAGGAGTCCTAGCAGTAGGATTAGTGGGTCAAAGGGAAGTACATGTGTAGTTTTGTCCGGGACTGCCCAATTCCTTCCTCGAATGGTTGAACTAGTTTGTTTTCCTGTGACCAGTATGAGAATGCCTGCTCCTCCATGCCATGCCAACAGAAGATTTTGCTAGACTTTTAATGTTGCATGTGTTCTTATAAATAAAACAGCACTGTTACCTCAACAGGTGTTTGTTGAAGACCTACTCAATAATCCAGGCAATTCAAGTACGATATGGGGGAGACGGTGGTGAGCAAAAGAGAAACAGTGTCTCCTCTGATGCCATTTCAGCCTAGCAGTGGAGACCAGCATCACTCCTATAATCACCCACACACATACACACACAGACACACACACACAGAGACACACACAGACACACACATACATACACACACACACAGCTACACAAGATTGTGTCCTGCCATCCTATGTTGGGTTGATCTGGGAACTTTGTCTCTCCTTCCCTTGTCTAGTTCTGGGTTAGCAAGAGCCAACAGGTGAATTCTAGAGGGGAGAAGGAAGCCAGGGACCCTCATTCTCTGCACTTCCTCATGGTCAGGGTCCCAGCAGGGCGGGTACTCAGATGTCTCAGGGCTCGTCCTCATATACTTTGCTTCCAGCTTTTCCTTCTGATCACCGACAGCAGCCCTGGCCCAGAACCTGGTTTTGGCTGCAGAACTTAGAGGTGGAGGTGCAGCGGGATGACAGCTCCCCGTGATCTCTCCAGAAGCCCCTGTGCCACCTCACGTAGGCAGTTAGAGAACATTGTTCAGATCTCCTTGGAAGCTCCAACTCACCCTCTGCCCCGTGGGTTAGGCGGCCTTGCAGGAACTCTTCTCCCATCCTCTAACTCCCTCTTTCTTTTGAGCTGTGGCATCCTCAGCTCCTCCGAAACACATCCGAGGTCTGTTTCCCACAATGCATCACTCATCCTTCCGAGCTCGGAGCATCAGAGCTTTCCCAACAGAACGCTGACTGCTGTGCGACACAGAGCGCTCAAGCACTCCAGGTGCAGCGGTTTCCCGAGGGAGCTGGCCTTCTCAGGTGGGGAGAGTTAGCTGGAGGAGTTGGCGAGGTGAGCCGCTTCGCAGGTGAGCTCCCGCAGCAGTGACCTGGCCTCCTGCTGCTTCCCTTGCTTCGCAGAGGCTGGCAGACGGAACGCTGCGCCTCCTTCTCCGTCTCTCCAGTGAAGTTCACAGTCAACTCGAGCTGAGAGTACAGAGGCCTACACAGCCACCACCTCGACCCCAACACACCGCTTCTCCACCACCAACACCCTGAACCAGATTCGTTACAACCAGCCAAGCAACATCGACATGTGGCCATCACACAAAGCCCGCGGCCAACACAAGGAGCTGTGCTCTCGGGGTCTGATGACACCTTCCAGCTTCAGAGAATCACACAAGGACGTTTCCTAACGGGCTGGTGTAATCTTGTCACCTCATTGTGCTGTAGGACACTAGAACTTCTTATTTTTTTTAAAGACATTTATTTATTTCAAAGGCAGAGTTACAGAGACACAGGAAGAGAGAGGGAGGAGAGAGAGAGAGAGAGAGGTTTTCCATCAGCTGGTTCACTCCCCAAATGACTGCAATTGGAGCTGAGCCAATCTGAAGCCAGGAGCCAGGTGCTTCTTCCAGGTCTCCCAGGTGGGTGTAGGGACCCAAACACTTGGGCCATCTTCCACTGCTTTCCTAGACCACAGCAGAGAGCTGGATAGGAAGTGGAGCAGCTGGGTCTTGAACTGGCACCCATAATGGATGCTGGCACTGCAGGAGGCAGCTTCCCCTGCTACACCACAGCACCGGCCCCACTAAAACTTATTCTATCTAACCATGTTTTGGTTTCCGTTGTCTAACCTCTCTCTATCCTCTTTCTTCCTCTTCCCCACTCTCTAGTAATCACTCTGCTACACTCAGAGTGCTTTTTTTTTGTAATTTCCACATGAGAGAGAACATGTACTATTTGTTTTTCTAAGTCTGATTTATGTCACTTAACATTATATTCTCCAATTCTATCCATTGTTCCATCCATTCTGCTACACATGATAGACTATAATTCTTTTTGTGGCTGAAGAATAGTTCATTGTGTATAGATGGCAATTTTCCTTGTCCATTCATCTGTCAGCGGGTATCTAGGTTGATTCCATATCTCAGCAATTGTGACTGGTGCAGCAGTAAATGTGAAGCGCAGGTATCTCTTCGATACACTGATTTTGTTTCCTTTGGATGCATACGCACAGGTGGGACAGCTGGATCATGTGGGAGGCCTATTGTTAGCTTTTTAAAAAAATTTTTTTTTGACAGGCAGAGTTAGTGAGAGAGAGACAGAGAGAAAGGTCTTCCTTCCGTTGGTTCACCCCCCAAATGGCCGCTACGGCCAGCGCTGCACCGATCCGAAGCCAGGAGCCGGGTACTTCTTCCTGGTCTCCCATGCGGGTGCAAGGCCCAAGCACTTGGGCCATCCTCCACTGCCTTCCCGGGCCACAGCAGAGAGCTGGCCTGGAAGAGGAGCAACCGGGACAGAACCGGCGCCCCAACTGGGACTGGAACCCGGGGTGCCGGCGCCGCAGGTGGAGGATTAGCCTAGTGAGCCGCAGTGCCGGCCATTTTTAGCGTTTTAAGGAACCTCCATCCTTCTCTCCATAAGGGCTGCACTCATTCCCATTCCCCCCGGCCGAGGTATGAAAGTCCCCTTTCCTCCACACCCTCACTAACGTGTTATTTTTATTAACAATAACTGTGCATCTTTTGGGGGCACAGCCTGACATTTCAATCCGTGTTCATAATGTGTGCAATCAGCATTTCCCCTCCTTAATGTCACCTTTATTACTGGAGGCGTGGAGTTCCTTCCTCTCCTCTATTTGTTCATGAAGCATATGGGGGGTTGCTGCGAACCATAGTCACCCCACTGCGCTGTGTCTCCCTAGGAGCTTAATTTAACCCTTCCGTCTGAATCCGGCTCCGCTCTTGTCATCCAGTTTCCCTCTTCCACTACTCCTATACCAGTCTCCAGTAATTGCTATTCTATGTTCAGATTGAGGTTTTTTTTTTAATATTTATTTTTATTTATTGGAAAGGCACAGTTAGAGAGTGGGGGTAGAAGCGAAGAGACAGAGAGAGCGTCCAATCTGCTGGTTCACTCCCCAAATGGCCACAGTGGCTAGGGCCAGGCCAGGCCAGAGCCAGGAGCTTCTTCTGCATCTCTCAAGAGGGTGTAGGGGCCCAAGCACTCGGGCCATCCTTTGCTGCTTTCCCAGGCACATTAGCAGGGAGCTGGATCAGCAGTGGAGCAGCTGGGACTCAAACTGCACACATATGGGATGCTGGCATCGCAGGCGGTGGCTTTACTCACTGTACCAAAAGGCCAGCCCCCAGACTGAGGTTTTTTTAAGCTTCCACATATGAGGGTGAACAAACAGCACTTGTCTATCTGTGTCTGGCCTATTTCACTTAACATACTATCCTCTAGCTTCATCCATTTTGCTGAAAATGAGAGGATTTCATTCTTTTAATGGCCAAAAATTACTCCATTATGTATATGTACCATATGTTGTTTATCCATTCATCTTTTGATGGGAATTTTGGTTGATTCCACATTTTTTAAAGATTTTATTTGAGAGAGAGAGTTACAGTGAGAGAGAGAGAGAGAGAGCCAGAGAGAGAGAGAGAGGAGAGAGAAAGGTCTTCCATCTGCTGGTTCACTCCCCAAATGGCCACAACGGCTGGAGTTGCGTCAATCTGCAGCCAGGAGCCAGGAGCTTTTTCAGGGTCTCCCACGTGGGTGCAGGGGCCCAAGGACTTGGGCCATCTTCCACTGCTTTCCCAAGCCACACAGAGAACTGGATCAAAAGTGGAGCAGCTGGGACTTGAACCGGTGCCCATATGGGATGCCGGCACTGCAGACAGCGGCTTTACCTGCTAGGCCACAGCACCGGCCCCTTGGTAGATTTTGTGTGTCCAAAACTGTTCATTTCCTTGAGGTTTTCCTGTTAGTTGGCGCGTAGTTCTTCATAACAGTCCCAAATGATCTTCCTATTCCTATGGGGTCAGTTGCAATGTCTCTCTTTCCATCTCTGATTGTATTCATTTGAGTCTTGCATTTTTCTTTTTGTTTCGTCTAACTAAATAAATGTCTACTTTGCTTATCTTCAAAAAGAACCAAATAGTCATTTCATTGATCTTTTATATTGTTTTTTTTTTTTCCTTCTTTTTAAAGATTTATTTATTTATTGGGGCCAGCTTTATTGTGTAGCTGGTAAAGCCATCCCACATGGGTGCTAGTTCATGTCCCGGGTGCTTCTCTTCCAATCCAGCTCTCTGCTATGGCCTGAGAAAGCAGCAGAAGATGGCCCAAGTACTTCGGCCCCTACACCCACATAGGAGACATGGAAGATGCTCCTGGCTCGTGGCTCCTGGCTTCAGATTGGCCCAGCTGTGGCCATTGTGGCCATTTGAGGAGTGAACTAATGCGTGGAAGATCTCTCTCTTTATCTCTCCCTCTCTCTGTAACTCTGCCTTTGAAATTTTATTTATTTGAATCACAACCCAGTGGTTCACACCCCAAATGGCCTCAACGGCAGGGCTGGGCCAGGCCAAAGCTAAGAGCTGAGAACTCCATCAGGGTTTCCCACCTGGGTGCAGGGGCCCAAGCACTTGAACCGCATTTTGTTGCTTTCCCAGGCGCTAAAGCAGGGAACTGAATTGGAACTAGCATATGGGATGCCAGTGTGCAGGCAACTTAACGCCCTGTGCCACCACGCCAGTCCTTTATATTGTTTTTTATCCTCTATTTCATTTATTTTTGCTCTGGATCTTTGTTATTTATTTCCTTTATCCAGATATCCCAAATTCAGACATCCTTTTCTCTGTATGACTTAGGTTTCAAACTGTAATTTTATTTGACTTATTGAGTTCTTCATTTCCAAAGCATTTGCTTGCTTTTCTTTCAAGCTCCTTATCTCTTTGCTAAATTCCTTTCTCATATCATGTATAGTTTTCCTGATTTTCTTTTTTTAAAAAGATTTATTTTATTTATTTGAAAGACAGAGTTACAGAGAGATGTAGAGCCAGAGAGAGAGGTCTTCCATCTACTGGTTCACTCCCCAGATGGCTGCAACGGCCGGAGCTGTGCTGATCCAAAGCCAGGAGCCAGGAGCTTCTTCCGAGTCTCCCATGCAGCTGCAGGGGCCCAAGCACTTGGGCCATCTTCTACTGCCCTCCCAGGCCACAGCAGAGAGCTGGTGGGAAGAGGAGCAGCCAGGACATGAACCAGTGCCCATATGGGATGCCGGCGCTGCAGGCTGGGGCTTTAACCCTCTGTGTCACAGCACCGGCCCCTCCTGATTTTCTTAAACTGTCTGTGTGCTCTTATATCTCTGAGTAAAAATAACCACTTGTCGAAATTGTTTATTAAGTATTTTGTCAATATTTTTCCCTTTGGGGTTAGTTACTAAAACATTATTGTGGGGGCCAGCTCTATGGTATAGTGGGTAAAGCCACCGCCTGCAGTGCCAGCATCCCATATGGACTCCAGTTCAAGTCCTGGCTGCTCCACTTCCTATCCAGCTCTCCATTGTGGCCTGGGAGAGCAGTGGAAGATGGCCCAAGTGCTTGGGCCCCTGCACCTGCATGGGAGACCTGGAAGAAGCTTCTGGCTCCTGACTTCGGATCAGCACAGCTTCAGCCATTGCGGCCAACTGAAGAGTGAACCAGTGGATGGAATACCTCTCTCTCTCTCTCTCTCTCTCTGTGTGTGTGTGTGTGTGTGTGTAACTCTGACTTTCAAGTAAATAAATAAATCTTAAAAAAAATCATTATGGTGTTCCTTTTAGGCACCACACTGCCTGTTTCACACTTCTTGTGTCTCTATGCTCATATTTGCACGTCTCATGGCTCAGTATCTCTATTGCTTTTAAGAAGTGGCTTTTATGGATTGAAAGATTCTCCCTGAAGACATGCCTTTGGGTGTCAGTGGGGCAGGCCGCCTGGGCTTTCATTCCACTTGCACACCGCGGCACTTCCCCCCTAAGCCGCCTTCTGCTGTAATCACAGGCAGTGGTGCTAAGGGCCTGGGGCTGCTCCTCATTCCCTGAGGGCTGCAGGAGTCCAGCAATTGGGTCAGGAGCACCTGTAGCCTGCAGTCTGGGTAGGGCACGCAGTTCCAGTAGCTGCCTGAGGGGCTGGGTCAAGGGAGCAGCACTGGCAGGCAGGCAATGTGGAGCACACGTCTCCACAGCCAGCCAAGGACCTGGGAGTGCAGGAGCCCTGCCTGTGTGTTCCAGGGTGCGTGGGTCCCAGCTGTGGTGAGCCAATGGTCCAGGTGGGAAGAGGGGGGATGTCTCCAAGTCTGAGGGTGCAAGTGGGCCCCTACTTTTAGGATCCTGTGGGCAGGATCTCCCTGCTGTTCTTCCTGGAACAGTTGAGTCCTGTGTGGGCTTGCGTGCTCGGGTCACTCTTGCTCTGTTGGGTCTCTTTGGAATCGTGGGGTTCCAGGCTTGGGGCTCTGTAGAGGGTTGGCTCTCCTAAGGCAGTATGAAGTCAAAAGCCCCTCCTTTCTCAAAAGGATGGCACCTTGCCACTGCCTGTGCTCCGGAGGTGGAGGGGGACAGACTGTGAGGTCCTTCTTGGAAGCAGAGCATCCCGGGCAGCTCCCCTTCCTGGGATGCCCATGGATCCTGGGCTTTGTGGGGGCTCTCCCGTTTCCCCTTCCCGCAGCCATGGGGCTTCCTCCTGTCACCTCTGAGCCCTGGGGCCAGGGTCCCCCTGGACAGTGGTCTCTGTTCTCCTCTTTGTGTGCCCATCCCAGGTCTCCCTGTCCTGTGGAGTTCCTTTATCTCTCTTGCTGAATTCTTGGACACTCACTTCTAAATGCAGCTGTTTATTTGTCACTTTGCTGCTCCCTGTGGAGGAGTCAGTGCTGGGCATCCCTACTTGGCCAGCTGGAGAGACCCTGCAGCGCCACTGGGTGAACAGACTGTTCCTTCTCCAGTGAGTTGCCTTTGCTCCTTCCTCAATGGCTGTGGACTGCATTTCTGTGGGGTTTGTCTCTGAACTTTCTGTTTGAGTCCAGTTGATCCATTGGTTCATTCCTTTGCCCATATCATAGTGAACGGAGGACCATAGTTTTATGCCAAGTCTTTAATCAGTGGTGTCAGCCCTCTTTCTCCCATGAAGTGTTGGTTGTTCTGGGTCTTTCTATCTCTCCATATAAACCTGAAAATCAGTTCGTCGATTTCCATAAAATAACTGGCTGGGATTACGGTGGAGATTGTGTTGAGTTTGTAGATCAAGTTGGGAACACAGAGATCTTTACAATATGGAGTCTTTCTATCTATGAATGTGGAAGGTGTTTCCATTTATCTCTGTGATGTCTTTCATCTGAGTTTTAGAGTTTACCTTTCATAGATCTTGTAAATATTTTGTAAGAGCTATGCCTAAGTGTTTCATGTTTGAGGGTACTAATATAAACGATAGTGATTCTAACTTCAAATTCCATTGTTTATTACTGCAATACAGAAAAGCAATGTATTTTAGTATGCTAATCTTGTATCCTGCAAATCCTTGATTTAGTCATTATTAATTCCAGCATGTCGTTGTTGTTGATTCTTTGGGATTTCCTGCAAAGATGATAATATCATCAGCAAAAGAAGTGTTATTTCTTTCTTCCCAGTCAGTAACCTTCTCTTTCCTTGTCCTGCCTTGTTGCCTTGGTTAGGACTTCGGCATGATGCTGAGCAAGAATGCAGAGAGCGGACGTCCTTGTCTGGTGGCAGATTTTAACAGGAAGGCAGCTAGTTTCTCTCCAGGAAGCATGGTGTTGGCTGCACGTTTTTTATTGGTATTCTTTTTTTTTTTTTTTGGAAAGGCAGAGTGGACAGTGAGAGAGAGAGACAGAGAGAAAGGTCTTCCTTTGCCGTTGGTTCACCCTTCAATGGCCGCCGCGGCTGGCGCACAGCAGCCGGCGCACCGCACTGATCCAATGGCAGGAGCCAGGTGCTTCTCCTGGTCTCCCATGGGGTGCAGGGCCCAAGCACTTGGGCCATCCTCCACTGCCCTCCCGGGCCACAGCAGAGAGCTGGCCTGGAAGAGGGGCAACTGGGACAGAATCCGGCGCCCCGACCGGGACTAGAACCCGGTGTGCTGGCGCCACAAGGCGGAGGATTAGCCTGTTGAGCCATGGCGCTGGCCCTTTTGTCGGTATTCTTTATCAAGTTGAGGATGTTCCCCTTTATTCCTGGTTTGCTGAGGTTTTTTTGTTTTTACTCATGAGTGAATATTGGATTTTGCGGGTTTTCTTCTTTAACCTGTTGATGGGATGGAATACATTCTCTGATTTTCAAATGTTGAATCAGCCTTGCGTAAATGCAATACATCCCACCTGGTTGTGGTGTACAGTTCATTTTAGGGACTAGGTACTTGAATTGCTGGAAATTTGTAGAGCGTTTCTGTACCTGTAGTCATAAGAGATGTTGGTCTGTGTTGTCCTTTCTTACGATGTCTTTTTGTTTAGTTTACTTAGGGTAGTTCTGGGCTCATTGAATGAGTTCGGAGGAATTCTAGTCTTATATTTGCGAAGGCGTGCTGTCTGAGCAGACTGTGGTGTGTCCTGGGGCATGTTCATTGTGTGCTTGAGAAGAACGCTGTGGGTGAAGCGCTCTGTGACTGCCGTGGCCTGGTTGGTGAATAGTGCTGCTCGGATCCAGGCTGCCTGCCGGCTCTCTCTGCCACCAAGGGAGAAGCCAAGTCTCCGCCGTCTACTCCTCCGTGCAGTTCTGTCAGCTTCGGCCTCACCTACGCTGATGCTGTGAAGGCCTGTTACGGCTGGTTAGGCCCCACCTCCAACACCACTGCCTTGGGGGTTAAGTTCCCAATGCAGGAACTTGGGAGGAGGCTTCAAACCATAGCCACCCCTCTGTCACTATGTGAATGGCCCTCTTTGTCCCTTATTACCTTCCTTGCTCTAAAGTCAACCTTGAGTTCCTGTAGCTACCTCACTCTCTTCTGATTATGGTTAGCATGAGGCAACTTTGTCCATCTCTTGAATTTTAGTCTGTATTTGTCTTTATGCTTAAAGTGGGTTTCTTTTTTAGACTACATGCCTTTTTTTAAAGATTTATTTGTTTAATTGAAAGGCAGAGTATTAGGCAGAGAGAGAGAGAGACAGAGAGAGGGCGTGCACTGATTCAGTGGCTGCAACAGACCAGGCCAAAGCCAGGACCCAGGAACGCCTTCCAGGTCCCCTCGTGGGTTGCAAGGACCCAAGTACTTGAGCCATCATTTACTGCCTTCCCAAGTGTATTAGCAGGAAGCTGGATCAGAAGTGGAGGAGCTGAGACTCAGACCCTACAGCTAGGTCTGTGAGTGCGATTCCACAAGGAGACACACGCACATGACCCTTGCATTTGAACTGACTTAGTGGCAGAGGGAGGCGGGCTTGGAGAAGTCTGTTTTCTGGTGCCGTGCGCGGAGGAGGCACTGAGAATCCGGAGCCGCCGCTCCGGCAACAGCCGCTTGATTTGACAGCTCAGCTTCCTAACTGTGTCCAGGGGAGCCGCTGCTTCTGCGACCTAGTTGTGTGTGGGTGTGTGTGTGGGGGGTGTGGTCAAGGATATTAGCAACCAAGTTAGGAATGTCTTCAGTAGGGTGCACAAAATGAGTGGGATTGAACTGGATGGTTAGATTACCACAGTCCTGCAGGACTGGAGAGCTTATGGCACATTTCTTTTTTTTTTTTAAGATTTATTTATATATTTGAAAGTCAGAGTTATGCACAGAGAGAAGGAGAGGCAGAGAGAGAGAGAGAGAGAGAGGGAGAGGGAGGAGAGGGAGAGAGAGACAGAGGTCCTCCATCTGCTGGTTCACTCCCCAGTTGGCCGCAATGGCTGGAGCTGAGCCGATCCGAAGCCAGGAGCCAGGAGCTTCTTCCAGGTCTCCCCAGTGGGTGCAGGGGCCCAAGGACTCAGGCTGTCTTCCACTTCTTTCCCAGGCCATAGCAGAGAGCTGGATAGGAAGTGGAGCAGCCGGGTCTCAAACCGGCGCCCACGTGGGATGTGGGTACTGCAGGCAGCAGCTTTACCCGCTACGCCACCACGCCAGCCCCACAATACATTTCTAAGCCTCCCCGCAGGGCAAGTCCCAGCCACCCAAGGACTGCCCGTCACATGCATCGCTGCGGAGTTGAAATCCGACCTGAGGGGCAGGTGTAAGGCAGGGGCTTGCTGGGTGGCGGAGGCCTAGTCCGGGGGTGGGCGCTCAGCAGCCAGGCGGGGCCGGAAGCAGCAGTTCCCTGGACAGACCGGTACAGTGATGTGAATCCAGGACTTTTTTTTCCCCTGGAACCTGGAAGCCTAGGACCTTCTTTCTGGGCCCCCAGGGATTCTGTGGGAGGTACTGCCGTCCTGTGGATCTCCTCCTTCTTCAACCTCGAGCCCCGACTTGTGCCCCGGGAGAAATTGTTGAGGGTGGAGGAAGCTGTGAGTGTGACACCTGCGTGTCAAGGGGAAGTGAGAAAGGGCCTGCTGGCCAGCGCCCACTGGGGAGTGTGGGCGTGGAGGTCCTAGGGGCACTGGCCTCCCTGGTGCAGTCTATGGCACTGGTTTTGGCTTTGTTTTTTCATTTTTACTTATTTGAAAGGCAGAAAGACAGAGAGACAGAAAGACAGAGAGACAGAAAGACACACACACGCACACACACACACACACACACGGATCCACCATCTGTTGGTTCACACCCAAATGCCCACGGCAGCTGAGGCTGAGCCCAGCCAGAGTGGGGGGCCAGGAACACAATCAGGTCTCCAGGGGGACCCCGATCATTTGCGCCGTCACTTACTGCCTCCCAGGGTGTGCTTTAGCAGGAAGCTGGAATCGGAAGCAGAGCTGGGACTTGAACCCAGGCACTCTGACATGGGATACAGGTGTGCCACGTGCTGTCTCACTGTTACAACCAACGCCTACCCCATGGCACTGTTTGTTAAGCCACGCTCTAAAGATGGAATATCGTGGGACAATCAAGTCAGCACTTGCAAGAGAGAGGATCTCAGGGCCACGGCAGCTTTAGGCCAGGCGTGAAGGGAGCCTCCTTTGGTCAACGGTTTGAAGCTCCAGAGACGAGCAGCTTGTTCAGGATGAGGCTGGCAGTCCGTCTGGGAGCTGGGTGGGACAGGAGCATCACCGCAGCAGGTCCTGGGGAGGTCAGCCTTTTCTGGACCCAGTCCAGGCCCCCCTTCCACATCGCCTGCATCCCTCCATCACGCCGCCCTCTCTCTGAGGCTTGACACCGGGACACACACAGATGCATCCCATCATCGCTGACAGAGAGCACACCTCTTCCGGTTTCTCCGTGGAGACTGGTTCCTGAGAGAGAAAGGCCAGCCCCGCTCTGCTCTGCTGCCGGCCCCGCCCGTGTGCTGCATCCCCCAGGATGGCCGTGAGCGTGGGCTCTTCCTGCCCCCAGGGGGGCCCTCTCCCTGCACCTGGCTTACCTTCAGGGCCACCCCTGGGGCAGCCACCTCCTGCCAGCCCCTTGCTTCTTGGGAGGGCTCGCGAGTCTGTGGCCATCAGCATTGATGTCTGCAATTTGTCCCCCAGATGAGGGGCTTTTGGGAGCAGAGAGGCTGTCTCTCCCTCTTTGCACCAAGAGCCCCTCGAGAATACGGAATGGGCTGGGCCCTTGGAAGGGGGCGCTCCCTGCACCTCGGGCTCGACTTTCTCTCCATGCCACACTTCAAGAGGGAGCAAGACCGTGCACTTCAGTTCAGACCCAATGCGGGGTTCCAGGACCCAGGGGGTGCACGAGGGAGGCCCCGAGGGAAAAACTGTGATGGCCTGGGGGGATTAAAGGGAGCCCGCCCCCCCCCCTCCCCCCCGCCTTCTGAGCTCAAAGCTCAGAGGAGCTTTGCTTTGCAATGACAGGGCGAGACACAACCCAGCGTCTCCGGCCCCCTGGCATGTAGCACAGGGCCCGCTGAGTAGAGGGGGCTCCATAGATGGTGTTAACTGAATGAATGATTGAACGAATGAAGAAACAGGAAATTTGGAGGTCAGAGGCCCACAGCAGCGGGGTGAATTCTAGGCTCGGCCCTGGCGCAGCTCTGAGCTGACGGATCAGCTGCTCACCGCAGGGGCCGATGGACAGACACGCAGCCCAAGCATCCAGAACCCGGGACCCGGCGCTGAGAAGGGGCACCCCTGCCCCTCCCCCCCGCTCCCCTCACCTCCTCCCCCAGCTGCTGGCAGCTGGGACAGGTTAATTCAGGAGCCGGATTTCCTCACAGCAAACTAGCGCCGGCCACCCCGTCGGCCATGTCCTCAGCCCGTGAGACCATGCAGCTGCCGACAACAGGGAAGAACCGGAAGCTCCTCCAGGCAGCCGTCCCCGAGGCCATCTGAGGCCAGCGAGGACTGCGGTCAGAGGCGCAGGGAAGACAAGTTCTGGCCTTGTCCAGGGTTACTTCTGGCCTGCTTGGGACTGAGCCGCCTAGCCTTGAGACTGGGAGCCAGGGAGCTGGAGGGCTGGAGGCCGCCTCTGACCCCTGTCCCATGGGACGAGCCAGGGATGGGGTGTGGAGGAGGAGACGAGTCGGAACCTTGAAACCCTTGCCCTGGACTAGAAGAGCCAGGGCCTGCTTTGAAATGGACATGCCTAGGAAAATAACGAGAATGCACCATCAACAAGGTCCTTAATGAGGGGCCGGTGCTGTGGCATAGTGGGCAAAGCAGCCATCTGCAGCACCAGCATCCCATACGGACGCTGGTTCAAGTCCCAGCTGCTGCGCTTCTGAGTCAGCCCTCTGTTACAGCCTGGGAAAGCAGTAGAAGATGGCCCAAGTCCTTGGGTCTCTGCACCCATGTGGGAGACCCAGAAGAAGCTCCTGGCTCCTGGCTTTAAATCAGTGCAGCTCTGGCCATTGTGGCCAATTGGGGAGTGAACCAGTGGATAGAAGACATTTCTCTCTCTCTCTCTCTCTCTCTCTCACTCTCTGCCTCTCCTTTTCTCTCTGTGTAACTCTGAATTTCAAATAAATAAACAATCTTTTAAATAAAGGTCCTTAATGAAGCTGGAGCATGACTGTCCCATTGTACAGATGGAGAAACTGAGGCTCAGAGGGATTGTGGCAGACCTGGGCCTCCAGTCCCCTCAATGTCCGCGTTGTGCCGTGGCTGCCTGAGAAGTTTGGAAAGGAAGCCATTCTTCTCCTCACGTTTGCACCTGCTTACGATGACACTCCCTCTAGAAAGCAGTGTCCTTACGAACCCCAGAGTGGCCTTGCAGTGACCGGCACGGCCGCGGTGACGCCACATGCCCTTGACTCATCCAAGCGCTCTGATTCGGTGGCTGTCACCGAGCAAACTGGCCTTGTGTCCCCTGAACGTCCATCTCCGCTGACTCCTCTCTTCGGAGCATGGCGTCCCCTGCTTCTTTGGAAGGACAGCGTGTACAGGGCTCAGGGAGAAAGGCCAGGGAAAACAGCTCCTGAAAGGTGGATTAAAACAAATAAGCAGGGCTTAGCATCGCCACGAAATGACATACTTCTTCCTCCTTATTCAGCGAACAGATTGGGGAGCGGAGTGGGGGCGGGGTTGGGTCTCTAGTCCTGTCCATCTCTCTGCACGGCCTGCTACTCCAAGTGTGGACCATGGAGCTGCCCCTTGGGGGTCACGAGGAGCTTGTTAGAAGCATAAAGCTCTCAGGCCTCGTGGATCAAACTCTGCACCTTGGCTAGATGCCTGGGTGGTTTGTAGGCACGGTTAAAACAGAGCTCCAAGTGTGTCCAACCCGACTCTGTATTGTGTGTTATATTTTCTCTTCTTTTTTTAAGACTTATTTTAATTATTTGCAAGACAGTTACAGAGAGAGAGACAGAGAGAGACAGAGAGAAGTCTTCCATCTGCTGGTTCAATCCCCAGATGGCCAGAGCCAAGCCAGGAGCCGGGAGCTTCTTCTGGGTCTCCCACACGGGTGCAGGGGTCCAGGCACTTGGGCATCTTCCACTGCCTTCCCAGGCCACAGCAGAGAGCTGGATCAGCAGTGGAGCAGCTGGGACTCAAAACGGTGCCCATATGGGGTGGCGGTGACACAGGTGGCCGCTTTACCTGCTCCGCCACAGTGCATCCCCCATTATATTTTCTAAAGCAGATGTTAGTGGGATGTAGGAACACCTTTGATTTTTGTAGATGGCCATTATACCTACAACCCTGTCAAACTCTCCTATTAGTTTGTAACACTAATTGTCTCTGGTTTTCTACAGAGAAAATGATAGTGTCTACTATTTTGTCTTTTTTCCTTCAATCTTATGCTTATTTATTTTTATTGTCTTAATCCATTGGCTAAGACGACTGATACAATATTGAACTCCAGATGTGTCGGCAGATGTTTATCACATTCTTGATCTTAACTGATTCACTATTTCAACATACGTGTATCCAATGCCTACCACATTACAGGTATTTTCCCAGGCATGGGGTAAGGGGGTTTGTCGCTCCCCCTCTTCGTGGAGGAACGACACAGGACCCTGCGCTGTTCTTTCGTCTGCTCGGCCCTCCCCGGGTTTGCTGCTGGTTCTTCCCGGGTTGGCTACTATCCCTTCCACCTCCGTGGAAGGGCGGTTCCCCCTGGCCGCTTTCCCCACTTCCGCAGGGGAGCGGCACACCGCCGGCCGGCTCTCTCGGGGGCTGCACAGGTGTTCCCCTTAGATGTTCCCCTTAGATGTTCCTGGTGCATGCCGTCTCTCTCCTCCTTTATAGTCCTCTTCTGCCAATCCCAACTCGGCTGCCCACACGCCGAGTACGCTGCTCTCCTCCAATCAGGAGCAGGTCCTGCTATCTATTGGTTGAACTGGAGGCAGCTGGGTAGAAGCTGTTTTCTCCTCTCCCAGCGCCACATTGTGGGAGAGCAGATGCATAGAATAAGTCTTAATTCCAGCAACTTAGTCTAGTCCGAATTGCTCCCCACAGGGGTTATCATCGTATCAATTTTTATTTCATACTTGGCATTTAGTTAGGAAAAAAGTCTCTAAATAGAATTATTATTGATAGTCATGAGTGATTTTAAGTATTTTCAAACAAAAGCAGTTCTCTAAAGTTATGAGTGTATTATCTCAGGGCCGGCACTGTGGCTCACTATGCTAATCCTCCTCCTTCAGCACCAACACTCTGAGTTCTAGTCCCGGTTGCTCCTCTTCCAGTCCAACTCTCTGCTGTGGCCTGGGAAGGCAGTGGAGGATGGCCCAAGTGCTTGGGCCCTGCATCCACATGGGAGACCAGGAGGAAGCACCTGGCTCCTGGCTTCGGATCGGTGCAGGGCACCGGCCATAACAGCCATTTGGGGGGTGAACCAATGGAAGGAAGACCTTTCTCTCTGTCTCTCTCTCTCCTAACTCTGTCAAAAAAAAAAAAAAAAAAAAAAAAAAAGAGTGTATTATCTCAGGGCCGGCACTGTAGCACAGTACATTAAGCCACTGCCTGCGACACCAACATCGCGTACGGTCACCAGTTGGTGTCCTGTCTGCTCCACTTCCAATCCAGTTCCCTGCTAAGGTGCCTGAGAAAGCAGCAGAAGATGGCCCAAGTACCGAGGCCCCGGCCACCTGTGCGGGAGACTCAGATGGAGTTGCAGGCTCTTGGCTTCCACCGAGCACAGCCCCGGCCATTGTGGCCGTTTAGGAAGTGAACCAGTGGATGGAAGATCTCTCTCTCTGTCAACTCTATCATTCAAAGAAAAAAATAAATCTTTTTAAAAAGAGTGCATGATATATTTTATGAAATTGGCTTAATTCAATTACATTCAATTATTAAATTTATATCTAAACTTGCTTTTTACTTCTAAAATAATATTTTATTAGATTGTCCCAATAATCAGAATTTGGTATAATGATTAACATCAAACTTACATGTAAATAACACAGTGATGGCTGAGAAAATGAGCAGCACCAATGAGCGACCACCACACATGTGTGAGAATAGCGAAAATTCAGAACATGACAACACTGGATGCTGGCGAGGACCAGAGCCGCTGTGACACACACCCTGAGCACTCATCGGCCCTGGGGAACTGACAGGTGCACTGTTGTCAGGTGTTGGCGGCAGTGCTGTCAGCCATGCTGGTATGCTCGGCATACCAGCCGAGGGGGCGTGTTAGAAATGTGTGCACCACCCCCACCTGGCCTCCGTAGTATTTGTACTTTCTTTCTTTTTTAAAAAATTTATTTATTTATTTGAAAGACAGAGTTACAGAGAGGCAGAGGCAGAGAGAGAGAGAGAGAGAGATCTTCCATCTGCTGGTTCACTCCCCAGATGACTGCAACAGCCAGAGCTACACCGATCCGAAGCCAGCAGCCAGGAGCTTCTTCTGTGTCTACCTCCGGGTGCAGGGGCCCAAGCACTTGGGCCATCCTCCACTGCTTTCCCAGGCCATAGCAGAGAGCTGGATCGGAAGTGGAGCTGCCAGGACTTGAACCGGTGCCCATGTGTGATACCAGCACTGCAGGTGGCTGTTTTACCTGCTACATCGCAGCGCTGGCCCTGCATTTGTACTTTCACACTTGACGATCACAAGGAGACCAATCCACGGAGGGAGTCTCCACCCGACAGCCTGGACTCAGAAGTCAGTGCCACAGGAAACAAGAACAAGGTTGAGAAATTCCCTGGATGGAGCAGGCTGAAGATTCCCAACAATTAGTGCAGTGCCCGAGTCTCAGTCGGATTCTGGGTTGGAGAAAAAGCAAACCAACCGGATATAAGGTGGATTCCCGGGACGGCAGGGAGAACCTGCATGTCAGACATTAGATAATTGGATTTGGATAACAGCACTACAGCAGTGTCGAATTTCTTGCGTGTCTGATTGTGCTGGATCCTGTAAGAAAAGGAGAATTATTTGGGGACCAGGGTCCGCAGCTTGCCCTCAAGTCATGGTGTGTGAGAGAGATAGAGCAATTGTAGCAAACTGTTAGCAACTGGCGAATTAGAGGCTTATGGGTGTTGACTGTAGCCTCAATCCTGCCATTTTCCTGTCAAGTTCACATTCTTTAAAATAAGATCTTGGGGGAAATGTGGCTATGAGCCACCACTTCATTTCTCAGCGTATCCCTAAGGACTTCGTGGCACCTGCTGTGCCAGGTCTCATGTGAAGAGTGAATAGGTTGCAAGAGGTCCAGGACATTGTCCTTCCATTCACGCCCAGTAAAAAGAGGGAACCGCGAGGTAGCTCCCTGTGGATGCGCGGGGGCCAGGTCTGCACCCGACTGCGGTCCGTTTCCTGCTGGCCGTCTGCACACGGAGGAAGGCAGCGTGGAGGCAGGGCAGGAGAGGGCGCGGAGAATTCCAACGTCATCTGTGAAGCCGTGCTTCTAAAAACAAGGCAGCAAAAGCCAACGTGGACAAAAACAAAAAGAAAGGGAGATAAAAATTATTCTTAAGAGAGCCTATCTGGGTGAATGATAGGAGGTCTTTTTTTTTTTTTTTTTTTTTTTTTTTTTTTTAAGAGAGAGAGAGAGCGAGTGATCGCGCGCTCCTATTATTGCTGATTCACTCCCCCATGCCTGAGCAGCTGTGGGAGGGTGGGGGTGGAAGCTGGGAGCTGGGAACACAGTCCAGGTCTCCCACGTGTGTGGCAGGAACCCGGTTACGTGAGCCGTCACTGCTGTCTCCCAGGGGCTGCATCGTCAGGAGCTGCAGCTGAGACTCGAACCCAGGCACTCAGACAGGACAGGAGGCACAACCACTAGGCTAAACCCTGACCCAGAGGTTCCCCTTCTCACTTTTTTCCTGGATTTTTTTTTTTTTTTGGCAGGCAGAGTTAGTGAGAGAGACAGAGACAGAGACAGAGAGAAAGGTCTTCCTTCCATTGGCTCACCCCCCAATAGCCGCCATGACCGGCACCTGCGCCACTCCAAAGCCAGGAGCCAGGTGCTCCCTCCTGGTCTCCCATGTGGGTGCAGGGCCCAAGGACCTGGGCCATCCTTCGCTGCCTTTCTGGGCCACAGCAGAGAGCTGGACTGGAAGAGGAGCAACCGGGACAGGATCCGGTGCCCCAGCCGGGATTAGAACCCTGGGTGCCAGCGCTGCAGGTGGAGGATTAGCCTAATGAGCTGCAGCGCCCTGGATTGTTTTTAAGGCTTTGCCTCCTCCCTGAGCGCAAGAAGGAAAGATCTAACATCTGTGTTGTGTCAGTCAATCGCCGGCTTGCCATTCTGAATGAGCAGAGTCCTTGTAAGAGGCTGGGGTGCGTGGGTCGCCGCGTGGCCTGGGCACACAGAGCACGGGGCTAATCGTGTGTCTGTGTAGCAGAGTGCCTGGCACACGGCAGGTGCCCACGAAGGTTACTTGCTAGGACTCGCGCGTGGGGCAGGGCTGTGACTGCCGTCCTTTCCCTCCTGGCCTGCTCTGGGGCCCACGCCTCTGCTCCCCGCATTCCCACAGTGGCTTCGGTGGCACACCCGGGAGCAATCCCCACCGTGAAACCCCTCAGGGGCAAGCACCTTGCTCCATGTGTCTCACGCAGCTGGTGCTCAGGAAATGATTTTGGAATGAATGACACCAGTGCATCCCGGCCACTGGTTCCCCTCTCTCAGAACTCGCTTCCAGAAACGCCTTGGCCTCCCTGGTGGTGACTCCGCTAACTCCCATCTGAGCGAGTTCCCCTCGTCTGGTTTCCTCCACCTGGGCCCCGGGGCGTGTCGTCCTCCTCTGCCAGCCACAACCGAGCAGGCCCTGGCACTCTCACGGTCAAGGTGCTTAGCGGGCAGGCAGATCCCCAAGAACGCTCTGAGCCCAGGGCCGGGGTGAGGTGCCCGGGGCTGAAGGGATTACAAAGCCCGTGCAGTGGCTCAGGCCGTGACCTGGATAATTGTGGACTTCCAGCCTCCCACGCTGGAATGCTCTGGGTGACCGCCCAGGCCCCTGGGGCAGCAGAGCCCGCTCCGCGTCTGCATGTGCAAAGGGCTGTGCGCTGGCTGGGTCCCTGCAGACGTTTCTCCTCACCTCCTCCACGCCTGTCTGCATAGCTGGCTGCCAGTCACAGCTGGAAGAGCGACCCTGGGCTGCTCCCTGGGGGCCTGCAGGCTGGCGGGAGGCAGGGAGCCAGCAGGGCCCGGGCACCAGGTTCTGCCAACGTGGCTGCTCGTGGGGGCAGGCCTGGGGAGCAGGAGCTGAGCCAGGCCAAAGAGGTCAGTTACTGGCATGGGGGCTGCACAAATCAGCTGGACAGGGAGAGGAGGGAGCAGGTGGACTCTGCTGTGCCCCAGAGGGGCCGTAGGAGGGGCGGCCGGGCGGGGCACCTGTCACGGGGTCTCCCCAGGGCTGCCAGGGGCCAACCCTGTAAGCTGCTGTGACTCTAAAGGAGCCGGGCCACAGGTAAAGGGAAGACGAGGGCCACTTGGGAGAGCGCCCCTAAAGCGTGGTGCAAACGCAGGGCAGGGTTGCGACGGGGAAGATCAGACCTTCATTTCTGTTGCCCTTCATCTGGAGGGCTCGTCTGGATTTCTCTTTAACCCAAACCACAAGCAAATTTTCCCTTTCGGGAAAAGGCGTCATCAACATCCATTCAGCCTCCCTGAAGCTCTGTGGGCACCTGCTGTGTGCCAGACATGGGTAAGATGGGGTACCCGTGCTTTTATGGTGATGTCCCCACCCCCGCCCCGGGCGCTCTCTCCGGCAGTCTCCTCCCTCCTCTCCCCGGGACCCCCCTCTCGGGAAGGCAGTTTAGCCCTGTGCTAAGTACAGGCGTCTTCAAAGGGTTCAGGGATTGTGGGAGATGAGCCCTCCTGAGACTACCTGCCCACCAAAGACTGGACTCAGAGACACGACGGAAGCAGAAAGCAAGGCGTTTATTTCTCCCGGTTTCTCCCGGTGAGCGTCCGGCGGTCTCAGGCTCTCGGCTCCTCTTATCCCTGCCACGCAAAGACCCCTTTTCCCTGCTTCTCATTGGTTGAGAAAGTTGGGGGTTATAATCTGAGCCCGGATGGATGGTGTCAGAGGTGGGATGGGCACCCAGGCCTGTTGCTGGGCAGATGGGAGGAGAGTGGGGGAGGCTGGGGTTAGGGCAGCACAGGGAGGGGACGTGTGGTGACGGCGATGTCTGGGAGAGTGCTTCTGACAGCTCTTGGTTCAGACGGATGTGGCACAGACAGGGGTCCTGTGGTTACTGGTTATAGATACAGTTGGGGGAGTTGGTAACTAAAAAAAGGCAAAGGACAAGACCCGTCAGCAAGCTCAACTACTAACCTGCATCGTAGTTTTCCCCCTTAGCTCCCTCCCCAGCCCCGCTGCACACGGAGGCCCCTCTGCAGCCGGGGACCAGGCTCTGCCATCATGGCTGGACTACGGCTAAGCTGAGTCCTTATGAAAATCCACCCTCGAGCTGCTCCTAGCAGCGAGACGTCTACTCCAAAGAGACCGTCCGAGGATTTCAGGGTGGGCTCGCACGGAGGTCACCCGAGGGCAGAGTTCTGCCCGCCCCGTGCCCTGCTGTATCCCCCGTGTCCAGAACGGGGCTGGGCAAGTAGCAGGGCCGCTCTGGGTGGCTGCGGGGTAAGAGGCATGCCGTGTCTGCAAGGGTGAGGAGGAGCTTGGTGGAAAAGGGTGCCCAGGGAGCAGTAGGAACACAGGGCTGAGCGGGGCGAGAGGAAAGGGAGGAGGAGGAGGAGAAAGGGAAGGGGGGAGGAAGAGAGAGCCTGGGTGCTAGCGTCAGCCTTCTTTCCCAGACTGTGGTGAGGCTGGGGAGGGCGGCGGGGCAACAGGCGCCTCTGATTCAGCTGTCATGGGGGTGCTTTGTGCTGTCGCGGGGGTCAGGAGAGTTGAGGCAGGAGAAGAGGAGAAAACCGTGGATGCTGCAGGGAGTATCAGGGAGGGCATCTGGGAAGAGATGACACTCCCCCCTCCCCTTAGGTCCAAGGGAGACGTTTCAAGGCTGTTCTGGGTGCAAACGACACTCCAGACACTGTTCCCGTTTGCCCTTCCTCCCAGACACAGCTGGATTACAAACTGTGAAGTGCAGGGACCGGGGGATTTGGCTTGCCTTTGTTTGCTGTGTAGGATTTGCTCAAGAACTGGGACAAGCCGGGCATTCCAGCTGCGGGCGCCTCGGCGAGCGCTGAGTCAGACCACAGGAGGCTCCAGGGCTCCTCCTGCCTCCAAAGACGAGGGGGCGCTACTGCTTGGAAAAGCTTTGATCGGGCAGAAGGACAGTGGAGAACGTTCTAGGCGGAGCGGACGGCAGAACTCCAGGCAGGCAGGGCAGCCGGTCAGCAGAGCCCTGGGGTGTGAACAGTGTGACCGATTACGGTGCTCAAAGGTGAAACAAAGCCTGTGCCGGCCCCCAGATCAGTGTCTGGGTTTCATTGTCAGCCAAAGCGCTGGGGAGATGTGGACAGGGAACCAACCACTGGTGACCGAGAGCTGCCAGCGACGTACGGCTGTCGGCTGCCACCAGCCAGGACCAGCTGTGTGCATCTTTTTTTGCTGTTTTTTTTTTTTATATATATTTATTTTATTTATTTGAAAGGCAGAGAGAGAGAGAGAGTTTCCACTTGCTGATTCACTTCGCAAATGGCCGCAACGGCCAGGGCTGTGCCAGGCCAAAACCTGGAACCTGGAACTCCGTCCAGGTCTCCCATGGAGGTAGCAAGGGTCAAGGACGTCGGCCATCTTCTGCTGCTTTCCCTGGTGCGTTAGCCGAGAGCTGGATTTGCACTTGAACAGCAGGGGCTTGAACCTCAGCTAAAATATGGGGTGCTGGCCTTGCGAGCACCGGCGTAACCTGCTGTGCCACGATGCCTGCTGGTGCGGACCCCAACAGCGAGCCGACACCTGGGCGGGGCTGCCGCTCCCTCCGGATGTCCTTGCTTCCTTCTTCCATTCTCTTACCCCACAGATAGGTTCCAGCCGCCAACCCTGTATGGACGGTGTGCTGGCTGCTGAGGTGAGCATGAAGAATAAGACGGAGGGGTCTCCCGCCCTTGGGTGTTATGGTCTAGCGGAGGGAGATGTAAGCCTTAACAAGGAGTACAAGGAATTAAGGGATCGGAACGAAAAAAACCAGGGTGAGCTTGGGTAGGTAGTCAGGGAAGGCCTCCTGGGAGAAGTGTCACTGAAGCTGAGATCTGAGGACAAGGAGTCGGGAGAATGAGGACTTGCTGGGTATGTGGGGGCGGGGAGTAATTGCAGAAGCACCCAGCTCTACGTAGAGGACTGGGGTGTCTAAGGGCAGTCAGTCTGAGGGCACGACCCGCCACAGGGTGGCTGGTTGGTGGACACCTGAGCCCACCCGGTCCGTATCTCTCACAAAAGGCGTTGCTTTCGGCAGCACCCCTGCGCACGACTCCAGTGGAGGTGCACCTGTTGGACAGGGAGCGCAGAATACCCATCGGCTCCCTCCATGCCACAGGACAGCAGAAGGGCTCGCCATTTTTCTTCTGTGCTAAGATCTTGGTGAACTGTCATTTAAAAACCCGTAACCGACACAGCCGCCGCTGTGTGTTCCCGCTAGCCTCTCTGTGCCCGGGCAAGGAAGGAAGTTCCTCTCCTGAGAATTCCAGGGGGGCGTGTCCCAGCCACTCAGGCCCCGCCTCCCACGCAACCTTTCTTCTGAAAACTGGTCAGGACAAAGCACCTCCCAGGGGTGGGACCCTCACAGCCCGGACAGCCCGCTCTGCTCCCAGGACACAGGAGCTGGTAGAGACGCCTGTCTCAGCGGGAGCCCGAATCCCGCTCCTGCCAGCGCCAGTCCTGCTGTCCACTCTGTGATCTGTGGCTCCTCTCTCCCCAAGGGCCCTCCAGAGGCCAGGAGAGAGTTGGGGTGCTCCTGAGTCTCCGTCCAACCACGGGGCAGCCCTGGTGCCCGTCAGCCTGTGTGCTGGGACCCAGGCACCTCCCAGGCTTCCGGAAGTCTGCTCCCAGTGGGTGCAGGGGCAGGCCAGGCCCAGGCTCCGGGCGCACTTTCCTGGGAGCTCCCACTTCCTGCCATCTTGGCCAAAGACAGCCACTGCGTCCGTGCTGTGCCTGGTGTCGGGTTTGGGGCCACACAGACTGGCTGGGCTATGTTTCCCATCCTGTCCTGTGCATGTCCGCTGTGGGTGGGTTGGGGGCGGGGTTCTCAGGCCAGGGCCTGTTTGCCATCTTCATACTGAACTTGGGTCATCTTGCTGTTGATTGAGATCTTTCCAGAATGCAATTGGGACCAAAGCCCAGATGCCTCTGCCTGACACCCCGCCCTCTTTCTGGCCGACCCCGCTGTATCTCTTTGCTCAATCTTCCCCATCATTCCTGAATTCCTCATAAGTCACATGGGGGCGTGTCTCCCCTGACCTCACTATGTGCCCAGCATCTGCTGTGGATCAACTCAGAATGCAGGCTCAAGGCAGCTGAAATCATGAACCCATTATTCGTCTGAGGTCACACAGCTAACTAGGTGGTTCCACAACACGGGCTGTGGGGCAGTGGGGCCATGGAGGCAGGAAGTGCTAGATGGACAGTGTGTGCAAGGAGTCATGACTTCAGACAAGCTCCCTGCAGAAGGAGGAATCTCGGAAGACTTTCTGGAGGAGGAAGACTCAATATAGACTTGGTGCTGCCAGTGAGGGCCGGCAATCCTGTCATCCATGCCAACGTCCAGGAGGGCAGTAAAGCATTTGGCGGGGCCAGGACGTTTCAGCTCAGGTTCCCGGGGGCGAGCGTGTGTCCAGGTTTCTGTGGCTGCCCTTGGCGGACTTCAGCCCTGGGACGAGCCTGGTCTTGGGAGACCCAGCAGATGCCGGGAGCAGCGGGTGGGTGGGAATTTTGATTTCTCGAGCACCTGTCTGGGTGCTCTGGGTGCTGGGAGCAGAGCGGAATCCGAGAACTCTGCCCTCTGCAGTCTCCTGGTGGTGGGGCTGAAGTGACTGCGGATCTGCTCAGCCCAGTGGCTGAACATCACCAGGGATGGGGACTGGGGAACCGGGAGGGGACAGCAGCTTTGGTTCTGAGGTTCCCAGGGTCTCCAAGCTGGGTTGTATGGCAGGTGCAACCATGAGGGTGCTTCAGAAAGTTTGCGGAACAAGGAAATGAGAAGATGCGTCTATTTTGGTGCAAAAAATCATCCTGAAATCCATGCTTGTCATAATAGGTGCTTTCCTCGAAGTGCATATTACAAGGCCTCTTTGGCCATGGATTCCAAAGAAATTTTAGCCCCCAAATAAGCTAACTTTCCAGTTCCATCTCATGTGTGTGTACACATGTATTCCGTGTGTTTGTGTACATGTGTGTGTACACACGTGTGTGTGCCTAATCTTTCAAGGATAAGCTGGGGCTATGGGGGTGCAAGTGGCACTAGGGCTGGGGGAGTCAGGCAGTCACTCAGCAAACCCTGAGCACTTGCTCTGTGCCCAGTGCCAGGCTCCCGGAGGCAGAGCAGGCAGCGAGCCTACCTTCAGAGTTCACTTCGAAGACACAGCGGTCAGACTACTTAGAACGGCTGCCATGCAGCAGCCTCTGCTGGGTGGCTGGGCCCCTGGCGGTGCTGGGCCCCTCGCTGGCTCACCTGGCGGGGAATAGCCTCACCTGTCCGCACGAGAGACGGACTCAGACTCCGGAAATGCATGGAGGTGAATCCTCACTGTGTGCCTTGTCATACCGGGTGTCCAACGAGCAGGTGCACCCAGAGCAGTCCCACAAGTACTTTACACCCAGCACCCAGGTCCCTCCCTGTGTCCTGAGTACTACGGCTGAGTACTGCGGAGAGCGCAGTCTTGCACCTAATGTACGAAGCTACCTTCCTCCTTCCTTCTCTGCACTCTAATCTTCCCTGTGAGCGGGCTCCTCCACACCATCCTGTTTGCCTGGTGAGTTTGGGCCACATCTGCGAGGCGGCTGACAGTAATTTCCCATTCTGGGGAGAAAATGGACCCCAGACACCTTCGTGCAGCTCCCGGACTGATCCCGATTGCTGAGCGAGGCTGGCTCCAGCAGGTCCTATCTGACTCGCAGAGGTTCAACAGCCTGCCCAGGGGACACGGGGAGCCCGAGGCGGGACCCAGCCGAATGCAGGGCCAACTTGAAGCTCAGGAGTTTGTACCTGGCCTGAGCCTTCTCCTCACTCGCGTGTTCAGTTGTCCCTTTACTGAGTGATACTTGGAAAGTCAAAGCCAGAGCCAAACACGGGTCAGCCCGGGGCACCTGCTCAATGCCTGCACAGAAATAGGATGGAAATCCCGGAAGCCAGATGGGTGCACCTGGAGCGGGGGATGGGGGACGGTGAGGCGAGGGCAGGCCCCTGGGCGCACACCTGCATCTAGGAGGCAGGGGAGGGGGAGTGGGGAGGGCAGCCACACATTACACTGTGACCTTGACCTGGTACGGCCAAGGGGGGGAGCTCTGAAAGGAGGAGGCCTCTGCCTAGAAATCCGGCTTTTAGAGGAAAACGAAAGCAGAGCGAGGTCATCAGAGGCCAGGGAGGGCGGGTTCTTTGCTTTGGCCCGGTTTAGTTTGGTTTAGCACTGGGGCGGCGAGGAGGTGGAGGAGGAGGAGGAGGAGGAGGAGTGACTGAGCCCAGGGCACGCGTCTGCTGTTCTCTGTCCCAGCGGGCAGGGCTGCTCGGTCCAGCAGTGCCTGCCTGAGTGCACACTCAGTAAAGACTCTTCTGTAGCTCACGGGAGTTCCCCAGTGCCAGGGAGAGAAAAGCAAGTCAGCGGAGGGGGAGGAAGGGGCTCCCATCCCCTGGCCTCGCAGACAGTAGGGGCAGGGGTCCCGATGGAGGCGGGCCTGGGGCAGGACAGAAGCGGCCAATGGAGAACAAGAGGCGCTCCCCAGGTCCTGAGAAAACATTCTAGAAAGCCAGCTGCCACTTACTCACCAGCATGCTTCTGCCTGTCGCCGCTCTGGGTGCCACAAACGGAAAAGTTCACTAAATCCTAGGCAGGTGCACTCCTGGTCACACTGGGGCGACACGGCCAGGAGTGCGGAAGCCTGTGTCGACGCCCATGCGACCCAGAGCCCTGTTGACGGTATTTTATATACCTTTGAGAAATATTTGATTTTTGTTTTATTTTAGAGACACCGAGAACAAGAGAGAGAGAGAGAGAGAGAGAGGAGATCCTCCTTCTGTTGGTTTACTCCCCAAATGTCCACAGCAGCCAGGACTGGGCCAGGCCAGCACCAGGAGATGGGAACTCAATTCGGGGCTCCCACATGGGTGGCAGGGGCCCAAGTACTTGAGCCAACACCTGCTGCCTCCTGGCTGCTCATTGACAGGAAGCTGGATTGGAAGCAGAGCAGCTGGGACCCAAACCAGGCACTGCACTGTGTGCTGTGGGTGTCCCGGGCCGCGACCCGACCACTGCACCAAATGCTTGACCCCGCCCCCTTATTTATTGCTGTGTTTTTATGGGCTAACGTGTGATCCTTCATGATGCATATATAACGTTTAATGTTCACAGTAGCCAGCATTTCCATTTCCTTAAGCCGAAGTTTTGATTCACGCATAATAATTGTGGATATTTTCACATGGTGGATTCCTCACCAGGAGCCTCTGGGGCTGGGGAGTGATTAGTTTCATGTTTCCTGCAAAGAAACAGAGAAGTGTAGTAACTTTCTTGGGGTCACACAGCGACGATGTGACTGCTTCTCTACCCGTGTGCCTGAGGGAAAAAATGCAGGAGTTTGATGGGGACTCAGATGACAGAAGGCCAGTGCCTGCTGGACCCGGGGAGGCAGCATTTCGAAGCGTTTCCAGGGTGGGCTTTTCATGGGCTCCCGAGTTGCCCCAGCCTGGGAACAACAGGACCAGGGCTGGGGCAATGCTTCGGTCCGGGCAGGGGTAGTGCTGCCTGGCTCCCCAGGCTGTTCCTGGCTCAGGCTGAGCGAGACAGGATGAAACAGGAGCCAGGGGCTGGCAGAACCAGGACGCTTGCCAAGGGCTGGGGACCTGCTGAGGTGGGAGGGAGGGAGGGAGGCTGTTCCCCCACAGGGGGGTGCAGGGCTCCGTTCCTGGTGGAGGAGAGTCTCCGACAGTGGGTAGCCCAGCCAGACCCTCCTCCGCATCTTTGAGAGTCACCCAGGCTGTGACCTGCGCAGGAAGTAGCTACTCATGAACACAAGATGGAAAAGTCCCCGAGGGTCTTGGGGGTGGGGGTGGGGGAGAGGGGAATCTGGGAGCAGGCCCAGGCAGGAATATGGGAGGCAGCCAGAGAGGCCCTTAAAAACAGCCGGGCCCAGCTGCAGCCTCTTCTCCAGCCTGAGGGTCACGGACGGTCTCACTGGTGAGGGCTCTGTCTCTGGGGGCTGCCTGACCCGGGGGGTGGGCAGCTGCGAGGGGAGACCCTGGCCCACTTGGTGCAGGGACCAGGCGTGGAGAGGCCCCACCTCCCTCGCAGTCTGCAGGGGGTCTCAGCGCTGCCTTCCGTGCAGAGGGGCGTGGGGCCTGCTGATCCTCCCTGCCAGTGGCCACGCAGGGAGCTATCCCGCGGGTGATCGGTGGCTCCCCGGCCTCCAGGTCCTGTGCTGCCATCCGTCCGTCTGCCGCCGCCCATTGCTACAGCCACCGCTCCCTTGGAAATGACCTGTGGCTGAGCACGCGGCTCTTTGTGGTGGCCGGATAAAAACAGCCCTGGCCACATCCTTCCCTGGGGCAGTGCCGACTCCAGGCCACCTCCCCGGGACACGTGGGCTTTTCTCTCCCAGACTCCTTTGCAGGAGCCTCCTGCTGCTCCCTCACACGGGCAGGGGCAGGCCCAGGTGTTCTAAACTGCACCCGGATGTATGGGGGAGGGGCGGGCGGGGGCATTGGATCGGGAAATCGCTGCCGTTTGAAAGAGAGTTCATTACTCAGGGTTCCCAGGAGACGGAACTGGCGTGCAGGCCACGGGCGTGCGGGCACGGGCCAGGGCTGGCCTGGAGGCAGGAGGAAAGTACAGTGTGGGGCCTTGGCTGTGGTCCACACGGCAGGGCAGGGCAGGTGGATGCTGGCTGCTGCCTGGCCCACGATGGAGGGCAGGGGAAACAGTGGCTTGGGGTGTGTTAGGGCAAAGAGGGGGCTGGGTGGTTTGCACAGGAAGGGCCTGCTCTCTGGAGGGGCCGGGGTGGAATTCGCCAGCCCTGGGGGACAGGGTAAGAAGGGCAGAGTCTCCCAGGACAGCAGGCCCCTCAGGATGTCAAAGCATCAACAAGACACAGACAGGAGAGAGCAGGTGCAGTGCCCGGGGGCTGCCCAGAGGCCAAGGAGCGGATTCAGTCAAGGTCACAGTCGGTTTCCCCGACTAACCGGGACTGCCTGAGCCTCGCTCTTCGTGTCCCTAAAACCAAAGTTCATTCAGCCAACCACGGCTTCGGAGGGCAGATCCCCGGCCAGCACACTGATCCGTGTGCACCTCCAAGGTCCTTGTGGGCTTACAGGGACAGTGGACGATCACAGCACCATGGAACTGCCCACCGAGTGGTCAGGGACCATAGGGAAGGGGTGGCCTGGAAGAGTAGAGCCCAAGGCCTTTGCCCTGGCTGTTTGGAGCCCTTGGCACGCAGAGCAGGGGTGGACAGAACCCTTGGGAATGTCCGCAGAGCTTGAAGGGCTGTGGACAGAGGCCAGCCCAGCAGCCAGGGCGTCCCAGGAGTCCGAGGTCTGTGTTAGGAGGCCAGGCCTTGGGAGGTACAAGGCGGGCGGCTGCACACTGGCACCCATGACCCCTCTGCTTGGGGACTTGGTGCAGCAGGGCACTGCAGGGGTGTTGTCAGCTGGGCAGCCGTGGAGGAGCCGGGCCTGTGGGGTCCTGGGAGGGAGGGCAGGAAACAGGGAGGCCGCGGTAGGAGCAGGCGTGGCATTTCTTCCAATGATTGGCCTTGGACTCAAGGGATGAGGGCGTTTGCCAAAGACGGATTCTTGGGATGGAAATGTTATGAGGTGGAGCCGTGGAAGGGACACAGCACCCTAGGGTCAAAGTCCTCGCCCCTGGGGGGTGGGGGGCTTGGGGCCAGGGAGGCCCTCAAGGCCTAGGTGTGAATCCTGCCTCCACTTTTTTTTTAATTTTTAAAGATTATTTATTTATTTATTTGAAGGGCAGAGTTACAAAGAGGCAGAGGGGGGATGGGGAGAGAGAGAGGTCTTCCATCCACTGGTTCACTCCCCAGATGGCTACAGTGGCAGGAGCTGCGCCGATCCGAAGCCAGGAGCCAGGAGCTTCTTCCAGGTCTCCTATGCAGGTGCAGAGGCCCAAGGACTTGGGCCATCTTTTACTGTTTTCCCAGGCCAAAGCAGAGAGCTGGATCAAAAGTGGGGCAACTGGGACTCGAACTGGTGTCCATATGGGATGCCGGGACTGCAGGCGGTAGCTTTACCTTTAGGTCACAGCGCCAGCTCCCTTCCTCCACTTCTTACCAGCTGTGTGACTTCTGACAAACTCACTGAGCTCTCTGAGCCTCGGTTTTCCCCTTCGTAAAATGGGTACAATGACTCTGCAGAGCCTTTGGGAGCACCCAGGGTCAGTGTATCTTCTAAGTAGGCACAGTGCGTAGGTCCAGGGAAGTGTCTTGATTTTAAAGTCTTTCAACATCAGGAAGAAAAAAATTAATAGAATAATGGATATATAATAATTAACCCAGCCTGGGTTTTGTGCATGTATGTGTGTGTGTGCGTGTGTGTGTGTCTTCTGGCCAGTGTAAATGTCGAGCATAATTTCATATGTACATACATATATAGTGTTATTTTAAGAAAAAAAAAAAAACTAAAGGAAACAAAGTGCTTGGGGCCCCAAGAAGCCCCAGGGAGGCCCTAGAAGCCACTGACCCCTCGGGGGTGCTGGTGCGCCCTTCCTGACCCCCCTGCAGCAGCGTGGAGATGAGGGGGTGAATCTGCCCAGCTTCTGCCCCCAAAGAACCAGCAGAGGTGATGTCTCAAAAGCAGGTGCTGGCAGCACCGTGAGATACGGGAACCTAAGACAGAGCTGCACCTGCTCCCTCCCTGCCCCCACCCGTGCTCTCTCTGGCCAGGATGGGCTCTGGGCTGGGTCAATGGCTGGGTCCAGGTGCGTCAGACCCTGCCTTCGACCCGCACCTGCACAGCTCCTCTGGAGACGGCCCGTGTCCCTGGGTGCTTTCAGCCCTTCCTGTGCAGGGGCGGGTGTGTCCAGGCATTCGTCCTCCCCCAGCTCTGGGGGGGACAGTGTCCCCACAAAGCCTTCCTCCAGTGCCCCTTCTGCCTCCAGGGACCCCATTTGGTCACCACCTGGAGCTTTCTGTCTCATCTTTTCCAGTTAGGGTCACCTGGTGCTTGGTTTGTTTCTCCTTCCTATGACTAAAGACCTGAAGCTGGGAAACTTTATATACAAATTTATAAATGCAGAATGGCAGAGAGAGGGGGAGAGACGGAGAGAAACATCCTTCATCATTGGTGCACTCTGCAAATGGCCACACTGGCCGGAGCTGGGCCGATCCAAGGCCAGGAGCCAGGAGCTTCTTCCAGGTCTCCCACACAGGTGCAGGGACCCAAGCACTTGGACCATCTTCTTCTGCTTTCCCAGGCACATTCGCAAGGAGCTGGATAGAAAATGGAGCAGCCGGGATTAGAACCGGCGCTCATGTGTGATGCTGGCATCACAGATAGTGGCTTAACCTGCTGTGCCTAAACACCAAGCTGCTGCCCGACATTTTGGGGAAAAGAGGTGTACTTCAAGGGGCTGCGTCTCGTGACAGCCTTCTTGCCGACAGAGCCCTGATGTGGCTCAGGGCATCACGTGGCAAGGGCTGGGACCTGTCTGTGTGTGTCCACAGCCTCACGTCGTGGGGCCTCTCCCATGATGGATTCCTCCAACCCTGGTCACTCCCCAGGGCTCCCGTCCCCACTCTTAGACTTCTTTAAGTCTCAACACAGAGGCTCCAGCAGGCCCAGACCCCAGCGGTGGGTGGGGAGCGCCTGGTGGGAGCCAGGTGGGGGGCAGGAGGACAGTCGTGTCATGGATGTGTTTTCTTTTCCAGAACCCCAGAGATGAAGGGCCTCCTCACGCTGGCGTGGTTCCTGGCTTGTGGTAAGTGCTGGCCCCGTGGCCTCTGAGTGACCTTCCACCCGTGGGCATGAGACAGAGAAGGGGAAGGGTCTTGGAGACCACAGAGAGACGGCTTTTGCATCTCAGCTCCGCACTCACCGCGTGGACGCGGATGTCAGCAGGAGCCGCGGGGTCTCTGAGCCTCCTGGTCTCCCGTGTTCCGTGGGACGGTACCACGGCTGGGGAGGCCTGAGGCAGGGTCCTCGGAGACAAACGTCAGCAGGCCCAGGTTGCAGACGTGGGGCACGCGTGGCATATTTGCTTCCCAGTACGCAAGCAAGAGGAGGCCAGAACAGAACAGGGAGAGCAAAATAGAGACCACGCCCCTTCTCCAAGGGCTCCAGCCCGTGATCCCCGGGCCATTCTCCACCCAGGCCTGCCTGGGTCTTCCGCATATCCCATGCGGGGCTGCCTGCCACCTGGGTGGTGACCAGAGCTGACCAGTCCCTGTCCCTCCAGCCCTGTAACCCAGGACTCAACCCTTGCCAGGCTGTCTACCCCGTGCCATCTGGGGAGAGCCAAGGAGGAGCCAGAAGCCCCCAGGGCAGGAGAGCCTGGGGCAGGAGAGCCTGAGACCCACTCTGAATCCCTGAACAGGGCACTCTCCCTCCCGGCCTCGGTCTCCCACTTTGTAAGGTGGGATTTATTTATTGTACAGTTAGGATTTATTTATTTATTTATTTGAAAGAGAAGAGAGAGATCTGCCATCTGTTGTTTCATTCCCCAAATGGTCACAACGGCCAGGGCTGCGGGACCAGGCCTAAGCCAGGGGCCAGGGACTCCAGCCCAGTCTGCTATGTGGGTGGCAGGGACCCAGGTACTGCTGCCTTCTGGGCACATTAGCAGGAAGCAGAACTGGAAGCCGAGCCTTCGGGACTCAAACCGTCACTGTGGTACCGGATGCTTGCATCACAAGCCACGGCTAACGCCGCTGAGTCACAACAGCCTCTCTATGGGGGCGGCTAAGGGCCCCATCCTGCTTGGAGATTCTATGCCTTACGAATAAGAGTCTGTGCCTGTGAGGGTGGCAGGGGGAAGGGTGTTAATGCCAGAGAGACGGGAAGTTCCTCTCTGCCTGCTTCTTGCAGAGATCCTTTGAATGACACCGACTACTGCTCAGTCACTTACTCTGTGCTTGAAATTCACGCACTTTCTCTTATTTTAACCCTCCTGACACCGCTGAGAGGTAGGCGCTGATTATAGACGCCCATTTTCTGGATGAGGAGACCGAGGCTCTGTAATGGTCCCTTGCCTGTTCAACATCAGATTATTTATTTATTTATTTATTTGACAGATAGAGTTAGACAGTGAGAGAGAGAGACAGAGAGAAAGCTCTTCCTTCCGTTGGTTCACCCCCCAAATGACTGCCACAGACGGAACTACGCCAATCTGAAGCCAGGAGCCAGGTGCTTCCTCCTGGTCTCCCATGCGGGTGCAGGGCCCAAGCACTTGAGCCATCCTCCACTGCCCTCCCGGGCCACTGTAGAGAGCTGGACTGGAAGAGGAGCAACTGGGACTAGAACCCAGTGGCCATATGGGATGCCGGTGCCGCAGGATTAACCAAGTGAGCCACGGTGCCGGCACCCAACATCAGATTCTAATTAGAGGTAGAACCAGGATTTGAACCCTAGTCTGCCCATTTTCCATGTCCAAACTCAACCACTTCCACCCTCCTGCCTGCCCTCCCTTTGTTCCCCCCACTCCCACCCCCCAGGGTTGGGGAAAGGACAGGTGGTACTGGGAAGAAGACCCGGAGCGGGCTTCCCAGGGTCACCTGGGGACACGGACTGTTTTTCAGGTGTGCCTGCCGTGCCAGGGAGCTTGTTAGACCTGAAGTCCATGATCGAGAAGGTGACTGGAAAGAACGCCCTGACCAACTACGGCTTCTACGGCTGCTACTGTGGCTGGGGCGGCCGAGGCACCCCCATGGATGGCACTGATTGGTGAGCTCCTGGGTAGACCCCGCCTCTGCACTCACGTCATCTCACTGGAGCCCAATGGCAGTGCTGCAAGATGAGCGCTGAGCGCCAAGTCTCAGAGATGCCAGCATCATCAGATAACTCCCAGACAGCCCGAGATGCTGGCGGTGGCTTACGTGTCACCTAGTGTGACAGACGTCCCGGTGTAAAATCCTGAGGGACCAAGACATTCGACGGGGCAGGGTCTGCCGGGGTGGCTTGGCTCTGCTCTGCCCAGCTTCAGCCGCCCTGGGGCCGGATGCTGCACTGTCCACAGGGCTCACCCCTGGGCCTGGTACGTTGCCCCTGGCTGCCGGCAGGGAGCTCAGCGGAGCTGGGGGCTGCGGGCCTCGGTCCCTCTCGCTTGGGCCTCCGCAGGGTTGTTTGGACACCTCACAGCATGGCGACTCTTGGGTGTTAAAGCGAGTGTCCCAAAGCTGCGGGATAAAGAATATTGTATTTTTCTGGTCAGCTGAGGCAGTTTTGAGAAGGCTTTCAGAGAAGACTCCACCTTCTGCCTGGGAGGAGCCAATGTTCTAGATGAGCAGGTGATACGGGAGGTCTTATCGCTGGGTCAGCGATTCTGCTACTGCGAGGCACGTGGGGCGGAAGGGGCAGCCGAGCAAACAGAAGGCAGGTGGCTGGGCCCAGCATCTCGCTGTTGGCGTGGGAGTTTAGAAATCATCCAGAGGGTGGTGTGCGGGGAGCAAGGAGGAGCCATGTGGGCGTGGAAAGCAGCTGGAGACAGCCGTGTGAACTCCTGTCTAGCTTCATACAGCTGCAGATGGCTACAGAGGGAAATATGCATCCGCAGGTACTGCCAGGAGGTTTTGGAAAAGCAGGGTTGCAAGGGAAGTTTATTTCGGTGTAAGTTTTTTAAAAAATCAGTGCATAGGTTTTTCGTAATATGCATTTTGCATGAACTCCCTGAAGAGCCTTCACTGACACGTAGGTGTCTGTACCTGAGTCAGCATAAAAACGTATCATGCTGTGCTCCGTCAGGGGAAGTGGCAAAACTGCACAGCGTCGCAGTAGCCACCAGTACAGGTGCTGCCTGGGGCTGCTTGCTAACACCATCCTTCAGGGGCCGGATCCGGGGCTCCTTCGAAGAAATGGCCAATTCTAGGAATAAGGTAGGGCGTACACAGACTGACAGAAGAGCTGCTGTATTGCCGACAACGAACGAAGTGCTCCAACAAACCCATGACACAGGATCCCGCCTCGCCAGGGCTGTGTCCAAGGGGCACAGGAGCCAGCTGAGGGCTCCCAGGAGCTAGAATAGAACATCCTGAACAACAACAACAAAAATCACCACATCCCTGGTCTTAACAGGAAACAAGAAATCAGACAAATCCCAATAGCAGGCGTCCCTCAAGACTGCCAAGGTCATCAGAGACAAGGGATAAATTGTCACAACCTAGAGGAACCTCCAGAGACAGGGCGGCTAGGTGTAACGTGTGTCACAGGTGGGCCCCTGGAGCAGAAATAGGACATGAGGTGGCGACTAAGGAATCTAGGCTTACAATGAATGAAATCATATCGCTGCACCATCAAATAGGCAATTGACTAATAATTAGATGCTTGATTAGTAATATGCCCATTTGGGCTCATTAATGGCAGTAAATGTACCATACCAATATGAGACGTTAAGAATCTGTACCACCTCAATTTTTCAGTAAATTGAAAAACAATTGGTAATGCAATCTGGCTAACAGAAGTTCATTTTTGGCTCAGAGAGGAGTTTAAGGCGCTTCAGATGTTGATTTAGGGACTGTGGCACTGCCCGCCTTGCGGCACTGCCGTCTCCTTTGGCTTCAGGGTCCTCTCCCAGGACATCACCTTTCAACCAGGAGATAGGGAAGGAGAGAACGTGGAGGGCACTGCAGGAGGTTCTCGTGGGAGGCATGGGCGCGGTGTGTAGCCCCCTGGCCGGAACCTAGTCCTGGGGCCGCACCTGTTGTTAGGGAGGCTGGAAAGCAATTAGATCCTGAGCCGGGTGGAGAGAGTGGGTCTGAGATGCCCTGGTGCCACCCAGAGCCAGGCTCCTTCTCAGCCAGGTCACAGCCACAGGGGGCCTTTGCTGAAGCGCCATGTTTGAATTGTGACTCCTGTTAGGGATGTCAACCTACATAACAGGGAGAGAGAGAGAGAGAGAGAGAGAAGAGAGAGAGAGAGAGAGAGGTTTTCCAAAGAATAATGCTATTTATCTGGGACGGGCGGTACATGGCAATAGGAATACATGTATCACAGTAAACCATGGGTGCATCCAAGGAAGTTGGGGCAAATATGTTTTTATCAGCCAAAAATGAAGAAGGAAATTGTTTATATGAACTGCTGCTTGGATGCAAAGTTATTGGTCACAGAGACTGGGGGCTGGAGTGGCTTCGGCTCCTTGGTGAGGTCTGGTTCCTATGGCCCCGTCTGTGCCTTCCATGCACTGTTGCAGGGTGAAGCAATGTGGCAGGTTGGTGGCGGGAGTCTGTGCACAAAGCACGGGTGCGTGGAGTTTCCGTGGACTTCAGACGGTCCTGGAGAAAGCACTTAGGCAAGTAGGCATGGCCGCACCCCTTTGCTTCCTCCTAGTTCTCATTGGTCTGGGTCTAACAAGAAGGATTTCATCCCGTGTCAGCATCTTTCACATCTCCCTCCTTTGATCATGACCTTTCTCCAAAAGGGCCCCTGATCAGTGACCTTATGGCCAGGGTTCAAGTGTCCCCCAGTGCTGGGATGGACCTGTCCTGGTGGTCGGTCATGGCCCCCGTCAGGGGAAAAGAGATTCACGGATGGAAGTCAATGTCGAGAGCCCCCTAACCCCACTTGAACATCCAGGAAGCCGGAGCTGAGCTGTCAGCCTGAGTCTCCCCGGGTCGTCGCTCAGCCTGACCTGCTGAGCTGTTCTGTAGGCACTGGCTGTCATCTCGGAGTGCTGGGCCAGGGGGCTTTTGCGAGGATTTATACCTCCACAGAGACTTCAGACAGCACATACAATTTTAAAAGGAAATAATAAGAAAGTGGCATTAACAACAGCCTCAGTATCTGCCTGATGGTTCTGAGCCATGACCCAGGCTTGCAGGTAACCGACTGAATCCATCCAATGATCAGGAGGAACGAGGTGAGACCTGTTGCAGCCATTTTTCCTGAAGATTTACATGGAGGTGTTGCCGAATCCGCCCACTAGGTGGACTAATGAAATTTTAACAATCCCATCATCCTGTCATGTAAGAAAGGCAGGAATAAACGAAGAAAGCTAAAGACTTACGAGTTTATTATGATTTGGAGTCTAGTTCTGAGTCAACTCTCCATCCTGGTTTGTAGTTCAAACGTCTCTGGTTGTAGCACCAGAGGGTTGTTGTGGCCAGCGAATCAGACGTGAGACTTCTCCTTGGAAATTTACATTATTCTATCCTGTTTTGGCTTGTAGGGTTGTAAGAACAGAGCGGTTCCTGTCCTTAGTTGCAAAGTTATAGCCAGATATTAGAGAAAACTGGGAGAATTTAGAATTCAGTACAATCTACAGATCGATAATAATAAAAAATACTCTCGGGGCCGGTGCTGTGGCTCGCTTGGTTAATCCTCCACCTGCGGCACCGGCATCCCATATGGGCGCCAGGTTCTAGTCCCGGTTGAGGCGCAGGTTCTAGTCCCGGTTGCTCCTCTTCCAGTCCAGCTCTCTGCTGTGGCCCAGGAAGGTAGTGGAGGACGGCCCAAGTGCTTGGGCCTTGCACCTGCATGGGAGACCAGGAGGAAGCACCTGGCTCCTGGCTAGGATAAGTGAAGCTCTGGCCGTGGTGGCCATTTGAGGGGTGAACCAATGGAAGGAAGACCTTTCTCTCTGTCTCTCTCTCACTGTCTAACTGCCTGTCAAATAAAAATTTTAAAAAATACCCTCAAAAACAATGACCAGAGCTACAATCTAATGGCAAGATTAGTATAGTTGGGGGGAGGCAGGTTTAAAAATTATTTATTTATTTGAAAGGCAAAGTGATACAGAGAGGTCTTCCATCTGCTGGCTCATTCCCCCAAATGGCCACAATGGCTGGGGATAGGTCAGGTCTAAGCGAGAAGCCTGGAGCTCTATCTGGGTCTCCCATGTGGCTGGCAGGGGCCCACATCTGTGGGCTGTCTTCCCCTGCTCTCCCAGGCACACTAGCAGGGAGCTGGATCGGAAGTGGAGCAGCTGGGGCTCACTGGTGCTCTGTTGGGATGCTGGCATCGCAGACAGCAACTTAACCCACCGCACCACAATGCTGCCCTCAGGCATGGTGTTTCTTTAGATACCTAATATTTTTATATTTTAAACAAACATAATCAGAGATGAATAAATAAATTTGTTTAGAAAATGACTTTGTTTACATACAAGGAAAAGTGATTTTCCATATAATGATTTCAGATGTAGAATCTTCCCCAGACTAGAAAGCCAAAGCCAGGCAGACTTCAGTTTTACCTGTAGCATTTAACTGCCTGAAGTCCTGGGCCTGCCAGGAATCAACAACTTCTATTCCCTTACTGGAAGCCAGGTGTTTTATGTACATTTTACAATACAGCCTCCTATTTCCAGCCAGCGTTTCCAGTTGTTTCCTGTTATAAAGCAAGCAGATTGTTACTGGACCTATGCAAGCAACCATAGTGCCATTAGACAGACCAAACAACAGAGAGATTTGTTTTAATTTGGAGTAATTGAGAAGGAGGAAGAAAGCAAGCATCTTCACTTTGTTCACAGAAGTGCGCTTTGCCAAATTGCCGTCGGCTACAGATGGTTTGGGATCGAGGCTTCTTGGAACCTCCGAGACAAGAATGTTTAAGGACGAGCAACAGCCAGGGCTTGGCGTAGCCCTAACCCAAGTACCAGGAGCTTTATCTGGGTCTCCCACATGGGTGCAGGGGCCCAAGCACTTGGACCATCTTCTGCTGCTTTCCCAGGCGCATTAGCAGGGAGCTGGATGGGAAGTGGAACAGCCTGGCCAGGAACCTGCACCCACATGGGATGCCGGCATCGCAGGTGGCAGCTAACCCCGCTTCGCCACACTGCCCCCTTGTGGTGAAAATTCTGAAAAGAGTTTAGCAACTGACCACAAAATTCAGTTGCTTTCTTTGAAAATAAGAGTTGTAACTGACAGCTTCATCCTGGGACGATCAGACTTACGAAGTTCACGTAATCTCTAGAACATCCAAGTCAACAACCGCTCCAGAATACAGCTTAAAGATTTGCCATCACTTCATTGTATTCCAACACATCAGGGAAGCTGAGCCCGTTTGTCATCCCTGCACTCTGAAAGCTCCATCCTCTGGGTTTCTCTTAGAAAGGGCCCGACTGGAAGAACTCCAGGCTGGGGCCGGCGCTGTGGCTCATCGGGTTAACGCCCTGGCTTGAAGCGCCCGCCAGCATCCCATATGGGTGCCGGTTCTAGTCCCGGCCATTGCAGCCATCTGGGAGTGAACCATCGGATGGAAGACCTCTTTCTCTCTCTCTGCCTCTCCTCTCTGTGTAACTCTGACTTTCAAATAAATAGATAAATCTTTTAAAAAAAAAACCACTCCAGGCTAATTCTGAGTCAGAAAGATTTAATGCAGAACCTGGAGCCCGAGGAAGCCTGCTTGACCCAAACAGGATCTCTGACCAGCACGAAACAGTAGTCACTCGTTGGCAGAGTGAGCCCTAAAAGGCTTCGATAGCCAATGGATGCAAAAACTAAAGGAGAAACAAAACAGAAACCACGTGCACGTTTCCAAGTTTCGGTTTTACCAAGCACTCAAGGCCTGCATAAAGGCGATGTGAAATGCTGACGCTGACTTGATGAAGCACAGATCTTTGTTTTCTGAGGCCTGTTTCCAAAAGATCAAGAAACCACCCTGATGACGCAATTGTCTCTCCTTACAGGAAGCCCATTAGGATAACCTGGAAGTCAACCCGAGCGAAGGGACTTGAGTTTACCAGGGGCTGGGAGGGTGGTTATGAGCGCACACTGTGCTATAGATGAAGTGGACACGAAGACCAGGCCCTCCATCGGGGGAACGCACGCTGCTGGAAGCAGCACACACAATTGTCTGGTTACTCGGAGCAACTCACACACACCCAGGAAGGACAAGAATCGAGGAATCAGTGTCAGGCCGCGAAGGCAGGTCAGAGCTGGGGAGAAAGAAAACCCGCAGGAGTCGACTGAGAAACGGACAGAGTCAGCACTCGGGTTAGGAAGTTAGATGTGGGGAGGGGGCAGGCGTGCGGCACAGCTGGGGGCACCTGCGGCGCTTGTGGGGGTGCTGACTTTGAGTCCCGGCTCTGTTTCCAGTTCTAGCTTCCTGGCAATGCACAGCCCGCACGGAGCTGTTGATGGCGCCATCCCTGGGTCCCTGCCACCACCTGGAAGCCCAGGCTCGCCCTCCCAGCTCCCAGCTTCAGCGTGGCCCAGGGCAAGCCGTTGCAGGCGTTTGGGAAGTGAGCCAACAGATGGAAGATCTCTCTCCCAATCTCTCTCTCTCTCCCTCTCTCTCTCTCTCTTTCCTATCTTTTTGCCTTTCAAATAATAATTAAAGAAAAACTAAATGAAAACTGTAAAATAAGAAAAAGCTGCATAAGATAGTTGAAAATTTCAAAAAATCGTCAGACTTCAGAGTTAAACATCAAGGCTGCTTGTAATTAAGGTTTTATTTTTTTAAGATTTATTTATTTATTTGAAAGTCAGAGCTACACAGAGAGAGGAAAGGCAGAGAGAGAGAGAGATCTTCCATCCGCTGGTTCACTCCCCCAAATGGCTACAATGGCTGGAGCTGGGCCAATCCAAAGCCAGAAGCCAGGAGCTTTTCCAGGGTCTCCCATGTGGGTGTCAGAGGCACAAGCCCCTGGGCCAGCACCTGCTGCGTTTCCGGGTGCATTAGCAGGGAGCTGGATTGGACACGGAGCAGCCAGGACTCTAGCTGTTGTTCTGATACAGGTAACAGGCTATGGCTTAACCAGCTGTGCCACGATGCTGGCCCCTGAGTTTATAGTTGCATGACCTTTGTGTCAAACGGTGAGAACGTGAAACATCTCGCGGAGACAAATATCGCCCTGGCAAAGCCGGGCGGAACTTCAGACTAGCAATCAGAAAGCATCTTCACTTTCCTTTTACCAAGAAATTTACATCAAAGGTTTCTTTACGTTGTATGAACCGGAAGGTGTTTGGGCTAAGTCCAGTGTATTTTTGGCAGGTTCTAAGCGCCCATTTATCTCCAAGCCAATGAAAAACAGACCTCTTAGAAATCCACAGGAGGCCGGTGCTGCGGCTCACTAGGCTAATCCTCCGCCTGTGGTGCCGGCACACCGGGTTCTAGTCCTGGTCGGGGCGCCAGATTCTGTCCTGGTTGCCCCTCTTCCAGGCCAGCTCTCTGCTGTGGCCAGGGAGTGCAGTGGAGGATGGCCCAAGTGCTTGGGCCCTGCACCCCATGGGAGACCAGGAGAAGCACCTGGCTCCTGCCATCGGATCAGCGCGGTGCGCCAGCCACAGCGCCATTGGAGGGTGAACCAATGGAAGGAAGACCTTTCTCTCTGTCTCTCTCTCACTGTCCACTCTGCCTGTTAAAAAAAAAAAAAAAAAAGAAAAAGAAAAAGAAAAAAGAAAAAAAAAAGAAAAGAAAAGAAATCCACAGGAGGCCTGGGTGTATACTGCACGCATACATGGACATGCAACAAGTAGAAGTCGATTTTTGTCAGGCGTTTTCAAGGAAAAGTCCTTTTCTTTCCATTGGGTGTTACAGGTGGAGATCTGGGGGTGCCAGTTTGGGGAAAGGGATTTTCAGCGTTTCTGCCACTTGTGTCAGGTCTCAGGTTCCTACGTGGACTGTCTGCCTTTTGAGGGTCCCGGCTGGGTCAGAGAATTAAATCGAACCTAAGCTCCAGGACCGGGGGAGGGGAGCGCTGTCCGTGGGGTGGAAAGCCGCCTGTGGGAGTGAGACCCCCGGGGAGGCAGGTCCATGGCGGGGGTGCCCCCTGGACTGCACACGGAGCGCTCCACTGTGAACGGATGGCGGTGGGCGGAGTCATTTTCACAACGTGTGCAATGGTTTCTCGGTTTCCTTGAAGACGGTGTCTGTCTCTTTCAGAAAGAAATTTGTGTGAGAGAGACAGAGACGGTGAGAGGACGGGGTCTTTTACAGAACAACTTCACCCCTGCCTGTGCTGCCTTCTGAGTGTTTCTACTTGACAGCCGATAGTCTAGACCAGCGCATTTTAACTTTCGCTTTCTCCCCCTGGAATTTCCGGAGAGGTCTCCTGCGGAGAGCTGAGCTGGCCTCTGTGGACGGAGGAATCGGGTTAGCCCGGGAGCAGTTTTGGGAAAGTTACCAAGTTCAGCTTAGAGAAGGCTCATGGTGGGGGCGGGGGAGTCCCCGGGTGGAAGGGGGGAAAGCAGGGATTTTTTTTTGCCTGGAGGTGGGTATTTTGCAGTGAGGCTTTTTTTTTTTTTTTTTTTTTTTTGAATCCTGAATGCATTTTAAAGCTCCAGGATGCCAACTGAGAAACGTGTCTCGTTCCGATTGTTTGACCTCATAGTCGTGGGCTTTTAAATTGGTGCTGCCATGAACAAACACTCGGAGTTCAGACGATCCCCCAGATGTCTGACGAAGAGCCGGCTCGAGTCCCCACGGTCCGCACTGCCTTGGCAATCCTTTGAATTTCGAGACATGTGCATGGGGCTGGCGTCGCTGTGCAGGGGGGTAAGCTGCTGCCTGCGACACTGACATCGCACCTTGGAGCACGGGTTCAAGTCCCGGCTGCTCTGCTGCTCCCTTTGAACATACCTGGGAAGGCTGCAGGTGGTGGCCCAAGAACTTGGGCCCCTGCCACCCGTGTGGGAGACCTGCGTGGAGTTCAGGCTCCTGGCTTCTGCCTGGCCATTGAGGCTAGATCTGTGTGTGTGTGTGTGTGTGTCCCTCTTTCTCTATCACTCTGCATTTCAAATAAATACATAAATCCTCTTTATAAAGAGCCTGAACACACAACAGTTGAAATCCACCAAGTCGCATGGACAGAGGGAAGCTGGGTGAGAGGCAGAGTTCTTGTCCTCTCATCAGAAAGGGCTTGGCCGGGAACCACGAGGCCTTTATGGTCCCCAGAGGGGTGCGAGGGCACTGCAGCAAGTTCCAGGAAACGTAGAATTTAAAGGTGAGTTTATTTTGGCATAAAAATAAGGCTTGAATTGCACACAGTTTTTTCACAATATGCATTTTGAAGACCCCTCCCATGGAAGGTGACTTCAGCTAAACCAGCTCCCAGATGAAGTCAGCTGGGAGCCTCTGTGCGGGGCGGGGGTGCACGCCGGGAGGGCAGGGCCGAGTTCTCTCTGAAGGTGGGCTCGCCTCGGGCCGCTCCTGCACCCCGCCCCATCAGCCTCAATAATAAGCAGGGCGATCTTTCTGAGAGTACCGGCCCCGCAGAGGGAATCCGTGTGCTACAGTTAACTGTGGGGCACTGGGAGGCTGAGGAAAAGGGCAGGAGGTCTGTATCAGCCAAACAGGGAGAAGGGTTGCATCCCTACTTGGGGATCCCTGGAGAGCCAGGGCAGGGGTTGGCGTCAGCTCACTGATGTGGGTGCCATCGCAGGGCAGGTGCTCTGTACTGGGAGTGTCCTCCGAGTCAGGTGTGGGATAAAGACTGCTAAAGATACACCTTGTTCCAGAAAGCTGTGCGTGCTCTGTGCCAGGCGTGCAAAGCACGGGCGCATGGAATTTCTTGCGGGGTTTTAGGGCGTCGCTATCCCAGACAGGCAGGCGTGAGCCCTCCGTCTCTGTAACACCCCAGCTCTCATTTTGAGCGGGTCCGACAAGAAGGCTTTCATCTCGGTGTCGGTGACTTTCACAGGGACGAGGCGGGCGGGGGTGTCCTCCCTCCTCAGGATCTGAGTCTCCTGTGTCGCCAGGTGCTGCTGGGTGCATGACAAGTGCTACGGGCGGCTGGAGGAGAGAGCCTGCAACATCCGGACGCAGTCCTACAAGTACCGCTTTGCCCGGGGCCTGGTCACCTGCGGTAAGCCCCTGCCTTCCCGCCCAGCCCACTGGCAGAGCGGGATCCCAGCTGCTCTGGGTAACAGCCAGCCCATGTGTGGAGGGGCAGAGCCGGGGATGAGGGCCAGCACTCCTGCTGCCAGGGGTGGTGCAGCCTCTGCCACCCGCCATTGCCACGGGGCCACGTTTGCTGGGTTCTCTCACTTGCTCTTCCCCAGCACATCCTGGAGTCAGTTTCATTCCCCGCCCCCGCCCCCGCTTTACATAAAAGGGCCCTGAAGCCCAAAGCTTGCCAGGGCTGAGCTGAGCTCCAAGCCTGGGGATGGTGTCTCCGCTAGGAGTCCCACAGCCCAGACGCTGTCTCCACCATCAGGCTGGGTACCCCACCAAAGGGGAGAGGATGTGTTTTTCCATCAGACTGGGACTTCCCCAAATGCAGGAGCTGTGTGTCCCTGGACTGAAACCTCACCCTGGGCAGCAGCAGTGCCTCTCCCATCAGACTATGTGTTTCCCTAGCTTGGCAGCCATGCCTCCCTCATTAGACAGAGAGCTCCCTGGAGCAGGCAGCGGCCTGGGGAGCCTGCTTAGGCTAGAAGGGAGTGCCAGTCGGTGCGGCCTCATCTTGTTCTCACCCTGTGCTGGGGTCCCCTTTTGCAGAGCTGGGGTCATTGTGCCAGATGCTACTGTGCACCTGCGACCGCAAGTTCGTCTACTGCCTGAAGAGAAACCTCTGGAGCTACAACCCTCACTACCGCTACTACCCCAATTTCTTTTGCACCTAGCTGATCTCCACCAGCCCCGGCCAGGCCGCCACCTCCACCCTGCCCACCGCCTGGCTGCCCCCGGGGTTCTCACGGCCGGCTCCCGTGGCTGTGCCCTCAAGCTTTCTTCGTGGATATCCTGGGCTTGGAGGAGCCCCAGGGCCACGCTCCACCCAGCATCCCCACCCCAGGGCCCCTCAGGAGTGACTCTGGTCCCTGGACTTGAACTTGGAACCTCTGGGTCTGGGTGCACTCCACTCCCACCGGCAGCCATCTCCCACCTACCTGCAGGGTCTGTCCTGGGACGGACCACAGGCTTGGACGGACCACAGGCTTGGCCTGCACCCACCTCGACCCCTTCCCCAGAGGAGTTTTCCAGAAGAAGAAGCAACTGTGGCTGCAGACACCTGCCAGACAGAGGCTGGATGAAGTTCACTGCCGTGGCTGGCGGAATCCACACAGGCACTGTCCTGTGCTGCCAGCATCCCCTGTGCTGCCGGGGCAGGAGCCCAACATGGCCTGCAGCGACCGAGTCGGAGGTGGTGGCAGATACCCCCAGGTCCTCCACGTGGCTTCCTCTTGGGCTCACCGCCCTGCCACCAGGGTCCTCTGCAGCCCTGGCCACGTCCTCCATGCGTGGGTGACCCTGGTGGCCGCAGCTCTCACACAGAGAGGGTGGCACTTGAACCCCAGCTCTGACTTCCCCTGCTGGGCGAACGGCCTTGGGGCCGTTCCCAAACCTCTCGGGTGAAGTTCGGTTGCTTGACAGCAGAATTTATCATGTTCCTGGTAACACGAGATCAAACTCCTGAACCCCACCTCAGGCCCACCCGGGGGGTGCAGAGCTTCTGGCATGGCATTGAGCAGGAATTTAAAAAAAAAATAGGATTCTGCGACAGGGTTTATCTTTACCAAGTAAGGACATTAACAGACACAGCTCATCTACCATTTGTAAAGGGGCATCCGATACCAAGGCTGCAGGAAGAAGAAGGAGTCCCAAATGGTGGAGAGTCCCCCCCAGCAGAGGCCCCCCACCTCCTGCACCCCGCAGACCCCAGACTTTCCCCGTGACACATGGGCCCTGTAGGACCGGCATTGTGGTGTAGCAGGTAAAGCCACCACCTGCTACACTGACATCCCACATGGGCACTGGTTCGTGTCCTGGCTGCCCCACTTCCGATCCAGCTCCCTGCTAAAGATCTGAGAAAAGCAATGGAAGATGGACCAAGTGCTTGGGCCCCTGCCACCCACAGGGGAGACCCGGATGAAACTCCTGGCTCCTGGCTTCAGCCTTGCTCAGCGCTGGCCGTTGCAGCCTTCTAGGGAGTGAACCAGTGGATGAAAGACCTCTCTCTCTCTATCTTTCTGGCTCTAACTTTCCAATAAATAAATCTTTCAAAAAATGGAAAAAGACTGCAGACATATAATTCAATTTCTAAAGAACATGGGGGCTGTATTTAAAAGCCTCCAGCGATGAGACTGAGATGGCCTTGAAAGCCCTGGTGTTTCAGAGGTGTCCGGTGCAGCTTTAGAATCTGTGTCCGCCTGTGCAGCAGAAGTGGGGCTCTGATACCAGACTTGCTCAGGCAATTTTTAAGATCAAAGCCGTCCCCCAGATCACTTCGCATGGGTAGGTGGGGCAAATGAGAAGCTTTGTTCCAAAGCCATTTCTCTCCTATCTCAGCATTCTGGGTGGTGGGCTTCTCTCTCTCCCCATAGGGGTCAAGGGGCAAGTGGGGTGGTCTCGCTGGCTCCTTTTGCAGGAGGGGGCTGTGGAGCCCTTCTCGCTAGAGCCCCCCAGCTTAGAGCCATCGTGCCAAAACAGGCGAGGGAGGCTGTGACCCCTGGGGATCTGAGCTGGAAGGAACCATGGAGAACTTTTATTTAAGTCCAAAACATTTGGTCCAGAGAGGTTGGGAGACTTTCCCCAGGTTGTTCAGCACACTCACAGCAGAAGTGGCTCCAAACCACCACCTTCTCAACCTTCAACTCTGACCACAAAGAGAGAAAAGGGGACCCAGAGCCGTTCAAGGACTCACCTGTCCCCCACTCCCACCCCTGAGGACCCCTTGGACTGCAGTTCCGTTCCTTCTCGGCTCTAACTGCCTCTCCGGAGGCCAGGGGCCACCCCTGGGCTTTCAGTCTGGCCGGGGCTCTGGGCTTTGTCCTCCATGGAAGGACCCCACTGCTGCTGCCCTGGACCCACGTCTGCTGCCGTGAGCCGCTCTGGAGAAGCCGGGAAAGCTACGCGAGGCCCGAGACTGGGAGGAGGCTTCTAAACCGGCTGATTTGCCTCTGCCGGGGACGGCAGGAGAAGGCGGGTCCCTCTCAAAGCCACGTGGCTGCCCTTCTCCGGAAGCTGCTGCAGGGGCTGGCCTTGTGGCGCGGTGGGTTAAGCCCCATGGTTCCAATCCTGGCTGCTTCACTTCCGGTCCAGCTCCCTGCTCATGTGCCTGGGAAAGCAGCAGGTGATGGCCTAGGCACTGCGGCCCCTGCACCCACATAGGAGACCTGGACGGAGTTCCAGATTCCTGGCTTTGGACTGTTCCAGCCCTAGCCATTGCGGCCACTTGGGGAGTGAAGAAGTGGGTGGAAGATTTCTCTCTCTGTGCCTCTAACTAAATAAATGCATCTTTAAAAATAAAGGAAAGTGCTGCAATGCACAGACCATGCCTCCAAGCCACATCTCTGTGTAAGAGTAGGCAGAGAACACAAACCGTATGGACAGATTGTCTGAGGTTCTCTGCTGCAGTCTGAGACCAGGCTTCCGATACAAATGTGCTCCTCTGAGGGTGTGCAAAGCGATCATGATGAGGGCGTGGCTTCGGGAGGGGGAGGAGTTCGCTCCTAGCTGTTACCAAACTGAACAGGAGTCCGGGGAAGCGCATGGGTCCAGGCGGAAGGAGTGAGGGCAGAGAGAGAAGAAACGACGCAGTAGCAGGTGCACTGGGTCCCTTCCCTGTGCGGGCCACCACACAGACAAGGTCATCCTCACTCTGCCACCCCACTACCCACCCAGGCAGGTGTTCCACCCCAGGGAGGAGTGGGACTGAAGCTCAGGGAAGCGAAGTATTCTGCCTGAGACCACACAGGTGATAAGGAAGACAGGTGGGCGGGAAGCGGCTGCCTGATGGCGGAGCCGAGCTCTTAGGCTGCAGGACAGATGGCGTGAGGGGAGCCCGGGCCAGGTCTTGCGACAAGAACACGTTTTGGTTCTTTCGGGGTGGCTGTGGTAAGTTCGGGTTGTGTAACCACCGCTAAAATTTGCTTCCCAGAGTTCTTTCCGTGCCGAGTTCGGGGTTGGCAGGGCCCCGGGGGTGCTTGTGTGAGGTTTGGAAGGCACCCGCAAAGCAGCAGCTGTGTTCTGTCTACACTCGGGAAGCCAGAGCTGGGCCCCAGCTCTGCCTGAGGCTCAGGCACGTTTGTCCAGGACCTGCTGGCCGGCCGGGCGGGAGGGAGCCTGCTGATCTCTGCTTTCACCATCTCCTCCCCTGGGGCCAGGGGAGTTTAGTTCGGGAAGTGAGGGGGCCGGCTTCTCCTGCAGGGTGATGAAGTGGGGAGCCCAAGGCTTGAGATCCACCTGGCTCTGGCTCACCCCGTGCGGCCCCTCCTCCTTGGGGTCTCCATGTGTCCTCTCTCCCCCAATCCTCCCAACACCCGTATTCCCTTGCAGACAGGGTGCTCGGCTAACTTCACGCTGCAGCCCCAGGCACAGAAGAAGCCCTAACCCTGCTCTCCCACCTGCTCAAGGTCAAGTCCCGTCTATAAAGGTTGAGCTCCATACTGGGCAGCCCTGCCCCTGCCTGAACCCCTGGCTACCACAGAATTTGAGGAACAGAGCGACAGGATGGGCTCTCTGCCTCACTTCTGAGTCATCTGGGACCATTTTTCTTATCTCTTCTGATTTCAAAGCATTTATAACTGGCTTTTTGTGACAAAGGGGGCATGGCCTGTCTCAGGCCTGCTGAAATAAAATAGCTACCGGAGTGAACGCTTCTACACACCCTATCAGGTGCCTTGTCCTCACAGCCCCGAACCTGACCGGAAATGATTCACAGTGCATTTCAGTGGAAAGAAAGAACACTAAGGGTCTGGAGAACTTGGAAGAGAAAATGATGAGTTTGGGGCTTTAAATTCTCACTCGAGGACGTGAATGCGTCTGGCTGCCTGTGTAGAAGGCAGATGTCTGAGAGAGAAAGACAGTGGAATACTGCAGACGACAGCCAGCAGTGCCTCCCACCGCAGCTGCTGGTCTAGGTGTGGTTTTGTTGCTAGAAAAAAAATCAACACACTCTGGGGGCCAGCGCTGTGGCATAGCGGGTAAAGCCACCACCTGCAGTTCCAGCTTCTCATATGGGCACTGGTTCAAGTCCCAGCTGCTCCACTTCCTATCCAACTCTCTGCTGTGGCCTGGGAAAGCAGTAGAAGATGGCCCAAGTCCTTGGGCTCCTGCCCCTGTGTGGGAGACCTGGAAGAAGCTCCTGGCTCCTGGCTTCAGACCAGTCCAGTCATGGGTGCTGTGGCCATTTGGGGAGTGAACCAGCAGATGGAAGACCTCTCTCACTCTGCCTCCGCCTCTCTGTGACTCTACCTTTCAAATAAATATTTTAAAAAATTTATTTATTTTATTTCAAAGTGTCAATTTCACTTCTACAGATATTGCTTTAGGTGCGCTATTAGTCATCACAGATCAGGGAGAACATATGGTATTTGTCCCTTTGGGACTGGCTTATTTCACTAATTATGATGTTTTCCAGATTCGTCCATTTTGTTGCAAATGACTGGATTTCATTGTTTTTACTGATGTATAGTATTCTATAGAGTAGATATCCCATAATTTCTTTATCCAGTCTTCGGTTGATGGGCATTTAGGTTGATTCCATGTCTTAGCTATTGTGAATTGAGCTGCAATAAACATGGGGGTGCAGATAATACTTTTGTTTACTGATTTCCCTTCCCTTGGGTGAATTCCCAGGAGTGGGATGTGGGTCGTATGGTAGGTCTGTATTCAGATTTCTGAGGTATCTCCATACTGACTTCCACAGTGGCCTTACCAGTTTGTATTCCCACCAACAGTGGATTTGGGTCCCTTTTCCCCCACATCCTCACCAGCATTTGTTGTTGGTTGATTTCTGAATGTGAGCCACTCTAACTGGGGTGAGGTGAAACCTCATGGTGGTTTTGGTTTGCATTTCCCTGATGGCTAGAGATCCTGAGCATTTTTCATGTGTCTGTTGGCCATTTTGGTTTCCTCTTTTGAAAAATGGCTTTACCCACTATGCCACAGCACCGGCCCCCAAATAAATAAATCTTCAAAAATAATATAAGAAGAGCAAGTCTGACCCCTGAATCTCTAAAAAGATAAAATGAAAATAAAGTGTGATGTGGGGGAGCCTGGCCTCTGTGAAAGCCAGTGGCTGTTGGAGGTGCCCCAGGCATCTCAGGGACCTCTGGACCCCGGCTCCCAGAGCCCAGGAGACCCTCTGCAGCTGTGGGGCCAAGCGTGGGGTCTCATAGCCCACCTCACCCAGAAACCGCACACACCCCTCGCAGGTGTTCTACAGATCAGAGTGTGGGGCAGTACAAGTACGAAGAACTAGACACTGGGTTCTGGTCGTGACCTTGACCTTGGAGTGGACTTGCAGGCCCCTTTCCCTTCCTGGGCCTCTGCATTTCCACCTGCACAAGCGCTATGGGTCGGGACAGTGTTTTCAGGCTGCAGTCCTGGTCCCTTCGTGGGTCATAGAACCAGAGCAGTGGGCATAGAACCCAGGGGCTGTCCGGCAGGAAGCCCAGGACATCACTGGGTGTGGCATTGCCAAGGCAACCACAGGCAGGACGCAAAATTCAGCAGATCTACAGCAGGCTGATTTTTCAGTTGATCATTCTGTGTGGCCCGTGAATGTTATAAATATCCCAATGGCCCATGGGAGACAAAAGGTTCCCCAGCCCTGGCTAGAGGGCCGTACCCGTGTGTACACGTGGGTGTGTGGGTGTGTCTGAGTCCACAGACGACCACAGCACAGTGCTGCTCCCGCAGCCGTGCCTGTCGCGGCTATGTGCGCGTGTGTGCGTGTGTGTGTGCGTGTGTGTGCATGTGTGTGTGACATTCTGTGAGTTGCCATCAGAACGGCTTTGAGAAGCCCTTGTTCGCATGACTCTCAGTGCGCTGTCTACATTACTGGAGTGCTGCTTTAGAATACAGATTCCCAGGCCCTGTGGCAGCCATGGCTCTGATTCACTGGGCTTTCCAAGGCAGTCCTTCCACCTGCCCGGGCCTGGGCAGCCTTTGAGCTCACCAGAGTTTCTCTCGGCCTTTCTGTCTCAAGTTCAAGGTGTCAGCAACTTCTGCACCAGGGCCTTAATTACCCCACATCCAGGGCTCCCCTGGGCCCTCCTCATCCTGCTCTCCAAACGTTGATCAGATCCTGGTTTCTCTCTGGGGGGTCTCCAAGCCTCCGACAGCTTCAGTCCCAACATAATCAATAACCACCCAACCCAGGGACTGGAGGTGAACACAGGGGCCTGGATCCTCAGGGGGACGGAGATCCAAGCCCCTGAGTTGAATTGTGCAGAGCTTGTGTGGTGCACATTTTATTTTACTTTTAAATTTTTATTTATTTAAATGGTGGAGCATCAGAGAGAGAGAGAAAGAAAGGGACAGAGAGAGGTCTGCCGTCTGCTGGTTCATCCCTCACATGACTGAAGCAACCAGGCTTAGGCCAGGCCGAAGCCAGGAGACTGGAACTCCATCCAGGTCTCCCACAAAGGTGGCAGGGACCCAAGCACTTGGGCCATCTTCCGCTGTCTTCCCAAGGAGCATTAGCAGGGAGCTGGATCAGAAGTGGAGCAGCTGGGACTTGAACTGACACTCATAGTGGATGCTGGCATCACAGGTCGGGGCTTAGCCTGCTGGACCACAGTTTTAGACTCAGACGTGGTCTTCTAGATGTTTTCACGCCGTGAGACCTCAGGCCTGTGATTTCAGTTCTTGCAGCCTCGGTTTCCCAAGCTGTCAAAGGGGCTACTACCACCTTCCTCAGGACACCGTGGGGAGTATGGAGTGAGAGGACCCTGACGGCCCACTGTGCCTGGCCTGCTGTGGGCACTCAGCGAATGACACATGTCCGGGGAGAGGATCGCCAGCCCTCAGCCCTGAACACAAACCTAGGAGCTGAGCTAGGAGTTCCTGGCTGCCCCACGAACCACCACCACCCTACTTGGGGCTGCTGTCGATGATGTCATTGTATTGGCCTCATTTAGGGGAGCATGGGGCGGGGCCATCAGGAGCGAAACCCTAACCAGGCCCGGGCAAGTGTTCCCACAGCTGTTCTCTGGACAGCACCTCTCACTTTTACCTGAATGGTGCCCTAAGCAGGGAGCATCTGCCCCACCTGCAAAACCCTGCCGGGCACCTGGCCCGGCCCCCATCTTCCTCCTCAACAGTCTTTTCCAGCTTCCCCAGCAGAGGGCGCCCTGTCCCTACTGAGCTCCCAAACACCCAGGGTCAGGCCTTCAACACAGGTGTCTTATGCACCTGCTCGTGCGAGGCCTGAGCTAGGCCCCGGGGACCCCACTTCCAATCAGTCACCCCTCAAGAGGCTCAGTCTAAGGAAAGGACACACGGGGGACACCCGAGTACCTTCCTGTGGCCAAGGAATGTTGAGCTGGACCCCAAGGCTGTCGCCTACAGGTGCCCGCCAGGTGCCCTGTACCCCATCACGCTGCAGCAAGCTGTGCCATGCACTGCATAGGAAAGGCCCAGTACCCACGGTCTCAGCGCTGTCCGTCCTGCTCAGAGAACCCAAGTTCAAGGGCATGGCACGATCTCTGTTGGCACGGAGAGGGTGGAGAATGGGGGCTGTGCTGAGAGGGAAAGCCCTGTCCAGAGAAGGACTGCCTTGGAAAGTCCAGTGAATCAGAGCCGTGGCTGCCACAGGGGCTGGGATCTGTATTCTAAAGCAGCACTCCAGCAATGCAGACAGCGGTCAGCCGTAGGGGCACCGGGGGCAGAGACAGTGCGGGGAGGCTGTCTGGGTCATTTGTTTACTTGAAAGTCAGAGTTACAGAGAAGGAGAGCCAGAGGCAGAGAGAGAGGTCTTCCATCCGCTGGTTCACTCTCCAAATGGCTGCAATGACTGGGGCTGGGTCGGTCCAAAGCCAGGAGCCAGGAGCTCCTTCTAGGTTTCCCATGTGGGTGCAGGGGCCCAAGGACCTGGGCCGTCTTCCACTGCTTTCTCAGGCTTTCAGCAAGGAGCTGGATTGGAAGTGGAGCAGCCGGGACTTGAACTGCCCGTATGGGATGCCAGCACTGCAGGTGGCGGCCTAACCCGCTACGCCACAGCGCCAGCCCCTGGCATGCTCTTTTGTTATTGCCGGCCCCAAGGTAAGTGAGGCCTACCTGACACCCTTGCTTAGATCCGCAAGAATCGCCATCCGAGGATGAGGCCACCTGCAGTCCTGGTTTTCCAGATTTCTAAATTTGGGACAGGGTCCCAGGGGTCAAGGCGCAGGAGGCGTGTCCTCCCGATGAGCGGAGCATGTCGCCATCACCATCTGCCCAACATGCATGCTCTTTGTAACTTTCTCCTTTTATTTATTTTATTTGAGAGGTAGACTTACAGACAACGAGAGGGAGAGAGAGAGAGAGGTCTTCCATGTGCTGGTTCACTCCTCAAATGGCCACAACAGCCGGAGCTGTGCCAATCTGAAGCCAGGAACCAGATACTTCTTCCAGGTCTCCCACTCGGGTGCAGAGGCCCAAGGACTTGGGCCATCTTCTACTGCTTTCCCAGGCCACAGCAGAGAGCTGGATCGGAAGAGGAGCAGCCAGGACTTGAACAGGCACCCATATGGGATGCCAGTGCCACAGGGGGAGGATTAACCTACTGCACCACGGTGCCAGCCTTGTCTCTTCACCTTTTATAACGACGTTTTCCTAACACATGTCACTCACCTCCCTACTTTTTGAGCACCCTTGCCACTGTGTGACCGTCTTCTGGATGACTCCAGGTCACTGTGGTAGGACCCCCGCACCCTCCTACAGCTGCCCCTGTTCCTGGCCCAGCACAGAGCTGGAGAAAGGGGGGAGGTGCACCTTACAGAGAGAGAAGTTGCATCTCAAAGTCTCGCCTTGCCACGATTCCACGGTGGCAGATGCTAAGACCTTGCAAACAACCCACGTCTGGGGTTCGAGCAGCCCTGACTCGGAGAACCTGAAATCCGTGCAGCTGCCGTGGCTAACTGCTGATGGAGCGAACTCGGGATTTTGCGTCACTGGTTTCCTACAAATCAAAGCGAACCAGCTTCCGGACGCCGAGATTACTCAGGTTTCAAATAAACTTTCCAGGTGTGAACCTGGAGCCTACTTCACCTTCCCGAAGCCCCTCCTCCTCCCGACGGCTGTGCTGTCCTCTGGCACATCCAGGGAGAGTTCTAGAACTTTGGCTTGTGCACTTGCCTTCTGCGTAGAGCTCCCCAGACTTGTCCACACGTGATGAGTCTCGGGGTTTCCAAACCCAGGCCCCATGTCGAGTCTTGCAGCAAGCATCCCGCTTAGGCTCCCCCTCCCGGTGCTGGAGGTGGGACTTGAACCCGGATTGTGTTAACCCTGTGCGGGAGTGCTACGGGTGTCCCTTCTTAGGCGTGAAGAGACTAAGGCTCAGGGCAGGGAATTTGTTCCTGGGGCCGTGGCTGCTAAGCACAGAGTTGGAACCCCAGAGCCCCCTGCTGTGCCAGGGCAGGGACCACCCCTGCCCCAACGGGGCCCAGGCGAAACCTCAGCCAGTGTGGCTGCTGTCCCACGCAGGGCAGCTCCTGGCTGGGGGCTCCCACAGGCTGCCCTGGCCCCCGAGCCACAGAGACACCCCTAGGCGACGTAGAGAAGGAGGGGCTGCTGCCTCTGCTGGATCGTGCCCTGGGTGAGGAGGAGCTCTGTGGGGGCAAAGCAGGGAGCATCAGTAACTGCTGCCACGGCTGCTGTGCCACGGCGGCCACGGCTGCTGTCACTTGTGGTCGTACCCAGAAGAACCACGCCGCTGCAAGAACAGTGCCCTGGACTGGGTCTGTTTCCCCACCCGACAGCAAGCCCAGCGCTCCCAGGCATCTGTCACTCGTCCCTTACAACACCCTGTGGAGACCGTGCGATGCTTCCTGCGGCACAGGTAAAGAAACCAAGGCTCAAGAGTTGCCATGCTTGTCCCCAAGAACCCACGGCCAGCAGTCAGGGGACCCCGGTTCCAGCAGCCCTGGGGGTGGGGCTCGCAGCCCACACTCTTTGTTATGATGTAGAGTGCTTCTCCCGCCTACCTTCCTCCCCAGAGTTAAGACGGACAGGCTGCGGTCCACGCCAGTTTTTTCTTTTCTCACGTTATCTGAGCCTTTTCACTTTGGCCGCTGATGAGGAGGAAACAGTTTCCCTCCACCCTCTTGGGCTTAGTCATGGGGGCCTGCAAATTAAACTAAGAAAAGAGAAACTACGCAGTTTTTATTAATATCCATGTGCGCGGGCATTCGCAGAAAATGAGCAGGAAACACATGGGAACAAATGGAGGATGTGAGGTCTGTTTATGCAAACTCCTCGTGGAGCCAACTCCCTTCTCTGATGACGAGAATGGCTCTCCGCTCCCGGGACTCGGGAGGGCAGGGGGAGCCCCTCCGGGGGACCTGCCGCCCTGCCTTTAGGCGGGTCCGGGAGGGCCAGACTGCTGCTGCGCTGTTGATTCTTGGAGGCCTCCAGCTCCGACCCCCATGCTGCACGGGCGAGCCCCTCTCAGCCCCATGGAAACATACAAGAACCTCCCCCACCCCCTCGGGGAGCCCAGGGTTAAGCCACAGCTGCTGGCTCCTTGCCCTGCCTGTGACAGGTGACAATCCTGTCCTGTGCCACCCCGATGCCAGCTGTTGGCTTTCTGTGCTGTGGGGGAGCAGACCCAGGCTTAGGGGTCCTAGAGCCACACCTCCCATGAGGTTTGAGTGGCTGTTGTGCAGGGCCTGTGCCCCCACCTGTGAAATGGGGACAAGAGCGCTGATCCGCCGGAGCTGCACACTGCGAAGCTCAGAGGAGTGATGAATGTGAGGGTCTCGGCAGGACCCCAGGCCAGCTCCTCCTCCCTCTCTGCAGTTCCCGTATGCGGGGCTGGGGAGGGCCACTCCCCAGAGGCCAGCAGCAGAGCTGGGACCGCCCACAGTTCCTGGGCAGGGGAAGGGATGGCTTCCCTCCAGCCACAGCCCGGGCCCAGGCCCTGCTGGGAGCCCCAGGAGGGACAGCCCACCTGGAGGACACACTCTCACTGCAGGGGTCTCCTGGGAGCAGGTGTGCCGGGCAGAGGGCTGCTGGCCCACACTCCACGGGGAGAGGGCTGGGTGGGAGTTTGCTCTTGGTGTGTGTGTATCTGTCCTTGTCTCTGAAAGTTTATATCTATAGCTCTATCTCTATCTATCTATCTATCTATCTATCTATCTATCTCTATCGATCTATCTATGTAGTAAGCTAGGTTAAGGCAATGGGGAGTGACCAGCTCTGGAGGGGGCGGGGCCAGTCTTGCCAGAGAGGCGGCCCCCGAGGAAGTGCTGGCCGGGAACCTGAAGCTGAAGGGGACAGGGAGGCCCCTTGGCTGCCTTCTCAGACCTGCTTTGAGCTCTCTCGAATTATCTCAAAGCCTCTTTATTTATTCAAACACACACGCACGCACGCACACACACACAGGCATACATATGCATGCACGCACATACACACACATGCACACACACATACACACATATGCACACACATACACACACATGCACACACACACAAAGCAAGAGAAGACTGCAAGTGGGAGAGAGCAAGCCAAGTCCCCACGCTGGGCTGTCCTGGTGGCACTGGGGTCAGGGTGGCTCCAGGGCTGACCTCAGAAGTGAGCAAGGCTGCCAGGGACCCGAGTGTGACTGTCCCCCGGTCTCCCTCGCGGAGACACTGAGGCAGGTGTGGGCAGCAGTGGCACCCAGCCTCCCCTACACACCCCTGCCAGGGCCGGGAGGGTGACAGGACATGGGGTTTGGAGAGCAGGACCCAGCTGCACAAACCGAACTGGACGCCGAGTTGCCCTGGCCACCACTCTGTCCCCACAGTGCGCCCTGGGCCCGGTGGCCCATGGGTAGGAAGGGGCCAAGGGTGCCAGGAAGTCTCCTAGCCCTGAGGACTCTCCTGGGGTGGGGGTGATCACCCTTTCCCCCAGCTTTCTGCCTTCTGCACATCCCACCCCCACTGTGTGGTCCCTGAGAGCATCCCATCCCCCACCCCCTCCAGGGGCCCCCAGGACTGAGTCAGGGACAGGCTGGGAAGGAGTGTGGGAGGTAGGGTGGGACACGGCCCTGGGGCCAGAGAGACCTGAGTTCAAATTCCAGCCCTGGCACCCATCAGCAAGTGACTCACTGGGGAGGTTCCGTTTCTGCAGCTGCAAAACGCGGGCGCCAACCCCAGCGTCCTGAGGCAGTGCGGAAGCTGGGGCACAGCGCAGGTGTTCCGTGGCCTCTGCCCCCTCCCCAGCCACAGGGGTCTCTGAGACCCCGAGCCAGCAGGAAGCAGGGCTGCGGCATCCTCCCGGCTCTGCCTCCCTCAGTCCTGTTTTGTTTTGTTTTGTTTTTAACATTTCTAAAAGCCAGAATTACAGAGAGGAAGAAACAGAGAGAGGGAGAGACAGAGAGAGAGAGAGAGAGAGGTCTTCCATCTGCTGGTTCACTCCCCAGATGGCCATAGTGGCCATGGCTGGACCAGGCCAGAGCCAGGAGCCAGGAGCTTCATTCAGGTCTCCCATGTGGGTGGAGGGAACTAAGCACTCGGGCCATCTTCGGCTGCTGTCCCAGGCCATAGCAGAGAGCTGGATGGGAAGCGGAGCAGCCGGGACTCGAACCGGTGCCCAAGTGAGTTGCTGCCGTTACAGGCAGTGGCTTCACCGGCTATGCCACAGCACCGGCTCCCATCCGGGGTCTTTGGGTGAGGCAGGTGGAGCACCTACGCTCTCCTGGGACTCGCTCCTTCCTTGGTGCCTCTTGTCCGATTTCAACAACTAGGAATTGGTTCAGTGCAAAAGTCACAGGGCTGGGGGAACCCACGACCTGGCTGCCTGAGACCCCACTGGACCATTCTGCTTCCTGACCCCAGGTTCCACGACTTCAGCAATCTGAGTTTCATTCATTCATTCATTCATTCACTCATTCAGCAAGCACCTGTTGGTCACCCACTGGGTGCTGAGCCTGCGGCAGGCGATGAGGTGGTCACAGCACTGCCCAGCTCCCCGCCCAACCGTGCCCACCTGGGACCAGGCATGTTCGGTCCTCAGCCCTGGGCTTGCCCCCCCAGCATGGACTCTCTCAGCTGCCCCCTCCCAGGGGACGGACACCGACCCTGCTCTATCTCAGATGGAAACAAATCCCGAAGAATCTCAACCAGCCAGGGTCACCCCGTGGTCTTGGGCCACCGCTGGTTTAGGGTGAGCAGTCCTGAGGGCGGCCTGCAATCAGTGAGGGGACACAAGGAAGAGACAGCATCTTCTCCTCCGGGTGCTGTGGCCTGAGGTCTGGAACCATGGCTGCCATCTTGGGGCCATGAGGGAAGCCAGCCGTAGACAGAACCAACACAGCGCGGGTGGCCCAGCCAGGAGAAGGAAGGGAACCGGCTCCGATGACCCCACCAAGCTGTGGCAGAACCGTATTTGGTGCTCTCGTCTGGACTCCTTGTTACAGGAGGTTATACGTGTCTTCATCACTCCAGCTTTCAGATGGACACTTCTTGACCCAACGGGATGAGATCTGGCAGCAAAGCGGGAAGAGGCTGGGCCACAGCTGTGGCTCCGCCTCCACGCTCTGCGCCTCAGGTCCCTGCATTTTAAGATGGGGACGATAATGCCACATGTACCAGCACTGAGAGAAAGAAGACAATGTCCCTGAGCCCCAGGGAGCTCTGGCGGACAGACAGGAGTCACCCACTCCTGGTGCTGTGTCGTGAACGAGTGGAGTCTTACTCCTCTACAGCTGGGTGGGAAGAAGGCACCACTGATCGGCTACTCTCTCCTCCTGGCCTCTCCAGAGGTGACGACGGAGGTGGTCACTACGTAACAGCGCCACTCATCCTGTGGGGCCCATGGAAGGGGTCTGAGCCCTGCTGGGCAAGCTAAGAGCTTGATCTTCACAAATCTCATTCAGTACTCACGCTGAGTACTCTTATGTTCATCTCTGCCTTCCACACAAGGAAGCAGCTTCCTTGTGTAAGGTCCATGGGGAGTCAGTGGTATAACTCGAAGAATAGATAAAAAATAGATTCTAGCACAGCCTTCCTCCCTCCGTACCAATATCCCCCCACCCCGCCCCGAGAGTGCGACACAGAACGGGAATCTGAACCCAGAGCCCAGAGTTCTTAATTCCTGTTAGACTGCTTCCCCCAAGCCACCGAGTTTCAGGACAACAGCTCCGTCAGCCGTCACACAGATGTGTGTCACCGACGGCAGAGTGTGGGTGGTCCCAGGCGTCTCTGTCCTCTGACTGGCAGCACAGTTCATCCAGTGTGAGTGACAGAGTGTGGGTCTTTCGGTGAGACAGGGAGCCGTCGGAAGCCAAGTGCCCGGTACATAAGGCCCCAGAGAGCGTCTTACGCAATTGATTTATTGAGGGAGTGCTCTCCACAGAAACCGGCAGGGAACCAGGAAAACAGGCCAGGCCAGGGGGAGACAGGAAGCCGAGTGGTGGCTCCAGGAGGAGCCTCTGGGGCGTGGTGGCGCCGGATCCCGGGAGAATTCTGGGAAGTTGCAGCACCAGGAGCTCCTGCCCAGAGGTGAGGGGCTGGGCAGTTACCCCTCTCATGGTGCCTGTGTGTGTGTGTGCATGTGTGTGTGTGCTTTACTTATTTATTTGAGAGTCAGAGAGTGGGAGAGACAGAGATAGTGGGAGAGACACACAGAGAGAGAGAGAGATCTTCCATTGCATGGTTCACTCCCCAAATGCCTGCAACAGCCAGGGCTGGGCCAGGATGAAGCCAGGAGCCAGGAATACAATCTAGGTCTTCCACATGGGTGGCAGGGGTCTAAGTACTCGGGCTATCAAGTACCCAGAGAGCTGGATCAGAAGCAGAGCAGCTGGGACTTAAACTGGGGCTTGGCAATGGGATGCAAGCGTGGCAAGTGGAGGCTGAACCCTTGCAACACATCTGCGCCTCGCCACGGTGTTACTGTCTGCAGGCCATGGTGGCCCCTGGCAGGTGGAGGCGGGAGTGGGGCAAAGTGGTCTTGGTGCAGACGGGGCGGCTCCTGCTAACATTCAGGGGCCTGGCCGCTGCAGCGGGGCCGCCAGTGGTAACGCAGGTGCTTCTGGTAGGTGTCCAGGTTGCGCTTGAAGCAGAGGGCCACCTCCTTGTCACAGGCACACAGCTGCTGCTCACACCAGCTCCCCTTGTCCGCTGTGGGGGGAGGGGCGGGCTTGGTGTCTGTCTCCCTCCCTGGGGCAGGGCTCAGACCTCTGGAGGCGGTGCAGCCCCCACTCAGTTTTGGAAGAACCCAGCCCAGCAGCCTTGACTCTCGCTGCACAACCCTGGGCCAGGATGAAGCCAGGAGTCAGGAACGCGATGTGGATCTCCCACATGGGTGGCAGGGGCCCAAGCACTTGGTCCCCCCGTGCACCCCTGCTCCTCTGCTTAGCTACTCCCCATTCCCTGAGCACCCAGGAGACCTCAGCATAAGGGACATGGGGGTGGGGGTGGGGCGGGAAGCAGATATTGGAGCCCTGCGAATAAGCAACCTGGGCCATGAGAAGCAGGGAAGATTCAGGGCTGTGAGATCACGCCAGTGCGTCAGGGAGCCGCTAAGCTGAGATCTGAAGGGTCCTCCAGAAAGCTGGGCTGGGCTGGAGGCCGAGCGGTTCCGGGCAAGTGGAACAGTGTGTGCAAAGACTGCCGGGAAGGGGGACCCCGGAGCTCCAGCTTCTGCAAAGTGGGGATAAGAGCTCCCCCTAGGGGCTGTGGTAGGAAGGCACACTCTAGGCTCACAGTAAGTGTGGACATTATTATGACGCCCTCCAGGACAGCGGCCAGCTGCAATGGGCCCTTCGGACTCCCAGCCCTGGGACCTGCTGCCTTTCTCCAAGCTGCCGAGGCCGGCCCTGCCACAGGGACTAGGGGACCTGGATTCGGGGCCAGACTGTCATTTGCAGGCCTGTGACACCTCAGCAAACACTCCCCCACTCTGGTATGGATTCCTGGTGTGCGAGATGGAGGTCCCCAAGGTTTTGCTGCACCCTCGCTGGCTGTTCCCAGGGCTGACACCCAGGCAAGCGAAGGCGACGACCCAGGCCCCTCTGTGGTTCAGAGTGCGCCCATGCCCCCGGGGAGGCTCACTCCGGTCTCCCGCTCATTCCTGCCATAACTCAACGAGGGAGATGACGATGCGGTCACAGGGCTGGCGGTGGTGGGCCTGGCTTCCGGATGCTGGAGGCCCTCTCCCCAGCTCTACATCGCCCAGCCCAGGCCAGCTGCTGCCCCAGAACCCCTGAGAACAGAGAGGCTGGGCGGCCTGTGCACGGTCACCCAGCCTGTGCCAGCAACGAGGGCCCCACACTCACAGCACTGGACGTGGCCCTCGGCAAAGGTGTATCTGTAGCTGTCCATGAGCGGGTGGCAGCCGTGGGTCTTCTTCAGCCTGGCATAGCAACAGTCGTGGACCCGGCAGCACCTGCAAGGGGAGCGTGGGTATGGGGGAGGCAGGGTCCCCCGCCGACTCGGGGCTCTGTCTGCCCTCAGCTGCCCCCTGGAGAAGAGCCAAGGCCTGCAGGTGTCCAGCCTTCCCATGAAGCCAGGAGCTAACACTCACTGAGAATGTCCAGGCCTCTGCTTTCTCCACGCACCCTCTCATCCTCACAACCACCCCGTGATGCAGGTGCTGGTATTAGCTCCATTTCACAGATGAAGAAACCGAGGCACAGAGAGGTCAGGCCACTTGCCCCAGCTCACACAGCCTGTGAGCTGTAGCTCAGGGGAGCGGGCCCAGCCTGGCTGACCCCAGGGTCAGCATGAATCCGCTCAGTGAATGGAGGAGTGGAGAGGAAGGGAGCGAGTCCCAGGGTTGGGGGCAGGCCTGGGGAGGGGTTACCAGTCTGTGGCGTCCTTGGGTTGGCCTCTGCCACCGATGCCGCAGTGACAGCCGTAGGACCAGTAGGAGAGGATGGGTGTCTTGTTGGTCACTTGCTTGACCATCTTGTTCAGGTTCAGGATCCCTCCCTGGCCTGGAATCACACCTGCCAGGCAGCCAAGGGGCCAGGGAAGGGGTGAGTCTCTGGGAGGGCCAGGGGGCCACAGGGCGGGCACTGCTGCTCTGCCCGCCCAAATGAGGGATCTCGAGTGAGAACGGTGACAGAACGATGACAACTACTACGGCTGTTAGAAATAGAGGATGGCGGCTGGCGCTGTAGTGTAACGTGTTAAGCCATCACCTGCAGTGCCGGCACCACGTATGGGCGCCGGTTCAAGCCCTGGCCACTCCACTTCCAACCCAGCTCCCTGCTAATGCACCTGGGAAAGCAGCAGAAGATGGTCCAGGTCCTTGGGTCCCTGCACCCACATGGGAGACCCAGAAGAAGCTCCTGGCTTTGGCCTGGCCCAGCCCTGGCTCTTGTGGCTGTTTGGGGGGTGAACTGGTAGATGGAAGATCTATCTCTCTGTCTCTCTCTGTAACTCTGCCTTTCAAATGACTAAAATAAAAATTATTTTGAAAAAAGTAAAGTGATGCTGGGCACTTGGCCCAGTGGCCCTGGGCTCAAGTCCCGCCTCCAGTCCCTGACTCCAGCAGTCTGCTCTGAGCCCCGGGAGGCGGCACGTGATAGCTCATGTGGATTCCTGCCACCAACATGGAGACCTGCATTGAATTCCAGGTTCCTGCTTCAGGCTGGAATCCCAGCCACTGTGGGCATTTCAGGAGCGAACCAACAAATGGGCACTCTCTGTCTCTCTGTGTGTGTCTGTTTCTCTGCCTCTCAAATAAATAAGTAAAAAGTGTTTGAATTTAAAAAATATATAGTGAGAGTTATCAAGTGCTCAGTATGGATCTTTTTGCATTGTAAGTTCATTGACATCACCCTATGAGATAAATACTATTTTTAAATAAATGAACTTCTAAATGAACTTATTCAGAACAAGTAACTTTTTAAATAATTCTAGATGTGCAGATAATTCACACAGATAACACAGAGAGCTCCTACGCACCTCGCCCAGTCTCTCTTAGTGTTACTGGCCTACATAATTACAGTGCATTGTGAAAACTAAGAAACTACCATTGGTTTTTTAAAATTTTTTTATTATTTGGAGAGGGAAAGAGAGAGAGGAAGAGAGAGAGGGATGTCCTATCCGCTGTTTGCTCCCCAAATCCCCACAACAGCCAAAGCTGGCCAGGCAGATGCCAGGAGCCAGGAACTCGAGTTAGGTCTCCCGCAGGGGTGGCAAGAACCCAGCTGCTTGATCCACCACCTGCTCCCTCCTAGGGTGCCCATTCGCAGGAAGCTGGCATTGGGCACAGAACTGGGACTCAGTTTCCGTCACCCCAGATAGGAGATGTAGCACATTAAGCACGAGGCCAATTCCCTACCCTGTCTGTCCCTTGCCTTGTCTTTTTACAAAAGCTTTATTTGAAAGGCAGAATGACCGAGAGAGAGGAAGAAAGGGAAGAGGATCTTCATCTGTTGGCTCGCTCCCCAAGTGGCCAAAGTAGCAGGGGCTGGGCCACGCGGAAGCCAGGAGCTGGGAGCTCCTCTGGGTCTCCCTCATGAGTTCCTGGGAGCATTGACAAGAGGCTGAATTGCAAGCAGAGTGACCGGGACTCGAACCAGGCGCTCCAATATGGGAAGTGGCGGCTCTAAGCCTCGATGCCTGCCCTGCCCCGTTGTGTTTTGCTTTGTTCTTGCAAAGCACAGAGATAGAGACAGAGGCATGGATGCTAGTTGTGATTCCCTTGCTACAGATGAGCAGACAGAGGCTCAGAATCTCGCTCAAGGTCACGGTGACTGATAATGGAGCCAGAATTGGAACCCAAGGCAGGCCAGGTCCCTCCGTCTCTGAGCATGGAGGTCCCGCTGCCCGTCACAGGAGGAACACCCCTTCCACTCTTCTTCCTGCCCCTGTCCCATCCTGCAGGGAAAGCCCAGTGCTGAAGATGGCCTTGTGCGGCAGGGTTTGGGAACCAGCGCTTGCGTTCCAGACCCACCAGCTGCTGGTGAGAACTCACCTCGTGGGAGGGAAGCGTGCGTGGTGCTGAGTTAGGATATTGCATCAAGGGGTCCAGGCAGGTTGGAGAAACAGACAACAAGGCGACAAGGGGCTGGACACGGAACCCAAGAGCTTCTTCAAGAACACGGGGCGCGCACGTCCTCCCGCCCCCAAGCTCAGGCACAGGAGGTCATGCTGAGCGCGCCTCACACCAAGTGAGTAGGAAGCAGGAGGTGAGCCCCAGGTTGGCGGAGGCGGAGATGGGGAGTGACTCGAGCCAGGGCAGAGAGAGATCAAGATCCCGGGCAGGTGGCCTTGGCCTGCACATGACAGCTGTACCGGCGTGTCGCCTCCCGTCGCCACCCCCGACTGGCGTGGTGGCTCCAGCTGCATGGGACATTAGGAAGAAACCCTGCCAAGCCTGACTGTGGCGCTGACGACCCAGGCCCGCTGGAGTCTCCTGCGTTCCGTGTTTAGGAACTCCAGGGAAAAATGAATTAGAGAGAGAGAGAGAGAGAGAGAGCGAGAACCCGTCTTGTAGACCAGAGACCTGAGTGCAGAACCTTGCCTTTCCGGGTGCCCCGTCCCCCTTCTTGTCTATAATCTCACCCCTTCAATCACGGCTCGGAGACTTACGCCAAACTCATAGCAAAGTGAGGCGCCCGCCCGCGGCAGCCTTGGGCTCAGGGTGCTGTGGGGTGGCCTCGCTTCTCGTGACTTCGGAGGGAGGAGAACCCAGCCTGAGCAAGGGACGCAGCCTTCGGGGCGCTGGCTGAGCTTGCCTGCGCTTCCTGCCTCGGGTGCTTTCCTCATCCTTTGGCTGCCACTCCGCGGGACGGAGCCCCTTCTCTCCGGTGAGGGCAGAGAGGCGGTCACCACCATTTTCTGTGCAGCGCCACGTGAGAAGCCATTGCCCCCTTGCCGTTCCCGACACTTGCTCAGCTCTTTGCATCTGATTGCTCAGGAGAGCCTTTCCTAGAATCCTATGAACAGCATGCAATGGTGCCCATTTCACAGATGAGAATGTAGAGAGGTTGGGTGTCTTGGCCAGGGTGACACTGCCAGATGACTGTAGGGCCAATGCGTTTGATTCCCCATGGCATATTGCTGCTTCTTCTTTATAAAAGACTGGTTTATCTTATTTGAAAGGCAGAGTTACAGAGAGAGGGAGAGATGGGATGGGGCAGGGGGTGGAGACAGAGAGAGAGAGAGAGTGGGAGTGAAAGAGAGAGAGAGAGACAGACACAGAGAGAAAGATCTTCTGTCTACTGGCTCACTCCCCAGATGGCCACAACAGCCAGGGCTGGCCCAGGCTGAAGCCAGGAACCTGGAGCTCTGTCTGGGTCTCCCCTGTGGGTAGCAGAAGCCCAAGTACTCGGATCACCCTCTGCTGTTTTCCCAGGCACATTAGCAGGGAGCTGCATGGGAACCCCAGCAGCTGGGACTCCAAGAGGTGCCCTTCCTTGTGGGTTGCCAGCATCGGAGGCGGCAGCTTAGCCCACACCACAGCGCACTTTCTCTTTACATGTGAGGGATGAATTTCTGTAACTGATCGCAAATCTCCTAATGGATTTCACTATACCTCTGAAGAAGGCTTTCTCTGGAGAGTCCTAGACCACTTTTTACAAATGCAAATCTCTCCAACTAGCTCCTGTTTTGAGAGATGAGTAAGCCAGTTTGCAACCACAATTTTCCATCTCATCTGCTAAACACGGGGTGCACTCTGTCCCCTCCCACAATGACCAACAGAACCCTGTTCCCAGGAGCCAAGGTCATCGCACAGCAAGCTAAGCCACCGCCCGCGACGCCAGCATCCCGTATATCAGAGCACAGGTTCCAGTCCTGGCTGCTCTGCTGCCAACCCAGCTCCCTGCTAAAGCAGTGGAAGATGGCCCGAGTGCTGGGCCCCTGTCACCTGGCTCCTGGCCTCTGCCTGGATGTGCCCTGGTCATCGAGGCCATTTAGGGAGTGAACCAATGGATGGAACAGATCTCTCTCTCTCTCTCTCTTCCCTTCAAATAAATTAATGAATCTTGAAAAAAAAATGAAAAAAGAACTCTCTTCCCAGGTGCAAAGACGATGAACATGAAAGGGTCCTAGAAACAGAGGGCTATGCTAATGTGAAGGATCACACCCAACCTCTCTACACTCTCATCTGTAAAATGGGCAGAGAGATGGTGGGCAAGGGGAGATGGGGCACCCATTTCTGTAATCTGTGTCCCGGACACCACAACCAGCAGCCCAGCAGGCCCAGGGGCTGGACTCCCAGCTCCCCGCCATCACGGCAGCCAGAGGGACCCCCAGAGCTCTCTGGCTGAAGCCACCATCCCAGGGGCCTGGCATCAGGATGAGAAGCAGAAGTGTTGGGTCTAGGGAACCAGGGCACTGGGGACCAGAGCAGCGGCAGCCCGGTCCAGGGAAGTGAACCCAGGGCTTCCCAGCATCCCGCCTTCCCCTCCCAGCTGCGGGTCCTGGGCCGACTCACCAGCCATCACCAGTAGCCCGCACAGCAGAGGAAGCTCCATGACCCCGGCGCCGAGCCGTGCAGTGGCCGCTGGAAGTCCCCTTGCACACAGGCAGCCTCTTATAGCAGACAAGCCCGCATCCGGCCCAGCCCCAGCTCCAGGGGGAGCGACCTGCTCCTCTGCTTCCTCTTTCCCCGTGCCAGGGAATCTTGGCAACTTGTTAAAAGTTTTACTTATTTATTTGAGAGGAGGAGAGAGAAGGGGGTGGGGAGCTGCCGTCCACTGCTTCACTCCCCGAATGCCCTCGATGGTCAGGGCTGAAGCCAGGAGCCAAAGCTCACTCCGGGTCTCCCAGTGTGGGTGGCAGCGATCCAATTACTTGAGCCAACACCACCGCCTTCCAGGGTCTACACGGGCAGGAAATGGAATTGGGAGCCAGAGCTGGATATCGAACCCAAGTACTCAGAGGAGACCCGGGCACCAGCACCAGCATCCCACTGCCAGGCCACGCACCTGCGGCTAGAGTTTTAAATGTTAACATCTGGGTTTTTTTCCTTTTTGATAAAAGAAACATACTTGCAGTATAGAAGATGTGGAAAACATGATCAGTAAGAAATTTAAAATCACCTGTGCACCTGTAAACATTTTGTTATGTACTCTTCTGGCTCCATTGCCATCGGTCCACTTGTAGCATACGCAAGGGTACTTCAAAACATCATGGGAAATAGAATTAAAAGGTAAGTTTGTTTGAGTGCAAAATTTTTCCAAATCCATGCATAGTTCTTTCATAATATGCATTTTCCTGTGAACATTTTAAGAACTCCTTGTATGTGTGGATTTCAACATTTTCGTAGCACAATAAACATCTTTTAATTCCATTTTCCACGAATTTTGAAAGCCCTTGTGTCCATATGCATGCATGTTTGTCTGCTGTCTATCTCTGTATTTTCCCCTGACCACATTAGGAAATGTTTTATGTAGTATTTTTTTTTTGACAGGCAGAGTGGACAGTGAGAGAGAGAGAGACAGAGAGAAAGGTCTTCCTTTGCCGTTGGTTCACCCTCCAATGGCCGCCGCGGCCGGCGCGCTGCGGCCGGCGCACCGCGCTGATCCGATGGCAGGAGCCAGGAGCCAGGTGCTTTTCCTGGTCTCCCATGGGATGCAGGGCCCAAGCACCTGGGCCATCCTCCACTGCACTCCCTGGCCACAGCAGAGGGCTGGCCTGGAAGAGGGGCAACCGGGACAGAATCAGGTGCCCCGACCGGGACTAGAACCCGGTGTGCCGGCGCCGCTAGGCGGAGGATTAGCCTAGTGAGCCGCGGCGCCGGCCTTTATGTAGTATTTTTAAAAGCGATTATCTATCTATCTATCTATCTATCTATCTATCTATCTATCTATCTATTTAAAGGCAGAGTAACACAGAGAGAGGGAGGGAGGGAGGGAGAGAGAGAGAGAGAAAGAGAGAGAGAGAGAATCTTCTTCCATCTGCTGATTCACTCCCCAAATGGCCACAAGTTTCCCCTGAAGCCAGGAGCCTGGACCCTCATCTGGTTCTCCTACGTGGGTGGCAGGGCCCGAGCACTTGGACCATCTTCTTTTAGTTTCCCGGGTGCATTAGCAGGAAGCTGGATCAGAAGCAGAGCAGCAGGGACTTGAACCTCATGGGACACCGGCATCGCAGGCGGTGGCTTAACCCACTGCGCCACAGCCCCAGCCCCTCATAGCCTGTCTTTCATCACGGGTATAACCTGAACATATTTCTATTTCATTCAATGTTCTTCTGCAGCAAGATCATGAAAGGCACTTTATATTCCATGGTTTTCCCAATGAATCCCGACGTGACGGACAGACGGGCTGTTGACAATTTTTACTGTTCTAGATCTCAGTGCACGAGCTGAGTTGTTTCCTAACATGAACTTGTTGAGTCAAAGAATAATTGAGAGCAACTGATGTGTGCTGACACCTTAGCCCGCGGAAGATCTCGTGGGAAAACTAACGAGGCAGAGGATGCAGCCCAGCCCAGGCCAGGAGGAAGAGCTGATGGCATCGGCAATGTTCAGAGACGCCAGCCTTGGGGGCTCCATGGATGACCTTGAGCACGGAAGATGGGATTTGTTTCTTGAGGCTTGTACAGGACTGTTCAAGGCCAATGCCGAGACTGACCCTTTGCTGCCAGCCAGTCAGTCCACCGAGAAACCGCACCAGCAAGAGTCTCTGCTGGAAGTTGGTTCCCTCTCTCTCTCTCTCTCCCACTCTATTCTCCTTTTTAAATCCAATTTCCCCCTTGATTCCTTGAATCAGTCAAGCACCTGACCACCTCATCTGTGATGCAGCAATCCACAGGACAATATCAAACAGTATAGTCTAAAAAAAAAAAAAAAAAAAAAAAAAGGATGGCCGGCACTGTGGCTCACTAGGCTAATCCTCCGCCTTGCAGCGCCAGCACACCGGGTTCTAGTCCTGGTTGGGGTGCCAGATTCTGTCCCGATTGCCCCTCTTCCAGTCCAGCTCTCTGCTGTGGCCCGGGAGTGCAGTGGAGGATGGCCCAGGTCCTTGGGCCCTGTACCCGCTTGGGAGACCAGGAGAAGCACCTGGCTTCTGGCTTCAGATCAGCGTGGTGCGCCGGCCGCAGTGCGCCTGCCACAGTGGCCATTGGGGGGGTTAACCAACAGAAAAGGAAGACCTTTCTCTCTGTCTCTCTCTCTCTCACTGTCCACTCTGCCTGTAAAAAAAAAAAAAGGAAAGGAAAACCTCATTATTGAGGAGAGGGTGTTGTGGTGCAGTGAGTTAGGCCACTGCTTGGGACACTCGAATCCCATGTCAGGATGCCATGTGGAGTCCTGGGTACTCTGCTTCCTGCTAATGTACCTGCCGATGGCTCTAGGACATGGGTCCCTGCCTCCACGTGGGAGACCCAGCTGGAGTTCCAGGCTCCTAGCTTCCGCCTGACTCAGTGCTGGCTATTGTAGGCACTTGAGAAGTGACTCTGTAGTTAGAAGATCTCTCTCTCTCTCTCTAATAAATGAACACATAAATAAAGTCTTTTAGAACACAGCCTTGCTACTGAGTGTGATTGATGTGTATTTCATGGGTACAAGCCAAGGGGTTTGGCGATAACCATCCCCATTGCTGAGATCACGGACGCACCCCTCACCTGCAGAGTGCCCTCCACTGGGCGTGTTCTGAGCCACACCACCCTCACCTGCCCTCAGTAGCCACCCTGGACACTCTTATCAAGGGGTGTTTTACCCTGAGCACCGCCTTCTAGATCTCGGCTCCTGACAGGGGCACGTGGCCACCTCCAGGACCCCTGCCCTTCCTCTCTGGGACCACCTGGGCAGGAGCAAAAGCAGCCAGGGGCCGGTGTTGCGGCGTAGTGCACTGAGCCGCAGCCTTCAACGCCACCATCTCATGTGGGCGCTGGTTCCTGTCTTGGCTGCCCCACTTCCAACCCAGCTCCCTGCTGATGCACTTGGGAAAGCAACAGAGGACGGTCCAAGTGTTTGGGCCCCTGCATCCACGTGGGAGACCTGGATGAAGCTCCTGGCTCCTGGCTTCAGCCTGGCCCAGCCTCAGCCGTTGCCACCATTTGGGGAATGAACCAGCAGATAGAACATCTCTCTCTCTCTGTCTCTCTCTCTCTCTGTAACTCTGTCTTTCAAATAAATAAATTAATTAAAAAAAAAAAAAAAACTAATAAGATAAGCAGCCAGAAGCACAAACTCTTTGTTGATTCCAAGAGCCTTTTCCCTCACAGGAAAACAGGCATGGTGTTGACATTGCCAAGAGGCCATAAAACCCTAGCACCAAAAGAGGCCTTAAAAATCCTGGCCATGGCTGGGGGCCCCAAGGAACACCCAGCTGGCTGGGATCAGACCTCGTTCCTTCTCCTGCCAGCTGTGCGCTGCCGGGCACTCCACCCCACCCCCACCCTCGCCCCCAGCCCGGGTTTCTCCTTTGCACAACGAGGCCAGTGGTCCCTCCCTTCTCTGACTGCTCTGGGGCTTGCAGATGACACACACAAAGCACACGGCGTTACACCTCGCCCAGCGAGAGGACGCCACCGCAGCCACCGCAACACGGGTGCTGCCGCCCGACCCAGGGGTTAAAGAAAGATGGGACTCAAACCCTGACTGCCTGGGCCACAGGTGGCCTCCCCGCCGCCCAGCCGCTTAACCCGCGGCAGGCTGCTCCTTCCTCCAATGTGGAAGAAGGACGGGGATTAAAGGAGACGCTGCAGGAACCGGGCTCGGTCCACAGCTGGAGGCCACTAAATGCTGGCCGTGGTTGCTTCCACCACCGGCCCCATCTTCATCTTCATCGGCACAGCTTGTGAGAAGCACAATGGATCGCTGACCTCGGCTCTGCTCTGCTCTGCTCGGCTCGCCCTCCATACATCTGGCCTGGGCCTTTTTATATCTCCCATGCTCATTCTGAACATGTCCCAGCTTTTCTCTTCTCTTCTCTTCTCTCTCTCTTTCTCTCTTTTTTTTTTTTTTTTTTTTTTTTTTTTTGACAGGCAGAGTGGACAGTGAGAGAGAGAGACAGAGAGAAAGGTCTTCCTTTGCCGTTGGTTCACCCTCCAATGGCCACCACGGCCGGCGCACCGCACTGATCTGATGGCAGGAGCCAGGTGCTTATCCTGGTCTCCCATGGGATGCAGGGCCCAAGCACTTGGGCCATCCTCCACTGCACTCCCTGGCCACAGCAGAGAGCTGGCCTGAAAGAAGGGCAACTGGGACAGAATCAGGTGCCCCGACTGGGACTAGAACCCGGTGTGCCGGCGCCGCAAGGCAGAGGATTAGCCTAGTGAGCTGCGGCGCCGGCCTCTCTCTCTCTTTTTTAAAGATTCACTTTATTTATTTGGAAGACAGAGATACAGAACGAGAAGGGGGGGGGGAGAGAGAGAGAGAGAGAGAGGTCTTCCATCTGCTGGTTCACTCCCCAAATGGCCACAATGGCTGGGACTGGGCCAGGTTGAAGCCAGGAGCCAGGAGCTTCATCCGGGTCTCCCACGTGGGTGGCAGGGGCCCAAGCACTTGGACCATCTTCTGCTACTTTTCAGGCACATTTGCAGGGATCTGGGTCAGAAGTGGTGCAGCTGGGACTTGAACCCATATAGGTTGCTGGCTCTACAGGCAGAGGTTTAACCTACTACCCCACAGTGTCGGCCCCTTCTTCTCTTCTTAAACACAGAGAATATAGTTAACCATGTTCAGTGTCCTTTTTTTAAGATTTTATTAATTTATTTGAGAGGCAGAGTTACAGACAGAGAGAAGGAGAGGCAGAGGGAAAGGTCCTCTACCCACTGGTTCACTCCCCAGATGACCACAATGGCCGGAGCTGAGCAGATCCAAAGCCAGGAGCTTCTTCCAGGTCTCCCATGCAGGTGCAGGGGCCCAAAGACTTGGGCCATCTTCCACTGCTTTTCCAGGCCACAGCAGAGAGCTGGATCGGAAGAGGAGGAGCTGGGACTCGATCCGGCTACTATGCCACTCTCGGTGTGTACTAATTTGATCAGCTGTTTCATCTCTGGATCTTTTGTTATTGTCGGGGATTTTTTAGAATCATTTCCAGAAGTGAGACGCTGAGTCTGAAGACGGGGGGGCCTTTCCAGCCCTGCCTTCCTCTAAAGCCCCCGGATGCCCCGGCAGCGGAGCCTGAGCATCCACGCGGCTTGGTGGCTTCGTGAGATTTATCAGCAGGGCTCAGTGCTCTCACTTCCCGGGGGCCTGTGGGAGAAATCCTGGATGAGACTTCAGGGTCACGCCCCCCCACACCCCGCACTCCAGGCGGCAGGTGGGAGGGGCAGGAAGGACTCAGATGCTGGAAAACAAATTCCATTAGTGATGGTTCTCACTGGGGCCGGCACTGCGGTACAGGGGCTAGGGCTCCGGTTCAAGTCCCTGCTGCTCCACTTCCGATCCAACTCTCTGCTATGGCCTGGGAAAGCAGTGGAGGATGGCCCAAGTGCTTGGGCCCCTGCACCCATGTGGGAGACCAGGAGGAAGCTCCTGGCTCCTGACTTCAGATTGGCCCAGTTCCAGCTGTTATGGCCATCTGGGGAGTGAACCAGAGGAGAGAAGACCTCTCTCTCTCTCTGTCTCTCCCTCTCTCTGTCTGCAACTCTGCCTCTCAAATAAATACATAAATCTTAAAAAAAAAAAAAAAAAGAAGAAGAAGTGACTGTTGTCTCAGCCTCTGCCATCTGCTGGGACCGGCTGTTATCTCAGTTATCACGACGGCCGCACTGCTATCCCCATTTTGCCAATTAGGACACTGGACACTCGACCAGGGCCACATAGCAGAGTTCCGATCAGCTCACAGGTGGGCCAGAGCCTCCCCTTTTCCCATATAGGGATGGTTCCAAGCACCCCACTCACTGTACGTGTAAGCAGGCACTTACCTAATCCCCATTGTGGGCTGAGTCATTGTGCCCCGGAGCTCTGTTCTGCACACCTGCTCACCTTCCTGGCACCCACAGAGCTGAGTGGGGCTCACAGCTGCTGCCCCCAGCGTTGTTGCAGAAAAGAACAGGACCCCTTTTTCCTAAGAGCCCCACCTGTGGATGGAGGGCAGTGGCCAGTGGCCAGAGTCCTCCCTCCAGCCCCCTCTCCCTGCAAACTCCACTTCCCAGAAGAGTTCCACGCCCTGGATTCCACCCAGGGTCAGGGGCGGGCGGGGAAGCCCTTTTCCGCCAAGGGCCATTTGGAGATTTAAAACATCATTCGCAGGCCGTATAAAATTATCAACTAAAAAATTAGCCTGCCATAGATGGATTGCATTTCGAGTTTCACCTGTGGTTGCCTTGGCAGGGCCATACCAAACAATTTGGCGGGTCTGGTAGGACCCCCAGGCTGGACATTCCACACCCCTGATCCAGGACGGAGCAACCTGAGACGAGGCATAGAACCGCGCAGGTGTTCAGATCCAAAGAAAGCACCGGAGCTGGGCCTCCCAGGGTGGGGACGGGCGTGGCGGGAGAGACTGGGGATGGGACGGCAACGCCCTGCCCTCCTGCACCACGGCAGAGCCCAAGGAGATGAGCCAAACCCTAGGAAGGGCTCAAATGCTTGTCGGCTGTAGAATGCGTGGACAGGTGCAACAAGAACCCAACACCTGCAGGGAATATTGCAGACTTCCCTCTAGATTCCTGGGCATCCTAGACCACGAGCAGCCGAGGCTGTGTCGCAGAAGAGAGCCCAGCTTCGACACCACACAGCTCCCGCTGCACATTCTGGCCGCGTCGCTTCACCTCCTGGAGCCCTGGGTTTCCCATCTGGATAATAGGATCCATGAGGTGCCGCAGGCCTGTTGCCATGGATACAGGTACACTGATTGGCACATGGCACACTGTAGGTGGTCAGCAAACGCCTGACAACTGGCCACCCCCTGGCCTTGAGAAAGGGTCTCGGGCTCTGGCCGAGGCGAGGAGCAGGCAACCTGACCTCCCTCCGAACCCCGCCACCCAGCCTTGTGTCCAAACATCACACACGCAGCGGGATTTCCACTCTGACCTCTCAGTTCTCAAAGCCAGACCACAAGAAGGTGCTTTCCGCATCCCTTGAAATCCCCGCTTCGAGGTCACGGCCCTGGGTTCTTGCTTCTTTGGAGGTCTAACCCAGACCCCGGCTGTCTGCCCCAGAGCCTCACCAGGCTGGGAGGCAGCAGGGCCTGGCGGCCGGAAGGCAGTCTGAGGTTCACAGAGCCCTGCCCTGGGTCCCGACTCCCTCTCTGCTCCTGGTGGGCTTGTTGGGAGGACCCCAACATGCACAGTGCTGGCCGTGGGCCTCAAAGAAGAAGAGCCCAGCGAGGTGGGTTGGCGCTGTTAGAGCAGAGAGCCCACCTCTGAGAACCCACAGTGACCCGGCAAAGGATCGCCTTCCCCAGGTGTTCCCTGAGCACCCAGCCACACCCAGCACCGTGCTGAGGGTGCAGAGAGAAGAACAGGACAAGTCCCCGCCTGCTGGAGCAGACAGTGTCCCGTCCCGGGAGCCACCAGACACTTTGGCGCTGGTTGGAACCTGGGCTGCAGGCGGCCCCGTCTGCCTGTCCAGTGGGTGGGGGTGGGTCTCACTCTGATGTTCATGCAGTTGGTTTGCCCCTGTGTTAGAAGCCATCAAGAAGGTTGTCAGGTGGGCCAGCCCTCAGCCCTGGTAAACTCCCAGGCTTGGGTAGGGGCCCTGCAAGGCACGGGGGTCCAAGGCTACAGACATACCCGGGCTGCGGCTGCGGCTGGGGCGCGGCTCTGAACCTGCACGGTCAGGCAGCCTCACTGGGCCCTCTGTGCGTCTGCAGCTGGACTTGGCCCAGGCTGTGTGGGTGCCAGGGCCTCCAACAACAGCTGTGAGTGGACATCGGCAGGCGGGGGAGTGGGGGAGCGACGGAGCGACGGAGAGCTCCCCACACCCCCTGCGAACTCAGGCTTCACCTTTTTAAGGGGACCCGGTGGACACTGACTTCAGCAGACGGGACAGGAGGCCAGGGACGTTCCCTCCGCTTGATATGATCCCACTGGGACCCACAGGCGCGTGAGATCTGGGGCGGGGCGAGCCCAGTGGGACACAGCATTCACTCCACGGGAAATCGTGACACCCCCGCACATACGGTATTTTGTCCCGCTCAGTCTTCAAGCAGGATTGCCAGAGGGTGTTCAAAGAGTTCCCAGAAAGTGTTTACTGTGAAAAAAAATGGGCGTGGATTTCAAATGCTTCTGCACCAATGTGGAGCCCCCAATTCCACTTTTCCACGTGCTTCCTGAGGGCCCCTCGCCTGGCACGTGCTGGGCACCCTCTGTCCTGTGCACAGGCCACGCGCTGGGGCCCTGAAGGGTTCCCGACTCCTCAGACCACGATGCAGACTCGCCACAGGCTGGGCGGTGTGGGGGTGCCGCGGGCTCTGGCATGGGCCCTACTCAGTAGACCCGGTGTCCCTGTAGGAAGAGGTGACCAGGACGAGATCAGTGGAGAGGGGAGAAGCCCCACCCACGTCTTCACGTCACTCGTGTGCCCTCTGAGCTGTGAGAAAACATGCGGCTGTTGTCCTGGCCCGGGGTCTGTGCTCTGTGCCATGGCAGTGCTGGCCTACCAACGCAGATGTTGTGAGAGCCCAGAGCAAAGAATGAACACACGGGGAGGCTTCCTGGAGGAAGCGGCTGATAGGGCATTGGCTGTCTTCAGCTGCTGCCTCCCCGCACTGTAGGCAGTGGGGTCCCCAAGGGACCCAGACCTAGTCCAGGGCTGGCCTGAGCTCACAGGCCGAGGCCAGTGGCTTCCTGGCTCACCGCCTCAGTTTCTGCCTCCATAAAATGGGAATAATGATACCTCCCTCCTCCAGAGCTAATGATTAGGGATTGTTGGCAAAACAATCATTAGACAAACATCTATTACAAACAGCATTTGGTCTCTTTTAAAATCGGCCTTTCAGGGTAGAACTGATACAACATAATGTACCCATTTGAAGCTTGGTGAGTTTTGATGAATGGCTATATATATTGCTTTTCTCTATTTTTTAAAATTATTTATCTGAAAGGCAGAGAGAGAGAGAGAGATCTATCATCTGCTGGTTCATTCCCAAATGGCTGCAAGAGCCAGGGCTGGGCCAGGCTGAAGCCAGGACCAGAAACTCCATCCGGGTCTCCCACATGCGTGCAGGGGCCCAAGTGCTTGGGCCATCTTCCGCGGCTTTCCCAGGCCATCAGCAGGGAGCTGGATAGGAAGGGGAGCAGCCAGGACTCAAGCCGGACGGTTAATCTGCTGCACCATGACACCGGCCCACTGCTGTGGGGTCCTCCCACAGCCTCCTGGAAGCAGTCCCATCCGCACCCCCGGGGTCAGGGCAGCTGTGGCTGACAGCAGTTCCTACAGAGGGAATTGAACAACATGCAGGGGTTTGTGGCCGCATTCTTTGGTCGAGCCTATTGCTTCAGAGACTTGCCCGTGCTGTTGCGTGGTGCGTGGCGTTGCGGAGTAAGCGTCCTGTGGGATGGAGAGAGCAGAAAGTGTTGATCCTTTCTTCAGTGGTTGGACTCGGGATTGTTTATAGTTTGGGGCTACAATGACTCAGGCTGCTATAGACATTCGTGAATAAACTGGTCTTTGTATCAACCCACACTTCCTTTTCTCCTGGATAAATAACCAGGACCAGAATGGCTGCATCCGGGGGCAGGTGTCTGTCGATCTCTATGAGAAATTGCCAGATTGTCTTCCCACAGGGTTGCGCCATGTTTGCATTGTCATCAGAACGGATGAGGCCTCCAATTTCCGCAGAGCTTCCCCAATCCTCTTATCACCTTTCTTTGTTGAAGCCATCTAGTGGGTGTGAAGTGGTATCTCATTGTGCCTTGGATTTGCATTCTCCTAATCACAGATGAGGTTGAACATCATTTCAGGTGCTTGTTGATCATTATCCTTCTTCGGAGAAATGTCTATTTAAATCCTTTGCCTATATTGAACTACGTGTGTAGGTGTGTATGCATTTAAAAGGCAGAGAGAGAGGCAGGGAGAGAGAGAGGTTGCCCATCTGCTGGTTCACTCCCCAAATGCCCACAAAAGCCAGGGCTGGGCCAGGTGGAAGCTGGAGCAGGGAACTCAACCCAGGTCTCTCACGTGGGTGGCAGGGACCCAACTATTTGAGCCCTCACCTGCTGCCCCCCCCCATGGGTGCACAGTAGCAGGAAGCACAGCCAGGATTCAAACCCAGGAGCTTCAATACAGGATGTGGGCACCTTGACCATGATGCCAAATGCTGACTCCCTGCGTCGCCAGTTTTTAAATTGAATCGTTAGCTTGTTGCTGTTTAGTTGAACAGTTTGGTAATGTTTCTGGTTTCAAGTTCCCTCTCAGACATCTCATTCACAAATGACTCCGAGGGTTGTCTTTTAGCTTCCTTGATGGCATAGTTTGCAGCGCAAAATTCTTGGTTCTGTTGAAGTTCAAATCATCTTCGGTGTGTCTGCAGCCCGTGACTTCTGTGCACTGACAGCCGCCGTCCAACCCAGCGTCACAAAGACGTGCCCGTGTGTTTTCCTGTCGGTCTTAAGGCTTCCATTTAGGTCCTGATCTGTTTGGAGTTAACTTTTGTGTGTGGTGTAAGGAAGGGTCCAGCTTCACTCTGGATTCGTTCTGGACATGTGTTTATCCTGTTACCTCACCATCGGATGAGAGCACCGCCTTTTCCCAGTGAATTGTCTTAGCGCCCTTGTTCAACTGCGATCCTTTCTGGTTAGCTCTTCAGTAAAGTGAAGGCATGGACTGACATTCTTTCTTCTTTTGATCTCTCTCTCTCTCTCTCTCTCTCTCTCTCTCTCTCCATATCAAAGCCAATTGCCCTAATATTATTATTGAAGAAACAATTCTTCTTCTATAGACTTATCTTGGCATTTTTATCAGAAACAAATTCTCTAAACATGTTCAGGTCTGATTCGGATTCGTTTATCCCATTTCATTGGCCTTATTCTTCTGTCTTCATGCTAACAGCACAAGTGTTCAGGTTATAGGGTTTATAAGTCTTAAAATCAAGTAGTATTGCAACTTTATTCCTTTAATAGATTCTTTTAATTTCCATATGAATTTTAGGAATAGCTTGTCAATTTCTATAAAAAAAAGTCTGTTCGTTTTGATTGAGAGTACACTGACCCTATAGAGCACACAGAGAAACTAACTTCTTAATGATATTGAGTCTTTCGCTTCATTAATGTTGTATTTACCTCCATTTATTTTTGTCTGCCTTTATTTCTCTGAGCATCATTTTATAGTTTTCAGTATTTGAGTTCCCATTTCTTATCAGTTTTATCTCTAAATATTTCCTATTTGGGGGTATTATTGTAAAGTTTGTATATGTTTATTGTATGCATTTAAGAATGTTTAATAATTATTCTTTGTGAACATGTAGAAGGACTTGGGCCATTCTCCGCTGCTTTTCCCCGGCCATTAGCATGGAACTGGATTGGAAGTGGAGCAGCCGGGACAGGGACAGGTGTCCACGTGGAAGGCAGCAGCTCCACTCCCTATGCCACAACGCTGGCCCCACTGCTCCGCTTCTGATCCAGTTTACCGCTAGTACTCCTGGGAGAGTGTGGATGAGGGATCCAGTACTGGCTTCAGCCTGGCCCAGCCCTGTCTGTTGCAGCCATCTGAGGAGTGAACCAGCAGATGGAAGATCTCTCTCTCTAGAATGAGTTGGGAAATATTCCCTGCGTTTCAAATTTTCGGAGGAATTTGTGTCTAATTGGTATTTGGGGCCAACTTGGGCCCCCTCAGGCTCCAAACTCTGAGGCTGCAGCCCAGGCACTGCCTTTGGCGATAACGCCTCTCAGGAGGCGATCAAGTCATAGCCAGGGGGTCCTGCAGTGGAACCAGCGTCCTCACAATCAGGATGTCCACGCAGCTAGGAGAGAGCCATGAGGGCACAGCAAGACAGCACCACTCGCACTCCCAGGAGGGGCCTCGGGGTGGACCCAACCCTGCCGGCACCGTGACCTTGACCGTCCAGCCCCGGGACTGTGAGAATCGCGAGTAGACGCTCCCAGTCTGTGCTGTTTGTCACGGTGACGCTAGCAAACTGATACCATCGACCAGGCTTTCCCCTTAGGTGAGTGACCAAGCTCTCCAGTGCAGGCACCTGCTCCTTAAACTTGAACCATGGCTTCCGCTTCTTCCCTTGAGGAGTGGGCCCGTGCCTTCCAAGGAGGTGGATTACCTCATCTCAGTTACTGAGAACCAGGGCATTCACTGTAGCCCCGAAAGTTACAGCTACGGAAACAGACCACCAGCGATACCGCAGCCGAAAGATGGTCGCAACTAATACCGGGCAGTAGATCCTTCTGGATAATCCCATACCTGTGCACTCCCATACCCTCCTTTTATTTTAATTACTATTTCCCCATATAAACATAGTTGTGTGTGTGTGTGTGTGTGTGTGTTTGCAGCATCAAATATTCTTCGAAAACATGATTATGGATGCAGGGTTAATAACTTCCTTAACTAATGCCTACTTTAAGTTGCTTCTGTTTGGAGCTGGGGAGGGGGCGGGCATCAGAGAAATACCCCGACCAGTGCCGTCTCTGGTCTGCCTCTGTCTGGGAACAGCTCAGGTTTGCCTCTTGGTTTCCAGTCCCAGAAGCGGAATTACTGGGCCAACCAGTTTAGTGCTGACTCCATTGCTGAGCACATGTGCGTGGCAGAGGGAGGGCAGGGGAGTGGGATGAGCCCGTCCTCCCCTCCTAGATCTGGCCTCTCTGAAGACGGGGCCAGCCAGCATGTCCAGGGGGCATTGGCCATGGGAAAGCAGCAATGGTGCTGCTCAGAGACTCCTGGGGTCCCTGGCCCTCCCTGACTGGGGCCTTTTTCAAACTTTATTTTTAAAATTTTATTTTATTTTTTTAAGAAGAATTTATTTATTTATTTGAAAGGCAGAGTTACAGAGAGGGTGAGGCAGAGGCAGAGAGAGTGTTCATCTTCCGGTTCACTCCCCAGTGGAAGCAATGGCCAGGGCTGGGCCAGGCCAAAGCCAGGAGCTTCATCCGGGTCTCCCACATGGGTGCAGGGTCTCAAACACTTGGGCCATCCTCTGCAGCTTTACCAGGCCATTGGCATGGAGCTGGATCAGAAGTGGAGTGACCAGGACTAGAATCAGTGCCCATACGGGATGCCGGTGCTGCAAGTGGTGGCTTAGCCACAACATCACAGTGCTGGCCCTGACCATGGCCTTTTGGACATGGACCTAAGTGGCTCCCAGATCCTGCAGTTGGAGGCTTGTTCTTTAGTATACGGACTGTACTGGGCATTTCTTCATTTTTTTAAAAGATTTTTATTTATTTGAGAGGTAAAGTTACAGACAGTGAGAGAGAGAGACAGAGAGAAAGGTCTTCCTTCTGTTGGATCACTCTCCAAATGGCTGTAATGGCCGGAGCTGAGCCAATCCAAAGCCAGGAGCCAGGTGCCTCCTCCCGGTCTCCCATGTGGGTGCAGGGGCCCAAGCACTTGGGCCATCACCCACTGCTCTCCCAGGCCATAGCAGAGAGCTGGACTGGAAGAGGAGCAACTAGGACTAGAACCTGCGCCCACATGGGATGCCGGCACCGCAGGTAGAGGATTAACCTAGTGGGTCACGGCGCCGACCCCATGGGCATTTCTTCTTGATTCTTCCTTCTTTGGAGTGCGATTATATCACGAAGAGGTGTGTGCAAAAAAATAGAAGCAAAACCAGAAAGCAGGCTTTGCGCTGACAAGTGAGACCAGGGGCCTGGTCCTCCCGTACTCCCAGTCTGGTAAGGCAGTTGCAGCCCTTGCTCCATGGGGAAGCCCTGGGCTTCTGAAAACACAAAGGCCCCTGCTCTCCAGGGTCGCCCATCCGAGTGCAGAGTCAGACCCCGTGAGCCAAGGCACGCGCAGGTCTCCAGGAAGGAACGCGCCAGCAAGGGCAAATAAACACCTTCCCGTGTAAGGTGTGATGGGGATTCCAGGGTGACTTCCTGGAAGGAGAGGCCTGGATCCCAGGACAGGAAGTTGGGAAGAGGAAGGGTGGGGGCCGGGCAAGGGCTGGCTCACGGGTTTGAGAAGGCAGAAGGGGAAGTTGGCAAAGCTGGGGTGTCTTCTGCCCCGGTCAGCAGGTGTGGGACGTGAGCAGAGCAAGGTGAGTGTGAGCTGAGGGGTGCACCCGGAGTGTCAGTTTCCAAGAGCTCTCTCCCTCCCCCATCCCTCACCCCACTTCCATCTCAGAGCTCACTCCAAGCTGGAGGTCCAGCTCCGACTTTGTCCCAATCAGATCTTGTCTTTTTGTCTTTCTCTGCTTAAAAGGCAGAGAGCCAGGGAGAGACAGACAGACAGAGCGCCCATCCCCTGGTTCACTTTCCAAATGCCCGAAGCTGCAGCCAGGAGCGCAGCGTGGGTGCTTCCGTGTGGGATGCGTGAATCTTAACTGCCACGCCCAAGGCTGCGCCTCACCGTCAGACCTCCAGCCAAGCCCCTTTCCCGTGTCCCACGTGATGTCTGTTCTCGCTAGCACACTCGTCACTCGCGTGGCTGCGTCCTGTTCATTCCACAGCGGGGCACACAGAGGCCGGGGAAGGGCACAGGCCTGACAAGGCCCTGCTGCCACGAAGCAGGGACCCACCAGCACCTCCGCTCCAACATCCAGACCTGGCTCCTGGAACTCGTCCTGCCCCAGCCCCAGACAAGAGGCCAGTGGCACTGACTCCCAGGCCCACCAGGTCCTCCAGCAGAGGCAAGGGAGCCCACCCCAACCTCAGGAGACATTCGTGGTGACCACAACTCAGGGGGAGCTGGAAGAAGCCACTCAACACCCCGGGGTGCACGAGGAGGTCCCCACCCATAGGCTAGGCCATGCCGCAGCCCGGCTGGGACCCCTTCCTCCAGATGGAAGCCAGGGCCAGTTTGGGGGGGGGGGCTTCCTGCTGGTTGTGCATACCCAGGCCTCTCCACTCTTAACCTAGGTGGCCCCACAGACGTGGGCACCGACCTGCTTCCCCATGCATGCAGTCCCCTTCCGGACGTGGGTGCGGGGTCCTCCACAGACACGGGCATGTCCACACCGAGCCGCCTCCTGAATGCAGGGACATCTCCCTCCGCAAGTTGCCCTCAGCCTCCCCTGAGCCCCCTCTGCCCTGGCCTTCCCGGCTGGACTTCCATGTTCCTCTCTGTGTTGTCCAGCTTGGAGAGAACCCTGCTAAGTGGCTACAGCAGACCCCGCCCTCCATCCTCCATATCTGGTCTCCCCTGTGTCCCAAGTGACATCCGAGCGCCCTGGCCGCCCGCGCTGAGGCTCCTGTTAGGGCAGCGGGGACAGCAGCCCCTCTCCCTCCTGGTGTCTCCTCTCAGGCCTTCTCCGCCCCCTGGTGCTTGCGACCTGCAGGACTTGCTGCATTTGGGGTTGAGCCCGCTCTCTCCTCCCCCCTGCAATACCCCATCGTTGCTTTCCCAAGCATCACTAAATCATTACTTCGTCAGTGTCTCTCAGGAGAGGCCAACACCTGGCCAGAGGCATAAACCCCCAGTTGGGCAGACCGGAGCACACTGGGGGCGGGGACTCTGCAGCCAGCAGGGGCGGGGCTGTGTCGGGGGAGGAGCCTCCTTTTTCTAGGGCATATGTGTCACCTGCCCTCTGCCCAGGGCCATTGCCTGGGCACTACCCTGCCAGCGTGCGTGGCAGCGTGAAGCTGGGGCCTGCTCCCTGCCACCTTCAGAGCACCCCACACACTCTCAGAGACCTATGTCGCTGGCCCCCCAGAGCCCAGAGCATGGCAGATGGGGCGCAGGCCAACCACAAAGGGTTCAGGAAGAAGGTGCTGGTTAGACAGCCCTCTGGGCGGAGGGGCCCAAGCCCTGCGGCCGCTTCTCCTCCGAGAACCTCCAGGTAGGTGCCTGCTGTCCCGGGATGGGGTCCTGTGGGGAGAGGGGCAGGGGTGAAGGTGAGGTGCATTGAGACAGGTTTCTGCTTTTCTAGCCCGAGAAGAAGCTTAGGCATCATAGAATCAGCTCTTCTGAGACACCTATGGCCCAGAGAGGCCCAACGCTCTGCCTGCAGTCACTCAGCATTGATTGCGGAGCAGGGCAGCCCACCACCCAGGTCGCTAGGTTCTGGGTTCAAGACCCAGCACCAGGCTGGGTCATGTGGCTCTCTGTGCCAGGGTTCCCTGGCTAGTGGATGGCAGATTGGGGGTGGGGGGCAGTTGGGGAGGCTCTGATCTGAGACAGTGGAAGTAGGATAGGAGGGAAGGAGGTGCTGGGGCCTCCTGGCTCTGCCAGCCTGGGGTGTGTCCCTGCAGGAGCAGCAGGGCAGGTGCGGGATGCTAATCACAGGGCTGGGACAGCATCAACCAGGGCATCAGGGGACAGTAATGGGGCTGGGGCCACACAGGTGCAGGGGACAGACTGAGGCTCCCGGCTTCCTCCTCTCTCAGGTCCGGCCTGGGCATGAAGAGGTTCCTCACCATCAGCATCCTGGCCAGCAGCGGTGAGTCCAGGCTCAGCACAGACTTCCTCCTCCACAGCCCAGCCTCTCTCCTGCCACCTGGGCACCTGTGTTCCTGCCCACCCTGAGTAGCCCAGACCCCCTGGGCCAGTCTCGTCCTCTCCCTGGGCCTCCACTTCCCTGTCCTCCTTAACCCCGGGGGGTTGCTGATTCCTTGGTCACCTGCAAACACACCAGGGACCCTCAGTGGCATTTACGAGCCTCGAGGGAACAGGGTGCGGGGGCTGAGCAAGCATCGTAAAACGGTGTTGTTGGCTGGTGTTTGTGTACACAGAGTGTGTGGTGCTGTGTGTGTGTGTGCGTGAGACGGAGTTAATGAGTTTGTGTAGGGAGCTGCACGCGTCTGTGTGTAGGTGGCTATGACCATCTGGGAGTGTGTACCTGTGCAACACATACCAACAAAACAAATGTCAGAGTTGTGAGCCCACCCGTGGCCATGGCTGTGGCTGTGCACCCAGCTGGGCACATGGGGTGTGTGCAGAGAGGGAGACAGCGTGCGGGTACCAGAAGGCAGTGGATGGGCAAGGCTGGTGCTCAGGCCTCCGGGGACCTGGGGCAGCCGCCCCAGGGATGTTGGAAGCTCGGGATCTGAGTCTGGCATGAGCCCCTCTGTCCCCCAACACACGCCGGAGTGTTTCAGCCAGGGGGACTGTCACAGAATTGCTCTCTGGCTTTTCATGCAAACTGTGAGACACTGCAGGGACACAGCCCACTCCTAGGAGAAGAAACAGAGGCCAGAAGAGGGGCCCATGCATGACCTGAGGTGGTGAGCTCCCCGTCGCTGATAGGAGACAACAAGTCTCAAGAAGCAAGCAAGAGTGGCCTTGGGATGCTACTCAGCCTTGGGTGTCTGAGTCCCTCGGCTGCCTCCCGTCCACGGTACATCTGCTCATTCGGGCAGTGGAGATGTGGAGAGAGCTGGGGGCAGGGCACGGAGCTGCACGTCTCGCCCTGGGCCCATCTGACGGGGCGGTGCTGGCAGGGGCTGCCTGCGAGCTGAGTAGCCTCCTAGCTCGGGGCTACAAAAGCCAGGGCTCCCGTCCGGGCTCTGCCACTTCCAGCCTGCATGAGCTGGGTAAGCCGTCCCCAGTTCCGAGCCTCGGTTTCATCATCCATTCAATGGGACTAGCGCAGCTCTCCTGGTGGGTGTGGTGGCTCCACCCAGATACGGGTGTGAATGCCAGTGCCTTCCTTTTCACTGAGCCCAGGAGACACACGGAGAACACAGGGGCAGCTCAGAGAGCCCAGCGGACCCGGCAGGTGCCAGGAAGCGATTTTGCTGGGATAGGAAGTGTTCTTGCACTATTGCTTTACCTGTGTGTGTGCACATGTATGTGTGTGTGTGACACACGTGTGTGTCCGTTTTCCAACCCACAGCCAGTATTGGCTTGTAACATAGAGGCTTTTCTGTATCTTGATTAAGAGACCACAGCACTGAATTGTCTGCCTTAACCCTGCTTTGCACCAGCTCTGGACCATGGTGGGGCCCCTGAGTCCCTGAGGGGGCAGAGGCCAGGAAGCAGAGGGTGACCAGGTCCAAGTCCTGTGGTTCATGACAGCACTGGCATTTGCAAAGCCCCTTTCTGCACACCAGGTTCTTGGGCAGCCCCCTGGGAAGGGTGGGCAGACACACGGCCGAGGGCATCCGAATTCTGTCTCCATCATTTCTTGACCACCTGACCTTGGGCGAGTTACTAAGTGCTCCGTGCCTCAGTCTCCTCCCCTGGGAAATGGGGTGACAACAGCATTCGTAGAGTCGCAGTGAGCATCCAACGAGGGCCTCACACGCCCCTGGTTCTCTTGCAGTTCTGTCCACTGCCCACGGCAGCCTGCTGAACCTCAAGTCCATGGTGGAAACCATCACGGGCAGAAACGCCATCCTGTCCTTCGTGGGCTACGGCTGCTACTGTGGGCTGGGCGGCCGCGGGCAGCCCATGGACGAGGTGGACTGGTAGGTGCCGGAGATCTGGGATCCCGCTGCAGGCCAGGGACAGCAGGTGGGCAGACAGCTGAAGGTTAGAGCGACCTCTCCTCCACGGAGGACCGGACTTGATTGACAAGTTAGCGGCCAGGAGCCTGCCCTCTGACCATAGCCTCTCCACCTGTTCCGGCCACTTCCGGTTGTCCATCTCCAGGGTCCTGGCCTTGGGAGTATCTTACCCCCTCCTCTCTCCAGGAAGGGACCTTTGACCTGCCCCAAACATACAGGGCAGCGACAGTATGCAGCTGACTCTGCGATGGGGCAAGGGCTGTGAGGGCCACCCCCACCGGGCAGGGGGCTCTGAAGGGCAGGGCTGTGCTTCCTCCATCAGACTAGACTGCTGCTCCTGTCTCCCTAACCAGCCAGCACCAAGTCTGGCATTGCTGGGAGCTTGCTAGGTGCATGTAGACTGACTGCCTTGGCACCTGCAGAGGCGAGGGGACAGCCATGCTGCCTCCCTGCCTGTCCTCCCGCCAGCACCCACTGACCCTTCCCACCTCTGTCCCTCCCTGGCCGCCGGGCACATCCAGATGTGACCTCTGTGTGCAGCCAGTGCCCTTCTGACACTGACTTAGGCACAGAGCCCCCTTCCTACGCTGGCCCCTTGATTGACCACCTGATCCACCCCCGCCCCCCGGGCTACATCAGGGCTCCAGGGGGGCAGGCCGGGAGCCCCAAGGGTGAGAACAAAGAGCAAGGATCCAGGCAAGAACCCATGTGATCTCAGATGAGTAACTGCCTCTCTCTGAAGTCTGACGGCCAGGCAGTGAGGGACTGGGACTCCATCAGCTGGGGCCGCACCTGCCCGCTCACCTCTGCTGCCCCTAGGTGCTGCCACGCCCACGACTGCTGCTACCAGAAGGTCTTTGACCAAGGCTGCCGGCCCTACGTGGACCACTATGACTACACCATCGAGAACAGCACTGAGATCCTGTGTAGTGAGTGCCTCCCCCGCCCCCGCCACCCCCAGCCTGGCCAGAGAGCACAGGCTGCAGGCGCACGCCGGGCACTGCTTTAGTAGAAGTCTGTCCCAAATACCGCGTGCGACACACCCATGCTAAAATGCAGCTGGTAATATGAAGCTAATTAATATTAGCTTACAATTAAGAATTTGCATAAGCAGTTAGCGTCAGTACTGATTTCTCCCAGTCCTTTCTCCCCCCAGGGTGAGACAGAGGGAGGGGCCTGGGAGAGCAGAGAGACTGGCAGGGGGCGGGGTGAGTTGGGCAGACCCACCCCCTTTCTGCCTCAGTTTCCCTTACTGCCTCTCCAGTTTCAGGGTGCACAGTCAGCTTGCAGGGGTTGTCACAGCACAGAGGGGGTCCTGGGGGGTGTGGGTTGGCCCAGGGGGGCTCCCAGAGGGCAGGCACTGCTCCTCGTCCCCCCGTCTGGGGAGGTGGGGGTGGCCCTTTACCCACAGCCTCTGCCACCCGCCCCCCAGGCGAGCTCAACGAGACCGAGTGTGACAAGCAGACGTGCGAGTGTGACAAGAGCGTGGTTCTGTGCCTGCAGAAGCAGATCTACAGGGATCAGTACCGCGGCTACCTCAACATCTACTGCCAGGGCCGCACGCCCAGCTGCAGCATCTACGACCCGCCGCCCGAGGAGGTGGCCTGCGGGCTGGGCTTCCTGCCCACCCCTGCCCCGCCCTAGCCCCCTGGAGGGCTGAGAGAGAAGAGGGGCTGGCGGGCTGGCTGGAGACCGGATGGATGGAGCAGGTGGGGGTAGGGAGATCCTGGGCCCTGGCAGGACCACGGCTCCCCCAGTCCTGCGCTAGGCGTGGCCGTGCCCTTGTCTCTGTTTCTAGGCACGGTGAGAAGCGTGGGGCTTGGCCGGGGGTCTCTCCTGGGGGCTGGGGAAGGCGAGGCCAGAGAGAAGGGGCGGGGCTTCCGTTGTGGTGCCAGCTTGACTCCCTGGGGACTTCAGGTTCCAGCCCCTGAGCTGCCAGCTCAGGTGCCAAGCCTGGATGCCTCCTAGGGCCGAGAGCCCAGAGAGAGAGAGTGTGGGCATGGGCTGGGGCCCCGGGGACCCCGGGCTGACCCTCACCGTGGCTCAGGGTGACCTCTGCTTAGGGACTTCCTGCACAGTAGGTGGCCCCACCTGGCCTTGGCCGAGGTGGCACTGGAGGGCAGGACCCAGCAGCCTGTGTCCCAGCCCTGTTACCCAGAATGCCTCACAGCAGGCTCCCAGGCACTGAGAGGTCACGTGGCCAGGGACACTCCCACCCAAGCACGGCCCCCAGCCCTCGCAGGCCCCCCCATGTAACAGGTTCGCCCCACCCTGCTCTGCAACACCGCCTGGTTCCCGGGAACACCCCTGCCCTCCCCAGACCTTCTGGCCCTGGGGAATGGGCAGGGACCCCGTGTCCCTGCCAGGGGGAGGCCAGGCCAGCTCTAGACACCAGGAGTTCTATCCACTGGGAAGAGGCCAAGGGCTGGACCCACCTCAGTGAAGAGCGTCCCAAAGGGGGGAGGGGAGAGTCAAGGCTGGAGGCTGTGTGGAACATTCCAGAAGATAGCAGGGCCGGGTGGTGAAGCGGGAAAGGGGAGAAGTCGGGAGTGGGGGAGACCTGGCCAGGGCAGCCGTCTCGAGTAGCAGCAAGGGATGGCGGCAGGGGACGGCGTCTTGGGGGGCAGGGGCCAAGGGGCACGGCGGGCAGAGGTGGGGGTCCGGCCGCAGCAGGCCACTTCTCCACTCCACCAGGAGCCGCCGGGTCCGCAGTGCGCCTTCCTGTCCGCCCCGCCCACCCTGACTTCCCGGGCGGCCATGGCCTCCGTGCAGCCGGCCCCGGCCTTGCATCCGCCTCCGGCCTTCGGCCTTCGTCCCCTGCCAGCCCTGAGGACACTCTGATCCCACACCCCCTCCCCCACCCCCAGCCAGCCCCAGACCCTGAGAAAGGCCACCAGGAGGCTTGCCTGGTGGGGCCTTGCCTAGCAGTGCCCCCGCAGGCCATAGCCCCGGGGGCGGCGGGAGGACTGAGCAGGGTGGAGGCAGAGGTGGGATGGGCCCAGGAGCCCACAGGGCAGCTCTGGTACCGAGACAGGGGCCTTCAGCAGCCACCTCCTGCCGGCCCAGGTGTGAGGCCACAGTGGTCACCAGTGGGCCTGACCCGGCCTGCCGGGCCCTGGGATCTTCCTGGTCCTACCTCCCAGTACCCCAGTCCCCCGCTCCAGCTCACGCCATCTGAACCAAACCCCTCAAACCAGGGTGGAGCTGGCATGGGGTGCCCAGGCCCTCCTGCAGGGCCCAGGCTTCCGGCCGTGCCCTTCCCAAAGCCCAGGCCGGCACTAAGGCTCGGGGGCCCTGGGGGCCCTGCCCAGCCCCCTCGGCCCAGGCCATCACTCCAACTCGCCCTCCCTGGCCGGCTCCAGTGTCCCTGTGGCCACTCACACCCCTCCCAGCCTCCCGCGCTGGGGGAAGCAGGCTCCCTGATACCCAGTGGCCGGCAAGGTCCGGTCCCCTTTTGCTCCCAGCCTAGGGGCCATGGTCCTGCCCCAGTAGAGAGAGACTGAGGTGGGGCTGAGGCCACAGGCACCGGCGTCCACCTCTGAGTGGACAACTGGGGCCCAGAGAGGGAAAGCCACTCGCCGATGTCACGGCGCCGGGCAGGGTCCCCCACACCTCTGCCCCAGTGATGACCCAGGCAAGCCAGAGCAGTGGCAGGAGTGACCAAGTGACCAAGGCCCCAGCCCGCAGTGTGTGCTCTGCCTGCTCTGCCTGTAACGCACACTGAACCTCAGTTGTCCTGTCTGTGAAATGGGTCTATGTCTTAGGCCTGAAGTGTCATGGGCTTGTTATGAGAGCCACTGATAAGGAGTAGGGGTGAGGTTGTGAATGGGGGGGGGATTGGATGTCAGAGCCCTTAGGATTCAGTTTGCATGCAGGATGTGCATTCAATAATATAGACGTGGGGTGGGAGCCGTGGGAGAACTCAGCAGGCAGCCGGGCCCCGGGTCACAGCCCTGCCCCTTCTCAGTTGCGGGCAGAGACCAAGCAGCTGCTACCAAAACATGGATTTTCCCAGAGCCCCCCGGGGTGACCTGGGGAGGAGGAGCCCCACCCCGCCTTGAGTTGAGCCACTCTGCTCCCCCTGTAGTGAAGGGCGGGGCGGGAGGGAGCGCTGTGGCTGCACCGCGTGGGAAGTCGCCGGCCGTGTCGGGGCCCGGGGCAAGCTCGGGACGCTCTGCCTTGGTCCAGCTGCCCGGAGCGTGCACCTGACAGGCAGAGGTGACGCCTCAGTAGCTGGGTCCTTGTCACCCACGTGGGAGACAGGGAAGGAGCTCCTGGCTCCTGGCATCAGCCTGGCCCAGCCCTGGCTGTTACGGCCATTTGGGGAGTGAACCAGCAGATGGACGACCTCTCTCTCTCTCTCTCTCTCTCTCTCTACCTCTGTCTCTCTGCCTTTCAAATAAATTAAAAAAAAAAAAAAAAAAAGGAAAAAGATTTCAGCTCCCTGGCAGGACTCGCTCTGTGACCCTACTCTGAGAGCAAGCTGGGGCCTCCGTCCCGGGGCCTGCGGCCTGGGAGTGTGGCAGGCAGGGAACTCACCCCTTCACGAGCGGTGCCTGGGCACTAGGTGTGGGGCACTGGGTGTGGGGGACACTGGGAGTGAGGGACAGTGGGTGTGGGGGGACAGTGGGAGTGGGGGACAGTGGAGGTGGGGGACACTAGGTATAGGGGGACAGTGGGTGTGGGGGGACACTGGGTGTGGGGGACACTGGGTGTGGGGGCACAGTGGGAGTAGGGGACAGTGGGGGATCACTGGGTGTGGGGGGACAGTGGGTGTGGGGGACAGTGGGTGTGGGGGACAGTGGGGGATCACTGGGTGTGGGGGACAGTGGGTGTGGGGGACAGTGGGTGCGGGGGGTACTGGGTGGGGGATCAGTGGGTGGGGGGGACAATGGGTGTGGGGGGCACTGGGAGTGTGGCAGGCGAGGAACTCACCCCTTCATGAGCGGTGCCTGGGCACTGAGTGTGGGGGGACAGTGGGAGTGGGGGGCAGTGGGGGGATCACTGAGTGTGGGGGGACAGTGGGGGCATCACTGAGTGTGGGGGGACAGTGGGTGTGGGGGACAGTGGGGGATCACTGAGTGTGGGGGGACAGTGGGAGTGGGGGACAGTGGGGGGACCACTGGGTGTGGGGGGACAGTGGGAGTGGGGGACAGTGGGGGGACCACTGGGTGTGGGGGACAGTGGGAGTGGGGGACAGTGGGGGGATCACTGAGTGTGGGGGGACAGTGGGGGGATCACTGAGTGTGAGGGGACAGTGGGTGTGGGGGACAGTGGGGGGACCACTGAAGGGCACAGAGCATGGGGTGCCCCAACAGGGCTGTGGGGAGCTGGGAAGGCAGCTGAGGGCGGGGGGAGTTAGGAGCAGGAGTCCTGTGTTCGAGGTGGGACCCCCAGCGGTGGCAACCTGGAGGCCTTTGGTCCCTCGGGACCCCTGCTGAAGTCTGAAACCTGAGGGTCTTCCACACTAGGGCTTGAGGGCGCTGTCCGCTCCTCCCTGGCGGGGGTCCTCGGGCTCTGGGTGCATCCCAGTCTCTGGTGACTCCTGGCCCCTCCCTTCCCCTCTGCCAGTTCCCAGGCCCCTCCTTCAGGGCCTGGCTGTTGTCTTGAACGTGGGCGACACCTGGTGGACACTGTGTGTCAGCACAGGCTCTTTGCTCCACACCTGGCGGAGAAGGCCCAGGACGGAAATGGCCAGGGGTCACCTCCTGGCCTTAGAAGGAGCAGCCTGCCAAGCCATGGCACAGACTGTGGCACCTGGCTGGTCACTTGCAGGCCACGTGATCTCCGGCAAGTCCCATCATGCCCCAGTCTCATCCCTGCCCCTTCCCTCCGTGGGGTAAGGAATGAGTGTGCATGGGAGGGTCTCAGGACTCAAGGAAGTGGGGGAGGAGACGGCCCCCAACCCGGGGCCTGGGGAGCAGACACTGCCCTTGGCTCGCGTGTGGAGCAGCAGGGCCTCCGGTCAGGCCGGCAGGAGGAGGCGCGGCTGGGGGCCGTGGGGTGCCTGTGACCATGTCCCCAACATGGAAACCTGGCAGAAGCAGCTCTGTGGCTCGGGGGAAAATCTCCCTGCACGCAGGCATGAGGGGGAGCAGGAGAGAGATGAGGGAGGAGGGGCAGGAGGAGGAGATGGAGAGAGGGGCTCCCTGGGCAGGTGTCGCCCCCAAATCATAGCCAGGAGCCTTGCCCAGCCCTGGTCTCAGCAGGGCCTGCGAGCCGCCAGTCCTTGTCCAGGAAAGCAAAGCCAGAGACAAGCACCAAGGCGCCGGTGGGCAGAGGCGGGGTGCAGTCATCCCCCTGCTGCCGGGGCCCCGTATGCAAGATTCGCTGAGCACCTGCTGTGGGCTGAGCGCTGTGTGGGAGCTTCCCCGTGTCATCTCTTTGACCCTCTTACCCCAGTGAGCTTTGCCTCCCCGGGAAGCCAGGCCAACGACCACAGTCCTGCAGCACTGCCTCCGCAGAGAGCCGGGGACAGGAGACCAGAGTCAGGCCCGGCTCCCACTGCAGCCCCATCGTGCACCTGCTGGCCGCCCGCAACAAGTCGCTGGCCCTCGCTGGCCTGCCTTTGCCTCAGTGGCTCAGGGATGCGCAGGTCGGGGGACCTCCAGGTGGCCTGCAAGACAGCAGGTGAGAAAGAGCCTTGGCGAGGGGCAGGGGCGCCCAAGCACATGCTGCTCCGGGTGCTGGGGGAACTGAGGCCCGGAGAGACGAGATGCTCATGTGATGCCGTCCTGGCTCCTTCTGGCTTCACCGGGCCAGGCCTGCTCTCCAGTCCCTCCCCCGCCTCCCGGGCTCCCCAGCCCAGCCAGGACCAGAACCGAGGCTCCCTCCCTGGCAGCACTAAACCCCTGGGCGAAGCCCCCAGGTCACCCCAGCCCCAAGTCTCTCCAGTCCTGGATTTCTGAAGAAGGGACAAGCCTAGGGATGGCAGGGCCACAGGCATAGCACCTGGCCTGGGAGAGCAGTGGAAGATGGCCCACGTCATGGGCCCTGCACCTGCATGGGAGACCCGGAAGAAGCTCCTGGCTCCTGGCTTTGGATTGGCCTCACTCCAGCCATTGCAGCCATTTGGGGAGTGAACCAGCGGATGAAATACCTCTCTCTCTCTCTCTGCCTCTGCCTCTCTGTAACTCTGCCATTCAAATAAATTTAAAAAAAAAAAAAAAAAGATCAAGGCCATGCAGGTGGAGGGCGATGCGTCACTGGGAACCCTGCCGACCCCTCCTGCTCCCAGGACCAAGGGCAGCCTTCTCAGAAGGACCACCCACGGGCTTCTCCGGCACCCGACCGTCCCACCCTTGTCTCCCTTGCTCGCTCTCAACACCGCCCTCCATGTTCCATGGGCCCTACCCGGAGCTCCTCGCAAACTCCTTGACATTTCCAAGCTCTCTTGACCTCGAGTCACCCACAGAGAGGAAGAGAGTGGATGCCCAGGTGTGGCTATTCCAGTGGGGTGGGGGGGACTGTAGGCCAGGAGCATCAGTGGAAAGCACTGTGGGCCCTGGTGGTGAAGGCTGGAGCTAACCTGGGGGCCACCGGGTACCGGATACACCAGCAAGAGGTCAGCGTAAGCCCAGCAGGGGGCAGTGCTACAACGAGGCCGGGGGCCGGGGGTGGCGCTGGGCAGATACGGCCTCAGAGGGTGAGTAGGGAGGGGCAGGGTCACTTGAGACGGAGGGGCCGAGGGTGGATGAGGAAAAGCTGCAGGAACAGGTGCCGACGGCAGATGGCAGTGAACGTGATACGAAGCGGCCAGATTCTAGATTTGTTCCCTCCCCCCCAGCCCCGTTTTATTTTTTTCATGGAAACACTTGCCTGATGCACTTTATAAATACGGCATCTAGATATACTTTGAAGGTAGTGGCAACAGATGGGATGTGGGATGTGGGATGTGGGATTGGAGAAGAAGAATCTGACATTCAGGGTTTTGGCCTGGAGGGGCCAAGACGGGGAGAGGCGGGGTGGCTGCGGAGCCGGCCTTTGCCTGTGTGGAGCTGGCCTCCCTCCCTCTGTGCACCCCCTTCCCCAGGCCGTCCCAAGTTTTCTGCCTCTTCCAGGCCCCTTCCACGACCCTCCTGGGTGGTCCTGAAGCTGGCCCCAGTCCAGCATTTCCCAGTCTGCTCCGCAGGTGCCTCCTTCCCCCTCGTCTCGAGAGTTCCTGGAGTCTGCTACGCCTTTACTCCCCTGTGCCCAGCACAGGGCCAGGCCTGGAGTCTACTGAGATTCCCCGGGCAAGCTGACCTTCTCAGGAAGGCGCGTGGCTCTGGCTCAGGCAGCTCCCAGTGGCTGAGCCTGGACAGCATGCACAAAGTCACGTGGCAAGCCAGGGCGTGTGTCTGTCCAAGTCTCTCTCCTTGCAAAGCCAACCGGCTTCAGTCGTGGAGTTCTGCCCTAAGCATCCAGGCCAGCCACTTCCCAAAGGCCCTCTGGAGGCACCACAATTGGATCAAGTTTCCACCTTCCCAGTACCATTTCACATAGGGCTGTGGGGCTGCCCTCCTGCGCTGAAGGGGCGGGAGGTGGGGACAGACATTCAAGCCACACCACATCCCCGGGGAAACACAACACCATCCCTCTATGGGCCTGCCTTACAGCTGGGGCTCAGGGAGTGGAAGAGATGTCCCGGACCTCACGCGAGGACACCTGTGCCTCACACAGAGCCCAGCCTGGCCTCTCTCCCTCCACCGTGCTAGCCAGTGCTTCCCAGTCCCGGGCTGGTTTCTGCTGAGGTCAGGACCAAGGGAGGGAGATGCCCGCTGGCTCAGGCCTGGCCACCCCGGCTCCAGGCCTGTTTGTCTCCAACCACGCCCTTCACAGATGGCTCAGATGCGCCTCATGCTTGCCGACCTTGGGCTCCACGTCTGCAGTTGCAAATCCCTGCACATGTGTGGGTAGGGAACCAGCAGACTACAGGCCGTGTGACTGTGCACACTGAGTGGGCAGAGCCCAGCAGCCCTGGCTCCCAGACCCTCTGCACCCCCTTCTGCCTTCACCTTTGCCCCTGTCTCAGTCCTGACTCCAGGTACCGTAACTCCTAAGAGCTGCAACAGCTGTCAGGGTTCTCCGCAGCATCTTTACACCAATTCTGTCGGTTTTCTTTAACTCTGTGGATCCCCGCGGTCCAGCACATTGCAGCTGCTCAGCCAGGTGTGCAGAGGATTGAGAGAACAGCTCTCTGTCATTAATACATGAGTCTGACTCTCTCCTTCCATGCCTACGAGGGCAGGGAGAAGGGGCCATGCTACCACATTTTGGTGACCTCCAAAAGTCAGGCGCCATGCTGAGAGCATGGGACCCTCAATGAATATTAAAGACCTGTGACACCAGTTAGTTATCGTTGCACCACGAACCACACCAAAACTTGGTGGCTTAAACCCACAGCCTTTATTTAATAGGCTCACAGTCTGCACATCATCAGTTTAGGCTGGGCTCAGCCGGGCGGTTGTTCTGGTCTCGGCTGGGTTCTCTCACACATCCGCAGCTGTGGGCTGGCTCTGCGGCTGTCAGTTCAGCTCCCTCACACATCTATAGGCAGAGGCAGCTTGGTTCTCATCCTCCCAAGGCTACAACATGTAGACATTTGTGGGCCGTGTCCCTCGTAGAATGTCATAGAATGTGAGCTCCCTTAGGGCAGGCAGTTTTGTCCTTTCCATCTCTGATCTCCAGCTCAGGTGCTGAATGACAAGACAAACCCCAGGCCAGGGCACTCAGGGCTGAGCTGCAGGGACCGGAGCCTCTCCATGGCGATTTGAGACGCCTTCCCTGAACAGTGATGCTGGAGCAGACGCGGACACCCAGGGGGGCCCAGGCCCCCTAGCACTGGACCTTAGGCCTGCCACACTGTGGCCGGCTGGAGAAGGCCTGCTTGAAGGTTTTCTCGTAGGTGGGCAGGCTCTCCCTGAAGCAATACACAGAACGCTTGTCGCACTCACAGGCCTTCAGCCCGCAGAGGCAGCTGGCCCCAGGACCAAGGGTGCACCGACCTGTGGAGACACACAGGGTCACTGGGGCTCCCAGGCCACTCCCAGGGTTGGCTGCAAGGCTGGGGAGAGCAGGGAGCTTGCTACAGGGGAACAAGGGTTGAGGACACAAAAGAAAGAAACAGGGAGTCCTTTTCCTTGACCCCCAAGCCTCTCCTCACCCAGCTGCACCTGCTCAGCCCACAGATGCTGGGGTGAGGAGAAGCCTAGAAAGAAACAGAAAGAGGAGAGAAGAGTGGGTGGGCTTCAAGGAGGGGGCGTGAATTACTGCACACCCACGGTGCACTGGCCAGGGTGCTGGGACCTGTTTTCTCAGAGCTGACCTTGTAATTCTAACTGGCTGCTTGACCTCTCACTCGGATGTCTCTGGCATCTCTGATGTGAGCTGGTCAGAGGGAACCTCTCCACCAGATGAGGCCCCCACCTGCAGTTTTGCTTCCCACAGTTGCTGTTGCCCACAGTCCACTGTGGCCTAAAAATATTGATATTGGTCTTGATTTTTTCCAGTAACTGTCGCAATGGTTCTATTTTGTTACGGGATGTTGTTCCTCTGCCCCCTGCCTCATTCATAAAGGAAACTTTACCATAGAGATAAAGTTTCCTGTACATCCTAGATGGGGATGTGTAGGGACATGCATAAGCTTTGAGGGGACTTCAAGAGGTTCACGCTGGTGCCAAAGAATGCTGAAATCCATGCACAGTTATTTCATGGTACGCGTTTCCTATGAGCTTCCTGAAGACCCCTTATAGGAAAGATTTCAGAGTTTTGTGTGGCTCAGTGAGCTTACCTTTTTGTTCAATTTTCCCACAAACGGAAACACCCTTGTAGATAGGGTTTGGTTCTGTCTGCCGTCTCAGGCATCCGCTGAGGGTCTTGGACCGTGTCACCCATGGATGAAGGGGGATTGCGGTAGGGGTCCTCCCTCTGCCCACTGAGCCTGTCCTCCATCAGCTCTCAGCCAAGGCCACCATGACCAGCTCGAGCCAGACAGCGAGGAGCCTGGCTCGCTCCTCCCTTCATCCGCTCTGCCTCTCTCCCACATCCCCCAGGAAGTCCATGGGCTGCAGTGTCCACAAGCTATGTTTCTCTTCCTCCTTGACCTGCCGGAGTCTGCTTCTCCCCAGTGGGGTGTGAACTCTGCAAGGCTAGGACCTGGTCTCTGGCATGTTGCAGTCTCCCCGGCATTCAGAACAGGTGCTGGGGAACAGCCGCTGGACAACTGAAGGGCACCTCTCCGACCTTTGAAATCAAACGTCCACCTTTGGATGAGTCACCACTAGATGGGGCCTTTGGTGTAGTGCTGTGTGTGCTTGTGTGTGTGCATGCCTGTGTGAGCGTGTGTGTGCCTATATGTGCGTGTGTGTGTGCCTGTGTGTGCCTGTGTGTGCACATGCCTGTATGTGCCTGTGTGTGTGCATGCCTGTGTGTGCAAGCCTGTGTGTGCATGCCTGTGTGTCTGTGCATGTCTGTGTGTACCTGTGTGTGCGTGTGTGTGCAAGCCTGTGTGTGTCTGTGCATGTCTGTGTGTACCTGTGTGTGCGTGTGTGTGCATGCCTGTGTGTATGCTAATGTGAGAATGTGTGTGCCTGCATGTGCATGTATGTGCACGTGTGTGCCTGTGTGCACACAAGTGCCTGTGCGTGTGCATGCCCAGGTCTGTGTGTACACACGTGTGCCCGTGCATGTGTCATATGTACGTGTAGGGGGGCTGTGTAAGGTATAGCTTTCCTTTCTAAATAACCCCACACCAGTTCCACTCTTCTTAGAATCGGGTGTGGGGAAGGGAGGACTCTAACCCGTGCTTGTGGCAGCCCCGCACCCGCGCAGCATTCTAGGGCTGTGGGGAGGCTGCTGCTGGCGACAGGAGGGGTGGCCTGGCTGTGCCGGGGCCCAGGCACGGCTCCACAGACGCCACTGCCCTGGCCTGGGCAGGATGGGTGGCCCTGTCTGCCACTGGGCCCGACACCCGCTGGCTCGCTGCTATCCCTCTTGAAGGCACGTTCCTGCAGGAGGCTCCTCCCATACTGGTGGCTCCGTGGTGACGCCACCCCCCTACACACACTGACCCTAGACACTTCCCTCCCGTTCCTTCCCGTCCTTTCTCCTTAGCGTCCGCTCCTCTCCTCCTTGCCGTCTCTTCGTTCTCGCCCCACAGTCCTCTGCACGTCCTCCTTCTGTTCCTGCCCTTCCCCGCTTTGCTGTCTTCAGTTCTTCTGAGCCCTCCTCTGAGCCGTGTCTTCCCCTGGGCACTGTCCTCTCCGTGGCCTGTCGTGACCTGGAAGCGGAGGCGACCTCCACCCAAGAAATGCCCTCTTCGGAAGCCACCTTTCAAAAAACAAGCCCAGCGCCAGATCCTGCCTCCGCCTCCAAGGTGTGGATGGAGAAACTGAGGCATGAAGAGACGCACTGGCAGCTCTGAGTCCTAGTGCTCATTCCATGAGCTGCAGTAGCACAAGAGAGACGTGGAGATGCTGGCTGTGGCCAGCCCAGACCCTGCCAGGCTCCACGGGGCCTCCCCGAATCCTCCCTCTCTGGGATCTTGTTCGGTTCCAGGATTTTAAATGCTCTCAAGTCCTCAGTGCCATCCCAGCCCCTCTGTGCATCCCAGATTTCCATGCCCATGTCTGCTTGCCACCCACCCTGCGAGTCTGACCCATATCGTGTAGTAGTTGTTCGTTGCTCTAACAAGATACCTGAAGTTGGGTGATTTGTAAAGAGGCTTATTCAGCTCCCCGTTCTGCAGGCTGAAGGTACAGAGAGCATGGCTTTGGATATGGCCAGGGTCCCCCAGCTGTGTCAGCTCACAGAGACCTCACGTGGGAGGGTGGAAGGAGTCTCAGGGTGAGACACAGGGGGCCAGAGAGATGGGGAGAGGCGGTGGGCTCCTGGCTACCAGCCCCCTTGCAAGAGCTCTCTAGGGCCTGATGAGAGCCCCCTTCACCTTTCCCAAGGGCAGTGCGCCCCAGTGACCTAACTGCCTTCCCCCAGGTCCCACCACCTCTCAGCACCACCGCACTGCGGGGGAAGCCAGCGGGGACACTGCCAACCGCAGCTGAGCCCTGTTGTAGCTCAGACTCGACATGCCACAGCTGCGGCTGTGCACACCGCTCTCCCTCACTTCACAAGCTCAGCCTCTCTCCTTCCCTCCCCCCTCCACACAGCTGCACCTCTGCCTCCAAACATCCCAGCATCCGGCGCCCCTCCCCATGCCCTGGCCTGCGCCACGCCATGACACCACCCTGGCCCGCACCATGGCCACTCCTCCCCACAGCTCTGCAGCAGCCTTCAGGGGCCCTTGCCCTCTCCTCCCTGGCTCCCCCCCTCCTCTGCACAGCGGCCACAGCGATCTTACCAAAGCAAAACCAGCCCATCCCCTGCCTAACCCGTTGCAACGGCTCCTCTACCATGGAAGCGCCCACAGCCTCCCTTCGCTGCTTCCCAAGGCTCCTGCCGCACTGACTCTGAGGTCTTGGGGCAAAGGCCACCTCCTGGGAGAGGCCCTGCTGGACCACCTAGAGTAGGCGCCTTCCTCCTCCGGCCTCATCATTCCTGGCTCATCCCCTTGGTGGAGGCGCTTCGGAGCACCTGTGCATCCCGTAACCTGTCCACATCTGTGAGTGCACACGGTGTGGTCTCTCCCTCCAAGGGACACAAGTTCCCGGCCATGTCTTTCTCCTCACTGACGTCCAGCTCCAAGCGCTCACTCACTGCTTCGTCGTCAGCTGTCCATGTCGTGACCCGCTGCGCTTACTTGGTCTGCAGACGGGCAGAGCAAGGAGCCCACCACCTGGACCTGGGAAGCCAGCTTCCAGCTCCAGACGCACCATGGGATGCTTCAGGATCTCGGGCAGGGTGCTTCCCCCCGCCCCTCCAAGCCCAGAGCCTCAGTTTTCAAATGGAGATGATGGCCTGGGCATGGCCTATTTCATGAAGTTGTTGCGTTCATTCATTCAGCAAACAACGAGGCTCCCACAACGTGCCTGGCCACGTGTCAGGAGCTGAGGGTTCAGGTCTGAGCACGCTGAGTCCGCGTGGCCTCCGTCCAGGCATGGATTCCGTGAGCTCTGGGAGAGTGAGTGTCCCCCACGCACCCCAGAAAGACTCTCAGAGGAGTGATGCTCTGGCTGGGGAGACTGGATGCCAGAGGCAACCAGACGACTTACGGGAGTGGGGCCAGCGTTGTGGCACAGGGCACAGAACTGCTGCCAGCCACACAGACATCCCACATCGGAGCGCTTGTTCCAGTCCTGGCTGCCCCTCTTCTCATCCAGCTCCTGGCTAATGCTCCCGGGAAGGCAGCAGAGGAAGGGCCAAATGCTTGGGCCCCCGCCACCCACGTAGGAGACCAGAATGGAGCAGGAGACTGGCTTTGGCCTGGACCAGCCCTGGCTGATGTGTTCATTAGTGGGGTGAACATGTGGATGGAAGATCTCTCTCTCTGTCTCTCCCTTCCTTTCAAATAAATAAATACACATTTTTTAAAATATAAAAGATGACTTCAGGAAGACAAAGGTGAATTGTCAGCGAATGGACGGACTCAGAGTTTTGCGATGGGGCACTGGCAAACTCTACACTCCACCGGCTGCTTCTGCTGCCTTCCTCCTCTGGCGGAGGGAGGCGTCCGAGGCCTGGAGATGGGGTGACAGTGGCACACTTGGCTGGGACCCGATCTCCACCTCCCACACCCAGTTCCTCCCCCAGGACTCATGAGCAGCTGTGTGGGTGGAAGGGGGGTGTCACTGCCCAGCGATCTTAATGTCCTTTCTCCAGGCCAGGCACTTCCATCAGCCCACTCAGAGACAGGCAAGCACCTCCCAGGCGGCCCTCGGGCAGCTGGGCAGCCATCTGCCCCAGGCAAATTGGCCCCTGGGCTTGGGTTCCGGCCTTTCTTTGCCCTGGAGTCCCAGTGGCATTTAGGTGGACCGTGTTGTTTTCCTTCGTTCCCTCCTCTGCTCACCTAGCGCATCCCAGAACAGCGCTGGTTGCTGGTTGCCAGGCAACCTGGGCCTGGGCTTCAGAGCTGATTTGGGAACTTGGGGGAGGCTGGGGAGGCGGTTAACCCTCGCAAGGGCAGCTCTTTGATCCGAGGTGTAACTGAGCTCCTCCAAGAAGCCTCTGAACAATCAGGAAGAAAACGCCAGCGCTCTTCCCACAAAGGAAAGGGAAGGAAGGGCGTGGGCCAGGCGCCCACAGGGCGGCCCCTTAGCGGGGTTGCTTGAGTGCCTTCTTCCAGGAACATCCTGGGGTGCAGGTGACAAGCTCTCTTTACAGATGCAGAGACTAAGGCCATGCCAGCAGAGGGCGGGAGCTGAGATCCCATCCAGCTCTGCCTGACTCTGAGCCATCTAGATCATTCCACGGGACCAAACTCCATCTGCTTCTCTTTGCTGGCTCTGAGCCAGGGCGGGACGCGGTGGCCAGATGGCTGCAGGCCGGGAGGCTTGCGGTGGTGCGAGAGCCCCCCACAGGGCAGGCTGGTGTGAAGGCAGAGTGAGCCGGGTCTGAATCCCCACCCATCTCTCCCTGGCCTGGCCGTGTGACCTTGGCCAACTCACTCAACCTCTCTGAGCCTCAGGTGCCCCTGGGAGATTTGTCCTGAGGTCTCAAGGCACTGTGTATAAAGCATCTCTCATAGGAGAGATGAACCACAGCAGTTGCCATGGTAACCACTCCATGGATGAGGAAACCTAGGCCTGCCGATGTGTGCTCAAGACACGTGTCTTATTCTTGCCTGTTACTCGGATCAGACCCTGCCCCCCGAGCCTCAGTCTCCCCTTTATACACCAGGGGTTGGTGTGGAGCGTCCCTCAGGGTGCATTCAGCTCCGATGTTTCCAAGAGACCACAGACTCCAGGGCCTGTTCGGTGTCCCGGGATCTGAGAACAGAACGTTCCATGTAGGAGGGGATTGAGGCCCCCAGGGGCCCTGGCAGATGAGTGCAGGGAAGGAGTCAGCCCAATGCCCAGGCTCTCACAGGTGTGAGTAAGCACCCCTGGGGTGGGTATGCCCCGTGCAACCCCACAAGGCCAGGTGGGTCGTGAGCTGCAGTCAGTAAGGACATCCACGGGCTGGTGCTGTGGTGCAGCAGATTAAGCTAGTTCAAGTCTAGACTGCTCCACTTCCAATCCTGCTCCCTGCTAATGGCCTGGGAAAGCAGCAGAAGATGGCCCAAGAGCTTGGGCCCCTGCACCCACGTGAGAGACCTGGAAGAAGATCCTGGCTCCTGGTTGTGGCCTGGCCTAGACCTGGCCATTGTGGCCATTTGGGTGAATGAAACAGCAAATGGAAGATTTCTCCCTCCTCTCCCCTCCCCCACCCCCTGCCTCCGCCTCCACCTCCACCTCCACCTCCACCTCCACCTCCACCTCCACCTCTCCCTCTCTCTCTTTCTGTCTGTAACTCTGACTTTCAAATACACAAATAATAAAGGGCATCATGCCAGACAGAAGAGCCTCTCCATGGGCTACTGCCCAGCCCCTTCCAGGTGGCTTCATCCAGTCGCCCACACCTGCCGACCCCAGGACGTGCAGATGCCTGGGTCACTCCCTGCAGGGCGGGGGGGGGGTCACACTGTGCACCTGCTCCCCCGGCTCTCCCCTTCCTCCTCAAACAGCCTCAGTGGCACGCGAGCCCCCTGCCCCTCCCCTCCTAGTTACCTTTGTGTCCCCCACAACGCGGAACAGAGCACTTAGCTCTTACTAAATATTTGTTCAACGGAAAGACAGTTGTGTTGCTTTGTTAACGCGCCGCAGGAACAAGGAACAACATCCCCCAGGGCCACGGTTGCTGGGGTCGGCTGCATACCTCCGTGTCCTCCCCGATCGCCACTGAGTCCGTGCCACGTGCCAGGCGCCCAGCTCACAGGGGCTGCGGGCAGCTGGTGTGGGCAGAAGACACCGGGCGAGACCAGACAAGGGCCGCCCAAGGAGCTCTCATTCTTGGAATTGGCCCTCTGTGACTCAGAACCCTCGGGGAGGTGGTGGTGGGGGGGGTTAATCCCATTTTGTGAACAGTTCCCGGGCTAAGCAGCAGGTGAGTGTTAGGGGACAGCCCAAGTTCAGAGGTGCTTTCCCACATGCGAGGTTACTCACAGACCACGGAGCCGTTGACCACGTGGAACTGGTAGCCGCTCAGCACCGGCTGGCAGCCCAGTGCCTTCAGCTTCTCATAGCAGCAGTCGTGGGCCAGACAGCACCTGGGGCCAGGAGGGAGGGGGTGAGGGGCTGCGCCTGCGGGGACGCACCCTACCCCTGGGCGGGCGAGAAGGCACTGCCGGTGGGGTGGCTGAGACGGTCGCCCCTCCACAGCCACAGGGGAGGGAGGCTGGTTCCAGGACCCCCCAAAGTTATTAAAATCAGCAGGCGCTCAAGCCCCTTATATAAAATGGCACAGTATTTGCACGCAGCCCACGCATATCCTCCCGTTTATTTTAAATCCTCTCTGGATGACTTATCACACCTACTACGAGGGAACTTCAGGAAGTCTGTGGAACAATAGAACTAAAAGACAGGTTTGTTTCAGGGCAAAAATTGTGAAGTCCGTGCATAGTATTTTCATATACATGTTTTCTGTGAGCTCCTTGAAGACCTCACTGATGCATGGATTTCAACATTTTTTTTTTTTGCAACAAAAGCAGCTTATCTTTTAATTGCATTTTTCCAGGAATCTTTTGAAGTACCCTTGAGTGATGTGAATGCTACAGAAATCGCTCTTGCATTGTACCGTTTTGGGGAGAGTGACTGAAAAATGCTTGCCCATGTTCAGTACAGATGCAACTTTTTTCCAAATATTTTTAATCCGCTGAACGAGGGGTAGCAAAACAGAGGGCTGAAATGCCAGGAAAACCACTCCCATCTCTCTCTCTCTCACTCTCTCTCTCTCTCATTCCTACCCTTAGGCACACTCTTTGCCAGCTAGTATTTTTGGCCAACAGGGTTATGTTTCTGATCTGCCTTTGGACTTGGACAGGGGAGAGACTGAAAGAAGCAAATTTTGCTTAGCCCCCGACTTTGCCTCCTAGGAGCTGTGTGGGTTGGTGACTTGGTCTTGTATCCTCACAGTCCTCACCTGTGAAATGGAGGTGGGGACTGTGCCGTGCACACTCAGTGTGAGGCTTGGACTACAGCCGTGTGCAAATTGCCAGTGCCAGTGCCAAACACCTACCGGCGTCTTGCAAGCAGCAGCACCCTTCCAGGGCCCTGGGGACTTCCAGCTGGAACATTCCCTGATCCCATGACCCCAGGAGACCCGAGCATCAAGAACACTGTTAGTCCTTGCTGTGGGGACGGATTTATCCACGCTGGGTTGACTGCAGCCAGCAGCGTTTCTCTTTCTTATTTCTTCATCGCAAACAACACACAGACTGGCCTGTTTCTCCCTCCCTGGGCCCTGCCCAGACTGGAGCAGCCTCCGCTTCCCCCAGAAACTCACACTCCCCCAGCTCCATCCTTAAGAGGAGGCCTGGAAGCCAGGTTTGTGCCATGTGACTGTGCCCAGATGGACTTCTCCAAACTGGGCCACACTTGGACTCTCTGTCCTAGAATATGGTATTAGGACTGCGAGGCCTCAAAGCAGTCTTGCTGCACCTGCAACCCTCAAAGCCGGAGAGCCAAGAGAAAGCCCGTTTGCCATAAGGGTGAGAGATTTCTAGAGAGCTGGGCAGGACTGACCCACAGGGCCCAGCGCAAAATGAGAATGCGGAGCCCGCTAGTCAGGATCTCCATGTTGTGATGGCAGAGCAGTGGGCTCGGCATGCCGGGCCCCGGGCGACACCGCCGGTCACACAGTCAGAAGCTGGCACAACAGTAGGGTCACCTCTTGGGACACCTGTATCCCCTATAGGAGGGCCTGGGTTCAAGTCCCGGCTCTGCTGCCGATCCAACTTCCCACTGATATGCACCCTGGGGACAGCAGGTGACGCTGTAGTACTAGGGTCCCTGTCACCCACATGGATCAAGTTCTAGGCTCCTGGGTGCAGGACTCTCTCTCTCCCTCTCTCTCTTTCTCTCTCTCTCTCTTACAACTAAAATGAAAATAGTTAAAATTTTTCAAAAGAGGCTGGCCCCAGACCTAGGTTCCTCAAGACCACCCACCCAACCCCCTGCGAGGCCCCCTCCGTCTTTTCTTAGGCGAAGCAGCAGCAGCTTCTGTTACGGCCACGCAGGAGTGCTGACTCCCCTCTCCAGCTTCCACGTAGACTTCAACGCACGTCAAGTGCTGGCTGGCCCCGGGGCCTCTGCACCCACCTGTCGGTGTCATCCACGGGGGTCCCTTTGCCCCCCAGCCCGCAGTAGCAGCCGTAGCCGTAGTAGGAGAAGAAGGCGCTCCGCCCCGTGATGCGCTTGACCATCCTTTGAAACTGCCAGAAGCTGCTGTGTGCCGGCGCTGCCCCTGCCGACGAGCAAACAAGGAGGAGGGAGGGTGCAGTGAGCGGGGGCTGCAAATCGAGTGGGCGTGGTGGGGTCCTCAGCCCTGCCTGGGGTGGGGGAGGGGGAGAAGACAATGGGGCCAGGTGTTCCCTAGGGACACAGCCAGCTCCTGGCCAGCCCAGCACGAACACCCCACTGGATGCCAGCCACACAGTCTGCCCCCTGCAAGCAGGAAACCACCGGGCCGGACAGATGCCCCCAGGTCTGGGGCAACGTGAACAGGAGAAGTCCAAAGCCAGACGTGCCAGTCCCCACAGGCTCAACAATCCTGCGGGAAAAGCAAAATACTGGAGGCAGGAAGGTCACCCCCACCCCCCGTCTGTTTTTATTAAAACAGACAAATACACCTGGACACAGCAATCTTCCCTTCTCGGAAACGCTTACAAAAGTGGGCACGAGCAGAAGCACAAGGGCGTCGGCTGCAGCATAACTTGTGATAGCGGAAAACTGGAAAGCACCCACAGGGAAGAGCGGCAAGACCTTGAGTCTTGACAACGTGCCGAGGCAGCAGGGTTGGGAGGCAGGGACAGGCAAGGCTGTTTTGTGTACTTCTCTGCCGTCCGATTTTTTCATGATGCATATTTCTATTATGCGGGTTTAACCGTGTGAGTATAAAGCCTGAGGGGAATGGGTCCCCGACTCTCAGGAGCAGTGACATCTGGGTGCAGGGGCAGAATTGAGGGCCAGGAAGGTCAGGGAGGGGCTCTGTCTTCTCACTCTGTGCCCATGCATTGGCCCTTTTCACTACCAGCATATATGGGCTTTGCAATAAAACATGAACTTGGAGAAGAGAGAGGGCATTCGGGGACTTCTCCTGGTGTCTTCTGGTCTCACTGGGGTCTCACTTGTTGTCTTGAAGGGCAGTGGGGAGGGAGGAGGGGCCGTGAGCCCAAGGGTGGCCCCTGCTGCACACGTCAACCTCTGGGGCTGCGGAAGTGGCCCTTCCTGCGGCTGCGTGCCCCTGCACCGTGAGCTTGAGGACCGGGCATCCAGACCACTGACGAAGGGGGAAGGGAAGCCCATTTGGGGCAGTGTTGACTCACAAACCCAGAAGTTACAGCTCCACGGCCAAAGCAGACAGAATGAGGGGTGTGGGGAGCGCATTCCTCCGCTGATCCTGCACACCTGCCTGAGTCTCCCACGGACCCCAGGCTGTTTCCCACTCCCGTGCTCCTCCGCTGATCCTGCACACCTGCCTGAGTCTCCCACGGACCCCAGGCTGTTTCCCACTCCCGCAGAGGGACAGCAGCTGGGCTCCCAGCAGCAGCACCTTGCAATCACTGCTCATGTCCGAAGTCACCACGACAACGACTTCCCAATAAGAAGGAACTGTTCCCAGTGCAGCTAGATACACATCCGTGTTTCTGCACTGGAATTCACGTGACTTTAAAGAAAGGCACCGGGCAGCCCTCGAGGGTGGCAGGGCTGTCGTCACACAGCCCGCTTCGCAGAGAAGGCCAGGAGTCCGGCGGCCCTCGTGGTCTGTGGGACCGGCCCCCGTCCGGCAGAAGCAGGGGCACTTTGCCACACTGCTGATTCTCTTTCGAGTGGCTACACCTTCCCCGCACCCGATACCAGCCCTGGAGGCCCCCCGACCCCCCGACCCCCTGACCCCCTGACCCCCCGGCAGAGACAGGAGGACAGCTCCTGGTCCTCTCCCAGGTGACGTGCTACTTACAGCAGGACACAAAGATGGCGAGAACGGCGAGGAGCCTCATTCCCGAGGAGACGGGCGGGCGCTGAGGCGCCAGGGTCTTGCCGTGGTCTGAGCGTGAGCAGGCTCCCGGCTGAGCTCCTGTTTGGGCAGGCAAGGAGCAAAATGAGGCAAAGCCATTTGGGTGCGAAACCTCAACTGTCGTGCCCTCGGCAGGGGGCTCAACAAGAGCCTCTGCAAAGCTAACTGTCGGTGAACGTGATGTCCTTGCTGGTCTCTAGACCTAAATATAACACAAGAAGGGCTCCATTATTCGGACAGTGTAAGTTTTTTTTCTTTTAATTTCTTCTTGGGCAACTCTATCCCTTCATCTTTTTTTCACCCCCTTTCTGTCTGTCCCAGCCATAGACATTTACCCTGGGACCGGCGCTGTGGCACGGCAGGTTCAGCCACTGCCTGGTTCAAGTCTTGCCTGTTCCACCCTAGGAAAGCAGAAGATGGGCCCCTGCCACCCACGTGGGAGACCTGGATGGGGCTCCAGGCTCCTGGCTTCCGCCTGACCCAGCCCAGCTGTTCCAGCCACCTGAGGAGTGAACCAGCAGATGAGAGATCTCTCTCTCTCTCTCTACCTCCCTCCCTCTCTCCCTCCATTTCAAATAAATAAGTAAATCTTTTTAAAAAAATACATTTAAACCGCAGAATAAAACACAGCCCGGGAGAGCCCATGGCATTTGCACCGCAATCCCACAGATTTCCTTCCTGGTTCACGGTTCCTCTTACGCATCAACTCAGCCCCTGCAAGTGACGCTAAAAACGCCCACCAGCGCCGTCAAAACCATTGTAGGACATGCCGAGGGCTCCACGCACATCACGCTCGGCCATTCTCACTGCAACTTGAGTCTCTATGATCATTTTAGAGATGGGGAAACTGAGGCCAGACAGCTTGAGTAAATCCCGCAGTCACTCAGTTGTATGGGGGGGGGGGGCATTTGTCATACTGAAGGAACACTGCTTTATATGGTAAACTGCAGCTGCAGGAAAAAGCACCATTCTTGCGACTGTGGGACAGCAGAGGAGAAGGCGGGCTTGGGTCCCTGCCAGAGAGCCGTCACAGGCCCGGGCGCCAGCTTTCTTTACACACAAGTTACAGGCCCCATCACACATCAGGCAGAATCTGGTCACATCAGGGCTTGAACAGCTCAGCGGAGCCCAGAGAAACTGGCAGGTGCGGAGCCGCAGGTAGAGCTGCAGCCGGTGGCAAATCTGCTGGACCCTGGGTGAGTTAGCCCGGTGTCTTGGCTCTCTTCGCCACCTTTGGCAAAATTATGGGGAGCACTGCAGGCCTGGGTCCTGAGCAGGTCCGGCCCCGGCCGGCTTTCACTGCGGCTGCTGGGCAGGAGGCTGCAGGGAGGCCCCGGCCCCACAGGCTCGCTGCCCCATCATCTGCACGGATGCCGTCCACCATGAAGGGACTCACGTCTCTCAAACAAGCCGGGGACGGTGACGCCTCAGAGACAGCAAGAGAGGGGCAGGGTGCACAGGACTCCGGCCGAGGGAGGCTCCGAGCCGGCTGGGGAGCCAAGATGGGAGTTTGGGCCAGAGACAGACAAGAGAGCCCGGCCGCAGGGTCTGCCAGGTGCTCCCCTCCCCCACACTCGCTCCCTGCAGCTGGGACGGTGCGACCCAGACCACGAACCTTCCCTCGGAGCAGGGGCGGAGGGGTGGTGGCTGCAGCCCGCACATGCTTGAGGTGGGGCCGTCTCCTCACTCCGTCCATCCATCCTCAAAGCTCCTTCTGGCTCCAGGGCTCCCTGGAGCAGCAGCCACCTGTGTGTGTCAGCTTCTCCCTCAACCTCAGCCTCTCCCATGGGGTGTCAGTTTCTAGAGCCGTGCGTCAGTTCCTCTCTGTGCCAGCTGCTCTCTCTGTGAACTTCTCTCTCCAGGTCAGCTTCTCCACTATGTGCCAGCTCCTCTCTGTTAACTTCTCTCTCCAGGTCAGCTTCTCCATTATGTGCCAGCTCCTCTCTGTGCCAGCTGCTCTCTCTGTCAGCTTCTCTCTTCAGGTCAGCTTCTCCACCGTGTGCCAGCTCCTCTCTCTGCCAGCTGCGCTGTCAGCTTCTCTCTCCAGGTCAGCTTCTCCACTATGTGCCAGCTCCTCTCTGTGCCAGCTGCTCTCTCTGTGAGCTTCTCTCTCCAGGTTAGCTCCTCCACTATGTGTCAGCTCCTCTCTGTGCCAGCTGCTCTCTCTGTCAGCTTCTCTCTCCAGGTCAGCTCCTCCACTGTGTGCCAGCTCCTCTCTCTGCCAGCTGCTCTCTCTGTCAGCTTCTCTCTCCAGGTCAGCTCCTCCACCATGTGCCAGCTCCTCTCTCTGCCAGCTGCTCTCTCTGTCAGCTTCTCTCTCCAGGTCAGCTTCTCCACGATGTGTCAGCTCCTCTCTGTGCCAGCTGCTCTCTCTGTGAGCTTCTCTCTCCAGGTCAGCTCCTCCACTATGTGCCAGCTCCTCTCTGTGCCAGCTGCTCTCTCTGTGAGCTTCTCTCTCCAGGTCAGCTTCTCCACGATGTGTCAGCTCCTCTCTGTGCCAGCTGCTCTCTCTGTGAGCTTCTCTCTCCAGGTCAGCTCCTCCACTATGTGCCAGCTCCTCTGTGCCAACTTCTCTCTGTGAGTTTCTCTCTCCAGGTCAGCTTCTCCACTGTGTGCCAGCCCCTCCCTCTCCTCAGTCTCTCAGTGCTCACTTCCTGCATCTCCGGGCCTCCCAGCCACGCCTGTCTCTGTCTCTGTCTCCGTCTCCCAGTCTGTTCCCAGGGGCTCCGTGTGGAAGCCATTAGGGCCCCGAGTGCTTGTGAAAGTGAGTGCCCCTGAGTTCGGAAGCCTCCTGAGAGGGCAGCAGACACTTCCGGCAGGAGGTGGCGGGACTGTCACATTCCACGGCTCGGAGGGAAGTGGCCTGAGAAAGACCACACAGGGGCCGGCGCTGTGGCGCAGCCCGTAACGCCTCTGCCTGCAGTGCCAGCATCCCGTCTGGGCGCCGGTTCGTATCCGGCTGCCCCACTTCTGATCTGGCTCCTTGATAATGGCCAGGGAAAGCGGTGGAAGAGGCCCTAGTGCTTGTGGGAGACCGGGATGAAGCTCCGGCTCCTGGTTTTGGGCTGGCCCAGCCCTGGCTGTTGCAGCCATCTGGGGAGTGAACCAGCAGATAGAAGACTTCTCCCTCTGTCCTCCCTCTCACTGTGTAACTCTTTCAAATAAACAAAAAATCTTATAAAAGAAAGAAGTTCACACAGCCTCTGGGGTGGAGGCCTAGGGCGGACACTCGGGTCCCCAGCGCCGAGTCGCCATTCTTCCCTCCCTGGTCCCCGCCGGGACCTCTCGCTGCCTGCCGTGCGTTCCGAAGCTGTCGGCGCATCCTCACGGAGACCAGCCGCGATTCAGCAAGACGGCCGTGGTTTTCTCCACGTGCGTTAGTGCTTGGGGCTCATAGGACTGAGCTGAAATCAACCCAACAGCACAGGGCCAGAGGACCAGAGACCCAATCGGGGGGCGGGGTGTGGAAACGTGGCAGGGAGCGTGGGGTGGCCTCCCTGGTGCAGAGGGCAGCAAGGAGCCCCCGATGGAGCACGGGCTGGCTCTTCCCCTCCAGGAGAAAGAGCCAGCAAATTCTGTAAGGACGAGGCCACACCCACTCTGTCACCTCTTCATCTCCGGGCCCTCCCAGCGTAGAGCCTAGCATCAGTGGCAGTGGTGGGCCACCTACAGGTCACACTTCACTTTCCAACCCCGCACACAGTCCCTGGAAAAAAATGGAATTAAGAGATAAGTCGGCTTCAGTGCAAAAGAGTTTGAAATTCATGCATAGGAGGGGACTTCAAAAAGTTCCCAGAAAATGAGGACTATGAAAAAGCTAGGAATGGATTAAAAAAAAAAAAGAGCACCATAATAAACTCAGCTTTTCATCCTGTTCTTTCACAAAACTGCTGACAGATTTACTTTTGTATTTATTTATGCGAAAGGCAGAGTGACAGGGCAGAGACAGAGAAAGAGGGCTCCTCCATCCACTGATTCAGTCCCCCAACGTCCAGAACAGACAGGACCTCCTTCCTGGTCTCCCACGCGGGTGGCGGGGATCCAAGGGCTTGGAGCGTCACCTGCCGCCTTCCCAGGCGATTAGCAGGAAGCCGGATCAGAGCAGAGCATCTGGGATTCAAACGGGCTTTCTGCTCGGGGACACAGGCTTCACAAAGGGGCCTCAATCAGCTGGCCACAACTGCCCCTTTCTCCAAAGTTTCTGAAGCATCCACGTATGCGTCACCCACCCAAGGGCTGTGCGTATCCAAAACACAGCCCAGAAGACAAAGCGCAGATCGACTGAGGCAGCTCCCCGGGTTCCACAGCTCTTATTTTAGACACAGTTCTAACAGGCGGCTCGGCCCCTGCGCCTCCGGCCCAGCAGGTGAAGAGGCAGGGAGCTGGAGTGGCTTTCTTAGGAGGAAAAGTGAGGAATGACACAGAACACGAAGCAGCAAAGCTCGGAACCCGAGGCCGTGGAGTGCAGGGGCAGACGGCTCACCCACCTCCACAGGACTGCACCGGGAGCAGAATTGTGGTCGCGCAGACAAGGCTGCATTGTGCAAACCGTGGCAAAGGTGGGAGCAAGTCACTCGGGCTCTACATCAAAGAGCAGGGCTGGAGCTGCTCCGCTGGCTCCAGACAGAGCCATCTCAGCCATCGGAGCCTTGGCCGCCTCATCTGTGGGCCGCAGACCTGGCCCTGGCCCCCGAGGAGTGCTGGCAAGCATCCAGCAGCTCATGAAGATAAAACACTTCCTAACAGCAGTCGGGACCAATTACACTGGAAAGGGGCCAGCGCTGCGGCCCAGTGGGTTAAGCTGCTGCTTGCCCCGCCAGCATCCCACACCCCAGTGCCGGCTGAGTCCTGGCTTCCTGCTAATGCACCTGGGAAGGCTACAGGTGAGGGCCCACGACCTTGGGTTCCTGCCACCCACATAGGAGACCCGGATGGAGGTCCTGACTCCCAGCTTAGCCCAGCCCAGTCCTGGCTGTTGCAGCCATTTGAGGAGTAAACCAGCGTTTAGAAGATTCTCCTTCTCTCAATCTCTCTCTCTTTTTCTCTCTCTCCCTCCCTGCCTTTCAAATAAATAAATCTTTAAAAAGACTGAAAAGCAGACAATACATTTCAGAAATTTTCCAGTAATGGGTAGCAAATAACAAAAGACGGCGATGCTGCCAGGGGTAGGTTTCCTTACCCAGAAACCTCCTTCCTGTGGGTCCCCTCGGGAAGCACACTCACCCAGGAGGCGAGGCGGACAGTGCCAGTCTCTTGGCCTCGCTGGGTTCATCTCCTGTGTCAGGGTCATCCATGACCTCAACCCGACACATCCAATGGCTCAGGGACTGACAAAGCGGGAGGCTGGAGGTGCTCTTGGCACTACGGGTCACTGATGCTAACTGGGGCCAAATGCTCCTTGGAGACTCGCTGCCCAGCTACGGGAGCTCGGCTGGGTGTGGTCAAGCCAGCTGCCACTGGACGGTCACCAATTGGCAGCCTGCTGGGACCCCCCAGAAGGAAAGCCAGCAGTGGAATCAGCATCATCGTCACCACACATCTCATTCTCACTGGCTGAGTGCCAACCGTGATGCAGACATTAAGGGGCAAATCAGGGGATGCCTGTCCCTGAGGCGCTCACGACCAACCACAGGACAGGTGCCTGGAGCTGAACACACACGATGACCGTCAGCCCTCACGATGCACTCCCCAGCACTGGGCACTGTGCGGATCACTTTACACGATCTCTCCCTTCACACTCAACCCGTCCTCTCATTAGCTTCTCCATTCCACAGATGCGGAAATCGAAGTCCAGAGAAATCAGCTTAAATCAGCTGCCCAAGGCCCTCGGCTGGCAGGTGGCAGAGCCAGGATTCAAGTTCAAGCTTTGGTCCCCAGAGGCCAGGCCTGCCACCCTATGATTACAGCTTAAGAGACAGGAACAAGGGGTTCAAGGTGGGAATCTGGGGTACAGGGTGGGCTTCAGACCCGCCAGCTGGATGTGAGTTCTAAGACGGTTCTGCTGCTCATTCGCTGGGGGCCCGGGTGGGCAGGGGCTCGGCTTTGCTACGAATCCAGGCCCAGGAAGCCTCCACCGGGAGAGTCACCAGCAGTGCTGAGTACCGAGGGTGTGTGGCGCCAGCCTAAGCTCCACCCGCTGGACCAGAAGGAACCAGGATGAGCACAGGAGGTTTGCTGGGGTGGGGGGGATATGGTCAGGAGAGGCCTCGTGGAGGACGTGGCTTTTAAGGATCACTTTGGATTAACGTCAAGGATAAGGGACAGACATGAGCAGACATTGCAGCTGGAAAAGCCATGAGTCCCTTTGGGGAACAGTTTGGCTGGAGCCCAGAGAGAGAAAGAGAGAGAGATGGGGAGTAGAACGAGACACGGCTGTAAGGGAGAGCGAGGCCACCGTGCAGCAGACAGGGCGGTGACACACACATTGCGGCCACTGCGTGTGTGCCACAGACCAGCGCTGGAGGCTTTTTCTTTAAAGAAGGCCGGACGATAAAGGCTGCAGGGCTGCAGCAACAGCCAAGGTGGCCGTCCTTCCTCCTCTGCAGCCGCCCGCCGGGGCAGTGCTCTCCACCGACCTGGAGAGCAGAAGGCATCGCCTGCGGAACACCACACAGACTCGGCCCAGCCTCTGCCACTGTGCTGGGACACGCACACACACACACACACACACACACACACGCATGCACACACAGGGTGAGCAGCCAGTGTGAATCTCTAAACGATTGCATAATTCTTAGGTGATACTAAAATAGCTGGGGAAGAATCCACTTTCATCTTTTTCGGGTGGGCGCTGCAGGGCTGAAAAGCAGCGCTTAGATATTCCTGACAGCATCATTAACAAGAAATCAGCCGCCCGCACTAAGCTGCCAAACCACCAGCTCCCGCACCATCCTGGGGCCACAGAGCATCCTGAGGTCCCCAGTGGGGGAGGGGGGAGACAGCCCCAGCAGGAGGCCGCCCCAGGGTCACCAGCGCTACCCCAAGCCCAGAGCCGCTTCCCTGCGTTGGACAGAACCACCACCACGGAACCCATCCCGGCTGTTCCAGCCCCAAAAGAACTTCCCGATTGCTCAGTCACTTGGCACATGCTCACGTCCAGCCTGTGCCTGCGCCTCTAGCCTTGGCTGAAACTGTATTAAAAATAATCTGACTCGTGGCGCCTTATCAGCACACAGCCTATCTTCCCAGGCCAACTGCAAACACCTTGCAGGAAGACCAGCGGGATTGGGTGCCTACGGCAACCCTCTGTCTGGGGCAGACCAGAGAGCAAATATTTTGCCAACAAGGCCAGACAATAAAGGCCTAGTTTTTAATCTTCTAGTAACACAATTGCTAGATTAATTTGTCTGCATACTCCAGGAGTCCAGAACACAACCGGCACACAGCAGTCCTGTGAGGAGCCTGCTGGAAACGGTCTTAATTTCAGTTGAGAAGAAAGGCTTCATTCATTAGGCTGGGGTTGAAGAGGGGATGGGAATGAAGGGGAGGAGACTGGCGGGAGGGGGAGAGAACCTTCCAGGTGCTGATGTGAGGCTGTGGCACAGAGACGGCTCTGAGCACCAAGCAGGGGCGGTCAACCTTGCGCCCGCCCAGTGTGCAGCCCCTTCCCATGGCACAGGGAGGAGGGGGGACACCAGCAGGCAGCTTCGTAGGTTCCATGGCAAAGCTGGGCAAGTGGGTTTCTGTCTTCTCTCTGCACCGAGCACTGAGGTTCTTCTCCAAGACCGGGGACAGGAGGGAGACTTCAGGAAGGAGGTCAAGGTTTGACAGCTTTTGAGCCGAAAGGAGAGAGAACTAGATGGGGGTGTGGGTGTGGCGGGTATTGCCAGGCTTGCTGTGTAGGGCGGACAGTCCGGCTGGCCTGCAGATCACCCCCCCACCCTCGTCTACTGCACCAGCGTTAGTGACCAGTCAAGACTGGGACGCGAAGCTAGCAGGACAAGGGAAGGGGCAGGCTTGCCAAGAGGAGGGCTAAGGTGTGGACCACCAGACTCAACAGACCAGGCGGCTGGAAGTCCCAAAGATGGCTCAAGCGCATGAGTTGTAGTTTGGACACCAGGGGAGGTGTGGGTGCCACTGACCACAAGGTCCAGCATGTGGCCTCAGGGGAGGGGTGGGAGGCATGGGCTGAAAGGGGTACCCTAAATGCAGATGCTGCAGCCGGCAGGAATCAACCAGTCCCACAGCCTCATTTCAAAACTGGAGACCCTGAGATGGAATCCTACCCTACCCCTTGTCCAGAGCTGTCTTTTCCCCAAACCCACCCGCCCCAGGGGATGGAAATAGATGCAGGCCAAGGAGGACCAGGAGAGGTGCTGGCTGTGACAGGGAGCCTGCCTGTGGCCCTTGCAGATCCAGCTCCCCCCACCCGAGCCGGCCAAGGTTCCGGTCAGGCGCTCAGGCCGGAAGCACGTGCCCCCACCCACCCCGCAGCGGTTGCCCGGGAGACGGGACTGTTTACCAGCGGGACCCAGCGGGGCGCAGGCCAGCGGCGGATGGAGCAGTGAGGTGAGTGCGGGCCGCCTGCCCCTAGGGGTTCCTGGCCTGGAAGAGGAGAGGAGAGGCCAGTTCCGGAGTTCACAGGTGTCCCCAGGGGGCAGCCTCCCCAGACCCGGCCCCAGGAGTGTCCCAGGACACAGGACAGTGGCTGCGCCCCAAGGGCAAAGCAAGCTGGGCCGGAGCTCACCGTCGCCGAGATGGGATGCTGCCCGGGCGCTGCAGAAGCCGAGGGACCCCCGGGGCTGTTGGGCCATGCCCGCCCGGCGGGGCTGTCCAGATGGGGCCACAGACCCAGGGAGAGGAAGGGACGGCCCAGCTCCGGAAGCAGATGGCGCCGCCCCCAGACCTGCGCTCAGTCACCCAGGTCCCTGCCCACGTCCCCGAGTTTTCCTTGCCCCACCCCCAGCCATTCCTTCTGTTCCTGGAGCTTAGTCCCTTCTCTGGCTGCCGGTACTTGGGAAGATTTCTCTCGGCTGCCTCTTACCTTGGGACTGGCCCGTGCCCTCCCCAGCCCCTTGGTCACTTGTGGCTCAGTCTCTGCTAGCCCCAGCGCGGTTTCTTATTCGTCTGGGCTGGGTCCCAAAGTTTTCCCTGAGCTGGGTCAACACCACACCCTGTTGATTCCTCTGCGTGTTTTGGGGACGCGAGCGGGGCTGGTTGGCAGGGGGAAGGTATTAACAGATAAACATTTAAAAGACCAATTCGAATGTATGCATCTTGGTGTACCACAGCAGATGGCGTGTGGGTGGCTATATTTTTACTGCCTTTGCTGTAGGGTTCCTGTCGGGCTGCGAATGGAACAGGTTGATCTGACCCTGCTGTGGTGGCCGGGGGCAGCCTCGGGACGCTGACCCCTGGCTTCGGCTTCTGCCTTCGAGTTTGCTTTGTGGTTTTTGGTGATGGATCTTGAGGGTCGAGCACCTGCCCTTCGGGCAGCTTCCTGGATACAGTTCTCTGTGTTTGTTTGCTGCCTCCTAGCAAGCCCGTGGGGTGCAGCGATTGTGTCTGAGCAAACAGGCCACTTGCCTGTGCGGCGGGCGGTTGATGGATGTGCCGCCACCTACTCCGCCACCGCCACCAGGATCTTCTCGGATCGCTCTGTGTTTGAGCCTGTGCCAGGCCTGGAGGTGGTGAAGTGAGCGGAGTGGGGGTGGTGAGGGCGGCCGGCAGAGGTCGGGTGTGAGTATGAAGGCAGCGGTTGGCCTGGATCCCCAGGCACCTGTCCCCCACCACCACCTCCTTGGGGGGACAGTCGAGGTAACAGATGGTCCCTGGGGAGGAGGCAGGGGGTTGCGAAAGCAGGTTGGATGGAACTGTTTCACCTGAGGGACACATTGGTCTGTAAATAACAGTGAGTGGGTTCCTGGGAATTAGTCATAACTGAGCTTGCTCTCCGCGATGGCTCACAGCCATGTTCTCCTAGGACCAGGGTGGCTCGAACATGACTCCCCCTGAGCACGGATAATTATACAGGAGCGAGAGGTACAGGAGTGCATGCACACACTCAAGTGTTGCTGTTAAAAATAACCCGGCAGAGGGGCCTGTGCGAACGCATGGTGGAAGTTGTAAGGAAGAGGTTTCTAAGTTACCAAACTTACTGACAGTTAAGGCTTCCCGAGGCGGGTGTGGGTGTTGGGAGCCAAGCCTGTGATGGATCTGGAAAAGCTGTGGCAAATTAATGGCCACTGCAGCCTGCAGAAGGGGGGCTGCTTTACCAGAGAGCTGAGCCGAAGCCAACGGCTGCCTACAGTTACGGCTGCCTCCTGCCATCCGGGGCCAAAGTTGCAGAGCCACTTCACTGGATCCCCAGGGGAGGGGGCCGTCCCTCACAGCTGATGGGCAAAGGCATTGGGTTAACATGGAGCTGGGCAGGCTTGTTGGGTGCCAGAGCTTTGCTAAGGAGCAGGCTCCTCTACCACCAGCAGCCAGATTGGGTGTGAAAGACGAGGGAGAGGTGGGAAATGAGAGTAGGGAAGGAATCGGGTTGTGAGTAGACGCGAGTAAATGAGGGACCGAGGGGAGCTTTGTGCGTAGATTTGGAGCTGAGCAGGCGGGACACTGCGTGGTGATGGGTTTCGGTTTTGGTGGGGAGGATGAGGGTAGTCCCTAAAATTAGGCCACGGTGGTACCATGATGCCTAGTTCAGGGTTGTGTGATACCAGGATCTTGGCAGAGGGGGCTTGGAGGTAGAATAGAGAAGTGGGCCACTCGGAGATGGTTTCTCGCTGGGTGCAGAGGACGTAGGACTAAATGTACAAGTCCTGGGTTCTGTGTCCGGCTCTGCCACCTGCTAGCTGTGTGGTCCGCCGCCGGGCACCCTGCCCTCCTGGAGAGTCAGCCCGTGTCCAGATCCCTCCGCAGAGCTGGCTGGGACAGGGTTTGACAAATGCACAGCCCGTGGTCCAAATCTGGGCCCGGCACCTGGCTGTGTATGGCTCATGAGACAAGAATAGCTCTTACATTTTTAAATCCTTGGGGAGGGGGGAACAAAAGAACGATATTCTGTGACATAGGAAAATTACATGAAATTCAAATTTGGAGGCTATAAATGAAGTTTTAGGGAGACAGCCACACCCCGTTCTCTGTGCTGGGTACGGCTGCTGCGGCACCGCAGGGAGTGGGCAGGCCATGCGGCCTGCGCAGCCACACACAGCCAGGCTCCGGCTTGTGACACAGGCGCTTTGCTGGCCCCTGGACTAGAATCTGAGCGCAGGTGGCCAGACCCAGCAATGGAGGCTTCCTGCTCCGCTCCCCCCACCCCGCCGCCCCTTCCCACACTACCAGGGCGGTGAAGGGGTGCCCCCCACCCCGTTCTGTTCTGTGATTCGCGAGGCTGAGAGGAAGGACAGGAGGGAGGAGAATGAATTCGGGGCTGGCTGTGGAGAGCAGGAGAGACGGGAAGGGGAAACGGGGTGGCCGGGCAGGCCGACCCTCGCCAGGGAGGCTCTCCGGGGACTTGGTCCACCTGCCTCTGCGCTCTTGAGTGGTGCTCAAATGGGGGGCTGAACCCCATTTCCCTGTAGCTTCCCCAGGGACCATTGCTGAGCAGGCTTCCACGGCCACCCCCGAGGGAGGGAGGGTGGGGGGCTGCCCACGCTGGGAGCCTGCAGATTCCCTGGGGTGAGCCACGCGCCACCTGTCCAGGTCTTCCTCGTGCCCTCGCCCTCCCCACAACAGGCACACGTCTCCTCTGGCTCAGGGCTGGGCGCACACTGAAGTTGTGCTGGGACAGGCCACGGTCACTTCTTCAGCGGGCCATCCACGCTCGTCTCCACCTCCGGCGGCAGGGCTGGGCCTTGCACCCGAGACCATGGGGTTCCCAAAGCCAGAGGAATTGTGGGAAGAGTTGGCCAGCCCCTGCTCTGGCTGTAACGTGCCTTCCTTCTGAAGGCCCCGCCTCGTGAGAATAGCAGTACTGGTGCAGTACTTGATTTTCCTCCAAGCAGTGACTGCTCACCGACAACACCAACGTCTCTCCAGGTCTCTCCCCCGTCTTTCCCCACTGGAGTAATTTAAGATGCATGGCCATCGGCTCACTGATACAGTCCAAGTGCCTAGAATGAATGAATGAATTGCAGCTGGTGTCTCTCTCCAGATGCCAGAAATCCAGACAGAAGGCCCCCAGGCTGTGGCCCCTCCTTGCTTATTCCAGGTACCTGGGGAGTAACTGGCTTGGGTCCAGGAGTCCCCGGAAGGTGAAACCATGGCCTCCTCTGTTTTATTGTTGTTGTGTTTTTATTTCCTGCTCCCTTAGGGGCCTTGAGAAGCGATGGCCACAGAAGCCCCTGTGAACATCACAGCAGCTGAGCGCAGCACCATTGTCAGCCCCGCCGCGAACGGCCTCCTTTGGCAGCCAGACTCACTCCAGATGCACGTGGCAAGGCCCAAGTCCGCCAAGGGCCGCACACGGCCAAGTCTGCCCCGAGCCCAGGGCACGGAGGCGAGCTCTCACCGCGCCCCGGCTTCTCCACCTCCTGCCGTGCCCTGCGAGTCGCTGAGCAACCAGAAGCCAGGAACCTGTGCACCCAGGTCTCCAAACCAGGAAGCCCCCGTAGGACTCCCCGAGCAGCGGCAGCAGCTGCCTGCTGGGACTTCCTGCTCTCTCAACAGGTACCCGGTCCTTCCTTCCATCATGAGAAAGAACCTGGCGGCCGGGGCTGTGGACAGAGTGGCTGAAAAGGCCCGCTTGCTGCAGCTGGACAGCGTCCCGGCTCCTTACGCTCCAGAGGACTCCTACGCCGTGAAGACTCGCGAAGATTCCAGAGCCCTGGAGAGGAACTTCAGCGCCCAGCCCAAGACCCAGGCTTTCTGCAGGGCTGGGGACCTGGAGGAACCATCGGACCAAGAACCCAGGCTGCTGCTTGCCATCAGATCACCATCAGGCCAAAGGTTCATCCGTTATTTCCGGCCAACGGATGACTTACAGACCGTGGTGGCCGTGGCCGAGCGGAAGAACCAGGCCACCTACCGCCCCTGCAGCATCGAGACCGTGGAGGTGCCCAGGAGACGCTTCCCCGACCTCACCAAGTCCCTGCAGGAGTGCAGAATCCCCCACAAGTCAGTGCTGAGCATCTCCCGGGAAGAGGAGGAGGGCTGGCCCTGAGTCCGCAACAGCCAGCTGCGGCCTTGGGGCCCTGGGGCCCCGAGCAAGGGACGCGGCTGAGTGCTGGGACCTCCGCATCCGAGTGCCAGGCAGGCCTGGGGCCGCCGTGGTCCTGGTGATCCGTCTCCTCTGAGGCTATGGAGTCCACGCGTGTGCCGGGCTCACAGCTTGCTGGTGCCCTGGAGCGAACTGGCAGGGAATCCAGGCTGTTCCCGGAGACCCCTGTGGCTAGGACTCCTCTCCAGGGTGGCGAGTCTTGCTCAAACAGCTGCCCTTTCTGGTTGCCTTCACACAGAACTCTGCTTGTCCTGAAACCGCTGGTTCACCTTTCTGTATTTGGTGCAGGATTAAACACTTCCCGGAGAGGATCTGGTGTGGTCAGTAGCCAGGGTTTAGGCGAGGCCTACCTGGCATTCTAGTTCTCGCGTGCAGCCGGGAGCAGCAGGCTGTGGATCCTGTCTTTGGAGGCACCCCCTCTGCTGGGCTCGGTGGGGCCACGGATTCTTGGGAAGTTACTGTTTGGGAGAGGGGACCACACGGGGGCCGATGGGTCCTGCACACCTCTGGCTCCCTCAGTAGGTCAGCATTCCTAAGTTAGTCCCAGCGCTGGAAAGGGCGTGGCTTCCGGGGCCCCGGATCAGCGGGCTGCTGCTTTTCCGTAGAGAGGGACGGGGTCTGCAGATCCGGGAGCTGCTGTCTGCGTGCAGAATGCCTCCCAGACAGCAAAGCCAGCGCGCCCTGCTTCCCCTTGGCTTCTGTCAGCCATGCAGTCTTTTGTGTTTGAAATGCACACACCTGTCAATGTGTGCAAATGTGTGCCAGCAGCCCCCGCGGCTTATCTGGGCAGGGATAAGTCGCATCCGTGCCTTGCCTACGTCACACATGGCCGTCCTTTGGTGCGATGACAGCAGTGCCCCCAGTTGTCTGATTGCGAGTCTTCTGGAAGGGGGGGCACCTCACTTGGGTTCCTTCGCTGTACCCGTGCTGAGAGCAGGTGCCCATGCTCCTTGCACCTGCCTGCCTGAGCCCGAGCTGCTTCGAAGCCCACTGAGTCTTGTGTTCCCCACTCTGAAGCGGTGACGTGGACAACTCACCAAAGTTCTCTCGTCCTGTGAGTCCAGCCAGACTCCTGCGGCTCGCGTGGATCCCTGCCACAGCCAAATCACCGCCCAGAGTAGGGAACATGGAGATGGTCTGGCATCTGCCGTCCCCCGCCCTGCCCCGGGCGCAGCCATCACGAAGCCCTGAGTGCTGCCATGCGCCCCCCCTCCAGGCACCAGAGAAGGCAGGAGTCGGGGGTTCTGGAAGCGTGTGAGATGCGGCTGCTTGTGCACCGACGCGGCGGGCAGCGCAAATGCTGCCTCTGCACACCCGTGCTAGCGCCGCGACTGTGTGCCCTGCAGGAGGCTCCCCCGGTCCTGCCTGCACCCCACGCCACGTGGATCTCTGAGAACAGGCTGTTTCTGGACGTTTTGCCTGACTTCTCAATACTGGACTGGTTCGGTGAGCCTCTCCTTGGGCCAGAAAGGTCAGCCGGGCTGGCAGTGCCGCAGGCAGGCCAGAGCAGCCGGCGACCTCCTGCAGGTACTGAGCGTGCCAGCAGGGGCCGGTGGCTCGAGCCTGGGGCCCACAGACAGGAGTCTGCCTCCCACCGGGACTCGCACACGTGACTGCGCTCCTGATCGGGAGGTGCTGGGGGAGGGCCTCCCATGCTCACACCTACTCAGTGGTAAGAATAAATCCCACCCACCTGGGACCTGGCACTGTCTCCACAGCAGAAAGCTCCGGAGAACCTGAGGGAAAGGAAGCATGCGTGGAGACAGATCTGCCTTGGAGTTTGCGGCTCTTATTTAACTTAGAATTCGGGAGCGTTAAAAAAAATGGAAGGCGCAAGGCCTAACAGTGTTTCGGGGTGTATGATTATGGCTAGATTTGAACCCTCATCACCAACTTTTTTTGGGGGGGGATATAAGATGATGGTACTAACAATAAAATCCGATTTTCGTGAACCACGTCAGTGGAGAAGCACAGCTTGTATTTGGCCCAAGACTCCAGCTGCTGCCCCCTAGTGGGCAGAGGGGCACGGTTACGTGAGCCTCTGGGTGCTCCCTGGGAACGCGAGGCTATGGCTCTGGCTGCCACCAGGTCCCCCCTCCCAGGACACTCAGAGGCCCGCTGCAGAGGCCCCAGCTCCTGTCTGAGCATTTAGCTTTTCTCTTGGAGAAGCGGCTCCTGAGTGCTCACTCCCTCGCACTCTGATTCTGAGGATTGGCGAGACGGACCCTTACCAGAATGCAGAGTCCTTGGTGGCCCTGCACCTGGGGACACCAGTTAAGCACCTGGGCCCCTGCATGGGTCAGCCTCGCCTGTCTTGATGTCACAGACCTCAGTCATCCATCTCACCCGTGCTCTCTGAGGATCTGTTCCGTGCCACGCCTGGTGACAGGCACTGGGGCCCCAGCCGACAAGAGAAATGTTGGTGAGAACATATGGAGGCCCTGCTGGACTCTGAACTCAGAGCGGCCGGAGTGGGCGGCTGCCGCTGGAGCCATGCAGTACCCGGGGCGAGGATCGCTCTGTGCCACTGCTGTGTCTCGCCCCCCTCCCGCCCCCACCTTTACCAGTGATGGCGCCGGGAAGACTGCTCATTAGGACTGTGCACGTTGCATGGGCTGACACTTGATGGCAAGTTATTCTAGTACATTCCCTGACAAAGCCCAGTAAGTAAATCAGTCCTGGCAGCTGAAGGAACAGCAAGAGAAAATAAGTGACTCACGATTTAGAATCCAAAAAAAAAAAAAAAAGCACCAGCAGATGGCAGGTGTTTTTAACACAACAGTCCTGGCCTTGAATTCAAGTACCTGGGGACCCAGCCAGCATCCGTGAAGCCAGGGTATCTTGCTGAAGAGCTGGTCCCTGAGCCTGCCTGGGGGCCAGCGGCCACCCCAGAGCTCCCACGGAACACACTTCACAAGGAAACAAAGGCAAGGCTCAAGGGGCTCCAGCCCAGGTACTGACCTCAACGCCTGCAGGATTGCCAGCTTTGCCAAGGTTGGAGGAACGAAACTCCGCTCCGGTCCGTGCTCTTACCTGCCATTTTCAGTGGGTTCCTAGTGCTCAGTGAGGCCACCCAACCCCCAGGGGCCACACGGGGCACTCTGTCCAGGCTTGATGAAGGTCTTTTTTTTTTTTTTTTTGACAGGCAGAGTGGACAGTGAGAGAGAGAAAGGTCTTCCTTTGCCGTTGGTTTACCCTCCAATGGCCGCCGCGGCTGGCGTGCTGCGGCCGGTGCACCGCGCTGATCCGATGGCAGGAGCCAGGTATCTCCCCTGGTCTCCCATGGGGTGCAGGGCCCAAGCACTTGGGCCATCCTCCACTGCACTCCCTGGCCACAGCAGAGAGCTGGCCTGGAAGAGGGGCAACCGGGACAGAATCCAGCGCCCCGACCGGGACTAGAACCCGGTGTGCCGGCGCCGCTAGGTGGAGGATTAGCCTAGTGAGCCGCAGCGCCGGCGGGATGAAGGTCTTTATAATAAGTGGAGATACTGGAGTGTGGGTTTCCTGCCATCGGGGCGTGGCGTAGAGCGGCTTTTTACTTGGAAACAGGCTCTTTGCTTTCTCGAAACAGAACCATAGAGATGGCCCGATCCTTTTTCCTCTGGCACCAGCACTGGTGTGGACATCACTCTGACAGTTACGCAGGCAGATCCACTAAAGTGAAGAGAGCACAGTGGCTCTCAGGTACCCGAGTCCACCCACTCTGGCCACCAGCAACCAGGACCAACCAGACCCCACCGCGGGAGTCAGGAAAGGTCAGAGGCCACGGTGGGGGAATCAGCCATCAGTTGCCAACACGCGAGACTGTAACTCACATGACAAAAATAACACTGGGTGCTGTGTGGTGCTGTATTTTTTTTTCTATACTGGCAATGTGCCATTTTCCCTTTCCTGACATTCCTCAGGGCCCCTCTGCGTTCGCAGTTTGGGAAGCAGCGGCACCCCTGAGCTGTGGACTGGGAAGAGCAAGTCTTGAGGTATTTCTGGACACGGGTAGATCCTAACCCAAGAGGTTGAACAACCGATGTGACCGGCACCAAAGGGAGCTTGCTGGCCGTGTCACCTGAGGAGGTGCTGGCCCGATTCCGGGCATGCAAGGGCATTTCAAGAAGTTTATGCAAGATGGAATTCGAAGAGAAGTTTATTTTGTGCAAAGAGAATTGAAATCCATGCATTACTTTCTTCTACTACGCATTTTCCGGGAGCTTTGTGAAGGCTGCTCATACTCATGGATTTCTAAAATGTTTCGCACCAAAATAAAATCATCTTCCCGTTCCGTTTTCCATAAACTTTTTTTTTAAGTACCCTTGTACAATTTATTTCCTTCAGGAACAAAATGGAGGAAAATTCGGCAGGTTGGGATCGATCAGACAGAGTTAGCTTGACCAGTATTCCCAACACACATGATCTCTGCAGAGCAACAAGACAGGTGGCAGCCAGGGGCACCCCGGCCAGCAGCAGCAGCCGTAGGAAGGAGATGCATGAATGGTCTTGGACAGGGTATCCAGAGAAAAGCAGAGCTATTAATTGTTTTAATTAAGAGGAGCCACAGCTGAAAAGGTCACTGTTTCACGAGCTGTTGCGGTCGAAGTGGGCTAATTAGAACTAATTGTCATCTCGCTGTGGGGGTGCGGCCGCCGATCCCGCTGGCGTGGTGAGAAGCCCTGGTTCCGTGGCAGGAACTCGCCGTTCCTGTCCTGCCTCCTTCGCCCTCCCTTGGCCGCTGCCCTTCAGTCCACTTGCTCAAGCCCAGCCCCAGATCTGCAGGCAGAGGACAAACCAGGGCGGCATCCTGTGGCCTGATTAACCAAGCTCCCGGGGCAGGCAGGTGGCACAGCGGTGGGATGCGTGCACCCCGTACCGCAGCGCCTGCGCACAAGTCCTGGCTCCACTGCCGAGTCCAGCTTCCGGCTACTGTGCATCCCCCAGGAGGCAGCAGGTGATGGCTCACGTACTGTGGACCCTGCCAATTGTTGGAGACCCGGATGGAGTTCCTGTCTGCTGGCTTCAGCCTGGCCCAGCCCCTGGCCCGGCATGTGGGGAGGGAACAAACAATCAGAAGAAATCAGAAGACGCCTCTGTGTTTCAGTCTCTGCCTTTCTTTCTTTCTTTCTTTCTTTCTTTTTTTTTTTTTTTTTTGACAGGCAGAGTGGACAGTGAAAGAGAGAGACAGAGAGAAAGGTCTTCCTTTTGCCGTTGGTTCACCCTCCAATGGCAGCCACGGCTGGCGCGCTGTGGCCGGCACACCGCGCTGATCCAATGGCAGGAGCCAGGTACTTCTCCTGGTCTCCCATGGGGTGCAGGGCCCAAGCACTTGGGCCATCCTCCACTGCACTCCCTGGCCACAACAGAGAGCTGGCCTGGAAGAGGGGCAACCGGGACAGAATCCGGCGCCCCGACCGGGACTAGAACCCGGTGTGCCGGCGCCGCAAGGCGGAGGATTAGTCTAGTGGGCCACGGCGCCGGCCAAGTCTCTGCCTTTCAAAAAAAATTTCAGTTAACCTGCTACTTTCATAATCTCCATGCCCAGGTGATCTTTGCAACGACGGGGTCTGTACGGTGAGGCCTTGGTCTTTGGTGCCCAGGCTCCTGTCTGACATCTGCTCTCTGACGGGAGACTGGGGCGTGATCCAGGGTCCACTCTGGCTGGTGAGTACCTGGATGTCAGCCAGGCCTGCTCAGGGCCTCCCCATGGGTACCAGGAAGCACCTGACACCTGCAGACAGACTTGGCAGGGTGGCACCTCCCACGCACCTGGGCACAGGGCAGCACAGCGTGGGAGCTGTCTCTGCCCCCAGCCCCAGGGGTGCCGTGGGTGTCACCCCAGGCCAGATTTAAGCCCACCAGGCCCTGAGGACCCCGGATCTGGACACCTGGGCTCTCTGTGCAGGGGCCACAGCCTCAGCCTGCTCTTTCCCTGTTGAACCGAGTTCCCAGCTGGCCTTCCTCAAATTCGCAGGGGCTGCAACACATCCTTTCAACAAATAGTCTTTAGGAAGCCCCGGGATGCGAGGCACGTGCTGAGCTCCTCAGTGAACAGATCAGGCCCCAAATGGAGGGCACGTGCCGGTCAGGTGAGCAGAGGCCGAAAGCTCTGCACCACGCACAGTGCAGAGGGGAGGGGGGTCCCAGGCAGCCCGGGCAGGCGGAGGTTGGCAGAGGTGAGTCTGTGAAGGAGATGAGGGAGCCAGGGCATGGCTGGGGGCGGGGGGAAGGGAGTTCCTGGCCGATGGGACAAGGAAGTCCCCACGGTTAGCGTGGCCACGGTGAGGCTGGGGCAAGGGGCAGATGGCGCCGTCAGAGTTGGGGTAGGCAACAGGCACTGTGACACTGGGTCTCAGGAGAGCTGTACGGTGCTGAGTGGGGGTGAGGCGTGATGTCCGTGTCCAGATCAGCTCAGCGTGCAGGGTGGTCCAGGCGCAGAAAGCAGAAGGCCAAGTGGCGGTTTCTCGGTGGCACCAGGTGAGGGCTGGGGACCGGGACGGTGGCCACAGGTGTTGTGAGAAGTTCCCAGCTTCTGAGTGTGGAATCTGTTTACTTAAAAGGGATATTTGGGGGCCAGCGCTGTGGTGTAGCGGGTAAAGCCACCGCCTGCAGTGCCAGCATCCCATGTGGGCCCCGGTTCAAATCCAGGCTGCTCCACTTCCCATCCAGCTCTCTGCTATGGCCTGGGAAAGCAGTGGAAGATGGCCCAAGTCCTTGGGCCTCTGCACCCACGTGGGAGACCTGGAGGAGGCTTCTGGCTCCTGGCTCTGGATCGGTGCAGCTCTGGCCATTGTGGCCAATTGGGGAGTGAACCAGCGGATAGAAGACACCTCTCTCTCTCTCTCTCTCTCTCTCTCTGCCTCTGCCTCTCTGACGCTGTCTTTCAAATAAATAAGTAAATCTTTTAAATGGGGGGGGGACAGGATACTTAATTTCCATCTTGCTATACCTCATCGTCCCAAATTCTTTTTCGAGGCCGAAACAGCTCATTAGAATAGAATCCGTTACATTCTGCTCCCCAAACCAAACAAATGCCCTCCTTTCAGTAGAAAATTAGAGAAGATTAAAGAGGAAAATAAAACTGCTCCACGGCCCTTTCTGTTGGAGCGCACCGTTTGTTCACCTTTGCACAGGTGCTTTTGTTCTTACAGGGTTAAAGGTGCGTGTTGCACGTGGCTTCCTCACCAACAGTCACACGCACGCTCCCAGCGTTGTAATCCTGGCAAAGACAGGATTATATAGATTATCTGTGCCCTTCCTCAGCGTGTCTCCAATCTTGGTAATTGTTTGTAATATTTGTAATATTTCGGTATGGTGCCTCCCGGAATTATTCAATGACTTCCCTTTGATGGCACACGTCTACATGTTTCCAGGGTGTTGCTCAAGAAGTCAATGCTGGAATCCTCACTTGCGTAGCTTTTTGCGTCTTTTGAATTCTTTCCTTAGAGCACATGCCCAGGAATAGGATTGGAGGTCAAATCTATGAAAATTTTTATGCATTTTCCTTAGTACTTCAAAGGGCTATTTAGCAAGGCACATAACAATTTTGTTGTGGCATCTTCAATGCTAAGCTTGCTGCCTTTTATAATTTTCCCCCAATTTTGTTGATTGAAAATAGAAATTGAAATCTTTAAAAATTCTGCTTGTCATTCAGTACTTCTAAATACTAATGTTTTCCATGACTTTCAACACATTTTTAATGCTAGAATGAAAAACTGAAAACATATTTGTTGCCGTAACCTGGGACACTATTCTGATGAAAGCTGGGGACAGCTGGGCGGATTGAGAAAGAAATGTATTTGCTCTTATTATTCATATTCCTAGAAAGCATTACACTCTTCAAAATATAAATGGTCTTCTATGCATGTCAGATTTGAACCTCAATTTTTGTTGTCTATGTGAGGCAGGGAGAGGGTAGAGAGAGAGGTCCCATTCACTAGGTCACTCCCCGAATGCCTGCCGCAGCCAGGACTGGCCACGGCTGATGCTGGAGCCGGGAATTCAATCCAGGCCTCCCACGTGGACGGAGGGCTCCTGGTCACTCAAGCCATCACTGCTGCCTCCCGTAGTCCCCATTAGCAGGAAACAAGAGTCAGGAATTGGAGCAGGATATCGAACACAGGTTCTCCAGTGTGGACACAGCTGTGTCTTAACCACTGAGCTGAGTGCCTGTTCTTGTATAACTTTTCAATGGATCAAGTCCTATTTAAATGTCACTGCACTGAGCCAACACATTGGACATGCGCTTGCCCAACACAGGACCTGACGAGGACTCAGAGCGGGCGGGAAGAGCCCTGCGAGTTAGGGAATGGCAGGTGGGGTGAGTACGCGGACCCTTCAAAAAGTGTTGGTACAGGGGCCGGCGCTGTGGCACAGAGGGTTAACGCCCTGGCCTGAAGCGCCGGCATCCCATGTGGGTGCCGGTTCTAGTCCCGGCTGCTTCCCTTCCAATCTAGCTCTCTGCTATGGCCTGGGAGAGCTGTGGAAGATGGCCCAAGTCCTTGGGCCCCTGCACCCGTGTGGGAGACCCGGAAGAAACTCCTGGCTCCTGGATTCGGATTGGTGTAGCTCCAGCCGTTTCAGCCATCTACGGAGTGAACCAGCAGATGGAAGACCTCTCTCTCTGTTTCTACCTCTCTCTGTAACTCTGTCTTTCAAATAAATAAAATAAATCTTAAAAAAAAAAGAAAGTGTTGGTACAAAGTTTGGGTACATGGGGGTCGGCATTGTGGTGCCGTGGGTTAAGTCACCACCTACAACACTGGCTCCTGTAAGAGCACCTGTCCAAGTCCCAGCTGTTCCACTTCTGCTAATGTGCCCGGAAAGACAGTGGAAGATGGCCCAAGTCCTTGGGCCCCTGCATCAACATGAGAGACCCGGAAGAAGCTCCTGGCTCCTGGTTCCTGGCTTTGGATCAGCACAGCTCTGGCCATTGTAGCCAACTTGGGGGTAAACCAGCAGATCAAAGACTCTATCTCTCTCTCTCTGCCTCTGCCTCTCTGTAACTCTGCCTTTCAAATAAGTAAAATAAAATTTGGTACAAAAATACTTGGAAATCCATGCACCGTTTTTGTTTCATAACACACATTGTCCATGAACGTTTTGAAGACCCCTCACATTCATAGATTTCAAAATCTTCTGCACCAAAACAAACCTATCTCTGAATTCCATTTTCCACGAACCTTCTGAAATACCCTTGAATGCCTGGTGCGTCCTGTAGCAGCCTCTTATCTCACTTAGCAATAGCCACTGTCTTTTAACGCCTTTTAATCCAGGTTTCAAAGGACAGCGTGGAAAAGGCACAAGAGGCTGATGGAGGGAAAGACCCAGTCGGCTCCACCACCACCATTTGCATCTGTTGCCCTTTACACGGGCAAGGGCCGCGGACGAGACACTCCTGAGACATAGAGAAAGTGCTCTCGGACTGGGCCCAGGCTGGCCGGGCTGAGCTTGCCAAGGCATGCGGGACCAGCCTGCCAACCTGGCCAAACGCATCAGTCCCACCCTCCAGAAAGTCCAGGGAGTGAGCCACAGACCCCTGCAGCCGACAGAGAGACGGCTCGCTCGCAGTCACCCAGGCTGCCCCTCCCTTCCCGGCAGGAGCAGGGGATAAACTGGGGTGGGGGCTGGGAGTCTCAGACCCTTGGGGATACACCTTAGTGGGGCCGGGTCACCTGGGACTCGGCGTAGCCAGAGACGCCTCCCAGCGGCTTTTGAGTTGCAAGACTGCGTCCGGTAAGCACAAGCTGAATCATAGATCTTAAAAGTGGGCACCGGCATTGGGAACACCCTGCAGCCGTTAGAAATGATCTTCCCCAGAGCTCCTGAGTCAAAGGGTCTGGGGCTGGAGGCTGGGAACCTCTCCTTTATCGTTTTTAACAACCTATTTATTTATTTTTTGTGAAAGGCAGAATGCCTGAGAGGGAGGGAGGGGGGAGGGAGAGTGAGAGAGAGGCCCTCCGTCTGCTGGTTCACGCCACCAATGACTGCGGCAGCCAGGGCTGGGCCAGGCCAAAGCCAGGAGCCAGGAACTCCGTCTGGGTCTCCCACGTGGGTGGCAGGGGCCCAAGCACGTCTTTTGAATTCTCTCCTTGGAACAAATCTGCTGCTCTGTGCACTCAAAGAGCTCTGGGTCAGAAGCAGGGAAGCCAAGACCCCCAGCCGCGCCCCGGTAAGGGAGGCTGGCGAAGCAGCAGCTTAACCAGCTGTGTCAGGCGCTGGCCCCGTCTTCTCCCTGGGAACCCCGCGTTTAGAGACTCCCCAGCGAGTGCTCAGGAGAGCCAGGCTGGGGACTCCGGGGCTGGCCCATGTACCCCGGCTCCATTCCAAGGCTTGTGTCCCATCATTCTCTCAGTGTCACCTGGCCAGGCCCCACCCGCCCGGGGCCCCAACCCCAGCTCGTGTGGAGACGTCAGCACCAGCCTTCCCCACAGCTCTCTGCCAGAGTGACCCCTCCCTCCCTTGGGTTTCTGCAACTCATTCTCTCCCTCAAGTTTTTAATAAGGAAAAAACCACTCCTGTGGGGTAGAAATGGTGGGGGATTCGGAGTCAGAAGTCCCCCGGTGTGCACCTGGGTGGGTTACAATTTCCCCAAGGACCTGTCTCACCACCCACACAGTGAACCAACGACTTCACAAGGGCTTTGTTGCGCATCGTGGGCACAGGCAAGGTTTTGCCACCTGTACAATAGGAACAAATGGAAATTGTAGTTTAGCTACTCCCTGTCTCATGGTGCTGTCCTCCCTCTCTCTGTTCATGCCATAGACCATTCCTGACTGGGCCCTGCACATGCACGATGCAGCCACGCTCACTGCCCAGTGCAGGGCGGTGGCTGGGTGCACAGAGAGCTGTCACCTCTGTCTTGCGTTCGGCATGACTGTCTGCTCTCATCAGTGGTGCACCTCTAGGGCCTAAAACGCTGCCTGGCACAGAGCCAGCGCTGTGTGTGCCAATGAATACATTAAAGGGGAGGCTTCTGCAAAGCAACATGGGAGCTGAGGCTTACAGGGCCGGGCAGGAGAGGAGCAGCCTGGGGGAAAGCAGTGCCCTTGTCCCCAAGGCCGTGAGGTCCCTGCTAAGTGTCCCCCTCAGTCCCCAGCAACGGGCTCTACACACACACAGAATGTCAACCTTCCCAGAAGGAAACGGTTAGGGACCTCGTTTTAAAGAGCACAAAAGCAACCCAGCATCACAGGCATAACCCCCCACGTGGGTTATTGGGGTCACCCGGGCCCTGGGGCCGGTCCTCAGTGAGGTGACTCGTGGTGGGGCCAGTCCTGAGAGCTTGGCACGCAGCTCAGGCTCCCTGCAGGGCTCTGAGTGGCGCTGGCAAGCACAGATTAATTCAGTCCATCTGCTCTGGTTCTTGTCCACATATCCAGAGCGAGTGTCTGACTGCCTTAATCAAGGCAGCACATTGTGTGCCGCGAGGGGCTGTGCACACACGTGGGATCCTCTTCCCTAAGTAGTGCACTCGACGCAGGAGCAGAAGCCCAGTCTGCAGGTGCGACGGAAGCCGATGGCCCTCGTGAGGGGCCTCACATCGCAGAGTGACAGCTCCACAAGCTGGCCTCGGGGACCGGATCTCAGAGCGAGCTCTGAGCCCCGGGGACGTCGGGTGAATTGAGACCAGGGTGGTTCATACACACGCGTCTGGGACAGAGGCTGCTGGCAACCTTGAGGTTTTCAGTTCCACCACTCCATGACCCCCTGGGCTGGGTCTCTGTTGTGATGAGATTTTGCTAACAATGAAGACAACGGCAGAGCCACGAGCAGGAACAGGCTTCTTTCTGCAAAGCTCTCAACTCCGAAGTTCACGGCTATGGAGGCTCCGATGCAGCCAGCGACGCAGCCCTGCTGCACAATTCACACCAGGGCGCAGGTGCGTGAGTGAGGTTCCCCCGCAGCTCGACCACACTGCAGGGGCCCTGGCATGCAGAGAAGCCACCCCCCGCCTTCATTAATGCTGCTTCTGTGCCTGAAACGGCGCCTGGTCAGGATGGTGCTGCTGTACAAGGGGGTGGTGCAGAGGTTGCTGGACAAGTCCAAGGGCAAGTTCTCTGTAGTATTAGGAAAGGTCAGGTTCAAAGTTCACACAGAATCACCCTGCCACTACCCCAGCCAGCGGTGCCCCTCCCTCTCCCCAGCTACTGCTCAGTCTCTACCCTCGTTAACCAGGGTACTTTGTTTAATCGTCTGTTTTACCTGAAATTGTCTTCCTTGTGGACATTATCTGTTTATCGGCCGTTTCTCCAACCCCAGTACACTAAGGTCCAGGAGAGCCGGGGCCGTGCCTGTCTGTACCCTTGGCATCCAGTGCCAGGCTGAGCCACGTGTGCAGAAGCAATAATGCTCACGGGCTCCGGACACAGCCCTGGTGCGCTGGGTTTGGAGGACGGGAGCTCAGGAGCATTGTCTTAGAGGAAGTGTGATCCCCAGCTGCTGGCAGTGCCTTCTCCAAGCCAGCACCGCTGACCTAAGCTCGCCTGCTGGGAGACGAGAGAAGCCACAGGAAGCCGTGTAAGCTGCAAAGGCTGAGGGAGCTCTGTGGGCAGCACGGTCACGGTGGGTGATGAAGTGCACGCCCCCTGGGGCCAGGCCAGCACCCCAGGGCTCCACTCCTGGGCCAGGCCCCTGGTACTTCACCCGCTCTGTGCCTTCCTCTCCCAGTGCTCACGACGAGAGCAGTTATTGGCAGCTGAACCGACATTGGAACACAGCGCCTGGTGAGCACTCTCGTCAACCACTCGGCAAGGGAGCTTTTATGCCCAGTTTTTAAAACAAGGACGGAGGCACGTGCCGTGTGCTCAAGTGCCATCTTGGAGGAAGAGGACTCTCCTAGCCGCTGGCAGCTCACTAGGGGGCTGTGTGGGCACGGGGTCCACAGCCCTGTGTCCCTGGGTCCTCCTGGTCACTCCACAGCGCCACCTGGTGTGCATACAGGATGGACTCAGCCAGGTTCACATCCACTGTCCAGTCTGCACCTCAGAGGCAGACCCACCCTGGCTGCTCCTCAGAGCTGGGGCACACGTGGGTCTGATGGGCTGACACTGGGAAGAGGAACTCCCTGGCCGCCACCTCCTGCCCACCATGCAGGCTGCAGGTGAAAACCAATTCTTTTACCCTTTTCAAGCGATGTGTCCTACCCACCTGTCAGACCTCGAGAACACTGCTTGGAGGCCTGGCCTTGCCCTCGGGCTCCATCCTGGTCCAGGCTCCACCTTGGGGACTCTGATCCATCCCGAGAGAGCTCACTGTTCACTGGGGAGACAGGCAGGACATGAGCCAGTATGAGGGCAGGGACCAAGAGGAAGCCACACGGCGGAAGTCACCCTGTGTCCGAGCATCACGTGGTGAAACACGACTTTGCTGGGCAGAGAAGGGGGCAGTGGGAAGGGCGCGTCCTGGGCTTGGAGGCAGGTGAGGGAAACGCGGCTGGAACACGTCCTCCCGTGGGAGTGCTCGGTGTGGGGACTGCAGGGCCCAACCCGCTGTGTGAACTCCACCCTGCAGGCCATGGGAAGGCCAGTGGGGGTCCACGACAAGGCTGTGGCACGGCCCAGACCGGAAGTCGGCCTCAGGAGGAACGGCTGCCCAAGGGGCAGATGAGGGTGAGAGCGTCCGGAAGGGGAGGTCCCTCGGGGGCACCCAGGCAGAGGCGGCCGCAGTGTGCAGTACACACTCTGAGCCAGAAAGCAATCAGACGTGATGGGCTGGCGCGTGCGCATTTACAGGCGTGCTACAGTCAGTGCTGCTGCCTTCCCACAACCCACGCGGCCAGCAGGAGGCTGCGGTCCCGCCCCCACACTGTCACCTGAGTCTGACTGGCAGGTGAACAGCATGCCCGGGGGGGTGGGGACCCCTGCAGTGGCCAAGGGCAACTGTCCTGCCCCTGACCTCTGCCTGTTTCCCCACTCACATAAAGGAGCCATCTCCCCTCCATCCAGGTCTCCACATGGGTGGCAGGGCCCAAATACCGCCCAAGTGCATTAGCAAGGAGCTGGAACGGAAGTGGAGCAGCCAGGACTTGAACCAGGTCCCAGCACTGCAGCCAGAAGCTTATCTCCCTGTGCCATGACACCTGCCCCTGTTTTGTTGTTCTTTGAACCCAGGGATTTTTTTTAAGGCCTCTGTCGTATGCTGTCGGTCTATCAGAAATGCCTGTGACCACGCTGACCACGCAGCCGGGAACAGGGCTCCTGTTGGGAAGTGGAGGACCACAGTTCTTTGTTCCTCTATGAAAAGGCCAAGAGAAGTCTCACCACTGCTGTGGCCTTGGGCGCCCCCATGCGTCCTGAGCAGGAGGGGACCCCGGGGTCAGCGACCCTGCAGATGCGATGTGCCGGGGACAGAGTGGGCAGCAGGAGGGAGGTTCAGAGGCCCTTCTGGGGCCCCCGGGAAGGGTGGGAGATGCAGTTCCTCTCTGGTCTTGGGCAAGCAGGGTCAGAGACGTGGAGAACACTGCCTGTTTGGCCTCTGGCTCCGGCCCCTGGGGACAGTGGTCTCAGCAGGCCAAATAGGTCTCCAAGCCGCGTGGAGGACCAGCCCCAGGAGTTACTGTCAGTCCCTAGAACTGCCTAGAAGAAGGTTCAGATCTGGATTCCAGAGACACCTTCCCCTGAGGACAGCTGTTCTGCCTGCCCAGGGCCCTGGCGGAAGATGACCCAGAGCCGTGCAGCCAGGGGAAGACGCCGGCCTCTGTGCCAGGACACCTCACCCCCAGCTGCCCTGGCGTGGAAGCCCCTAGCTTTTTTTTTTTTTTTAAAGAAATGAAGATTTATTTATTCATTTGAAAGGCAGCGTGACAGAGAGAAAAGGAGAGACAGAGAAGAAAGAGATCCGTCCACAGGTTCACTCCCCAGAGGGCCGCAGTGGCTGGGGCTGAGCCAGGCCAAAGCCGGGAGCCTGGAGCTCCATCCGGGGCTCCCACGTGGGTGCAGGGATCCAAGCACTTGGGCCACCTTCCGCTGCTTTCCCAGACGCATCAGCAGGGAGCTGGATCGGAAGCGGAGCAGCCGAGCCTGGAACCCCAAGTCCAGTACGGGATGCCAGAGTCGCCAGCATCGCAGGCGGCGGCTTGGCCATCTGTGCCGCAGCGCTGGCCCCGGCCCGTAGCTATTTGGAGCCTCAACTGGCTGAGCTGAAAAAGTAGTAATGTTAACACCGGCTATGCCCCCTTTCCAGAAGCTTCGTGAGGAACAGAGAGAGAACGAGTTTGGAAAAGCACGTTGTGGACCAGAGCCTGTGCCCTTGCGGGGTCGGGAACCTCAGGGTCGCTGTGGCTGCCAGGGGCCGGGGCCTCCAGATGTGGCACCAAGGGCTCGTGGGACTCCACTGGTTTCCCAGCACCTCTGGCTGAGCCCCAAAGCCTCCTGCTCCTGCCGGGCTATCCCTGCGGGGGAGGCCTGTGTGTGGATCTCAGCTGCAGGTTCCCAGCCCTTCACCTCTGGCTGGGCAAAGCTTTGCAAGGTGAGCTCTCGAAAAACAAAAACACTCCCTACCCCCACCCCTGCCTGTGCCAAGAGATACCCAGTGTCCTCACCGTGCAGGGGAAGCCCAAATCCAGTCTGAAAAGAAGCAAGTGGCGTCCTCTCTCATGGCTCTCAGAGGAAGGTCAGAGCCACGGGGCCCTGAACCCCCGCCGAGGCCAAGGCCGGCCGTCTCAGAAGGCGCGGGCAGGGCAACCAGGTGGCCATCGGCCCAGATACAGAAAGACAACCTTGCCCCGGACTCTGCCTCCAGAAGGGAGGCACGTGGTGCCCTCGCGAAGCGGTTTCCTGGCTGAGCGCTGACCTATCTGGCCGTCCCTGGCCGCACAGGTAATTGTCCACCACGGGGGGCCTGCTCCTGGCCACCGTCCGCCCGCGGGTTGTCAGCCTGCTCATTGGCTTCCAGGAGCTCTGCTGAATCCGTGCCTGGGATCCGTCCCCGGCGTCCCTGGGTGAACTCCAGGGAACAGACGCCCCCAAAGGGCGTTCCCCCGCCCCACCACACAACCCAGCTCTGAACTTTGTTCTTGAAGCCCGTTTGTGACCACGTGGGAATGGAGGAGGGGGTGCAGGGGGAACAGGAGGGGAAGGCAGCAGGTCAACCCGATGGAGGAGGGTTCCCTCTGTCTCTCTCCTCTCTCTCTCCCCCTCCCTCCCCTCTTTTTCTTTCCTTTGTTCTTTTTTCTCTCTCCCTTCTTTCTCTCCCTCTCCCATTCTTCCCGCTCTTTCTCTTTCCATCTTTCTTTTCTTTTTCTTTCCTTCCTTCTTTCTCTCCTGCCCTCTCTCTTTCTTCCCCTCCCTCCCTTCCTTCCCCACCCCCTCCCCCATTTCTTTCAACCGAGTAAAGATCAAAGCAGAAGAGAACTTCCACGCAGAGCAGTGAGCTGGCCCAGATGTCCCCCTGGAGGAGAGAACAGGGAGCTGGCCCGGATGTCCCCCTGGAGGAGAGAACAGGGAACTCCCGTCTCTTGGCTGAGAAGCCCAGGATTCCATCCTAGAAGGAGGGGCACAGAGCAAAGTGACCCCAGAGAGCTCACAAATGCGGCCAAGCCCAGCCCTTCCACGCTTCACACGCAGTGACTGTGTTGGGGAGGAAGGAGCCGTGGGCTGCTCACAGAGGCATCTCTGCCTGCTGACTCTCCGCCCGCGCCATGAGGGCTGCTTGTCTTCCCCTCCAGGCCCCCGCGCGGCAGGGGAGCCTGCCTGTTTCACTTGCAGCTGTGTCCTGAGTGCCTTGGAAAGTGCCCGGCGCATGCAAAGAACTCAACAAGTATCTGTCGCAAAACGAATGCGCCGTGAGGCTGCCCCTTCCCCTTAACACAGCATGGACTCAGCTCCTGGCTCTGACCCGGGATGCCCTGGAGGGGCTCCGGCTCGGGCTAAGCACAGTTGAGGTCTTTCTTTCTTTCTTTCTTTCTTTCTTTCTTTCTTTCTTTCTTTCTTTCTTTCTTTCTTTCTTTCTTTCTTTCTTTCTTTCTTTCTTTCTTTCTTTCTTACAGGTAGAGTGGACAGTGAGAGAGAGAGACAGAGAGAAAGGTCTTCCTTTTGCTGTTGGTTCACCCTCCAACGGCAGCCACGGCTGGTGCGCTGTGGCCGGCGCACCACGCTGATCCGAAGCCAGGAGCCAGGTGCTTCTCCTGGTCTCCCATGGGGTGCAGGGCCCAAGCACTTGGGCCATCCTCCACTGCACTCCCTGGCCACAGCAGAGAGCTGGCCTGGAAGAGGGGCAACCGGGACAGGATCCGGCGCCCCAACCAGGACTAGAACCCGGTGTGCCGGCGCCGCTAGGCGGAGGATTAGCCTAGTGAGCCACGGCGCTGGCCACACTTGAGGTTTGATGATGGGGGCAGGATGCTGCTACCACGATTGGTGGGGGGGGCTGCTCACACAGCGTGGGATCCATCCTCATGGGACTTGGGGGGCAAATGAACATGTGCATTGATCAAAGGTCTTTCAGTGAAAGGAATTCAGTGGAGAAAGAAGAGCAGCAGCGTGGACCAGCCCCACGAGCGAGGCCCGCAGGGGACGGGAAGCGGCTGCGGCAGGTGTGGCAGCTCAGCTCAGCTCAGCTCAGGAAGGACGCTCCGGTCAGGACACTCGCTGCACCCTGATCACCCTCCAGGCTCTTGGTTAGGGCAGGGTGGGCTCAGCCCTCCTCCTCCCAGGATGAGGGCTCTGAAGGAAGAGGGTACAGCCGGGACATCTGGGTTAGGACAGCCATGAGCAACCAGACGGGGATTTACCCCCAGCACAGCCATTTGCTGTGAGTCAACATTTAGGGTTTTATTTGGAAGGCACGAAGCCAGCCATTGGATTTAACCTTTCCCTCCGCCCCGAAACTGACACTGAATAATGCAGTGTGCGTTTCCCCGTCACACGCACGGGCCACAGTGTACACGGCGGAGTTAGTGCCCCCGCACTCCCCAGAGAGCAGAACGCCAGTGTGCGGCCCCGCCCCCGTCTGCTGTCTGCCAGCCTGTGCACCTGGGGACCCGCCACTCAGGGCTGCAGGAGGTTCCCGAAAGCAGGAGAGGACGGAGGACTGAGATCCGAGCTTCAAACTTCTCCCAAGGGCAGAGCAGGGATGGGGGAAGCTAGGACTGGCAGCACACCCCGAGCCGCCGCCGCTTCTCCACGCTCTGGGCACAGCAGGCTCTCAGTGGCACCGCCTGCTCCACAACCCAGGCTTAGGCAGTCTCATCCTGCAGGGAGAATCAGGGCCCACTGGGGTTGCAGGGGTGGTGGGTCCTGCACCGTGTCTGAGAGAGGGCAGCCCACAACAGACGCCTTCGCTGAGACGTCACCCAGCGTGTGCACACCCCCAGCTGGGCAGGGGTCCGATGCCACTCAACTACAATCAGAAACCTTTCCAACCTCTGATGTGATCATGTGATCATGGCAAGAACACACAACCAGGGCTCAGACGGCGAGGGTCTGTCGCGTCCGTGCTGCTGTCAGCTGGCTGTGTGACACTGGGGACGTCCACTGCTTTCTCGGGGCTTGCTCTGGCCCCAGGCTCCTTTGGTGTCAAGTGTGTCCCTCTCCATGGTCCCCCACTAAAAACTGTAGAATAAAGTGGCGCAGGGGGCTTTTCCCTTCCTTCCACTAGGTGGCGTCGTGTGTCCAGCTGTGGCCGCCAGGCCGGGGGTGGGCACCCGGATGTCTGTGCATGGGTTCCACTTGGCTGAGCCCAGCCCAGGCGCTGGCGGCGGCAGCTCTCCGAGGACCAAACCATGATGGTGCAGTCCGGCTCTGCAGGTTGAACCAGGGCAGGACGGGAAATGGGCAGGCGCTGAGGCTTAAAGAGCAGTTTGGTTTTAAAAGGGCAAAGCTTGGTGAAGGCTGGACAGGTAGATCTGCTAACTTCTAGCTTTCTAAAAAATGGCTTTCCACTTCGGAACCGCTTGCCAAAGGTCTGAATTGCCATGAACAGTGACAATTGAGTGACTTTAAAGATTCCACTCCTGAACTCCCCCACCAATGCCTCTCCCACTGGTTTATTCTAATGCGGTGTTTTGGTTACAACAATAATTACTCTTTACATTTGACACAATGTCGGGTTGAAATGAATTCACTGGAAGTTCACTTGAAATCACCTTCCCGCGGTGCTTTGCCGGCTCATGAACACATTGTTCTCCAGCTGTGGGCACAGCGTGCGTGTCATCCTAGGGCCCCTCCATGTGCGTGTCATTGCAGAGTACATCCACACGCGTGTCATCCTAGAGTACCTCCGCACGCATGTCATCTTACAGAGCAGCTCGTTAAAGTCCTGCCCAACGTCGTACCCAGGGTCTAGCCGACATAGTTTCCAATGCTAAAACGTTCGGTACCCCACCTGTCAATCCTTCTAAGTGACATTCAGTGTAAAAGCAGAATGACAGCGGGCATTGCATTACCCAAGGTGACCCACTTAGTTCCCAGGAACGGCAAATGCCTGTGCAAGACCCCGAGGCGTCCACGTGTGTGACTCCGCTGCGCTCAGCTCCACCCTTGCCACTAGTTGCCCCTCCTGCCACCACTCCCCCGGGCATCTCTAGTTAGCGGTTTTGTTGTTTTTTTTGTTTTGTTTTGTTGTTTTTTTTTTTTTTTTTTTTTTGACAGGCAGAGTGGACAGTGAGAGAGAGAGACAGAGAGAAAGGTCTTCCTTTTGCCGTTGGTTCACCCTCCAATGGCCACCGTGGCCAGTGCACCGCGCTGATCCGATGGCAGGAGCCAGGTACTTACCCTGCTCTCCCATGGGGTGCAGGGCCCAAGGACTTGGGCCATCCTCCACTGCACTCCCTGGCCACAGCAGAGAGCTGGCCTGGAAGAGGGGCAACCGGGACAGAATCCGGCGCCCCGACCGGGACTAGAACCCGCTGTGCTGGCGCCGCAAGGCGGAGGATTAGCCTAGTGAGCCACAGCACCCTAGTTAGCGTTTTTGAAGCTTTCTGGTCACCTGGCTGGGGCAGGGGGTGGTGGGCACCTCACCCTAGAGAATGAATGGCAGAGGTTCCTAGGGCCACCTGCTGTCGGACAGCAGACACCAGGCTCCTTCAAAGAACCTGAGGAGTAGAGAGGGAGCCAGCCCCCGTTCTCAGTGCCAGGGCAGAATTAGAGACACTTTGCAAGTGTCATGATTTCTCCTCCCATCTCCTGTCCGGCGAGAAGAAACGGCACCGCCCAGCGCAATCACACAGGCTCACGCCTCCCAGCGGTTGCCCCAGCCCTTTTCCAGCTCACTGATGTCCCCGCATCCAGCGAATCCAGAGCAGCTCCTCTTCCTGGGCCGGTGCTGCCTGCACACACCCACAGACACAGACACACACAGACACACACACACACAGACACACACAGACACAGATGCACACACACAGACACACACAGACACACACCCACACACCCACAGACACAGACACACACAGACACACACACACAGAAACACACAGACACAGACACAGATGCACACACACACACACACAGACACACACAGACACACACCCACACACCCACAGACACAGACACATACAGACACACACACAGACACACACAGACACACACACAGACACACACACACAGACACACCCACCGACACACACACACAGACACACACACCCACAGACACACACACAGAGACACACACACACAGACACACACAGACACAGACACACAGACACAGACACACACACACACACACACACCCCGTGTCAGGCCGCCTCCCGCCGCCCAGTCTTCCAGGAGGGAGTGGCGAGACATTGGCTGACTCACGGGAAGAGGCCAGGGGGACATTGGAGACCGAACATTTCCTTGGTTACACAGAGTCTCAGAAATCACTTTACAGCACTACATTTTTGCTTTCATGTTTAATTAAAACAAAGACAAAATCGGGAGCAGGAATTTAGCCTGGTGGTTAGGAATGCCCACAGCCCGCACCAGGGATGGGCGCTGCACTTCTGAGGCCAGCTCGCTGCTAATGCTGACCGGGGCCATGGTGATGGCTCAGGTGGTTTGGTTAACCCGGCCCCCGTCATTTTGGATAGTGAGTGAGCCAATGAATTCAAGTTCTATCTGCCTATCACTGCCTTTGAGAGAGAGAGAGAGAGACAGAGAGAGAGAGAGGGAGAGGTCTTCCACCCACTGGCTTACTCTCCAAGGCCCACAGCAGCCAAGACTGGGCTAGGCCGAAACCAAGAGCCTAGAGCTCAGTCCAGGTCTCCCACATGGGTAACAGGGACCCAGCTACCTGGGCCGTCACCTGCTGCCTCCCATTAGCAGGAAACTGGAATCAGAAACAGAACCAGGACTTGAACCCGGGTGCTCTGATTCAGGTCGTGGTTTCTGGAGCAGCATCAAATGCCAGCCCACCTCCTCCCCCTACCCCCAGTGTTTTATAAATACAAAGTAACTACTGCTGTGGCTTTCAAGTTTGCTCAGAGCAGACCTGCAGATACCAATAATGAGCCATGGCAGGCCAGCAATTAAAACGCAGACTTTGCTTTCAAGCCATTACAGGTTAAGAGTGGGCGTGACTTGCTACAGTACCTCTGTGTAAGGGCAATGACTCCATCCTTCTCTGTGAGCATTCCTTGTAACCCCAGATGCCAGGATAAAAGAGACACCTTTTAATAAAGCTTTATCGCATCGTCATCTATTTATACCCTGCCCTGACTCAGAAAGGATTTGACGGAGCCAACAACAACAGTAAGAGAAGAAGCCGCCACCAGTGAGTAAGGATGAACTGCAGACACCGTGGGGCAGGTGCTGCTGCAATTTTGCAGAGCGCCCTCCAGGAGTGGTGTCATTAGGGAGGCAACAAGGGGTCGAGGTTGAAAACTTGGGCCCTGAAGTCAGGCAATTTGGCTGTGAACCTGACTCCATCTCGTACCAGCTGGGAGACACCGGAGAGTGACTTGGGCCCTTTGTGGCTCAGTTTATCATCTGCGGAATGGAGAGCTGAGCCAGCAACTACTGCAGAAGGCTGAGGGCTCATGGCAGGTGCTGCGAACAGTGCGGGAGGCACAGGAAGGGCTCACTGCAGGCAGAAGGTGGCAGAGACGTGAGGCACACACACGCACACCCGCACTTCTGCTCTCAATCGCAGGCCTTGCCAGGGGACCAGGTTGAGTCAAGGGGATCCGAGTTGGAGGTGACACGTGTCTTTTCTGGACACAGCACGCAGGAGCCCTTGCATGGCCTCCGTGGTGCTCCTGCCGGCCTCGGTGGCCCTGGAAGCCGAGTGCTGAGATGGTGGCGACACGAGTGCAGGAAGCTGCATCCCCGTGTCTCCAGAGTTGGGGAGGGGTGAGGCGGTCCCAGGAACGCACATCGGATTTTGCATTGACAAAACGTCTGTGCTGTCCTGGGCCACAGATGTCCAGATCTGCTTGCTCCTGCAGGGCTCGCCCTGGCTGAGCAGCACAGCTCCTGGACTGTTATCCTTAGCCCCTTGTTCATTCCACTGAAGAAGCAGGGGGTCGCCCAGCCAAGGGAAGACCCTCCACGGCAGCCCAGCCCTGGATTTGCCTCTGAAAGTGACACCATCCCAGTAATATTTGCCTTTTCTCGGATCCCTGTGAGCTCTTGTGATGAAAAATATAAAAAAAAAAAAACTCAGCCTCAGCTGAGTGCGGATGTAAGCAGCAGGGATAATGAACCATCGGGTGATGTGTGCTTCTGCCTCCTGTCAGTCTGGACTGTGGCCACTCGAGAACCTGCAGCAGGTGGTTGGGGGGAATGAGGCTTGGGGTTCTTTTCTCACCTAAGGGCAGCATACCCGGAATCCTAAATTTGAAAGTCGTTAGAGATGGGCCCAGGAGTGGGAGACACCCAGTGGCACTGAAATCCAGGAAGCAGGAGGAGCCGGGAGGCTCCAGGAAGAGGGACCAGGATGCTGGGCCCCTCGCCGCGAGGGCAGGGAGACCAGCAGGTGCCCAGGGCCGCTTTGGCCACCAATACCCCTCCCACCTTACCCTGTCCAATCTGTAATATCAGGGCCTCTCTTGAAAGGCCCTCAGCAGGACTCGTGCTATGTGTGAAACCACAAGGCTCCCCACCAAGTCAGCATCCTGAGCAACAGACGCGGGTTATTTCTTCCAACATGAGGCCAACTTACTGCCTCCCTCAGCCTCCCCACTCCAAAGGGTGGTGCACTGTGCCTCAGTTCCCTGCCAAGCCACGTCCTCGCATGGCCCCTAATCCACAGCCAAAAAACACAGCCACAAAACTCAATGCTCCTTCTGTGCTGATTTTTTTAAAAGATTTATTTATTTATTTGAAAGGCAGAGTTAGAGAGAGGAGAGGCAGAGATAGAGAGAAGTCTTCCATCTGCTGGTTCACTCCCCCAGATGTCTGCAACGGCTGAAACTGTGCCAATCTGAAGCCAGGAGTTTCTCCTGGGTCTCCTACGCAGGTGCAGGGACCCAAGGACTTGGGCCATCTTCTACTGCTCTCCCAGGCCATAGCAGAGAGATGTATCTGGAGTGGAGCAGCCAGGACTCGAACCAGTGTCCACATAGGGTGTCAGCTCTGCAGGCCGCAGCTTTACCCACTATGCCACAGTGCCAGCCCCCGATTTTTTTTTTTTCAGTAAAATCATTGCAATTCCTGCTGCCTTCTGCACAAAGAGGGTATGAAAATGAGCTCAGGTGCTACAGAATACCTTAAGCACCTCCCACAGGAAGTTACATAAGTGCCAAACATGGCTACCCGACACCTGCCACGCGCTACTGATGTCCAACCTAATGGTTCCACCCTGTCACCTCCCTGAGCCCGGGGGATTTTGTCTTTGCTTTCATTAAATGGCAGTTTCCCCAAAATTGAAGTAACTTTTGTGTACTGTGATATATTAGAAAAATGGGGAAATATAAAGAAGAAAAGAAGAAAACCACAGTCCCACCCCCAAGCGACCTCGTGGGTACAATGATCAGCTTTGGGCACTCCCTTCCAGTGTTTCCATCAGTACCTCGTTTTGGATTTCAGTCAGGGTCAAGGTCAGGCTCAACACGCCATTTTATGTGCTTCGTGAGCCTTAGATCATGAACATGGAGACTGTCAGCAAATACAATTGCTCACGGCCACAGGCACCCCTGTGCTGTCTCTTCAGCGCCGCCCTCGTGGCTGGATGCTGCAGGTGTCCCCGACATTTTCCGCGTATGGGTGACACTTCGTTGAGCTTCTTTGGCTTGGTTGAGTGTTCCTGATAATTTCTTAGGCTGCAGTCGCATGCATAAGCAGTTTGTGCGCCAGTGGGCTCCAGCAAATACTCCTCTTTTGCACAAAAAGGAAGAGCCGATCCTGCCGCAGCAGCCGAGGGCACGCATGGTCTGCGCTGAGTGGCAGCACTGCTCCCGGGAGTGCCTGGGAGCGGAAATGCGACGGCTCTCGTGGAAAACACAGAGGGAGAAGAACCCTGAAGGGTGCTCTTCAAGCAGGGTGAAGAGAGCCTCTTCACCAGAGAGCTACTTAACCAAGGCCACGCGCCGGGTTCCAAAGTTTCTTTGTATTCAGGGGAAAGACTGCCCACCCACACGCCTGCCTCGTCACCCCCGGGCTCTCTGCTGAGCACACGCTGCCTGCAGACTCCAGCCGCTGGGTGGGAGGGGCCCACAGAGCTCCCCCCATCTGCGTCCGCCCTCTCCGACACAGCTCCGGGAACCTCAGCTCTGCCTAAACAGTTGCCAAGGATACCCCGGCAGCGCCTGAACCCAGCCTCGATGAACCGAGAGGCCCCTGGTGGTTACATTTGTTTTTCCCTTTATTATGACAGGTTAATTCATATTTTTCAAACCCCAATCAGACAAAATGCATGAAAGCAATCCAGAATTGATGCTTTGTCTGCCTTCAGCTCCAAAGATCTGTTTGTCTCACCTAAGAATCTCTCGTTGAAAGAGGCCGTGCCGTCAATACCCACCCCAACAGTGATCCTGACAACAACAATAATTAAAGCAGCAAACCGTTCATTGCGTCCGCCGCTCCCTGTCGCGGAATGGCGCACAGAGGAGTGAGTCACAGCTGATGCGAGCCCGGGGTTAAAGCAGGAAAACTGTGAGGGTCTCACTATGAAACTGATTGATTAACAACAAGTGTTTTTAGGTGACTCCATGGGCCACGTGCTCTGCCAGGGTCCCCTCAAGGCCCCTGCTGGTGAGCTGTCCCTAGTCCCATTTCTCAAAGGAAGAAACTGAGGCCCACAGAGGTTGAGCGACGATGGACCCCGGTCAGGCACAGAGCTGGGGTTTGAACTGCGCGAAGTCCTGAGACTCGGGTGAACAGGGGCGTGGCTAGCTCACCTGCCCCAGGAATCTGCTAGCCCTGGTCCACACTGAGAAAAGGCCTCAAGCCTTCTGGGCGGAGCATCCCAGGGCCAGATCCTGCGAGAGGAGATGAGAAGCAAACAGCGCGTTTCCACTAGGAAGCAGGAGAAGCAGCCCGCCTTTGACGGGAAGAATTAGAAGTGACGGGGGATCTGCAAAGGAGCCAGGTGGTGACAGGTGGTGAGGACCGGCAGCGCTGGCGGTCGCACTTCCACTGACAGCGATGGCTGCGGAGAAAGTCGCTTCCCGCCATGGGCCTGGTGAGTGACCGAGCGTTGGCCCCACGGAAACCGGCAAGGGCCACCTGCAGCGTGAAGACGGAGCGGCTTCCTCCAGTGTTTGCGCCCTGACTCAGTGCCGTCAGCTCTTGCGGAGGCCCTGGGACGCTCGGCCAGGAGTCTGGATCCCAGGGTCAGCTCTTCCAGGGATGGGCTGGGACTTCTCTCCACCTCCGCGTGCAAGAGGAAGGACCGCGGCCCACCAAGGTCCCTCCCAGCTTTGCCCCGATGTGATCTCATCCACCCTGGCAAACGCTGATCGAACACACGCACTGCGTCCCAGTGGGGTCCCAAAGTTGTAGCGAGTGTGGAGTGTGAGGGGTGCCACAGGCACGTTCCAGGGGCGACGCGTCCCTGGGGAGGCTGGATCAGGGGCCTATGCGGGTGCATGAAGTCAGTGCTGTCCAGCTGGGTTTTGGGGGGAACATGGGGCGCTCGCTGGGGCGGCCGGGAGCGGCAGGTGCTGGGTAATGGCTCCCTGACGCTCCCTAACCTGCAGCCATCTGGGGACCAGACCCGCGGGCTGCTGGGTGCAAAGGACACAGGCCTGAGATTCATATGGGGCAGTGTGGCATGCAGCCTTGGGACGGAACCCAGGGTCCCTCTGTGTGGAGTGGCCCCAAGGACAGCAGGCCATGTGGGCTTCCTGGAGGGCAGGGCTGTCCCTCCGTCCTCCCTGGGAGCCGTGGGGCTGGGAGGTGGCAGGTTGCCGTGTAAGCCAAGGGAGCAGGGCCTCAAGTCCAGCCTCCAGCTTGGCCCACGTCGTCCACAGAAGTCTTTCGTGCAAGGGTGGGTGTTGCTTTGAAAGCTGGTGCGCTCAGTTCCCCCATGACTGTCAGGTCATGGGGACCTCCTCCCCCAAAGCCTGGAGCTCGAAGTGTCACAGGCAGGGTCCTCCCCGGCTTCCTGCTCTTGTCTCTGGCAGAGGCTTGGTCGTCTCCTGGGAAGACTCCCAATTCATGGCCTCTAGAGGACGGGTGAGGGCTGGAGCCCCTCCGGGCCTTGCTCTGGCTTTGCCCCTCCCCTCAGGCTGCCGTCTCCCCCAGGGCAATGCATGGAGCCCTGGACCACAGCTCACCTGTGTGGCCGGGAGGCCCACTCTGCAGCCCCTGCAGGCTCCAGATCAGCAGTCCCACCGCCCTCTGTGACGCCGCGACGTCACCGTTGGTGCCAGGCACTGCCTGTGGCTGAGACTGAGCACACGCTTGCCCGTCCTCACCCCCGCTCCACTCTCTCCGCCACTGCTGCTCCCAGCAGATAGCCCACCATAAACCCTTGTGTGTGTGTGTGTGTGTGTGTGTACGCACAAGAATGCTTCCAAAAGTTCATGGGAAAAAGTCAAAAGGTAAGCTTATTTGGGTGCAAAACTATGAAAGTCATACATAGTTTTTCATAATATGTATTTTCACAAGACCCCTTCAGATGCAAGGGTTTCAAACATTTTTTGCACAAAAATAAACTTAACTCTTTTTTTAAAAAAAAGAGGTATTTTATTTAATTGAAAGGCAGAGTGACAGAGAGAGAAGGAAAGAGGGAGAGAAAGGGATCTTCTATCCACCGCTTCACTCTGCAAGTGGCTGCAACGGCCTGGGCTGGGCCAGGCCAAAGCCAGCAGCCAGGAGCTTCTTCTGGGTCTCCCATGTGGGCGCAGGGCCCAAGCACTTGGGCCATTTTCTGCTGCCTTCCCATGCGCATTAGCAGGAAGCTGGATTGGAAGTGGAGCAGCCAGGACTTGAACAGGCAGAGGCTTTACCTGCTAGCCACAGTGCAGTCCCTAAACTTATCCTCTAATTCCACTTCCCACAGACTTTGTGTAGTACCTGTGTGTATGTGCACATGTGTGTGTGTGTGTACACGTGCACGGATGTGTATGTGTGTGTGTGCGCACACCACGGGGTGTGTATGGGGATGAAATAACTCAAGAGTCACGACTTACAGCTACTGTCTCAGAAGCCCCGTGCTCCCCAGGGGGCTCGCCGAGCAGAGCGCGCCCCTTGGACGGGTGAGACCCACACACAGTGGGCACAGAGAAGAGAACCCTGCTCTCGCACGCACACGGCACCCCTCTTGCTGGCACGGGCAATGTGACCCAGAACTGAGCGTGGATGACAGCGTCTGGTTTGTTCAGCAAAGCCCATTTCAAAGCAATTAAAGAGCATGCCACCTCCTGTCCAAGCTGCAAACAAAAGGCCAGGGAGGTTTTCCCCGTTTTTTAAGGGATCTGGGCTGTCAACGGCTCCATTAGCAGCTGATTAGATTCTAATTAGCACCTTAATGATGGCTTTGAAATTGAAACCAGGAAAGGGTGTGAACTGGGAGGTGAAGGTGAGGGCTAGGTGGACAGGACGGCAGGAGGTGCCAGTGGGCTTCTTAAGCCCAGGCAAGATTCCGCCTTTATTCTTGCAAGCGGGTTTCTTACAGCGAAGGGGTCGGTGCAACCCCTGGCTTAGATAGTCTGGGCCACACCCACAAAGGGCTGCTTGCTGAAGAATCACCTGGGGGAATAACTGGCAAATATTTCACAGGCAGGAAACAAGGGAGAAAGAGGAATTGGTGCTGCGGCTCCATCTGTCCTCCTGTGTCCCCCAGAATGACCTCTGACCCCGTGGAATCCGGGGACTTCAGGGAGCCAGGCGGGATCTCACAGCTGACCCTCATTCAAGCCAGCATCAGTGCTTGTAGCACCGCGAAGAGGCGTGCGGGGCTTCCGGCGCCCTGAGAAGCGCCTGGCTTCCGAGGTGGTTTTTTGTTTTTTTTTTGTTTTTTTTTTTTTGTTTTTTTCCAAGATTTATTTATTTACTTGAGAGGCAGAGTTACAGACAGAGACAGAGAGACAGAGAGAGAGGTCTTCATCTGCTGGTTCATTCCCCAAATGGCTGCAATGGCCAAAGCCGATCCAAAGCCAAGAGCCAGTAGCTTCTTTCAGGTCTCCCACATGGGTGCAGGGGCCCGAGTTCTTGCTTTTCCAGGCCATAAGCAGAGAGCTGGATTGGAAGTGGAGCACCTGAGACTCAAACCGGTGCCCATGTGGGATGCCGGCCTGCAGGCGGATGCTTAACCTATGCCACAGCGCCGGCTCTGCCCCTACAGGTGTTTCTGGGAACCTTGGTGGAGCAGACTGTGGGGCTGCAACGGAGCCAGAGACTCAGCCAAGTCTGAGCTGCAGGCCTGGGCATTTTAACCTTCAAACTCCAGCACCAAATTTCAACTGCTGAGTTGCTCTGTTTTGTTTTTCAAACAACAGCAAGCCCAGAGGAAACCTCTCCATTTCTTTCCTAAGCTCTCCCCTTCAAAACAAATTCTCCCTCTTTTCCTGTCTGCAGAAATCGTTAAGGGCATCTGAGAAGGCATTTTTTGGTGTGGCTGTTCGTATAAGCAAGGATTCTTCAAGCCATTGATTTCACTTGATTGATTTTAAAGGCAGAGAGAGACAGAGTGAGAGACAGGCAGACAGATGAGTAAGTTCATTCACTCTCCAATGTCCACAATGGCTGGGGCTGGGCCAGGCTGAAGCCAAGAGCCTAGAACTCAATCCGGGTCGCCCAAGTGGGTGACAGGAACCTAAGTACTTGAGTCATCACCTACTGGCCCCTAGGGTGTACACTGGCAGGAAACTGGGACTGGGGTGAGGCTGGGACCTGAACCCAGGCCCTCTTATATGGGATGCCAGCATCCCCTGTGGCTTCCTAACCACGAAGCCACGTGCCTGCCCTACGCAAGGATTTACCACAGAATTTCTCCGGATGGCCAACCCAGGGCCTTATCTTAGCACCCAAATATAATTCCACCTTGCTTCCAGAATTTTCTAAGCACAGAAAGTTGATCCAGAGTAGGTTCAATCTCTTTGATCACAGTGAATTCAATAGCATGGAAATTAACAGTTAGAACTGAAGCTCTTCAAAAGTTTTCTGAATTAAGGGCAATGTGTTGGGGGGGGGGGCGATCAGAGCTGTGGGTGTACCAATTCATCACAGACTTGCCCTGGTTTGTGTTGGAGACAAACCAAGGTCATTGCTCACACCATCTGGTTCAGCCGTGACAGTGTAGCACGGTCCCCTGATGTCACAACGGTGACGTCAAATCAAAGTTGGACCCCAACCCTCCCAAAGTCCTGGCATCAGAGTGCCCCGCCCCCAGCCCAGCCCTTGCAGCCAAGGACAGGGGCTTCTGGGTCAGGCAATGCTGATGTGGCCTTAGGAAGGGTTTTTCTTCTGTCCCCAACCATTCCCTGACTTGTGAATTGGGGATACCAACCTCCAGGCCCTGAGGATGTTACAGAGCCTGCGTCTGCGCAGTGCCGGGCACCCCCATGATGACGCATGCGCGTTTGTTCCCCTCTTGCCTCCCCACTATCAGCAGCTTCCTCTCCCAGAACGCTCTCTTCCTCTTCCTCACCTACGGGCACTTTGCCTCACCTGACCCTGACCTGTCAGAAGCTATTATTTTTTCATTCGTTGAGTTTGTAGATCGATTGCATCCCTAACACAGGACATTGGTAAAATTTCCATTTTTTTTACTCCATCCATAATAACTATACAGATTTATGGGGTGCGGTGTGCTATTTCGATACACGGACACAATGGGTGATGATGCATTCGGAGTAACTGGCATCTCCCTCACCTCTAACGCTTATCACTTCTTTCAATCGGGAACAGTAAAAATCCTCTCCCCCAGCTCTTGCGAAATCCACAATTCTGGTGAAGCCTGGTCAGCTGGCTCTGTGCTGCAGCGCCCCAGAACCTAACCCTCCTGTCGAATGGCAACGTGGTACCTGTGAGGATGTCTTGTCCAGATTCCCAGGGCTGCGATGCTCCCCTGGAAGTCTGGGCCATGGGAGCAGCGGAGCTGGGCGTCATGGGGCATCGAGGGAGTTTTCCTCCCTCCCGCGGCGCTTTCCAGGGGTCCTGCGCGCTGTCGCATCACCGAGCTTCGAGCAGTAGTTCCCATCTCTGCAACTCCTCCCGGCCTTCCTGCAGCAGCAGCTGAGACAGCGGCACCGCCCTTACTCAAGGGCAAACGTTGCTAATACGACTGCCAAGCTTTGATGGACCGACTTCCGCTGGGAGACGCTCGAAGGACGGCTCTGCCCCTCCTCCCTGCAAGCCGCGTCGCTTAACAAACACAAATGAGCTCTGCGGAGTTCTTGAGAAATGTGCGTTTAAAAATATTTTTAGTTATTCAAGAGGCAGAGAGACACAGTGACAGCTCACGTCTGCTGGTTCACTCCCTGCGTGCATGCAGCGAACGACTGGGACAGGCCACGCCAAAGCTGGCAGTCACGAGCTCCATCCTGGTCTCCCACGTGGCTGGCAGGGACCCAACAACTTGAGCCATCATTGCTGTGTCCCAGCATCTGCCTGGCAGGAAGCTGGCATCAAGAGCCAGAGCTGGGAACTGAACCCAGGTACTCCCATGGGAGACAAGAGTGTCTTAGTCATTCTCTTGTTTAAAAAGTTTACTTATTTATTTGTATTTATTTGAAAGGCAAAGCAAATGGCCAAAAGGCTGGGGAGAGAGGTCTTCCATCCAAGATTCTCTCCCCAAATGCCCTCAACACCCAAGACTGCACAGGGCCAAAGCTAGAAACCAGGAACTCCATCTGGGTCTCCCCAGTGTTTGGCAAGGACCCACGTGCTGGAACCATCAACCATCACCGGCTGCCTCCCAGGGTGCATCAGCAGGAGGCTGGATCAGAAGTGGTGTAGCTTGGACTTGACCCAGACACTCGGTTTTAGGATGCAGAAGCTTATCCCACTGCACCCCAACAGCCACTATTGCATTCTCTCTCTCTCTCTCTCTCTCTCTCTCTCAAGATTTATTTATTTACTTGAAAGGCAGAGCTACAGAAAGAGTGGGAGAGACAGAGAGAGATTTTCCATCTGTTGGTTCATTCCCCAGACAGCACAGCAGCCAGGGCCGGGCCAGGCAGGAGCCAGGTCTCCCCGTGGGCAGCAGGGGCCCAAACACTTGGGCCGTCACCGCAGTTGTTCCTAGGCCACTAGCAGGGAGCTGGATTGGAAGTGGAGCAGCAGCTGGAACACGAACCAGTGCCCGTACGGGATGCTGGCACTGCAGGCAGCAGCTTAACCGCCTTTGCCACAATGCCAGCCCCTGCACTATCTTTTAATTCTGCTTTTCCACAAACTTTCTGAAGCCCCCCCCCCCATAATGCAGTGCACTGGAAGAGGGCTGGGCTTGGGGCTTTCAGGCCACTGACCAGTCCCCGGGAGACTGGAGTGAGAGAGCATGGGGAAAGGAAGGGTTTGCCCAGGCCTTGACTGGATGCAAAATCTCCGTCATTCGCTTACCTTCTCTGCAACTCCAGGCTCCCATCTGTCCCAGAAAGGTGACGGTGCCTACTCGGTAGATCATTGCGGAATTACACAAAGGGGCAGGCATAACGTCCACGCTATGACGTAACTCTTCCCCGCCCCGCTGGAAAGCAGACACGAGACTGTCCACAGCAATTGGGGAAACATCGAGTTCGGGCCGTATGAGTTTATCCTTGCGGCGTGAAAGACAATGGCTTCCTTTCTGCTGGGAAAAGACTATGGCAACCCCTCCCCCGGCCCCTCCCTGTCTCTGTACCCTGACCTCCCACAGCGCAGGGGAGGGGACATGCCCACACTGGACAAACCCGCGGTGCTGTGCAGGATGGGTAGATGGCTTCAGCAGTGTCCGCCGCCATGGTGCTCTTGTGGGATGGCGGGGGGCAGAGAGCCCGAAGCAACAAACAAAACAAAACCCACACCAGGCTAGGAACCGGGATTTTACTGGGGAATCTGACACTGGCAAGTGGTTAAGGCCCTTCCGGTATGTTCGGGGTATCATAGTCTCATCCCTCACCCGTCACCTGGCACATACTGGACCCGACTCCCACCCTCAGGAAGATTCTATCGGGTTCAGAGACCGTGGACCAGGGCCGAGAGGGAGGGCTTAAGGTGCAGGCTGAGTATCCTTCACCGATTCTGGAATACTTTCATACACGTGACATCTGGGGATAGGACCCACATCTAAACCTTTATCTTTCCTGTGCACCTCATCACACACTTGTGGTACACCAGCAGTCTTGACTGCGACCTGTCACGTGAGGTCACACATGTTAGTTTCCACGTGTCATGTCAGTACTCAAAACATTCCCGATTTTGGAGGATTTGGGATTTTCGGGTTCGGGGTGCCCAGTGCGCAGCCTGAGTGTCCCGCACTGTGGCGGCGGGGAGAGAAGTCATCACTGTGTGTTCCCTCAGAAACACCTGCCGTCTGACCCTGTGCTTACCAACCTTGGGAGCTCAGCTTCCTTCCCCTCTCAAATGGGTGAGCCCAGCTCCCTGCGGTCTTGCCACAGGGCGGCACTGCCCTGGGCGGGAAGCAGAGACCCATGAAACAGAGCAGGGGGCACGGGGACAGGGCACTCAACAACGGGGAGCAACACGTGACAGCAGGCCCCTTGCCTGCCCCAGGATTCCTGCGTGGTTCACATGCATCTTTAACCCTTGCTAACCTCCATTTTGGTTTGAATTTTTTTTTTCATTTGATTTTTCATTATATTTCACTCCCATTTGAGATACAGAGAGTTCCCACTTCTGCTTCATTCCCCAAAGGTCTGCCAAGATCAGGACTGGACCTGGCCAAAGTCAGGAGCCAAGACTTCAATCCAGGCCTCCCACCTGAGTGGCAGGGAGCCAGTTACCTGGGGCAAACCTGCTGCCCTCCTAGGGTCTGCACTGGAAGCCAGAGTCTGGCCTTGAACCCAGGCCCTTGGATAGGGCACACAGGCAACTTCACCATTAAGCCAAGCACCCACCCCCACCCCCACCAACTGCCTTGAACTCACTGGAACTTGTCAACACTGCTTTATTTTAATTGCGTTTATTTTCCTGGTCATCTTTTACTTATGGTAAATGGTGCTTTCTATTTACTGTGGTGGTAACTTTGCCTTTAAAATGCATATATCTAGGGGCTGGCATGTGGCATAGCAGGCCTGCAACACGGGCATCCCATATAGACACCGGTTTGAGTCCCAGCTGCTCCACTTCCTTTCCAGCTCCCTGCTGATGGCCTGGGAAAGCAGTGGAAGATGGCCCAAGTCCTTGGGCCCCTGCACCCACATGGGAGACCTGGATGAAGCTTCAGTTTGGCCCAGCCCTGGCCATTGTGACCATTTAGGGAATGAGAATGAACCAGCAGATGAAAGATCTATATCTTTGCCTCTCCCTCTCTCCCTATAACTCTGTCTTTCAAACAAAAAAATGTATTTAAATAATAATGGGAGTCAATTTTAAATAAAATTGTTATGTGAAATAGCAGTACAGGGGACACAGACATGGCAGAAAACTGTGCAGATAGGCCACAAACAACTGAATTCTTTTTAAAGATTTGTTTATTTATTTGAAGGCAGAGTTACAGAGAGGCAGAGGCAAAGAGAGAGAGAGAGAGAGAGGTCTTCCATCCGCTGTTTCACTCCCCAGATGGCTGTCATGGCTGGAGCAGCGCCAATCCAAAGCCAGGAGCCAGGAGCTTCTTGTGGGTCTCCCACACGGGTGCAGGGACCCAAGGACTTGGGCCATCTTCCACTGCCTTCCAGGCCATAGCAGAGAGCTGGATTGGAAGAGGAGCAGCCGGGACTCAAACCAGCGCCCATACGGGATGCCAGCACTGCAGGCAGAGCCGACCCTGACAGCTGAATTTTGATGGGCACTGTTAAGAAGATGTGAGAACGCAGGCCAATTGCGTAACGCTTGCTGACCACGCGGCGGATGCGCAGCAGGTGCTGGCTGTCGCGTTAGGACTGTGAAATATCCGCTTTGGAGTTTCATTGCACAGCTCACTGCCAGCGTACCCAAGGGCTCCGACTTCTTTCTCATGGCGCTCTGGCAGACCCACAGCCTTTTTGCTAGTAGGGGAGGAGGGGAGAAAAGGAAACAGATCTCACATGATTGGAATCCACAGCCCCGGCCGCCCCAGCAGGCTGTATAACCTTGGAGAAGCCCGTGAGCCGGCCACGTTCCGAGCCTCTGGGAACACAGCCGCCTTTACTCAGCACGTCCTGCACGCCACGGGCCACCGAGGGCCCTCCACCAGCCCTGATGCTGAAATCCCACACCACACCCAGGAGATGTTGCTACCTTCCTCCCAGAGACGGAGAAACAGAACTCGGAGAAGTCGCGCGAGGTCCTTCAAGTCACACGGCCCAGGAATGGCCACGTCAGCATTCCAGCCCGGGCCGCCCGACTCGGCACCTGCCGCCCAGACTTCCTGTGAGGACTGGAAGCTGGAGTAAGGGGGAGGGGCCTTCTTCGTGCCAGGCGCTGGATAAATGGCTGTTCTCGGTAAGCTTAGAACATCCCCAGCACAGGCACCCGACGAATGCCACTTCTCTGAAACTGGGTTCAAGAGGTGACAGGAGGGAGCCGGGGCTGTGGCACAGTGGGTAAAGCTGCTGCCTGCAGTGCCGGCATCCCATATGGGTGCTAGTTCGAGTCCCGGCTGCTCCATTTCCAATCCAGCTCTCTGCTATGGCCTGGGAAAGCAGTAGAAGATGGCCCAAGTCCTTGGGCCCCTGCACCCTCATGGGAGACCCGGAAGAAGCTCCTGGCTCCTGGCTTCGGATTGGGGCAGCTCCAGTCATTGCTGCCAATTGGGGAGTGAACCAGTGGATGGAAGACCTCTATCTCTTTCTCTGCCTCTCCTCTCTCTGTGTAACTCTGATTTTCAAATAAATAAATAAATCTTAAAAAAAAAAATAAAAGAAGAAAGAGGTGGAGGAGGAGCATCCGCTACAAGGAGAAGTCAAGGCCGTGGACTCCAGCATTTGGCATCTGCAGAACTTCACTCCCCTGGCGACTTGCCAGGCCACTGCCGGCCATGCTTTCACGGTCAGTGCTCGGGGCTGGCAGGAGAGCAGGGACTGCCTCGCACAGCACAGGCTGCAGGGTGCTGAGCAGGCAGAGGCTGCGTGAGACCCAGCCAGCCCAGGCCAGGCTGCAGTCGGAGCCCCCCAACCCCAGCGCGCAGCTCCAAACCCAGACACAAGCGATCGCAGGTGCCACTCACTCTGTTGTCTGCACACGAGAAAAAGCAGCCAGGGCAGCAGAGAACTGGGGTTTCAGGGCGAGGGGGAGGGGCCGCTCCCATGCATCAGGTGGCTGTGCAGTCAACCACAGTGTGACAACTGCACGCCTGGGCTTCTTCACACGTCCCAGGAGGGAGACTGCTTGCAGCTTCCACGCGCTGGTCATTCTCTTGCCCTTTTCCCAGAAACTAAGCTGCGAACGGGAGAAAGGACGGGGCTCATTTAGAGGTGGCCCCAGGTGCTGGGGGCCCTGGAGAGGGCGGGAGGGAGAGTGCCCCGTTCTGCTCTGCTGGAACAGGTGATGGCAGGGGCATCTCCAGCGGAGAGGCAGCGGCCTGGCTGGAAGCCGGTGTCAGAGGGGCGGGGCAAAGGCGGTTCCACAGAAGCCGCCAGGAAAGGGCTCCAGGAATTGGGAAGCTGCTGGCTGTCGGCTGAGCTGGCCTGGGTGTGCCTCATGCAATGGAACCCACAGGGGCCGGAGAATGCTTCCGGGTCACCACTTTGCATTTTGCAAAGGGTTAACAGCGGCCGACTTTGTCCTTAAAATGCCTGCGCGGGCGGCCACCGTCTCAATCACCGCTCTTCGGGAGCTGACTCACCGGGCGGCGCTAATTTCGTATTTGCAGAAACCACTCTCCAACACATGATAGATCCTATTTATTCAACTGACCACCTACTCATCTGTCACACAGTCCCGCTGGCCAGAGGCTTGGCAAACACTAATGGTCCCCAGAGACTCGGAAAAGCGATATTTTTTTCAATTACAATCTGAAAATGGGAGCATTCAACATGTGTCTCCATCAGAAATTAATAGAGTGGCTGAGAACTGTTAAAAATGACTTTAGGGCTGGGGCAGGGGCGGGGAGGGGGGAGCAGTCTGTCTCCAGGTAGGCCGGTCCATCAGATGGCAATGCCAGCACCAGACAGGCCCACGCCAAACCGCCCCTCCCCCTCAGCAAGGCCAGAATCAAGCAACCCATCGCCCTCCCCCAAAAACACGCATGTGGGACCTCTGGATTCCGTGGGGTTTTCAGCAGCCCCGTGGCCTAGCGCGACCTTGAGGACCGACCGACGTGAGCAGCCGCCCGGGGTCTAGACCCTGCCTTCCCTTCCCGCAGACACGAGGAAGTGACTCCAGCAAAAGGGAAACGCACGTTATAAAAGGCAAATCCTACAGGAGTTGCTGCCTCTTACCTCTCCCTGCTCAAGCTCCTCCTCCTTGGTGTGATCACTCCCTTCCTCGGACTGCGAGTGAAATCACCATGAACCTGGCCAGATGAGTAAGCCCTCGAACTGGCAACCTTGCTCACCGAGACACAGAAAAGTACAAGGCTCTGCTGCCTCCCGAGCGGCCGCGGGTGGTGTCCAGCCTCCCAGACACCAGTGAGCCACGCTAACTCCATGGCCGCGGCTGACTGATCGCCATGGACATGACTCAGCGGATCGATCGCCGGGCAGACTCGGCAGGCAAAGCGCCGGGCAGAGGGATTGTGGTGCTCGCGAAGAACCGAGTGGCAGGCGACTGCAGGAGACAGGAGAACGACGGACGACCCCTGCGGTGGGGGCCTCCTGCTCCGGCCTGTCCACATCGCAAGGGTCTCCGTCCTTGCCGTCGTGGTCACAGGTCGGTTTGCGGCCCCAGCCGCCAAGGACCCTTTGCAGCATCAATTAATTCTATCTTCCCTGGGAAATTCACTCCTCTGTGGATTTCATTCAGTGTGGTTTGCTCGGGGCTGACCCCGCGCTGAGCTGCACAAAGGGTGCTGTGAATTAAGACTAGGCCTAAGCCACTTGGCACTTTTCATTCTTCCGGTAATAACCCTGGATCAAACTAGGCTGTCCCAGCCGGCTGGACTCAATTCCAGGGTTGTTGTTGGGGACCCTGGGGAAGCCGATGACCTCTTTCCCCCAGACCTCCGTCTTGAAAGATGTGATCCTGGAGCTGCAGCAACCATTCTGTCACTGTGAGGGCTAAGCTGCCTGAGAAAGAAGCCCACCCCAGAGGTGCAGAACCCTACCCTAACCCAACCAGTTCCACCCTCCGAGCTGCTAGATCAAGCCAGGCCTGAAGCAGGGTCTCTCCTGGACTTCCCAGGTAAGCTTATTTGGGATGGTGGTGGAGAGGACTAAGTATTCCTCATGCTACTGACTTCAGGGGTTACCATTCCTGCCCCAAACTAGTAACAGCCTCCCAGTGTCTCTAGCGTCAGTTGCTCAGCCTGGCACTCAAGGACGCCCAGAGGTGGCCTCCACTGGCTACCCCCTTCCCAGGGGTTTGAGTCACCACCTTAGATGAACTCTCTCCTGCCAAACACTGCCCCACGGGCATTCGCCTTTGCAAAGGCCTGGCTTCGGGCGCACCCGCCCCAGGCCCCAGCAAACCCCTCTGCATCTGCACCACACTCGTGGTCTTGATTTCTCTTTGATAACCTGTTAGCAGCTACCTGGCTACTCTTGTTCATTTCATTCATTTTTAGCGGGCACCGTGGGTGCCGGGAAAACGGGACACCTGTCCTCAATCAGCTTGCAGACCAGTAGGCCAGTCAACGACCTTGTGTAAAAGGTCACAGTGCCAAGAAAAACCCAAGTCAAGTACCAAGGGAAGGCCACTGGCCACCGTGACTGGAAGAGTGGCTGGGTGGGCAGTGGTGGGAACAGGGCTACAGAGGTCAGCAGGGCCATCTGTGTGGGCAGCAGAGGGCTGGGGACTGACCTCTACACCATGACCCTATCAGCAAAGGCTCTGGGAGATTTTTCAGCCGGAAGTAGCCTGCCCACCTTTGCAGTTTCAAAATCACTCTTGGGGCCGACGCTGTGGCGCAGTGGGTAAAGTCGCTGCCTACAGTGCCAGCATCCCATATGGGCACCAGTTAGAGTCCTGGCTGCTCCAATTTTTTTAAAGATTTTATTTATTTATTTGAGAGGTAGAGTTACAGTGAGAGGGAGAGACAGAAAAAGAGGTCTTCCTTCTGTTGGTTCACTCCCCAGATGGCCGCAACGGCCAGAGCTGCACCGATCCAAAGCCAGGAGCCAGGAGCTTCTTCCGGGTCTCCCACGTAGGTGCAGGGGCCCAAGCACTTGGGCCATCTTCTACTGCTTTCCCAGGCCACAGCAGAGAGCTGGATGGGAAGAGGAGCAGCCAGGACTAGAACTGGCGCCCACATGGGATGCCAGCGCTGCAGGCAGAGGATCAACCTGCTGCGCCATGGTGCCGGCCCCTATTCCACTTCCTTTCCAGCTCTCTGCTAAGGCCTGGGAAAGCAGTAGGAGATGGCCCAAGTCCTTTGTCCCCTGCACCTGTGTAGGAGACCCAGAAGAAGCTCCGGGATTCCAGCTTTGGATTGGTGCAGCTCCAGCCATTGTGGCCAATTACAGAGTGAACCAGAGGATGGAAGACCTTTCTCTCTCTGCTCCTGCTCTCCTTCTCTCTCTGTGTAATTCTGACTTTCAAATAAATAAATAAATAAATAAATCTTTTAAAAAAATCGCTCTTGGGTGAGTGTTCAGCTTACTGGTTAAAATGCCACTTGAGATGCCCACCCACACTCCATATCCCAGAGCGTGGGTTCAAATCCCGGTTCCACTTCCGGCTCCAGTTTCCTGCTGATGCACACCCTGGGAGGCAGCAGGTGATGGCTCAGGAACTTGGGTCCCTGCCACTCAGACGGGAGACCTGGATGGTGCTCCGGGCTCCTGCCTTGGCCTGGCCCAACCTAGTCATTGCAGGTTTATGGGGAGTGGACCAGCAGACGGAAGATCTTTCTGTCTTTGTCTCTGTCTCTCTCTTGGCCTTTCAAATAAGATGGAATTACACACACACACACACACACACACACACGTATATATATATATATATATTAAAGAGCATGCTTGTTGCCCGGTGGAAAATGGGTTAGAGGAGAGTTGAGAGAGGTATGTTTTACCGAGGTACAGGGCACAGGCGACAATGGCTTAACCTTGAGTGGTTATCAGTGGAGATGGTGAGAACCGGGTGGAGGCAGAAGCCAGATGACTTTGTGGGCGTTGTGGGGCGGGCAGGGGTGCGAGAAGCTCTCAGGGGTGATTCCTGGTTCCCTGGCCTCAACCACTCCATGAAGATGGGCGACACCGGAAGTGGAAGTAGGTGTTTACCTTGAAGTAGCTGTAGGATCAGTGCAGCAGGTAACATACGGTTGGATACGTGACTCAAGTTTGAAAGAACAGCGTGGACTCTGGACCCCAGGGTGGGCGTCAGAGACCTGCAGAGGACGCTGAGACCCACGTGTGGGGCGGCTCCCCCCAGAGCTCTGGCTCTCCGAGGCTGGCTGGCGCACCTGGTGGCTCTCCGAGGCTGGCTAATGCACCTGGAGAGAGGCACCGCAGGTATGAGGTGGGTCTCCCCAGCCCCCCCCCCCACACACACACCGCAGTCCTGTCTCATGTCCTGTCTCTTTAAAAAGTCAGCGCTTTGAACTTAGCAGGTGTGGAAGCGATATTTGAGAATTACACCCCCAAGTGGAGAAAGCAGTGGCCTGAGAATCAGAAGATGATCTGAAAGTTTGTGATTCTGCAACTTTAACTTAGCTTTCAATTTAACTCAGTCTGACGGGTTCTCGCTCATTCGATCAGTACTAAATGCAGCTGAGTCTGGAAGACAAGACCACGTCCCACCAGGAGCAGAAAACAGGCAGGGGAAGGGGGCAGAGCCAGGTAGCTCTCATCTAATTATCTTTTTAGAACGATTTATTTATTTGAAAAGCAGAGTGACAGGGAGAGAGAGAGGTGGAGTCAGAGAAAGAGAGATCTTCCATGTATTGGCTCACTCTCCAAAAGCCAGAAGCCAGAAACTCCATCTGGGTCGGGTAGCAGGAACCAAGTACTTGGGCCATCACTCACTACTTCCCAGGTGCACCTGCAGGGAACTGGGTGAGAAGTGGAGCAGCCAGGATTCAAACCGGTGCTCCCATAATGGGATGCCAGCGTGGTAAGCAGTGGCTTACCCCGCTAGGCCACAGTGCCAACCTCTTAATCATTTCATTCTCACGCCTATGAGTAACAGCCGGGGCAAGGGCAGATTTTTCACTGAGAGTTGACACTGAGGCCCGGAAAGCAGCAGCCACACCGCGGTGGGACCAGAACTCAGCCTCCGCGCTCCGTCTCCCAAACCTGCGCCTCTCCGCCTCCTGCACACATCGCCCTCCAACCCCTGCTCAGCACCTTCTACTCCTCAGTGGAAGGGAACCAACAGAGAAGTGGCCGATGACCCGGTGTCGGCCGATGACCCAGTGTCGAGACCAGAGCCGCGCATGGAGGATGCTCCAGTTCAGGAAAGGGCCGCTCAACACGACGCAGGCGCTGGGGCAGGCCGGGTGAGCTCGCTGCGCCCTGCAGTCAGGATAGGAGCTTAGGAGTCAGGGATGCGTGTCCGTGAGGCCAGGCAGCAGATCCCCCAAAGCCTCAGCTCCGACACGGAGACAAAGGGAAGCCTGGGAACAGCTCCTTTTCTGTGCCTCTAACCCATCCTTTGAGACTGTGCTCCGGCGAGGAGCGTGATTGGAGCAGGAGTGGCAGAAGCGCTTATATTTTTTATTTTAAAGATGTGTCTATCTCATTAAAAGTCAATTACAGGGCCGGCGCCGTGGCTCACTAGGCTAATCCTCCGTCTGCAGCGCCAGCACCCCGGGTTCTAGTCCCGGTTGGGGTGCTGAATTCTGTCCCGGTTGCTCCTCTTCCAGGCCAGCTCTCTGCTGTGGCCCAGGAAGGCAGTGGAGGATGGCCCAAGTCCTTGGGTCCCCGCACCCGCATGGGAGACCGGGAGGAATTACCCAGCTCCTGGCTTCAGATCAGTGCAGCACCAGCCGTAGCGGCCATTAGGGGAGTGAACCAACAAAAGGAAGACCTTTCTCCTGTCTCTCACTGTCTATAACTCTACCTGTAAAAAAAATTTTTTTTTAATTTGTTAAAAGTCAATGACAGAGAGAGAGAGGAAGAGACAGAGAAAGAGAGAGATTTTCCATCTGCTGGTTCCCTCCCTCAATAGCTGGGGCTGGGCCAGGCTGAAGCCAGAAGCCTGGAACTCCATCCGGGTCTCCCAAGTAGGTGACAGGAGCCCAAGCACTTGGGCCATCATCTGCTGCTTCCCAGATGCAACAGCAGGGAGCTAGATCAGAAGCGGAGCTGCTGGGACTCCAAGCAGGCACTCCTGTATGGGATGCAGGTGTCCAGGTGGCGGCTTAACGCACTGTCCCACTGCACCTGCCCACCCCAGCAGCCACATTCTTACTCGTGACAATAAGGGTCTGGAAAGCATGTGAGTAGGGTTCTAAATTTGATACTCACTGAAAAAAAATGACAGCAATCATGAGTAACATAAAACAGCCAATGGCTCTAATCCAGTAAAGGTAGTTATCTGAGACATCCCATTTAGTAGTCATTTAATTCCACTGTTTCTCCATCCTTCCCTCTCACTACTGTGAGATCCTTGGAAGAGGTCACATGTCATAGTCATTTTCTCACATCTCACGGGCTTGGCCCAGTGCTTTCTCCACATTAGCCATTGCATAAATGTGTTTTAAACCACAAGAAAACAGATATGAACCGATCGCACTGGGTCTACAATGGAACAAGGAGCGCTGGGAATAAGAAGGAAGCAGTGGGGGTGCCCTGAGCTGGGGCCAAAAGTGTTCCCCTTCAACATCAACGATTTCTGAACTCCCAGATGGATTCGTACATTGAGATGTGGTCCGGACCTGCCAGAGACCCACACTCAGAGCAGCCTCCCGGCTCCAGTCCCTTGGAAAGAGCCTTAAACATCTGTGCACTGCATAGCAAGGGCAATCCCAGCCTCTGCTTGCACAGAGCCAATCCTGTCCTCACCTCTTCCAGGGACTAATTGGATCCATTTGCAAGAAATCTGGCCAGAGGGAGTGGGGTGACCCAAGGCCAGGAAACAGAAAAGCTTGACCTCTTTCTTGATCAAAAGCCAGCTACAATTATGTAAGGCTCGGGCTTTCGTAAGAGCTCGCATTTATACCATGCTTAAAAGCTTGCCGAGGGCTGTCATTTTCCTGGTCTCATTCGATTTCCCCATGATAATCTTGTGTGAGTAAGAAGCACTTAGCCCAGTGCCTGCGAAGAGCGTGTTAACAGTCTCTGCAGGAAGAGGCCGGCCAGGGCCTGTCATCCCATTTCACAGATGAGAAAACCAGGCTCAGAGCAGTGAACGTGAGCTAAGCTTCCTCCAGGCTCCCGGTAAGGGGGCAGGGGAGGGCTCAGTATGCCCGTCTGTAAAAGGCGCTCATGGGATGGGGTGATTAGCTCTGAGGCCTGGTGTATTCCAAGGCCTTGGACAAGTTCCACAAGGCCACCTGCTGGCCCTCGGATGGCAGGGCTCACCGGCTACTCCAGGTGGCCCTGACCCAGGCTCCAGCACCAATGAGACTGCTGTACCTGCACAAGAGATGCCTCCGTTCCTGCCCGAGAGGGAGCCCAAACCTTGGACTTCTGGCCAAGACCAAGTTCTTGGGCTGCCCTTCAGGGTAGCAGGGGTGGTGAAATACTTAGGTAGAGGAGGCAAGACTCCTGGGAAGCCAGGAGGGCAGAACCTCTCACTTAAGGCTAACAATACCAGAAGGCCTATTTCAAGGGTGGTGTTGACACCAGGTTTATCTGGTCAAATACAAGGGGAAATGCAACTCCACACGTCTGGACTGCTCGCTGCATGCCACACGCCGTCCTAGCATAGATGACTTACATCTGTGAACAGCCTTGAACCTCGGGTTAACCACGGAGGAAACAGAAGCTCGAGGTCACCCCGGGAGTGAGTGGTGAAGCCAAGACATTGAGCCCCGGTCGTCTGGTGTGGGGAGCCATTGCACGGCGCCCTAAAGATGGCGCCGGCTCCTTTCCCCCCGGAAGGACTGGCGAGAAACAAACATCTCCTAATAAGGAGATGTTTGAGCTCCCTTCCGGCTTCCGCATTGCTGTACCTATCAATCCTTGCCACTTGGCTGCTTTTGATTGGTGTGCTGATGGCTATAAGAGGGATGGGAGAGGAAAGGAGGCGGAAGAAGAAGCTTGTTCAAGGTTCCTGAATAAACTGCTTGAAGAAGAGTTCGGGTCGTGTCTTCCTTGCTGGTCGAGGGACGCGACAACTGGTGGCCCGTACGGGGAACCATCTCAAACGCGAACTCAGAACTTCCTGCAGTCAGGGCAGCGCTGGTAAGTCCCCCAGGAAAATAAGGTGGGGATCCGCGATAAGAGCGGGCAGTCCTGCGACAATAGCGGGAGGATAGCTCTGCGATTAAAGCAGAGGAAGTTCTGTGACAAAAGCAGAAGGAGCTCTGACCCGTGGCCAGGGAAAGAGTAAAATTTTAGACGATGGGTAATTCACAGTCCCATCCAATTTTTCTGGCGCTGAATGCGCTGCTTTGAGAAAACGGTTTGAAACTTAAGCCTAGTACATTGCATAGGTTTTTACGTAACTGCGATACCATTGCACCCTGGTATGGGGTTTCGGGAAGCCTTACTATCCCTTCATGGGACAAACTAGGCAGGGATTTGGATTTTGCATTCGAAAAGGGTAATCTCGAAAGGGGAGTGAGACCAATATGGAAGTTAGTGCGAGCATGCCTCGAGGATGAGCAGTGTAGTGAAACTATTCTGAGCGGTCAAGCTGCCTTGGAGGAGCTTCAGGAAGAGCGCTCCGAGAGAGCTGCCAGTGAAAAAGGGAAAACTTTGAAGGAGAGTCAGAAAAGAACTAGGAAAAAACTGTACCCCGATCTTTCCGAGTTGCACAGCCCCTCCTTAGTAAGTAGTACTAGTGCAGAAAGTAGCTCAGAAAGCAGCAGTGAGTCTGAAGAGTGTGGTGATAACAAAGAGTCTGGTATAAAGCAAGTACGGGAATTGAATCAGCAAATGAGGATTTCCAAAAATTACAGCCACTGAGCCATTACCAGGTGCTCCAAATATATTTACGGATGGGTCAAAAACAGGCTGTGGGGTTTATATGGTAGAGGCTAATGACCCGGTATTTCATCAGTTTCAGCCAGGCTCACCTCAAGTTGTGGAATTAAAAATAGTTATTGAAGTCCTTAAGCAGTGCTCTTTTGCCTTTAACTTGTTGTCAGATTCCTTATATGTGGTGAACGCATTAAAGATATTGGAAACCGCAGGACCGATTAAACCTTCTAGCCCAATTGTATCCCTAATGTCAGGTGATTGCTCATTGTCTGGATGCATGGGCCGCCTGGGGGAAACCCCAGGTGCTAAAAACTGATAATGGCCTGGCCTATACATCTCAAACCTTTACCACCTTTTGCCAAAAAATGGAGGTTCAACTTGTCCATGGATTGCCATACAATCCTCAGGGCCAGGGCATAATTGAGCGAGCACACCGCACACTGAAAGAATATCTTTTAAAACAAAAAGGGGGACGTGACAGGCCAGGAGAAAGAGAGAGGAAAAATTCCACAGGTATCTTGACCTAGAGAAAAGTCTTAATTCGATAACCCTTTCCAACTTGATGGGTTTTTCTCTTTACAGTTAATAAAAACTTAAGCAATGGGCTCATACGCTGATAATTCTTTTCTGTGCTGCTGTAGCTAACTTATCTAATGAGAGTTTTCATGTGTCTTGAAGGTTTTGCATTTTTCTATTGCCAGTATGAGTCTTGATTGGAAAAACTGCACCATGAAGCTGTTTACGTTATATCTTTAATGTTTGAGTGAGTACCTAACTTTGATCAGATCTAGTCCACAGCCTTGGTTAAACGTACTAATTTTTGACTAAAATGGTTTGACTCTCTGATAGTTTAAATTCTAAACCGAGTCTTTCAACTTTGGGGCTTCCAGTCGGATCCCTGGAACTCTCAAAGGATGGGACTCTAAATTTGTTAAAGTAACAGCTGTTTGAGTCAATTCAAATTATACAAAGTGTATTAAAATGTAGTAAATGATGTCAAATCTATGTTGTATTCATGTTTTTGCTTTTCAGCTAAAGTAGTCTTATAAAAATGAGAGTAAATTCTGTGTATACAAGCCTTTATGTTGTTAACTCAAGTAAGCCAATACAGATTGGTTCAGAAAATTGGGTTAATGCAAACGCCCTTTGGTTCACTTGCTCAGTTTTACATTTCCATGTCTTTGATATGCTTTAAACTTGTTTCTCTTAAGGATGAAGATCTTTTCAAAGTTGTAAATATGCACTAGTGACTGTTGCTGCCCAAGTGGTGTTATCCTTATGTTACTTAAAAGCATGGAAATGTAATTTTGACTTTTAATTCAGATAATGGTGTGGTATTCATTAATAGCTCAGTGTTTTAAGTTATCCAGGCATCGGTGCTAAGTAAAATATGGAAAATGTATTATGTATACTTTTAACATCTTAAATTTGATAAGAGACTTTTAAGTTTGCCAGCATGTATTCTCATAGGTTGTCCATACATGATAATTCAAGACTGTAAAAGTAACTACAGGTATAAAGTTTCAGAAGGTGTGAGCAAGTCATGAAAAGTTGTAAAAAGTTTACGATTTTAAAACATTGTTTACAGAGTTTTCTATAAGTTAAATGTTAATGCCAAAATTACACCAACCTAAAGTTGAAGTCTGATCTTCTGTTATAACAATGGGATTTTTTAAAATGTGTACTAATGTTATTAATTATCTGGAAATGGTCTCAATTGTAAATCTTAAAATCTGTTGTTGCAAAAACTGTAACGTCTCTTTTTAACAGTGTCTGCTTAATCAGTTACTCTGCCATTTCTAAAGTTAGGTCGTGTAAGCTCTTTTTAACTCTGTTAAATAGTTCTGAGTTATGTGATAATTTCATGTGCTAACTCTTATGTTCAAGGTTTTTGTATTTCTGGTTTACCTAAAAATTCATGTTCTGCCAAGTAAATGTGTACTCTACTGTCTGTTAAGTTATGATTGATAAAAAGTATTAAGTCTTAAAAAGTTATGTTAAATATTATTATGATCAGATGTGGTCTAAAAGTGTTAAAATCGCCCTGACTAAATGTTAAGGAATTCTATTTTGACCAGATACTCTAAGTTCTCTTGGCACCTTTAACAGACTTTCTGAAAATCAAAGTTCTAAATTCTCTGGACTTTTGGTATCTCCAGAGGGCCCCTGGAGATGTCAAAAGATATATCTCTCATCTTGCAGAGATAATAACCAATCGGGCTGTTTAGATTAAAAGTGGTGCCAAGATGTGAAATGATGCTAAACTTCAGCTATAAACGTGTTTCTTTCTAGCTGCTCCAGTCTCTGGCTCAGAAGCCAGATCCTTTAAAGAAAGACTGACAAAGTCTAAGAAGCATCCATGGTCATGATTTGCATCACCTCAATGTCCAAACCTTAAGCTTTGGCAGATGGATGTTACCCATTTTTCTGAATTTGGTAAACTAAAATACATACATGTTTCTTTAGATACATGTTCAGGTTTTGTTTTTGCCACCCCACAATGCGGCGAGGCTGCCAAACATCTCTCATTGCCTTCAGGCCTTTGCTGTTCTAGGAACCCCTATACAGATAAAAACTGATAATGGCCCAGCGTATACTTCCAACTCTTTTAAGCACTTCTGTACTAACTTCCACATCTCTCATCACCGGGATTCCTTATAATCCCCAGGGACAAGGTATTGTGGAACGAGCACATGCCACATTAAAAAATTATTTACAAAAAATAAAAAAGGGGGAATACGGGACCATGGCATATTCCCCACAAAAATGGTTATCACATGCTCTTTTCATTTTAAATTTTCTAATACTGGATAATCAAGGGAAATCTGCAGCTCATCGTCACTTGCATCCTGAAACCAAAAGACAACAAGTCTATGTGAAGTGGAAAGACCCTCTAACTGCTCAATGGTATGGACCTGACCCTGTTTTAATATGGGGACGTGGACATGTTTCTATATTCTCGATGGTTACCTGAGCGACTGGTGCGGCAAACAATGTCACAAAGCAGCCCCTCGATCTTCATTATGATAACATTGCTGATTGGGATCGTTACTGCAGCCGTTATAACCGCCATTTCCATTGCAGCTGTGGGCGCTACAACAGCTGCTATAGTGCTCACAGGGACAGTTCAAACTGCTAATACCCTGAATAATTTGACGGCCTCCGTGGCTGCTGCTTTGGATACTCAGACATCCTTAAATGTACATATAAAGGGAGGCTTGATGATTGTTAATCAGCGTGTGGATTTGGTACAGGAGCAGGTGGATACTCTCTGGCAGCTTGCTCAGCTAGGATGTGAGTGGAAATTTTCAGGGTTGTGTGTGACCTCTGTTCAGTACGATAACATGACTCAGGCAGCAAATTACTCTAAACAGTTGTCTCAGATGCTCTTGCAGAATTGGTCCGCAGAATTTGAGCAACTGCGCCTTGCCGTGGTCACCATCAACTCCACATGTGTGGATGTCTCCTTCGCATCTGGATTGTCATCCTGGATCCGCACAGCCGTCTCCAACCTGAAGGAGTGGGTGGGACTTGGAGCTTTGACGGGTTGTTGTTACTTGTTGTGTTATTTTGCCTGTGGTGTTTGTGCAGGATGAGGACAGCTCATTGGCGGGAACTGGCCATGATAGCTCAAGCCTTTTATGCCCTTGAGGCTGGACAATCGCCGCAAGCATGGCTGGCCTTCCTTGAATGCTAGGCATGGGTGCAGGGTGCGAGGCAAAGCACTGCAGAGAGAACGAGCCATTACGTTCTCTGGAAGGCAAGTCTGTCTGCATGTGGGTTGGCATCCCAGATCCCACCCCCGCGAAAAGGATGCTGTTCCAGGTGGATGCCTGGCAGTGGGGGACAGACCCCTACCTTCTCCTGTAATCCTTAGATGCCTGGTTCTAAAACAAAAAGGGGGAACTGTGGGGAGCCATTGCACGGCGCCCTAAAGATGGCGCCGGCTCCTTTCCCCCCGGAAGGACTGGCGAGAAACAAACATCTCCTAATAAGGAGATGTTTGAGCTCCCTTCCGGCTTCCGCATTGCTGTACCTATCAATCCTTGCCACTTGGCTGCTTTTGATTGGTGTGCTGATGGCTATAAGAGGGATGGGAGAGGAAAGGAGGCGGAAGAAGAAGCTTGTTCAAGGTTCCTGAATAAACTGCTTGAAGAAGAGTTCGGGTCGTGTCTTCCTTGCTGGTCGAGGGACGCGACAGTCTGGCTCTTAGCTGCCTTTCCAAGGGCTGCCGTGGGGATGAGAGCTCCCCTTCGTCTTTCTGGCTGGCACTTTGGGATGGTCGTCATAGGGGCTACCTAGTTTTGGAAGTCAAAGACTAAGAAAGGCCAGCCAGGGGCAGCCTTGGGGATGGGGTGACAGAGGCTGCCCCGAGACTGAAGCAACCCCAGTGAGGGAGGGGCCCCATCAACTACCTGGGAAAACATGTTGGATCATGGGAAAAACTCACTCTAACCAAGAAGGGACTGCAGTTACAAGTATGCTTCTTTGGGTTGTACTATGCTCATCGGACTACCCCTGGCTGTCCTGCCCACTGCCACCTTGGTATCATGTCCAGTGAGTCTAATTCTGCTCGCTCTGTGTGTCCATTTTGGTGAATTCTTTCAACACCTGCGATGCTGGCCTCAGTTGGTCACTTCCCACAACAGAACGACTCCAGCCTTAAGACAGTAGGTACAGCACTCCCTCCCCCACTCGTCCGGTCCTTCACCCACTCGTGAACATCTACTGAGTGTTTACTGTATGCCAGGAACTGTGTCACGTGCTTAGCATTCAATAGTGTACCAGACAGACAGACACCTGCCCTCAATAACCTCATTCTGTTTGGGAGACAGATGTTAAATGAATAATTACAACTTACAAGGCGCTGTGAAAATGAACATGGCTACACTGGAGGGGATGCATGGAACAATGCAAGACTTTTTTAAAAGAAATGGCATCTCAGTTCAGTTCTGAGTCATCCAGGTGAGAATCGGGCTGGTGCATGTTCCAGGCAGGGGCCCGGCCACAGAGAAGTCCAAGCATCAGAAAGGAGCTTAGTGAGGACAACGTGGCTGGAGGTCAGAGGCCAGGGGAGAGAGGCAGAAAGGAGAGTAGAGACTCGGGCAGAAGCCCAGGCCTGCAGAGCCTGAGAGTCACAGCCAAGTTCAATGCACCATCAGCAGCTAGCTCTGCACATGCGTCAAGCTCCACCTGCCTCCTTTCAAAGACATCGGGTGAGGCAACCACCCTGTACAGAAAGAGCCGGAAACCTGAGAAAAGAATGCCTGCATCCACTTTGGCAAAGAAGTAACTCTCACCAGACTAAGTTTTCTTCTCCATAAAAGCAAATAATCCATGTGCAATCAATCCTTTGGGTATAAGTGGCCTTCCAAAAGGTCATGGAAATTATTATTATGAACAAACCAGGCACGAATTTCAAAAATCTTTTGAACTAACTTCAACTTATCTTCTAATTGATTTCCCATGAATCTTAAAACATAGACTTATTCATTTATTTGAAAGTCAAATAAAAAGAAGAGAAAGAGAGAGAGAGAGAGAGATCTTCCATCCTCTAGTTCACTCTTCAAATAGCCACAATAACCAAGGGTGACCCAAGCTGAAGCCAGGAGCCAGGAACTCCATTCTGGTCTCCCACATGAGGGACAAGAACCCACATACTTGGGCCATCCTCTGCTGCCTTCCCAGGCACATTAGCAGGAAGCTGGATTGGAAGCGAAGAAGCCAGGGCTCAAACTGTGGCTTCAGATGCAGGGTAAGGTCATTGCAGGTGGTAGGTTAACCCACTGCACCACAGCGCCCAGCCTTCCATGAGCTTTGTGTAGTTCTCTGATGTTTTAAGGATTGGATGAGTGTTAGATGGGATAATAGATATTTTGTAAATATAGAGGCTCAGGGCAGGCACTGTGGCATAGCAGGTAAAGCCACTACCTGCGGTACCAGCAACCCATATGGGTACTGATTCAAGTCCTGGCTGCTCTACTTCTTATCTGGCTCTCTGCTGTGGCCTGGGAAGGCAGTAGAAGATGGCTCACGTCCTTGGGCCCCTACACCCATGTGGGAGACCCGGAAGAAGCTCCTGGCTCCTGGCTTCGGATCGACACAGCTCCAGCTGTTGCAGCCAATTAGGGAGTGAACAAGCAGATGGAAGACCTCTCTCTCTCTCTGCCTCTCTTTCTCTCTGTGTGTAACTCTGCTTTTCAAATAAATAATTTTTTTTTTTACAGATAGAGTTAAACAGTGAGAGAGAGAGAGACAGAAAGAAAGGTCTTCCTTCCATTGGTTCACCCTCCAAATGGCCGGCCTACAGCCAGAGCTATGCCAATCCAAAGCCAGGAACCAGGTGCTTTCTCCTGGTCTCCCATGCGGGTGTAGGGCCCAAGCACTTGGGCCATCCTCCACTGCCTTCCCGGGCCACAGCAGAGAGCTGGACTGGAAGAAGAGCAACCAGGACTAGAACCTGGTGCCCATATGGGATGCTGGCACCACAGGCGGAGGATTAACCAAGTGAGCCATGGCACTGGCCCCTAAATAAATCTTTAAAAAATAGAGAGAGAGACTCTGATGTTAAGGTTCCGGGATGTACAAGCCCCATGATGCTGTCGCATCCTGTGCTTGGCCCCTCCTGTCCCACACACAGCTTCACCACTCTTTTCACTCTGCAGTTGGATCTCCCTCATCCCATGTAGTTTGGGCTAAGTAGGATTCATTTCTCCAAGAATCACACAACCATTTTTTTAAGATTTATTTATTTATTTAAAAGTCAGAGTTACACAGAGAGAGGTGAGGCAGAGAGAGAGAGAGAAAGGTCTTCCATCCGATGGTTCACTCCCCAATTGGCCACAACGGCCAGAGCTGCACCGATCTGAAGCCAGGAGCCAGGAGCTTCTTCCGGGTCTCCCAGGTGGGTGCAGGGGCCCAAGGACCTGGGCCATCTTCTACTGCTTTCCCAGGCCATAGGAGAGAGCTGGATTCGAAGTTGAGTAGCTGAGTCTCGAACCAGAGCCCATATGGGATACCGGCACTTCAGGTCCCTTCACAACCATTTGAACTCTGAATCCTGGTGTTATGGATTGATGCAGAGAGAGTGGGGACTTATCTCATTGCAGTGACTTGGGGGTGGGGCAATGGGGAGGTCTTTGGGTCACCCTTGGAGTGTGGTTTTGTGAAAGAGTTGATTTTTAAATTTATCTGAAAAGCAGAGTGACAGAGAGGACAGACAGAAAGATCTTCCATCTGCTGATGCCCTTACCAACTGACTACAACAGCTGAGGCTGGGCCTGGCGGAAGCCAGGAGACTGAAATTCCGTCCGGGTCTCCCGCATGGGTGGCAAGAGCCCAGGCACCTGGGCCATCATCTGCTGCTTTCCCAGGTGCATTTGCAGGGAGCTGGTCGGAAGTGGAGCAGCTGGGAGTGCAACCGGTGCCCCAGCATGGGATGACGGAGTCACAGGCAGCAGCTTGACCCACTGCACCGCAACGCCAGCCCCAGTTTGATCTTCTGAGTTCTAGCTTGGCCTGAGTTCTTTGTTCCTTCCTAGCCCACTGTGATCCTCGTGTCTCTGTACCCACCGAGATCTCCCTCCATCCTCTGCTGCACTTTGCAACTGCCTGATCCTGTAGCCTCCAGCTGTGAGCCAAAATAAACCTTTTCTTCCCCAAAGAAGCTCCTCTTGGTATTTTAGTTAAAATAATAAAAAGTAGACTAATAGACCATGTCAGAAATCCTCTTTCTGACTGAGCCAGCAGAAAATTAACATCCTATCTAACTTCCCAGGTGCTCTTTTTGAGAGAGAGAGAGAGAGAGAGAGAGAGTATGCAAGCACTCCCATCCAGTGGTTCATCCCACAAATGCCTGCAATGGCCGAGGCTGAAGCTGGGAGCCAGGAACTCAATCCAGGCCTCCCATGTGGACGTCAGGGGCCCACCTACTCGATCATCACCTGCTGGTTCCCAGGGAGCACAGTAGCAGGAAGTCGGGATCAGAACCTAGAGTCAGAACTCAAACGCAGACAGTCTGACGTGGGATGTGGGTGTCTTAACCACTAAGCTAGTGTCTACTCCCTGTGCTTTCCTTCTGCAGAGTTCTTCAGTGTTAATGGTTTCATCCTCTGACACACATTCACTCAACAGACATTTTTGTGCGTCTCCGTCTGTGTCAGGCACATTCCTAGGCATCGAGGTCATAGTCACCAACAAGACAAAGTCCCTGGGCCCTGGGGGAGAGACGGATGCCAGAACAATGCTGTAATGTTAACATCAGGGAGACTGATAAACACTAGGAGGAAGCAAAAAGCTCAGTGAGAAAACAAAGAGCATTGTGGAGGGGAAGGGGCCTTCCTGTTTCGAACAACCGTGTTACCACTGAACTCATTACAAGGAAGGAAAAGCAGTCACTACCCGCATTGAAAAGCCGGGAGCTGTTCTTTCAGCACCTCTAGCCTTGGCTCAACTTCTCGCCTCTTCGGAGACTAGGATTTGCTCACACACCTCTTCTGCCCAGGACACCCCGACCACTCCTCGTTCCCCCTCTCTGCCTTCCATAATCCGGGTTCTGAAAGCCTCTACTCGTTCACTGCACCCCGGGAAGAAGTCGTCCTGACACTTCTGTCGGGTTGGTCTCTCCCTCCCGTTTCCACCTCTCGGCCTTCTGTCCCAGCACACGAGGCTCTTGGAGAGGATCCAGCTCCATCATGCAGACGCTCAGGCTGTGGCTTTCACCTGCCAGCTGGGCCCTGCCCCTGCACACGCCAGCAGTCCCTCCACAGGCTGTGGGATACCCAAGGTGAAGGCGCCAGAGGCATGGGTGGCACAGAAGCGAGTGGCCAGGAAATGGTAGCTGTTTCTTCTTTTCCCATCTCCCCTCTTCTCAGCCAGCCTCTTTCTCCCCTTTAGGTGCTGGGAAGCTGTGAGAAAATGATAGGAACGGTTGGAATTTCTCATGCCTGGTCCCCTTCCTCAGAGAGCTTTCCATCCAGAAAGGGAGCGGACACCAAGCTAACCTCATACCTGAGCCGTGAGCTACCACGCTGACTGGCACTGTCGGTGAGGAGTCCACGGAAGCCAAAACCGGCTCGGAAGTAGAGGCCGCTGTGGAGCCACAGGTCACACTCACCACTCCCAACAGCAGCACAGTTCAAGTCCCAGCTGTTCCACTTCCAATCTGGCTCCTTGCTAATACTCTTGGGGAAGCAGTAGATGATGGTCCAAGTACTTGGGCCCCTGCCACTCACTGGGAGACCCAGATGGAGTTCTGGGTTCCTGGTTTTAGCCTGGATCAGCCTTGCCCATTGTAGCCATTTGGAGAGTAAACCAACAGATGGGAGAGTCAGTCTCTCTCTCTCTCTCTCTCTTTCTCCCTCTCTCTCTCTCTCTCTTCTCCCCAACCACTATTTTTTTTTTGACAGGCAGAGTGGACAGTGAGAGAGAGACAGAGAGAAAGGTCTTCCTTTGCCGTTGGTTCACCCTCCAATGGCCGCCACGGCTGGCGCACTGCGCTGATCCGATGGCAGCAGCCAGGTACTTATCCTGGTCTCCCATGGGGTGCAGGGCCCAAGGACTTGGGCCATCCTCCACTGCACTCACGGGCCACAGCAGAGAGCTGGCCTGGAAGAGGGGCGACCGGGACAGAATCCGGCACCCAGACCGGGACTAGAACCCTGTGTGCCGGCGCCGCAAGGCGGAGGATTAGCCTAGTAAGCCACGGCACTGGCCCTCCCCAACCACTATTATTCTGCCTTCCAAATAAATTTTTAAAAATCTTTTAAAAAGAGCTGGCGCTGTGGCATAGTAGACTAAGCCTCTGCCTGTGGCACCAACATCCCATATGGGCACCAGTTTGTGTCCTGGCAGCTCCTCTTCTGATCTAGTCCCTTGCTGTGGCCTGGGAAAGCAGTGGAAGATGGCCCAAGTGTGTGGACCCCTGCACCCACATGGGAGACCCAGAAGAAACTCCTGGCTCTTGGTTTTGGGTCGGCCCAGCTCTGGCTGTTGCAGCCATTTGGGGAGTGAACCAGCAGATGGAAGACCTTTCTGTTTCTCCCTCTCTGTCTGTAACTCTACCTCTCAAATAAATAAATAAAATACAAAAAAAAAAAAAAAAACCCACAGCACGGAGAAACTAAACTGCATGGGGATGACAATGACCCCCAAAATGCCCACATACTCATCCCAGGGCCTGTGCCTGTTTGCTTACAAGGCAAAAGAGACTTTGCAGACGTGATTAAGTGAGAGGTCCCCGCTTAGTGGGGAGATTATCCTGATGATCTGTCTGGGATCACCGTAATCGCAGGGGTTCTGATACATGACACGGGAGGCCAGAGACCCCTGTCGGCATGGTAGAGCCTGGGGAAGGGGTGACTGGCCACTGTGGCTCTCAACACGGAAGGAGAGGCCTGAGAGTGGTGAGGATGGCCGCTGGATGCTGGGAATGCCCACAGGTGCAGCCTCCATGGCAGAGGCTCCAGGAGCGAGGCAGCCCCTGGGCATCGGCGTCTCTCGCCTGAGTGAGCCCTGCCCCGGACGGCAGGACTTTAGGTGCCTTAAGCCACCACGGCTGTGGAAATTTGTTACAGCAACGATGGGAACGGAGTACAGGCGGTCAGCTCCACGTGTCCTTGGAAGAAAGGAAGGACAGCAGAGAGGCAGGGAGGAGGGGAGGGAAGAGGGGAACCCAGGGGGCTGAGCCAGTAGAAAGAGCTGATCCCCAGCGTTGGTCCCAAGCAGCTGGCCTCCACTGCTGCCCGGGGAGGACAGCCCTGTGGAAGTCAGTACTTACCAAGGGGCGCCCTGGCCTCTGTGCTTATTTACCCATGTCTTAGCCTTTGTTTGAAAACACTCAAAGCCCAGCACACGGCTGGCCCCAGAGCTCTGGCAAGCGTTGTGTGGAGGACCCCCAGGCACAAGGGAAACGCGCCCCATGAGGACTCATGCTCCAACAGGAGTGTGGCTGCAGCACCGCGGCTGACCTGGACAGAACCGCTTGTCCGTATCCTGCCTGCTCTGACAACGACTGTAGCAGGATGGGCGGGCGGACGTTTGGCTTGGCTGTTAAGACAGCACTGGCACTGCCTGAGTCCCATAGCACCGCGCCTGGGTTGAAGTCCTGGCTCTGCTTCCACTTCCAGCTTCCTGTTGATGTGCACCCTGGGAGGCAGCAGGTGACGGCTCAAGGCTTTGGATCCCTGCCAGCCACATGGGAGACCCAAATGGAGTTCCCAACTCCTGGCTTTGGCCTGGCCCAGCACCAGCTCCTACAGCCATCTGGGGAGTGAACCAGCAAACGGCAGATTCTCTCTCTCTCTCTCTCTCTCTCTCTCTCTCTCTCACACACACACACACACACACACACACACTCCTCAAATTAAAAAGCAGAACGCAGGATGGAGCCAGGCAGAGCCTCTGAGTGCCTCCTGGCGGGCAGGCTTGGAAGAGAGCACAGGGGTCTGGAACGGAGATGCCACTGGGTGACAGCGGCCTGGAGCACAGCCCACCTAACGAGGCTGCTTCAATCTGGTTTATAAAATGTCTGTAACGAAAGCCACCGTGTCCCCTGGATTGCCCCCGCCTGCACTGGCTGAAGTCACTCTCTGGTTGACGGCACCGTGACTTACCATTCACTCGCACTCCCTCCTCCCGGCGTCCTGCACCCCACACGGGGCACCCAGCCATTCCTGCCTCGTGCAGGTGTCAGTTTCCGGATCTCCTGGAGGAGAGCCCCTCCCTCTGGCTAGGCTTGGCTCAGCCCAGCAGCTCTACCCTGCACTGAGTTTGTCTTTCCAGTATTTGTCCGTGTGGGAGTGCGCGTGTGTGTGATGCTTCTCCTCTCACTGTTCCGGCTCCCCAGGGCCCTAGCTGCTGCATTCCCGGTGCCTTCCACGAGTCTTCTTCCTGCCCAATCAGCGTTCCCCTCTCTCAACCACTGCGTTAGGAACTGCATGGTGCCCCCACCCCACCCCCAAGTCAAATACCCACGTGCGAGTCCTGGCCCTGGAAGTCCTGAATGCAACCATATTCGGGGACAGGGCCCTTGCAGAGGAAATCAGACTAAGACGAGGTCAGTAGGGCGGGCCCTGATCCAAAAGAGCAGGTGTCCTTACCGGAAGAGGAAATTGGAACCCAGGACTGGAACGGAGAGGGAAGATGATGTTCAGCCACGGGAGAAGAGGACAGCCAGGGACAGAGTCTGGCACAGTTCCTCTCCCAACGCCCCAGGGGGAAGCAAAGCCGCCTGCAACCTGAACTTGGACTTGTGACCTCTGCACCTACGAGAGGCCCAGCCTTGTTGTTGAGCCCCCCACCCCCTGCTCAGTCCATGGTGCGTTGTTACAGCAGCCCGGGCACCCCACAAGGAGCAGCAGGATTTGCTAGATGGTGCTAGGTGGAGGGTCACTCCCTGGGCTTTACCGGTTAGGGTGCTGGCAGATACAATCCTGCACTGCCCACCACGAAGGGACATGGCCGGTACCCCTGTAACAGCAGACAGGTTAACAACAGAAAAGTGGACACAGCCACTGGATCGGAGCTTTCCAGGGCATGGCAGCCCTCAGACGGACGGCGCAGAGGCCCGGGGTGCCGAGTGCGGGTGGACGCTCAGGCTGCAGGGAGCAGGGCCGGCCGTGTAGACCCGGGCCGGGGTGGCGGGGCTGGGCATCAGCCACAGACGCAGGAGGGAGCCCAGCAAGGCCGCCTGCCCTGCTGCTGCTCGGGCTCTCTGAGCTGTGCCCCCCCACCCTGGGCCAGGGGCAGGGCCCTCTCTGCAGTGGGGGTCCCATGGGCTCTGTCACATGGGGAAGGGGGCAGAGCTGCACCCCTTCCTGCCCAGGGCTGGGGCAGGGCCCTCTCTGCAGGGGGGGTCCTGCAGCTCCGTCACATGGGGTGGGGGGCAGAGCTGTGAAACCCCAGCGCTCCCGCCCGCAGGTCAGCTCTTCATCGGCAGAGGAGCACTGCCGTGCTCAAGGCGCTGAGGGCTGCCAGGTAAACCTGCGAGTGGAGGGGCTGACTCCGGAACAAAGGCAGAGCCCAGGCACGGCGCCCACGGACACTTCCTGGCTGGCCGCAAGGGGCCCGCGCTGCAGCACGCGGGAGGACGCGCTCAGACCGTCTGCTGCCCTCCACACCGGCCCAGCTTGCAGGCTAGAACAAGAGCCTGAAAACCCTGCCCACGGGGAGCTGTCATGGGGATAGCGGAGCGCTGGCTTCCCCTCCCTGCTCCTGGCTAACACCAGCAGCGCTCTGGCTCCCTGCGCGGCACGCGCCCCACTGAAGTCCTTCCACGACCTCCCGGCAGCTGCCGAGGGTGAGTCACCACCACAGTGCAGCCACGGCCTGGGGAGTGAAAGGGGAGGGGCTTCCTAGCCAGGCGGCCAGCGGCTGCAGGAAGGCACAGAGGTGCACTGGAGTGTGGAACAGGGGGCGTCGCACTTGGTGTGGGGGCTGGAGAGCGCGCAGGCGACAGGAGCCCAGCAGCAGGGCCTGGAGCTTGCCCTGTAGTCAGGGTTTGAAAGGCCAGGCTCTCCGTGTCTGGCAAACTCCTACTCACCCTTCAAGACCTTACGTGCCAAAGACGGAAGGGCAGAGCTGGTGACAGGTGAGTGCAACACTGTCGGAGTGGGCGCTCCCAGCAGCTGGTGCTCTAGGGAGTCTGGGAGCAGCTTCTGGAAGGCCAGGTCTGGGCTCTGTTCACGCAGAAACTCCCGTCCCCCTGTTGTCTGTCCTGAATGGCCCCTGCTTGCTGACACCTGTGCCAGCTCCCCAGGAATCCGCCTGCACTCTCCTGCTCGCTTCCCCGTGTTCTCTAATGATGGGCAGTCGCTCCTCAGGGTCTGAGAATCCCCGTGGATACCAAAACCCATGGCTGCTCGAGACCCTGACATAAAATGGCATATTTGCATGTAGCCCTGTGCACACGCTCGTGTGTATTTTGTTTTTCTAATCATCTTTTTCTAAAAGTTAGTTGAAAGGCAGACAGAGGCAGAGAATGAGAGGTCTTCCATCCACTGGTTCACTCCCCAAATGGCTGCAACAGCCAGAGCTGGGCCAGGCCAACCTCAGGAGCCTGGAACTCCATCCAGGTCTCACACATGAGTGGCAGGGGCCCACGCACTCAGGCCATCTTCTGTTGCTTTCCCAGGAGCATTATCTGGGAGCTGGAGCAGAAGTGGAGCAGCCAGGCCTCGAACCGGAGCCTGTATGGGATGCTGGAGCCACAAGTGTTGGCTTAACCCGCTGTGCCACAGCGCTGGCGTGCCGAGTCCCTTCTTCCTCTCCTTGCCCAGCCCCCATCTCCGCCTCCTTCTCCTCTGTGCTGGCAACGAGGCAAGCTCAAGGGCAGCGGCAGCAGCCACCGACTCCACCCCTGGAGCCCTACACGGTGCCCACCATGGCCAGACATGGCCCCTCCCGCCCCGAACGCTCAGGGAGACGGCGCCATTCTGATTTGTCCCCTACAAGGTGAAAGCGCAGAGTGTCTTCGTCACTCCTCCGCCCACACACAGCCAAGATCCAGCCCGCAGCTCCTGGGGTCTCAGCCCGGGCAGCACCTCGGAATTCCTTGGGGACTCTAAAAATGCCGATGCCCACGTCCCACTCCGAAGGGTCGGATCCGGTCAGTTTGGTGCAACCGCTGGGTGCTTGGGGTTTTTAATCTTTCCCAGATGATTCCTTTTTTTACAAAAAGATGTTTATTAGCCGGCGCCGTGGCTCAATAGGCTAATCCTCCCCCTTGCGGTGCCAGCACACCGGGTTCTAGTCCCGGTTGGGGCACCAGATTCTGTCCCGGTTGCCCCTCTTCCAGGCCAGCTCTCTGCTGTGGTCCGAGAGTGCAGTGGAGGATGGCCCAAGTGCTTGGGCCCTACACCCGCATGGGAGACCAGGAGAAGCACCTGGCTCCCGGCTTCAGATCAGCGCGATGCACAGGCTGCAGCACGCTGGCCGCGGCGGCCATTGGAGGGTGAACCAATGGCAAAAAGGAAGACCTTTCTCTCTGTCTCTGTCTCTCTCTCTCACTATCCACTCTGCCTGTAAAAAAAAAAAAAAAAAAAAAAAGATGTTTATTTCAGAGAGAAGGAGGATGGGATAGATAGATATAGATATAGATATAGATATAGATATAGATATAGATATAGATAGATATAGACTCCCCTCCAGGAAGCCTTCCGTGAACACCAGGGCAGGCTACAACAGTCCTTGGTCACACTCCAGCATGGTGTGTGCTCTCTCTCCCTGTTCACCAGTGCTCTTGCTTGATGAAGCTCTGTCTCTCTGCTAAACCATAAGCTACTTGGGGGGAAGGGTCTATTTTAATTAATTAACTAATTAATTTTCACCAATAAGATGAATAACAAGAGGCAGAAAAGAGAAAAATCTTCCAGCTTCTGATTCTCTCCACAAATGCTTGTAACAGCCGGGGCTGGGCCGAGCCAAAGCCAGGAGCCTGGAACTCAATCCAGGTCTCCCACATGGGTGACAAGGATCCAGGGACATGAGCCGGCACCGCTGCCTCCCGGGGTCGGGGCTAGCAGGAAGCTGGAGTGAGGAGCCGGAGCTGGGCTCTAACCCAGACACTCCCACGTGGGTGCAGGATGCGACCAAACACCTGCCCCGAGCGGGGGCTGTTTTTGCTCTCACCCAGTCTCCCCAGGCCCCCAGCTCTCAGCACAGGGCGGACCAGCCAGGCCAGTACACAAGAGGTCGTGGAATGGTCCCCAAACTAGCGGAAGAAGGGGACCCCAGCAGAGAGAGCCCTGGAGTCCTCACCTGTTAAGGACCCTGAAGATGCCGGAGAATCTTTAACCCAAAACAAGCGTCCTCAGGGTTGCATCCCAGCTGTGCACTCCTGACAGTGGTGGCCAAGCGGCCTGAGCCGAGTGGGGACAGATCTGGCCACTCCGTTGGGTCATGGAAACTCTCTAAGCCCCAGGCAGGTGCAGGGTTGTGGCACCGGAGATGCCATTTAGCCATGTGGATAACCAAATCGAGGGCGGCTGTTACAGCTCATGACGAGCCCAGAGAAGGGATGTCCATGGCTGTCACAGCAGTTCAGGAAGGTCCCTGGGGGCTCCGGCTCTGGCTCCGGCTCCTTCCAAGTGTCGGTTCCCTCCCGCCCGGCGTGAGTCTTCCATCATCGTGGCGATGCTTGCTCTGCCTCCAACGTGTGCAGTCCAAGGCCGGAGGTGGGACGATGAGGTGGGAGTAGGAGATAGTGCAGGGCCAATGGGAAGAGCTTCCTGGTTCTGGTCCTTTGTCAGGAAAGCGAGGACTCCGCGGAGCCACACCCTGCAGGACTCTGCTGACGTCTCATTGGTCTGATCTGGATCCCGCGGCATCTGAGTTTCGAGGAAGCCTGCGGGTGTGGACTCTAAACTGAAGCCTGTTGCCGATCGATCGGGGCTCTGTCCGAAAGGAAGGCAGGGAGGGTGGATAAGCGGCAGGATAATGGCGACGTCTGTTCTGGGCTGGGCAGGCAGAGTGTAGGGCCCCCTCCTACTGTGGGGCAGACGGCTGGGAGAGGAGCGAGACAGAAAAAAGACCTCCCTCAGTGCAACGAGCGCGGTGGCCCCGGCGTCTAGGGTCAAACCGTGGGTCAAAGCTGCTCAGGGGAAGGTCGCACTGTACTGAGCACACGGAGGTTTTCTCCCCCAGACGTCGGTCCCTAAACCACGCAGTGATGCAGCACACCAGCCGTGCCCTGAGCGGCTCATGTGACGTCGTACGAGCTGCTTACGCCATCTGGAGATGCGTTCGCAGACACAGGAGGCCGGCATTGGGCACAGCGGTTAGGCTGCCGTGGGGGATGCCTGGGCCTGCGCTCTCACTCCGTTTTCGATTCCAGCTTCCTGCTAGCGCACACCCTGGGAGGCAGCTGCCGCCCGCTCGAGTACTCGGGTCCCTGCCATCCGTGTGGGAGACCCGGACTGAGTTCCAGGCTCCTGGCTTTGGGCTGGCCCAGCTCCGGCTCGCTCACTCGCGCGCTCTCTGGCTCTGCCTTTCAAATAAATAAATAAATATTAAAAAAAAAAAAAACTTGAAGGGACTCTGCATCAGGGCCTGGACTCCGCCGCTTCTCCCCACCTGGCCAGGTCTCCGCTCTCAGCCACAACAGCCCAGAGGACCCAGGAGCAGGCGGGCCCTGGCGTCCAAGGCGCTCCAAGGGCCAGGAAGGGAGCTGATGCCCAGAGACAACCAATTCCCTGGGGTGTTACAGCCACACTGCCCGGCACCAGCAGGCATCCGTGGGGAGCTACAGGAAAGAATCTTAGACCTTACCTAGTTCTGACTTCTCCTTTCAGCGTGGGAGACTCTGAGGCCCAGAGAGGTGAAGCCATTCACCCAAGGTCACACAGCCTTGTGCCAAGCCAGGCCTTGAATCTAGTTTATTTTCTCTTTAATTTTTTTTTTTTTATTTTTAGACTTCAATCTACTCCCCCTGTGCAGGCTCTTTGGAGAGGACGAATCTCCATCGACATCCATCAGTCGCCTTGGCTTTGGCAGGGACGCCTCAACCTTTTTCCTAAGCAGACGCCGTGCCTGCAGCCGAAAGTGCAATCATGATAATTAATAATAATATTTTGCACTTGGAATTTTCCTCTGGCAGCAGCCGCTCTGAGAGCGTCCACTCATTCAGCCACGAGCATCAGCCAATCGATCAGACCACAAGCGCTCTGTGCTTCTCCCGCCAGCTCCCCGCCCCCACTCAGGCCTGGGAGGGACCCAGCAGCCTGGGAAATGGGCCCAGCACTCAAAGAGCTCGGGGAGGCAGAAACGAAGGTTGGCGAGAGGCCGTCACCGGGCGAGGCCCCGGGTCTTGCTGCGTCACTTTCCTCCGTGTGCGTGTGAGGGGCAGGTGCCAGCGCAGGAGCGTCCATCTGGTCGACCGTCTGTTTCCTTCTCTGGACCCAGGCCTGAAGTTCACTGGCCAAGGGCAGCGGCCTTCATTCAAGAAGAACGCCAGGTCGCACCCACTGCCTGGGCAAGGCTTCAATGAGCTGTCCTGCAGGAAGTGGTAGAACACAGATATGCGGGCGCCAAAAAATGCCAGCCAGTGTTGCTGTGGTTAACCCGGCCGCCTCGGTGCCCGGGCCAGCGAGTGCCCCTCGGAAGCAGACAGCTTAGCAGGAAGACAATGCCAAACAGAGGCTGCTTAGGAGGGGCGGGCGGGGTCGAGAGAAGCCACCAGGATGGCGGCAAGAGCAGAAAGCAGCCATTGTTAAGGAACAAGCCCTTAAAGCCAAGGCGAGGGGGCTCTAAGCAGGGCCTCCAAAGGGGCTGCAGCCCAGAAAGCAGCAGCTGCTGGGAGACCCCTGCCGGCGGGGTTGGGGGAGGGGCAGTGAGCAGGGTCTCAAGCACCTGTGTCTCTCTTCCTGCCTCGCAGTCTCCACTTGGTACCTGCAGTAGGAAACTTGAGGCCACTGGTGGCCACCTGATGGCCTCTGGAGACACAGAGCAAGCCAGTGATGGCCGAGGGAGGGAGGGGGCACGCAGAGATTGGCACACAGCCGATAATTCTAGGCGGCGGCCGCAGGAGAACGCTCTCCTGCCATCGGCCCGGGAGGGTGCAGCTGCGTTCTCAGATGTTCTCCGCAATCAGATCTTTCTGGAACACTCTAATTTTTCTGAGGAGTGTAGAATTCTGGCAATGACCTTGAGCCCAAAGCTTTAAGGCTGTGGAAAGGGAGAGCCTCGTGCTATGGTTCAGATGTGGCTGGACTGTGTCCCCGAGGGTTCCTGTGTTGGAAACTTGGTTCCCGTTGTGGCCAAGCTTGGGGGGGGGGGGCGGTGAGAGCCGTTGAGGGTACTGCCCTCAGAAGAGGTGAGGTCATCCTCTGGGGCTGTTACAGAGAGAGCGATGCTGGCCCGCTCTCTCCTTGGCTTCCTGTCTCACCACGTGACTGCTCTCACTCTGGGGTGCTTCTGCCATCGTGAGGCCACCTGCCGTGAAGTCCTCACCAGGGGACAAACTAAGAGCCAGCACTGTGCTCTTCAGCCTTGACCCTTGGGGGATGAGCCAGCAGGTGGGAGCGCGCGCTCTCTCTTTCTCTCTGCGCGTCTCAAAAATAAAAGTTCATGGGAAAATGGAATTAAAAGAGAAGTTTCATTTGGGTGCAAACATTTTAAGTTTTTTTCATAACATGGATTTTTTTCATGGACTTTTGGAGGACCCACATCCGTCTTGAAAAGAAGCCACAGGGACCCAGTCGTGGAACGCGCCAGCCTCACTTGAGCAGCCCGGGCATCCTCCCTCCCCCACAACGAGCCCCGCTCGCGGGAGCCGCAGCCCAGCCCAGCTGTGCTTCCCACGGCTCAGCACACACACAGCTTCTCTCCGGGGTCACACACCTGTGTCCAGCTCCCTCGGCCGTCCACACGCAGGGGCCAGGTGCGTTTTTCTTTTTGATTTGTAAATTATTTATTTATTTTTATTTTATTTTTTTTTTTTGACAGGCAGAGTGGACAGTGAGAGAGACAGAGAGAAAGGTCTTCCTTTTGCCGTTGGTTCACCCTCCAATGGCCACCGCGGCCAGCGCACCCCACCTATCCGAAGGCAGGAGCCAGGAGCCAGGTGCTTATCCTGGTCTCCCATGGGGTGCAGGGCCCAAGGACTTGGGCCATCCTCCACTGCACTCCCGGGCCACAGCAGAGAGCTGGCCTGGAAGAGGGGCAACCGGGACAGAATCCGGCGCCCCGACCGGTACTAGAACCCGGTGTGCCGGCGCCGCAAGGCAGAGGATTAGCCTAGTGAGCCGCGGCGCCGGCCTTGATTTGTAAATTATTTATTTTCATTTTGTTTGTAAGGCTGAGGCAGAGAGAGAGAAAGAGAAGAGAGAGAAAGAGATCTTCTATTAGTTGATTCATTCACCAAGTACCCACAATCGCCAAGGCCGGGCTAGGCCAAAACCAGAAGCCCAGAACTCAATCCAGGTCCCCAACGTGGGCGGCAGGGACCCACGTGCTTGAGCCAACACCTGCTGCCCCCCAGGGTGTGTGTTAGAGGGAGCTGGCTCAGAAGTGGAGCCGGACTCAAACCCTGGCACCGCGATAAAGGACACAGGCCTCCACGTGGTGACAACCCGTGCTGGATGCCTGCCCCAGCCGTGTGCATTTCAGCCTCACTGGGCCTCCTCTGAAAACAGGATAAAACCTGCTCTGACATGACGAGGGGTGTTGTGAGAACCAAATGAGATAATGCATTTAAAGCACTCAGTATGCCTGGCACTTAGCAGGTGCTTAATAAACTGACTTCACTACAGTCTGTGCACTGCTGGCTCCTTGGGATCAGGGGTCATGACTTTTCAATGCTGGGCCTTGGTATCAAGAATGGTGCCGGGCACGTACCTGGTCCTAATCACCATAATATAAGATCAGACACCCATCGCCACTGTCCCAATAGAGGTTCTGCGAGCCCCCAAAGAGCCCGAGACTCAGCACATTCCTTGACTTGCTCAGGGCCACCGAGTTATTAGAGCAAGGACTGAAGCCCAGGTGGATGTGACCCCAAGGCCACCTTTTCTGCCACAGTAGCTCTCGAATTGTAGCCAGCCAGCGTCAGGACTTCCTTAAGCCGGCGCTGTGGCTCAATAGGCTAATCCTCCGCCTAGCGGCGCCGGCACACCGGGTTCTAGTCCCGGTCAGGGTGCCGGATTCTGTCCCGGTTGCCCCTCTTCCAGGCCAGCTCTCTGCTGTGGCCAGGGAGTGCAGTAGAGGATGGCCCAGGGCCCTGCACCCCATGGGAGACCAGGAGAAGCACCTGGCTCCTGGCTTCGGATCAGCGCGATGTGCTGGCCACAGCGCGCCAGCCACAGCGGCCATTGGAGGGTGAACCAACGGCAAAGGAAGACCTTTCTCTCTGTCTCTCTCTCACTGTCCACTCTGCCTGTCAAAAAAAAAAAAACTTCCTTAAAGGGCTCCATCAAGCCTCCCCAAGTATGTGGCTCAGCCCAGCTGGGGTGTGGCCCTAGGGTTTGATTCCTCACAAGTTTCCAGGTGACGTGGTTGCTGCTAGCATGGGGATCCCCACTGGAGCGCCCCCGGTCTACACTCGCGGCCTCCCAGTCGGCGCCATCTTCTCCAGTGACCTCCCCCCACCTCTGTCTCCCAGCTCCAACCCAGCCCAAACCTGCAGCCCCATCTCATTCCCTACGCGGGATCCTGGAGGGCAGCTGAACTTCCCCACAGACCCCACAGCTCCTGGACCGCAAGGACCATGCACGCTGCGCCCGGCACCTCCTTAAACTCACTGCCCCCAACTCCCCGCACCCCTCCCCAGGGAGGTGCAGCTGGGGCTCCTCCAGGCCTGTCTGGGCTCACTCTCACATACGCACGCGTAGCTTTCCTATCCATTGCCTGAGCCAGGATGAGTTCAGACAAAGGATCACCATCCCTCCCTCCCGCATCCCCTCCCTTCCCCCACCCCAGCCCTTTCTTCCCGTTCAGCCTCCTGGAAGAAAATGTCTCCCCCTCCCAGTGAGTCCTCCAGGCGTGGTGACGCCATCGTCACTCTGCTGACCGCTCCCCACCCCCACATGCCCTCCCCGTGGAGGGACCCAGCTCATCGGTGACCCTGGGTGGGGCAGTAGCCCAGTGCCTTCCTGCCCACTCCGTCCCGGGAGTGAGCTGCCCACGGGAGCCCAGTTCCGCTCGGCTCTTCCAGGCCCTGCGGTGGCCAGCGCTGGCGGGCGAGCCTGCCTATTCTGAGTGTGCAGCGCGTGGCACCTGCTTCCCTGCAGTCACAGCCTCGCGGTGCAGTGGCGGCTTCGACTTCAGCAGCGGTGACGTCGGGGCTCCACCTGCCTTCCTCGGACTCCTGTTTCACACGTGCAGGGTAAGGAAGGAGGACAGGGATCTCCTAGCTCCCCGGGACACACAGCCCTTGCACTGTGCCTCCTCCCCAAACACCCGGCGCATCCACGACCGCTGACTCAGGAGGGAAGCTTCCGGCTGCCAATCACAGATGGGGGCCAACTCAAAGCAGCTTGAACTCTGGGGTGCTGGGCCAATCCGTGGGCAGATTCTGAAGGCAGGGCTCCCTGCCTGCCTCCGGGTCTGGGGCTCTTCCTGTCCTCAAATCGTGGCCCGCGGGGTCAGCGAGGGGGGTCACCTGCCCATCATTAGGGACTGGGAAGTGGCAGAAGAGATGGGGGCAGCCAGGCCATTGGTTCTGAAGTCTGCCGTGCCTCTTCCTTGATGGAAACTCGCTGGCCCTCAGGCTCACCCTCTGTGACATGGGGACAGCAAGATCTTCCTTCAAAGAGCGTGCTGGGGGAAACCGAGTCAGACTCTGTCCAGTCCCCGCCACATAGCCAGGCTCAGTACCCGGTGGCCCAACTCCCTCTTCCCCTTCCTGGGACCTCAGTTAAGGACAGAAACGTAAATCACTGGCTGTGGGTTCCGCCTTCAGTGCTGCGCATGCGCTGCCGACTCTAACTGGGGCTCTACCTTCATCTACGAGAGGTAGAGGGGGGAGGGGGAGGGGAAGAGGAGAAGCAGAGGGAGTGGGGGGAGAGGGTGAGGGAGGAGATGGGGCGGGAGAGGGAGAGAGGGAGAGGTAGAGGGAGATTTTCCACCTGCTCTCTCATAAACGACCACAATGGCCAGGGTGGGTCAAGCCGAAGCCAGGAACCAGGGGCTCCGCCCAGGCCCTCATGTCGCTGTGTTAGGCCGTCTCAGAGCTGTTGGAGCCGAGGAATCCAGAGTTCAGGGACGTCACCGGCTCTTTGATATCCACATTCTAGAGGGAGAAGCCCTGATCCAGCACAAGCAAGGTCCCTGAGCCTCAGCTCGCTGACCCGCGCAGCGGGGGTGGTGATGGACTTGCCCCTTAGGGTTGCTGGGGACATCATTGAGAGTGAGCAGAGAGGGCGTGGTACAGTGCCCACAGCAGAACACCCAGGAAGAATGCTGCAGTCATTAGGAATGCGAGCTCAGACTCAGAGAGCCAAGGTCAAGATTGAGGGAAGTGTTCGCATAGAGCGCCCAGAAGACCCTTGCAGGTGACAGCTGCTGCGGGTGACCCTCAGGGCCCGCCCCGCTTTCCCACCCTGCCTCGGGCCAGGGCCCCGCTGAAGGGCTCATTACTGGCCACAGGCCCAGTGCAGAGGGAGCCCTGGGCCTCATGGGCAGTGGTTTTGTTCACCGACCCACACCAAGGCCCTCCTCCCCGACAGCGGCTCTTTGCTCTGTTCAACTCCCAGCCAAGAGCCCTGGACTCTCAAAAGCTGTCGCCTCCTGCAGGATCCGCAGCAGGGGAGAGAGGTCTGTCGCTGAGGGTGCAGTGCGGTTGGGGAACACAACTTTGGAAGGTGAGACACGAGGTGCCTGCCTGGAAGGGGAGGAGCCAGCTCTCAGGGCCGCCTGGACATCCTGGGAACGCTCCCGGGCCCTCCACGCGTCCTGTCCCCTTCCCTCCCACGCCCACCCAGGAAAAGTCTTTGTCTGCATCTCACTTGGTAGATGAGGCACAGGGGTACTTCGGGACTGAAGAGTTTAAGTCAGGTCAGCGGGCTGGGGCGTGACAGAGTGGGGACCTCTCTGACCCTAAACCCACTGCCCTGAGACAGACGGGAGCGGGGGGGCCAGGGGAAGACCCCTACCACCACGGCTGCCCAGTTTTGTTCTGAGCAAGAAAAAGACTAACACAGAGAAGAGGAGAAACCCCACAGGTGAGGCCCCCAGAGGGGCCCTCCGGAGCCTTCTAGAAGGAGGGTGGGTCTGAGCTGGGAGGAGTTTTGCAGAGAGTCCCACCCAGCCTTGCTGTGGCCGCTCCCACCCCAGGATGGATGAGCCGAGGCTGGGCCTCCGAGCAGGGCCTGGTGTTTGCATTGTAGGGAGACGCGCAGCTACGGCAGGTGCGGCCATGGGTGGGCCCCTCGTCTTCTCCACTCCCCTGGTGCTGCCAGCCCACACCTTTGGGGCAATTACGCAAGGAACACAATGTCTAAAATCTCTGACTGCCCCATTATACAGATGAGAAAACTGAGGCTCAGAGGCAGGGACTTAGCCAAGGCCTCAGAGCCAGGATCAAACCCAGTCTCAGGGGCAGTGGTTATGGCGCTGCTTGGGCTGCCTGCATCCCATATCAGAGGGTCTGGGTTCAAGTCCACTCTCAGTCCCAGCTTCCTGCTAATGTACACCCTGGGAGGCAGCAGTGACAGGAGAAGTCACTGGGCCCCTGCCACTGGCGTGGGAGACCAGGATAGAGTTCTTGGCTCCAGCCTTAGATGTGCAGGCATTTGAGAAGTGACCCAGCAGATGGGAGTCTCTCTCTCTCTCTCTCTCTCTCTCTCTTTTACTCTCTCTGCCTCTGCTTTTCTTTTTTTTTTAAAGATTTATTTTTTATTTATTTGAAAGACAGAGTTACAGAGAGAGGTAGAGCCAGAAACAGAGAGAGAGAACAGTCTTGCATCTGCTGGTTCACTCCCCAGATGAGCAAAATGGCCAGAGCTGAGCAGATCAAAAGCCAGGAGCCAGGAGCCTCTTCCAGGTCTCCCATATGGGTGCAAGGGCCTAAGAATTTGGGCCATCTTCCACTGTTTTCTCAGCCCCCAGCAGAGAGCTGGATGGGTAGTGGAGCAGCCGGGACTCGAACCAGCACCATATGGGATGCTGGCACTGCAGGCTGCAGCTTTAACCCACTGCACCACAGTGCCAGCCCCTGATTTTCAAACAAACAAATAAATAAATCCCAGCCCTGCCTGATCCCAATGCCCATGGCTCCTGCCATTGCCCTACTTGAGAAAGCCCAGAGGCAGCGCCCACTCACTCATCCCCAAGACTTGGGGACACAGGCCCCTCCCATCCCACAAGCCCTTCTACTAACGGGGCTCTGCCATGCCTCCCCCCAAGAGATGGAGCCTCCTTCTCCCTGTGCCTGGAGCCCGGGCAGCCCTAGGACTCGCTCTGACTCCCGAAAGGCAGCAGACAAGGTGCCGCCTGGCTTCCCCACCTAAGGCTGCCGCGGTGTGGAAAGACTGGTGTCCTGATCAGACAGGACAAGGTGGCAGGACCATGTACAAATGAGGAAAGCCCAAGCAGGGGCTAAGGGAGAAGGTGGCCGTCAGCCCAGCCGGAGAGGAGGCTCCGCCAGCCCTGCCGGCACCCTGGTCTCAGAGAATAGTGTCTGTCCTTCAAGCTGCCTGACTTTAACTCAAGGACCAACCCGGACCCCTTTCCTCGCCCCACACTCTACACCCGGTGCACCTGGCCCCGCCGTGGAGACCACCTGCGTACCGGCAGCCGCCAGAGAGAGCAGCCCCTCGCTGACCTCCAGCCTCAGCCTCATGCCGTCACCTTAACTCCAGCTCCATCGCTGGCTCAGCCCCGGAGGCAGCCATGGCTACCATCCTGCTGGGAACAGCCAGCGGGCACCCAGGGCCCTGCCACAGCCGGGTTTGTGGGTCGGGGCCGGGTCGGCTCTCCAGGCTACGGGGCAGGTCCTGCTCTCCTCTGCAGGTCTCCCCGCCCTCCCCAGATGTGCAGCTGCGCAGGGCCCATGCTCACAGATGTGCAAGACCATCAGCCAGGTCGGGCAGGTGCTTCCCAGCCTCTGCTCCTCTCTCATTCCAGAACATTCTGTCAGTAAGCACTTCACAGGATTAAATCTGCAGAGGGAAAGAACAGAGAGCCAATAACACGCCTGCCACTCGGGGCTGCAGTGGTGGCCTCTGTCATGGGCATCCCGCTCCAAACCCCTGGAAGAGCCAGCTTTCAAAATACAAGGCTCATCAACCTCTCTCCAGGTTAAACCTCTTTAGAGGGGTGGCATTTGGCCGGTGGTTGGGACTCTTATTGTAATACTCACATCCCATATCAGAGCCCCTGGGTGCAATGCCCGGTGTCAGCTCCTGACCCCAACTTCCTGCTAACCAGACCCTGGGAAGCAGTGGTGATGGCTCAAGTGATCGGGCCCCTGCCACCCACGTGGGAGACACAGATGGAGCTCCTGGCTCCCAGCTTCAGCCCGAACCAGCCCCTGCTACTGCGGCCATCTGGGGAGTGAGCCAGCAGGTGGGAGCTCTCTGCCTGCCCGTCTCTCGCTATCACTCTGCCTTTCAAAATAAGTAAGTAAATCCTAAAAGAGAGATATGGACAGGCACACGCGGAGGGAAGCCCGTGCAAAGGCCCAGGGAGAGGCAGCCGCCTGCAGACAGGCCACAGAAGCCACTGTCCCTGTCCCTGCTTTCTCCCAGGGCTTCCGTCCTCCCGAACTGGCAGCATATACTCCTGCTTCTCCAGCGACCAGGCTGTGCCACTGTTGTAACAGCAGCAGCGGATGAAGGCACTTCCGGTAATTTCCTCTGTAGCCCGACTCACAGTGGGAATCACACGTGTCGAGTGCGATTCCTGCTGCGGGAATCACACGTGTCGAGTGCGATTCCTGCTGCGTGCCTGTCTCTTCGCTGGACGGTTAACTCCATGCAGCCATCGGGGACCACATCTACTTTACCCAGCGCAGTGCTGGGCACACAGATATTACTCTGAATGATGTGCAGATGAGCGCCATCACGGTGACAAAGCAAGGACGGGCACGGTGCCGGCGACCCCACGCCGCCCCTCGCTGCCCTCATTCCCAGGAACCCAGCTGGAGCCGAGCTGTGCAGCTGTGTGCGATTTGCTCCCGAGTGACATCATAGCCGTTACCATGGCAACGCCCAGCGATGCCTGTCCACCAGACAACATCTCCTCCGTCAGGAAAGGGCAAACGGACACCCGGGAAGGAAGGGAACCTTTTGCCTTCAGCTCCCAGGAGCCAGGGCCTGGGGGGGGGGGGGGGGGGCTGCTGCTGGTGTACCAGCGATGCCCTGTGGGGGCAGCCAACACGGCTCCCATTGAAGAGCTGTTTACCTCTGAGCCAGGCCGGCAAAGGAACCGGCACGTCCGGCTGGCTTACCTGCAGACTCGGCCCTTCAACCCCCAAAACACCTGAGCGGTCAACAAAGCTCTCGCTTCCCGCCTGGCCACCTCGGTCTCTCCCGCCTCCTGATTTCTGTTCTCCCTAACATTTATTTGTTTATTTATTTTTAAGATTTTATTTATTTATTTGAGAGGTAGAGTTACAGACAGTGAGAGGGAGAGACAGAGAGAGAGGTCTTCCTTCCGTTGGTTCACTCCCCAGATGGCCGCAACGGCCAGAGCTGCACCCATCCAAAGCCAGGAGCCAGGAGCTTCTTCCAGGTCTCCCACATGAGTGCAGGGGACCAAGGACTTGGGCCATCTCCCACTGCTTTCCCAGGCCATAGCAGAGAGCTGGATTGAAAGTGGAGGAGCCGGGTCTCGAACTGGTGCCCACATGGGATGCTGGCACTGCAGGCTTTACCCCCTACACCACAGTGCTGGCCATTCATTCGTTCATTAATTTATGGAACCGAGAAAGGAAAAGCAGGAAGAGAGCGCCCATCCGTTGGCTGTTTCCATCCATTGGTTTACTCCTCACATTGCCACAATGGCCAGGGTTGGGCAGAGGCCAAGGTTAGGAGCCAAGAACTCAATCCAGGTCTCCCATGTGGGGGCAGGAGCCCAATCACTCAGATCATCACCACTGCCTCCCAGGCTGTGCATCAGCAAGAAGCTGGCGTCAGGCGCCAAAGCCAGGAATTGAGCTCCCGCGCTCCAGTGTGGGAGGCAGGCATCTTCACCACGAGGCCAAACACCCGCCCCCCTCCCCCCCACACACACACATCTGCGGGAACAAAGGCACGGGAAGCTTAGCAGGTGCGCAGGCTTCCAAGGGTGCTGACGCTGGCCGTGAAGCAGTGCGATACAAAACAGAAACAAGACGGGCGCGTGTCACATGGAGCCAGGCTCCACCCCTGCTCTGCCACTGCCTGGCTGTGTGACCTCCCTCCGAGAGCCTCAGTGTTTCTTCTGTAAAATAGGGACATTGCTGCCTCCACTCCAGGACCATCGTGAGCGGTGCATGTGAAGAAACGGGTCCCCAGAAGGCGCAGAATAAATGCCAGCTGTTCCAGCAGCTTCCGTAGGAAGGCAGGGCCTCCTGGCAGCCTCCCCACCGCAGAAGCATCAGCAGGAAGAGCGAGATGTTGCGAGACGCCGCCGAGCTGATGCTGAGGGAGGGACCGGGACAATCTGCTTCTAGAAAAATCTCAGCGAGCCGCCTGGCCCAGGGGAACCCAAGCATGACGACGTTGCCCCGACTGCAAGATGTTTCCTAATTGCAGGTGCTCATGAGCGCCCAGCAGCCGCTGAGCTCATTCCTCTTCGCATCAGTTTGCAACATCTGCACCAGCTCTTACCGGCAGTGAAAATAAAACGGAAGGACTTTCTGGGCATGCTCTGGCCATGAATCTTTGACAAGTCACTCGGCCCTTCCAGAAAGCAGGGTTTTCTAACTGCTTTCTGCACTGGCACTGGGAGCTCTGGGAGACAGGGAGCAGTACTGGCCTGTGGACTCCTTGGGGGCCCTGCCTCTTTGTTCTGTGTTGCCCCTGCACATAGTAGGACATGGGACAAGGTAGGCACTAGTGTTTGCTTGTTGGATGGATGGGTGTGTGGGTGGATGGATGGATGGATGAACAGACTGACGACAGATGGACGGACGGATGGATGGATGAGTAGGTGGATGGGTGGATGGATGGATGGATGGATGAGTAGGTGGATGGATGGATGGACGGATGGATGGATGAGTAGGTGGATGGGAGGATGGACGGATGGATGGATGAGTAGGTGGATGGGTGGATGGATGGATGAGTAGGTGGATGGATGAATGGACGGATGGGTGGATGAGTAGGTGGATGGGTGGATGGATGGATGGATGAGTAGGTGGACGGATGAATGGACGGATGGATGGATGAGTAGGTGGATGGGTGGAAGGAAGAAGGAAGGAGAGCAAACTGAAAGGACAGTCACCTTCTTCCTGCTGGAGAATCCAGGAGCACGTGCAGACCCTGGGCTGGGGCTCCAGCTGCAGGTAAAGCTGTACAGACCACAAAAGCGGTTGAGTGCCAATGACATTGAGATGCGGGGCTCATAATATACATGTTCAAGGTAGAATTCACAGAGGCAGGAACTGCGGGCTCCGGGAACCCAGTCCAAGTGTCTGGACTTCTGTGACTCTCCGCAGTGAGGGCATAATTACAGCACCTCCCAGGGAAGGTTCTTGTAGGCTTTCTGTTGAGATATAGCCAACCAGGTAGTTCCCATGGAGTCTGACATGCACTGTGCCCAGTAAACATGACACGAGTTTCTCACCCACACGTCCAGGACTGACATTGCTGTCCGTGGCAGAGACCTCTAGAAAGAGCAGGTGCAGAGGGAGTGGGAGCTTTGCCTGTGTTTGGTTGCTTCCTTTCCTGATTCTCCCCCCACCTACAGGAAACTCCAGGAGGCCAAGTGATAGCCCCGCCCCCCCCCATCCTAGCCTGGTTCAGGAAGAAGCTGGGGCTGCAGCATAAGGAACATGGATTTGGGTGTCCCTGCCACCAATGTGGGAGACTCGGATGGGGTTCCTGGCTCCTGGCTTCAGCCTGGCCCAGCCCCAGGTGTTGTGGGCATTTTGGGGAGTGAACCAGCAGATGGAAGATCTCTCTCTCTCTCTCTCTCTCTCTCTCTGCTTTTGTCTCTCTATAACTCTGCCTTTCAAATAAATAAATATATCTTTTTTTAAAAAGTGCAAACGACAACTGGTACTGCGCTGAAAAGAATGTATGCACTTTTAGGAACCTGGTCTGGGTGGATGCTCCAATCTCCTCTCCCTCACCTCGAGAGGCAGCGTGGAAATCATTCAGGATCCAGGGAGCGAGCGTCCAGCCCAGGGGCCACAGAAATCCTTTGGTCTGGCCTGGCCAAGGCAACCGCAGGCAGGACTTGAAGTTCAGTAGATCTGCAGAAGGCTGGTTTTGAGGCCAGTAATCTTGTGTGGCCCGCGGAAGACGCTATAAACATCCAAATGTCCCCTGGCTGGAAACAGAAGCAGCCTGGTCCCCCAGGACGGGCAGTCAGAGGGGACCGTCTTCCGAGAAGGCTCCGGCTAGACGAGGCTGAGTGTTCCAGGCAGAGGGCGGCGACTGGGAACAACAGGCACCCCGTGTTCCGGAAACGGGAGGGGAGCAGGACTGGGGCGGGGGTAACTACAGGGAGCTCCCTGCAGTGGGGAAGGCCCAGAATGGCGTACAGGCCACGGACAATGTGATCCGAGCTGCAGGTTCGAACGGAGCCACTGCCAGCCGCGTGCAAGGTAAACAACGTCTGGGAACTGCAGAGCCATGGGGCCATTTAGGGGCCACTTAGAGCTGCGTGTGAAAGAGCGGAGGGCGTCGCAGGCGAAGCTGTGGCGATGGGGGAGCCAACGATACTGATTAAAACAAAGCAAAAATAATTTACTGAGCACTTTCCCCACCACCTCCATCCTCCCCGTGCCCACTCCGAGCTCTCCCCTCCAATCTTCCCTCCACAGTCCCGTGAGCATTTCAAAATGGATGGGATCACATCTCACCTGTTTAAATACTTCCTGATGGCTTCCGGTTCTCCTGGAGACAAAAGCCAGAGTCCTCTGTACAGTGGAAGGCCCTGTGCGTGATGCTCTTCCTCTCACTGCTCCAGCGACACCAACAGCCCACGCACTCTCCACCACAGGACCTTTGCACCTGCTGTTCTTGCCCCCCGCCCCAGCTCTGGTTAATACTCAACTATTTCCTGACCTCTTTGAGGAGTTCAAGGTGCCCCTGCAACTTTCTGGGTGGCACTTGTCAGAGCTGAGGTTTTCTTTTCATTAGTGGCTCCCTCTTCCCCTGAAATGTGAGCTCCGTGAGGGTCAGCCCCACGTGGTTTTTAGTCTCCCCCTGTACCCTCAGGGCTCGTCAGGACGGACGGAGTGAGCAAATGCGTGAGCACGCACCGCACACCAAGCACGTGGGACACACCGCAGGAGGGGACTCCTTCGGAGCGGAAGTGGCCTGGGACCCAGCTTCCTCCTGAACCCCGTCTGTGTCTCTCGCTGGCTCCCCTCCCGTGTTCACAGCACCAGAGCGGCTCAGGGTCCGGCTCCCCCTTGGCAATGTTGCCACCAACCAAGCGAGATCTGATGCTTATCCGGACCACGCCGGCTGGGCCCAGTCTCAGAGAGGCCAGGGTGGACGCCATGGCAACGGCCTCACGCCTCAGAGGCCCCAGACGGCTCTTCATGTTCCAAAACAGCCTCCTCCGTTCTCTGGGGCCTGGAGCCAGGCCCAAATGCACAGCCACCAAAGTCTAAGAGAGAGAAAAGCGACCTGCAGACTCACTGGGAATGCGTCATTGCTACCAATGGCCTCTGCGAGCCCAGGGGAGCCGCAGGTCAGTGAGCCCAACCCACGGCCTGTCCACAAGTCCAGGCCACTGTCACCACGGGATCCTCAGGCTCCTTGGTGGGGAGGAGCAGTCACGCAAGCTCATAGGCAGCATGGTGACATGGGCGTGGTCAGGGGCCCTGGGTTCGAATCTTAGCCACTGTGTCCCTGCTCCTCTCTGCACCGATGCCCCTGTTTATGAAGTGGGGAGCATGACCAGGCCTATTTGCAGGGCTGCTCTGAGCACTACTCTGATAATGAGAAACATTCCCTGGGGCACAGGGAGCGAATCTCCGTCGGCATCACTGTGGCCGTGCAGCCCTGGCGGGGCAGAGCTGGGTTGTGTGCTGCCCCCACGTTCCGTGACTGTAACAAAACGCCAGAGGCCGCCCAGCTTTATAAAGAGAGGACTTCCTGTGGCTTGTGGCTCTGAAGGGTCGGGGTCCCTGGTGAGTGGCCTCACTGGGTTGGCTGCTGGGGAGGGCGTGGACGGCCGTGGTGGGAGCGCCTGTCAGAGTGAGCAGTCCCGTCCCAAGGCAGAAAGCACAGAGAGAGGGGGCAGGCAGGTGCACACTCGGGCTTTATCACAGCACAAGAGGCTGCAGGAGCACCCCCTCCCCAGGGGTCCCCCGTGACCTAAGGACCTCCAGCGAGGACCACCCCTAAAGTTCCATTGCCTCCTACTCCCAGCTCTGCCACCCCGGGGACTTTGGGGGACACTTGACACCCAAGCCAGTTTGTTCCTCCCTGTGGATATTTAAGCTGGACTGGCAGCCCCTGGGACATCTGGATGGGGTGTTATATTTCCTTTTTTAAAAAAATAGATTTATTTACTTTTTTTGAAAGATAGAGTTACATGGGGACCAGCGCTGTGGTACAGTGGGTAAAAGCCCCAGCCTGCAGTGCCGGTGTCCCATGTGGCCGCCGGTTCGGGGCCCTGCTGCTCCACTTCCAGTCCAGCTCTCTGCTATGGCCTGGGAGGGCAGTGGAGGATAGCCCGGATCCTTGGGCCCCTGCACCCATGTGGGAGACCCAGAAGAAGCTCCTGGCTCCTGGCTCCTGATTTCGGATCGGCACAGCTCCAGCCGTTGCAGCCATCTGGGGAGTGAACCGGCGGATGGAAGACCTCTCTCTCTGTCTCTACCTCTCTCTGTAACTCTGTCTTTCAAATAAATAAAAAAATAAATTTATAAAAAAAAGAAAAAAGAAAGGTAGAGTTACAGAAAGAGAGAGACAGAGAGAGAGAGAGAGAGATCTTCCAACCACTGGCTCACTCCCCCAATGGCACAAACAGCCAAGCCTGGGCAGGGCTGAAGCCAAGAGCCTGAAACTCCATCTGGATCTCCCACATGGGCAGCAGGAGACCATCTTTTACTGCTGTCCCAGGCCATTAGCAGGGAGCTGGATCTGAAATGGAGCAGCCGGGACAGGAACCAGCCCTCCTGTATCATACGCGCTAACAATGTCGCCAGCAGCAGCTTAACCCACTGTGCCACAACACCGGCCCCTTCGTTCTCTGAGGGTTGGAAAACGAGGCTCTCCTGGCCTGGAACAGGAGGGCTCACTGGACGGGCACCACGTCTCTGAAGTCTTGGCGCAGCAAAGGGGAGATTCCTAAATGGACTGCGAGGGGTGGGCCGGGCACCATGCAGAGCCCTCAACCTGCCCGCCCCCATGCACCTGCGCACGCACCCTGCAGCAGTGGTCAGCGGCCCTGCTTGGCGGAGGAGGAGGGCGAGGTGCAGGGAGCCCAGTGGCTGGCCCAGGTCCATGCGCTCACAAGTTCCTGCAAGGTCACAAGCACTGCTGAGAAGGTGCTGGCCACAGAGACCACCACAGACCAGTTTTCCCGGCCCCAGCCCCTTCCCACCCCAAACAGAAGGGCTCCTTGGTAAGGAGGAGGTTGCCCAATGGCGTTCCCGGGGGAACAGGCCTGGCGGGACCCTGGGCTCCTCTTCCAGATGTGTGGTTCCCTCCGATTCCAGAGAAGGCGTGAGGAACGGGAGCTGGCACGGGCTGGCTGGGCGGGGGGTGGGGGCGTCCGGGGTGTGTGGCGGCCGAGTCAGTGCACGGACTGACGCCTAAGCCCCATCCCCTCCTTCTTCTGCCTGGAAAGAAGGTTCACGCCAGCCAGAAACTTCCAGAAACCAGAGGACTCTGCTCTTTGGCCATGGGACACGGGACACACGCCATTTAATGTCTGCATAAGGAAAGGACAAAGGAGGACTCTGTCTTCCGGGGTGAAGTCCACCTGTTCTGCTTCTCTCGGTGGCATGCTGCGCCAGAACCCCAGCGGCAGGGTGCGAGACAGGCAGGCCTGCACGTGACCTCACTCCACGGAAACACAGCTAAACGGACCACCGGGAACCAAGAGCCAGCATCGGGGAGAGCAGCCATAGGCAGGTGTCACCCCTGGCAGGCGTCGCTGGCCTGGATATGCACAACCCACGGGCTCAGGGAGGCCACCAGCTGGGCAGGACCCTAGATGCCCAACAAGTCCCTTCTTTTAGATGCTTCTGGAAGGCCAGGACCAGGGGGCCTAGGTACATGAGGCACCCTCGGCTGCCTCTCAGGATGCATCAACAGGAAGCTGGATGGGAAAGGGAGTAGCCAGGACTCAAACCAGCACTCCCATATAGGGCACAGGTGTCCCATGCGGTGGCTTAACCCACCGCCCCGCAACGCCTGCCTCTTAGTTTGCTTTCAAAACATCCCTCTGCCTGCTGAGTGGCGCGTGCCCGGGGGGGCCACTCGTGAAGCGACACTGCGAAGAGGCGGCGGCTGGACAGAGAGACGGAGTGGGTTTGAGAGGGGCTTGGAGGAGAATGAGCTGTGCTCGCTGGGGTCGGACCCATCCTGGAAACCTGAAGCTGGCGAGCCCAGCGCTCCAACGCCTTTCTCAGCCGCGCCCAGGACTGGCCAGCGGCTCTGTGCTCAGGAGCAGGCCCTGCACAAGTTTCTCCCGCTCTGGCCCGGGGCTTGGGGCTTCCCCAGCAGAGCCTGGGCCTGCCCCCACCTGCCCGGGAGGGGAACTGCACCACCTGAACCAACAGGTGTGGGAGGCGCGCACTGCAGACCGCGAAAGCAGGCGCTGCTGGCTCTGCTTAGACGCCACCAAGGCCCAGAGGGGTCAGAAGACTTGCCCCCCGCCTCTTGGCTGCCGTGGAGCAGGTTCTGCTGCCTAAACGTGGTTTTATTGCCCTCGGATCCTGTGTAGTAATTCCAAGAGGGCTGACCTAAGAGATGTCCTTAGAGAGTTTGTTGCAATACACTAAGCATTCGGTTATTTAATAAACCCATCAAGTTTTTATTATCCATTTATGGGCATCAGTTGCAAAGCACCCAGGCCAGCTCTGGAGTTGTGAAGAGGAAATGAGATAAAACTGGGGCCAGCGTGGCAGCGCAGCGGGTTGAGCTGCCACGTTTTGAAACCCACTCCTGGATCGGAGCACCGGTTCGAGTCCCGGCTGCTCTGCTTCTGATCCAGCTCTCTGCTGGTGCACCCAGGGAAGGCAGCATAAGATGCCTCAAGTGTGGGGGCCCCTGCATTCATGTGGGAGACCAGGATGGAGTCCTTGGCTCCTGCCTTTGCTTGGCCTAGACGTGGCTGCTGCAGCCAGTTGGGGAGTTAACCAGTGGATGGAAGATATCTCTCTCTCTCTCTCTCTGTCTCTCAAAGTAAACAAATAAATAAACAAACAACGAAGCCCCTGACCTTGAAAAGCTCAAGTTTGGTGATGGGCGGGGAGCGGGTAGAGGAGAGGAAGCAAGATCTCTCTACAAGGCAACAGTTACGGAGACACACACCACATACTAGAGGGAAACCCCACAAATCTAACAGTTAGATTTAGACCAGTAAATCGAACTTTTCTGATCTTTAGTGTCCTCATCTGTAAAATGGGTATAATAACAATTCCAGGTAGGAATCTTTTCTTTCTCATAAAGCCCTTTTCCGTCAATGGTCTCATCTCAGGTCATTTACCCAGCTGTTGAACATATATGAATGCTTACCAAATGCCAGCCCTGCGCCAGGCGCCAAGCCAGGCATGGCAGATGCAGTGGCCAAAGGGAGGAGGTGTTGGCCTTCGCTGAGCTTGCACCGCAGTGGGGGAGGAAGACCTTCAGCAAGGTGTCTCCTAACAAAACGCTGCCTTGCGGTAGCGGTGAGCGCTACACAGAGTCAGGTGCACACGCGGCGTGGGGGCCTGCCGAGAGATCTGACCAGAAAGTCTCCCTGGGGAACTGGTGCTCACCCTGACACCTGAAGAAGTGGAGGTGTTAACCGAAGAGAGGAGGAGAGAATGTTCTGGAGAAAGAGAACCGCCTGGACAAAGCCCTGGATCAGGAGACAGCCCAGAGACCGTGAGGGCCTGGTCAGAACGGGATGAGTCTCCCCCGTCCACCCCGGGGCCCCGTGGGCCCAATGTGGGCGTGTCCCGATCCCAACAGCCAATCAGGCAAGCTCCTTGTAAGCCCCTGATCACTGCACACATGCCGGTGTTCCTTGAGTGATGCCCTGCGGCTCTGCCAAGGTGACGGTGACGGGGCGGGAGCCAGCTCCACCTTTCGGAGCAAGAGTGACCAAGTCCCGGGGACAGGGTGTAGCTTGTGGGAGGGGTGAGGCCCGTGGACGTCTGTGCCACTTCCCACCCCAGCTGGGCAATAGGAGGGGAGGATAAAGGGAGGGAGGGCGTTCGTGAGGATTTTTTGCCCTCGTTCCCATCTGCACCCCACAGCCACGCTCACCTGGGCCCAAGCCCTTTGGGAAGGCAGTGGAGTGGGGGCCTCTTGGGGGCAGTGTCTGTGCAGCCTGGCAGCCCCGCGGTGGTGGGGGGATCTGCAGGCTGCTGCGCCCCCATCCGGAGCCCCCGACGGCTCTGCCAGCCCGGCCCTGGCGCCCCAGCCCGCGTCCCTGGCACCTGGCTTTCCCTTCTGGCTCACTGTGGTTCACACCTCGCTCGGCTTGTTTTCTCTGTGTGGGCAGAAACAGTGGCACCAGGGCCTCCCATCCTGCAGGGGGGGGGGGGAGGAAGTGACTGCTCCATGCTAATCCTCAGAGACCCCCACTCCCCTCTGCCCCCACCGCCTCCCCCCTCCCCCCTCCCACACCATCCACCTTGATTTTGCCACCTGCAGACTAACAGAGAAGGGGATTTAATTTCTCTGGGGGGCAACCCTAGGAAGGAGGAAACAGGAATGGCCTAGACCTTGGCTGGCCTGACGTGGGCGACCAGGGAGAAGTCACTCCACTTTCTGAGTCTTAGTCTCACAGCTATGAAACAGCATCATTGATCCGGGAAATAGTCCATGGGTGTTTTTAAAGATTTATTTTATTTATTTGAAAAGCAGAGTGACAGAGAGAGCGAGGGACAAAGAAAGAGATCTTCCATCCGCTGGTTCATGCCCCCAAATGACTGCAACAGCCAAGGCTGGGCCACACAGAAGCCAGGAGCCAGAACTCCATCTGAGTCTCCCACGTAGGTGGCAGGAGCCCAAGCACCTGGGCCATCATCCACTGCTTTCCCAGTAGCATTAGCAGGAAGCTGGATGGGAAGTGGAGCAGCCAGCACTGGAATCGGTGCCACGGCAACTTAATCCACTGTGCCACAATGGTGGCCTCCTAATGTTGAGTTCACAAGCACTCATATGGTGCTTACTAAGTGCATGGCTCTCTTAAAGACTTATTTCACGTCCATAAAAATGCTTGAGATGAGCACAGATGACAGCCTGAGGCACAGTGAGGTTGAGTCATTTCCCCAGGGGCGCACAGCTAGGGAACAGCGGTGGAGGTTTCAACCCTGCAGTTGGCATCGCAACTTGCTCGCTGTGCTCCCAGGACTGCTGGAAGCCCAGTGCTCTGGCCTGCCGGGGTCGTGCCCGTCCCACTTCCTGCTGTGTTTCCCCTGAATGGTTGTTAGGAGTTGGATTGCATCACCCCGAAGACGTGTTTGAATCCGAATCCCTGGTGCCTGTGAATATCACCTCAGTGGAACCAGGGTCTTTGCAGAGATCGGCTAAGACCAGGGTGCCACTGAGACCTGGGCTGCCACTGTTCTCCCAGGAAGTCTCGGTGCTGAATCCGCAAACCCCAGCCTTGGGACGGCAGGAGAGGGGCTGACCAGGGGGCGTGGAGCCTCAGTGGAGGTTCTCGCTGGGAGCAGAGGTTGTAAACTCCCTGGGGCCTGAGAATAGGGTTCTGGGAGCCTCGGGGTGCGGGGGGCTGCGTTCCTAATTCCCAATTCCCAGCCCTCTACCTGCAGGGCCCCAAGACCCCCTGAGCTGAAAAGCAACCCTTAGCCCCTCTGGGTGGGAAGCGGCCAGGAGCATGGGAGCAAGGGCACCGGGCTGGGGAGTCGGAGGGCGTTGGGTCTGAATCTGCTCCGCCCTTGGCTGTCACTTGGGGAGTGGCCTCTCAGCCTGGGGGCAGGCCGCTTCCACCTGCCATGAGCACGGGGCTGAGACATGCACACGTACAGGGGAGGGACTTAGGGAACCGTTCGGGGAACCCTCCAGCAGAACAAGAGCGGGCTGTAAACCAGGGGCCAGTCCCTGGAGATCTGTTTCTTGCTCCTCCTTACTGTCTCCAAGCTCTGGCTGGTTGAGGGCAGGGTCAACACTGAACTGAAGTGACCTTGGCCTTGTGCCTGCATTAGCCCTCACCATCCCCAGACTGCCTCCTTCTCCTCTGTCGATGACCGTGGCTTTGTTTCTCTTTGAGGCTGGTCCCACACCCAGCAGGTAAAGGAGCTGAACACGAGATTATTCACCCCCATGGTTCCCCTTCCTCACCAACCCCCACACAAACCCCCACCATTCCCCCCACTTCTTGGCTGGGGCTCCCCTTGCGGCTGGCTTCAGGCACCCCATTTAAGGAAGGTGGGGGATTTAACACTCCTCGGGTAAGGGGCGACTCCCTGACATTCAAATCCTTGGTTTGTGCATCTCCCCAGTAGGAAGTCCTCGGACCCTGCCCGACAGCTCTGCTCCCAGAACCCACCACGTCTGTCTCCCACCCTTACTGCAACCCCTGACTCTGCCTTCTGTAGGGAGAAAGCCTGGAAAACAGGCAGATCACCCATCCTGGGTGTAGACTGGAGGGAGGTATAAGAGGCAGATCACCCGTCCTGGGTGTAGACTGGAGGGAGGTATAGGAGACAGAGTTGAGACTTAGACAGACCTGGGTTTTTTGCTCTTGGACTTGCTATGTGGCCTGAGGCACGTCACATCACCCCTCTGAACTCATGTGTGAACTAGACATAGCGTCCAGTGAGCAGGCACTTCCAGGTCTGTGTGCAGCGCCGGGCACACAGTGACAGCTCTGACGCCGAGAGCTGAGGAAGTCCCCAGCGCTGGAATCTGGCGGGTGTGAGTTTGATGCCTGCCCTGTTGCTCCCTGCCCACGTGCGTTGGGCCTGGCATTCCACCTGTATGAAGCTCAATTTCTCTCTAACACTGGGGAGAAGCCCCTCTGCTTACAGTGCTCTTTCAGGGAAAGGATTAAATGAGCCGTGGAGGTGTGTGGTCTCTCTAGGCGTCTGTCTTCAGCTCCAGGCTTCCGGTGTAGGTAGCACAGTCCCACTCGGCTTCCTGACTGTGATAAGCCCCTTCCTGCTCAGATTCCAGGAGCTGTGCCTAAAACCTAGAAATGTGTCTTGGCCATGGCCAGGGGCAGCAGGTGATGGCTTGGGACCCTAAGCCTGGACAGGCACAGGAGCCAAAGGCCTTGGCCAGTACCCTGCCCATGACCACAGGGGGACACAGATTGACAGTGCATAACACTTGGCTCACGAATGGTCTCACTGGGGCACGGGGGGACCTGGAGGGGTCAGCTCCCAGGGACAGGACCCCCAGGCCCGGCACAGGGCTGGAGCTCCTGGAGACAGCCCATTCCTCAGGGAGGAGCTGCCCGCAGGTCCAGCCCTTTCCATCAGCCCAGGCTGGAATTCAGAGGCTGCTAAGTGGCCTCCTGCCTTCTCCGGTGCTCAGGGGAAGGGGAGGGGGGCGGGGAAGGGCGAGAGGTGGGGAAGGCAGCTGTCATGGTTACGCTCTGACAAAACAAATGGCTCTGCTTCCTGCAGGCCACCTAAACAGCCATTGCAATGTGGGCATTGGTCAAGCCGGCTGCCAGGGCAGCGGTGCTGGGCGAGGGCCCTGGAGCTCCGCTCAGAGCGCTGGGAGGCGGCCAGCGGGCTGCGGAGAGAGGGCATGCTTGCCCAGACACCTGTGGCTTCCGGGGCTCGGTAAGGGCTGGGCAAGCTTGGGGAGGGGGAGGGGCTGGCAGCTGGGCCTGGGGAGGGGAGGATGGGGGTGCACATGTGTCTGTAGGGAGTGTGTGTGCCCCTGTGCAGAAGTGTGTGTCACAGCGGGTACAGACACTCTCTCGGGAGGGGCTCAGGGTGCCCTGGCATTAAACGTGAAAGCCAGACCACATGTTGCTCCTCCAGTCGTTCTCTCTCTCTCCCTCCCTCTCTCTCCCGCCTCCCTCTGCTTCCCTGCCTGTTCCCTCCCTTGTCTCTCGGCGGGTCTATTTGTCTGTCTGTCTTCTGTGTGTGGCTCTCTGTACATCTCCTTCTGCCTGCGTCTCTCCACCTCTGCCTCCCTCCTTCTCCCAGCCTCCCATGCTGGCCACCTGGGTGCACCGTCTCCCAGCCCCCGCCACCGTCCCCCAGCTTCCTGGGGCGGCAGGAGCACGCTGCAGGCTGTGCCCACCTCTGGCTGCTGGGCTGCCCTCCAGGTGCTGCCGCTGCCGCTGGCCAGCTGCGTGTGACGGTCCCCAAAGTGCGGGCTGAGCGCACGCCCTTCCCTGATCCCCACCCCCACCCCTGGGCTCCTGCAAGGTAAGGGGGTCCTCAGGGAGGGGGGGAGGGGGCTGGGGGAGAGGGACTCTGCAGCAGCAGTGGGAGCTGCTGACACGTCAGCCCCCGCTGGAAGTCCCGTCATAACATCTCCTGCGGCAGCCCCAACACTTCCACTCTGACGCTCACCGCTCGCGGCAGCCGGAGGCTGGGGGAGGACCTCCCCCTCTCCCCCTTCCCCTCCCCGCTCTAAAGAGCTACAGGCACCTGCCTGCCTCTTCCTGCCCCTGTGCGCTTCTCTCTCTCTCTCTCTCCCCTCCCTCCCTCCCTTCTTTCCTTTCTCCATCCCTCCCCAAGATTTCTGCTCTTGCTCCTCCAGTTCTCGGGTTCGCAGTCTGAACCCACCAGGCTGCTGGGGCCAGGCAGAGGCTGGAGGAGCCCTGGATGAGGTCCAGTCCCCCTGCTCCAGGCAGAGGGCGCGAGACCGCCTGGATGCTGGGGTGGGCGGGGGCTCAGGCTCCTGTGCCATGTGCGTGTGTGTGTTGTGATGAGCTGGGAAGGACACAGTGGCCTGCGTATGGGAAGGGGGCTTTCAAGTTGTGGGTGCTTCTGAGTGATCCCCTGGGCGAGGGGATGCGGGAGCGTAGGGATGTGCACCTGCATGCTGAGGAGTGGGGGTTGAACCTGAGCAGAGAGAATCTCCCTGGCCTCGCCGTGTGGCTGCAGTGTCCTCGTCACCCAGCCGTGGGAGCAGGTGTCTCCAGGGACGGTGCTGGGCCACCTCCAAGGCAGCCTCGGCCCTGGTGAGCATCCAGGGCCCTGGACAGGCCCGGTGGGTGGCCTGCAGTCCCCATGTTTTATTGGCACCAGAAAACACGGGTCAAGGCTCCTGGCATGGGGGTGCTGGACTCTGAGTAGCTCACCCAGCTCTGGTTTTAAGAGTTGGGGGGCTTGGGTGACCATCAGCTTCGTATCTGGGCAGGGTGATGCTCCCAGAAGGACTCCAACCACTGTCACTGGACTGCTGGTGACGGAGCCCTGGTGGGTGGGAGGACAGCAGGAGATGGGGACCCACCGAGATGATGACACAGGAACCCTGTGCAGAGGGGCTGGGACACCCACCGGGAAACTCCCCACCCCCACAACCAACCTGGCCACGCTGGCCCCAGGGAAGGCTCTCTGCCCTCCTCTTCCTCCTCACTGCGCTCCCAGCCAGTGCCTTTGCTGCTGGCCTCTCTCAGCTCCCCAGGAGGCCAGCTCTGCAGTGGGCAGAGACGCCTTCAGGCAGAAAGGGGCGGGAAAGAGGCTTCCAGCGGCCCAGTGCCCTGGCCTTGGGCTCCTGCTCAGGTTCAAGTTGTCGCCTCTGCTGAGGGTTGGGTCTCTCTCAGCACCTGTTGAGAGGCCATCTCCAGTGGCCAACAGCCCAGCCAAGCAGACTTCCGTTTCTCCTGGTCCCACAGGCAACACCCCCCACCCCCCGTGCCAGCCAGACAGGAAGAGGGACTTGAGCAATGCTGGGCAGAGGGTCCCCATAAACAAGAAGTCAATGGACATCCCGGGGGGACGGGGAGCAGCCCAGAGGGGTCCGTGGCCTCCCTGGGCTCCACGTTCCAAGGGCACACGAGCCCTTCCACCACTCACGAGTCTCCCCAGGAAGATCTTCCTGCTGGCGCTCTCCTGGGCCCTTCCTCCAGTGGCACAGCACACACGTGACAGCCCCTGGGTTCCTGGATTCCTTAAGGACGGGATGGGTGCGGGTCACGGGTGTTTAGTGTGCAGCGGGGAAGGCTTTCTGAAAGAGGTGGTGTTGGAGTGGAGACTCAGAGGAAGCAATGGTTGGATGCTGCTTTTTGCAGACCCTGAACAGGTTTCGGGCACGCCGGGGCGGGGGGGAGGGGGGGTGGTGAATCCCGGGCAGTGTTGGGAGGGGCCGGAGGGTGGGGTCAGCTGTTGCCAAGCCTGTGCCTGGAATGGATGGACAAGCTAGGCTGGAGACACGGAAAGGTTGGAAAACCGTGGGTCTCGGGGAGCCACTTTACGCGGGGTGCTGTGCTGGGTGCTGGGTCTCTGTCCTCAAGGAGCTGGCGGCCTCCAGTGGGAATCCGGAGTGACCAAGCAGCCAAGCTCTGGTGGCCTGCTCCGTGAGGGGTGCTGGTCTGAGAGCTCCCAGCGAGACACTTACCTCGCTCCATCCTGACCTGAGAGTGAGCCTGCAAAAGCAACAGTCAGAGCAGGCCGACAGAGGGGTGGGGGGGCCAGCACCTGCTGTCTTCTCTGCCTGGTCGTGCCCTCAGCAGGTCCCAGCCCCCGGGGTTTGATTGAACCCCCGCTGTACAGATGAGGAGCTGTACAGATGGGAATTCAGAGAGCCGAATTTGAGACCGCATAGCAAATGGCTGAGCCGTTCCGTCAGCAACGCAGCTAAGTGGGGATGGATTCACCCAGCACAGCCTGAGTCTGCGCTGCCCGCTGGGCGCTGCACCGCAGCTGGAAGAGACAGACCGCTCCCTGGAGGGCGATCGTCAGAGTGGCACGCAGCTGAGGGTGAATGAATCCCCAGGGTCTCAGAGGGACAACCAGGAGAGGCTTCATGGAGGAGGTGCACGTTGAAATGGCCCAGCAAGCTCAGTGGGTTTGGGAGCAGAGGTGGATTGAGAGAAACGCCAGCAGGGCTGGAGCTGGGACTCACAGGGAACACGCGGGCTTGTCTGGAGCCCAGCGTAGGCCGGAAGGGCGACACGGGGCAGAGTGCGGAAGCGGAAAGGGGGCGGGGGCAGTCGAGCTTCGTTAGGGCTGCTGGGGGTCCTGAAGCAGCCCCCGGGCAGCACGAACCTCAGGGAGGCAAACATGAGCCTGAGAAGTTGCGGTTTCGCCTCTCGAATCCTCACTGGGGCACCGAAGGGTCTGCAGGGATCCTGGGCCCCAGTGTGAAAGTCGTGGCAGTGAGTGCTCCGAAAGTGGGGGTCTCAGAGCAGAGGCGGTTCTTCTGCCCTCCTCTGCTGGCCGGGCTGCTGGGCCCAGGGCAAGGCGGCCCTCGCACGTTCCTCACTCTGGAGGCAGCCGGAGCAGGTGATCCCAGCACAGCCTGGCACAGGGCCTGGGTGGGAGCCGCTGGAGGGCAGGGCTGGGTCTCCCTGGCTTTAGCACGGGGCAGCCCCCACGCAGGAGCCTGCCTCTTCATCCCTGAGCCCCCCCTCCGCCCGCCACACACACAGGAGGCACAGCTCTTATAAAGGTCACCGTAATGGAAGAACATTAAAGGGACTGATGACTCAGAGAAGTGCGTGCTTGCACCTCTGGCCTTGCTCAAGGTCGGTGTCAATCCCGCCCGTCCCCGGGCGTCCCCATTGGCAGCTCCGTGGCAGTTGAGGAGCTCGGGCAGCTGACCCTGCCAAAGCACAGGGTCGCACAGAGCCGAGGAAACCTGGGGAAAATTGTGGGACTGAATGAGGCCAATCAAAGGGGGTGTAGGAGGGTCTTCTTTTTATTTTATTTTATTTTATTATTTTATTTTATTTGACAGGCAGAGTGGACAGTGAGAGAGAGAGACAGAGAGAAAGGTCTTCCTTTACCATTGGTTTACCCTCCAATGGCTGCTGCGGCCGGCGCACCGCACTGATCCAAAGCCGGGAGCCAGGTGCTTCTCCTGGTCTCCCATGCGGGTGCAGGGCCCAAGCACTTGGGCCATCAGGAGGGTCTTCTAATCCCAAAGTCACCAACGAACGAGTTAGGCCGGTGAATGATAGATGGAGAACTGGTGAGTTCAGGACAGGAGGCACTGACTCCTTACGCTGTGCCAGCGGAAAAAAAGTGCAACGATAAAATGTCCGCGCGTTGCCAATCCGTCACTTCATTCAGAAGCACGAGGTGCCCGGGCCTAATCAAGCCTCCCAGCATTCCTTGTTCGTTGAAAAATTCAGCACGTGGTGGCAGGTCTCATCTCATCTGGGCTCCACGTGAGACCCTGATTTCATATTTTTAGTTTCATTTTTACAAAGAATATCCCAGCTGAGAAACTTTCTTGCCTGTGAAAGCCTGGTCCTTGTTTTAAGTGGATCCACTTGGAGGGTCCTTTTGTGGGTCCAAAATGGGGAATTCCCACAGGCTGTGTTTAATGTCGGCAAGGTTTAGGGATGAATGAATGAGTGTAAGACTAGGGAGCCCCTTCCAGAATCACGCACTCTTTAAAAATATATGTGTATGTATTTGAGAGGCAGGGTTACAGCAAGAGAGAGAGAGAGAGAGGAGGGAGGGAGATCTTCCATCTGCTGGCCACTCCCCAAAATGGACACAATGGCTGGAACCAGGTGCCAGGAGCTTCTTCCAGGTCTCCCACATGGGTACCATCCCACTTGGGCCATCCTCTGCTGCTTTCCCAGACTCATTAGGAAGCTGAATGGGAAGTGGAGCAGCCGGGACTCGAACCGGCGTCCATAGGGGATGTCATCTCTGCAGGCGGCGGTTTATCAAGCTGCGCCATGGCACCGCCCTCATCATGCACTTTAACCTCTCAGGTCTCCAGCTTCTGCACGGCTTGCCTCACCTCAGGTCACTCCACTTAGCCGACATTTTTAATGTGCACCTGCTGATTGCCAGGTGCTCCTCCAGGCATGGGGGATACAGCTATCAACCGAATACACAGAATCCTCTGCCTGTGTGGAGCTTGTTCTCTGGGGGACGCTGGCCCACCTCCCCTCCCCCACCTCTTATCCCTTCCCAGTGTTGTGGCTTCTGTCCCTGGAACCACCATCTTGGCTCAGAGACCAAACCGTCAGAACCAATGCTAGGTTAGGTTGCACCTCAGCAAAAAGTGATCGCGTGTTCATTCCTGCACGTGACGCTGCCACTGCTCAGGGCACCTGCCTTTGTGATACTGTGGCAGGGAATGCCACGTGCCCAGGCACGCCCTGGCCCAGACAGGACACACTTTTCTTCCACACGTCACGACTGACTCGGGACATCTGTCTGGGCCTCCAATGGGGCGGGACCCGAAGTCCACCACGTGCCCGGGGAAGAACTGCCAACAGCACAAACACTGCGCGTGCAGATCTCCGAGGAGAGGGCGCCAGAGCCATCAGCAGAATCCCAGCAGGGAGCAGGGCAGGCGGAGGCTGTCCAGGGATCTCAGTCCAGGCTCCGGCCGCGAGCACTCAGCCCTGACCAGCCGAGAGAGACACCCCGAGGCCAGCAGAGTGGCTCTGACCTCCCCGAGCCTCAGCCTCGCAAGCTGCGACTTCGTACTAACAAAGCTCAGCTCTGGGAGCTCCAGTCTCCCCATGTTTTCTCTCCTCTGTGTCTCAGTCTCCTGACCTTTGAAATGGGGATAATAATCTTTTTTTTTTAATTTTTTTATTGTTTGACAGGCAGAGTGGACAGTGAGAGAGAGAGACAGAGAGAAAGGTCTTCCTTTGCCGTTGGTTCACCCTCCAATGGCCGCCGCGGCCGGCGCGCTGTGGCCGGCGCACCGCGCTGATCCGATGGCAGGAGCCAGGAGCCAGGAGCCAGGTGCTTTTCCTGGTCTCCCATGGGGTTCAGGGCCCAAGCACTTGGGCCATCCTCCACTGCACTCCCTGGCCACAGCAGAGAGCTGGCCTGGAAGAGGGGCAACCAGGACAGAATCCAGCGCCCCGACCGGGACTAGAACCCGGTGTGCTGGCGCCGCTAGGCGGAGGATTAGCCTAGTGAGCTGCGGCGCCGGCCCGGGGATAATAATCTTTATCTTGCCCCTACTCCTACAGCTCCAATTCATTCTCGGTGCGCAAGTGCTTTGATAAGCACTGGGGTAAGCACTGGAGGCGCCTGCGTACCACACTGATGACTCAGTGGGGAATTCGAAAGCGCGAGCTGGTCCCCAGGGCTACAAGCTCCCTCCCTAGCTATGATCTGAGGACTTCTCTAAAATGTCTTGCTTCTTGTGATTCCTCACAAGCCAGAACACCACATGCGCAGTGGGTGGAGTCCCAGCAGGTCTGGCCTCCACCAGCTCCACCCCTTCATCTCGCCTCCCCCTACACAGAACGAAGTCACCCGCTCCCTGTGCAAGCCAGCCAGGCCCTGAGCGCGGGGCTTCACACATCCAACGCCTTCACCTGTGGGGAGCAATCCGGACTAGACTAAGTTGCTCGAATTAGGACTTATTCTATGCATCTGCTCTCCCACAATATGGCGCTGGGAGAGAAGTAAACAGCTTCCGCACAGCTGCCTCCAGTTCAACCAATTAACTGTAGGACTTGCTCCTGATTGGAGAGCAGCGTACTCAGCCGAGTTGGGATTGGCGGAGGAGGACTATAAAGGAGGAGAGAGACGGCATGCACCAGGAACATCTATGGGGAACATCTAAGGGAACCCGTGCAGCCCCCAGAGAGCCGGCCGGCGGTGTGCCGCTCCCCTGCGGAAGTGGGGAATGCGGCCAGGGGGAACTGCCCTTCCACGGAGGTGGAAGGGATAGTAGCCAACCCGGGAAGAACCAGCAGCAAACCCGGGGAGGGCCGAGCAGACGAAAGAACAGCGCAGGGTCCTGTGTCGTTCCTCCACGAAGAGGGGGAGCGACATAATGGTGCCGTGACTCGGATAGGAAACCTAGCTCGGATAGGAAACCTAGGACGGATAGAAAACTTAGGAGGGAAGAAACGTGACTCGGATAGGAAACCTAGGACGGATAAAAAACTTAGGAGGGAAGAAACGGGAAGAACTGGGAAAATACCGGAGAGAGAGACTAGCAAACAGCCTAGGGAAAAGCCGGACGAAAAAGGAGCCGGAAGAAGCTATTGAAAGCCTAGGCATAGATTCGGATACGGACTACGGGGGGAAGCTGGGAGAAATCTCTAAGGTCGAAAGCGAAAGTGAAAGCTAGAACAAACAGACTCGGACGCGGACTGTGGGGAGAGGCCAGGAGAAATGAGGGAGGAATATTGTTGGAAGAAAACTTGGGGAAACATACCGGGTAGAGAAAAATGTTAGGGAAATTGAAGCCGCGGGGGGCAGGCCGAGGCGGAAACGAAAGCCACTTTGAGGTTCTCAAGTTAGCCCGGGAATAGGGGGCGAAAAGTTGAAACTAGAAGCTGAGACGCAAGCCAGATTGGGATCCGTCTGATTAGCCCGGGGAGCAAAGGACGGGAAGCCAAACCGTGGGGCGGAGACGTACGCTGGGTTGAATTCGCCAGGCTAGCCCGGGGAACTTAGATTGAATCCTAGTGGCGGAGACGCAAGCTACGCTGTGTTACTCGCGGAAGCCGCCGCGTGCAGAGAGAGCACGGGGCGTGAATAGATAGGGAACGCTGGCGTAGGCCGTGGTTCAGACGCGAAAGGGTTAAGCGTGGAGACCGCGGAGCGCGCAAAGCCAAGCCGCGCAAAGCCGGGAAGCTGCGCAGATGAGAGAGGCGCGCGGGCTGAAGCGGCGCAGAGCCGGGAACCCGCCGGCGGGGCGAGGTGCCGGAAAGCTGCGGGGATAAGAGAAACAGAAGTTTAGAAGTAAAAGAGAAATAGGAATGTTGGCAGACAGAAGTAAAATGGGAGAAATGGAAATGCCCGGAGATAGAGAAATAGAGAAAAATAAGGCCTCCCCTCAACATGCCAATTAGGAGGCTTGGATTCGGTCTGCCTGATTTAAGGCGGTAAGCGCCAGCAAAGCTCGACCAGAGTATGAGCTGCAGGTCACCGAAGATAGGCACAAACCAACACTAATAAGTCTCCCCCACAATACGGCAATGAGAAGGCTTGGATTCGGTTTGCCTGATAGGTTTTGTAAACACCTGCAGGCAGTTCTAGCAGAGCAGAGCATGCGCTGCAGGGCAGCGAACACAGGCACGCATCAGCGCCTAAAAACCTCCACACAATGGCGAAGAGAGGACCCGGATTCGGTTTTCCTGATTGATAGGACTTGTAAGAGCCTGTGGCAACTCTAGCAAGTACAGCAGAGTGTGTGCTGCGGGACACCGAAGACAGGCGCGTATCAACGCCAAAAAATAAAAAGAAAGGGGGATCTGTGGGGAGCAATCCGGACTAGACTAAGTTGCTCGAATTAGGACTTATTCTATGCATCTGCTCTCCCACAATATGGCGCTGGGAGAGAAGTAAACAGCTTCCGCACAGCTGCCTCCAGTTCAACCAATTAACTGTAGGACTTGCTCCTGATTGGAGAGCAGCGTACTCAGCCGAGTTGGGATTGGCGGAGGAGGACTATAAAGGAGGAGAGAGACGGCATGCACCAGGAACATCTATGGGGAACATCTAAGGGAACCCGTGCAGCCCCCAGAGAGCCGGCCGGCGGTGTGCCGCTCCCCTGCGGAAGTGGGGAATGCGGCCAGGGGGAACTGCCCTTCCACGGAGGTGGAAGGGATAGTAGCCAACCCGGGAAGAACCAGCAGCAAACCCGGGGAGGGCCGAGCAGACGAAAGAACAGCGCAGGGTCCTGTGTCGTTCCTCCACGAAGAGGGGGAGCGACATTCACCTTGCATTTCAGCATCGTGGTAATCCGTGGGCGAGGCTCTACTCCTGTGCCCTTTCTACAGTTCAGAAAATCGAGGCTCGGCCAGGCGAGGGAACTCGTCCTTGTCAGAGCCCGACTTCCAGGCTGGGGCTGCAGGTTCACGGAGCGAGGGCTGGGCAGCTGCCGGCTCCCACTCGTCTCTGCTCGCTTTGATCTCTGCTGCAGACAATCCCATGTTGCACCTGCGAGTCCCAAGGATGAGGCTTTCCTGCCGCTTCTGTGCAGGTGGGCTTTGCTGGGGGAACCACAGCGGGACCCCCGCAGGAGAAAGCCAAGTTCAGGTCCCAGAGCTTTCTAGCTGCGACCTTGGGCAGGGTTTTTAGCCTCTCGATGCTCGCTGAGCTCGTCTGTTTTTGTTTTGTTTCTAAAACACACTGGCAGGGTCCTGAGGAGTCTGTGTGACGATTCACATAAACTGCCCGGCCTGGTGCCTCCTCGGTGGCAGGGCCCGTCCTGAGAGTTCGAACCTGAGAATCCTCCAGTCCTACCTCCTGGGACCTGGCTGGCAGCTGGGGGCTCAGCAACCCCGCACGCAGCTTCCCCCAAGCCCTCCCCGTTGCTGTCAGCCGTCAGCGGGCTGCACACAGCTGGCACCCTCCCCAGCAAGGTCCCGGCAGCCTGCACCCAGGAGCCCCGTGAGACCCGTTCTGAGGCCACTCTGGGCATGCACTCTCCATTCACCTCTCTGTTCGGATGACTTCCCATTGTACAGAGGGTAAAACTTGTTGCTCCCCGTCTTCGTGGGGGAACGACACTAAACCCTGCCTAGGCTTCATATCCGAGTCACGGCACCATTATGTCGCTCCCCCTCTTCGTGGAGGAACGACACAGGACCCTGCGCTGTTCTCTCGTCTGCTCGGCCCTCCCCGGGTTTGCTGCTGGTTCTTCCCGGGTTGGCTACTGTCCCTTCCACCTCCGTGGAAGGGCAGTTCCCCCTGGCCGCATTCCCCACTTCCGCAGGGGAGCGGCACACCGCCGGCCGGCTTTCTCGGGGGCTGCACGGGTTCCCTTAGATGTTCCCCATAGATGTTCCTAGTGCATGCCGTCTCTCTCCTCCTTTATAGTCCTCCTCCGCCAATCCTAACTCGGCTGCCCACACGCCGAGTACGCTGCTCTCCTCCAATCAGGAGCAAGTCCTACAGTTTATTAGTTGAACTGGAGGCAGCTGTGCGGAAGCTGTTTACTTCTCTCCCAGCGCCATATTGTGGGAGAGCAGATGCATAGAATAAGTCTTAATTCCAGTAACTCAGTCCAGTCCGGATTGCTCCCCACAAAACTGAGTCTCAGAGATGCTCCCGGAAACAAAGCGTTGGATAAGGAAAAGGAGAAGCAGGCTCCAAGGAAAGAAATTCACTGCCTCGACTGTCATCTCACCGTGGAGAGATGTAGGAGGAGGGGCAGGGGCCGAGTTCCCTGGGAGCCTCAGGGCAAGAGGGCAGCTCCAGGCGGCCCCAGCTGCAGGCTGGAGCCCCGATCACTTGAGCTCTCCTCTGACATCGCCTGGGCCCCTCAGCAGCCGGGCAGGAGGACAGGCCGGAGACATGGGCAAAGCTTGAAGCTGCAGAGAGAACACACTCAGTGCCTTCCCAGGGGGCCGCAGGCATGCTCAGGCAGGGGGCAGGGGGCGGTTTCGCCTCCAGTGCACCCCCGGAAGGGTGAGTATAACGGAACCTGCATAAGGAGAGGCCACTTTCCCCAGCTACCTGTGGGCTCGTTTCTGGGGGACCCTCTGTGGGCACAAGCTCAGATGCTAGAAAGTCACTGGGCCCCAGGGAACAGGATCTGTGCACCTGCCGCCAGCCCCAGTGACAAGCGTTTAAATCACCCCGCCTCGGTCTCATACAGCGAGAATCTTTTCCTCCCAGACGGGCGCTTCTACACTTGGCTGCACCTCCTCCTGTCTCCGGCAGGCCTGGACCCGGCCTCTCCGCAGGAAGTCTCGGGCACCTCGGCCTCCGCTCCCGGGGCTGCCTGTCCCAGACATCCGCCTGGCTGGACTCCAGGGCTCCCAGGCAGTGTGAGGACACCGAGCCCTGCCGAGCTGGGCGACTTCCGGCCCAGCCGCTCCCCAAACCCTCCCCCTCCAAGGACACTGCAGCCGTCCCTGGGGGAGTCCCAGGGGCTTTGGCGGCCTGGAGTTCTGTGCTGTCACATTCCTGAAATGAACGCACAGTTGAGGCCTAGCCTGCCCCGATCCATTTCAGCCCATTTGTTTGTTCATTCATTCATTCAACAGAGTCCTCACCACTCATCCACTCAGCTCACTGCTGAGCACGGCCTAGTCGCGGGCTGAGAAAGAGAGTTCTTGCCTTCCGTTCTCAGTGCCAACAGCTCCTGGTTGGGACAGGTGGAAACAGGACACCAGGCCTGAGGGCAGGGCCTCGCCCGCCTTGTTCACTGCTATACCCCAGGTCTGTCTCAGTGTACAGATTCTCCATTTACATTGAACGGACACACGACACGTGGATAATGAGACAGGAAATACGAGAGGTGGTGACCATGCCTGTGAGGGACCCCCCAAGGAGACTTCCTGGAGGTGGTGGCAGCTGAGCTGGGTCTTGATTTCCTTTGGGGGTATAGAGAGGGCGGGGAGGGGCATTCCCAGCACAGCCGGCAGCACCAGGAGAAATAGGGCAGAGGGGAGACACCAGGCCTGTCAGGAGGTCTTGACGGACTGCAGCATGGGGAAGTGGGGTGGGGTGGGCTCAGAAGCAAGGATTTGTTACCCAGTGTGGCCAGAGCAGGAAAGTTGAGAGTAAAGAGACCAGAATGTGGGAACCCCAGAGTTCTGGAAGCTTGGAACAATCGTACGGGATCCTGGGAACGCAACTCTGACCCACGTTGGCGTCAGTGTGGGCGGCTGTGTGCAGGTGAGGCTTCCCGGAGGGGCTGGAGATGAGGAGGAGGAGAAGGACCCCAGCCCAAGGTCAGTGAACAGGCTGGCGAGCCCAGACTCCGGGGGCTGACAGTCTGCACCCAGCCAGGGCCTGGGGGGCATCCGTCTTGGTGGAGCCTGATCTAGGCAGGGGGCCTGGCCCGGGCGTGGGTGAGAGGCCTCTGGACTGACTCCCCAGGCAGAGGGACACAGCTGCCATGTGGTTTCGGGGGCCACTGTGAACTGGGGGTGCTCCAGGCCAATAGAGTCCAGCACAGCACTGAGGTCAGAACCACAGTCAGAGGTGTTATTGAGTGGCCACAGGACGTCTCCGCTCTGCGGGCATGGAGGGAGCCAGGGCACAGGAGGTTAACCAGCTAGCTCAAGGCCATGCCACCTCTAAGAGGCAGAGCCTGGCAGAGCAGCTGGGTCACTTCCATCCGGGTCCTTGGCCCTTGGTTATCCCAGCAAAAGGCTCCAGGGTGGGAAAGCACCGACCTGGCCAGGGTGTGGGGGAGGGAAGTGAGTATGCAGGACGTGGCAGGAGGGGACACTGGCCCGAGACGGGCGTCCAGTGAGGAGAGCCCTGAATGCCAGGCAAGGCCTTGGACTTGCCCGTTTACCAAAGCCGTGGGAAGTCATTAACCCCAGGGGAATGGAGGCTCATGGCCAGAGGGGACCAGAAGGGAGGCAGCTGGCTGGCTCACAGGCTGGTTAGGGATCAGGGCAGCTGTAAGGGGAGAGTGACAAAGCAGTGAGCAGACGTGGGGACTTCCAGTGAACACTGGGGCAGAAGCGGCCAGGCCGGGGAAGAGCGAATGCAGGAGGCTGCACAGCCTCACCGCTGCGAAACACGCAGGCTCTGCACCCCCAGCCCCGCCCCCGCCCGGTGCTGGAATCCAGCCATGTGGCCTTGACCAAGTGACCTCTCCTCTGAGCCCTGGTGCTCTCCTTCACAGAACAGACCAGGAAGAGAATCTGTCTGAGAGATGGTGCCAAACAGCACCAGCAAAGCCCCCCAGCAGGGTGAGATCATTGAGCCTGTGCTCCGTGCCCGGCCTGCGGGGGGCGGGGGGGGGGGCACGGCACAGAGGAGAAGCCACACGCCCACTGTGCCAGAGAATCCGGAAGGCAGGAAGGGAAACACAAGCAAGGGAAGGAGGCAGGGGTGCGTGGGAGGGTAGGTTTTTTTTTGCATTATTTTATTATTTTTTAAATACGTTTTATTTTTTTGGAAGGCAGAATTACAGAGAGAGAGAGAGGAAAAGACAGAGAGAAAGAGGTCTTCCATCTGCTGGTTCTCTCTCCAAATGGCCACAATGGCTGGAGCTGTGCCAATCCAAAGCCAGGAGCCAGGAGCCAGGAGCTTCTTCCAAGTCTCCCACATGGGTGCAGGGGCCCAAGGACTTGGACCATCTTCTACTGCTTTTGGCAGGCACATTAGCAGGGAGCTGGATTGGAAGTGGAGCAGCCGGGGCTTGAACCAGAGCCCATATGGGATGCCGGCACTGCAACGGGGGGCTTAGCCTTTCCTGGTGCAACGCTGGCCCCGAGAGGATGCAATTTTAAGAGCGTTGTTTTGGGGGTGGGCAGTCACGGATGGGGCTGAAGTTCAAGGCCTGAGAGCAGATGTGGAGCCTGAGCCTGGGGAGGAAGCTGTGGTCACCAGCACACCAGGGTCAAGGAATAAACGAGGGGGGAGTCGAGGCAGTGGCCCCACGGATGCACAAGTCACCCAGGACAGTGGCAGCACTTGGGGGACAGAGGACGCCATGAGCCAGGTGCGGAGTGTTTGCCAAGGGGTGGGTATCAGCAGGGCATGGCGATGGCGAAGCCTCTGAGGGCAGGCGGGGTCCCAGGCACCTGCGCCCCAAGAAGCAGGGCTGTGGAGGGCGGGCCTGCCACCTCTGACTCAGGGGTGACCACAGGAAGGGCCCCTCCTGGAGGGGGTGCAGGGGCTACAGAAGGCACCTGGGGAGGTGTACAGAGGCGAGGATGGCCAGAGTGAGCCCAGGGCCTGGAGCCCGAGAGCCCGAGAGTCACCCCTGTGCCGTGAGGGTCTCCTGCAACACTGGCGGGACCTCTGTGCAGGTGGGAAAGAGCAGACCGGGGACCGTGACTGACACACGCGGGCCTCACGCACTTGACCTCCACAGCCTCTGCGAGGAGCTGCCCTGTGGCTGGAGGACCTCTCTCCCTCCTTTGCACTGATGCCAAACCTGCAGTCGGTCAACACACAGTTCCAGGCACTTGGGGTCTATCAGTGAGAAAAACAGGGCTCAGGCCCCATCCTTGTGGGCGGATCCTGGCAGATGACGGGCGGGAGACACAGGAAGTTTCTTCTGTTTTACGTGTAGGTGTTACTGGCTATGGAGAAAGTCATTCATTCATTAACTAAAGGAGGAAGGGGTCGCCAGGAGGCCCCGTGAGCAAAGACAGGGGTGAGAGAGCAGGGCACGGGACTCCCGGGGGAGGAGCATTCTCAGGAGTGAGAACCACCAGTGCGAGAGAGTTGAGGCAGGACAAGGCCTGGAGTGGAGTCATCCAGGCATTGGCAGGGGGAGGCGTGGGAGGCCTGGAGCCAGATTCTTGTCCCCAGAGGGTCACTCCAGCTGTTCCATGGGAAAGACACTGCAGAGTGGGAGTGGCAACCGAGGAGGTGACAAGAAAGGGTCCGATTCTGGAGCTGCAGCTTTGCGATCTGCCTCTCCAGTGACATCTGCCTTGTCCCCACCGTGTCCCCGGTGCCTGGTGTCCTTGGGATGTGCTGACATTCCTCCATTCACTCATTTCGCTCCATAAATATTTATTGAGCCAGGCATCAATACAAATAATGTCCTGCCCAGAAGGACAGCAGTCACTGGGGTTTGTCGCTTCTAGGCCATCGAGAACTGGACTTGCTATCTGACGGCCACTCCAGGCACTTCCTCCCGTCACACAGAGCTCTTAGCGTCCGGGTCAGCCCAAGGTCTCACCCCAGAGCCACAGCCCAGTGCCCAAGTCCTTCCGCTCTCTCTGTGTGCCTCTTTGTGAATGGGACAGGGGACGCAGCTTGTAACTCAGGACACCGCTTCTTAAAAACCCCCTCTCCTGCCCAGCCCAGGCCTCCCCGTGGACTCCCGGCCCCTGGGTCCCACTCCTCGGCCTCAGGTGCCTTCCGTTCCCGAGGTGCGGCATCTCTGGGGTGGGGGGTAGGGACAGGCGTGCAGCAGACCGGGGAAGGAAGGGGAGAAGGAAACCCACAGTCTCGACCTGGACACATGGTCCGGCCCCTCACACGGGCCAAACCCTGGCTCTCGCACGCTGACCTGGAAGAGGCCCTGGTGGCTTCCTCCCTGTCCCTGAGCATTGCCTGTGTCCCCAGACCCCCAGGTTAGGGTGGAGCCGGAAGGAAGGACTGGGCGTGGCTTGCTGCTGTAGGAGTCTGTGGTGGGGACGGTCCTGTGCCCCTCCCAGGAGGACAGCACAGGAGCCACCGTTATCCCCATGTGTCCTCCCCACCCCCAGACTCATACCCACAGCCCAGCCCACCCCTTCTGGGGCCTCGGCACCCTCATGGGCAGAGAACTGTCCTTTCCCTATGAGATTTTGGGGAGACTAAAGGAGCCGCTCCGTGGGTCTGGCCCCGTTTCCTTGTTCGGTCAACGCCATCGGTGGCTCCTGTTACCTCCCCCATCCCAGACTCCCTCCGCTGCCAGATTCTTTGCTCCCTGAGGCTGGGTGGGGCTTATTCTCACAGCGCAGTGCCTGGTCAGGTCTGGGGTACAGCAGGTGCTTCTCGGCACTGGCAGAACTGATGGAAATGTGCACCGAGTAGGTCGCACGGCACCTAAAGGTAACTCTGCAACCACCTCTAACTCTGGCTATCAGCCCTCGCCAGCCCAAGCCCCACCCCTGGGCAGGGCCATGGGGGATCACTGGCTGGGACCGGATGCCCCTGGCAAAACTCCACTCCTCCATGGATGCAAGCTAGGTCCCAGCCCACCACCGTAGCGGGGCTGGCTCCCTAACTGTGTTCTCCAATCAGCTTTCCGGATGGGAATGAGCTGGGATGAGGAGCAAGAGAGCAGGATGGAGGGTCGGAAAAGGAACTCTGCCGTCTCGTTCTGAGCCCACCGAGAGGAGTCAGGCTTCCACTGGCCAAAGAGCCTGAGAACTCCCCAGAGAAGGCGGCTGGGAAGCCGGCCACCTCCTCTTAGCTCTTATCTCAGCTGTCACTCCACCTGATGGGAGATAAACCCGGCCGAGAGCTGTCTGGGCCGGAGCCACCCGGGAGAACATAATTAAAAGGATGCGGCAGTCCTGGCAGGTGCAGGGAGCCCGGAGGATGTCAGGGGACAGGAAGAGGACCCGAGGGGATGAGTCCTCTTTTTTGGAAGGATGGAGTCATGGGCATTCATTGATCAGCCTTGCAAATAAACGGCCCCAGGCTACCAGCAGGTGGAGGCTCCCGCCTGGCGGGGAGAAGCCCATCGAAGACTTGGGTCCCACAGCCCTCATGGGCTTTCCACCCCGACTCCGTCCCTGAAAGGTGCTGGCGTGGGTCTCAGGACCCTGAGAGCATCGTTAACCAGCGCCTGACGAATCACGCATGCGTGGTTCTGGGAAGGGCCGGGGAGGCCTTCGGGCTGGAGGGAGTGAAGCCACCCATTCCTTCATTCAGCACAGGGGCACAATGGGACACGGAGGTAGCCACGGCCCACAGCCACCCGCGTAGGGCATCCCGCCTCGGGATGACAGACAATAGCAGAATGGCCTCTCACAACCCAGCGCACTAGCACAGGTGGACAGCAGTGCGCAGCATAGGTGAACTTGGCCCTGTAGATGGCGCGGGGGGGGGGGGGGCGCACAGGGGTCTGACGCATGCGCAGGACGTCACTACCGGAACAAGGGGGTTGGGGGGCGGGGTGGAGCCACCCAGGGAGAGTGGCAAGTCCCAAGGACGAGAGAGCCGGACACTGCTGAAGAATGGGACCATGGCAGTGATAGTTGTGGAGGCTGGTCTCTGTCCAGGAAGCAACCGGAAGCTGTCGGTGGGTGGAAGGGGCTGGTGGGAGCGGGTGAGGACTGTAGGATCTGTGCATTGTTGCGCTGGTGCAGCCCACGGTGTAGGGAATGGACTCTGCGGGGATTCAAATTAGCAGCCACGGCTCAGGCGGGCATGGCGGCAGAGCAGGGAAGACCTGCACAATCCAAGGGCATCTTTTACCCCAAAAGAAATCTTTAGCAATGGACTGGGTGTGGAGTATGGAGGAAGAGGTGCCAGGAGTGACCCCAGGTTCCTGGCCTGCATGCCGGGAGCGGTGGTGGGGGTGGGAGGAGAATTCCTGGTTGGATGGGAGGCTGCTTGGGCTCTAGCCCCAACCTGTTGAGAGAATCTCAGCAGATCACCTATCCTCCGGCCTCAGTTTCTCTATCTGGGAAATGGGAAGAAAGAGACTGGCCATTTCTCCTGTCCCGTGATTGGGGGTTTTCATGAGGTCATTCACTGGGAAGCCCTTGGGAAAAATGAAGAGAATGATGCTGTGATTCCTCGGGGAATCCCCTGTCGGGTCCAAAATGGGGAGACTGGGCTGGGGAGAGGTGAGGGGGCTCTCCCTACCCCCCACCTTTCCTGTCTCCTGCAGGCTCTGAAGGCTGAGTAGCCGGCGGGATGCCCGGCCTGCTGAACCTCATCACGGGAGCGGCCCTGCCCCTCACGGCATCCGACGTCACCTCCTTCGTCAGTGGCTACGCCCTGGGCCTGACCGCCTCCCTCACCTATGGCAACCTGGAGTCTCAGCCCTTCCAAGGTAAGAACCCCGAGGGGGGGCTCCCTGGGCACCCCCCAGAGTCCCTGTCCTGCCATTTGTTACCTGATTGACATGGCAAGTCAACAACCTCTCAGAGCCTCATCTGTAAATAAGGTTCCACTTCTGCCCAGCAGGCCTCACGGCTAACCACAGGAAGGCTCTGGATGGGAGCTGGAGAGGTTTGGGCTCAGCCCCAGCCAAGTGTCTGATCTGTCCGGCCATCCCACGAGGTACATGTCCCACACTTTGTCCAGGGAGCCTGCGACTCGGGAGAGAATGGGCGTGGCCAGTCCACGAGGAGTGGCTCTTGCTCCTGTGGTCTTGAGGAAGCCACTGTCCCTCTCAGGGTCAGGATGCTCTCTCTGCCAGTCTGGGCTCCGGGGGTGGTGGGGGCAGATGAGGTAATGCAGGGGGGAGGGCGGTGTGGACGGTGAGCAGCTGTGACCGTGAGTCATCAGTGCAGGAAGCAGGCATGTGGATGGATGGACAGGCGGATGGGTGCCTCCAGGAGTTTTTGTGTCAGGCACCCCTCCTTCCACGGGGAGGTGGCCGAGAGGGTGCCGGTGAGGCTGGTTCTGGCCAGGGACCCCTGCTCGTCTGCAGAGATGGGGCCTCCTAACCATCAAATGCCTGTTCTTTGGTTACCAACCTACATCCCCGCCTGGGGATCTGGAAGCTGGGTCCAGGGCTGCTCCGGGGGCCGACCCGGCCAGAAAGCACCTGCCCAGAAACTCATCTCTGAAATCACCCAGGCAGGGCCGACGGCCCCACTGCTCCGAGCAAAGCTAGAGAGGGCAACTGAAAACGGGGCCCGCCGGGGCCCCCGGAGGCCAAGTTACTGCGCAGCCTGGAGACAGCCCTCTCTCGGGCTTTCCACGCAGAAGGAGCAAACTGCCCATTTCGCTGAGGCTCACCCAGGAAGTCAGGGTTTGGGGAGGGCTCACCGTGCCCAGTGTTGTTCTGTTCCTGCCTGGGAGAGCAGATCAGGTAAGATCTCGATACTCCCCATGTGGTTCCTGAGCCATCAGCATCACCCAGAAGCTACTAAGAGATGACGCAGACCCTTGGACCGTGCCCCAGGCACTGACTCCAAATTGGTTTTCTTGAAACAATAAAAAAGAGCTGTGTTTTATTTATTTGAAAGAGAGAGAGACAGAGAGAGAGAGAGATCTTCCATCTGCTGGTTCACTCCCCAAATGGTCACAACAGCCAGGGCTGGGCCAAGCCAAAGTCAGGGGACTAGAACATCATCAGGGTCTCCCACGTGGGTAGCAGGGATCAAAATACTTGGGCCATCTTCCTTGGTCCCAGGCGCATCAGCAGGGAGCCGGGTCAGAAGCAGAGCAGCCGGGACTCGAACCAGTGCTCCATTCTGGGATGCAAGTGTCCCCAGTGGGACGTAACCCACTGCACCACAACTCCGGCCCGCAAGAGATGCACTTGTTCTCCAAGCTGGAGTATGGCTATAGAGAGAGCAGATGTAAAAGCACTGGGCCCTCCCTGGGGGCGCACGGCTTCACACGTGGCGGCCGCTTCTCCCGTTCTCCCAGGGCCTTGGAGTTGGCACTTTCATTCCCATCTGGCAGACAAAGCCTGTGAGGCTCCGAGAAGTGAAACTTCTCCTCCAAGGCCGCCTGGACAGAACAGGAGGCGGGGCTCGGACTTGAACTCTAGTCTACTTCCTCCGCAGCCCCAGCCCTCCGTGCTGCAGGGGGCACACTGGTGCCCATGGGTGGGATGTGCCACACAGGAGCGTTCTGTTAGGCCTGTAAAATAGATCCAGTCTGTCTCTCAGCAAGTCAGCAGGTCCAGCCACTCCAGCCCTGCGCACCTGCCAAGTAAGAGCTGATTGGACAGTCCCAAACGCGCCTACCTGGCCCAGAGGGAGAGCGCTCCACCCTCTCAGAGGCTTTGGGGCCCTCTGTCCAGAAGTGGGGTGTTCAGGGTGGGGCAGGGCACCCCACAACACCAGGCCCTGTTCCCACAGGCCTCTTCGTGTACCCACTGGATGAGCACACGACAGTGATAGGCTTTGAGGCAGCCATTGCCAACCGGGTGGTTACGGTGCAGATCAAGGACAAAGCTAAGCTGGAGAGTGGCCAGCTTGAAACCTCCAGGGTCCGACCAGCCACTGTCACAGGTAAGGAGACCCGAAGGGCCAGGGCAGCACCTGAGCCCGGCTGGGGGCTGCCGGGGCTGTAGCCCGGAGCAGACTGCAAGGGCAGCAAGGCATAGGGGAGAGAGTGCTGGCCTCGAGTCAGGACCCCCTGAGCTGGACTGCTGTGTGGCACTGGGCCAATAAGTAACCTCTCTGAACCTCAGCGTTGTAGTCTGTAAAATGGAGGTAACTCTTCCTGATTTCACCTGGAGAGTGCAGTGGGTCGCAAAGGCAGGGAGGCAACCGCAGGGCGCCTAAGACGGCCTTCGGGGAAGAAGAGCAGCCCAGAGCCGGGCCACCTCTCAGCCTTGTTACTCACAAGGGAGTCTCCTTAAGGAGCTCATCTCGTCTGGAAACAGAATAAGGAATTCTGCCCACCCCGTGCCCAAGCTGGCCAACACGCCCAGAGAGAGCAGTTACGGCACCGTAAGCGCTCAAAGCGCAGGGTCTGCCACCCTGGAAGTCGAGGCTGAGAGAGGGGGAGGGACCGGCTCGAGGCCACACAGCATGCTCATGGCAGAGCCAGGGCCTGGACCCATCAGCGAGGTCGGTTCACCTAATCTCAGCGTGGCCAAGAATCTGATTTCAGTAGCACTCACCTGGGGAGGGAGGGAGCAGGCGGGGGCACGCCCAAGAAGTGCTCCTAGGAGAGGGCGCCAGAGGCTCTGTTGTGTGGGGGGAAGGGGCTGGCAGAGGGCTTGGTGGGGGTTGAGACTGGCAGGATGAGGAGGGCGTGGGCCTGTCCCATGGAAGGATAGGGCATGAGAAAGGTGTGGCTCCCAGAAGTGGGGGTGCTTCCGTTTAGGTCCAGGAGTGCGGGTGGGGTGTGGGGGATGGGAAGGTGACCCTCTATTGGGAATTCCTGCCTGGCTGCCAGCTAGGTGCAGTGGGGAGCACACAGGCCCGGAGTCAGACCTGCGTGGGCTCAGAACCCGGTCCACAAGTTAGATATTCGCTGAGTGACTCGAGCAGGTCGCGCGCCCACGTTGAGCCTCGGCTTTCCCTCCAGAAAAACGGGGCTGCTCATCCCGGCCCCCAGCAAGTTAGAGGGGACCGGAGGTAAAAGTGCACGTCCCCTGACCTTAGCCTGGCACTTAGGGAACATTCTGCAAGAGGGGGTGTCCATCGCCCCTCATTCCTGCACACCGGGAAAGGTGGCCTTGGACGAGGATTTGGAGCGCATGCTGTTTGTGGTCAACCTGGGGACCATCGCCCCCATGGAGAACGTCGTCATCTTCATCAGCACCTCCTCGGAGCTCCCGACGCTGCCCAGCGGGGCCGTCAGGGTCCTCCTGCCCGCGGTCTGTGCCCCCACCGTGCCCCATTTCTGCACCAAGAGCGCCAGCCTCTCCACCCAGCAAGCCCAGGGGTAAGAAGGTCCTGCCCAGGCCAGCGCCCGGGCCGGGGTCTCAGGCGGGCAGGGTCAGCGGGGTGGGGACAGCAGGGCGCGGGGTGGAGGAGGCAGGGGGAGAGGCTGAGGCGGTGCCCTCTGTACCACTTCTCGGCAATATGCCCTTCTCCTGCCCAGTGCTTGGCCACTTAAGAGTCTCCCTGAAGTGCCCCTTGGTTGGTACTGGCCTCTGTGTCTACAGTTTGGATGGCTTGGGATCAGTGTTTCCATGGCTTGCTTATTAATTTGCTCAAGAGAGATTTGCTTTTTAAAAAATATCTGTTTCATTTATTTGAAATGCAGAGTGACAGAGTAGGGGAGAGAGAGCTTCCATCGCTGGTTCAGACCCCAGATGACTCCCGTGGCAGGGCTGGGCCAGGCTGAAGCCAGGAGCCAGGAGCTCCATCTGGGTTTCCCACATGGGTGGCAGGGGCCCAAGTGCTTGGGCCATCATCTTCTGCCGTTTTCCCAGGCATATTAACAGGGAGCTGGATCGCAAGGGGAGCAGCCGGGATTCCAGCCGGTGCTCCTATGGGATGCAGGCATGGCTGGTGGTGGCTTAACTTGCCGCACCGCAATGCTGGCCCCAGGAGATGTTTTCTGAGCACCTACTATGTGCTGCAAACTGGGCTGGGCATTAGGGATAGAGAGAAAACGAAGTTAATGTTGTTCCTGCCCCTTGGGAACTTGGTAAAAGATGATATTATCCAACTGATAACACAGCTAAAACGTACCTCGTTGTTCACATGCTGGAATGCGTAATTAGTGACGGGAAAAGCACAACAAGGCAGAAGCTCATGGAGCTGAGAGTGTAGGGGATCAGGCCAGGAGGAGGACGTAGGCACAGACAGGAGCAGTCCTGCAGGTGAGCAGAGCTGGGCAGAGGTCCTGAGGTAGCAAGGACAGGCCCCCGGGAGGAACGGAAGTGCAGATGACACGCCATGAGCCTGCCCTTGACCTTGGCAAAGCTTGTGGGTTTCTCCCAAAACCATCAAGGAGTCCAGTGCCAGGACAGCGGCTTCTCTGGACGCCCGGGTCAGGTGGAAGGAAAAGGAGACGATCACAGCCTGAGGCGCCTCCAGCTGAGGCCATTTTCTGTGAAAACAAGTGCCCTCGGGACAGGGGGGAGCAGACGGGGATGACTATTGTAGCTGGCACTGCCGAGGCTTGGGCGACAGCTGGGGCCGGCCCTGAATGACAGAGAGCCGTGGGAGTCCTCGGGAGGAAGGGCCGAGAGAAGAGCAGGGAAGCCAGCACGGCGGTGGGGGCGCGCGATGGCTACGGTGACTCTTGCAGGTGGCAGAGGCGAGGAGAGAGGTCAGAGGCACGGGGCGGAGTCAGCTCGAGTAGGGCTCGGAGGACAGGGTGAAGACACGTGACCAGCCTCAGACCAGGGTACTGCGGCTGGGGTGCTGTCATGAGCTCTGCTGCTGGCACGGCCCTTGTGCGTTTGAGAGGCCGGGACGCTCAGGACCTCGGCAGATCCAGGGACAAGTGGCTCCGGAGGCCCTGAGTGCGTCCTGGAGAGCTCATGGCCGCCCACCCCGCCCCACAGTTCTCAGTGACGGACACACAAAGCCTGCCCTGGCTCCTGTGTCCCTCACAGAGGGTGCTGCAAAGCCAAATGAAAACCCAGGGACGTGGAGAGGGAGTGAAGCCGCGGGCGACAGGGCACTGTTGTTTACCCCCAATGGGCGTGGGAGCTGGGGCAGCCACCCTAGCCACACTCCACACATGCCGCCACCCGGGAGACCCCAGAGAAGGTCGTTTGCCATCACAGAGGCTGCCTGCAGTGGTGCGACCTGCAGACGCAGGGGCAAACAAGAGGCTTGTCACAGAAGTGCCAGCAGGTGCACCACATCGGCATTAAGGACTTGGGTCTGCAGCTGCCCGCCCAAACTTAACACGACGCCCTGGGGTGGGGTGGGGAGTGGGGGTAGGGAGAAATTGAATGAGATTCAAAATGTAACGCAATCTCATCCCTTTAAAACACACCCAAGTGCCAGCGTGAATTGCACAAGAAGGTGAAATTACATGTGTGTTGTATTTCCAAGACCTTAGAATGTGGGCCTGTGAGGGGGTGAGGACAGAGCAGATTCAGAGAGGGGGTGGAGGGTGCAGAGAAAGGGGGCCTGGAGGCTTGAGCATTCATCAGCCGGCAGATAATTTCTTTTAAGATTTATTTATTTATCTGAAAAGCAGAGTTACAGAGAGAGAGGGAGCGACAAAGAGAAGAGATCTTCCATCTGCTAGTCTGCTCCCTAAATGGCTGCAACAGCTAGAGCTGGACCAGGCCAAAGCCAGGAGCCAGGAGCTTCTCCTGGGTCTCCCATGTGGGTACAGGTGCCCAAGCACGTGGGGCATCCTATACAGCTTTCCCAGGCACATTAGCAGGGAGCTGGATCAGAAATGGATCAGCCAGGACTCGAACTGGCAGCCAGATGGGATGCCAGCACCACAGGTGGCGGCTTTACCAGCTGAGCATCCTCAAGACAGCCGTGCAGGCGTGGTCCCCACTGAGCAGGGACATTTGAAGAGAGGGGATGTGTGGGAGGGCTCCCAGCTCACAGATAGAGACGTGCCGTGCCGTGACACAGGGCAAGCCATTTCCACAGAGAGCTAGGCACACCTGGGCCGAGAAGCGAGGTCCCCCGGGGCCTGGTTGAGGAGCCTGAGCCGGCCGCAGGCCTTGCTGAGGCTCGGTCGCTCCATGCCAGTGGGGGCCCTGATCCCTTCCTCCCGACGCTGCGGAGAGAACGGTGAGTGGGCGCTCTGGTGCGCAGGGCCTGGGGCCTGGCCCATCGCAGGTGCTTCTCAGAGACAGCTGTGCCTTTGAGTCTAGGCTCTTCCTGGGTTCAAGTTGAGGAGGAGAACAAGGGTCTGGGAGGAAGGCCTCAGACACGGCCCCCACCCTGGTCCTCTCATGCCCCCCGCCCCCCGCCCCTGCCTCTGCCCCGGCTGCCTCTCCTCCTCCTCTTCTCGGCTCTCTCTCTCCAGCAAAGACAAGCATTGCTTCGGCTCCCGGGCCCTGGACTCCTGGAACAAGCTGTGCCTGGCAACCCTGCTGGACACCGACGTGTCCAACCCCATGGAGTACGACTTTAACTTCCAGCTGGAGATCCGTGGGCCTTGTCTGCTGGCCGGTGAGAGGGGGCTACCCACGGTGGGCGGAGCATGGGGGCTCCGAAAGAAGCCCCAGGGAGAGCAGGGCTTTCGACCCAAAGCTCCCGAGATGGAGAGAAAGGGGAGGGCTGGGGAGCCCCCTTGCCCAGAGCGAAGTGAAATGTTCCCACTCTCCCAGCAAGCGGCCAGAAGGTGAGCCCCTCCTCCTACAGCCAGTGGCTTCCAGAGGGACCCGGGCGCCAGGGAACAGGGGTTCTTGGTCACCTTCAGGAGGCTGCAGCTACAAATCTGCTTCCTGCTTCGCGTTTGGGGATCTTTCCAAACAAAGGCAGCCTAGGCTCCACCCAGAGGTTCTGGGATGTGTCCTGAGAAGGACATTTAAAAGCAGACTCCGCCCCCCATGGCGGTTTCTCTGATGGTTCCTCCCCAGCCCGCTCGGGCCTTTGCAAGGGTTCTGTGATGTCGCCTGTCTCTTGTGTGCGTTCTCCTAATGCCATGTTGCCTTCCAACGTGAGACGCACATGTGACGCACCCACACACACACAAAAAAAGGTGGCCCCAGATGGAGCTGAGCTCTCCGTGTCTGTGTGGGGCCAGGCCGGGCACTCTGTGGGCCCTGGGAGGCAGCGGCACCTCCGACTTTACCAGAGCTGAAGTCAGGACCAGAAGGGCCATCAGACACGGTCCTCCTAAGCCCACATTTTACAGCGGGGGAAGCAGAGGCCACGTGCCCGTGCTCACACGGCAGGTTAGGGACCTCTGATGGGGTCTCTGGCCTGGGCTGAGCTCCTGTGCCCTCTGAGCCTATCCTCTCCTCCCTTCCTTTCCTTGCTGGGCCACTCAGGAGTGGAGAGTCCTACACACGAGATCCGGGCCGACGCCGCCCCCTCTGCCCGCTCGGCCAAGAGCATCATCATCACCTTGGCTAACAAACACACCTTCGACAGGCCCGTGGAGATCCTCATCCACCCTAGCGGTACGGTGCCCGTCGCGGGCCCTGGGCTGCCTGTGGGAGGGTGGGGGCCGACCCTGTGGGCTGCAGCGTGTGGCCTCGCCCACAAGGCCACAGGGGAGGAGACCCACCACTTGGTTCCTGGGAAACTGGACTCTCACGGGCAGACCAGAGGCCCCAGGTCTCATCCTCCGTCTGGGGCGTTTTGTCCCAGACCAGCTAAGCAGAGGGTCTTTGAAGGCCAAGTTCAGGAAGTCTCTGGCAGCCCCTGTAACCTCAGAGAGCAACTCTTTGTCTAAGAATCCAGGAGACATCAGCACCCGAAAAGATCAGAGTGCTTAGCTCAGTCCCACGCCCATTTTGCAGACAAAACAACTGAGGCCCAGAACAGGCAGTGGAATCACTGGTGGCCACGGGGCTCTCCTGCCTCCCAGCTAAAGAGTCTGCCCCGCCCCTCCATGGCTGCAGGCAGAGACTCCAGCCCCTCCTTCCAGCTGGGCGTGAAGTTCTCGCCCCCTAAAGCGAGGCCCCTGGCATCTCCCTGCGCCCCTGAACAAGTGCCAGGTGTCGATCTCATGTCTGCAGAGCCCCACATGCCCCATGTCCTGATGGAGAAAGGGGACATGACCCTGGGAGAGTTTGACCAGCACCTGAAGGGGAGGACAGACTTCATCAAAGGGACAAAGAAAGACAGCAGCGCCGAGCGGAAGGTGAGTGATGGTGGCAGGGCGGGGCTGGCACCGGAAACACGCTCTGCCCGGAGCCAGTGGGGAGGCTGAGGGACGTGGCCCATCCCAGGTCACCCGGAAAGTGGTGGCAGAGCCTGGGCAGGAGGCGCTGCCTTCCGAGGCTAGGGCACTGCAGGGCAGTTGGGAAGGGGACTCCCAGGTGTAGCAAGCACCCGCCTCCTGCCAGCTCACCTGCGGCTGACACCTCCGCTGTGGCTGAGCAGGGCAGCAGGTGCAGCAGTGGCAGAAGTAGGCACTACGTCCACAAGAGGCTGCTGAGAGCCTGCAGCTGCGGGTGCCCTCCCAGCTCCGCGCCCCCTTTCCCTCCGGGCCTCCCTTCCCCTCTGCAGGAGGGGCCCCCTGCTCCTCCTCTCGTGGGTCCTCGCTAGCTCTTACATAGAGGATATGGGCAGAGCTGGCCAGGCCTGAGAAAAAGGCTCCTAGCTCACAGAGCTAAAGGATGAGGGGTGGGCATGGGGATGGGAGCGAGCCTGGTGGCCGCTCCAGCATGGTCCCGAGGGCCTGGACAGGTTTCTGAGAGATGGTGTGCTGCTTTCTCTCGGCCCCCTTCTTCGATGAGAAAACTGAGGGTCAGCACCCAAAGATAGCGAAGGGAGGGGAGGGCCACTGTCCTGAGAGTTCTCCTTGGCACAGCCAGGCTGAGCAACTAGAACCCACTTTTCCATTGAGCTGAAATCCCCAGCCCTTGTCGTCAGGAGCTGGCGAGTGGGCAGTGGCAAGGAAAGTATGGTTAGAGACCCCCTGGAAGCACCGGCCCTCCCGGGTGCCCCCTCACCCAGATGAGTGACTTGGGAAAAGAAGCTGGATCCGGGCTCCCGGGACAGGGACTGGCAATGCCGGGGATGGCACCAAGCTCTCAGAACCGCAGCGCGTGCACAGCCGAGGGCAGCGGGTCTCCCCGGCCCCCGGGCTGGCTGCCCCGCCTGCTGAGCCTCAAATCCATTAGCTCGGGGACCGGATTGATTATGCAAATAGATGGCATCCTCCTGAGCTCCGGGCTGACCGCAGCTGCTCGGCACGATAAGTTCATTGTAACTGGGTAATGGCAGCTCGAGGAGACGTGCCAGCATCCCCAGCCAGGCCACCCACCCGTCCCTCTCAGGGGCAGAAACTGGATTCCTGGAGGTGGCTGCTCTCCCTGGCAGGTGCAGCGGTCACCGCCGGCTGGACCGTGGCCCATGGCAAAGGGGTTCAGTGTGGGAGGTGGGAGGGAAGGGCAGATCCCTTGGCAAGGAGAGCGGGTGGGGCGTGCTCTCAGAAGGCGTGATCTAGGGGGCTGCCATTCGGCCAAGTGGTGAAGGTGCCACTTTTGGGGTGCCAGCATCCCCTGTGGTGATGCCTGCGTTTGAGTGCTGGATGAGACGGAACAGGATGCACACCCCACCCCATTCTGTCTCTTTGCTTCTCAAATAAAAAAAATACATACATTTTTAAGACACAAAAAAGCATGATTTAGCAAAAAGAGGACAAATAACACAGCGCGAGATACTATCTACAAGAGACAGCGCTACAGAGAGGGACAAAGACAGAGACTGAAAATAAGAAATGTGCACACACGGGTCAGTGGCAAACAAGGCCCACACTCTGGGCATCTGGCGTAGCGGTGAGCACGCCGCTCGGGACACCCGCTCCCATATCGCGTACCCGGGTTTGAGTCCTGCTCCACTTCCCATTCCCCTTCCTGCTAATGCGCACCCCGGGAGGTAGCAGGTGGTGGCTCAAGCAGTTGGGCCCCTGCCGCCCACAGGGGAGTGTCACACTGAGTTCCTGGCCCCTGGCTTCTGCCCAACCACAGCTCTTACAGGAATTCGGGGAGTGATCAAGTAGATGCAAGAGCTCTCCTCCCCCTTCACATAAATTAAATAAATAATTAATTAATTTAATTAAAGACCCACACGGATTCAGCCTCTCCTCTTCCTGCTGGGCGTGCACAAGTGCTCAGTGCATGTCAGGCTCACGCTCCTTGGCCTCATGGAGCCTTCACTCTAGAGCAGGGAGACAGACCAGACAGCTGAGCAAGGCCAGTGTGGAGACAGAGGGGCACCGTGAAGGCAGAAAACAGGGTGACGCTGGGTGCTGGGTGCCCTCAGCCAGGCATTTAGGGAGACCCTGCCCCAGCAGGAGACCTGAGGGTGGTTAAGCGAGCACCGGGAGACAGCGGAGAGAAGCAGGAGACTGGCGACCCATGTGGGGAACAGATGAAGGCCAGCAAGGCTGGAATGTGGGGAGCAGAGCGGGTAGAGATGGGGGTCGCCGGACGGGGCTCAGGCCACCCAGGGCTCCAGCAGGCCCTGGTACCGAGAGGCCTGTGGGGAAACCATGGCTGAAGCAACAGAAGGACACAAATGATCACCCAGACCACAGGGAGGTGGCAGGGGAAGAAGAGGCTGTGTCTGGCAGGGGATCCTGTCCTGAACTTGGGAGGTGGCAGTGGCAGCAGAGAGGGGAGGACAAGGTGAGGATGTGTTTTCGCTGTAGGACAGGCACCTGTAAGAGAGAAGAGCAGGTACAATGGTTTGATCAACCAGGTGGGAGGTGGTGCCACCTGTTGGGTTGGGGAAGGGACTCAAACCAATAGAAACTGAGAAACAGCCACAAAGAGCCCATATGCACCCAGAGACAGAAAGAGAAAGAGAGAGAGAGAGAGAGAGAGCAAGAGCGAGAGAGCAAGAGAGAGAGCGCGCGCCCCAAGGGAGCGTGGAGGACATGAGATTCTGTGTGGAACCAGAACAGGACCACCCTTGTGTGTGTTGGTGATATAGTGGTGACATAGCTGCCTTCCAAGAAGGACTGTTCTGGGGCAGAACTGACCTTAGGTAGCCACAAGGTCACACAAAGACAAAGAACACAGATGCCTTCCTGCTTACGGATCCAGCTCTGAGCCCAGCTCCACGTTAAGTCACAGAGATGCAAAAGAGATGAAGGTGTGACCTGCCGTCAGGTAGCAGGAAGAGGTAGGAGCCCAAAGGCGCCCTCTTGCGAGAAGTGCCTGGGCCCACGGGACACACAAGAGCAGCAGCTGCGATGGCCATGGGGGCCACTTAGGGAGACCCCCGCCTCCCCCCACCCAGCCCTCCACCTTGACACTTAACGGCATACAACCCGGTGAGGCGTGGACTCGTGTCCTCACTTCATGGGTGAGGAAGCCAAGTGATTGAGTCCACCCAGGAGACTGCGGAAGGCTTTCCAATTGGGTAAAACTGAAAGGAAGAGTAGAGATGTGTCTGTGGAAGGGAATCAGTGAACCAGCAAGATCAAGTTCACAGCCAAGAGAAGCCAGAGCTGCTTCCACCCTGTGCGAAAGTACAAGAGGCTGGCACTCAATGGAAGTGGGCTTCTCCCTGGTGTGCACCCTCACAGCTGCCCTCACACATGGCTGCATGTGCTCCGGTTTATTTATGTATTTGTTAAAGGTTTGTTTATTGATTTGAAAGTCAGAGAGAGAGAGAGAGAGGTCTTCTATCTGCTGATTCACTTCCCAGATGGCCACAATGGCTGGGGCCAGGTCAGGCCAAAGCCAGGTGTCTGGAACTCCATCCAAGTCTCCTATGTGGTTGACAGAGACCCGAGCACTTGGGCCATCTTCCGCTGCTTTCCCAGGCTCATTAGCAGCAGGCTGGATTGGAAGCAGAGCAGCCAGAACTCAAACTGGGGCTCTAATATGGGACGCTGGTGTTGCAGGTGGTGACTTAACCCACTGCACCACAGTGCCAGCCCCAATTTGCCCCCATTTTAATGTGAAAACAGACTTAGAAGAGGGGCTTGCCCAGGGCACACACAGCTGGTGACAGAGCTGGGATTCACAGCCAAGTCTTTCTGCCTGCAAAGTCTGAGCTGGCCATTGAAACCTGGGAAAGTCCAGCTCCCAGACGAGCCAAGGACATTCAGCCAGGACATCTGTCTACAGAGTGGGAGTGGGGCTGCTGACTTGGTAAGGGATGGGGACCAGAGCACCCCTGGACTGCCAAAGTCAGAGGTTACCTTTCTCCTCCAGACAGAAATCATCCGGAAACGCCTGCACAAAGACATTCCCCACCATTCTGTCATCATGCTCAACTTCTGTCCTGACCTCCAGTCCGTCCAGCCAAACCTGAGAAAGAGCCACGGGGAGTTCATCTTCCTGGTCGACCGGAGTGGCAGCATGAGTGGCACCAACATCCACCGTGTCAAGGTGGGCATCTACTCCCAGGGCCTCGCCCCCTGACCCGGGGCTGTGCTGCTCCTGCCGGGCTTCCTCAGCACTTTTTGTTCCAAGAAACAATCTTTAAAAAAATCTTTTTAAATCAAGACACCTACACTGAATTTACTCCCAAAATGAAATGCTGAAGTGGTGTGAGTAGAGGCAGAAGAGGCAGAATGGTCATCCATTGACAAAGGGTAGAGTCGTTGACTCTTGTCCCTCTCACTCTACAAACATCAGCCGTGTGCGTGCTCTGGCTAAGACACCTCACCAGGTACTGGGTGGAGAGGGGCACAGTGAGGAGAGGAGGGAAGCCAGCATTGGGGGGAGGGGGGGCTATGGTTGTCAGCTACTGTGCTGGGCACTTAAAGCACAGCTTGATATCTAATCCAGACTGTATCCCTCTGAAATTAGCCCTACTATCACCTTTTCCAAATGGGAGAGCTCAACCTAGGGGTCCTAGCCACCTACCCAAGGTCACACAGCTAGTGTGGTCCAAGATTAAACCCACATCTGCCTGACAGTTCTCACCACCCCACACCAGAGAGCCACTGAGTGTGGCCCCTGCCACCAAGTATGTGTAAAGTCCAATGAGAAAGAGTGGGCTCCTCTTTTCCCAAATGCCTACTCTGTGCCAAGCCCTGTGCTTGGTCCTCTGGGAAGACAGCCAGATGCAAACACAACTGCTGCCCTCCAGGAGCTCCTGGGCAAGGGAGCCAGCCTGGTCTCCCTGCAAAGGAGAGCTCCACAGGAGGGTGGGAGAGAGGGATGGCTTCCTGCCCCACAACCCACCAGAAGCGGTTCATCCCCCTCCAGAGACTGTCTTGCTTATGGTGCTACCCAATGCTCCCTTCTGGTTTTCACTGTGCAGATAGAATTGTGAACTCAGTAAGGGTAGAATTGTGAACTCAATAAGGGTAGAATTGTGAACTCAATAAGGGAGAGGGCTAGGTCTTTCTCATCCATCTCTCCCCGTGGAGCCTAGCTCTGTGTTCATGCAAACAAAGCCCTGGTCTGTTTGTTGAACTGAGTAAAAGATCATACTTCAGGAGAACAAAGGGTTAAGAGAGAAGGGAGTGGGGCTCTGCTATCTCCTGAAATTCCATCCTGCACCCTGGTTTGTCCCTGGAGCAAGCTCTTGTTTCCAGGGCAACAGGCTCAGCAAGGAGAGGGGCATTACCAGGTGGAACTACCATGCCAGCCATCTCTGCAGTCTCTCCAGGACTGGGTTTTGCCTTAAAGTATGACCAGAGGACTCGTATATGAGACCCAAGTTCTGGTTTGAGTCCTCTTCACTCTGGGATGGGTGTGGGCTGGATGGTGCCTTCTCCCTACCCTAGTCCAGCGTCAAAGGCGAGAAGCGGAGTGTGGAGCTGTCCAGGGTTCTGTAATGCTGCAGCATGCACCAGGCCTGTACGGCCATCATCTGTCTTCTGCTGCACAGCCAGGAACAGTTCCCAGACAGCTCCCCAGTTACGCTAGAGCATCATGGAACCACGAACCTGTGAGGGAACATTCCATGCCTTTCCTCTCCATTATCCAGGTGAAGAAACTGAGTCTCCAGGAGGCTAAATGCTTTTCCCAAGTCCGCAGGGCTGGTGAGAGTCTCAACCTTCTGTCTTGCCTCGGTGCTCATTTTCCTTACATTGCTTATGGGGAGTCATACATACTCTTCCACTTTAGAAGCCTCCTCTCAGATTATGTCGTTTCTGCTGCGAGACAAAGAGCAATGCCTGTGGTCCAGGGCCGGTTCTGCCACTGATTTGCTGTGTGGCTTTGGACCAATGGAATCTCCACTCTGGGCTTCATTTGTCTTGTCTCTAAAACCAAGAGGAAGGGTTAATTCAGGGAGGGCAAATGCGTGTCACAGTCCCTCTGCTTCCCTCTCCTAAGCCCAGCCATCACTAATTGATCATGACCGTTCTTTTTGTTTTGTTTTTTGGTTTTTTTCCCAGCTGAGCCTGGACTCAGCTTCAATATCTTTCTAATCCTGATTTTCAGGCAGTAACAACCATTTAAATGGAGTCAGTTTGTGAGTGTAAATCCACTTCCTGAACTAAAGACCTTTACCTTCTAGAATTCTCTAACAGTTTTATCTAGCTCTCCTGTCAGTCCCCTTTCCCTGGAGTCTCTCTTGTTCTCCAGTTCAGCTCACTGACCTCAAGGTCACCCCATCACAAGTGGCTTTGCATTGGTGTACCCCATGCCACTAAGCATGATCCTTTTAGAGAAAGCCACAAAGATGACCGGGGCCACACACACTTCCTCTCCAAGGTCAGTAAGCCCACTGGGGGAGGGGCGGGTGCTTGGGCCATTCATTGTGGCCCATTGGACTGAAATTTTAGGAAACACTGTGCTTAGGGAGAAGGAAGAGAATAGAAATCCAAACAGCATGTGCCAGAGGGGCAAGTTCAGCCAATTTAATTTTCTGCAGCTGGTCTCATTCTTCAGCTGCCACTCACTGCCAAAAACCATGCCCTTAAAATTCTAATAGGTGTGAGCAGAGATGATCTGTGTGGACTAGCACGGTCTCCTGCTAGCAGAAATATGCATTAGTGACTAATGGAAAAATAAGCAGGTATTGACTTCCTTTGTAAAGACACAGAATGTATTGACACAAGCAACAGAGAGAGAGGGAGAGGATGCCAGTGCTAATGTTTAATGCTGATGTTTGCAGAGGAAGGTGGGGGAAGGGCTGTGGATCTGTGCCCGTCGGAGGCTGTAAGTAGGATGTGAGAGTGGCCAGAATCTGCTGTGAGCGTTTCGTCCTAGAACCTGGAGCACAATGGTTTGTTTCCCCAAAGCCATGCTGAGATCCCTCCCACCAATAAACTACTTGGGAGTTGGGGGGAAGCCTTCGTTCCTGAGCTCTGTACCAGGGCAGGACAGACAGGAACACAGATCTGGGCTATGTACTTTTTTAAAAAGTATTTATTTATTTGAAAGGTAGTGTTACAGAGACAGAGAAAGAGAGAGAGGGAGAGACAGAGAGAGAGAGCACACACTTCCATGTGCTGATTCACTCCCCCAATGGTTCTAACAACCAGGGTGGGGCCAGGAGCTTCTTCTGGGTCTCCTACATGGCTGCAGGGGCCCAAGCACTTGGGCCATCCTCTGCAGCTTTCCCAGGCCATTAGCAAGGAGCTGGATTGAAAATGGAGCAGCCGGGAATTAAACTGGCACCCATATGGGATGCCGGTGTCGCAGGTGGTAGCTTTACCCACTACATCTCAGTGCTGGCCCCGGAAGCTGTGCTTTGAAAGTCTTGGTCCTATTCTTAAGTTCTGTGATCCAGCACAGTTCCTTAACCCTCTTGAGCCTCAGTTTCCTTAGCTGTAAAATAGGGGTACTGCTATGATATGAACTTCATTGGGTTGGCAAGAGTTGCCACATAACGAATGTTTACTGTGTGTCAGGGTGCAGCGCAGAGGGATGACATAATCAGCCAAGGTCAAGTTAGTAATGGTAAAGGTGTTATTTAAACCCAGATGTGTTTAACTGAAAAGGGACTCTCCTTAACCACCGTGCTATATATAGCACATGTTATAAAGATGAAATGCAACAATTACTAGCAAGTGCTTGGCACAATGTGCAGCACACAGTAGACGCTAACATTTGTCATTGTATCATCACCATCACCACCACCCTCCTCATCATCACTTCTGCCAACACCTCCACCTCCCTCTTGGTCATTTTATCTTTCAATATGCCTTTCTCTGGGACTCCTGGGGGTGCATAGCTTTCTCAGCAAAGACGCCAGTGTCCACAGGCTGTGGAGGTAAATGACATGTGTTTGACTCCTGGCTCCATTACTGCTGTCTCACTGGGAAGGAAGTCACTCCACCTCTCTGTGCCTCCGTCCTCTCTTCTATAAAATGAGGACACCGTCGGGGTTATTGTGGAGATTAGTGAAGCAGTGCGTGGAAAAGTACACCCTGTACGCTCAGCAAACGTGAGCTGAGAAACCGTCCCTAGGGGTGGGGCGAATGTCGGCTGAGTCCCAGGCCAAGGTCCTGGATGAGGGCCAGAAGCTGTTCCGTCCTCAGCACGACCTGCCCCGGCCACTTCCCTCCCTTCGACATCAATTTTGCTTTGGCAGAAGGGAGCAGGTGCCCCCTGCTCTCTACCTCTGAGGGTCAGTGAGAGGTGAAATGGAGCTGGCAGCCGGAATCGAATGGCTTCGAGAAGCGGGCCCCGCTGCATGGATGAGAAGCTCTCTGATGATGGCTTTGCTCCGGCCTCTGGGCAGCATCAGCACGTTTCCTGATGTGCGGGAGGAGGAGACACTGGGTGCAGACAGAGGGCACAAGGCCCCTCTGGAGGCTGCTCCTGCGCTGGGGGTGAGGTGCGTGGTGGCAGAGAGGCAGCAACTCCCAGCTGAATCCCCAAACCCCCGTCTTGTCTGCCAGGATGCCATGCTGGTGGCACTGAAGAGCCTCATGCCAACCTGCCTCTTCAATGTCATTGGCTTTGGATCCACATTTAAGACTCTCTTCCCTTCTAGCCAGAACTACAACGAGGTAAGGAGGGGTCAAGCCTGGGGCCGGGAGGGTGGTGGGTGGTGGGGAGCAGAGGAGGGAGGAGGGGACCCTGGGACCTCTCTCAGCCACTGCCACACCCCGAGGAGCCCCGATCACAGCCAGGACGGCCAATGGGAGGGATGCTCTCTCTGCTGAGGCTTTTTCCTGACATCTCAAACTCATTATAATGAAACAGTGCATCGGGCCAAGTTGTGTGTGTGCAGAGAAGGGGCCCGGGGAGAGAGAGAGAGAGAGAGAGAGAGAGAGAGAGGACATGCCCTAGGCCTGCCATGCGTTAAGGTCTCTGTCTCATGAGGACAAAGGACTTAGGAAGGTTGAGCTGAAGAAGTGAGTGGGGTGGGGAGAGGAGTGAGCAGGTGGCCGGGTGGGCATGAAGTGGGCTAAGGATCAACCTGCTGTCTGAAACAAGCGGGCTGCGGCCTCGGCAGCACGTGCGAAACCAGAGCGTCCTACCCAGATCTAAGAAGGAAGTGACGGTGGGGGGGGGGGAGGGAGGGAGGAAGAGAGAACATAGGGACACCTTTTCAACTAAAAACCACTCTATGAGTGTTTAAAATACATGTGTACTATCCCACGGTTTTTAAGTCTAGACAATCAAAAAGAATGTTTGGAATCTCTCGTGATTGCATCAGTCAGGCCATAAAGAAGAAAAGCCCTGGTGAGAGCAGGGTGCCCGCCCACCCTTGCGGCCCTGGTTCTGTGCGTGGGCCTGTGTAGGTAGGACTAACCTGCGCTCCCTTCCACAACCTGCTTTCCTAACACCACAATCTATTATGAACCTATTTGCATGCTAGTGACTATTCATCTGTGACCTAATGTTAATAGTCACCTAGTACGTCACTAGAGGTCAGGCTGATTTCACAAAACTCCACAGTTGGCATTTAAATTGTTGCCACTTTTTCTATTTAGTCATTTTTGTATCATAGATTTTGCTGACATCCTTAATTATTCCCTTCAGATGGATTCCTAGTCTTGCTGGCTCAGGATTTTAAGATTCTCTTGTTTTTTGGTTTTTGGTTTTTGGTTTTTTTGTTGTTGTTGTTGTTGTTGTTGTTATTATTAAAAAGGCAGAGTTACAGAGGTAGAGGCAGAGAGAGAGAAAGAGAGGTCTTCCATCTTCTGGTTCACTTCCCACATGGCCACAACAGCCTGAGCTGGGCCGATCCGAAGCCAGGAGCCAGGAGTTTCTTCTGGGTCTCCCACGTGGGTGCAGGGACCCAAGGACTTGGGCCATCTTCTACTACTTTCCCAGGCCATAGCAGAGAGCTGGATCAGGAGTGGAGCAGTCAGGACTCGAACCAGTGCCCATATGGGATGCCGGCACTGCAGTCGGTGGCTTTACCTGCAACACCACAGCACTGGCCCTAGATTCTTTTTTTCGTTGTAAGGCTTACTTATTTGAAAGGTAGTGACAGAGAGAGAGACAGATCTTCCCTCCACTGGTTCATTCCCCAAATGGCTGCAACAGCTCGGGCTGGGCCAAGTAGAAACCATGAGCCTAGAGCTCCATCTGGGTCTCCCACATGGGTGCAGGGGCCCAAGCACTTCTGCTGCCTTCCCAGGTGCATTAGCAGGGAGCTGGATCGGAAGTGGAGCAGTGCCATCCATCTGCTGCCAGGCATCTTCAGAGAGCTGAGTCCCACAGAGCTGGTTCCTGGGACACGGGAACCTGAGTCCCAGACTGGGGAAGTGCCTTCCTCCAAGTGTCACAGGGAGTCGGTGCCAAGTCAGGCTCAGGGCTCAAGTCTCACAGTTCCTGGCCTGGGGGTCTTCCCAACACATGACCCGCCTCCCGCTAGCAAACAGGGCCACCTCATTGGTGCTGAAGAATCAAGTGCTGCGTTTTGCAGGGCTGCTTATACTTGTTAAGAGGACTCCAGAAAGGAAAGGAGTCCATCAATGGCCCACAAACGGTGGCCTCTCGGGCATCATTGGCACAGGGTCCCACCGGGCAGAACTGCACCAAACAAGATGCCGCCTGTTCTTCCCGTGGGCAGGGCAGGGATGCAGGCAGGAGCGTGGGTCAGCTCCAGTGAGGCTGGGCTAAGATCCGGGGTGGCTCAGGGTCTCCATGCCACAGGTGACCCTGGGGACCGCATGCCCCCGCTGTGATCTTTTCCTGCAGGAAAGCCTGGCCCTGGCCTGTGATAACATCCAGAAAATGCGCGCTGACATGGGTGGCACCAACATCCTTTCCCCTCTCAAGTGGGTGGTGCGGCAGCCAGTGCACCCAGGCCACCCGCGGCTCCTCTTCTTGATCACCGACGGCGTCGTCAACAACACCGGGAAGGTTCTGGAGCTGATGCGTAACCACGCCTTCTCGACCAGGTCAGCCCAGGCTGGAGGCCGGGGGCCCGCTGCCTGCTCACCCACACCTTTGCACCCCAGGCCCAAAGAGCCCCCAGGAAGAGGCTCCCTGTCCCTGGGAGTGCAGGGCAAGAGCGCCCATGGATGGCCCATTGGCCTTCTCCCTCACGCTGCCCAAAGCTGAGGCCAGCTCCGAGCTGGTCTGCCAGACCAGGCTGTGTCCCCTTCCCCACCAGGAGACGAAAGCAGCCCTCTCTCCCCTCCCCCCAGGTGCTACAGCTTTGGCATTGGACCCAACGTCTGCCACAGGCTGGTGAAGGGGCTGGCGTGTGTGTCCAAGGGCAGTGCTGAGTTCCTGGTGGAGGGGGAGCGGCTGCAACCCAAGGTAGGCGGGAGGGCCCCCTGCTCTCTTCCTGTGCTGGGAACTACGGAGGCCCAGACGGGTCAAGTGGCTGCTCAGCGGTGGAGCTGGGACTTCACTCTGAATCTGAGCTCTCCACTACGCCTCACCGCACCCCGGTAACAGTCCCTGGGGCGGAGGCCACAGAGCAGGCAAACCTTTGGCACAGTCCCAGGACACCAGACACGCGTCTCCAGCCACCGATTACCGGCTCCATCCACCGGCCGGGCAGGGCCGAGGCTTCTCAGGGAGCTCCACCGTTAGGGAAATGGGGTCATTTCTAGCCCATTCCTGGTGATGGCAAGTAGCGGCTCAGAAGACTGTAAAGATCTCAGAGGAGCTTACAGTTTGCTCTCTGTTCTCCACCTGTTTAGCACAAATAATCCAACCTTAGCACAACCCAGGGTCCCCAGGAAGAGCAGCAGAGCTGAGGTTAAGAGTGGGGAGGTCCCCAGGGGGCAGCGGTTGGAACAGTCGAAAGAGGAGGCAGCAGAGGGGAGGCCCTGCAGGCCAGGACGCAGAGTAGGGGGCCCTGCAGTGAAGACCGCCCGTTAGGAAGTCTGCACTGGGCTGAAACAGCCGGGCACTAGCGCCCCTTCTGAGCTCAGTCAGTGGCTGGGGGGCTTCCAGGAAGGGGTGCGGTCTGGGCTCCAAAGCTAAGGCATTGCAACAGGAAGCCACCACCAAGCTGCCTTCCTTGCAGCAAACGCGCCTGGTCCTGCTAAGCGGGAGGTGTGAGAGCGCGCGTCTGGAGCTGCCAGCTGTCCGAGCGATTTCCTGTAGTCTGCAGTCCCTCTGCGGAAATGGTCTAGGTGGTGCCAAACCGCAGCCGTCACTTGTTGAACGCCTACCGCGTGTTAGATGTTTCAGTATCCAATAGCACGGGTAATCCTCCAACGGTGCTTCCTGCTTTAACAGAAGGGGAAACAGAGGCTCAGAGCAACCAGTTAACTTTCTCAAGAAAACCACCCGTCCACGTGTGGACAGAGCCTGGGGGCCCTGGGGAAGGGTGGAGAAGGTGACAGCAAAGATTGGCTCCAGCTCTGACGGTCTAGGAGTCTAGAAGCACAGAGGGGCTCCCACTGCCAGGCGAGCCGCCCACAGCTGCTGTGCCTGCACTCCCCCGCCCCCCAAGTCCCTACCACGTGGTCTCCACACCTCCCAGCGTTGCTCACACTCCCCGCCCCTCCATGTTCTGATCCCGCCCAACAGATGATCAAATCCTTGAAGAAGGCCATGGCCCCCGTCTTGAGTGATGTGACTGTGGAGTGGGTCTTCCCCGAGACCACCGAGGTCCTGATCTCACCGGTCAGCACCAGCTCCCTCTTCCCTGGAGAGCGGCTCGTGGGCTACGGCATCGTGTGCGATGCTTCCTTGTACATCTCCAGTCCCAGATCTGTAAGTGTCCCGGAAACCCCGGGGGCCATTGGGGTTCAGGACCTTTTGCCTACAAACCTGAGCTGCAACCATACTTCATGGCATCCAAAAACTAATCGGAATTGGGTTTGCGGTTGTGGGCGTAGCTGCTACTTAAGTGGATGCCCCGTCTCCAAGTGTGGTCCTCAACAGAGCCACTCAGGACCTTGTTGAGCATGTGGAACCCTAGCTGCAGCCCAGGTCCACTGGACAAGGATCCCTGAAGGTCAGGGCAAGGGGTCAGCGTTGCAGGATCTCCCTTAGTTGATACTACACACCTTCAGTTCAGGAACACTGCTCTTGGGCTTCTTTCCCTAAACGCTCCTGTCAGCTACCATCTCCTTAGCTAAGCTTGTGTTCTTATGTATTTACATGGGTAATTGTCTTATATTTGGTGGCAGAAGTGGGATAAAGGCCATGAACTTTGCAAAGGGAGGTAGGACTCGTGCTAACATGTGGGCGGTGGCCTGAGAAGAGCTCCTTCCTCATCTGTGGGTCTCTTCAATTCAGTCTCCTTCAGTGGATCTCTCAGCTTGTTTTCTTTTTTTTTATTATTTTTTTGACAGGCAGAGTGGACAGTGAGAGAGAGAGACAGAGAGAAAGGTCTTCCTTTGCCGTTGGTTCACCCTCCAATGGCCGCCGCGGCCGGCACGCTGCGGCCGGCGCACCGCGCTGATCCGATGGCAGGAGCCAGGAGCCAGGTGCTTTTCCTGGTCTCCCATGGGGTTCAGGGCCCAAGCACTTGGGCCATCCTCCACTGCACTCCCTGGCCACAGCAGAGGGCTGGCCTGGAAGAGGGGCAACCGGGACAGAATCCGGCGCCCCGACCGGGACTAGAACCCGGTGTGCCGGCGCCACAAGGCGGAGGATTAGCCTAGTGAGCCGCGGCACCGGCCTTGTTTTCTTTTTAAAGAAGCGATCACACACCCAGTCTCCACAAGGATTAGGCAGGTATGAAATGATGGATCTTGGTGTACAAATGCAAACGATGCCATGCTGGCTAGCAACGATCACTGAACTTACAGTTGGAGAGGCAGTAAGGAGTGGTGAGGAGTGTGGCCAATTGGATAGCATACACCCTGTCTAAATTGGGCAGCCCTACTCACCTCTAACAGACTGTCGCCATGAGGGAAATTTGGGCCCAATGTTAAATATGTTTCCAATTTTCAAGAGAAATTAAAATTTGATGTGAAATGTCCAGAGTTTTGAATGTTACAGAATGTCTTAAGAACCGTGTTCGAGTAATGGTTCACGTGTTACAGACAACAGGGAGTTCAAGTGCAGAAAGAAAGTGCTAAACAAAATGCTGGCCAAGCTTTGCACAGCCCAGCCCCTCCTTGGAGATCTGGAAGGCACCACCAGGTCACCAGCAGACACCAGAGGAGCCCACAGTCATCATTCTGCCCTAAGGCTGGCTCGGGTGCCCCTGCTGGTGGCAGGGGTGTTGGGTGAAGAGGGCCTTGGGATGGTGGTGATATAAGCGGGTGCCCCTGCTGGTGGCAGGGGTGTTGGGTGAAGAGGGCCTTGCGATGGCGGTGATGTAAGCGGGACTCCTGAGAGCAATCGAGAAACAGCGAAAACAGAAATACGAAAGAAACCTTTCAGCCTAGAAACCCCACTGCTAGGAATCCAGCCCATAGAGATAAAAGCATGGACCCGTGACCAAGAACTCGTTGTAACGCTTGTTAGGTAGCAGACATAAATGGCCACAAAGCCTTCGACGATGGGGGCGGGAGTAGAATGCTGTGCAATTGAATGCTAGAAAAAGCGGTTACATACACGAGTTCCAAAATGTTTTATGTATACAATGTGAGATATTGATAAATGATAGCAGTTTGGTCCAGTTTTTATAAAACAAAATAATGCCTCAAAGTCAATGTGTGTTCACACACACACACACGCACACACACACACACACACGCTTGTATCATGGCAAACGCAATGAAAGCGATAGTTGACCCACTGTGTTCATTTTGAGGGCCTATTTGGAGACAGGAATGGCATCTTTAACATTTTTGAAGAATAAAGTCAATGATGAAGAACGTAGGCCACAAAAAAATAAAAAATAGGCCATGGGGGCTGGCGCAGTGGCTCACTAGGCTAATCCTCCGCCTGCAGCCCCGGCATCCCAGGTTCTAGTCCCGGTCGGGGCCAGGTTCTGTCCCGGTTGCTCCTCTTCCAGGCCAGCTCTCTGCTGTGGCCCGGGAAGGCAGTGGAGGATGGCCCAAGTGCTTGGGCCCCTGCACCCGCATGGGAGACCAGGAAGAAGCACCTGGCTCCTGGCTTCAGATAGGTGCAGCACTGGCCATGGTGGCCATTTGGGGGGTGAACCAATGGAAGGAAGACCTTTCTCTCTGTCTCTGTCTCTCACTCTCACTGTCTATAACTCTACCTGTTAAATAAATTTAAAAAAAAAGAAAGAAAGAAATCAAGGGCATGTGTGCCAGTCATTTTGAAAAAACAAAAAAAGAGCATAGGCCACATGAGTGAGACGGAGGATGATTCCAGCCACCACATCTTGAGCGGAAGTTTGCCCAACTTCCCGAAGCCAACCAACCCTTTCTACTCTGCTGGCTCTGCAGAGGTGGAACCCTCAGCACCCCTGCTCACACTCCTCGCGCCCTGTGGAAGTCCCTCCTGGCGTCTCGCCTCCATGCCAGCCCTCTCCTCTCTCCCTCTCTAGGACAGCAAGAGGCAGCGGTGCAGCCCCCTGCAGTCTCGGGAGTCCAGCAGCTCCGTGTTCTACCACTCTCAGGATGAGGGCCCCGGCCCGCACAGCGGGGACTGTGCTAAGAGCTCGGGGGCGCCCTTCAGCCCGGGGCAGGCTAGAGACGCCCGGCTGTTCAGCGGAGACTCCTCCACCAACTCAGGTGGGTTTGCTGTCGTTTAGTGAGCGCTCACAGAATACTAAGCACCTTGTTTCTTAAGTAATCTCAAGGCAGGTATTTGGCCTAGGGGCCGAGGTTCCCTCTGGGATGCCTGCATCCCATACAGGATACTGTGGCCCCACGCCCGATCCCAGCTTCCTGCTGGTGCGCACCCTGGAGGCAGGGGTCATGGCTCAGGCAGATGGGCCCTGCCGCCCACAAGGGAGACCTGGATGGAGTTCCTGGCTCCTGGCTTCCACATGGTGAAGCCCCAGCCGTTGTGGGCATTTGGGGAATAAACCAGTTGATGGGAGCATTCTCTCTCTCTCTCTCATCCTCTCAGAAGAAAAAAAATAGAATTTCTAGAAATCTCAGTGAGTGGCTAGCAGCTCCAGAGCTGGGTACCCATTTTCCCGGTGCCATTACTAAGGGTACTACTGTCCCCATTTTACAGGTGAGCAAGCAGACTTGGGGAATTTAAGCCACTTGGCTAAGCTCATGGGACTTGAGAGAGGACAGATAAAGAGTCCAGACCCACCTGATCCCAAAGCCCCTACACAGGGTTTGTGCCCGCTCGCAGCCCCATTGCCACTGGCCTGCCGAGGCGCTGAGCACAGCGTGGGAAACAGTGTAACCCACAGGAGGCACCTGCCTCTCAGCAGCTGTCCATCCAGCGAGAGATCCCGTTGGCCTTGATTCTGATAGAAAGCAGGGTGAGGGCGCCCCAGGAAAGCTGAAGGACTGTGCAGACTCCAGGGAGAGGCAAACACCCCTGCTGGGGGGAAGCGACCCAGACGCCACAAGGGAATCGCTGCTTAGAGGCTGTCAGAGGGGGGCGGGCACTGGACGTAGCCGGTAAAGCCGCGTCTGTGCCGCTGGCATCCCGTCTTGCTGCTGGTGTGGGAAGAGCAGCGGAAGATGCCAAGTGCACGGGCCCCTGCCACCCACGAGGGAGATTCTAGGTGAAGCTCCTGGCTTCGGCCTGGCCCAGCCCCAGACGTTGCAGCCATCTGGGGAGTGAAGCAGTGGATGAAGACCCCTCTCGTTCTGTCTCTCTCTCTATGTAACTCTGACTTTCAAATTAAGAAAGAAAAAAAAAAAAGATGAGAAACAAGGCCCCTAGGCAGCGGGTGGGGGTGTGGCGCTTAGGAAGTACAAGGCATTGGCTGCTCGCCTCGTCAGTCTGGAACGCACAGGACCCTACAAAGGGGCAGAGGGCGAGTCGCTGGGAGGACAGATTAGGCTGAGACCAGGCAAGCTTTGGGGGCCAGGCGAGTAGCAGAGAGCAAGATGGCCACACAGGCCCCCCTCTTTCCCCTGTCCTGCACCCTGATGGCTGCCCGTCACTGCCCCTGCCAGGCCCAGACTCCTCCCAGCGACGGAGGGCCTACAGCACCAATCAGATCACCAAGCATAAGGCCTGCCCCAGAGCCACCACGGCCAGCGAGCCCACCATGCCAGCCAGGAGATACCCACTGCGGGAAGCCAAGCTGCGGGACCTCACCAGCCAGGGGCAGCCTGGTGTGCAGGTACCCAGGTGGGGCAGGCTGGGGAGGAGCGGAGGGATGGCGTGGGTGGGGGAGATTTGGGTCGTGTGCTGCAGCCACAAGGATAGGGCCTGTTGGCAGTGCAGTGACCGGCCGTCCTGACTGTGATGCCCGCCCGCCGATGGCATGACCTGTCACTGCATGGCCAACTGGCAAGGGCCTCTGCACCTCTCTTGTCTGATTTTATAGGGCCCCTGGGAGATGAGGGAGCCAGACACCCCTACTCTGTATAAATTAGGGACCAGAGAGGTAAAGCAGCTTATCCGGAGTCACACAGCCCCTTGGGGTCTGCACCCCAGGACCCACTGACTCCAAGGCCCTTGCCTGTCTCGCTCCATCATGTTGTGCCTCCCACAAATGCCAGGGCTGGTATATTCACCCAAGGCAGAGAACCTGAGAGCTGGAACCACAGCAGGCAGGGTCAGGCCCATCCTGCTCGTCCCAGGCTCTCTGGCCTCAGCACAGCCTCCGAGTTCATCTCGTTTGTCGGGGCTGTCCTGAGTGCTGTAGGGTGTCTGGCATTGTCCCTGGCCCCTGCCCACTCAAGACCTGCAGCAGCGCCACCCGCCACCATGACACCCACCCACCCCTGGGGGGCGTTACCGGCTTGAGCCATGTCCTAAACCAAGAGGGCTTCATGCATTTCCCTCACGTAGGTTTGTTACAGGGAGTCCACTGCGCCACCGGGCAGCCACCTGCTCTCCCCGAGAAGCCCCTTCCCACCCCCAGCCACCACCCATTCCCCCACCTCCAGCCCCCGCCCTTCACATCCGCGGGGCAGGAAGCTGCTCCGAGCTCCCCTGGGGTGGAGGAGGGCCTCAGGGTGAGGCCGAGTGTGAGCCTGCGAGCTCCCCACACCCCACCTGCCTCGGCTCCCCACACGCCACCTGCCCCAGCTCCCCACGTCCCACCTGCCCTGGCTCCCTGTGCCCCACCTGCCCCGGCTACACCACGGGGCACCAGCGAGTCAGCTGGCAGCTTTCCCTTCCGACCCTGGCGTTCCCGCGGAGCCAGCAGGAAGCAGGGGCCTCTGCTGGGCACGGTGGGGATGAGAATGCCTGGCACGGTGCCCGGGCCACAGCACGGGTCCCTTCGTGGCCGCTCCACTTGGTGAGCGCTCTGGGCAGTCGGCGGCTTCTCTCCTGAGTGCCTCTTCTCGGATTCTCTCTCTCTCTCTCTCTCTCTCTCTCTCTCACACACACACACACACACACACACACACTCCCTACAGCCTCTGGCTGGGAGAAGGGCTGGGTCTTAGGCTTATCTGTTGCCAGCAAAACTTTAGCAGTTTCTCTGGCTCCCCATCAGTGTGGTGGTACCGGTGAACGGGGACGCTGGTCTCTGAGGGGGTCCCTGGGACCCAGCAACCTTGGTGGGTCCCCCTGAGGCTATTCTGAGAGTGACCAGACCCCCTGTCGCCCCCACCTTGTACCACTCCGGCTCCTCTGGCCCATGAAGGTAGCGTCCATTGAGTGGGGAGGCATGGTGCCCCCCGCAGGAAACACAAGGGGGCTCCAAACACAATCGTGGGAAACGCACCTCCCCTGTGGACTTGAAACCCACTCGTGCTTAATTGGGATCGGAAGTGGAGCAGCCGGGACCCGAACCGGCATCCATATGGAATGCCAGCGTCACAGGCAGTGGTTTAATCCTCTGTGCCACAACACCGGCCCCAAACTTACTTTTCAGTGTCTTTTTAATTCACTTGTTGATAGGTAAATTACTTTCTGGTGAGTTCTGTAAGCTAGGACACGTGTAAAATCATGCAGTCTTCGCAAGTGAGATAAGAACAGTTGCAAGTTACCTTTGAAAAACGAATTTTCTCCCAATGTCTTCCCCTGTCGGCGTGAAAGGCATGCCCCCCTTCTGTGCAGTGTGTCGCGGTTCCGCGGCGCGAGTATTTGGTACATGAGGAGACTTCAGAAAGTTCACGGAAATGTTGCTCTTTTCATTCCACTTTCCACAAACTTTTGGGTTTTTTTTTTTTTAGGAATTGCTAATTTATTTTGAAAAACACAGTGAGAGGAGGAGAGAGAGAGAGAGAGCAAGAGAGCTTTGCCATTCACTGGTTCACTCCCCAAATGGCTACGATGACCAAGGCTGGGATAGGCGAAAACCAGGAGCCAGGAACTCCATCTGGGTCTCCCACGTGGAGCACTTGGGCCATCTTCCTCTGTTTTCTCAGGAACATTGACAGGGAGCTGAATCGGAAGTGGAGCAGCCGGGACTTGAACTGGCGCCCATGTGGGATGCCAGCGCTGTAAACTGCAGTGTAGCCAGCTGAGCCACAGCACCAGTCCCTCAGAGAACAGTTTGCTGTCCCCGGCACAGCACTGCACAGACATCGTCAGCCTTGTGTGTTTCCCCAGGGCTGGTTTCTAAAAGTAGAAGGCTGGCTTACAGGGGCTTGTGCGCCTTCGTGTTTGCCAGAGAGGGCATTGTGTCATTTCTCTCCCACCAAGCATGCGGCTGTTCCCACTCCCGCCAAGAGTCCGTGAGACACCCTGCTGACCATACTGGCTGTCACGAAGTGTTTAGATAGCTGCCAATCAGCAAGGTAGGGGGAAATTGTAACTGGTTTTAATTCCCATCGCCCTCATTTGCCATGAAACTGAGGATTTTTATGGGGTTATTGCATACTCTTGCTGTAAAGTCCCCATAAATGCCTTTAACCTACTCCCCTGCTAAGTTCATTGTTGGCTCTCAGCGATCGGTGAGCGTATTCTCTTGACAACGACCTCTGTCGGCTGTGTTGCAAATGTATTTCCTAGTTTATCCCTTGCCTGTTGATGTTTGTACTGGCACCAGAGCAGATAGATTCAATCAATAAAACAGAACAGGAAGTCCACACAGAAACCCAAATGTGCATGGAAGCTTTGTCAGGCTGGAGGCGGGAAACTGCTTCATCAGAGTGACTCAGTGTGTTCAATAAACGCTTGACATTTGTCCCATTGGGAAAATCAAGGCAGGGCTGGCTCCGATCTCCTTACACTAAAGCAATTTCATGTGAATCAAAGATCTAAATCCACAAACAAAAAATGAAATCACAGAAAACTATAATATTTTTTGAATGGTGAAGACCTTTGAGGCATGACAGATGGGGAGCCATACTGGAAAAGGTTGATAATTTTAACCACATGCAAAAAAAAAAAAAAAAAAAAAAAGCTTTAAATTTACGGCAAATAAATAAATCTGTGGTTTGAGAACTGTCCATGGTGTGTGGTTTCTGAGGCTTGGAGCTCAACCACGGCTTGGGATTATTCTTGCTGGGGTTTCTCTCGGGGAATGGAGACCAGGCCATGGGTTGCTGGGCACTAGAGGTGGAGGGGCAGTGACCTCAGGGGCTGGGGGGTGGAGGGAAGGAGCGTCCATCACCAGGGCCTCTGCCTCCCCCTCTCGCACTTCCAGCCCTCGCTGAACAGCGGCCAGGACCGGAGCCAGGTCCCCAAGCTGCACGGCCCAGGGGCCCGCAGGCCCTCTCTGATGCCCCAAAGTTGCCAGCCCTTCCTGCCCTCCAGCCAGGAAGCCCAGGCCTGGAGCCCGGTCAGAGGGCTGGATCCAGACTCCAGCCAGAAGCCCGCCTCGGACTCCCGCAGGCCTGGGGAGCTGGGTGAGCACCTGCTGGGCCCAAGGCCAGACTGGGGACACAGAAGGATCCTTGCTGTGGCCCGACCTCAGAAGACAAGTGCAAGGGTCGGGGGGTGGGGGGGCTCAGGCTGTGCCTGTGCCCTGCAGGGTCTCCCTGAGGATCCCCCCTTCCCCTCTCACCTGCCCTGCACTGCACAGCCTGTGAAGCTGCGGCTCCACTCTCCTCCGACTGCCCCACCCCACCCTCTCTGGCCCCACAAGGTACAGGCTTCCTGGGAGGTGGACCTGGCTGCAGCTGTCCTAGGAAAGGAGGCGCCTGTGCCCTTGGAAGGGGCAGGGCTCCCTGCTCTGGGGTGGATGCGCACCCGCAGGAGGGACATCCGCACCCCTCCCCCAGGCGGCCACCTGTGCCCCAGCTCAGCGCTCCCTCTTGTCTCTCGGCCCGCAGAGCCGTCCCATCACCCCTCCTCCTCCGAGACGGAGACGTCCTCCAACTGGGAGCCCCAGGCCGAGTCCGAGGAGCCGGCCCGGCCCGGCAGGCCCGCCACCCCGCGCCCGGTGCTGGGCAAGGCCCTGGTTAAGGGCCTGCGCGACAGCCAGCGCCTGCAGTGGGAGGTGAGCTTCGAACTGGAGGCCCCCGGCCCGGCGCGAGGCGCGGGGCGCGACGCCGACCTGTGGAGCGAGACCTTCCACCACCTGGCGGCCCGCGCCATCATCCGCGACTTTGAGCAGCTGGCGGAGCGCGAGGGCGAGATCGAGGGTGAGCAGCCGCGACAGCCCCGGCCCGGCCCGGGACCCGCCCCCACCCACCCACCTGGGCCTGCTGACCCCGCCCCTCCCCCACCTGGGCCTGCAGACCCCGCCCCTCCTCGCTGCCCCGCCCACTCCCCATTTTGCTGGGTGCGGGAGTTCCTTCCTCCCCCACCCAGCCGTCAGTTCCTCCCCTGCTCCATTCCCTCCATCTCCCCATCACCCCGCCACGGCCCAAAGCTGCAGCTGCACCGCCCCTCGCCGCGCACAGCACAGCCCAGCCCAGCCCAGCCCAGCCCAGCCCAGAACTCAGTACCCTGCCTCCTCCCACCCAACCTGGCGCTCTATCCTCTCTGCTCCCGTTAATGTATTTATTTGAAAGGCACAGAAAGAGGGAGGCAGCTGGTTCACTCCCCAAATGGCATCTTGGGTGGGATCGGCGATCCCCACCCCCCGGGGTTAGGGCCCCTGGGAGGTCCTGAGGCCCAGCACGCATCAGGCCCCTGCCACACTGACATGTAAAATGCAGACAATCTCGGGGTGACTTTTTTTTTTAATGTTTATTTATTTATTTGAAAGAGTTACAGAGAGAGAGGAGAGGCAGAGAGAGAAAGTCTTCCATCTGATAGTTCACTCCCCAGATGGCCGCAATGGCCAGAGCTGTGCCGATCTGAAGCCAGGAGCCAGGAGCTTCTTCCGGGTCTCCCACGTGGGTGCAGAGGCTCAAGGACTTGGGCCATCTTCCACTGCTTTCCCAGGCCATAGCAGAGAGCTGGATCGAAAGAGGAGCAGCCGGGACTAGAACCGGCGCCCATATGGGATGCCAGCACTTCAGGCCAGGGCGTTAACCTGCTGTGCCACAGCGCCAGCCCCAAGGGTGACTGTTTTTTTAAACACTACCGTTATTTAAGGGACATAGCTGCTTGGTATCCTGTGACGATGTTGTATTTTTTAACTGATGTGGCTATCTCCTGTATTTTGTGAAATGCCCATGTGAGATGCCCGGTGGGGGGGGGGGCTGTTCTTCCATGTGTTTACTTAGCAAGTTGGCAGCCAAGGCTGGGGACCCCAAATGAGGTCCGGCTTTCGCCTCCAGAGCTCCTGTGTCCCGTAGGACCTCCTGAGCCCCAGCAGTGACCCCCGCTTCTCCCCCACCTCCAGGCTCCACCCGCCGCTACCAGGTGAATGCCGTGCACACCAGCAAGGCCTGCAACGTCATCAGCAAATACACAGCCTTCGTGCCCGTGGACGTGAGCCGGAGCCGGTACCTGCCCACGGTGGTGGACTACCCCAACTCCGGTAAGGCGTGCTGGCGGCTGCGGCACTCCTGCGGGCCTCGAACCTTCGTGACCTAGAGGGAGGAGGAGGACTGTGATATAAAAAAAAATTACAGACCTGCAGGGTGGGGTACAAGAAGCAGAAAGGCCCTCCGCAGGTGGCTGCCTCCCCCGAGGTGGGCACACGGGGGGACCCCACCCCCCTGCTCTGTGGGACACTGTGGAGCCGTGGCTCCCCCTTTGCCCACCAAATGAAAGTGACTACCACGTTTTCCCCAACTGGAACAGTGGCATGTGCTCATGGTAGAAGATTCCAAAACATAGCGATAGACAACAATAAATAGAATAAAATCAAATATGCAATAAATAACAGTGTCTGGACCAGTAGTCGTCCAGGAATGAGTACCGGTTACCTCCTGGGTGTGACCGTCTCTCCAGAGTTCTCTCTATGGATAGCCACGTGTAGAGAAATCAAATTTGACGTGCAGTGAGTCCTACCAGTGTGCGCCGTGTTTCACAAAACAAGAGTCTCTCCACTAAGGGGATCTGTGCCATCGTGTTCACTGCATTACAGTGGCTCACAGGACAGTGGTCCAGAGCGGTTGTATGTTTTCTAAATGATCTGACCTGGAAACAGCTCCGCTGAGTCCGTGCCGCTCTTACTCCCATTGTACAGACGGGAACTGGAGGCAGAAGTGAGTTCAGTAGCTTACCTGAGGCTCCGCCACGGTGATGGATGGAGCCAGGGGCCTAGGGCAACTCTGTTTTCTCTCCCACTCTCCCCACTGCCTCCTAAGATTTAGCACAACCTAAGTAATCTAATGAGATCCTCCATCCGCCCCCCATTTGGCTATTATAAAGTACACTGCAAAGACCGTCTGTGTGTGCCTGTGTCCTGTGGGTTAAGGACTGTGGTACCAAGGGTGTGCCCAGGTTGAAATCTGAACTTGGCGTGGACATGACCAAGTTGCTCTCCACCCCTCAAGGCCACTCCAACACTGAGCGCTGTTTCTCTTTCTAGACTCTGCAGGTCTGACAGGCGGGAATGAACCTCTCTTGGCGCACTTCCTCAGTTGGCTTTCGCGAGCCTGGTTCCTCCTGTTAATGAGCTGTCTGTACTTTTTGTCTTCTAAAAAGTATAGCTTCAGGGCCTTTGCGGTTTCTTTTCCGGTTGTTTGGTTCTTGCTAGCAGAGCTCCAGAAAGAACAGTGTTTGGGAACAAGATGTGCCTTTCCTCCTTCCTCCGGCTCTCTTATCGGTGGTCCCAAGGTGCCAAGCCGCCCAGCCTGCCCCTTCCTTGCTGTCATTCCGAGCTGCCAGCCAGGCCGGGCTGGGGGCGCCGCTGACCGCCCTCCTCCTCCTTGCTGCCCTGTCTCTCCCCTCCATCTCTGACCACCCTGCCAGCCTCTGTAGCCACAGCCTGGGAAGTCAAGAACACAGTCCGTGGCTTAGCCCCAGGGTGTTCGAGAACTGGAACCCGAGGCACCGTCCTGTGAACAGCCATCCGGCACAGAAATAGGACCAGCAAAGCGGGAGATGCATTTAGGAGCCTCCGGGTTAGATAAAGCAGGATTTCTCAGTGTGGTAACACACAGCGAGTGGCCCCAGGCATGGACTACGGGTTGCAGCTTCTCCAAAACTTGATCCCAATAGAACCCTCACATTTTAAGGAAGATCTTACAGGAACTCTAGTGCTCTTGACAGTGAGGTTCCCTAAAGCAGACTTGAGGATGAAGGAGCTTCAGCTCTCATCCGTCCACCCTCTGCCGGTCGTGGCCTTGTCCTCAGAGGCCTCCCCTGTGGGAGAGGACCTGGGACATGGGCTCTTTATTATTAATAATAATAATAATCTATTTTCTCTATTGTAAGGCAGAGAGAGAAAGGGAAAGGTAGAGGCAGACACACAGAGGTCTTCCATTCACTGGTTCACTCCCCAGATGCCCACAGCCAGGGCCAGGGCCAGGCCAGGCGGAAGCCAGGAGCCCAGAACTCAATCCAGGTCTCCCCCCGGGGTGGCAGGGACCCAGCGGCCTGAGCTGTCGCCTGCTGCCTCCTAGGGAGTGCATTAGCAGGAAGCTGGAGTCAGAAGCAAAGCTGGGACTTGAACCCAGGCACGCCCATATGGGACGGGGGTGTCCCGAGCAGCTTCCCAACCACTCCTGCACCAAACCTGACGCCTGCTGGATACGGGTTTCTGAGACGGGAGAGAGAAAGAGAAGGGAGCGCGTCTGAGAAACCCGAATGACAAAACCCTGCTGCTTCCCGACAGTGTCAGCCTGGCAAGGTGGGGATTGCCCCATTTCTCAGATAAGGAAACCGAGGTCCCGAATGGCCAACATCACATCCAGCTAGTAAGAGACGGGGCTGGGCTTCAAACCCAGATCCCTCTGAGTCCACAGCTCAGGGTCTGAGCTGCCTAATTCCTTTGTGCCTCTGGGTAATGAAAAGCTTGAAGCCAGAAGCCATCCTGCCAGCTTTGGAAGGAGGCCAAGACCTGGCCCAGCGGTCCCCGGCTGAGCCCCTCTCCCCGTCCCCCACAAAGGTGCCGGCCTGCGGATGCTCAGCTCGCGGCTCCTGACTCGACAGTGGAAGGGCGCCTCCACAGGCTTGGGATGGTCGCAGACGGCGCCCAGGGAGGACTCGGCAGCAGGAGACGGCAAATTCCAGGCCCCAGGTAAGAGCCGCTTCCTTCCGGTGCGTTCAGAAGCGTGGGCCCCTGAAGCTGCTGCGCCCTCATAGCCAGCTCCCCAAAGGCCTGGCCGTGCGTCTGTGCTCCGGGCGCACGGGCAGGGCCTGAGCAAGGCTGGGCTGCTCAGGCCCTCCGAGGCCCAAGGTGAGTGGAGGGTTCAGCAGGCCCAGGGAATAGCCCGCTCTGCCCCCCCGGCTCTGCCACAGCTCCCCTGCAAGGTCTGCTGGCCGGGTAGCCGGTCCCCCAGGTGTGCTGACAAACAAGGGGCAGAGTGAGGTGCGCGGAGGCTGGCCCCTCGGCCTGCGACCCACCACCTGTTTCTATCAGGTTTCCCAGTCGCCTCCCCGCAGTCCTCACCTGATGCCACGGTGCCACAGCTCTGCTCCTGGGAGAATCATGATTTGACCTTGGCACGATGGACAGGATGGGTTAACCCCCTGTGTCCCACAGGGGTCGGTGTCTTTCTGTCTCTCTAGACAGCCTGACTACCGCACTAGTCCCAGCCCTTTTTTTTTTTTTTTTTTTTTTTTTTTTTTTTTTTTTTTTGACAGGAAGAGTGGATAATGAGAGAGAGAGACAGAGAGAAAGGTCTTCCTTTTTGCTGTTGGTTCACCCTCCAATGGCCGCCGCGGCAGGCGCATCGTGCTGATCCGAAGCCAGGAGCCAGGTGCTTCTCCTGGTCTCTCATGGGGTGCAGGGCCCAAGCACTTGGGCCATCCTCCACTGCACTCCTGGCCACAGCAGAGAGCTGGACTGGAAGAGGGGCAACCGGGACAGAATCCGGCACCCCGACCGGGACTAGAACCCAGTGTGCCGGCGCTGCAAGGCGGAGGATTAGCCTAGTGAGCCGCGGCGCCAGCCCCCAGCCCTTTTCTGTAGGGCCCTGTTGGGTGCTGTGAGGGTCTCCTGCCTTGTGCTTGCACGGGAAGGACCCCAGGGGTCGCACCTGGCCACCAGCCCAGACACCCAGACCCTGAGGTCCAGAGACCCTCTGTCAAGTCAGGGCCATGTTCTGATGCCCCCTGAAGAGCTGGTGTGAACCCCTCTTCAGTGGGGCCCTGCCCTGGAGACACCCTCTTTTCCTCCCACCCCTGGTCGGAGCTCAGGGCCTTGGTGAGCACTCAGCCAGGCACTGAACACTGTCCGTGCTTCATCTCATTTAGTCCTGACATCAGCACTGTGCGACGGGCACCGCTATCCCCAGTGAGCAATGGAAACTTACAAGGAAAGAGGCCCCACAGCTGGTCCGTGGGGGGGGGCGTGGAAGATGGAGCCCCGCCAAGCCACCCAGGAGGGGGCTGCGAGGGAGGAGGGAGGGCCGGGTCAGACCTCACTGGCTTCCTCCTCCATAGGCAGGGAGGAGAACCCCGCAGCGCCCTTCAGAGAGCTCCTGGCCCCCGGCCGCGAGAAGCATGCCGCTGCCGAAGGTGAGCAGGCGGCTGGCACCTTTCCCCTTCCGGATTCAGAATATGATGGGGGGGGCAGGCTTTTGTGGGTCCCTCGACACAGCCTGTGCCAGGGAGTAGGGCTGTCCCCAGCTTAAAGAGGAAGGGGCAAAGTGCCTGGCCAAGGGAGCTGGGCCTGGGCCACGCCTCCAGATTCCCAGGGAGGGGCCAGTGCGTGCCCTCCCCCCTCCCCCAGCCTAGAGTCCCCCAGCACGTGGGGGTTGACATGCAGCTGTCAGAGTCCCCACAAGTAACCTTCCAAAGGTGCTGGCATGCACCTGCCTGGGAAACTTGTAGTCAGTGTCTTACATGCTCCGCCCCTCCCCCCACCAACCCAAACCCAGATGGCCCAGCAGCCTAGTGGTTAGCTCACGTTCCTAGAGACACGGGCACATCGGCAAGCCTGTTTCCCCTGCCGGGCAGAGACGTTGGGCAAGTCCTCCTCGGGCCTCAGCTCTGCCTCCTGTGGCTCCGCAGGTCCCGCGCACAGCCTGGCCCCTGACACCCTCTCTGCCATGAAGGCCTCCGACACGATTTTTGGATCCAGGTGAGTTGGTTTCCAGCGAGTGGGGGCCTGGCTGTCACCATCATCCTGCGGTTGTCCCCTCCTACTGGGGCCACCACCACCTTCCAGGCCTCATTTCACACCTCCGTGGTCTCCTTCTAGAAGCAGATGCCCCTGGAAGGGTGCACACGACTCTGACCCAATACCAAAGGGGGTCACAGAAAGACCCCCAGCCTGCCCGGGCCTGGCTGCTGTCGCTTACACAGTCCCCTGGGGCCAGATGCTCCCCCACCCCTGCCCAGCCTCCCTTCCCCCAGCTGTCAAATGAGCAGGTTGGAGGAAGCCGTGGGTTGGATCTCTCCTGGCCCTGACTTTCAGAAGCATCTGGGTGGGCGCTGGGGGCAGGGGTGACCAGAGATGCCCGACTCCACCCACACAGGCTGAACCTCAACAAGTCCAGGCTGCTGACCCGGGCGGCCAAGGGCTTCCTGAGCAAGCCGCTGACCAAGGCTCCAGAGTCGGCCTCAGGGAGCCAGAGCTTCGACTACATCCCCCTGGTGAGTGCCCCTCCCGGCCCACTGGCAGCAGGGCCGCCCTGTGAGCCCCCACCACACACACACACACACACACACACACACAGCCCGACACCGACAGGGAGGAAGGCCTCGATGCCCTGAGTTCTGGAACTTACAGAGCTTCCACCCCGGTAGCCGGCAGGGCAGAGGGGGCCTGGTATGGCTAGAAGTCATTGCCAACACCACAGACGTCCTGTGCAACCTGCTGCATTTGCCTAAAAAATTCCCCAGGAATTTCGTTTTCTACGCCCCACCATCCTCTGTGTGTGCCCGTGTGTGCATGTGTGTGTGTGCACGCACGCTTCTCAGTGTATAAGAATCAGCCTAGCAGTGTCCTTCACAAGGGATACCCACGGTGGGGAGCAGAGGCGAGCGACCCAGGACCTGTGGACAGAGAAGCAGGGGAGATGGGCCCGGCCACCTCGGGACTTGTGGATCAGAGGGCACTCAGAGAAAGGACACCTTTGCGCGGCCTTGCACGCCCACGTGCATAGTCATGTGGGCTTCCAAGTGCACACACTGCAGAGCTCGATACGGGCATTCACTCTGTGCTAGAGGCGCGACGTGACCCAGACAAACGTGGTCCAGGCGCTCGTCGTGCTAAGCGTCTGGAAGAACCAGTGCACGGGGCCAGGCAGTTCCACCCGTGGGGAGCGCTGGGGTGGGCTAAGTCTGGTTTGGTGGGGAGAGTGCAGGGGTGCGGGAGCACCCTAGCCAGGTCGGAGGTGGGATGGGGCTGCAGGGGGACTTCCTGAGGGACGGAGTGGGTGGGGGGTGCTGGCCAGGGGCCTGGAGAGATGGAGCGAGTGGACTGGGCAGCTGGAGTGAGGAGATTGAGAGGTGAAAGGCAAGGGCAGACCAGGGCTGCATTTGTGCTAAGGGAATCTGGAAGCCAATGAACAGACCCCAAAAAGTGCGTGATCTCCACCTCACACAGCGCACACAGAGGGTCCAGGGTGCAGGGCGGAGAGACTGGGTGAGAGGGGAGAAGAGGCGGGGACACCATGAGGAGGCACGGGGTGGACAGCAGAGCTGTCTCTCACTGACTCGGGAGCCAATCGGTGCGGATAGGGGAAGCGGACCGGACAGCCCTGTGGCCAGGCGGGGCCCCTGCCCAGCACGAGAGGAGGTTTGGGGGTGATGATGTGGAGTGGAGCTTGGGGAGCGACGGCTGAAGCAGCTGTGGGACAGAGGAGGGGGGTGCAGCCCGGGCCCAGCAGGCGGGGTGAGCGGAGGTGAGTGCGCGGGCGGTGTGGACGCAGACTCTGGCCCAGCCAGGGGCTCCAGGAGCCGCCCGGTGTGAGGCCCACTGAGGGCTCCTCCGCACACAGGTGACTCTGCAGCTGGCCTCCGGAGCCTTCCTGCTCAACCAAGCCTTCTGCGAGGCCATCCAGATCCCCATGGAGAAGCTCAAGTGGGCCTCGCCCTTCACCTGCCACCGCGTGTCGTTCACGGCCCGCCAGCCCGCCGCCCCGCCGCAGCACCCCACCTGCAGCGGCGTCCCCCTGGAGCCCCTGGCGGAGGGCAGGCCGGCCTTGGAGTCCAGGGAGGTGGCTGAGCATACAGGGAAGCTGTGGGCCACCGTGGTGGGGCTGGCCTGGCTGGAGCACAGCTCCGCCTCCTTTTTCATCGAGTGGGAGCTGGTGGCGGCCAAAGCCGACTCGTGGCTGGAGCAGCAGGAGGTGCCCGAGGGCCGCTCGCGGGGCACCCTCAGGGCCGCCGCCCGCCAGCTCTTCGTGCTCCTGCGGCACTGGGACGAGAACCTGGAGTTCAATCTGCTCTGCTACAACCCCAGCTATGTGTAGTGGGGGAGGGGCCTTGGGGCAGGCGACACAAGGGCTGGGTCCCGCTTCGGACTGGCCCCAGGGAGATTTACGACGCTGTAGCCAGTGTAGGGAGTGCCAGGGAGAGCCCTGGACTGGCATTGGGAGGTCGGGGGTCAGTGCCAACTTTGCTACCACCCAGCCCTGCAACTCTAGGCCAGTCCCTGCCCCCTGTCTGGGCCTCAGTGTCCCCGTCTATAAAACAAGAAAGGAGGTGAGTGTGTTGGACTAGATCTCTCTGCTCAGACCTTCGGCCCCTCCTGGGGCCTCCGGCTACCGCAGGTTGGTGAGAGGAAATACAGAGAAGTCCCCGCTTTCTCTGGAGGAAGACCGTGGGTGCACAGAGCAGGATCAGGGATGCCCCTTCCAACCACAGGGTGCACGGGCGAACCCAGCCCCTCCAAGACACCAGAGGGCAGGCCGGCTCCTGGCACGGGAGGCCACCTCTGCCTGCACTACTGTAGCTGGGCTCTTAGCTCCGTGGGCCGGCCTTGGCACCCGCAAGCCCCACTTCCAGGCTGATTAGAGAACCATCCATCCAGACACTTTGCTAAAGACGCCCCCGGAGGCCTTTCTGGCTACCCAGCAAGCTCCCCTAGCACATCTTAGTGTCGGCTTGCACATCCACTGTGGCTTCCTGTCTAAGAAGAAGTGGGGGTGGGCAGGACCCAGGGAGAGACCCTGAGAGGCTAAGTATTCGAGGCCAAGTCCGAGAAAAATAGGCAGGCTTGCAGCAGTCCATGGAGAGACCAGCGGCGCCTGAAATGACCCACGCGTTGTCAGGAATCAGTGAGGCCAACTCTATTCACCCAGACTGGGGGCCTAGAGAGGCACCTCCGTGGGCGCTGCATCCTGGGATAGTGGGGGCCTCCCCAGCCACACCACGACGTCAGGGAGAGAGGCTGCCTGTGTGACAGAGAGCCGCGCGTGGCTGCAGTGTTTCTACAGGTGGCAGCTTGGGCACAGAGCACGGTTTGCTTGGTGAGAAGCAGCAGCCTCCCTCTCTCTGGCCCACCCTGTGACACCCATATGGGGGCTGATGTGCCCTCAGCCTCAGTTTCCCTCCCAGCTGGGGCCACACTGGCCAACCAGGAGGTGGGTCTGGACCTCATCAAGGAACCCCACCAGGGTGGCACCCCAGGCTGAAGCTGTGCCCCCTTTCTCCTGGGCCTCTTCTCATCAAATGTCCCTCCCAGGAATGCCCCGTGGCCCTGGCACAGAGCCCCATTCCACTTCCCTCTTCAGGGAGACCCTGCGGGTCTCTGCTCATCAAACCAGCCCACACAGGGCCCTGGTGGGCTCGGGCACAAGTGCCAGCCTCTGGAAGACCCACGGAAGGTCCAGTGTCCAGCAGGGGCTGGAGGAAGGGAGGAGCCCAGAGGATGTCCGCTGGGGGTGAAGGGAGAGGCACCTGCTCCCCACGTGCCCCACCACGCTCTGCGCTCCTGCTGTGCTGCAGAACCTCCCAGGTGGGCTCTGCACCAGCGGCCGCCGTGGAAGACTTAGGATGAAGTCCCACGGCGCCTCGGCTCAGCTCACTGGCTCCACTCCAGACCTGTTCCCAGCGAGGAGCGCAGCCAGGCGGGGCCTGACCCCTGTGGCCGTCACAAGCCCAGCCAGCCTGGGGTGTGGCTCAAAGCCAGTGCCCCTCAGGGGATGAGGACCAGGGCTTTAGGTTTCTTGCTTGAAGCGTCAAGGAGGTGTGACGAGAGCTGTCATCTCCCTGCACACCCCTCCCCCAACAAAACCCCCTTCTGTAGCTCCGCAGCCTGCAGCCCCAGCTTCAAGATGAGGCTGGGGGGGAGCTGGGGGCGGGGGGCATCCACTTCCTGGTCCACCACCCACGGCAAGCTCAGCAGCCTGAGCCCTGGTACGAGTTTGAGAAGCGGCTTCCCCCACCGGCTGCCCAGGAGCTGGGCTCGCTTCTGCTCTGACAGCCCCAGACTCTCTGCTCCAGAGATGATGCCCTCTTAGTGAACATGAATTTGCTCCAGTTTTGTGCGTGACCTTGAACAAGTCATGGAAGCCCCCTGGCTTCCCCTCTAACATGAGCAGGTTGGATGGGGCTGTGTGGCCCTACCCCCACCCCACAAGCCTGATGCTGGGTCTCCAGGCTTTGGTGTGGACAATAACCAGGGCTCGAGGCAGCCCAGCCCCTGTTCAGTGGGGAACCACAGGTGCCCGCAAGGAATAACGGGAAACCCCAGCAACACCCCTCAGCTCCTGCCCCTGTAGTGGTCACTGGAGCTCTGCTCATGTTTTTCTTAAAGATTCATTTTATTTATTTGAAAGACAGAGTGACAGAGAAGGGAAGAAAGAGAGAAGGAGAGAGAAAGAGAGAGAGAGAGAGGTCTTTGGTTCACTCCCCCATGGCCACAATGGCTGGGGCTGGCCCAGACTGAACCCAAGAGCCTGGAACTCCATCCGGGTTTCCCATATGGGTGGGTGGCAGGGGTCTAAGTACTTGGGCCACCCTCTGTTGCTTTCCCCGGCGCATTAGTAGGGAGCTGAATAGAAAGTGGAGCAATCGTTCTCGGCCTTTTGGCTGAGATGCTGAGATCAAGTGTGGAAGTGGAGCCGCCGGGACTCGAACTGCTGCTCTAGTATGGGATGCTGGCATTGCAAACAGCAGCTCGCCCTGCTGGGCCACAACACTGGCCACAAGCTGTGCTCACATTTTGATGCACAAGTAAACTGCTGACCTCTGCAGCCCCTGAGCTCCCCGCCCGGGACACCAGAAGGTGCGGAGGAACGAATTCTCTGTGGTCTCAAACAGCCCCAAGGACTCTACAGGGCGCTCAGACAGAAGACGCCTTCGAAAGACCCTCGGGGGTACCGCGATGACTCACAGCCCCGGGATGCTGCGCCCAGGAGCGCCAGGCAGAGGGTCCCAGGCTCAGGCTCTGCAGCCAAGAACCTTAGGTGACTTATGCGTGTGCTGAAGCTGAAGTCACCTCCGTGAGGTTCTCAAGTTGGTGAAACCTGCCGCCGGCTCTCTATGGTGGAAGAATCGGGTTTAATGCGTTAGGCAGCCCCTGCGTCTAGGTCAAGCAAAGGGGCATGGTCTGTCCTGCCTCCACGCTGCCTGCAGCTGGACAAACACTGAGCCAAGTGGGGCCGCCCCGGTGCTGGTCCCCACCCCACCGCCAGCCACCGTGCTGTGTGACTTTGGGAAAGTCGCTTGCTTTCTCGGAGGCCCTGTTTGTTCATCTTTTGTAGTTTGAAGGGGTCACTTCCAACCTTGTCCTGCATGCTAGCAGTGAGTGAGCCTATTCTGTGGGAAAATACATTGGGGCCACGGCAGGAAGAGAAGCCTCTGTAGGTGCAGGTGTTAACGGGTTCACGTGTAGTCTCCCACGGGGGTGACGCAGGGCTGAATCTCCCTTAGGGTTCTCTGAGCACTGGCATTCACAGATCATTTATGGAATGCCTACTGTGTGCCAGGGAAGGTGGCGGGGGTGGGGGTACAGCAAGCTTAGCAGGTGCTGTCCCTGTCATTTTGGGGGCTTGGCAGGATGCATGTGAAGTCTGTCCCGGGAAGCGGTTTCCCACTCGGGGTGTTGCAGGTGACTGAGTCACACGCCCAGCCCCTGGGTCCTGCCCTGTCTGCACCTGCCTTCGACCTGCGCCGTCTGGGTCCCCTTTGTGCTACCAGCGTCTCCTTGAGCTGTCCAGACAGCCGACCCTGGTACTGCAGGGACAGGAGCCCCTGTTGTGAGCCTCCCTGTCTGGGGGTGGGTGGTGCCCTGAGGGTCCACCTCCTGAGGCCCATCAGCTGACAGCACCGGCTCCAGATTCTGGGAGAACTGGGCCCCATCCTTGGCAGCCTCAGCTGCCGGCCCGCACCTGTGTTCCCCCAGCCTGTCCTCTCCCTGTGGGCAAGCCGATAGCACCCACTGTCCCGCTGACCTGAGACAACACTTGCTGTGCCTGACACCTGCTGTGACCACGTCCAAGCCCAGCTCCTGGTGGGTTTACACTTGCTCTCCAGATGTTTGAAGGAGCAAAGAGTCCTCCTCCTCCCGTCTAGCTGGCTCCCCTGTCAGTCAAGTTTTCTGGAAGTTTCCTCTAATCCTGCCCTGCCCCCTGTTGTCTTCTCTCTTTAGTGGAGGACCAAGTCCCCTCCTCTCTCCAAGACTTTATTCTACTTCTCTCTTCCTTGGCAGGGCCTCCCAATAAGGGGACATGAAAATGGGGTCTTCCTCCATCTCTGTGCACCTGCCCCCACCAGTCATGGGCTGCCCTCTTTTCTGCTGTGACCGGAACCCATGCGGCACCTGGCACCTGCTGGTCAGGGGTCCCAAGGGTACCTCTCACTAGCTGTGCATTGTAACATCACCGAGCACCCCCAGACCCAGAAGCATTCTGCATCCTTAGTGCCCTGGGGAGCGAGGGGGAGGGTGCTACCCAAGAATGGGGCACCCAGAAGATCTCGTTTCAGCCCCCACCAGCCCAGCAGAGGGTAGAGAAGTCAACAACAACAACAACAAAATGCAGGTGCGTTCTCCGGCTGTGACACAGCGTGCTCCTCACCACCAGTGCCCAGATAACCAGGGCAGGGGCACAGTGGCATTTGCCAGCTGGAAGTCAGATCTGCAGAGCTCTGGCCCCAGGTCCAGGGCTTGGCAGCAGCATCTGACCAGGCCTACAGCCCCCTAGGACGGGCTCCCTGACCCTCGTGTCCACCCTTGTCCCCAGCCCCTCAACAGCACTGCCTCCCTGGGGTCCCTGACAAAGTGGGATTTCTCCTGTTCATGCTGCAGAGCCCCTTGGCTCAGGGCCAGCTGTCTTGAGCTCCCAGCTGCTTCCAAAGCAAAGCGCCTTGTCTCCATGCTGCTGACTCTGGCGACACTCGCGGCGGCTCTGGCTCAAGTGGCATGGCCGGTGCTTGTCCCCATCAGAGCCTCAAGTGCCTACAACATGCCGCCCTGTCCCTTTGGCTGCCACCTGTCACGTCCCCGGCGTGCCTGTGACACTCCCTCCTTCCTGGCATATGCATCGCCCTCTTGCTCGGCAGCCTTGATGCTGATACTGTAGAACCCCAGATGCCCGCTGTCTAACGTGCACCTGCGCTTAGTAAATCCTGTGCGGGGGCTGTGTGCGTGTGCGTGTGCGTGTGCATGCGTGTTCTCAAGGGAATGGATTCCTTGTACCTGGTAGCTACCGCATCCTCTTCCAGGCTTTGGGCTCATAGACAAGCTGTTGGATCGATGTGGACAAGATGACAAAATTATCCTTGTGTCTTCTCTTTGGTTTCAAAGCCAATAAATACTTGGCCTTCGGAGATCTGCTTACCTTGCTTGGTGTCACTTGTGTCCTGGTGTGGGTCCCCCAGCAAGGGGACCAACTGTCCCAGTTTGCCCAGATTGGAGGGAGGGTGCCCAGAAACGGGACCTTTGGTTTTAAGACTGAGACAGTCTGATCAAGCTCACCACATTTCCCCCAACAGCAGAGGCTGAGATAAGGATTCGGTGCACATGGTTAACTTGGGGTGATCCCAGTCCAGAGCATGGGAGTGGGAGAGGGACACAGTGGGCACCGACAAAGGGAATGTCGCCAAGCAGGTCACCCCCCACTACTGGCATCTCGGGGACCACAGCAGATGCCCTCCTCGGAGCGTCCAGGGAAGGCGTGAGCACGTGCACACCATTCCACACCGTCACTGGCCACTCCAGGGCATCAGTTCCTTGGTGCTCCTGGCCAGCCACAGCTGCACCAGCTGAGCAGGCTCCCGCAGCCAGAGAAAGCCGCCAGGCAAACAAATGCAGGTGCTGGCGCTGCCGGAACATGATGCAGCGTGTAACACGCACTCCCGTGCACCTGCCCTGCACCAACGCGGAGCTCGATATGCAGTGTCTTTGCAGTCAAAGCTCCCGAATGCCACCTGCTATTCTAAGACTTTGGTAATAACAAGCGATCAGGAAGCTGCATTATTGAAGGAGTCTAAATAACAAAGGGGAACGCAGATTCCTTTTGTACATTGGATTTGGTCTGAAATTAGGAAGATGAACTGGGAAATTGATTTTTTTTCTTTTAGTTAGAGAGAGAGATGGGAGTGCTAGCAGTTGGGAGACGACAGGTCCACGTGCTTGGAGACGAGCGGAGGGGCTGCAGCAAGGCGCCCACAGCACCTGCTGCAGTCTCTCGCCTGAGCCCAGCTCCACATTTTGGGTTTTTCTCAGAAGCAATGAAATGATCAAAACCTATTGGAAAATGGTCAGCAGCCACCATGGTAGAGCCCTCCCAGACGGGCCCAAAATCAAACGTGAGGCTCAGTTGGAAAGCCCTGAGCAGCTTGTTTGCTGGGAACCAATCAACCCTTGGCTGATTTCTCCGCCTCTGTAGGTGGGAATGGAGGGAGCTCCAGGGTTTGGCCTTCCGAGTCTCCTGGGTCCTCTGTCCTAAAGTAGCCAGGGCACTGCTTGATTTTCCTAGGAAACCTGAGCTTGGTTGGGCTCAATCTTCACCCTGGAAATGGGGGAAAAGTACCAAGTTGAGTCTGAGCCTAACTCTGCCAAGCTCTCTCGCTCTGCCATCAAGAGCAGACGCCCTCATTCCCACCAAGCACCACCTGCAGTCCCCCCATCATGAATCCTTCCTGGAGGCATTGAGCCACCCACACCTAAAGTCCATATACCCAGGTCCCGGGCCTTGGAGGAAGAAAGGGGCACACATCCCGTATGATGCAGTGGGACTCTGCATCACTGGGTGCTCTGGGTGGCACCTGCTGGGAGGGCCTCCTCTGCCTGCTTGTGGAATTGCCTTGAAACGGAGCCAGTAGTGCGGTTCTGTTACCATCCAGCAGAGGGCGCTGTGGATGTGCACTGCCTTCCACGCCCAGAGCCCGCTCAAACCAAAGACATTTTGGGGAAAGAGAAGCGGCGGGGATGAAGGGAGGCTTCAGAAGCTATTCCTGTCCCTGCCAGCAGCCCTTCTTCTCTGCTAAAAATGAGTGCTTCGTGATGGCTCTGAGGCCCACTGACAGCCTGTGCTGGTCACGTACTCACCCATGTGTCCAGACTCCAGGCCAGCTCACCTGGGGAACAACCTGGTCCCTCCCCTGCCTCCTGCTGCCTCCTCCCCTTGGTGCCCCCTCCATGCAAAGCCCACTTCTTTCAAGAAGCCCTCCCAGACTCCTGTCGGCAGCAACTGTTGATGGGCTGCGTTATTAACAACTTGGGTTTGTGTGTTCCGCTTCCCCATCACCTGGGAACTCCCAGTGGCACCAGGAGGTACCCTCTGCACCACCCCAAATCCCACCACCACCATCAGACTGGAGGCTTCCCATGGGCAGAGGTCTTACTCCGCCTTCAGACAGTTTTCCTAAATGGGGCTCTCTCTGTCTCCTCCATCGGACTGGTACTCTTGGAGTGTCTCCTCCATTAGACTGTGTACTCTTGTAGGCAATTTTTCCCTTCCTCCCAACTCTGCTCTTCCAGGCTCAGCTGCTGGGACCTCGGGCTCGCTCTGTCCCTGCCTGACGACTCTCCTCTCTCCACACGGTCCCCAGAAGGCAGACTCTTGTGTCACTCCCCAGGAAGGCAGCTGGGGACCAGGAAGCTGAAGACCCCGGAGAATCAGAGACAAATCTTCCTGCCTTTCCCCTGCTCATCACACACTGCTCACTGCGTCCAGTGGTCCCAAGCAGGGGAAGCAGCAGACGGGCCCTGGCCTGGGGGACCCAGGTCCCTGCTGCTCCTACCACAGGCAGTCCCACAGGAAAGGGGCCCTCAAACCTCCAAATGCCTCCCCACCTCCCCGTTTTACATATGGAGATACTGAGGCCCTGGGAGGCTTAGGGCCTGGACCAAGGTCACTGCCTTCATCCAGTGTAACGATTCCACATTGGAGCTACTCCAAGGTGACATCTGCAGAAGACCACGGTGAAATCACAAACGGTCAGGTGTCTGCAAGCGCAGGTGATGGCTGGAGACGGTGACTGCAGCAGGTGACACTCAGCCCTGTAACTCCCCAGGTCCCCTCGCACCCTGTGGCTGTGAGCCGACCCTCCTGCCTCCAGGCCCCAGAACACTGGAGTAGGAAAGAGTGGAGGGACCGCCCCTCCTCTACCCACTCTGAGGCTGCGGTCTGGAGGCCCAGCTCCGAGGCGGCAGCCTCTGGGCACCCAGGGCATTGCTCCGTCCAGCCAGCAGGCAGCACCCTCGAAGGCGCACCCACCTGATGCAATGAATGGTAACCGCGGTCAGTCAGAGGCCTGGCCCTGGGCTGGCACCTCCAGCCGGCCAGCCTCTGGGTCACTTCCAACCCAGCACCTCCTGGGGAAAACCGACACACCTACCTCTGGGAGGGAGGAATGGGGGATGCGCTTGGCCCCCTGCGGTCACAGAGCTCCCAGGAGCCCCCTGCATTGCGGGCGGGAGGGGCAGGGCACAGCTGCCCGCGTTTAATTAACTGCACTTCCCATCCCAGAGAGGCGGCCCGGGAGTCGCCACTGTCCCCTCGGTACCGGTAAACAACTGAATGAGCAAGCGTGCCCAAGGGGCCCCCCATCCCGAACAAGACCTGCCTGGGCCGCAGGCCGCTAAGGCCGGGAGAAGCTGGTCCGCCTCCGGGGGCAGTGGGCTCGACCCCATCCCCACCCCCTCCGGGTATCTCAGGCCTCTGCCTCGCCTCCGGGTTCGCTCGGCTGCTCCTCTCCCCTGCCTGCGTCTCTGCCTCCTCCCCCACCCGCGCTCAGCGCCGCCCCGCCTCCGAACCCCACGAAGCCACATCTGTCCTTAACCCAAAATCCCGCCAATTAAACCGCTCCCTCCGGCTCGGTGGCGGCTGCTGACGTCGGGAGAACCAGGCGAGGCGAGGCGGCCGCCTACGCGGGCCGGGTGCAGGGAGGCGGCGGCCCCTCCCGGGGCCCGGTGGCCATCGGTGTGTCCGCCCACGGCCACACGAGCCCCGCGGGTCCCCGCGCCGCCCTCGCTCCAGGGGCCCCGCGCGCCCGGAGACGCCGCCTGGCCTCCCCTCGCCGGCCCTCGCGCTCGGGGTCCCCCACGCCCCGGCCCCGGCCCAGGCTCTGCCTGCCGCGCTCTGTAGCCCCGCACCCGGGCACCCCGCGCTGCCCACGCCCCCGGCGCGCTCCCAGCACCGCCTGCTCCACGACCGCGCGCTCCCCGCGCCCCAGCCCAGCGCATTCCCCGCACTCTCTGCACGCTCGCTCGGCCCTCGGTTTCCGGGCTCCGCCGCCGCGAAGGCGTCGCCGTGAGAACCGGGCGGGGACCCATTAAGAGCAATTAGCGGGCGCGCGGTTGGCAGCGATACCTTAATAAATAATAGTCATCACGGCGTGTAAATAAATATTAGCGCGCCTCACGCGGGCAGGAGGCGCTCTCCCCGCTGCAGGGCAGGCCCCTCCTGGGCCGGGCTCCCTCCCCCTCCCCCTCCCCCTCCCCTCCCCCCTCCTTGTCACCTGCGCTTCCTCTCTGCACGGGAGGGCCTGGGGCTCCCAGTCCACCGTGCCTCGCTCAGCAGCGAGCACACCCAGTCTGCTGCTTCCGGGGCGGGGGCAGAGTTTGGGGGTTCCCACCGCATCCCCTTCCCAAGCCCCGTGGACTGGCCTGCGGGTCACACCTGCTTGCTAAGACCTGGGCAGCCCCACACTAGAGGCACCTGCCTCACCCCAGGTCTGCCCCAGCTGCTGAATGGCAGCCTCCCTGTGTCATGAGCAGCGACACCTTGGAGTCCCTGTGCACACCTCTCCAGCCGTCTCTACTTGGACAACGCTTCCAGGACCCACCCCTTCCTCCCGGCTCCACAGCTGCCACCATAGCCCAAGTGGCCACCGCCTCACACTGGGATTTGTTGCCACCATCCTCCTGGGACCCTTTGTCCCCCACAGTCTGTCTGTGGACAGAATGTGCACTAACAATACAAGTGGGGCCGAATGTCTCATGCCAAGGAAAGCCAGCTCTTGAAATGGCCTGCCGGGCCCCTCTCGACTCCCCCCTGCCTCCCTAGGGCTCTGACCCTGTGGCCCTCCACCCTTCCCTCTGCTCCAGCCATCCTGGCCTCCGCCCCCAAACCTGACGAGCTGCTCCCTCCTCTGGGCTCTGGCCGGGATCTGCCCTCTTTCTGGAACATTCCCCAGTGACACCAGAGCACAGCCCTTCACTTCCTCCAAGGCCTTGTTCAAACGCGGCCAGCCCCAAGAGGCTCACACAGCCATTCTGTTCCAACCACCAACTTCTCTCCCAAAGAAAACCTCCCCTCCACACTGCATCCTCTTCTTCCAGCGCTGGTTTGTTCCCTTTTTCTCTCCCAGAGAAGCTCCGTTAAGAGCATGGGTTTTTCCTGCATCCCCCCCATCCCGCCTTGTGTCCCCAGTACCAGGAAGAGGGCCAGGAACAGAAAAGAGACTCAGTAGATTCATGAAGGGAGGAGAAAGGGAGGGAAGGGGGACAGAGAGAGAGCCCCAGGAGGAGGGACCCACCTGGGCAAAGGCAGGTGGATGGAGTGGGCTGGCCTCAGAGTGCGGAGGGCTCGGCAGCACGCTGATGAGTTGGAGTTTGGGACGGCCCTGGGCTGGCTCCTGTGAGCCACTCCTTGACCAGCCCTGCACCCAGGCCAATGGAGCGCCAGATTGGAGGTCTCAGATGCAGCGACACCCCCCCCCCCACTCCGGGACTGGGAGCACCAGCTCCACCTCGGGCTCCAGCTGGGTGTTGGACCCGGTGCTGCGGGCGGTACTGCCTGGGTAGGCCCTGGTAACAGCCACAGTAATTACTGGTTGTGTGCGATTAGGGGATAATTATGCTTAATAAGTCCAAAAGTAATTACCACGCAGGCTGCTTGCTGCTTTGGAAAACAGAGGCCCCCAGTGAGCAGGAGCCAGGAGCGGAGAAGGGGGAGAGTGGGCACCACAGACGTGGGGCGCTGCCCTACTTCTGAGTCCACCAGGGGCTTGCTTCCCTCCAGTGATGAGGAGCTCACTGCGGCGCTGGCAGCTCGGCGCAGCCCCGGGAGTCTGCGTGCACCCCCAGCTATCCCAAGCCACAGGGCGCCCTCCTCACTTCCTCACTCAGCATCCTAGTGTGTGAACACGCACAGAACTCATGGTGGCTCTAGAAGCAGCAGCGTGTGTCACCGTAGACATCACCCTGGATGGACTCATTGCACACAGCACCCAGCTAGTGCTTCTCCTCGCCTCCCCTGTGTGGGGAGAAACAGGCTCTGCAGGGCTGGGCTCACAGCGGCAGTGGGAAGCCGAGCGCAAACTCCCATTGCACTTGCTCGATGTCAAACCCACATCCCCACCTCCTCCACCCGATGCTGTACCAGTGCCTCCTGGGGTCCCTGCGAGCCCATCCAGTTCATCTTCCCAGAAGCTAGCCCATGTGCCCCAGGAGGAGCGGAAGTCTGCAGGACTCAAGAAAATGATTTTGAAGTGAGAATGCTCCCCTGAGGGTCCCCTCCGTCACCTGGGTGGAGATTCATTTGGGTGATTGCTGTAAGTTATGACGGCTTATGGGACAACCGTTTATGCCAGTTTTCTTACACAGTATCTACATCAATCCTGTCTGGGCATTACCTGTAGGGTCCGTATTTTTACACAGTAGGTCACTAAGACCCAGTCAGTGGAAACCACTCAGCTGAGGCCACATGGCTAGCTGAAGGCAGAACCAGGATTTAAACCCAGCTCTGGCTCCAAAGCCCATGCCTGTAACCACTACTCTCTACATCCTCACAGCCTCAAAGTAACTGCTGGGACATCAGATAAGAAGAGGAGATGGGCCGGCGCCACTCAATAGGCTAATCCTCTGCCTGCGGTGCCAGCACACCGGGTTCTAGTCCCGGTGGGGGCGCCGGATTCTGTCCCGGTTGCCCCTCTTCCAGGCCAGCTCTCTGCTGTGGCCAGGGAGTGCAGTGGAGGATGGCCCAAGTGCTTGGGCCCTGCACCCCATGGGAGACAAAGAGAAGCACCCGGCTCCTGGCTTCGGATCAGCGCCGTGTGCCGGCCACAGTGTGCCGGCCACGGCGGCCATTTGAGGGTGAACCACGGCAAAGGAAGACCTTTCTCTCTGTCTCTCTCTCTCACTGTCCACTCTGCCAGTCAAAAAAAAAAAAGAAGAGGAGATGGGCTGCAAAGATAAATCCCCCTCTATCCCCCAACACTAGAGCATGGGGGTAGGGGTCACCCTGGGCTGAGGAACCCATCCCACTGGCATCTTTCTCGGTAGAATGCCCAATGCAACTGTTTCCCCACTGAGGGGGATTTTTCTCAGGGTCTCGGAGGACAACAGAAAGATCTGGAAGAATAAATACTGCAATAGAAGCTTCTTGGGTACCCCCAGAGTGGTGCGATGTGAGGACAGGAAACATGTGAACATAGTTAAGACCATTGCGGCTCCCCCAGCCACCAGGCCTGCAGGCCGAGGGAAGGATCTCTGTAGAGCCTGTAGGCTTCAGAGGACCACAGATGTGGAGTCAGGAGGGATGTCCACCCTCAAGTCCCCAGAGCAGAAAAGAATTCTACTGCCATGAAAGTAATAGAACTGCCGACAGCCCGTAAAATCTGCTCCATTGACGTGAAACATACATCATGATTTTTTCTATGAGAATACCAAATTATAAATTTTTTTTTGCAGAAAACTGTGCCACTGAAAAACAATGATCCATGAGAGAGGAGGGCCAGGCATGGGATCCACAGATGTTTCCTGAGGCAGTGAGGTCCCAAACCACCCCCTTGGGAGACATTCATGGGCCACCCTGGGGAATTGTGATGCAACAGGTTAGGTGAGAGGCCTTGGGGTCACGGTGTCCAGAGGATGACCCCGGCCCCCCACTCTGGGAGATTCTGCAGCAGAGCCGGGGTTGTGGAGCACTGTCCTGGCGCCAGGCAGCGTTTCAGCACCAGGGACAGGGCCCATGGGTTGTCTTTACACAGGACTTGGGGCACACTGCCTGTGCAGGGAGATTTAAAAAAAAAAAAAAAACTCAACTCTGATGGCCCAAGTGCTTGGGAGACTGGTAGGAAGCACCTGGCTCCTGGCTTCGGATTGGCACAATGCGCCGGCTGTAGCAGCCATTTGGGGGGTGAACCAACGGAAGGAAGACCTTTCTCTCTGTCTCCCTCATTGTCTAACTCTGCCTGTCAAATAAAAAAAAAACAACCCTCAACTCTTTTACTTTCTTTTGGTAGATGGGAAAGAGTGGGGGTTTTCTCAGCTCTTGCTTCTCCCTGGTTTGGAAGAAATTACATACTCTGGGTGACCACTGAGCCTCCAAGTCTTGAAGGGTATGAAAAGTAACGTGGGGCAGAGCTCTGTTGTCTCAAAGATGAGGGGCCCTCCACACACACACACACACACACACACACACACCTCCTGTATTTACTTGACAATGAAGGAGAGGACGGGGGGAAGCAGAAGAATCTTGGCCCGGAACTCAACCGTCTCAAGTTCCCCTGGCTGTATGGCCTTCAGCAAAGCACTTCTCTTCTCTGGTCTTGGCCATGCCATTTCTTGGGTTCTGTGGCCAGTGAGGGTAACGCTGGTGTTTGAGCCCCTCTATATTACGATAACCTAGATAATGGCTTCTCCTTCCACCTCATTCCCCAAGTCAGTGTTTCTCAAGCTGTAAGCCTCCTACTGCCCCCAAAATGGGTGGCTCCTTGGAGACAGGTTTGTTTTGTGCCTACAAAAAAGGGAGCATTCTAACACATAGAAGTCCAAGGATTACTAAGATAACAAAGCCAAACAGGTTTCTCTGCTGTAGGACTTCCCAGCCTCTAATGTGCTGTTGTGTGCCCATATCTCCAAGGGGGGGGAGTACTCGGCACTCCTCAGGCAGCACCAATAGGAACAGCTCACATGATAGCCCTGCTCTCGGATCTTTCACGGTAAGACATTTATCCAATGACAACCTCCAAAACAGGACGATTATCATCATTTTACAGAAAGGGAAACTGAGGCACAGAGAGACCACATGCTTGTCCCAGGTCACATGGCTGGTGTGATGCAGAGCCAGGATTTGACCCAGGCAGGTGGCTTTGCCCATAGGACTGAATGGCCTCTCCCATCTTGAGGGCCTGGAGTTCATAAAACCGGGGCAGGAAGCCTCCTCCTAACTGCCTGTCTGTTTAGCTTTGGAAATGTTTAGCGATGACTTTTTTTCTTTTACATATAGCTTGATTTGTGCTGATGTTTAGATTCTCTGAGCAAACCATGGCAGGGCCTGATGAAGGCTGAGAGGCCGGGGGGAGCCCAGTGTGGTTTGATTGATTGATTGATTTTTAATTAAGATCAGCTTTGCTGCACATAGGCCGGGAGCTGCTGGGAGGCGGGAGAGAGAGCGGCTGCAGGCAGGAGGAGAGGAGAGGAGAGAAGGTAAATAAGAGCAGAAGAGATGGTCGAAGGAGGGTGAATGAGGCAGGAAGAAAGGAAGACAGCATGGAGGACATGGGGGGAGGACTTGGGGTGGGAGGAGAAGACTGGGATGGACGGAGCGAGAAGAAGGAAAGAACCAAGGAGGGGCAGAGCTGCAGTTCACCCCCTCAGCGCCCGGACTCCGGGCTTCTCCCTCCCCACCCCGATCCTCTGCTCCCCCAGCATACAGCGGCTGCCGGAGGGAGCACCCCCTTCCTCCCCAGCACTGAGGAGAGGCCCGTTCTGCTGAGCAGTGCTCCAAGGGAGTCTGGGACGGGCTTGGGGACTGGGCCTGCCTGTGAGCCCAAGACTGTGTCTTGGACAAGCGCCCCAGCCCCTGGACTCCGTTCTGGCCTGGCCTCCTCTCCAGACCCGTGCCTGTACTGTGTTCCCCAGAGTAGATCAGCACCTGCCACCTGCCACCTGCCAGCGGAGCCTGAACTCTCTGTCCCTCCCTGGAACTTCAGAGGGCCTGACACAGTCTCTGTCCTGCATTTCTCCTTTCTTGGGGCTCAGTCTGCTCCAGGACCCAGCTGTGCCTCTCATGCTCCAGTCTGTAAGAGGAAAAAAAAAAAAACAGTGAAGCATGGATCCTGGTTCTCTTTGCAGGGGGAGCACCAGCACTAAGCTGGAGAGCTTCGCTAGTGATGGCCAGTGCTCTCTGTGCCCTGGGCCTGGCCCTGGGGCCTCCTGGGGCATCAGGGTGATGTCATCCCTCTGGCCTGAGGACTCCAGCTCTGTCCAGGTCAGCCCCCACCCCAGCCTCAGCCTTCTCACAGCCCAAGCCCTCACTCCCAGCACTTCTGGGATGAAATTTGGGACCATTGTTGCTATGGCAACGTGGCACCAGTGATTGTTATTCATCATGCTCGAGGGATAGAATTATATGACCTGGAATCAAGACTTGGGAAGCAGCTAATATTGTGGAAAGAACAGCAGAGCCGGGAGCCAGTGGCTGCGCTCAGCCAAGGGATTCTCAACGGAGTCCTGCAAGTCACCTGCCGTTGCTGAGGCTCAGCTGCCCACCTGTCTGGGGGTACCTGTGTGTGAGTGTGGACAGGGTTAGGTGAAATGACCCTCTGAATCGTGGTTCCCTCCCAGAGCACAGGGCAAGGCCGCCCTGCCCACCCCTTGCTGCTCCTGGGAGAGGAAGAAGCAGCAGGGCATCACCAAAGCTCTGCTGCAGGTCTAACTCCCCGGCCTGCCATCAGGAGCATGCGTGTTAGTCCAAAGGCGGGCAGGCTGCCTGCTGAGCCACCGTGCTGGGGTGGACCTCGGGAACCCCCGGTTCTCTCCCCAAACACCCACTCCCACAGCACCTGCCTTGACCTCGCCACGCCCCTTCCAGAAACTGATGCTCAGGGGAGCAGCCGAAGGCCAGAGAAAGCCTGAGCGCAGAGACGTGCATCCGCTGTCGCTGGCAGCAGCAAAACCCGGGCGCTTGTTCACACAGCCAGGAAATGAGGGCCACACCCCAGCGAGGATGCACGGCTCCAGATCCCTTAAAGTGGGACTTGCTGAGAGGTTTCACTCACACGGGAACATGTCTACACTCTCATGATAAATAGGAAAAGCAAGACAAGTGGGGTGTGCCCTGTGATGTTTGTCAAAGATAGATGATAGAGATAGATAGATAGATAGATAGATAGATAGATAGATAGATAGATAGATTTGAAAGACAGAGTGACAGAGGAGGAGGAGAGAGAGAGACAGAGAGAGAGAGAGAGAGATTCTCCATCTGCTGGTTCACTCCCCAAATGCCCACAACAGCCAGGGCTGGCCAGGCTGAAGCCAGGAGCTAGGAACTCCATCTGGGTCTCCCACGTGGATGACAAGGGCCCAAGTACTCCCAGGCACATTAGCAGGGAGCTGGATCAGAAGCAGATGAGGGGTCTGGTGCTATGGTGTAGCGGGTTAAAGCCCTGGCTACAGGGCTGGCATCCCATGTGGGCACTGGTTCAAATCCTGGCTGCTCCACTTATGATCCAACTCCCTGTTAATGAGCCCGGTAAAGCATCAGAGGATGGCCCCTTGGGCCCCTGCATCCTGTGGGAGACCCAGAAGAAGCTCCTGGCTCCTGGCTTTGGATTGGCTCAGCCTTTGAAGCCATTTGGGGAGTGAACAAGCAGACGGAACATCTCTCTCCTTCTGTCTCTACGTCTCTCTGTAACTCTGTCTTTTAAATAAATAAAATAAATCTTTTTCAAAAAAAGAAGCAGATGAGATGCTGGCATCACAAGCAGCATCTTGGCCCCCTGTACCACAATGCCACATGGACCACCCTCCGTGGTTCTTTTTAAAGGACGTAGGAAAAAAATAGAATGAATTCTATTTTCTTTGCTGGATGCTTCTTACTTTCCATTTCTACAGCTAGCTGTACTATTATATTCTACAGGAGCCAGAAGCTTTACCCACGTCTCCCACATGGGTGGCAGGGGCAATTTTCCGCTGCTTTCCCAGGCCATTAGCAGAGAGCTAGATCCAAAGTGGAGGAGTTGGGACGAACCCGGCACCCATATGGGATTGTCGGCATTGCTATACCACAAAGGCAAACCCAATAAACCTCTTCTAAAAGGTGAGCCTTGACCAGGAAGCCACAGGGTCTGACTTTCTTTGGTTCAAATATTTTTTTAAAGATTTCTTGATTGATTGATTTGGCCAGCACCATGGCTCACTTGGCTAATCCTCTGCCTGCGGTGCCGGCACCCTGCATTCTAGTCCCGGTTGCTCCTCTTCCAGTCCAGCTCTCTGCTGTGGCCTGGGAGGGCAGTGGAGGATGGCCCAAGTGCTTGGGTCCCTGCACCCACAGAGGAGACCTGGAGGAAGTACCTAGCTCCTGGCTTCAGATCGGCGCAGCGCTAGCCATAGCGGCCATTAGGGGAGTGAACCAAAGGAAGGAAGGCCTTTCTCTCTGTCTCTCTCTCTCTGTCTCACTGTCTATAACTCTACCTGTCAAATAAAAAAATTATTTATTTATTTGAAAATCAGAGTTACAGAGAAGGTGAGGCAGAGGCGGGGAGGGGGGCTTCTATCTGCTGGTTCACTCCCCAAATGGTCGGGGCTGGGAGCCACGAGTTTTATCCGGGTCTCCCACGTGGGTGCAGGAGCCCAAGCACTTGGTCCATCTTCTACTGCTTTCGCAGACGCATTAGCAGCAATGCTGGATCAGAAGTGGAACAGCCGGAACTCGAACCGGTGCCTGTATGGGATGCCAGCACTGTAGGCAGCGGTTTACCCACTACACCACAGTGCCAGCTCCTGGTTCCAATCTTGACACTGACTCTCTAGCCTTGAACTTGAAGATTTCCTGGACTTCTCCAAGCTGTGGCTTCCTTCTGCACTTAAGGATGGTGATGATGCCTGTGGCCGAAGGCTAGCGTGAGGATGGAAAGAGACGAGGTCCCTGGAGGACGCAGCACGGGGCCTGGCACATAGGGGGTACAGAGTAAACAGCAGCGACTGCGGGGTTCCGTGGCCATCACTTCCCAAGGGGACAGGCCTCAGAGTGCTGTCTCTCGTGCTCGCCCACCAAGTCTGCAGTCGGCCCCTCTCCTGCCAGCCCAAGCCCAAAGCCAGACCCAGCCTCCCTGGCTCAGGCTCAGGGAACTGGGCACAAAGCTGCTCCTGAGTGCCCAGCTGAGGGGGGTCTGGACCAACCCCCGCCCCCATCCTCCTGCAGAGGTCAGAGCTTCTGTCTCCACCGCCAAGCCAGTGGCTCCAACAGAACTCCCGTGGGCCCAGGGACGGTGTCCTCTTCGCAGCCTGTGCCCCGGGGGCTGAGCCTCTGCGCCCGGCGCCTGGGGGGAGGAGCGCCTGCGGATGAATCAGCCCACAGTGCTGGTGACAGACACTCTGCCTCTGATCATTCCTGCAGTGCTGGCACCGAGAGAGACGGAGCAGAGCAGGCAAGGGAACAATGAAGACTTTGTGGGAGCCGGAGGCAACTGGAGACCTGTGCAGCGTGACAGGCAGCGAGCGCGGCGGGGAGAGGGCACAGGCTGGCGTCGGCTGTGCCGGGTGGAGAGCGGCCCCAGGGGACACGAGCTTAGGGCTCCCCCCCTTCCTGTTCCTTTGCCTCTGTGTGCACCCTCCCTCCCTTTCTTCCCTTTTCCCTCATTTTTTCTTTCCCCCCACCTCGTCCCTTCATTCTTTCCTTTCTGCATGAATTCATCCCTATTCGTAGTCATCAAGTGATATTCCTTTAGCTCTGCTCTGTGCTGACCCTGGCTGAGCAAACCCAGCCACGCCCACCCACCCTGACCACCACAAGCCTTGGCCCTCTAGCACCGGGGCAAGTTCAGCGAAGGAGCAGGTATCCGGGAAGGCTTCCCCGAGGAGGTGCCTACTGCTTAGAAGGAGGAGGCCTCTGCCCAGCGGGCAAGACAGGGAAGGCACCAACGTGGGGAATGGGGGACAGCACGGCAACGCTGAGTGTCGCCAGCCAGGGGCGGGACCTAGCCGGTGCCACCACTTCCAGGGCTGTAACAGGCAGGTGACACCTCGTCCTCCTCCTCATAGCTGGGGTCGCCTCCGTGCTCAGCCCGGGGTGTGAGAAAGGCCTGAGGCTGGGTAGGCAGAGTCCTAGGCCCGGATCCCGGCCAGGCGACCTTGCCTCTCAGAACCTGAGGTTCCGTCCCCCGGTGCTAGGCTGCTGGTGGTCACTTCTCCCTCAACACACAACACAAGTCGGTATTCCTGGCGCCAACACGAAATGACACGCATGAAGCACCCACTGCTCTGGCAGCGTCTACGCATTCGCTGAGTGTCTGTGCTGGGTGCTGATGTGAGGCAGGGCTGGGATACTCCAGTGACCGGGAGGGACAAGGTCCCTGCTCTGGTGGCGCACGTGTGCTGGAGCGGAGGGGACCAAGTATGAACCTGAGAGATGTAGCAGCAGTGACTGGGAAACACTGCTCACAGGCTAACCGTGGAAGGCTTCCTGAAGGTGGCGAATGGCAAGAAGGAGCCAACCCGGGACGGGGAGCACTCTGCAGAAGGAACGCATGTGCAAAGGCCCTGAGTCGGGAAAAGCCTTGGCACATGAGGCTGGTGAGGCTGAAGGAAAGGGAGGGGGAGGGGAAGGTGGGGGCTGAGGTTGGAGCAGTAGCCACTGTGGTCGGCTCAGGGTGGGGTCCTGGAAGGCGCCCCTCAAAGGCCTGTGATGCCCCATGCAGATCTGTATCAGGAGCTGGAGGTGACCTCACTTTCTAGCTGGGACACTGAGGCTGGCCTAGCTGAGGCCATCACAGCCAGAGTTGTGCATGAGACAGAGCAGGGCCCGGGCTCTGCTGGACCTGGCGGGGCCACCTAACACAGCCTCCCCAGCCTCCCCCAGCCTCCCCCAGCCTCCCCCAGTCACCTCCAGCCTCCCCCAGCCTCCTCCAGCCTCCCCCAGCCTCCTCCTTCCACCTCCAACCTCCCCCAGCCTCCCCCAGCCTCCCCAGCCTCCCCCAGCCTCCCCCAGCCTCCCCAGCCTCCCCCAGCCTCCCCCAGCCTCCCCCAGCCTCCTCCTTCCACCTCCAGCCTCCCCCAGCCTCCCCCAGTCACCTCCAGCCTCCCCCAGCCTCCTCCTTCCACCTCCAGCCTCCCCCAGCCTCCCCCAGCCTCCCCCAGCCTCCTCCAGCCTCCCCCAGCCTCCTCCAGCCTCCTCCAGCCTCCCCCAGCCTCCTCCTTCCACCTCCAGCCTCCCCCAGCCTCCCCCAGCCTCCCCCAGCCTCCTCCAGCCTCCCCCAGCCTCCTCCAGCCTCCTCCAGCCTCCCCCAGCCTCCCCCAGCCTCTCCCAGTCTCCTCCAGCCTCCCCCAGCCTCCCCCAGCCTCTCCCAGTCTCCTCCTTCCACCTCCAGCCTCCCCCAGCCTCCCCCAGCCTCCCCCAGTCACCTCCAGCCTCCCCCAGCCTCCTCCAGCCTCCCCAGCCTCACCCAGCCTCCCCAGCCTCACCCAGCCTCCTCCAGCCTCCCCCAGCCTCCCCCAGCCTCCTCCAGCCTCCCCCAGCCTCCCCCAGCCTCCCCCAGCCTCCTCCAGCCTCACCTGCTCCGAAGCTGTAAAAGGAAGGCAGCAGGAAGGGGCCCCTCCTTCCCTCCTTCCCTACCTGGTACGTGAACGAACGGGCAGGTGAGGAGACCAGGACACTGGGGCCTGTGAGGCTGCAGGGGAGGGGCAGAGCGTGGGGAGGGACACAGTGTGGGGAGGGGCAGAGTGTGGGGAGGGGCACATTGGGGGGGTGGGGCATGGAGAGCTTCCTGCGCCTGCCTGGCCCCCCGGGACCCCGTTCACGTTCCCCGGCAAACTCAGCCCTCTGCAAGCAGGGCTGGGAAAACTCAGGCCTTACTGTCAGGCGCTCAGACTTGGGGGACCAGCCCCCAAAGTCACCCCAGGCCCACTTGGGGCCCTCTCGCTGCCTCCCCGCCTCTGCTCTCGTCCTCCTCGCCTCCCACTCCCCGTCTCCCTCGCCTCCTCTGCTCTATCTCCTCTCTTGCGGTTTACTCAGGGGATGTGGTGGTTGTTGTTGCTGTAATAAAATACCTGAAACAGGCTAACTTTACAGGGAAGAGAGAGAGCGCGAGAGCAGGAGAGAGAGATGCATTTAGCTCAGTTTTGGAGGCTGAAAGTCCAAAGAGCTTAGCGAAGACCTTTATGAGCTCCCCTCCCCTCACCCCACATCCCCTCCTGGTGGCAATGGTGGGACCACATGTGCGGCCTCCAAACAGGAAGTTAGATGGAGCCTAGGCGCCCACAATCTCCACAACCCCTCTGAGGCCACACCCACAATGATCTAAGGACCTCCTCTAAACCCTACCTTTTATTTTTTTTTTAAGATTTATTTACTTGAAGGTCAGAGTTATAGAGAGAGAGGGAGAGACTAGGAGAGACAGACAGGAAACCTGACCTGAGCCCCCAAACTCCTCCTCGGCCCATCCCCCGGCCCTGCCTGTCTGCCCCTCACCTCCTCCCCCAGTGCACCTCCTTGGCCTCAGCTGCTTCTCAAATGCTCAGTCCTCTTCCTGCCTCCAAGCATCCTCCACCATCAGCTTCATTCCATCTGCCTGGAACTCACCCCTCTTCTGCTGCCCAGCCTGTCTTGACCTTGGCCTTGTTCATCACTCCGAAAGCCTAGGCTCCAGTCCCTACTCTGCTTCTGAGTCCAGCTTCCTGCTAATGTACTTCCTGGGAGGCAACAGGTGTGATGGCTCAACTACTGGATCCCTGCCACCCCCGTGAGAGACCTGCGTTGACTTCTCTCCCCTGCCCCCACCTCTCCCCAAATAAATCTTTAAAAAATGGAATCACACTCACTTCATCTGCCAGGAACATTAGGAAAGCGATGGCAAGAGGCTAGGTTCTGAAGCCAGGGGGCCTGGCTTCAAACCCTCACCCCCACCTCCACTTTCTAACTCTAAATTGTGGGACATTTTTCTTAATCTTTCTGTGTCTCAGTTTCCCAAGTAAAAATATCTCTTCTCTCATGGGTAAGGAGGACGAGTTCATGTGTCCAAGTGATGCAGCTAGAACAATGTTGCCATGGGGATGATACCATATGAAACCCCTGATCCAGCCGAGGTACCAGCGACACTGACAGCCAGCACTCTGGCTGCAGCCCAGCCCACCCGTCGGTGACACCTGTTCCATGTTCCCTGCTTCTCCTGAATAAAGCTTACAACTGTGGCTGCCTCTCCCTCCACGTGACTACAGGAGCCACGTCTGTCTTCTGTCTTCCCCTCAAAGGCAGAAACTTGGTCCACATGGTCCCCACCACTGGACCACCTTCCAGCACAAGGCCTAGAACTTGGCATTGCGAAAGAGCAAGTGAAAGAATCCAGTGTAAAGCCTCGTAGAACCCAGTTGTCTTGTCTCCTCCTTGAAGCCAACCCCAGCGTGAGTCACTTTCAAAGAAGCATACGTCTCGTACCCAGAAACCATCAAAAGGCTTCGCTGCAGCCCCTTGGGGAGATGCCAGGAGGTGGGAGTTACACTCCTCACTCAGAGCCGGCAGCTGCCAGGGCTCCAGGCTCCCGGGAGGAGGCTGCTCCCCCAGTGTCTGGATGAGGGCTACGGAGACCAAGCCACACACTCTGGGACTTCCCCGGCCAACCCTGGGGGATGTGAACTCCTGAAAGACGGGCGGACCGTCTGCCCTGAGTCCCCCTGGAAGGGACGGGGCAGCCCAGAGGGCAGAGCCCTACATCCCTCTACCACGACCACCTGCTGCGCAGCCTGGCAGAGGAGGAGAGAGGGCCCTGACCCGAGCACTTCCCCTTCCATTCTGGAGCTGCTGCGAGTCCATAGCATCGTCACACAGTGGCTGAGCTGTCGGGGAGCGGCAAAACCTGACTCTGCCTTCGCCGGGTTCCTGGCCTTCTCTTCGCCTGGTTTTCCCCAGCTCTGGAGGGGCTGCTGCACCTTCTTCTGGCTGGAACCCAAGACGGCAGGCTGGGCCCCAAACACAAAGACAATGGGCCCGCGGCTTGCGCAGGTGCAAGTGGAGTGACGGCTGAGCAGCTCTTTGAGTTGGCCACACTCCTGGTCCAAGTCATAAAGACCGAAGGCTTGGAAGGCTCCAAAGAGCCTAGAACAGGTGTCACCAAAGCGTTTGTACTTTAGGGGGACCCCTAGGTGTGGGTTTAACTGCACATCATCTTTCTTTCCCTGGCCAGCATCACCTAAGACACACCCAAAGGCAGCCTTGCTTTACTTTATGTGTCTGATCTGCCTCCGGGAGCTGTCAAGCATCCCCACATTGGGAAGCACTCATTCTCCAATCTCTGTTAACGGAGGCACCAGATCCTCCGAGCAAAAGGAACTGCGGACTTCTGAAACACAACGCAACTGCTTGAGTTTAAAATCCGCGTAACCATTTGCTGGAAGTGTGATGTTGGGTGAGTTTCTTGGCCAATCTGATCCTCGGTTTTCTCAGCTTTCGAACAAGAATAGAAACTAGACCTGCCTCCAAGGTCATTTTGAGGGTCAAACACAATTATGTACACAAGGTGTTTAGTCCTACATCTATCGTACATAAAGCTCCCAATACATGTTACGAACAGCAATACATGCTAATTCAGGTAGAGTAGTAGACACTACCTGACCGTATTATAACTGCAGTGGCGGTGACGGCGGCTGTGTGGATGGCAGCACTGATCATGTGGCCAAATTGTTGGTGATGCTGCTGGTGGTTATGGCAGAGATGGCTGAGATCATGGTGATGACAGTGGTGACGGCAACAATGGCTGTGGTGGTTATGGTGATGACGGTGCTGATGGTAATGGTGGTGGTTACAGTGACAATGTTGTTGATTGTGGTGGTTTTGTTGACAGTGCTGATGGTGGCATGTTGCGGTTGATTTCTTCTGAGAGGATTCGTTCTGAGAGGAGGAGCGTGGTGGGGGCAAGAGGCACAGAGTCACCACACAGACCCGGGAGTCAGATGAAAGCAGGCCTGAGGCGAGCAGCCTGCAGACTCGTTTATTTCAATTGCTACAGCTGCTTATATAGCCAAGGCCAGCCAATCCGGTCAAGGGGCGGTCTATGCCCTAACCAATCACAGCCTGTTGTCAGTCAGGCTCTTGTTGCCAGGCAGTTTCTGAAACCATCTAATCACGGCCTGCTGTCAGTCAGGCTCTGTTGTCATGTGGTTTCCCCTGTTGTCATGTGGTTTCCAAAGCCATCCAATCACGGCCTGTTGCCAGGCAGTTTCTGTTGTTAGCGGCCATCTTGGCATGACTTTTTCACCTCAGCAGCCATCTTGGAATGACCTTCTCACCTCAGCGGCCATCTTGGCATGACCTTCTCACCTTCTCATTCCACCACAGTGGCAGTGTTGGTGGTGGTTGGGGTGGTTATGGTGATGACGATGCTGATGGTAACATTGGTGGCAGTGGTGGTGACAGTGCTGGTGTGACAGTGGCTCTGGCAGTGGCTATGGTGGTTATGGTGATGACGGTACTGATGGTAACATTGGTGGCAACAGTGCTGGTGTGACAGTGGCTCTGGCAGGGGCTATGGTGGTGACACTGATGGTCGTGTCAGTGATGCAGGCAGCGATGAGGTCCTGCTGATGGCAGTCCTGGCAAGGTCAGCCCTGGACACTCCAGAATCCCCTCCCACACTGGCTCTGTGGGTCCAGCCGGGACTTGGCCAAGCAGGCACCTGGAGCCCTGACAAGTCCTCTTGGCCTCAGCACTGCTACTGCGGTGGAAGCAGAAATCAGCTGCCCACACGAGTCAGAGGCTGAGCTGTTTCCAATGCCGCGTTCTGCCAACAGAGGTGAACGGGATCATTTCAGAAGGAGTATCTGTGCACTTGAACTGCAGAAAGCGGCGCTCGGCAGGGAAGCCGAGTCACGTGGGCCACGAGAGCTCTGTGTCCGAGGGAATAGCGGCTGCTCGTGTGGATCACAGGCTGGGTTCTGTCTGTCGGGGGAGAGGCTGTGCAGGAAAACAAAGCACAAACCTATATTCAGCACCTACTACGGGCCAGTCCGGCTCTGAGAATGGCACAGCTGAGCCTGAACCCCAGCTGCTGCCTTTGAAAGCGACGCGCAGGGAAGAGAAGACAAAAGACCGAGAATAAAGACACAGGCATCTGCCCGTTCAGTCCACAAACACGGAACAGCCAGGACGTTATCAGGCCCGCGGTAGGAACCGGCGATGCTGAAATCAAAGCCAGCTCTGTCCTCAAGGAACTCCCAGGCTGGCGGCGAAGACAGACGAGGAAGTAAACACTTGCAGAACAGCAGGCAGCGGGCCACGCGGTGACATCACCACCCAGGGCTCCCCGTGCGCCTGGAGCTGGCTACGGGCGCTCCTCGCGTCATCCCATTCATCTCGTGAAGTCAGTCTTCCCACGAGCCTGGGAAGTCAGAGCCCCTGTGGGCCGCCCCACAGAGGAGCAGCCGGCACCCTGCGAGCTTAGGCCACTTGTTCTGGCTCCTGGGCCTCTAAGTGGAGCAGTCAGGATTGCAACCAGGCTTTGGGGGTCCATGGCACCCTGGAGTGTTCACGGAGGGGACCCCCGAGCTTGGTTAAGAAGGACAAGGAGTATACCCGAAGCTGGGTGGCACACAGCTGGCTCTGCTGGGGCAGAACAAGGCATCGTAAGGTAGACGCAGCAGGAACAATGGTAGCCCAGGGGACAGGGCGAGAGCAAGGCCGCCTGCGTGGAAAGCTCTGGAGGTGAGGCAGGAGTTGAAGCTGCTACGGTGGGTCGGGAGCCAGGTGCAGCCCCTGGGCTGATCAGAGCTGTGGGGGAACCAAAACAGCCGCCCCCTGAGCGCTGGGCACCTGCTGGGTGGACAGTGCTGAAGGGAGGAGGAGTCCCCACCCTCCAGGCACCAGCCTTCAGGAAGCCACGTCCACCCTGGGCTTCCTCTTGCTCGTGGCGGAGAGAGAAGGAGCCTTCAAACCGTGCTTATCTATTGGCCCTGAGCCTCGGTTTTCTCATCCTTACAATGGCTCAATAACTTTCACAAGAATCTCACGGTGGGATATCAGTAAAGAAACTAACAAAAACTCGCCTGAAGTCTGGCATCCTGACGTTCCTAACTGGCAGGGCCTTGTCCTTCTCCTCTGCCTTCTCTTCCTATAGGGCACGGAGAACAGGCAGCCTCAGCATTCTAAGAGTTTCCAGACTTCAAATAAGCTTTCTGTTGTGCTCACACCCATCCAGAGGTCCTAGGAATTCTCAAGTGTTTGAATCCGTGCCAGGTCTTCTGTAATATCCGCATCAGTCCTGGGGCGGGGCACAGCCCCCCGGGGGAACTTGCAAGCTCCACCCACACCAGCATTCTGCCTCCCTGTGGACAGAACGAGCCCAGAGCCCTCATCTAGGACCGGCAGGGCTGGAGCTTCCGGAAGGTGCAGCTCGCTGCTGGGAGTTGGGAGGACACCACACGCCCGTCCATCTCCGCCCACATTCCAGAGCCTTCTACCTGGCCACAGTAGGAGGCCTCAAAGGCAATGCAAGGCCGGCGCCGTGGCTCAATAGGCTAATCCTCCACCTTGCGGCGCCGGCACACCGGGTTCTAGTCCCGGTTGGGGCGCCGGATTCTGTCCCGGTTGCCCCTCTTCCAGGCCAGCTCTCTGCTATGGCCAGGGAGTGCAGTGGAGGATGGCCCAGGTGCTTGGGCCCTGCACCCCATGGGAGACCAGGAAAAGCACCTGGATCCTGGCTCCTGCCATCGGATCAGCGCGGTGCGCCGGCTGCAGCGGCGGCCATTGGAGGGTGAACCAACGGCAAAGGAAGACCTTTCTCTCTGTCTCTCTCTCACTGTCCACTCTGCCTGTCAAAAATAAAAAAAAAATAAAAAAAATAAAAAAAAAAAGGCAATGCAGACTCAGCGTGACCAGAACGCAATTCCTACCCTCCTCCCCGTGCCCACCGGCTCGGTCACCAGCCCACTTCCTGTCTGGGTTGGTCAGAAACCTGGAGGGCTTGCTTCCAGCCCTCGGCCCCTGCACTCCATCTTCCACCCGCCTTGTCTGCGTTACCACCTGATGGTCCCAGGCCTTTCCCTTCCCTTCACCCCCACCTGCACGCCCCAACTCAAGCCCCTGCCTTCTCTCACCTGGAGTGTCCCTGCAGCCCCCCCTCCCCCCAGCTGGTCTCCCATTGCCAGCCCACCCAGTCATCCCTTCCATGATGGGTCAGAAAGGACCTGAGGAGTGGGCCCTGCTTCCGGTCAGTTCTCCCTTCCCAGCCCTCTCCACTCAGCTCCACTGCCTTCCTCTCCCTGTGCACACTCAACTGCTCCTTCCCACCCCAGGCCTGTTGCATGTGCTTTCCTTCTTCCCACATAACATCCCACACTCGACATTGTGGCTGAGAGATGCCCCCTCCCAGACCTCCCCTGGCCGTCTACGTTCATTCTGGGCTCCCGGCAGCACCACGAACGTCTCTGCAGGGCACTTACAGCTGCAAGTGAACGCGATTTGTGTGGCCCCCCGACTGAAGCCAGTCTCCCTGAAACTCCTCAAGGGCAGGGATCCTGGCTGGCCTTGCTCACTCCAGAGCAGAGAGCCTGGCCCATGGCAAGCACACATGAAGAGAACCCAATGAGTCAGTGAGCGAATGAATGAATGAACACTTCATTTCCTCCGGTACACACCCTCCACCTCCATCTTGCAGAAACCCAAGGCTCTCGGGAAAGGCAGCATCCCCCGAGGGCTTTCCCAGCCTTGCTGCCTCGGGGTCTGAGCTCCGGGGGAGGAGGAGATGGGAGCACCGGAGGGCAGAATTGCCTGGCCCTGGGTCCTGCGCACCTGGGCCCTAATCCAGCTACAAACACACTGGTGAGAAACACGCGTGATGCTGGGCCCAGCAATGCCACATGCAAATATATGCAAATTATGTGCAAACACAGTCCCTGGCTTGGACAAGAGAAACGGAGTCTGGTCCCCGGGGAGCCGTGGAAGCTGAGAGCAAGCTGGCAGCTGGGCGCAGTCCTGTTGGCTCCGTAACTAAAATGGGGGAGGGACACGTCGGCAGATGGGAACAACTCCCCCAAACAATCCCCCGCCCTCCCGCACCCTCACAGAACACAGCCCACCACCCTGGGGACCGGGGGGGGGGGCCCGGAATGCTGATCAGGCCCCACCTGCTGTGCTGTGAGAGGGGTCTGCTAGGGGGCCACAGGAACTCCCCCCCTCCGTCTGTAGTGGCCCTGCACCGCCTCACCCTCGGATCTGGCTCTGACTTGACCCCAAGGGGACTCAGAGATTGGGTGACCACCTTAGAGACAGACCGGGCAGCCCTCACCTCCTGCTCAGCTGACGAACTCCTCTTCCTCCCTCCTGGAGGCGAGGCACCCCAGACCCCCTGACTCTCCCCAGTTTGCATGAGGCTCTGGCCCACCCCAGGTGTCCCACGGCCCTGGGTGGGGTAGGCTCCCATCTAAGGATCTGACTCTCCCTAGGGGAGACACGACCTATAGGGGTGTTGGTGAGTGAGTGAAAGAAGAAGTGGGTGAACAGGAGTGATGGGGGAACAAGGAGAACATTAATGTAGCATCAGGGATCTCTCCTGGAAAATCCCAGAGGGTCTGAGAACGCCCAGTGAGGCCCAGTGTGGGCTGGTACACCTGGCCCCAAGGGCCCTGCCTTGGCCGCCAACCTCTGCGGCTCCTGTTCCTCCAGCCCCGCACCCCCCAGCGCCAGCCTAATGGGCTGTCAGCAGCAGCCCCTCGTCTGGAAAGTGAGCTGTTCCTTGAAGCCTCACAGCCCATGATTAGATCTATGGCAGCTTCCTAAGCGGCTCAGTGGTTCCCATGGCAACCCGGCTGGTACCCGGCTGGCAGCGGGCCACCTGGAGGAGCGGGAGGGAGGAGGGGAGACAGGTGTGAGGTGGCTGCCGAGGCAGGCTGGCGGGGTCAGGGAGGGCACAAAGGGAAAATCAGAGAGGCTGCAGGAACCAGAGTGGGGGGCACCCCGGGCAGAGGGGCAAGGGCAGGAGGGTGGGACAGTGGCGAGTCGGGGAGCGTGGGGGTTGCGGGACTGGCAGGTGTCAGCCGGGGAAAGATAAAGGAGACCCGGAGTTTGGGAGATGAGGAGAAAGTGCGAACTTGAGATGGGCAGATGGGCAGTGGTGACAGTGGTATGGGGAGTGGGAGAACGTGGATGAGATGCAGGGCAGGCCAACGGGGACAAGGGCAGAAGGCAGAGCCTGGTCAGGCTGGAGAGGAAGCAGCGAACTGGGGAAACCAAGGCAGAAACTCACCTCTAGCTCTGCCCCACGCTGACAACCGTACCTTGATCAAGTAAGGAAGAAAAGAGAGAGGAGGGACTCAGGGTGGGCGTTGAAGCAGGTCACACCTGGTGATGCCGGCATCCCATATCGGTGTGCCAGTTCAAGTCCTGGCTGCTCCACTTCTGATCCAGCTCCCTGCTAATGCTCCTGGGAAAAGCAGCAGCAGATGATAGCTCAAGTGCTTGGGCCCCTGAACCCACGTGGGAGACCCGGATGCAGCTCCTGGCTCTGGGTTTTGGCCTGGCCCAGCCTGACTGCTACAGCCACTTGGAGAGCGAACAGGTGGATGGAAGATCTCTCTCTCCTCTCTCTCTGTGTCTATCCCTCCGTCTCTCTCTGTAACTCTAACTTTCAAATAAATAAATCTTAGAAGAAGAGGAGGAGGAGGAGGAGGAGGAGGAGGAGGAAGTGGTCCCCAGCTAGCAATGTGCCCTCGCTCATGATGACAAGGAGCAATATGGAGCCTGGACCTCAGGGGGAGGCATCCCGGCCCCTCGCAGGGGACCCCTGAGATCAGCAAGGGAAGGCAACGTGAGGGGTCATCCTTGAGATGCCCCCAGGGGCACTGACCATTGCAGGCTGGGAGGTGAGGTCTGGAGGGGCCTTGTCAGGAGGAGATGGCCACGAGGAGGTGCCAGCTGGGGGCTGGGGATTCGAGCTCGCCCCAGCCCACCAGCAGCCCTGGACTCACTTGCAGTCACTCCTGTGCAAAACGCTGGCTCAGATGAGGCCCTGGGGGGCGGGGAGGGGCTTTACCAGGGGTGACAGGAGCCCAGCTCAAAGTGGCTGAAGCCAAAATGAAATAAATGTATTTGCTCAGGATGGGGCCAAGGCCGGTGATTTCAGGTGTGGATCGGCTTCCAGAATTGTCCCCAGCCCTCTCCCCTTGACTCCCTCCTTGGCTGGTTTGGTTGCTCTCCCTGCAGCCCCAGAAGCCTTGGCTCCGGTCCTGTGCCAGTAGAAAGAGACCCATTTCCTAAGGTGGTGTGGGGGGTGCTCCTTGGGTAACTCTGGGACACAAGCCACTCGCACGCAGTGACAGTGACAGTGACAGTGAGACTCCAGGGACGGCTCTAGGCCAGGACCACCAGGAGGTCGAGCTTCAGCAAGATTTTGCTACTTGTGCACAGCTCATCAGCAGACGAGCTGGAACTCCAGCCCCCACCCAGGTGGGGGCTTCTCGGTCCATGCACAGGATCCCCCGGGGGGCTAGGGGGTGCACAGAAGCCTGGGTCCCTGCCTCAGAGAGACCCTGCTCCCGGGGGTGGAGCCGGAGAACCTGCCGCTGCCCTCTGCAGACTGGACTTAGAGCATCGCTCAGCTGTCCCCGCCCCCACACACACACCCCGCCCAGCCGTAGTGACTCCGAGTGGTGGAGGCCGGGAACCAACATCTGAGCCACGGGGAGGGCGGGCATAAGGGACCAACACGGGGTCTGTGATCACAGCTCGGTGCCTCCCCTGTGCCTCAGCTTCCTTATCCATAATCTGGGGCCATTAACAACACCTTCCTCACAGGAGCTTGGCAAGGCTCAAATTAGTCAACACCTGTAAAACTCTCAGGACCGCGCCTAGAACGTCGCAGTGCCCAGTGAAAACCGGATACGAACAGGAACACGTAAATGCTGGCAAGCAAGGACACAAAAGCACCCAGCCACTCACTCACACACACACACGTGAGGATGAACTTGTATGCAGAAGACACGAGCACATGGTCCTGTGTGAAGCTCACACACACACACACACAAGTGGCCACACCCTCTCCGGACTTTGCACACACAGCCAGTTGGCCCCTGGATCTTCTCCAGTCTGCTGCTGCCGTCTGCGTCCCTGGACAAGCTCCCCTTGCTGGAAGTCAGAGCAGCCGAGTAGATCCGGGCCACGACGGCAGCACAGCTAATGCCAGAGGCGTTTTTTAAATTAAATGTTTATTTTCGTTTGGTTTGGAAGACAGAGACAAAGATGGACAGACAGAGATCTTCCATCTGCTGGTTCGCTTTCCACTTGGCACTGGACCACACTGAACCACGGAGAATGAAACTCAATTCAGGCCTCTCACGGGAGTGGCAGGAACTCAACGACTTGAGCCGTCACCTGCTGGCCGCCAGGGTGCGCAGGAGGAGACAGCTGCAGTCGGAAGCAGCACCAGAACTCAAACCCAGGCACTGGCGTGTGGGACGCAGGCATCCCAAGTAGGGTCTCAACTGCCGCGCCAAACGCTCGCCAAGAGCCCGAGGTTTAAACCCGTCAGAGCTGGGTTGGGGACCCTCTCCTCCACTGCTAGCTGCGTGACCTTGGACAAGCTGCCGAATCTCTCCGAGCCTATTTCCACCTTCATCAAGTGGGGATGACAAAGCACTCTCAGGCCACAGTGAGTGTCAAGGGCACAAAGCACTCGGCTCACCTGCGCCTGTGCACAAGTGCTTGATGAAGGGCGGGCCTTTGCCCTCAGAGTTAAGACACCACCTCCCTCATCAGAGCCTGAGACCCGGTTCCAGCTCCCGACTCCAGCTTCCTGCTAATGCAAACCAGACCCTAGGACATGGCATTGATGGCTCAAGAAACTGGGTTCCTGTCTCCCACGGAGAAAACCTGGCTTGGGCTCCTGACTCCTGGTTTTGGCCTGGCCTAGCTCCGTGCATGGCAGGCGTTTTCCTCTCAAACAAACAAATGAAAACTTATTTTAAAAAAATGAAATGTTCACCTTTCTGCCAGAACTACCATCTTCTGGTAATTCACCACGATGACAAACACCAAAGGAAAGAGGGCGTTCTCTGGCCTTTTAGAAAACAGGCACACACGTGTGCACATACAAGAAAGATGACATTACAGACATCAAGGGAGTGGGCGCTGTTCAAACAGGAATGCGCCATACGTGTCACCATGGCAACACTGGAAGAGTCCACAGTGGTACCCAGCATGCTGTGGGCATGATTGTCAACGAGCAAGATCAGGGCAAGGTTCTTGCCAAGAGGACGAATGTGTGCACTGGACACGCTAGGCACGCTCTGAGCCGAGCTAGCTGCCGGAATCGTGTGGCAGAAAATGATCGGAAAAGGCAGGAAGCCAGGGAAGAAGTAGCAGGGTTCAACTGCAGCACCTGCTCCGCCCAGAGCAGCCCGCGTTGTCAGAACCCATGGAGAGGAGCCTGAGCTGCTGAACCCCATGCCCTACAAATTCATGGTATAATAAGTGTGATAAAAATAAAAGACCTCGGGACCAGCATTGTGGCATAAGGGGTTAAGCCCACCTGTAACGCCGGCATACCATATGGACATTGGTTCAAGTCCTGGCTGCTCCACTTCTGATGCACCTGGGAAAGCAGCAGAAGATGGCCCGACTGTTTGGATCCTTGCGCCCACACAGGAGACCTGGATGAAGCTCCTGGCCCAGCAGTGGTCATTTCAGCCATTTGGGGAATGAGTCAACAAATGGAAGGTATCTCTCTCTATGTCTCTCCCTCTCCCTCTCTCCCCCTATGTGTGTGTGTGTCTGTGTCTGTGTGTGTAACTCTGCCTTTCAAATAAGTAAATAAATCTTATTGAAACATACAAGACCTCCGGACTGTAAAAATGAGAAGGGAAGTGTTCAGTGAGAATTCACTGTGATGCTGGTTTTATTAAGATGGGCATCCCTGTTTTCTGGAGTGGCCTCTGGGTGCAGGGGGGAATCAAGTGCATGTGGACAAATAGCCAGGACTGGCTCAGGCCTCAGGGCCACCACAACCAAGTTTCCCCACCGACACCTAAGCAGTGGAAGCAACAACGCCGCTGAGCGACTGCCACCCTCCCAGAGTCGCCGCGGTCCCAGCAGGCCCCGGAGCTCCTGACAGCTGCCCCACGCACTCCGCGCCTTCCCCCGCAGCTACGAGTGGTGGGTGGTGTTTATAAATTACAGCAACATGTAATTTCTATTTAGCGATTTCTGTAAACTTATAGGATCCATATCGAGTGTGGGCAGACATGATTTGCATTGCTGAATGGTCTGCTCAGTGGGCGACAGGCGACAAGGAGCCTGGCTTGGTAAGTCTGCCTGAAGCCACCAATAACAGCTCTTGAGGACAGCAGGGGCGTGGGGCCGAGATGGCACTGGGGACCCCTGGTTCTCCAAAGCCCCCGGCACTGGGCCTCAGCTCCTGCAGGCCCCTCCTGCCACCCCGGGCCACTGAATCAAGTGCTTAAGGGCTTTGCAGGCAGTCAGACACAGAGTCAAGTCCTGAGTCTTCCCGCGTGGCCTTGGGTGAGTCCCACCAGGCCCTGGGACCTCGCTCCTGTCCGTGAAGCAGCGCAAAGGCAAGCACCTGCCTCGCAGGTAAGGGAGGATGTGGGAGAGCCAGGGCACAGAGGCACCCCTGGGAATCCGCAGGGGGCAGGTTCCCGCACTCCCCAGGACACCAGAATCCATCGGCGTTCCAGTCCCTTTGTACAGAATGGTATTTGCATAAAACCTACACACTTCCTCCTGCAGGCCCTCAATCACCTTCCGATTACGTGTAACACCTAATACAGTCTCGTGCTACGTACAGAGCTGCTGTACCGTACTGTTTAGGGAATAAAGACAAGGAGAACGTCTGTTCAGTACAGTTGCACATTTTTCAAGTATTTTCAACCCACTCTTGATTGACTCTGCAACGTGGAACCCAGGGATTGAGGGCGGACACTGTATGCACGGGTGTGCACCCAGTGTGCAACAAACAGCTCTCAACAATCTCCACCGGTCCTAGCTCCTCGGTGAGTCCTTGTCCTGTTCCCCCTTTATTCCCAGATGCACCACCAGCTCTGGGCCTCAAGACCCCAACGCCCATTGGCACTGCAAGCCCCACTTGGCACGGCCCCTCGGGACACGACCACAGCAGCACACGCACCAGGAGCTGCACGACGCACCACTGTGCTCTTCACACGTTACGCACTGACCTGCGACCCCCGTGAGCGAGGATCTGTCTTCCTGGACTCAAGGTCCCAGAACAATGCCTGGTACGAGACAGACACTCCATGCACACTTGTTGGTGAATGAGAACGTTTGTTTATTCACTCACTCGCATTGCTGAACACCAACTACGTGTCAGACACTGTGAGCGTAGAGGGGAACCAAGCCCGGCCTAAGGGGGAGGGGAGGTGCAGAGGCCAAGGGAGGTGACAGGCGGAGGCTCCTGCGTGAGACCTGGCTCCTCAGCCCCAGGCTTGGCTTTGTAAAGCCACTTGTGGTCTTCACTCAAAGGCAGAAGCACTTGAAAGTCACCTCTCCTACATTACTTATTCATGAAGAAAAAAAGCTGTTACCCAGTCCGGAATCCAACAATGATGTGAGAAGGTCTGACCGGGTATTCCTTTCCTTCAAGAACTTTTGAGGACAACCCAGATTGTTCCATCTGCCGCCCCGCACTTTAGAGTCGTAGAAACCGGGTTTCTTAAGTACATAATCCAGGTGTTTTTCTCATGAGAGCAGCTGTATCCCATCTGCTCCCCAACTCCCTCTAAAACCAGCATGAAGACGCCGACATCCCTTCCTGAAATGCCTCAGCCCCAGTCCTCCAGGATCTTCCAACTGCCTGCTTAAGTCTAGTTAGCTTCCAGCATTCACTTGGGCAATTCTTGCAAATTAAACTTCTCTCCTCAGCAGCTGTCAGAAAAGATAGCTTTCAGTCTGATGTCCTGAGGCTAGCATTTGCTGCCCAGGTACAATCTGGCCCCAATCCTGCAAGGATGAATGAGTGAGTGGGAGGATGAATGAATGGAGAGATGGATGGGAAGACAGATGAGCAGATAAGTAGGTGGATGGGTGGGAGGACAGAAGATGGAGATTGGTCGATGGACAAATGGAGTGTGGGGGTGGGAGGATGGATGTACCCATCGAAGAATGTGCAGATGCACAGGTGGACAGATAGGTAAATGAGCTGCTGACTCTCTCCGCCTTTCCCCTCCCAGTGGGCCCGTGCCTCTGGGCAAGAAAACTTGCCAATATGGCCCCAATGTAGTTGGATGGATGGATGGATGATTGGATGGATGGGTGGGTGGATGATTGGATGGATGGGTGGGTGGATAGGTGGGTGGATGGGTGGGGAGATGGGTGGATGGATGGATGGATGGATGGGTGGGTGGGTGGATGGATGGTGGATGGTTGGGTGGGTGTAGAGGTGGATGGGTGAGTAGATGGATGAGTGAATACATGGATGGGCTGATGGGTCAGTGGGTAGGTGGGCCAGTGACTAAATGTTCAATGGGAGGATGGATAAACTGTTGCCTCTTGTAGCTCTTTTTCCCTTTCGGTATATCTAACCCTCTGGGCATGAAAGTCCACGTACCACCACCTTGAGAGTTCTCCATAGGCTATTTATCTGGAGCCCCCAGAGAATAAGCCCCCAACTTTTCCTTATTCATGGGGAACCTCCAGTTAGTAACATCCAGTAAAATAAATTATATAACACAGGTAAACACTCAATCATCCATCCATGCTTTGAATAAGTATTCATTGAGCATCTACTACTATGCACCAGGCTCTCTGTTAGGTATAGGGTGATAAACCAACCACTTGTTAGCTTCAGGAACCTGATCAGGATCAGCAAGAGAAATAAAACTCTCGGCAATGCCATCAGGAGCAGATTTTTTTAAAGTCCCAAGAAAAGCTTGCTGTTGTTATCTGGAGGGCTGAGAAAGAGCAAGAATCAGATCCATAGAAAAATTTTGATGACAATGATCCAATCCAGCCAAACAGCAAGGGGATAAGTGCCACCCTGTCCCTAATGCCATGAGCAAAGGTTAACTGACATGCCTGGAGCTCCACTCTCGCCAGACTGGAAGAAGGCACCTTTCCACCCCACTCCCACCCCTACCAAGGGGCATCAAAGAAGATGCAGTGGAGAGCCAGACTTTCACACCTGCCAGGCGGTAACAGCCTCCTCTGCCACCCCTTACCATGGTGACTACGGTGTCACTGGGATCATGGACTTCACCCCTACCCAGTGGTAATAGGACACCCTACTCTGCCTGCTGGGGTGGTGACAGCAGAGACTGACGGAAGCCACCACTTTCCCTCCCTTCTCCACCTCCAGGGTGAGAGGAGGCTGTGTGGGAGCAAGCATGACTGCCTCTCTGCTCCCAGCCAGGGTGACAGCGACAGAGATCTAGCAGAGAACCCAAAATCGCCCCTCAGCCCTATGGTAGCTGTCACCTGTCTCGCCCGGGGTGATGAAGGAGGGTGAGTGGAAAAGCTGAACTTCGTTGCACCTGGCTATAACAGGATGGCGCAGTATCAGAACCTCGTAACATAACACCCGAAACATCCAGAGTCGTGCATCGCACCAGGAATCAGGAAAAGCTCAACTTAAATGAAAAAGCCATCAACAGGACGGCGCCGTGGCACACAAGGCTAATCATCCACCTTGCAGCGCCGGCACACTGGGTTCTAGTCCCGGTCGGGGCACCGGATTCTGTCCTGGTTACCCCTCTTCCAGGCCAGCTCTCTGCTGTGGCCCGGGAGTGCAGTGGAGGATGGCCCAGGTGCTTGGGCCCTGCACCCCATGGGAGACCAGGAGAAGCACCTGGCTCCTGCCATCGGATCAGCGCAGTGCGCCGGCCGCAGCGTGCCAGCCGCAGCAGCCATTGGAGGGTGAACCAACAGCAAAAGGAAGACCTTTCTCTCTGTCTCTCTCTCTCACTGTCCACTCTGCCTGTCAAAAAAAAATTAAAATTAAAATAAAAAAAGCCATCAACAAACGTCAATCCTGAGAAGACAAAGATGTTGGAATTATCTGACAAACTTTAAGGTTGCCATCATAAAAATCCTTCAAGAAGCAACCTTAGCACATACTTCAAACAAATGAAAAAGAAATAGAAAGTCTCAGAAAATAAACAGAAAACTTTTTTAAAATTAAAAATTTTTTAATTAAAAATATAATAAGAAACATTTTTTAGAAATAGCATAGAAAGACTCAATAGTCATGGAGGTTGTGGAGGAAATAGACAACAGAAATGCCCCATCTGAACACGAGTGAAGGTAAACCTTTTTAAAAAAGATGAGTCTGTGGGGCCGGCGCCGGGCGCAGTAGGTTTATCATCTATCTGTGGTGCCAGCATCCCATATGGGCGCCAGTTCTAGTCCCGGCTGCTCCTCTTCCAATCCAGCTCTCTGCTGTGGCCAGGGAGTGCAGTGGAGGATGGCCCAAGTGCTTGGGCCCCTGCACCCCATGTGGGAGACCAGGAGGAGGCTCCTGGCTCCTGGCTTCAGATCAGCGCATCTCCAGCTGTTGTGGCCATCTGGGGAGTGAACCAACAGAAGGAAGAACTTTCTCTCTGCCTCTCGCTCTCTCTGTAACTCTACCTCTCAAATAAATAAAAATATTTTAATAAATAAATAAAGAAATAAATAAAAAGATGAGCCTCAAGGACTTATGAGATCGTAACAAAAGATCTAGCATCCATGGACTCAAATCCCAGAAGGGAAGAGGGTGGGGCTGAAGAAGTCTCCACAGACAGGCTAGCATTGTGGAGCCGCAGGCTAAGCCACAGGCTTCGACGCCAGCATCCCATATGAGTGCCAGTTCTAGTCCTGGCTGCTCCACTTCTGATCCAGCTCCCTACTAATGCACCTGGGAAGGCAGCATAAGATGGCCAAGTGCTTGGGCCCCTGCCACCCACATGGGAGACCCAGATGGAGTTCCAAGCTCCGGGCTCTGGCCTGGCCTAGCCCTGGCTGTTGGGGCCATTTGGGGAGTAAACCAGCAGATGGAAGATTGTGTGTGTGTGTGTGTGTGTGTGTGTCTCCCTCTCTTTCTGTAATTCTGCCTGTCAAATAAATAAGTCTCTAAAAACAAAAAAGTCTCCAAATAGATAACGACTGAAAATGTTCTCCAGTTTGACCAAAGGCATAAGCCTTCACGTTCAAGGTGAGTACCACCCCGTAGGATAAATGTGAAGAAATCTGCTTTAAGAACATTACGAATGTCAGCAAACTGAAGACAATGGGGACAATACTGAGGGCACAGAGAGAAGATGACACCTCCCCTGGGGAAAGCCCGACTGGATGACAGTCCTTTAGCAGAAATCGTGGAACCCGCAAGAAAGCCGCACGACATTTTTCAAGTACTGAAAAGAGAGAACTGTCCACCCCGGATTCGTATCTGGTGAAATTTCCCTTCAGAACTCACGAGAAAGTCCAGACATTATTAGACAAATGAAAAACAAGAGACGTTGTCACAGACCTGGCCTAACATGATGACTAAAAGAAGTTCTTGAAATATGAAACAAAATTGAAGAAAAAAGCCTAAAATCGTGCATGTGATTCTCAATTTACACAGAGAAAATATTTTAGACAATTATATCTTAAATAAGGAGGAAAAGGAACTTTAAAGAAAGCAAAGATTCCAGGCTGGCGCTGTGATGTAGCGGGTAAAGCTGCCACCACCTGCAGTGCTGGCATCCCATATGGACGCTGGTTCGAGTCCCGGCTGCTCCACTTCTGACCTGGCTCTCTGCTATGGCCTGGGAAAGCAGTAGAAGATGGCCCAGGTCCTTGGGTCCCTGCACCCGTGTGGGAGACCTGGAAGAAGCTCCTGGCTCCTGGCTGCAGATCGGCTCAGCTCCGACCATTGTGGCCATCAGAACCAGCAGATGGAAGATCTCTCTTTCACTCTCTCTCTGCCTCTACCTCTCTATAACTCTGCCTTGCAAATAAATAGATAAATAATTTTTAAAAAGGATTCTGTATTTCACTCAAATTGGTAAAATGTCAGTATCAGCAGAAAGTGAGAAGTTATGCATGTGTGCGTAAAAAACACTTAGAAGTCCATACAAAGAGCTACACTCAAACACACTATAGATAAAATAAATTTTAGAAAATGCTCAAACAACCCATGAGAAAACAAAAAAGAAAATAGAAATGAAAACAGGAACAAACAGGAAGCAAAAAGTAAATCAGTAGACTTAAGGCCTAACGTCTCAGCTACACTCAGTCTTCATGGTCTAAGTATATCAGTTAGAACAGATTGGCAGTGTGGATTAAGAAAAAAAATCACCCAACTACCTATTATCTAAAAAAAGCTCACTTTAAATATGAAGAGTTTTAAAAATTCCTGGAAAATGCATATTGTGAGAAACAATCTATGCACGGATTTCAAAAACTTTTGCAACCAAATAAACATCTTTTAATCCATTGACCACAAACCTTTAGAAGTAGCTTGCATAATGATGTCAACAAGATAAACAATATGGAATATGTAAACAATAACCTCCGTTAATATCAGATAATGCAGCATCGCAGTTTGATTTGCAATAGCTCAAAACTGGAAACTACCAAGACGCCTTTCAACGGGCAGACGGCTAAACAGATCCCGCAGCAGGCCAGGGAGCACGACTCGGCAGCGAACAGGAATTCACTCTTGGCGTCTGCATCGACCTGGAAGGCTCTCCAGGGAACTGTGTTGAGTGGACAAAAGCCCAACCCTGAAGCTCACACACGGAGTTGCTTCCCTTATGTGGTAAAATCACACCGCCGCAGAACAGACGTGCGCCTGGGTGGTGGGGCAGGGGCGGGCCGTGACCACGCAGCAGGGTCTGGCTCCGTTCCTGACGGTCAGCACTCAAGCCCAGCAGTCTGCCTCCCCTTTCTCCCTGACGTCTGGGCAACGTAACAAAACCTGGCGCTCCCTTAAAGCACCAGGGGCTCCCACCAACAGCGGGTCTCTCATTTTTTTTCAGCCTTCGTAATACCTTCGTGGTGCATCCATCTGGAAAAATCGACACGGCAGTTCCTTCCCAAGCAACATTTGCCCCGCGTGGGAGCTTTTTTTTGTTCTCTATTGAGAACCTCACTGTGGGAGAATAAACCTTTAATGCCCTCCTGGCGTGTGTGTGCACCCATGTGCTTGTATGTGGGTGCATGTATGTACATGCATGTGTGTGCATGTGTATGTGTGTGTGTGATCAATATCTGTAAGAACATGGCAGTATCTGCCCAACGTTGCGCTTGGCAGCCTCGTACGGAAAGTGAAGTGCAGTCAGCGAGAGAAGATGAACTCTGTGGTGATGGCGGGTGGGGGGGTGTCCCTAGAGGGGCTGGGTGGATCCCCGGGAGGCAGAGCTAGGGACGATGCTCCTCCCCTGCCCATGTTTTAAATCAGAGGACGTCACAGGGTGATGCTTGCTCGTGGCTACATTCCACGAATATGCTTTGAAAGCTCTCCCACACCAGCTCTGTCCTCTGTCCTATGGAAGATGCATCCCTGCCCCTCCCCAGCACTCCCAGAACAAAAGCCAGAGAGGAGGGAAGGGTCCCAGCCCCTCTTAGGGATGAAGACCGGACTGAGGCTTCTCCAGGCCAGGAGCCACGTTTGGGTTATCTCCAGGTCCTCACGCCCAGCACGATGGCGGCGCACAGCAGGTGCTCAACAGATTTGAAGAATGAATGAACTCACCTCTCTCCTTTGAGCCTCACCACATGTCCCCTTTAAAAAGCCAACATCGAATTCCTGTTCTGGCTCCAGGAGGAAGAGAGACAAAGAAGGGCCTGGAAGGGTGAGGGCAGTGGGGAAGGAGTCCCTTGGGACCGGATCCTCAGGCAGGAGGCCCTGGGCAGGCCCTGCTGAGTCCAGGGTGGTGACGGCGAGGGCCCGAGGCCCTGCCCCCGGGCCTCCCGAGTCCTGGCGATGTCCCACCTGGCGCCCCAGATTTTGAGTAGAACTCCCAGGGGAATGCTGCTGTTTCTCCGCCGGGCCCAGCAGACCCAGGGAGGAGCCGAGAGCTCACACTGACACTTTGCGGGGCCAGCGGCAGGCTGCAGGGCGGAAGGCCGCCTACGGGCCTGCAGACGCTGGAGCCCTAAGCACCTCTGTATTCCTAAAACTACTGGGCAGGGTCCAAACGGGGCCCCACAGCCTGCCAGCATGGTTTGATCTTAGCAAGTTAGCTCACTTCGCTGGCCTCAACTGATCACTCTGTAAAATGGGGATCATGAATTCAATCCATATGGCGGCTGCGAAGGTTCTCCTTCACGTGGGAAACGATCTTTGTTTGTACCTGGAGGTGAGAATGAACTCTGTGGAAGGAACGGACTTGGCCCAGTTCCTGGCACACGACTGCCGCTTCACAGGGGCAGACCGCCAATAAACGGCCAGGGATCTGAGGAAGTCCAGGGATGATGACGAAGACGATGATGGGGATGACACGAGGACAGGATGAAGGTGACCACGGGACGGAGGTGACGGTGCTGCCCTGCTGAGGGTGGAGGTGACGACGGGCGATGACGGGGATGACACGAGGACAGCAGAAACTTCTCTGCCCACCTTACTGCAGGCCAGGCTCTGTTCTAGAAGTTTCTATGCACTATCTTACTGAACTCTCTTACTGGCCATATCATTAGCACAGTTCACAAGTGAGGAGCCAGACTCAGGACCCAAGATGACAGAGCTCCATCCCGGGGCTATTCCACTGTGGAGCACTAACTGCCGGCTTTAGTGAGGGGGGGAACAGATGGAGGCATCCGTGACCCCGAGGTTGGGCCTCTACACAGAGACTTTTTCTGATCCACTCAAGTACGTGGGTCCCTGACACGCCTACGGGAGACCCAGACTGAGTTCCTGGCTCCTGGCTTTGATCCGGCCCAGCCCTGCCTGTTGCAGGCATTTGGGGAGTAAACCAGTAGATGGAAAATCAATCTCAGCCGGCGCCGCGGCTCACTAGGCTAATCCTCCGCCTTGCGGCGCCGGCACACCGGGTTCTAGTCCCGGTCGGGGCGCCGGATTCTGTCCCGGTTGCCCCTCTTCCAGGCCAGCTCTCTGCTGTGGCCAGGGAGTACAGTGGAGGATGGCCCAAGTGCTTGGGCCCTGCACCCCATGGGGGACCAGGAGAAGCACCTGGATCCTGGCTCCTGCCATCGGATCAGCGCGGTGCGCCGGCTGCAGTGGCGGCCATTGGAGGATGAACCAACGGCAAAGGAAGACCTTTCTCTCTCTGTCTCTCTCTCTCACTGTCCACTCTGCCTGTCAAAAATTAAAAAAATAAAATAATAAAATAAAAAAGAAAATCAATCTCTTCTCCTCTCTCTCTCTCTCTCTCTCTCCCTCCTTCCCTCATCTCTCTATCTCTCCCTCTCTCTCTCCCCCACCCCCGCCTTTCAAATAAATAAGAACAAGTCATAAAAAATTACAGAAAATGGCAGGAGAGCCTGCCTGAGCTCGGGCCTGTGGGAGGAAAGAAGCTCATCAGAGAATGGGATGGAGGAGTCGAGAGGAGGGGAGGGGCTGGATAACAAAAGCCCACAGACCCGAGTCGTGCAGTTTGGACGTCCCCTGAGGGAAGCAGGAGCCATGGATGAGGGTCACAGTGTCAAAAGAGTGGCACTGGTGGGCTCTGGCAGGGGCCTGGGCCTCCTTCGCCCAGGAGGAGGCCAGAGAGGGAGCCGATGGTGCCCAGGCCGGGCCTCTCTCCCACCCTCCACTCCAGTGACCTTTCTCTTCTTTTTTTTTTTTAAGATTTATTTATTTATTTTATTTTATTTATTTACTTGAAAGTCAGAGTTACCCAGAGAAAGAGAGGCAGAGAAAGAGAGGTCTTCCATCAACTGGTTCACTCCCCAATTGGCCACAATGGCCAGAGCTGCACCGATCCAAAGCCAGGAGCCAGGAGCTTCTTCCAGGTCTCCCACGTGGGTACAGGGGCCCAAGGACTTGAGCCATCTTCTACTGTTTTCCCAGGCCATAGCAGAGAGCCAGATTGGAAGAGGAGCAGCCAGAACTAGAACCGGCACCCATATGGGATGCTGGCACTGCAGGCGGCGGCCTTACCCACTACACCACAGCGCTGGCCCCAGCCCTTTCTCTTCTACGTGGTTTTCATCTGAGCAACCTGAGGTCCCTGGGTGAGGCATCAGATATGAGTTAAGCACCCGGGTTCTGAAGACAGACCCAGGTTCTGCCACTGACCCTCCGAGTGACTTGGGACCTGCCATTTAGCCCTCTGAGCCTCAGCTTCCTCATCTGGAAAGTGGATCATCACTGGGGCTGGCTCTGTGGCATAGCAGGTAAAGGAGGCATCCCACATGAGCGTAGGTTCGTGTCCCAGGTGCTCCACTTCTGATCCAGCTCCCAGCTAATAGCCTGGGGAAACAGCAGAAGATGGTCTAAGCGCTTGGGCCCCTGCTTACCCATGTGGGAGACCTGTGAGAAGCTCCTGGCCACAGCAGACTCATAGAATGACAATCCCTTTAAGTAACACTCTGACCTCAGAATCAGCCCTTAAGGCATCCTGGTCTGGCTGAAAAGCCCATGAGAGTGTTTCAGGCATGGAAAGCCAAGAGAGTATGTCAAAAAATGTTCTACATGAAGGATCTTTGAGTGAGACCCCAGGAGAAAGAAGTGGTCATCAAAGAAGGATGTACTTTTTTCTGAAGGGAGGAGAGAACTTCAACTTTGCTTATGGCCTTGTCCATATACTGACGGAGTTTGTGTACTCAAAACGCTTCCACAGCCTAGGCAGCTCATGACAAGAGCCTCAGGTGGTCACTGACATCATACATAAGAGTGTTAATTATTAAATTAACAACAGGTGTCACTGTGCACCAACTCTCCATGTAGAACCTCTGTCCTCAGTGAGTTGTATTATGAGAGTTAACTGTAAAACTAGTTCTCGAACAATTTTATGTGTGTGTGCAAATTGTTAATCTCTTTACATAGTACAGAGTTGGTCTTCTGTGTACAAAGTTAATTGAAAATGAATCTTAATAGAGAATGGGACTGGGAAGGGGAGAGGGAGGAGGAGGGGGTGGGAGGGCGGGTGTGGTGGGAAGAATCACTATGTTCCTGAAGTTGTACTTATGATTTTTGTATTCCTTAAAAAATAAATTAATGAATGAATTAAAAAAAAAGAAGCTCCTGGCTTCAGCTTGGTCCAGCCCTCGTCATTGCAGCCATGTGAGGAATGAACCAGTGGATGGAAGATCTCTCTCTCTGTCTCTCCCTGTCTCTGTATATCTCTGATTTTCAAATAAATCTTTTTTAAAAAAGAATCATCATAAATTTGAATAGAAAGGCATAGGAAAGGCCTTTTCCAGTGCCTGGCATAAAATTAGGCCGTGGTGAGGGCTAATGATCACTCCTGTTTGCAGAGGGAACAAAGCACGACCTCAGCGCTGAGAGCGCCCGAGCCCGGGTGGAGGCTGCGTCTCCCCAGGCCCTGTCCTCCCCTTTCTCCTACGGATGACCTTGCAGCTCCTGGCTTCCTGCTCTGTGCAACATAGGAGGGACCCCCCTCAACTTCCCCCATCCCCAGGGCCAGGGGCCCCAGCAGGGCAGTCTCAGAAGGGCGGGAGCAAGGGCAGCCCCTGCAGGTTTGGTGAACTCCCTGTCACTCCCTGTGGCATCCGCAAACCCTCGCTGGCTCTGCCATCTTGCAGGTGCAGGTGGGGCCTCCTCCGGCTCCTCCCCCCAGGGCCTTCCTGTGGGAAAATCACACTCACATGAGCCAAGCCCCCACCAACAGGACCTCCCTGGGGCCCAGGACGGAAAGCCCGGAGTTGTCCTTGTGTGGGTATCAGGAGCTCTGACTCCTACAGTAAGCTGCGTATTGTCCTCGGGGCCTCCGGGCGAGGGGTGGGCTCTGTGCTTCCTAAGGCCCTCCCACCTGCCTCCTGGGGCCCCTGCTGCCTCACTGCATGTCCCTCTCCCAGTTTTCTCCTTCCGAGCCCCAGCCTCCAGCCTGCCCACTGCTCCCCTGAGCTCTGCTTGCACTGCCTGGGGATGCCACACCCACAGCCCCACCCAGTTCCCGGCCTCTCCCCAGCTGGCATTGGCAGGCACCTCCTGATGCCAGTGACACCCAGGTCTTCCCCCCACCAGGACTCAGCCATGCCCTAAGGAAAAGCCCTCGATCCTGTGGGAACCCACAGCAGGGGTTAGCCAGAGCCAGGGTTTAAAAATACAAGGGCCCAGGCAGCCTCAATGCCGACCGCCCGCGCAGCCCACTTCCCAGATGCCAGCGTAGCCACTGTGGGTGGCACAAAGGGAACACATAGAGCTGGGGGATGGTGAATCCAGAAAGGGCCGGGGGTGGCCAGTGAGGGGGCTGGACATTCCACAGAGCCCAGGCCACAGAACAGAGCTGTTGGCGCCATCTGCCCATGCCCACTGCTCTGTCTCCAGGGAACACAGGCAGATTCCGGGCAGGTGCACGGTGCCCGTGGGCGCCGGAGTCTAACGGGCCTGGAGTCAGATCCCGGCTCAGCCCTTGCTGATCGGTCACTTGCCCTCTCTGAGCCTCAGCCTCAACCTGTTATGACGTCAGGAGCAGCTGATGAGCTGGTGCCTGCCCAGGGCTGGGCATGGGGCCTGCCCCACGGGAAGTGCTCGGGCGCTGGTGGTCCTCTTTGTGGTCACTGTTATTGCCATGGGGTATGGCTGGTCTCTGCCACAACCCGATCGGGGAGCAAGGGGGAACGCAGAGCACAGGAGGCTCCGCTCCCCTCCCGTGCCCAGCTCCAGAGCCCCCAGTGCAGCCAACAGGCCACAGAGAAGGAGTCAGAGCCGGGGGAGGGGGTGGACACTGACCCCTAGCACTGAGAGGCCCCCTAAAGATCACCCGGGCCACCCTGCCTCAGTTTTCCAGAAAGGGAAACTGAGGCTCAGAGAAGGAGGGGAACGTTTCTGGGTCCTGAGAGAGCGAGGACCCAAGCCAGGCTCCCCGACTCGTGGCCAGTGCCCCTGCTCTACCTGGCTGCAGCCGCACTTCTGAGCGCCAGGGTGGGCGCTGGGCGAGGTGGGTGCAGGAGCCTGGCCCTGCCCGCCGGGAGCGGCTGCGTTCCCGCGTTCCCACCAGGCCCTGCTACCTTCTTATGTAACCAGCTCTGGTTACATAACCAACTGCTGCTGCCTGCCTTCCGGAGGGAGCTCTGGGAGCAGATGGGAGCGGAGGGAGACCACCAGCTGCCTCCACAAGCAACAGCGCTGGGCCGTGCACTTGGTCCCAGCTCCAGCTCGTGGTGCTCCTGCTGCAGCCTGCAGCCCCCAGCCCCCCAGAACCTGGAGAAAAGGAGAGGCTCAGGGAGAAGGGGAGCCCCGTGCCAAGACACGGCACAGGGCGAGGTCAGCATCTGGGGTGCAGGTCCTCCGTCGCAGCACCAGGGCAGGGCCCCAGCCCCCAGACTCCAGAGTCCCAGGCACCTTGATCAGCCCCGAAGAGTTCCCTGGAGGGAGACGGGCAGCAGGCACATTGAGGCGCCAGGAGCTCAGGAGGCTCAGGGCCGAACCTGAGTTGGAGTCCCCTGGTCACCAGCCAGTTACTGTAGACTCCTCCATTCAGGTCCCTGTGCCTCATTTTCCTTATATGGAGAATGGGACGAAAAGGAGCAAACTCACAGCTGGCTGCTGTGAACATTAAATAAAACGCCGACCGGCAGGTGCCTAGCCCGAATAAGCGCCCCGTAGGCAGCAACCCCCTTTGGCAGAGGTGACTGTAGGGCTGCCCGCCACCAGCACACAAAGCTCTCGGCAGGGCAGCACACCCACTGTGTGCCGAGTGCAACCGTCCCAGCAGCCCTCACAGCAGAACGGGTGCTGGCGTTGCACCCTCTTCGAAGATGAAAGGCCCAGGGTAACAGGGGCTAAGTGACTGAGACACACCCACAGGAAGTGGGTCTAGCCAGGATCTGAACCCCGGCGTTGGCTTCAGAGTCAGAGACGCTGCCCACCCCCGCTAAGCAATCCGGGCCAGCAGACTGAGACGGCAGCCAGCAGGAGTTCAGCTGGACACACAAGGCAGGATGCTGGCATCACGGATGTCCCGTGGCGTGTCACCACCCTCTGCCAGCCCTCCCTGTGGCTGCTACTGAGCTGTGTGACCTTGGCCGAGCCCGTCAACCTCTCTGGGATCTCACATCCCCAACTGAAACAGGGAGCCAACTCTCTGGGCTCACGATGAGCGGGGTTATTGGGAGGACACGTTGGACGGAAACCGCTTCTGAGCGGAGAAAGTGTCGCACAGCTGTGCACACTCATCACTTCCCCAGCCTCAAGGCGCTCGACTCAGCAGGAAGTGGCTAATGGACACCAGGGGCCTCTCTGCTCCTCTGGCTGTTCAAACAAATGCCAGCGCTGCCCTGCTCTGGGCTACCCTTTGGACGCACAGGAGAAGGGTCCAGCCTTCTCCGTAGCTCAGGGGTGGACCAGGCTGGACACTGAAGACCCCCCCTTCCCGCCTTCGTTCAAAAGGAGAGATGCCTTCTGGGATCCTCGGGCTTCGTCCTCACAGCTACCTGCAGGAAGCTGGGATTCGTCTGCCCTGTGTTTACAGATGAGACGGCCACAGCTCAGAGAGGTGAAGTCACCTGCCTGGAGTCACACAGCTCTCAACCCTGCAGAGCCAGGATTCACACTAGGTCCCCGTGCTCTTAAGGGCCACACAAACACTTCCATGAGAAACGGGCCTCTCAGAGGAAGAGACTGGTGCTCAAGATGAAGGCGATGGTCGGAGAGGCCCAAGGAGGTGGAGCGACTGCCAGCATAGGGCAGCCGCCTAGTGCGATCACCTTGCTCCTTCCTGGCCACATTTGGGATGTCCTGACCAGGACACATAGGTGACAGCTGTGACATTCAGCTCGCAGGGGCAGCCAGGCTGGTGGGCACCGTGATCATTGATGGAAAAGCAAAGTCACAAGACGGAGAGTGCCAGAGTTAGGTCAAGTCATGTCCCCTCACTGGACCCCAGCCTGCCCAGGTGAACAATACTGGCTTGGCTGGGGAGGCCAGCTAACGCCCTTCCACCTATGGGAGGTTGTGGCCTGAGGGGAGATCCCTAAACCTGGCCGATCATCAGAATCCCCTGGGAACGTGTTAAAACCCCCCAATGCCGGGCTGCACAGTCATAGGGTGCAGCTGCAGGGAGCGGGGCTGGACACTTGCATTCTCTTCATCCCCACGACCACCTCACATACCCCTGCCCCGAGCTCCTGCCATCAGCCAGCCAAGTGCAGGATGCCCCACGGAGGACCAGATGCACTGCCGTCCCCTGCTCAGTCTAAGATCCTCGGGGGCCTGTGGGGTCCGGGGCAGGTCAGCGATGATGCACAGGGTCCCAGGTACAGCCAACAGCTCTGAACCACGACCTGTGAGATTCCTGTATGCGAGGTGGAGCTGAGACCTGGAGACGCCCCCACCTTCCTGGGCCCATTCATCATTGAGCAGGTGCACCACCTACTGTGTGCTGCCACCTACTGTGTGCTGGGCACCGTGCACAGTGTGCAGAGGATGCAACTGTGCCTAAGACGATGCCTTTGTACTTTGTAAAGATTTACTTCTTTGTTTATTTGAAAGGTAGAGTGACAGAGAAAAGAGGGATCTTCCATCCGCTGGTTCGATCCCCACAGGGCTGCAATGGCCAGAGCTGGGCCAGGCCAAAGCCAGGAGCCAGCAGCTCCATCTGGGGCTCCCACTGGCAGGGGCCTAAGCATCTTCCGCTGCTTTCCCAGGCGCAGCAGCAGCAGGTGGATGAGAGGTGGAGCAGCCAGAACTGGAACCAGAGCTCCCCTATGGGATGCTGGCATCACAGCAGCAGCTTAACACGCTGCCCCCGACGCTGGTCCCGGTGCCCTTGTTTTTGATGGTTCCTGCGCCGGAGAGGAAGCTGTCCGGGGCTTCTAAAAGCTCATGGGGTGGGCATGTGACCTGGTGGGGAAGCTGCCAGTGGGGCAGCTTCCCAAGTCCCACCAAAGTGCCTGGGTTTGAGTCCTGGCTCCACCCCTGACTCCAGCTTCCTGCTAACGCGCACCCTGGAGGCAGCAGGCAACAGCTCACGTAGTGGGCTCCCTGCCAGCCTCGTGGGAGACGCGCATGGGGTTCCCAGCTCCCATGCTCAGCCTGGCCCAGTCCTGGCCCTTGTGGGAGTGACCTACAGCTCTCCCCCAGCTCCCACAGGAATAAATCGAAATGCTTAAAGTTTCTTGGAAAATGTGAATTATGAAAAACTATGCGCAGCTTTCAAATTCTCTGTACCAAAATGAGCTTATCTTTTAATTGCATTTTCCATGAACTTTTTGCAATCGACTCCTAACCGTGACAGCCGGGATTGGCACAGCCCTGAGCTTCCCAGCAGATCCCACCTTGGACTGACCCTTTAAATTGGACCCTAACCGTGAGCTGGGAGCTTAGCCCCATTTCACAGAGGAGCACTGAGGCTCCGAGAGCCATCTCCACACCCGTCTCCCCCTCCAGCAGGCGACACAAGGATACCTCCTTGCGTGTCTGCTGCTGCCAGAACTTCCGCTGTTGCCACGGCAACCCCCCCAAGGGATGCCTGCCCTACTTTGCATCTCGGGCATAGGGCGGCAGCCTAGCCCTCCGACTGAGGCCTGAGATGGGGGGGGGGGTAGGGGGGGACAGGAGAAAGAACAGCTTCCTGGTTCACACAGTCTACCGACACTGAGCAGGACCCCCAGGGTGGCTGGTGGCTGGTTGCTGTGCCAGAAAGTCATGGTCCCTGCCCTCACAGAGCTCCAAGGGCTGAACAACGCAGGAGCCGGGCTCTGGGAGAAGTTCAAACCACTTTCCAGGTGCCAACTTGTAGACTCCTTCCATCAGTTTCATTCCCATTTCACAGATGGGGAAACTGAGGCTCGGGGACGTTAAGGAACTCGTCTGAGGTTACATCGCTGAGAAGTAGCAAAGCCAGCGATTGGACCCAAGGAGCTCCCAAGCCACGCTGCAGGTGCTCAGTGAAGGGGCCCCTGACTCCACCAGGGTGGCCCAGGACATTTCCTGGGGAGGGGCCCTGTCGTCTCCCGGAGCTGAGGACAGGGGTGGGAGCCGGTGGAGCCGAGGGGAGGCGCTCGCAGCTGCCTGAGTACTCAGAGCTGGGGAGGTGACCTGGTTCTCCCTGCCCACTGGGGCACGCGGGGAAGAAAATGCAGCACAAAGCGGCCAGTGCAGGAGGAGCAGTGCGCACACTCAGCCACCTGCCCGTCTGCGCACCTGTAGGCAACACTGCCAGACACCTGCTCACCTGTGAGCCGGGCTGGCTTACCCCTCGGAGGACCCGCACAGTGAGCGCAGGCTGGGGAGTTCAAACCCCAGCTCTCCGACTTCCTAGCTGTGGGAGCTTGAGCAGGCTCTGTAGCCCACCCCCCCCGGGCCTCAGTCGCCACATCGCAGAAACGGGAATGTGCACCGAGCGCCTTCGTGAGGGCGCGCCGCGTCAGCACCTCCCGAGCTCGCTGTGCTGGCACACGGGGTGCGTGACCATCCTGTGACACAGGTCTAATCTTGACACGGAGAAGCGCAGATGAACAAATCCGTGGACACGACAGCACTCGCGTCCCTGTGCCCTGTGTGTGTCGCTGCCACCCTCCTGCAGCAGGTGTGAGGGGAGCCCCTGCAGCCAGGGGAAGTGGGTCTCTCCAGAGCCCCCAGAGACCCTCCCCCACCCCGGGAGAACACGTGACGTGCACCTGCACCTCCGGGTGGGACGTGTGTGCGCTGAGGTTCCCACTTTTCTGTAAATGTATTTACTCTTATGTTGAGAACGGAGGAGGAAGGATCGGGCTCAGTCCCTCATCCCTACCCCCTCCGGCTCCCCCCACCCATCTCCCATCCACCCCCTCCCACCCCCTGCCCAGCACCACCGGGATAAACAGAAATCTCAGCTCTGGAAAACAAAGATCAATCAGGAGGGGGCAGGGCTTGGGGGGGGGGCGGGAAGCAGTGCTTGAGGCTTAAAGCTCCTGCCACAGGCCCTCTGGGAGTGTTAAAGCCACAATTCAGGAAAAAGAAACATCATTAGCATTAAAGCCAGGCGCCCACAGAGGGGGAGTCCAATCCAGCCGGCCAAGGGCTTTCCTGTTTTCCCAGAAAGGAGGCTGTCCCCGAGGAGGCCACGGCCCCTTGGAAAACACTCAGGGCCTGTCTGGGCCCCAGCTGCCCCCAGCCAATGCAGGAACGGAGTCTTCTGGGGGAGGGGAGGGGAACCCAGCTCCCCCAACCCCATCACCACTTCGGCTCTCTCTTGTCCAGCAGAGACTAGAAGGAGGCGGCTGCGGGGAGACTGGCCTGCAGCAAGTCCTGCCCCACCCCAGCGGGGAGGAATTGGGGTGAGGGGAGCCTGGCTGTGCCTTCCGCTGCCCACAGTCCCAGCCCTGGAAGTCACCCCGACGTGATGCTGCGGGCTCAGGACTTTTGAGCTTGGCATTCCGCTGGTGGCTCCGAGGCTGAGGCCGGCCCCTCGCCCACCCACCTGCCTGCTGCCATCACCGCACTGCCCACATGTCACAGTGGGAGACCAGAATGGGCCGCCCTGAAATGTGAAAGCCTGCTGAGCCGCGGGCCAGTGGGAGCACACGCAGGGAGACGCCTGCCCTCCTCTCCTGCCGTGCCCTCCTGGAGACGACCCCGGGGCGGAGGGGTGGGGGTAGGGAAGGCGCGCTCCGCAGAAGCGCGTGCGGGAATCCCTGCTTATTTGTCTGCCCTCCCCCAGGCCGCTGCCTTGGCGACCTGAGTCATTCTCCTTGGGCTTGTCACTCCTCTCGGGAGTTTACTGTGCTGTGTTGAAGATGCTACAGGAGCTGGAATTCCAAGCCACCTCTGGGAACCACTCACTCCTGGGACTCTGGGAATCTGTCCCTGGTAACAGGGCTCCACCTAGGAGAAGAAAATCGCCCGGATCTTTTCCCAACGGCGATGCTGGTCCCAGACGCCAAGGAGAGGACTGGGGCAGAGCTAAACAGGCAGACGGAGGGGCTCCTTTGTGCGGTTCCTAGTCCAAGGGCCCTAGGAGAAAGGGGACTCGGGTGGCCTGGGTGCTGGGGGCTTTCCCCTTGGGCCCAAAAGGAGGAAGAGGGTGTGGACAAGCTGAGGGGCGTGGCGACTTTCTAGGCTGGGAGAACACCAGAAGTACAGGGGCAGAAACCAGAGAAGCTGGGGGTGGGGGATGGGCGCAAGCTGGTCTGATGGGAGAATGTCTGCTTGGCAGACGGGGAGAGGAATGAGGTGGGTAGACCAGATGCTTGGAGTGTGAATGTGGGGTGAGAGGGAGCAGCTGAGACAGTCATGTGTTTCCTGTTGTGTTCAGGCCTGAGATGATACAGGTAGGTTCTTTATATCTGGATGGATGAATGGAAGGAAGAAGAAGGGATGGGTGGGTGGGGGGATGGGTGGATGACCCGGGTGGCAGGGGGAAGTGTGAGGGCCCTGGGCTGGGCACTGGGAGTGCAGCATTCACATCCATGCCCCCCACTAACCACCTATCAAAGGGACACCTCTGGGCCTCAGTTTCCCCCCCTATAAATCCCAGATGATTCTCAAGGGTTCGTCACACAAGATAGTCTGATTTTGTGGACAGGAAGTGGCTGCAGGGGGCACGCCTGTTGGTGGGGGAGAGGCCAGGCCTGGGGGGGGTGAGAAGCCCAGGCCCCCACCTGGCTGTGATGCACTCCCCCTCCCTGGAGGGCTGGGTCATCGGATGCCGCCCAGCTTGTCCCAGGCATCTTAGAGCCTCGTCGTCAGTGAGGCCCGCGAGGGGGAGGGGCCCAGCCTCACACCTCCCTTCCCCCACTTGGGATGTGAAAGCAGCTCGGGGAAATCGCTTTTTCTCGCCTCCTGGAATTACCTTTCACTTCCCTGGCAGACAAATGGGGCAAAACAGAAGCTGCAGTTGCATTTAAATGGAGTGAGGCAGGCAGCAGCTTAGAAGATTTGCATACGCATGTTGGCCGCGTTTGAATATTCATTTGCTCAGGGGAGAATTGGGCAGCCAGCTCTACGGGCCCACGGGGAGGTTATTTGAGGTTGGGGGGAAGGGAGGCACAGAACCAGGGCTGGCAGGAAGCCCTGTTCATCAGCCTTTCTGGAGCGAACTGCAAATTCTCCACCAGCTGAAATGTCACAGGCTCAGAGGAAATTCTGGGAGTTGATACACCTCATGGTTACTGTTGCCATAGCAACCGTCTCCCTGTCACCATGTGCACCAGCAGCTCACAGCTGACAAGGCAAGCCCAAGGAGGTGACGGATTGGGAGCCAGACCAGGCAGGACTCCAGCCAGCGCCCCTGGAGTTCTGAATTCGTCCCGGATACCAGGCTGCACCCTGGCCTCCACAAGCATCTTTGAGAATACGGAAAGCGAGCCCAGAGAACCCGAGCGAGCCTGGGGTTCCACAGTCCGTCCTTGAGCTCCTGAATACGTTCCCCCACAGCCCAGTGCACACCGAGACATCCCCCAGATCGCCCTCCGCCAGGGTGCACCCCAGACACTAGGACAAGCTCCTGGCAGCAAGAACACGCCCCTCAGCCTACCTCACTCTGCTGCCTGGGACCACTTTTCTGTCTGAACCGCAGCACTGGGGCAGGCTCAGGGCTGTCAGACAAGAGGGCAGGAGAAGGCGGCCAGCGGGGCTGAGCAATTGAAGACCTTGTCCTGTGCCTGGGGAAACGCCACGGTCACACGCCAGCCCTCGGAGCAAGCGGCTCCCTTGGGCCAAGAGGCCCAGCTGTGCCTTCCCTGCAGTGAGTCCCCCCCACTGTCACCCAAGGCCCCTGGGCCACCAGCAGCACATTCACCCTGGGGCCCTCAGGCAGGGGGCAATTAGAGGGCCAGCCCGGAACCCCTTTGCCCAGGCACCTGCCTCGCTGGGGAGCCCCAGCCCTACTAACAAGGTCACCCAGAACAACCCCTGGCCAAGGGCACCATCCCCTAGGCCAGCTAGGAAGCCTCAGCCTTAGGGCGGACCCATCCTCCCCACCACACACGGCCATGTCTGCTCCATTCTTAGCCCTTTCTCTCCCAAATCCCAACCCTCGTGCCACCCACCCCTCACCTTCCTGCAGCCTCCTCCGGGGCCTCCCTGCCTCCATTCCTGCCTTGTCCTCTTTTATCATCCAAATGCCAGGCCCTGGTGACTTCACTGCCCTGCCCTGAGCGCGGAGCCCACGCCCACGTGTTGCAAATCAGGCACAATCAGCCCGCCCTTACCGTTGAAGCCGCCCTGCCATCCAGCCCGCCTGATACCTGCCTGGAAGAACCCTAAGTCCCTCCCTCTCCAAACCTTTGCTGCTCCCCTCTGCTTCCTTCTCCCAGGCTCTGAGCACCATGCCCAAATCTCCGGGCCGACTGAGAGGCCACCGTTACTCCTGAGCCCACCACTCACCTGCCCAGCTCAGCCAGCCCACTGTTTTCAGAGTTAACCTACATCTGGTCAGAGCAGCAAGTAGCCAATGGCTTTCACGCTTGGCCGTGGGGTAACCGGATTGGGGGGCGGGGGGAGGGGCTCATCGGCTGCAGAGGAGAAGGGAATCTGTAAGGGGGTGGTCCAGCCAGGGTGGGTAGGGAGCCCTCCACACCTGCTCCAGCCCAGAGCAACCTCACCTGGGTCTGTTTCAGTCGGTGTTCATTTATTCACCCACCCACTCGTCAATATTTATCGAGTACTTTCACTGTGTTGGCTGCTGTGACTGGAACAGAGAATGAGACAAAGCCTCTATTCTCAGGGGATTCAAAGCCGATGGGGAAAATAGGCAGGAAGCATTTCTACAATTAAAGACACAAGAAAAGACCACGGAGTGGGAAGAGCTGAGGATACAGCACAAGCGGGTAGGATACAGGACACCCCGGGGATAGCAGGTAAAGGATGTCACTAGATGGGCTGGCCAGGGAAGGGACATCTGGGGTGAGCCCTGAATGACGAGCTGAGAGCCAGCTGAAAGGGCAGGTGTTGCGTGCAGTGATACAGATGCCACTGGGAACGCCTGCATCCCGTACTGGATGGATGGCGTCTGGATCTGAGACGTGGCCCTGTGCCTAACTCCAGCTTCCTGCTAATGCAGACCCTGGGAGGCAGCAGGTGATGGCTCCGGCGGGTGGGTCCCTGCCACCCACGGGGACACCTGGATTGGTCTCAGCCTAGCCCTGCCCCATGGCCATGGCAGGCGCTTGGACAATGAATCAGAGGATAGAGCTCTCTCTAAATAAATAAAATATATTTTTAAGCTAAAAAAGAGCCAGCTATGCACAGATCATCCTAGGAGAAGGAAGTCATGCAACAGGAAAAGCCAGTGCAAATCCCTGAAGCAGAAACAAGGACACCACCTTCAAAAAGCACAGAACGGGGGCTGGCCCTGTGGTGTTGTGGGTAAAGCCTCCGTCTGTGCTGCCGTCATTCCTTATGGGCACTAGTTCGAGCCCCAGCTACTCCACTTCTGACCCAGCTCCCTGCTACTGCACCTGGAAAGCAGTGGAAAATGACCCAAGTGCTTGGGCCCCTGCACCCACATAGGGGACTTGGAAGAAGCTCCTGGCCCTTGGCTTCGGATCAGCACAGCTCCAACCATTGCAGCCACTTAGGAAGTGAACCAGCGGATGGGAGAGCTCTCCCTCTCTCCTCTCTCTGTATCTCTGCCTTTCAAATAAATAAATAATTCTTAAAAAAGAAAAAGGCACAGACAGGGCAAAAGAGTAGTGACAGGCCTGTCCAAGGTGAGATTTCAGGGGCCAGTTTCACTTAGAGAACTTGTATTTTTCTGCAAAAAGATGGATGGGTGAATGGATGCACGGGTGGACGCACAGACAATGGATAACTCCTGAATGGGCACATGGACGGACACACGGACAATGGATAACTCATGAATGGGTGCACGGATGGACACATGGACAATGGATAATTCAATGACCTTGTCTAATCCCACTACACCACAGAAGAAAAACTAAGGTCTGACACAGACAGGGATTGCCCAAGATCCAGCCCAGAGTGGGTAGCTGAGCCAGGACCAGTGCCCCAGGCCTGGCGTGCCATTTGTCACTCCACGTGGGTGGTCACCCAGGGCAGGCCTCCCCTTGCCTGGCCACCCCTGCTCCTTACCCAGCCCCGCCCTGAGCCACTCACGGTGAGAGATGTGACTGAGGCAGTGTCTCCCGGGCCGACTGGGCAGAGAGGAGTGGGCAGACAAACCAGAGGCGTCACTGGATTTGTGAACCACTTGTCCCGAGGCCAAGGCCTCCTGTACCAGGCAGCATCAGAGGGGACAGAAAAGCAGACGAGGACATTAAAAGGTATTTCATTTCCAGAGGCAGGGCTGACGGGCGCAAGCCAAGGATGCGTCTCTCCTGGGCTCTGTCCCCACTGTCCCCTGCCCCCTACCTCCCCACGTCTGCCTGTGGTGTGGCCCCGCTGGCCACGGCCTCCTGGGTGGCATCCTCAGGCACCTGTCCCAGGAATGCAGGGCCTGGGCGGGGCCCCAGGACAGGTGTGTGGGAGGTCAGCCGGCCCTTCACTGCCTGCTCCGCAGACAGAGCTGAGCCAGGGGAGTTGTCTGTGGCCACCTTCTCTTGGAGAAACTAAAGGGAGAGGCAGATGGACAGACGGACACATGGGTGGACAGGAGACTCATCGCCCCAGCCTAATCCCACCTGCTCACAGGAGAAACGCTAAGATCTGACGTAGCCAGGGATTGCCCAGGGGCTGATGGCAGAGCCAGGACCCAGGGGACTCACGAGAAGGGGGACGGGCGGTGGGGAACAGTAGCCAGGCTGGCTTCAAGTCCCAGCTCTCCACCAACCACACTTGGCCTCCGTGTGCCTCTGTGTCCCCTGTGTGTACAAGTGTGTGTGTGTATGCATTTGTATATATGTATGTGTGTATTGTGGATGCGGTTGTTTATGTGTGTATATCATGTGTTTGTGTGAGTGTGTATGTGTGTATATTTGTGTATGTGTGTATATATGCATGCATGTGTGTATTGTATATGTGTGTATGTGTACGTATACATGTATGTGTGTATGCATGTGTGTGTGTGTATAGGGAGTAATTTTATTAAGTGGATGTTTCCAAGGCCAAGGTTTTCCCCTGGTCTATGCCACCTTGGAGAAACAATCTATGGGGACTGACAAGCCCCAGAAGGACATGAGGCCGTCCATGGATTTCTCTAGAGAGCGCATCACTCACTGCTGGTCCTTTTCAGGGTTTTGTCCAGCAAACACTGACCGACCACTTGGTGTGCGCAAGGCACGCATGAAATGGAATCTGTCCCCCAGCGCGGGCAGAGCAGACCCGGCGCCGCTCCTGCAGGGGCTCCCGGGTCAGGGCCGAGCGACTGCCCGGTTCTGCAGACCTGTGAACCCTCCAGCGAGCCGGCCCGGGGCTTGGACCAGCGGCTCACGTCAGGCCACAGGAGGTCTCTGAAGACGGCCATGGGGGTCTGACCTGGGTCCTTCTCTGCAGGGGTACCACGACTGGGCCGTCCCAGATGCAAGTGCGCTCAGGGCAGCCGTGCACTCTGGGCCAGGCACTGGGGACACCGCAGTGAGCAAGACGGACCCCAGTCTCTGTCCTCGTGGGGCTTAGGCTCTCACTGAGGAAGAAATCAACCAGGAAAGAAGGACAACGAAGAGGGGGCCCCGCGACAGTGAGTGATGGCACTGAAATTTCAAATCGAATGACCACGAGGGGAAAGCATTTCAGCAAAGACCTGGAGGAGGGGAGACCAGCCAGGCCAACCACCTGGTGACACAGAGCGTCCCGAGCAACGCGGCATGTGCAAAGGCCCCGAGCGGGGCGTGCCCTGGCCTGTTGAGGGAGCAGCACAGGGGCTAACGACCAAGAGGAGCAGAATAGGAGATGCGGTCACAGGGAGTGAGGGAGAGGGCGCTGCAGAATCGCGGATCCCAGTGACAGCACTCGGACCAAGGCAGACAGAGCCTGGTGGCTCAAACAGGGCCCCAGAGCCAGGCTGCTGGGGTGGAGACTCGGCGGCTACGTAACCTTGAACAAGCTACTCAGGACTCCGTCTTCTCATCTGTAAAATGGGCCTCAGTGGGCTAGGCTGCTCCTTGCGATCCTGGCACCTCATATCGCAGTCCCAAGTGCTCCACACGGCTCCAGCTTCTGCTACTGCACATGGGAAGGTGGCAGAAGACAGCTCAGGGGCTCGGGCCCCTGCCACCCATGCGGGAGACGCAGATGGCATTCCTGGTTCCTGGAATGGCCATTTGGGGGTTGAACCAGGGGATAGAAGATCCCTCTCTCTCTCTCTTCCTCTCTCTCTCTGCCTTTCAAGCAAATGGATATATTTCTTAAAGACAGTTGTGGAGTGTCTTCCTCCTAACGTGCCTGTGAGGGTTGAACGAGCCAGCCCTGTGAAAGGGTTTGGTGTACACTCTGCACACGTGTGTGAGTTCTACAGCTTTATCGTGGAGAGACCTGGCAAACACCAGCCGAAGAAAACAGTCAGGGTGGACAGTACATTGATGCCACGTGGTAGCATGTGTTTCCAACATTAGGAAAAGGCACTCCACCTCTGCGGTGTATACCCAAAAACCCACAACATGGGACTGGCATTGTGGCATAGCAGGTAGGCAAAACCGCCACCTCCAACACCTGCATCCCATATGGACACCAGTTCAAGTCCTGGATGCACCACTTCCAATCCCCCTAACGTGCCTGAGAAAGCAGCAGAAGATGTCTCAGGTCCTTGAGCTCCTGCACGCATGCGGGAGACCTGGATGGGGTTCCAGTTACTGTCTTCTGGGCCTAGCCCTAGCTGTCACGGCCATTTGGGGAGAGAACCAGCAGAGGAAAGATCTGTGTGTGTGTGTGCATATGCTTATGTGTGTATTGCAATGGACCAATGTCGGGTTCTATTTTTTAAGATTTACTTATTGATTTGAAAGAGTGACAGAGGGAGGAAAAAGGGGGAGACAGAGGTCTTCCATCCACGGGTTCACCCCCAAAATGGCCGCAACAGCCAGGGCTTGGCTAAGCCAAAGCCAGAGCCAGGAGCTTCCTCCAGGTCTCCCACATGGGTACAGGGGCCCAAGCATTTGGTTCTTCCAGCAAGGAGCTGGAACAGGAAGAGGAGCGGCAGGGCCTAGAACCAGCGTCCGTATGGAATGCCGGCATCGCAGCTGTCGTTTAACCTGCTGTGCCACAGTGCCGGCCCCAGTGTCGATGTCTTAGTTTTGACGCAGGTGCCACAGCTGTGTGAGATGTTAACAACGGGGCAGGGAGGGGGGTGGGGCGCATTAGCTTATACTCATTCACTCCCCAAGGGCCAGAACGGCATCTTCCTGTCATTCATTCAACAAACACACGGGTTAACAGGCCAACCCACTCAATCCACAGGACCCCAGCAGAGAAAGCATGAACCAAACAAGGAAGCAAGGAGTGCAAAAGGAGGCGTTTGCCGACAGTCGGGGCCCCTCTCCCCAAGCCGAGCGGACTTCTCCCACCCGGGAAGGCCTCAGACAGAGGCAGCAGAGCCCTTGGCTGTGGAGGCCACGTTCTAGAATCCAGAAAGGAGGCCCACACGCCCTGGCATCCCAGTCCCCACCCGAACATCTGAAGCTCCTGTCAGCCTCCAGGTCTGATGAGTGGCCCGGGCCACCCTCCCTTCCTGTCCCTACAAAGACTGCAGCTGACAGATGTGAGCTGTACAAAGCATTTCCTGCTCATACCAGCATCTACCATCATAGATCATCACTGTTAGTCACTCAACAAACCCTGAATACAGCAGAGGGAGACGACACGTAGCTCAGCACCCAGCGAGGGCTTGGACCTCAGCTGTGTGACCATGGCTGGACTTCCCAACATCTGTCTCCTCCAACAAAAACATCCACAAGGAAAGGAAAAAACCCTGGCGCTCTCAGAAAGATAGAAGGATGAGAAGAGCCAAGTGAAGACGGGAGGGAGGAGAGCAAGGAGAGTTAAACCTTCCCTCACAGGAAGAGAACTTAGTGTAAGGTCCAGCGGCTCGAGTTCCACTGCCGGTGTGCAGGGTGCAGCTGCTCAGGCCTGCTCAGCCATGACACTGCTGCAAGTTATTTACAGACAGCCACGTGAAGTCTCCAGAAATGGTTGTAAGATCATACAGCCCATGAGGACATGTTCATTCAGGAGAATGTTCCAGAACTCAGGAGAACAGCAAGAGTCTGGTGTTTCAGCCACGATGCAGTCACCCCCCGCCTCATGTCCCAGCGTCATGCACCTTGCATTCCAGAGGGCGCAGCTGAGACCACAGGGGTCCCTCTCTCTCCAGCTCCCAGCTGGAGATGCACAGGATCTTCCCAGGAAGGGCACCTACCATCCTGCCCCAGCCGATGGTTGCAGAGGCCAAGTTCTAGGTGAGTGCAGCAGAGAGATGGGGCTCCCTTCTGTCCAGCCCCCACCAATGAGATGAGACTCTGCCTTGCTCATGGCATGATGAGAAATACTGGAGCCCCAGCTGCACTTGCCCTGGCTGGTTCATAAACAAGAGGTCCCACGCCAGAAGACGCAAGCTGAGAAGACCAGAGGCTATAGCCAGCCCCCACTCCACCAGGTACCCAGCTCCTAAGGTAGGGGTGTGATGCCACTGTCCATCCCCAGCTCCAAAATCTAGCTCAGAGATTTTCCCAGGGTGAGAGACAGACCATAAAATAGAGTCCAAAGTCATTGCTCAGTCATTTGCAACAGAATGTGAGGAAGCTGAAACCTAAGGATAACAGCAAAAACAGTCCAGGTTGTGGTGAGAAAAATGAAGATAGAAGTAGACTTGCCAGAAGTAACGTGGAAAGGGGATCACTAATAAGAGTCCTCCTAGGGTCACAGCAAATATCAAACAGTCACTTCGAAAACCACCCCTGAAAAGGAAGCCAGAATGGCCACAACATATTATTTTAAATGACAAATTTTGAACAGAAGAAATTATGAGACATGGATGGAAACAAGGGTGTGTGACACACAGGAACAAAAACGCAAACAACAAAAACTGCCCATGAGAATGAACAGATGTCAGATTTAACAAAGAATCCCAAGTAGCCATGTTATAATACTTACAAAGAACTAAGGAAGTCACGCTTAAAGAAGCAAAGCAGAGTATGATTACATCAAGTAGGGAATACAAATAGCCAGATTTTTTAAATGGAAATTGGAAATTTTGGAGCTGAAAAGTATGACAACTGAAGTGAAAAATTCACTATAGGAGTTCAAAGTAGGTTTGAGTTGGCAGAAGAAATCATTATCAAACCTGAAGAAATATTAGAGAAAATTATGCAGTCAAAGGGATAGATAGGGAAAAGGGATAAAAGAAAGTGAACCAAGCCTCAGACAAGTGTGGACCATCATTAAGTGCACCAACATATGCGCAATAAGAATTCTGGAAGGAGAGTCAACAAATAAAAGAGCAGGAAACAAATCAAGGAAATAATCACTAAAAACTTCCCAAATTTGATTAAAAATAATCAACATATTTAAGAAATCCAGAAAGTCTCAAGCAAGATAAATGTAAATTAGTAAAACTGCAGAAAGCCAAAGAGAAGGGGGAGCTATCTCAAAAGCAATGAGAGATGAATCCAATAAGATTCACAGCTGAGTTTTCCTTAGAAACAATGGTGGCCAGGCAACAGTGGAATCATGTATCCAAAGTGCTAAAGAAAATCTGTCAACCAAGAATCCTCCATCCAGAAAAACTTTCTTTTATTAAGATTTATTTTTATTTATTTCAAAAGGCAGAGTTACAGAGAGAGAGAGGAAGAGAGATCTCCCATCCATTGGTTCACTCCCCAAATGGCCACAACGGTTATGGCTAAGCCAGGCAAAAGCCAGGAGCCAGGAGCTACCTCCAGGCCTCCCACATGGGTGCAGGGGCCAAGGCACTTGGGCCATCCTCTACTGCTTTCCCAAGCACATTAGCAAGGAGCTGGATCAGAAAAGGAGCAGCCAGGTCTTAAACTGGCACCCATATGGGATGCCAGCACCGCAGGCAGTGGCTTAACCTGCTGAGCCACAATGCTGGCTCCAGAAAACCAGCTTTCAAAGAGGAAAGTATCCAATTCAACTCTGATACCAAAACCAGGCAAAGACATCATAAGAAAATAAAATTACAGAAAAATATATCTTTTGAATATAGAAACAAAGTCGTAAACAAAATGCTAATCAACCAAATCCAGCAACAAACAAAAAATTATACTAGGACATTTATCTCATGAAAAAATGAAATGAACTTTCTGAAGACCCCCTGGACAGCATGACCAAATGTGATTAGTCCCCAGAATTCAAGTGTGGCTTAACATCTGTAATGCAATGCACCATATCAGTGGAATGTTTTTAAATCAGACAATTGGGGGCTGGTGCTGTGGCATAGTGGGTCAGTCCACTGCCTGCAGTGCTGGCATCCCATATGGGCACTGGTTCAAGTCCCAGCTGCTCCACTTCCAATCCAGCTCTCTGCTATGGCCTGGGAAAGCAGTGGAAGATGGCCCAAGTCCATGGGCCCCTGCACCCACATGCGATACATGGAAGAAGCTCCAGGCTCCTGTCTTTGGATTGCATAGCTCCGGATGTTGTGGCCAACTGGGAAGTGAACCAGCGGATGGAAGACCTCTCTCTCTCTCTCTCTCTCTCTCTCTCTCTCTCTCTGCCACTCCTTCTCTCTGTGTGTAACTCCGACTTTCAAATCAATAAGTAAATCTTAAAAAAGAAAGACAGCCTATATTGACGTATCATCAGACAATATTGTTAAGACGGAAATCTTCCCCACACTGATCTACAGGTTCAGTGCAATGCCTATCAAAACACCAATGGCGTCTTTGAAGATATGAAAGAGTGAGCCCTGAAATCCATACATAATTGTAAGAAACCCCAAACAGTCAAAATCATTTTGAAAAAGAACACAGATAGAGGAATCCTACTTCCTAACTTCTAAACCACTACAAATTGGACTGATGAAAAGTGTGGCCCTGGCAAAAGGACGGCCATGTAGATTGACAGAGCAGAACCAAGAGGCCGAAAGGGAAGCCCTGGGTCTGTGGTCATCTGATTTTCAACAAGGACGTCAACACCACCCGACGAGAAGAGACCACTCCAGGACACCTGCGAAAGAATTCAGCCTGAGCCTTACCTCATAGCAGACACAAAAATAATTAACGTAAAATGAGTCAAAGAGCCAAAGCCATAAAACTCTTAGAACACAGGGGGACATTGTTGTGACTTCAAATCTGGCAGTGGATTCTTTATAAGCACAAGTAACAAAAGAAAAAACAGATACATTGGATGCCATCAAAATTAAAAACTTCTATCCTCCAAAAGATGCTGCCAAGAAAGCCAAGAGAAAGCCCACAGAATGGAGAAAGTGTTTGCAGATCACATCTTGTAGGTACTTGAGTGTATAAGGAATTCTTACAACTCAATAGAAAAAAATCACAAGGGATCTAAATAGACATTTCTCCAAATAAAATATGAAAATGGCCAGAAATGCATGAAAGCATCATAAGCTACCATGGAAACGCAGGTCAACACTGACACCAACTCCCACTACGACGGCTGCAGTCAGACTCAGAGAATCCCAAGTGTTGACAAGAAAGGAGGAACGTCACACACCGCCGATGGGGGTGCAAAATGGGGCAGCCACTGGGGAAGGCGGTCTGGCTGCTGTTCAAACCCTGTGGCCCAGAGCTCTCCTCCTAGGGGTGATACACCCAATATAAACAAAGTGTCCATGTTGCCGAGGACCAGGGTTTGAGGGAGGGGCTGAGACGGGGGTGGCCGGCTTCCTCTCTGTGCAACAGAACCCACGCAGGAACCCCGGGCAATCACAAGATGATGAAGCTCTCCATGACTGCACCAGTGGGTGCCCTGGGGCTGCAGGCCATGGCTCTCAACAGGCTGGCCCAGTCTTCCAGAGCCCTCTGCAGCCCAACGACCCAGCCATCACCGCTCAGCTCTGTCTGGAGCCACCTAGGTCTACGCCAGGGCTCTGAGGCCACTTATGGTCGCCCCACATCAAACCCCAGGAGAAAAAGCTGGCAGTGACTTTTCTGATGTTGCATTTTTTAATAAGCATTTATTTATTTATTTATTTGACAGAGTTAGACAGTAAGAGAGAGAGAGAGACAGAGAGAAAAGTCTTCCTTCTGTTGATTCACTCCCCAAATGGCCGCTATGGCCAGAGCTATGCCGATCCAAAGCCAGGAGCCAGGTGCTTCCTCTTGGTCTCCCATGTGGGTACAGGGGCCAAGCACTTGGGCCATCCTCCACTGCCTTCCCAGGCCACAGCAGAGAGCTGGACTGGAAGAGGAGCAACTGGGACTAGAATCTGGCGCCCATATGGGATGCCAGCGCCACAGGCAGAGGATTAACCAAGTGAGCTATGGCGCCGGCCCCTGACATTGCATTTAAAAAAAAAAATTTTTTTTTTTTGAGAGGCGAAGAAGCAGAGAGCTCCCATCCTCCGGTTCCCTCCCCAAATGCCACGGAGCCTACAGATATGCAACCCAGATCTCCTTACGGAGGTGGCAGGAATCCAATCACTTGAGCCATTGCTGCTGCCTCCTAGGGTCTGCGTGGCAGGAAGGAGGAGCAGAGCTGAGTCACCAGCCCGGGCACCGCGACCCGCAACGTGGGTGTCCTGGGCAGTGGGTCACACGCCTGCCCCTGGCCATGACCTTAGCCATCATCTAGGCTGCCGCCCTTCTTGTACAGATGGGAAGTGAAATCCCAGAGGACCTGGACATGCTTGGAGCCACACAGCAAGGGAGTCGGCAGCTGAGCAGGGCCTGCCCGGAGGCCTCCCCTGCCGGCTCTGTCGCCTGGTATTGGTGCCGGCAGCCTCCTGCCACCACCGCCGCTCCCCCTCGCCATCTGCCACGTGTGCCTCTTTCTTCCCTCTTCTCCCACACCTATCCCAGCACCCAGACAGCCACGAAGCGACCCACGGGCCCCCACCTCTCCTCATCCTTATATTTTAAAAGGAATCTGGAATGTCTGTCCCTCCCGCCCCCTCCATGACACACAGCTCCCGCTCAATTCTCACCCCACAACACCCAGGAAAGGCCACGGGGAGGCCACACGCACATCACGGGCAGGGGCGGGCCGGCTGAACTTCAGTACCCACGTGGCCCGGGGAAGTCATCTAACTTTTCTGAGCCTCAGTGGCTTTGGCTGTGAAGTGGGGACACAAATACCCAGCTCTGGCATCACCTCCTTCGCACGCTGCCCCAGCAGAACGAGCGCCTGAGCCGCCGCTCAGAGAGGAGGAAGGGGGGGGGGCGCACGGGGCTGCCCTCTTGCACGCCACTCCTGTTTCTCTCCTGCGTGAGCCTCATCCCAGCAGCTAAGGCTCCCTCGTGTCAGAAACACACTTTTACTTCTGCTCTGCCACCCCATAGCACAGGGCCTGTCACAGCAGGGGCTCAATAAAACCTATTGGTGGGGACAGCCGTTGTGGGCAGTGAGGTAAGCTGCCACGTGGGACCCCTGCACCCTCTGCCAGAGTCCGGGTCTCTCTGCTTCTGATCCAGCTTTCTGCTCATGAGGCTGGGAGGCAGCAGATGATGGCCCAAGTGCTCGGGCACCCGCCACCCATATGGGAGACCCAGATGACGCTCCATCTCCCGGCTTCGGCCTGGCCCAGCCCTGGCTGCCGCAGGCATTTGGGGAGTGAACCAGCAGATGGAGAATCTCTCTCTCTCCCCTCTCTTTGTGTGTGTGTGTGTGTGTGTGTGATGTCTGTGTCTGTGTTTCTGCCTTTCAAGTAGATGAAAAGAAATACTTTTTTTTAAATCAGAGTTACAGACAGAAGGATACACAGACAGGTCTTCCATCTGCTGGTTCACTCGCCAGGTGGTCACAATGGCTAGGGCTATGCCAGGCCAAAGCCAGGAGCCAGGAGCTTCATCCGGGTCTCCCACGTGGGTGCAGGGACCCAAGCACTTGGACCATCTTCTACTGCTTTTCTCAGGCCATCACAGAGAGCTGGATCGGAAGTGGAGCAGCCGGGACACGAACCAGTGCCCATAAGGGATGCCAGCACTGCAGGCGGCAGCTTTACCTGCGACACCACAGCGCCGGCCCCGGTAGTGACACATGTTTTTAAAAACCTATGAATTGATGCAAAAAGAGCAGCTCCATATGAAGCTCGCAGACTTTGTGGCACCAGAAACCTCTCTGGCAAGGACAGGGGAGCTCTGTCAGAGTCCCGTGGAGGGGATCGGGATCAGCTCTCTCCCATTTCACAGAGAGATAAACCAAGGCCTCAGGCCACGGCCTCGGCGATAGTGCTGGAGAGCCCGAGCCCTGGCTCTCCGTGCTCCCCCGCCAGCTCAGCCTCCCCGTCCACGTGGCTCCTCCTTCTGCCCGGATCCCGACGGCGCCTCCAGAATGTTCTCTTGATGCCCACCTGCTTTATTTTTAGATGCTCCATGATGGCTGGGGAAGAAGAAAAGAGCCACTTCCCCGCTCAGAAACGCTGTCCTCACTTTGGAAACACCCCCTCTCTGCTGTCACAAAAAGGCAGCTGGGCCCTGTGCTTGGCCGGTCCCCAGCCCCAGGGCTGCACGTGGCCTGGACGCTCCCCGAAGCCCGGGGCCCTGCCCACTCTGCAGCTCCTCTCACCGCACAAAGGGCCACCCTGGGTGCCTGGGACGCAGCCCCTCTGCTCCCTGCAGACTCTGCACCTGCCTGGAGCCCTTCCCTCCTGCCTCCCTGTGATCCACCTGTCCACGCTTTGGCACTCAGCTGCCACGCCAGACCCAACTGGGTCTCCCACGTCTGCATTCCGTGGCACCCAGAGCTTCTGCAACATATCACACACGCGTGTGATCACGGAGGAGTCGAGAGTGAGTTTCACGATTCTTTACAGACGCGCACGAATGCCATCCCTGCCTGGGTGAGCACCCATGATGCCACGACCGGCACCCCCTGGTCCCTGCTGCCCCCAGCATCTGGCAGAGTCCCCACCCCATCCTGGTGCCAGGCAAGCATTTCGTGACCCCCCCCCTAAGGCAAAGGGAGCTCCCTTTCGTGCAACTACTGTGTGCCGCTGGTTCCGGGGTGTTATTCTGTCCGTCCTCACAGAGAGCCTCCCAGGCAGACTGGTTGCCCCCACTTTATGGAAGAGGGAACTGCAGCTGCGAGAGGAGTGTGGGGGCTGGGGTTCCCTGGAGCACCACCCTCCCCAAACTCATTCCTCTTAAGATTGTTAGGGGAGGCCTTTGGGACATTCTCAGCCCTTAGGGACAGCCCGAACCCGCCCAGGCTGCAAACAGACTAGAATCAGCCCAACTCTACAGGGGACCCAGGTGCTTGGGGGGGCTTCCTCCTGAGCCCCACCTGCCCCACGAGGTACCCCCAGCCAGCCTGAAGCTGGAAAATCCCAGGGTGACCGTGGCGCCTGAGCGCCCTCTAGTGGTGGCAGGAAAGAGTCTACAGCAAGGGTATGAACGAGGGAAGGGAAGGGGGGATGGGGCAGTAGGGAGTGATGGGGTGCAGGGAGAAGAGATGGGGAGAAAGTGTGGAACAGAGGAAGGGATGGTGATGGGGCCAGAGGAGGAGGCAGAGCTATCCTCGACTCCTTCTCTCATCCACAGCTCTGGGTCTCCACCCTCCAGCCAGCTGGACCCTGGCCCAGGGGTCTCAGAGAGACCTCTCATTCCCCCATGGAACCGCTGAGACAAGGGACACCACCATCTCCCTCCTGACCGGGCCAGTCCACTCTTGGGACAGAGCTCCCCGCCGTCAGGGCAAAGGCCCCAGTTAGCTGCAAAGGGTCCGGGAAGGGGGTCCTCCCCGGCTCTCCCTCCACCTCTCCGCTCCCAAGAGAGACAGCACTGGCAGGCACTGCTCGCCCTGCCAGCCTCCCAGCCCAGCAACCCCCAAATCCCAGCAGCTGCAGTTGCCATGGTGACAGCACCCTCACCCCACCCCCCACCCCTTGCACATAAATAAACTGCAACCTGGGGAGCCGAGCTGGAAGCGGCCGAATGTGCAGTGCCAGCTCCTCTCCCGCTCTCTCACTTGGGGATAATTAGTGCAAATGAAATTTCACACCCTGCGCCCCAGCACTCAGAGTTCCCACGGCAACATCTGCCTGCAGACAAGCACCCCAAGGTCCCCCAAAGTGGCCCCCGCACACAGAGCCACGGACACGCGTGGACGGGAGCATGCCAAGGAGCTGGGTAGCTGGAGTCCCGCACCCAGCCTTTTCTCACCTGTGAAACCAGAAGGCGGGCCTCAGAACCCCGTGCCTCCAGCCCTGTGCCTGCCCTGGGACCCGCCTCCCGGCTGCGCTGCAGGCACACAGTCCCCAAGCTCAGAAGGGCCCAGGCTTGACCTAAGGGCCTGCTGGCTGAGTTCTGGGTTTTTCGTTTGTTTGTTTGTTTGTTTAAGATGTGTTTATTTATTTGAAAGGCAGAGTTACAGAGAGAGAGAGAGAGAGAGAGAGATTCTCCATCCGCTGGTTCATTCCCCAAATGGCCACAGCAGCTGGGGCTCTGCCAGGCCAGAGCCAGGAAACAGGAGCTTCCTCTGGGTCTCCCACACTGGTGCAGGGGCCCAAGGGCCTGGGCCATCTTCTACTGCTTTCCCAGGCCATAGCAGAGAGCTGGATCAGAAGTAGAGCAGCTGGGATTTGAACCAGCGCCCATATGGATGCCAGCGCTGTAGGCTATGGCTTAACCGGCTTCACCACAGCACCGGCCCCTGTCTGAGTTTGGAGCAGGGGCTCTTCATTTTAATTTTCATTACAATTTCTGTAGCCAATCCTCCTTACACTCATGTCCTTACCCACCCCCGACCTCATCCCCACAGAAGCCAGGGTGCTCTCCCTGACCTGCCCCTGCCTCTACGTTCCTCAACGAGGCCGACACCACAAGTGCCCAGTGCAGTCACAGAGCTGCCCCGTGGTCTTTCCAGATCACAGAATGCCCTTCCTCCCCACGCTCATGTCCAGTGTGGTCCCCCAGGCATGGCTCCAAAACAGCATCCGTGCACAGACAGCAGTGGGCCAGGAGGGTTGTGCTCAGCCCACACAGGCACCGGCTGCAGCCAGAGAGAGTCCAGAACTGAAGTCCTGTCCCTGCTCTGCCACTTGCTATGTGACCTTGAGCAAATCGCTCTTCCCCTCTGGGCTCCAATTTCTCCCTCTGTCAAATGAGAGGACGGGATGCTAGGATGCTTGAGGATCTGGCCTTCATCAGGGCACTAATCTCCCCTCGACTGCTGTGATTGGCTCCCTGGGTGGGCACATGGCCCAGGCTGAGCCAATGAGAGTCCATCCTGGGACTTTGGTTGAAAGTGTTGCCCAGAGCATCTCGCTTCCGGCTGGGGGTGCTGGCGGGCAGCGTGTGAGCCTGGAGACACTGCCTCCCCCGCCCCGGGAGGAGAGCCTGCTTGCAGACAAAGCCAACACTTATCCCTGAGGCACGGTTCAAGCACCTGGATCCAACCATGCCTGAAATCAGTTACATGAACTAATAAATCCCCATTTTTGCCCAAGTCCACCTGGGCTGCACTTGTGGTACTCGTATCCAGTGGAGCCCTAACCCACCAAAGTCTTTCCACTCACTCGCACATACGCTTTCTCCGGCGGTGCTTGTGGGAGACTTGCCCTCTCTCACGTCATTCTCCCATCCTCCTCTCCTCAAACCTGGCGGAGGTGACTTCTCCTCCAAGAAGCCTTCCCTGACCACCCTAGCACTACCCAAAGCATGCTTCTCTGAACGCTAACCTTGCAAACATCCTACTTAATTAAACAATAGTCCACGGCCATCCTCGCTTGGAAAACACCACCTGCTGTGGCCTGCTTTGCAGAGCTCACTGCTCTGAGTCTGTCCGGGATCCTGAGATGCTCCAAGAGAAAGAAACCAGCTCGCCCTGTGCAGTCCAGCGTTTCCCAAACGTGCTTCCTCGGGGAGCCCTTTCCTTTCCGTGGACTGTCAGCTAATACCCTGCAGGCCACGTACGGGACACCCCCTGGGCAAACACTGCTTCTGCCGTGACTTCCAGTTGATCCACTCCGTACCGTTCAGGGGGCCTTTCTAGTGCTTCTTGGATACCTACCGGGTGTTTGGCCAGAACAGGCGGCTAGGAATATGCCGGTGAGTCAGACACAGGGCACACAGGCTCAGGACAGCCCTGCCTTGGCAGCTGAGTGGCACCCGGGCCACCACTGCTGTGTGACCGCAAGCACATCGCTCTTCCTCCTCGTCTTCAGTTTCTCCATCTGAGAACGGGATGGCGAGGATCCGGCTGCCCAGAGCACCAAATCCCACCCTGCCCTGCTGCAGTGATTGGTTCCAGGGTGGGCACAGGACCCAAGCTGAGCCAATGAGAGGCCATCCCGGGGGCTGTCCAGGAAGTCAGTTTGGGCTTGACAAGCACATGAGGCTTGTATTTTGGAAGGAGATGTCTGTAGTTTCCAATCCTTTCTCCAACCAAGAGAAGTTTCTGGGTGCCAGGGTTGCGGTGCCGTGCGCCAAACTCCATCTGCCATGCTGGTATCCCCATCAAAGCACCGATCCAGCTTCCCGCTAATGCGCCTGGGAAAGCAGCTAACGATGACCCAAGTGCTTGGGTCCCCGTCGTCCGCGTGGGAGATCTGGATGGAGTTTGGCCCAGCCCCAGCTGTTGCAGCCACCTAAGGAGTGAATCAGTGGATGGAAGCTCTCTCTTTTCTCTCTCTCTTCCCACTCTCACCACCACCACTCTGCCTTTCAAATAAATCTTTTGTATATATGTGTAAAGACACTTCTAAGTGCTGGCAGTGATAAAACCCAGCAGCAGGAGAGCCCTGGGGTGAGGAAGCTAAGACCTGTGTGTAAGGATAAGAGGGTTAGCAGCGCGAGTGATGTGCATGTGCACACTTCATGACCACTCACGCTCTCTGGTTGAGAGGCTGCGGCTGCCTGGCAGTGAGCTGCAGTGACACCGTTGAGTAGCTGTGTGTCCTCGGGTAAGTGACTTAACCTCTCTGCGCCTAGGAGGCCTCATTTGTGAAGTGAGGATACGTTCAGGTCTGATCTCATAGAGGGAGGACGTTCTTCCTCCAGAAGAAACATGAGATCAAGATTAGCAGAGCAGGAGCGAAACAACAGCCCGGAGAGAACGCCCGCGGCTCTGCGTTCTGCCCTGAGTGATGCAGGAAGCCCCCAGTCCCTAAAACGCCTGCCAGTTCTCCTTGCCCTGGGACACGTCAGAGGCCAGGGTTGGTGCCCAAGCGTCCGTCTTGTCGCTCAAGGCGCTTCTGGCTTTGTGTGTCTACAATGGGGTCCTGCTCCCAGTGGCTTCTGAGATGGCCCCTTGGGGTCGTCACCTGCTGGCCTGTGTCCCTGTGTGAGGTCCTTCCCCAATACAACATGAGCGCTGGGGTCACTCTAACGATTAGGCTCCATGGGGCTGGCATTGTGGCACAGCCGGTTAAGCTGCTGCCTGCAACGCCAGGATCCCGTATCAGAGCCCAGGGCCAAGTCCTGGCTGTGCTGCTTCTGACCCAGGTCCCTGCGGACGCACCTAGGGAAGTGGCTGAAGATGGCCCAGGGGCCTGGGCGCCTGCACTCACATGGGAGACCTGGACGGAGTTCCTGGCTCCTGGCTTTGCTCTGGCCCAACCCTGGCTGTTTGCAGCCATTTGAGGAATGAACCCACAGATGGACTCTCTCTCCTTCTCTCTTTCTTTCTCTGTCACATTGCTTTATAAGTAAATAAAGTAATAAATCCTTTAAAAATAAATAAATTAATTAATTAAAAAATTGGGTTCCAGGGGCTGCTGTTTGGCCTAGCAGCTAAGACGTCTGCCTAGCATGCCCGCATCCCATATCAGGGTGCTTGGGTTTGAGTCTTGGCTCTGCTACTGATCCCAGCTCCCAGCTAGTGCATCTTGGGAAGCAGTGGTGATGGCCCAAGTACTTGGGTCCCTGCCACCCATGTGGGAGACTCAGATGGGGTTGCTGGCTTCAGCCTGGCCCAACCCCAGCTGTTGAAGGCATTTGGGGGATGAACCAATGGTTGGAAGATTCTCTTTCTCTCTTTCACCTTCTGCCTCTCTCCCTCCACCTCTCAGCCCCTCAAATAAGCAAAAATAAATGAATAATTTTTCATTACAAAATCGAGTCCCAAAAGCCTCTGGCTCCCTTACTGTTCTGCTGCTCGCTGGTCCTCTTTCCTCTCCCCGTCTGCTCTGACGGAAGCCAGCTGCTGTGTTAGGAGTCGCCCTGGTTAGAGGTTCATGTGGCAAGGAATGGAGCGTGGTCCCCAGCCAACAGAGAGCGAAGAATGGAGGACCTTGACCCGGGAGCCCGTGAGGAAGTGAACTCCACCAGCGGAAGTGCTCTTGAAGCCTTCAGATGATGCAGCTTCGGCTGCCACCTGCGCTATAATCCCAGAAGGGAACTGGAGCCGGAGGCCCCAGCAAAGACACCCTGGATCCTCACTCACAGCAGCAGCCGCCGCGCCTGGGGGCAGGTGGTTATCCCACGTTGGGCACGGGGCGCACCTAGCAAAAGCAGGGGGTGCTGGCCCACTTCCCTGGAAAGCTCAGGGGTCGAGAATGTGTCGGGTGTGGCTGGGCCCAGGGCCCAAGCATCAACAGGAGCCCGTCTCAGCCTGGTTACCCGCAAGAACAGAGCCTGTGGCCAGGACACGGGCGCAGTGGTTTATGCCGAAGGTGATCCCAGGATGCAGGCGGGAGGCAGAGAGGAGGCTGAGGAGAGAAAGGAGGAAAAGCAATAGAGGACGTGGTTTTCAAATTTTCTGTAATAAAGGGCGGGCGTCGTGGCACGGATGGGTAGACTGCCGCTGTGTGGGACGCCCACATCCTTTTAGGAATGCCTGGGATCAAGTCCCACTTCTGCTCCTGATCCACTTCCTGGTGTGCACCTGGGAGGCAGCAGAGGGTGGCCCTGGTGCTTGGGTCCCTGCTGGATGGATGGAGTTCCTGACTCCTGGCTCAGGGAAGCGAGTCAACAGATTTCTCTTCGTCTCTGTCTCTCTCTCCCTCTCTTTCTGTCCTTTCAAATACATACATACATACAAAGGTGGCAGGGCTGGCCTCCACGGGAACCTCTGGGAAGCACCCGCCCTCCATGCTAAGTTTTGTTCCAGGAAGTTCTCTGTTCCGGGTACCGGTGCACGTGGCCATTGGGTCACAGGTGAACGGCATTTCTTTCTGAGATCAGCCAGGCATTGACATTAAAGTACTTTGTCCAGAGTCACTCAGCTACAAGGCAAGGCGGCAGGGACTTGCAGGCGGGATTTAAGGCTCCTACCCAGCCTGCAGGGTTGGGGCAAGTTGTCAGACCCAAACAAGCTGTGTGGCTGGGACAAGAGAGCAGTCTGCTTCTGCCTCACAGGTGCACAGTCCAGGCTGGGACGGCAGCTGCACGTGGAAAGGGGGACGGAGAACACATTCGGGTTGGTTTCAGAGCAGACCGGAAGCTGCGGGTGTCATTTGCACTCACGTCCCATTGGCTGGATGCCAGTCACCTGGTCAGAACAGCTGCAAAGGAGGCTGGGAGGTGTAGTCTTGGGCTGGGGAGGGGGCACAATAGGCAGACTCGACACTGCTGAGTAGGGTGGTCTGAGGCCCTGACCGAGGCACCCACCAGGGCGGACCCCCAATTCCATCCCAGTGTCAGTGTCCCCGAGAGACAACAGAAGGTTGGCACTCCTCCCAGCACCCCTGCCAGCCCCCAGCTGTGGCTCCAATGCTCCATCTCGTCTCGTGTCAAGTGGAGTTTCTGGTTGTAAGCATCAAAGTTTATTGACTTAGAAAATGTTTGCTCTGTCGAGAAGGATGGTCTGTGGCTATAAATAAACCCACGCCCCCTCCAGTCAAGAGCACAGTGCCCCTGGCTGGGTGGGAGTGCGGCCACTTCTAGACTCCAAGCCCAGGCTCTGCTCTGGCCGGCCCTGCCCCTGAACTTCACCTTGCCGTCTTACCCCCAAGCTGCAGATGCCTCTTTTCCTAATTTTTCCCATAAAGCAGTGACTCATAAGCAAGAACAGATTTCTCTTGCTTGCAGAAAAAGGTAAATTGCTGGCAGAAATAAATTTGCAGATGCTAGAACTCCACATGCGGGCCCTCATTGGTGGAGAGTGTCGACTCTCTGGCCCGCCCCCACCCCCGCCCCTTCCTCGGCCCTCCCCAGCCAAGCTTTGCGGGGCCCAGTGTTGGGTATGGAGGAGGTGGGCTCTGCCTTGGAGGATGATGACTCCTTGTTTATCTCTGGGTTTGCCCCAGTTTCCTGAGCCTAGGAGTGGGCTGGGGGCCCCTGAGGCCGAGGACTCCCACGTCTCCGCCCCGCCTGCTGCACCGACCTCAATATATGTGGGTTACTCTCTGCCTGTGAACCTGTCACGCGACAAGAAGGCCCCTGGGACCAGCCCAGGGCCTGCGGGAGGTGGTTCCTCACCCGGGCAGACGGCAAACACCAGCTGAACCTGCTTCCCCGAATAAGAGCCTGGGGCAGGGCCTAGACGCCTCCCCCCTGGACAGAGTTCCTGGCAAAGCAGACGCGGAGTGCCAACGGCCATATCCTTAGTAGCTGCTATATGTGTTCACTGTGCCAGGCTGCCACACGCATCTTCCCCAGCCCCCCCCCCCCCCGGCCGGCAAGTTACTGGACCCGTTGTGCAGATAGGGAAACCGAGGCCGAAGGCGCAGAAGCCACACACACACACACACACACACACACACTGCCCTCTAGTGACAGATCTCAGGTTCTGCTTTCTTCCCCCCTCCCCTCCCCCACCAGCCCGCCCCCCCCCCCCCCCGGTGGAGCTCCCACTGGAATCCTGCCTCCTCCTCTTCACTGCTCTTTTCACACAAGCACAGAGCATCCAAGGGAGAACTTCTTCCAAAGAAAGCACATTTACAGGAGCCAGGAGTGGGGGAGGGAGACTCCCCCAGCACGGAGGGCAAGTCTCCGCCTCCCGGCAGGGGCCAAGGCCACCTGGGGCATGGCTGCCTCCCTGCCCTCCTCAAGTCACCAAGGACAGGTTCTGTGTGCCATGGCCTCTGCGTGCTCCGAGCTCCCTTAGCAGCTGGGTTTCCAAGGTTTTAATGTGCCCACGCCCCCATCCCGTGCCTAAAACCAGCTGACAATTTGACTGCTATTAAAACCCAGACCCTGGCCGGTGGCGTTTGGTGCAATGGTTAAGATGCCGCTCGGGGCACCAGCAGCCCACGCCCCAGTGCCCACTTCAGCTTCCTGTCCCAGTTCCCTGCGAATGCAGCAGTGATGGGTCACGTGCTTGGGCCCCTGCCACCCACATGAGAGACCCAGATGGAGGTCCGGGCTCCTGGCTTCACCCTGCCCCTGCCCCAGCCCAGCTGTTGAGGTCATGTGGGGAGTGAGCCAGCAGCTGGAATCTCTCTCTCTCTCTGCCTTTCAAATAAAATAAAAAAGTAAAGCTTAGATTTCTACCTACACCCTCCCCCAACCCACTGCCCTCCCAGAAGGGGTTGGTCACTTACACTCTAGTGTGAACAAGCCTCTGGTGCCTCCCTGAGCAAGCAGGTCACTAGCAGAGGCTAGCCCAGGGAGAACACTGGGCTTCCCCAAAGCCCACTCGAGGGACTCCGACTGCATCAGCTCCACACACTTCAGGGCTGACAGGTGCAGATGTGGCCAACGGCTGGCCCGGAACAGGTCAGCTGCCCACCCACACTGATCCCCAGCATGGCAGAGGCCTGTCCGCGGTCCCTAAAGGTAGCAGATGGAGAACACCTGCGTTGCCATGGCAGCCCTGGAGTGGGGTGTGCGCAGACACTGACGTCTGGACGACGCGAGGCCACGTGGGAGTGGACGCAAGTTTCAGATGTCATCTTCCCCCCCACCCTGACCCATCAGGTGGCTGCAAGAGGCTCCAGAGGTGCCCTGGTGGGTGGTGTGGTGGTCAGGATCCAGGTGGAACAGACCTGGGCTCCAGGCTGCCGGGCCCCAGTCCCCAGCTGGAACAAGGCCAGCATGAGGTCAATTGCTCCCCAAGGGCTGCTGGGAGCCTGCATCGCCCTGAACGGAGGTTTAGGGGTTGGAAAATCTATTCTCTGGAGGACACTCAAAGACAACAGGGACCCCCCCGAGGTCAAAGGTCAAAGTGCAAACTGGTTAAGAGAGAGTCCCAGGACCTGCCGCTCCTGTTTCCACCAGGAGGAGAGCAGGTGCTGAGGTCTCGGAGTGGTCCCAGGGCCAGCCCAGGACCCAGCTCCCTCCAGGCAAATCCCGCTCCTTGGCCAGTGCGAGCTGTGAGAGCAGATACCACAGAACCAGGACCTGGGCCGAGCTGGAAGGGTTGGGCAGAACACAGAACGCAGTGCCGGGCCTTGAAATCCTTTCCTGGGCTACCCGCAGAGCCTTGACTGCTGTGTGTGTGCACGCTGCACACACACGCAAAGTTCACACTCAGTGCGCACCTGCTCCTAGGGCTCCCTGACCCACAGTGCACGCACACACACTGTGCACAAACAAGCACGTCTAGGAAGCCCACACACCAGGCAGAAAAAGAGTACGGTGAGAACTGATGTGAGCACACCCACACACCCCCAGGCGTGGACACAGTGTGCACAGGCTGCGGGGAGGCAACCCCATCAGTGTGCCACTGGAGAAAGTTCACGCAGTGTGTGCACGCATGTGCAAGCACACACACACTCATGTGTGCACATTCCCAGCAGCTTTGTCTCTCTCTCACAGAGCAGCCCCAGCCCTGCAGGGCCAGCCAGGGAAAGGCCGAAAGAAGCAGGAAAACCCCTTCTTTCCTGTTCGGAGGTGAGCTAACACCTGCCCGGTCGTCCAAACAAACAGGCAGGCTGGGGCCTGCGGCATTCCTGCCGCGCCATGGAGCTCCTATGGCGACGAGCGGAGCCCAGGAGGGAGGGACCGCACACGGCAGGCCCAGCAGCCCGGCAGTCACCTGGGACAGAGGTGGATCTGGAGAAGAGCCCGGGGAGCCTTCCTGGTTCAAGCCTGAGCCTGCCTGGCTGCTGCCTCCTCTCAGTTGCACCTGCAAGGCCAGGGCCCCATGGTGGTGGGGGGAGGAGGCTGCTCAGAGTCAGCAGGCTTGGTTCTAGGCCTGGGCAGCCCTGCCCACCCTGAGCCTCAGTTTCCCCCTGGATACCCAGAGGAAATAACCCCAGTGCAGCTGCCCTCTGATCTCATACTGAAGTATGGGTCACACAGGTCACTTGTCGCCCAACTCTCTCACCGCCTAGGTAGCCATGGTGATGGCCCTGCGTCTCCCAGGGAGCACTCCAGCCGTGGTACTGCTGGGCACGTGGGAAAGCTCAGCAGGAGGACTCTGTCACCCACAGAGAGATGGTCCTTCCATGTGGTCCATGCAGGGCAGGAGGCAGGGTCTTGCTTGGGCTGCTCTTTTGAGCCCCTGAGCCCGGAACACACGGCCTTGCAGGGTTATGATAGCATCAGCATTGGTGGAGGGAGCACCAGGCTGCAGGTCAGAAGGTGCAGGCTCCAGCCGCAGCTGTGACCTTAGGCAGGACCCGCTTCAGGCCTCCGTCTCCCCAGCCTCGATACGGGAAAGTCAAGCTAGGACTGGCCTCCCAGGGAGAGCCCACTCGGAGATTCAGCAGAAGGAGCGGGTGGTGGAGCCAGGGCGCAGAAACAGGACTCTGCGGGGGGAGGGTCTCCTTCCCGGACCCCTTGCGATGAGGTCACTGGGCAGGCCCTGGGTCAAGGCCATTATCTGCCCAATCGTATTGGCGAAGAAGATGCTAGTAGGGTCCCCAGCTACAGATCGGGGTGTGGCAGCTTAGCCATGACTCAAAGTCAGACTTCTAGTACATGGTGGAGCCAGCATTCTGACCTTGAACCCATGGGAACTACACTGGGATAGCGTCTGTCAGTGCTTAGCACGTATTAACTCCCTCAACCCATCAACAATCCCAAAGGCAGGTTCTAGGATCACCTGGATTTTAGAGAAAACAGAGGCCTCTCTGCTAAGTGAGCTGCCCAGAGCCACACGATGAGAAGGTGGAAGAGCTGGGATCAAGGCCGTCTCCATCCTGAACTTGGACTCTTAGCCATCACCCTGAGCTCGGGCGCCCACACGGATCAAACATGGCCCAAAGCCACCCTTGGTTCCTGTGGTCTCGGGGCTCCCTTAGCTGATGACTCCACCAATGCTCACAAACAAACAAAAAACGCCTACAGCACAGGCAGTAAACCCTGATCTCCCCTCTCCAGTCTGCAGGTCGGAGGGGCGGGCCTGCCCACCTGGACCAGCCTGGACTCTCGGCTGCTCGAGCTCACCTGTCTGCTGAGGGCCAGCAGGTGCGTGGGGGGCTAGCTGTCTGCAGGAGGAGGCAGGGGCAGGGTGGCCACTCCACTCTCCTCCAGGGCAGTGCCAGGCAGGTCCTTCAGAGGCCTAAGCCTGGAACTAGCACGTGGCCACCCCTTCCACTCTGTGTTCACCAGAGAAAATCCCCCGGAACGGCCAGATTCAAGGGCGGAGAGAAATAGATTCCATCTCTTCCCGGGAGACGCTGCCAAGTCATTTTGTAAATGGTGTGATCACAGGGAGCGGGGAAGGATTGGGCAGCTGGTCCACCACACCGCGTGTCTGCTTTCCACTTTGATTTCTGTACATCCTCTTCTCCTACCAGAGTCAGAGAGAAATCAGAGCTGGGGTGCAGGAGGGAGCTTAGAAACTGGCGAGCCCCCATCGCCCATCCTGCAGATGGGGAGACCGAGGTCCAGAAAGGCAAAGAACTGCCTAGGACCCTGGCGCCTGCCTCTTCTCCTTCCCTGTGGTTCAGGGAGCGGGGCAGAGTGGCAGCCTCGCCTGGCTCCTTCCTGCTGCTGTGCTCTGGGCCCTGAGTGCCGCGGGGCCCCCACCCCCTCCCGCCACCCAGACTGAACACCCGGTATTTATGAGTCACACCAAGCCCTGACATTCGGGTAATTGTCTTCTACATGCAAAATGCCTTCACATATTCCTCCATCCCCTTGATCACCCTAGTGGGGGAGGGGCTGAGGTGACACCAGCCAGCACCCTGGAGACTTACGGGCATCGTGCTGGGTGCGACACATCTCAGCTCCACGGAGAAGACATCCCTGCCACCCAGAGAGCAAGTTCAGAGAGGCGATGTGGCTTACCCAAGGTCACCCGGCTAGGAATTATCAAGATGCAAACCGGGCCCGCCCCACAGCACTGGCGCCAGGCTGGGCCAGGACATCAGGAAATGCAAACTGGGCTCTTCCCCTTGGTCTCCCCAGAGTTCTAGCCCCGGGTGGGGCTGGAGCTGGCCTCATTGAAAGGCACTGCCCAAGAGCCCACCAGGAGTCTGGGAGGCTGAGAGGTGAGAGGCTGAGGGTGCCGGAGCTGGGGGCATGGAGCGAAGGTGCCCAGCTTCAAGTTCTGGGACTTTGGGGGCTGTATGTGCCCTCTCTGTATCTCAGCTTTCCAATTTATAACAGTGCCCACCCCCTGGAGTTGTGAGGATGAAACGAGTTAACAGATGTGAGGCAAGTACTGGCACATAATAAATGCTCAATAAACCTTGGCTGTTCCTGGCCCCTCTGGCTTCTGTCAGTGTTCAAAGCCACCCTGCCAAGACTGAATGCCTGTGAGGGGACAGCCAGGGAGGCAGCGTCACCACACAGGCTCTCGTGCCCTCCCCATGCACTCCCCTAGGCAGCGAGATGCACCTGCTGACCATCCGGCTGAGCACAAAATGAACACGAGGAAGTTGCACAGCACTCCGAGTTTTTGGAGGGGGACCACGTGGATGCTCTGCCTCAAATATCATGTGAGTTTATTTTGGGGCCTCCTTCTTGCTGGCATCTCTAGTGTGTGCTTGGTTGGACTTGGCGTGCCCCTGCCCTGGGCTCCCGGGAGCCCACGGTGCTGTTGGATCCTGTGGCAGCAACAGGGGCAGACCTTGTCCCGAGAGTCCCCCATGCTGCAGGGGACTGCAAGGAGAAAACCCCCGCCCAGGAGGCAAAAAAAGCCTCCAACCAATAATTTGGCAGCTGTGGTTGCCAGGGAGATGCTGAGGGATGCGTGCAGTGCTGCCGCCCGCCCGCTCTGCAGAGCCCCCGCCTCCCCCCCACCAGGGGGGCTTTCTCCTGGTGTCATCGTGGGGACAAAGGACCAGGCCTGGAAACAGGAGCCCCCAGATCACATTCCCCCATTGTCACACCTTGTCCTCAGAGCAGAGGGCGCAGAGCAGACAATGGGCCAGTAGACAATAGGGAACAGCAGATGGCCTCTCCCTCCAGCTGGTGCCCCTGGGCTCGCCAGGTCTGCCTGAGAGGTTGGGCTGCAGACCCCAGCCTGGCACCTGCCCACAGTGCTCAGACCGGGAATTCAGAGCCCTGAGTGATGGGAAATCTAAGGAAGAATAATATCAGCCAGCGTTGCCCTGGGTCTGAAATAGATCTGCTCTTTATGTAAACTATAGCAGCCGGCACCCTGAGTACCAGCCCCCGGCTCTCCCTTCTCTCTGCACCTGCCCAACCTCTGCACCTTTGCACATGCCATTCCCTCACCTGGGACACCCCCTCCCCCAATTCACAGACATGGGCAGCCCCTCCCCACCACTCAGGACCCCCGAGCTCCTCACAGGGACTCTCTGACCACCTTGCGTGAAGCAGAGGACAAGCCGGCCCCTGCAGAAGCACTTGTCAGCTTAAGAGGGTTGATTTTGTCTGTTTCCTGTCTTTTATTTCTTATTTATGTGAGAGGCAGAGAGAGACAGAGACAGAGACACACAGACAGAGACACACAGAGAGACAGAGACAGAGAGACACAAAGAGAGTGTCCATGTGCAGGCGGACTCCCCAAATGCCTGCAACACCCCGAGGCTGGGTGAACTCAGCCCAGGTCTCCCGTGTGGATGACAGGGACCCAAGAATTTGAGCCATCATGGCTGCTTCCCAGGATTTGCATTTGAAAGAATCTGGAAGGGAGCCAGGATTGGAACACAGACGATCCAGCAGGGGACAAGGGCACCCCCACTGGGGTCTTAACTGCTAGGCCGAATGCCCGCTCCTGGTTCCTTATTGATAAACTGTCTCCCCACTGCCAGCAAACCCCTTAGCACAGGGACAGGTCACCTTAGTCCCCATTTGTCTGCCCTGCACCAGGAATAGTGTCCAGCACATAGTAGGTGCTCAATAAATACGTCCTAGGGCGGGCACTGTGGTGTAACCGATGAAGCCACCTGCAATGCCAGCATCCTGAATGGGTGCCGGTTCAAGTCCCAGCTGCTCCACTTCCAATCCAGCTCCATGCTAATGCGCCTGGGAAAGCAGTGGAAGATGGTCCAAGTGCTTGGGCCCCTGCACCCACGTGGGAGACCCAGATGGAGTTCCTGGCTTCTGGCTTCAGCCCCAGCCATTGCAGCCATTTGGGTAGTGAACCAGCTGATGGAAGATTTCTTTCAGTAAATAAACAAACAAATACTTCCTGTCTCTTTCAAGCCCCAGGCACTTAACCTCCCTCGCTCAGTCCCTGCTATGGAGTCATCTTGGTCTCTGGAGAGCTTAGTAACTGGGTGAGCCAAGACTGGAGCCTGGGGCTTCTCTGGCTCCCAACTCCCTGCATTCCGCTGCCCCTCCTGGCACCAGCTCCCTCTGGGACCAGCACAGGTCCTTCCCTTTTGTCATCTACAAAATGACAAGGACTGCTGGTGTCCCCGGTGGCTCTCACCACCCCGAATCCTCAGGGAGACCAGAAGCCTGCCCACGCCTGGCCTGCACCCCACTCCCGCCTCCCCACCGCCTGACTCTGGGGCCAGTCCTGGGCAGAGGAGGCCACAAGGACTGGGGGAGCTCGGACTCTCCTGCGCCGCCGGTAGAAGCACAGAGCAGTGCACGCACTCAGCATCTGACCCAGCAGTTCCACTCCCAGGGTCGCACCCAAGAGACAGAAACTCAGGGCCCCGCAAAGACTCCCACGCGATCGCCCCGCAGCTTGATTTGTCAGCTCTCAAAAACGGACACGCGTCCATCCACTGGCGAAGGATCTAGGACATGATGGGGCTGAAGAGCGGTGAGCCCTGAGCCAGGCAGCAGCTCCGGGAGCCTCAAAATGATTTTGCTGAGTGAAAGAAGCCAGACCCAGAAGCCCACATGATGCCATTTATAGGCCATTCTAGAAAGAACCAAACTCTACACGGGTACTTCAAAAAGTTCCTGGAAAACGGAATTAAAATGTGAATTTGAGGGCAAGCACATGGCCTCGGAGTTAAAACACCTGCGTTACATCCAGCTCAAGGCCCGGCTCTGCTCCTGCCTCCAGCTTCCTCCGATGCAGACCCTGGGAGGCAGCAGTGAGGGCTCGGACGGTGGCTCGGCCACCCATGGGGGAGACCCTGGTGGAGCAGCAGGTGGGAGCTCACTCGAGCGCTTGCACTCTCTGCCTTTCAAATAAATAAATCTTTCTTTAAAAAAAAAAAAAACTCCTAAACTACATTTTCTTATCCATAAATTGTACCTCACGGGGCCAGCGCCATGGCTCACTTGGTTATCCTCCGCCTGCGGTGCCAGCATCCCATGTGGACGCCAGTTCTAGTCCTGGCTGCTCCTCTTCCAGTCCTGCTCTCTGCTGTGGCCCGGGAGGGCAGTGGAGGATGGCCCAGGTGCTTGGGCCCCTGCAGCCGTATGGGAGACCAGGAGAAACACCTGGCTCCTGGCTTCGGGTCGGCGCGGCACCACCCATGGCATCCATTTGGGGAGTGAACCAACGGAAGGAAGACCTTTCTCTCTGTCTCTCTCTCACTGTCTATAACTCTACCTGTCAAATAAAGAAAAAATGTACCTCACTAAAGTGACCCAGAAAGGGCAGGGGAGGGGTCTTGCAATTCGATGCCAGCCCTTCTAAATGCAATGTGGTGGTCTGGACCAGGGCCTGCAACAGAAAAGGGGCAGTGTTGGAAAAACTGGTGAAATCTGAACACAGTCCCTACCTGGATTAATATCGTGCAGCCATGCTACCCTCTCCACTTTAATATGATTGTGTGAGAAGTTAGGGGCCGGCACTGTGGCATGGTAGTCAGGCTGCCGCCTGTGATGCTGGCGTCCCATGTGGGCACCAGCGGATGTCCTGGCAGCTCCACTTCTGATCCAGCTCCCTGCTTATGCTCCTGAAAAAAGCAGCCAAAGATAGCCCAAGGCCTTGGGTCCCTGCACCCATGTGGGAGACCCGGGTGAAGCTCCAGGTTCCTGACTTAGGCCTGGCCATTGTGGCCATCTGGGGAGTGAACCAGCAGATGGAAGATCTCTCTCTTCCTCTCTCTCTGTAACTCTGCCTTTCAGAGAAATAAATAAATCTGAAAGAAGGGAGGGAGGGAGGGAGGGAGGGAGGCGGGGGACGGAGGGAAGGAGGGAGGGAGGCTGGGGTTGACATCAGGGAAAGCAGGTAAAGGAATTCCCTGGACGACGCTGGCTAAAGTGGGAGATTGAGGGGCAGGCCAGGCCCAGGGAGAGCTGCCCTGCGGGGCTGGAGAGAAGCGAGCAGCTCTGAGAACTCATCTGCAGGCAGGATTTGGGAAATTTGGCTCCAATCAGATAAGGGGTAAGGGGAGTGCTGGGCCAAAGGCGGCACTGGAGCGGCTGGCTAGGGCAACACGACCACCAGGATTCTTTGGCTGCAAGTGATGGAAGCCCACTCTAACCCACTCTAACCATGCAGGGCCAGGACAACCGCGTTACCCACTGCTGTGGCCTCCAGGTGTCCCCCAAAAGCTCATGGGTTGGCAACATGCTCCCCCAATTCATGTGAGTGGTATTTGCGGGGGATCCTTTGGGACACAATTAGGCCTGGATGAGGTACCGAGGTTGGAGAACAGTTATCCCAGGAGATGACTCTTGCCAGACGAAATGAGAGGGAGAAGGAGAACCGACGGAGGACGGGTGTGAAGCCACTCCCCAAGAGACGGACGAGCGGGGCGAGGCAGGGGAAGCAGGTGGAGCAGAAGGGAACGGGCTTAGTCCTGAGCGTGGGGATTGGCAGAGCCTGAGGACGCGGGATAGCGAAGCCCCACAGGCTCGGGAGGCGTCCTCTCTGTGAACTCGAGCCAGACGTCCTCTGCCCCAAGCCGCCCGGGTTCTGGGCCCAACGCTCTGGCCTCGGTTGGCCCTCCGTGGCACCCCCGGCACACCGACTGCCACTGCCCACACAGCAGCTGCAGGTTCATGTCGCTCTGACTGCGGAGAAGCCGAGGGGAGTCAGGACGCTAGGCTTGGGGCGCGGTCCTCCTCCTTCACCATCACCCCGACCTGGGCTATTGCCTCCAGGCCTCTCCTCACTCTCACTCTCTCTCTGGGGCCCAAGGAGGACGGTCAGGGCCGGAGGGGGTGAGGGCTGGAGGGGATGAGAGTTGAGTGTGGGAAGTCTATGTTGTTGGGAGAAGGACGTGCAGGTCAATGTAAATCATTGCCCCCAAAATATTTCCCGCTAAAGAAAAAATTGGGTAAAGGATGTCTACTTTAGCCTATCCTGTTTCACGTCAGCTGCTCAACTTTACAAAGTTTTGAAAGAAAGGATAGGGTCGGCGCCGCGGCTCAACAGGCTAATCCTCCGCCTAGCGGCACCAGCACACCAGGTTCTAGTCCTGGTCGGGGCGCCGGATTCTGTCCCGGTTGCCCCTCTTCCAGGCCAGCTCTCTGCTGTGGCCCGGGAGTGCAGTGGAGGATGGCCCAAGTGCTTGGGCCCTACACCCCATGGAAGACCAGGAAAAGCACCTGGCTCCTGCCATCGGATCAGCGTGGTGCGCCAGCCGCAGCGCGCCAGCCGCAGCGGCCATTGGAGGGGGAACCAACGGCAAAGGAAGACCTTTCTCTCTGTCTCTCTCTCCCTGTCCACTCTGCCTGTCAAAAAAAAAAAAAAAGAAAAGAAAAGAAAGAAAGAAAGAAAGGATAGATGTTTGCATGGATATGGATAGATGGATCATTGACAGACAGATGATGGATGGATGATGATGGATGGATGATGGATGGATGGGTGATGGATGGATGATGGATGGATGATGATGGATGGATGATGATGGATGATGATGGATGGATGATGATGGATGATGATGGATGGATGGGTTATGAATACATGGATAGTTGGATGCATGGGTGGTTGGGAAAATATATGGATGATAGATGGGTAGGTGGGTGTTGGATGGAACGGATGGCTGTTTGGACTCTGGCTTTGTGGCTAGGGTAGATGATCGGATGGATGGGTGATTTTTGCTGATAGATAGATTTTTGCTGATGGATGGATGAATGGATGAGATACTGAAATATATAGTCCCTGTCCTCACTGAGCCCTCACAATTCAAAAACAAAAAATGACACAGAAACAGATATTAGAATTATTATAACATAGAGAAGGTACGCAATCCAGCCAGGGGAGGGAAGGAGACGGGGAAGCAGGGGTTAGCCTCTCAGAAGAGGAGGAAAGATAATGAAGGCACTTCCTGCCCTCAAGGAGTTCACAGACTAATTCAATAATTAGCCGCTGCAGATTCTTTCTGAAACCGGTATAAATAAAACTCTCAACAGGACAGTTAAGTAAACAAGTTGTTCTTTAACAGGCAATGCTCTCCTATCGCTCAATCATTTCTCATTTCAAAGCAGCATTTTCTCCTTGGCACAACCTCAGAGTTCATGTCCCAAATTTGCCAAACACACACTGCTCAGCCTCACCTCCTCCCTGCACTGCCTGTGCTACCATGATCAGAAAACAAATGCATGAGCCCGTCCCCCTGTGCAGGCCCGCGGCTGGTGCGCTGCACGGTGCAAGGACCCAGTCACGTCTGTTAGAGCTTCGCGCCCTGCCCCAGGACAGGCATCAGAAGCCTGTCCCACTTGTAAGCCTCTGCCTCCTGGATGGTGTGAGTCTGACATCCCAGCATGAGATCCGCAAAACACCCAGCAGGGGCCGGCGCTGTGGCGTAGCAGGTACAGCTGTCGCCTGTAGTGCCTGCATCCCATATGGACACCAGTTCGAGTCTCGGCTGCTCCTCTTCTGATCCCGCTCTCTGCTATGGCCTGGGAAAGCAGTGGAGGATGGCCCAGGTCCTTGGGCCCCTGCATCCTCATGGGATACCTGCAGGAGGCTCCTGGTTCCTGGCTTTGGATGGGCACAGCTCCAGCCATTGTGGCCAACTAGGGAGTGAACCAGTGGATGGAAGACCTCTCTCTCTCTCTCTCTCTCTCTCTCTCTCTCTCTCTCTGCAACTCTTTGAAGCAAATAAATAAATCTGAAAGAGAGAGAGAAAAGAACAGGAAAGGAAAGGAAAGGAAAGGAAAGGAAAGGAAAGGAAAGGAAAGGAAAGGAAAGGAAAGGAAAGGAAAGGAAAGGAAAGGAAAGGAAAAAGAAAAACACCCAGCGAAGAGTAATGGACCCCTGATGTGGCGCTGGCCATTGAGCGGCCTGGGGGAGACCGGCCTGCATAACTTACTTCTGCAGCTGGGGAATGGGATGGTGGTGTCTACACTATTCAGATACAGCTACTCATGGCTTTCGAAGTTTACCAAAGACTGAATGACCTCAGGCCAGGCCCTTGTCCTTACCCTCTGACACAGAAGGCGATCCCACTGGCCTTGTGGCGTGCTTGGGTGGTCAGACAAGACTAAGTCTGTGAAGGCAGCAGCCCATACTGCTCTGAGGCCATGAACAGGGAGATAGCTTTCTGATGTTCAGAGGTGGGAGGGAGGAAGGAACCAGCATCCCGAACTATGTACCTGCAGCTCCGGCAGGGCCCTTGGAAGTCCACGGCCTGCCTTTGGAGGGAGCACTGGAGCCCCAGAAGTGCTCAGAACTCCCCCTGGGCCATTGGGGATATCGGGATGAGAGCCCGCATCTCGCCACTGCCGTCCTCTGCGCATCGCAGCCCAGGCCTGGCCAGGACCTCACGGCTGCCAGAAGCTCGGTTTTCCCAAGGCCTCAAGCTAAGGCGTGATCCGCTTCCAGACCCCTTCTCCCAGCAGCTTCATGGCTGCGCTATCCACATGTGAGGTGGCGCGCAGGCGAAGACGCCCACCGTGGCGGCAGTGACAGTGGTGTCACTTCGGCAGCTGGGGTGTGGGTGGCCGAGGGAAGTGTTGTTTTCTACTCTGAGATGCTGGTGCCGGGAGATGCAGGAAGGCTGCCCTACTACTACTACCGGAGGGGGAGGGGAGCCCCGGGGGCGCAGCACACAGCAACCATCTACCGCTGTCATCTTCTGTGGGCTCTGGGGCCCCCGGCTGACTGCCGGTTCCTGGCTGGGCTCCGGAGGGCAGCTGAGCTGCAGTTCTGCGTTCAAGGCCAAGTTCTGCACTTGCTCCCTGGGCAGCTGCGAGAGGAGCTATGATCCTCCACTCCAGATTTCTCTGCTGTAAAAAAGGTTGGGGGGCGGGCACTGTGGTTAAAGCCCCAGCCTGAAGTGCCAGCATCCCATTTGGGCGCCGGTTTGAGTCCCAGCTGCTCCACTTCTGATCCAGCTCCCTGCTAATGCTCCTGGGAAAGCAACATAGGATGGCCTAAGCACTTGGGCCTCTGCACTCACGTGGGGGACCTGGAAGAAGCTCCTGGCCCCCGGCTTCAGATAAGCTCAGCTCCAGCTATTGGAGCCATTTGGGGAGTGAACCAGCAGATAGAAGACATTCATTCTCTCTCTCTCTCTCTCTCTCTCTCTGTAACTCTTTCAAATAAATAAAATAAATCTTTTTAAAAAAAGCTGGTGGGAGAGGACCTCAGTCCTCATTGAGGGACTTCTGCAGTATGTGCACCATTCACTAAAAATGTTTAGGAGGCCGGCGCCACGGCTCACTAGGCTAATCCTCCGCCTTGCGGCACTGGCACACCAGGTTCTAATCCCGGTCGAGGCACAGGATTCTGTCCCGGTTGCCCCTCTTCCAGGCCAGCTCTCTGCTGTGGCCAGGGAGTGCAGTGGAGGATGGCCCAAGTGCTTGGGCCCTGCACCCCATGGGAGACCAGGATAAGCACCTGGCTCCTGCTATCGGATCAGCGCGGTGCGCCGGCCGCAGCACACCAGCCACAGCGGCCATTGGAGGGTGAACCAACGGCAAAGGAAGACCTTTCTCTCTGTCTCTCTCTCGCACTGTCCACTCTGCCTGTCAAAAAAAAAAATGTTTAGGAATCAATAAGTATTAGCTGCTAATATCATCACCACCCTCTCTATCACCACCACCACCACCGTCATCGTCGTCCATCATCTTTAATCCCCGAAACCACTTCCGAGGCCAGTTTATGGGTAAGCCACAGGGAAGCCTGGGGACCCAGGTCTGCATGTGCCCATCCTGGACTCGTGCCTCCCCCCTGCCAGGTACAGGTCTGTCTGTCCCACACCCCCTTCCTTCCAGAGCCAGGCGCGTGGCCACCATGGCTACTCCCTGGACAAGGCTTGCTCTCAGCCAGATCCAACAGGGAGCCAAGACTGTCTCCCCTGAGCTTTAACTCACCAAAGACCTAGATCCATGACCAAGAAGTCTAGCCCTCCCCTGCCAACACACACGTTCCCACCTCCGGGGCCCCAGGGGACGGGGCTTCAAAGATCTGAGTGTCGTGGGGGTCTCCCAGCCCTGACACAGTCATGACCAGATGCCCTCCGGCGGGAAGCTTGCAGAGCCCTCAGTGGGCCCCGGGGGATAAAAGCTGAGCCCATCTGTTAGACCCTGAACAGGATTTGGCTTCCCAAAGTCATACAGACATTAGGAGCCCAAGGTCTTGTGTTAATGGCTAAGGGGCTACTGGCTGATGGAGTTAGGGTAGAACTGCATCCATTAGGGCGTCAGAAGGTGGGGCCTTGGAAAGTGACCGGGTTGGATGAGGTCGCTAGGGCATGGGGTTTAGAGAAGGAGGGTAGAAGACGGGGCTGCTCCCTGCCTCTGTGTCCTCTTCCTCCCCCTGCAGCTGCCGGATGGACGGACGGGGCCACCCAGGCTTGGGCTGGGAACCTTTCAACTGTAAGCCGAAGCAAACCTCTTCCTCCTCCTCTCAGCTACTCGCTGGAGTGATAAACACCTAACACACACCCGCGTGGCCAAACGCCCCTCCCTGCATCGCCTTGCCCACTGGGCCCCTTTCAGTCCCCTGGACACACACACACACACACACACACACACCTGCCCCTCCACAGGCACTGTCAGGTGCTACCTTCCTCCATCTCCTCTCCCTCTAGTCGCAGCTCGGGCATCAGCCCCCCCCCCCCCAGGAAAGCTTCGAGGTCAGGGGTCTGGCACCCCATGCTTTCCCCTCTCCCACTGCACTGAAGGCTTTTGAGGGCGCTGGGCACACGGCAGGCACGCAGCCTGCAGTTAACAAACAGCCAAAGAACAAACGGACGCTCGCCTGAACACCGGAGGGTGGAGGGAGGAGAGGCCTGGGCTGAGATTTACCCCGGCACCTGGAGATGAGCCAGAAAGGAGCGAGCCCTTGACCCAAAGTCCCTGGAGTCCAGACGCTCCCTGGCCCAGCCCCTCCCTGCCGTCTAGGGAACCTCCTCCGACCCAACCCGGAAGAACCAGATCTGCTCCCAGACAAGGAAGTCGTAGTTGTCCCACAATCAGCCTCCAGGGATCCTTCAGCTTGAGGAAGGCCCAGAGAGGGTACAGGAGCCACACAAGACCACACAGCAAACTATCAGCCTAACTCGCCTGGCGGCCCCAGTCACCCCTCCCTGCCCAGACCCTGGCAGACCAGCAGCCTCTCGTGTCCGGTTCCTGGGCTGGCAGCCCCTGACGCCAGCGGGGTCCCCTGAAGCCGTCTCCCTGCCTCCCTGCCCTCCCCCTTCCCTCCTTCCTTGCTTGGTGGCCGCTGAGCTCTGCAGGGGCGGGAGCGTGGGAGGCCGGCACCAGGGAGGCTGCAGGTTGGAAATAAATTCTAATCAAACACAGAACCATTCCGTCTTCCCCTGCGCTCCAAGGCCGCCGTTTCTGCCGGGTTATTACTCATATGTTCGCGAAGAACTCTTTGGAGGCTTCTCAGAGCCAGGGGGAAACTTACAGGGCTGAGAGGAGAAAAGTCTCTTCCTTCTCCCCCAGGCTGCTTCCAGCTTTTATTATCTTTCCTCCCTGCCTCTCATTATTGAGGACATAGATTTCATGGGCTTTTCTCTCCCATCTTAAAGGCACAGGAGGCTGGGGGTGCAGGCAGCACAGGACAACCAAGGGTGGGGGGATGGGGCCATCCCTGGACGTTAGAGGGGAGCAGACAGGACAGGGGACAGGGGATGGATTCTCATAACAATGCGGCCAAGGAAGCCACTAGGGAAGGGACAGCCTCCCCCAGGAGCAAGAACCAAGAGAGCCCAGGATGGGGCAGCAATTGGCAAAGTCATGAAGCCACCACTTGCGAAGGCTGCATCCCACACCAGAGCGCCTGCTCTGAATCCCAGCTTCCTGCTTACCTGCGTGTGCAGCAGGTGATGTTCAGGTGCGTGGGTCCCTGCAACTCACCCACATGGGAGACCCGGATGGGGTTCCTGGCTCCTGGTTTTGACCTGGTCCAGCCCCAGATGTTGCAGGCATTTGGGGAGTGAACCCGCAGATGGGAGATCTCCATCTGTCTCTTTCTGCCTTTACATAAGCTAATAAAAATGTAAAAAGTCGGCCAGCACCGCGGCCCAATAGGCTAATCCTCCGCCTTGCGCCGCCGACACACCGGGTTCTAGTCCCGGTAGGGGCGCTGGATTCTGTCCCGGTCACTCTTCTTCCTGTCCAGCTCTCTGCTGTGGCCCAGGAGTGCAGTGGAGGATGGTCCAAGTCCTTGGGCCCTGCACCCGCATCGGAGACCAGGATAAGCACCTGGCTCCTGCCTTCGGATCAGCAGGGTGCGCCGGCCACAGCGGCCATTGAGGGGTGAACCAACGGCAAAGGAAGACCTTTCTCTCTGTCTCTCTCTCTCTCACTGTCCACTCTGCCTGTCAAAAAAAAAAAAATGTAAAGAGTCCAGGGTTAGAGCTCTGTTACTTTGCAGGACACTGGTGCCTGCCTACCCTTCATCACACAAACTCCCCTCAACCCAGTCTCTACGTCCTGAGGGGATCCAGAACCCACCTGCACCACTGCCATCCTGGACCCTTTGGACCATGAGCTAGCTGCCCCTCCCCCATCTGGGGCCTTCTAATCCCTGTTTTCCCACCCCACAGGGTTTGCCCAGCCAGCAGCATGAGTGAGCTCTGGAAACCTTAGCTCATTGCCATACCTCTGTCCTGCTTAGACGTCTCCCCCTGCAACCAGGCCCAAAGCCTGCTTCTGCCACCTGGGAAGCACTACCTGCTATGGCTCCCACCACGCTCCGGGCTGCAGCTCCTACCTCCCCCAGCCTCCAGCCCACAGCCGCCTCACCCTTCTGCCTGGCCCTGGACCACCATGACCCACTCCATCCTGGGGCGGCTGTGCACTGCGACAATGCAGCTTACTGAAGCTGCAGGAACAGGCCCCAGAATACCTCTCCCTGGGTGATGCCCGGTGGCGGGGAGCAGGAGACAAAGCGTGCGACCAGGAGGGCAGAAGGAGGTGGCAGCGGCTGCTGTCTGCTTTCACAATGTCCCCCAGGTGCACGGTCGTCTCAAGTCTGCTGGTCCATCTTGGTTCCAAGGGGCAGCAAAGGGTCCTGTGGCTCCTTCCTGCCTCCAGATCTCACTCCTTCCGTTCCCCAGGTCCTGGCCAGGTGGGTGGGCAGCTCCGTGGTGAGGTGTGCCAGCCTCGGTGACAGCTGGTCACCTGGCATGGAGGATGCAGGTCCAGTCTGTCCCTGCTGTCTCCCGCACCCAGCTTACCCGCCTAGCCAGAGGATAAGAGGCCGTTCTTAGCCCTTCTCGCTGACCTAGAGTGACCCCTGCCTAATCCCAGAGTCAGGGGCAGCCACACCACTGCCCTGAGTCCCTGCACTGGAGCCCAGCCAAACCCCAGCATGCAGAGCCGCAGCTGGCGCGAGACAGGTGCTCTGGGGTTAGCACAGGTGCTCAGGGGATAGTGGGGGGCTGACCAGTCCCATTGGCTGGCAGGTCAAGTGAGTAGGAAGCCACAGAGGCCTAAGAAGATGACAGATGCACTGGACACACCCTGGAGATCTCTCCTGCCCCAACCTGCTCCTGCCCACCTCCCTTCAAAGAAAGGCCGAGTCCCCCCCACACACCCCTGACTCCTCTCCTTGTGTCTCCCTAGGTTCTGTTTTCTGTCTCACAGTCACAAGGGGCGGCCATGCCAGAGGTCGCCAACGCCCAGCCGGCCACCAAGGCCTAGGTCACCTGTGGCTTCAACTCCGCCTCATATCAGGATCTCTCCCCTGACTCCTGCCAGCTCAGCACCCAGCTCCTCCTCCCCCCGGGCTTGCACCCACCCTTCCCGGCATCCTCCTCCCAGACCCTCCTCTCTGTCCCCTCGCTTCTCCCTCACCCTCCAGCCCCTGCCCAGGCACTCGCGCCCTCACCCTCTGGCCTGGGCCTACACCCTCACAACTTCCTTCTGGCTCTGGTCCCACACCACCCGCAGTACCCCATTGCCAGCGATCTGGGAGTGTTGTGACATTTGCCGTGGGTTGTAGACCCAGAAGCACCACAGTGGCCTGGCCCAGTTGTATGTGTGGTCTGTATCAAGTCCACTTTCCAGCCCCTGGCCTCCCTGAGCCTACTGAGGCAAGCGAGCAGGCCCTGGGGGAGGGGAGGGGAGTGCCTGAACCCCGATTCAAGGACAGGCCTCAGCACAGGGGGAACTCGATAAAGGGTTGCCAGGTTAACACATGAATGAACTATATGGTGGAGGAGGGGTCTCACGATGAAAGAACCATCCTTTTGCCAACTGAAAACTCAACGAAGGGGATTGGGGTCCTCAGAGGGAGGCCAAAGCTCTCATCAGTCAATACTGAGACCCAGGGGTGGGTGGTCAAAGGTCACTCAGCTATGGTCTCCATCATGGGACGTTGGCCTGGGTGAATTTTGCGAGATTTCCTGCAAGGCCCCAGGTAATCAGACACCCATAAGTCTCAGGCCACTCTGGCAACAGGCCACGCCCTGGAACACCCCTGCAGCAGGTCTAGGCCTACGGGGGCAGGCCTCCCAGACCACCCTGAAGGCCCCCACATCTCCAGCGGCCTGGGCCCCCTGGGCCTCTGCCTCCACAAGCACTTAGAGCTGCTAGAATGGCTCTTACGCTAAGAGGGTGCTTGATATTTCGGTAGAACCCTCAACTGCCCTGCACGTGGGAATTACACCTCCATCCAACAGAGAAGGGACCGGAGGCTCAGCCAGCCATGTCAAATGACCTGTCCAAGGAGGGCAAAGAGCCACAAGTGACTTGGGGAGATTGAAACCCAGGCCTGGCTGCCTGGGGTTTACCCATCCCCCGAACACGCCATCTTTTGAAGAAAGATGAACCCGACCCAGCTGAAATGTATAGTCAAGGCATCCATGTGTCTCGGAGTGCAGTCAACACACACTGTTGATGCTTTAAATACATGACAGTTGCACACAAATTGAGCTGAATAATATTCAGCTTCGCGGTAGATGATCTCCTTATGTGCAGTAAATGCACCGAGCAGGTGCATGATGGTGAAGACCAAGGTGACGGGGGAGGGGGGAGGGCCACAGGGACGTAGCAGGATCTGCCCTCCACACCAGCCAGGTAACCAGCCTCATCAGCTGTCCTCCAGAAGCAGGGATCCGGGCACAGGTGCCTTTGACAGGCAGTGAGTAAGAATGGAGGGGTCAGGTGAGAGTGGAGAATGGATGAGAAACAGAAGGTCGGGGCCAGACCAGGCGGAGGTGCACGGGCCGGCTTTACCAATGACTCCAACTGACCATGGCCCACACACTAGGTCCAGGAAATCCTGGTGATCATGATGGTGGTGACAAGGACACTCAATGGGCCACCGTTCCGGCAGGCTCCGCTGAGGCTCCATCTGGGTATCAGCCCCCTCCTCTCTGTCACCACAGCACCGTGAACTTGCTCTGTGACTTTAGAGCCTGATCAGCCATCTACCTCCTAGACCACAAAGTGTGTAAAATCAGGCAGGTTAAGCCACCACTTAAGACTCCTGCATCTCATATCGGAGTTCCTGGTTCAAGTCCCAGCTACTCTAAGCTCCCAAGCCAGCTTCCTGATAATGTGCCTGGGAGGCAGCATATGAGGGCCCAAGTGACCCAGAGGGAGTTCCTGTCTCCTGGCTTTGGCATGGCTTAGCTCCAGCTACTGTGAACATATGGAGAGTGAACCAGCAGATACAGGGTCTCTCTCTCTCTCTCTCTCTGCTTTTCAAATAAATAAATAAATAAATAAATGTTTAAAATAAAATGAAACCAGGAAATCTAGCCCTAGGATCTAATTACTTATCTACAATTGTATTGCTTCATAATGGGATGGATGGACAGATGGACGTTGGATGGAGGAATAGACGGATGGACATTGGATGGATGGATGGGAGGGCGGGTACATGTTAAGATCTTGCCAATCAGCCTGCGCCGCGGCTCACCAGGCTAATCCTCCGCCTTGCGGCGCCGGCACACCGGGTTCTAGTCCCGGTTGGGGCGCTGGATTCTGTCCCGGTTGCCCCTCTTCCAGGCCAGCTCTCTGCTGTGGCCCGGGAGTGCAGTGGAGGATGGCCCAAGTGCTTGGGCCCTGCACCCCATGGGAGACCAGGAGAAGCACCTGGCTCCTGCCATCGGATCAGCGCGGTGTGCCAGCCGCAGCGCACTGGCCGTGGCGGCCATTGGAGGGTGAACCAACGGCAAAGGAAGACCTTTCTCTCTGTCTCTCTCTCTCACTGTCCACTCTGCCTGTCAAAAAGAAAAAAAAAAAAAGATCTTGCCAATCATGGGTATCACGGTCATTTCAACCCATATCCCCAGACAGATGAGAAAAAAAAAAATGAAGATCTGACCTAGACCCCTAGCTCCAGGGTCAGAACTCAGGAAAGTGCCGGTGGACAGGCCTGAAAGGACGCACTGGCCTTGACTTCCCAGAGCTGAGGCTGATCCCGTAGCTTCCCCCTCTTCACACACACACATTGTCAAGGACAGAGTGGCACACAGCGGCCACAGCTAACAAAATCCAGCTGAACTTGACAAGGGTTCGTGAACGCCTACTATGCGCCCAGCAGCGTCGTGTGCAGAGCAGCTGGCCGGCTGGCAGGCTGTGGCTGGCCGGCTGCCGGCCTGGCCCGTGGGCTGACGGAGCCCCTATCAGCTTACACAGCACTCTGCTAGAAATGTCCTTGTCTCACTGCACAGAGCGCGCGTGCAATGATGACAGGGGTGCTCAGGGCGATTTAGTTCCCTTCCCGATGCTGCCTGCCTGGGGAATTCTGGTCATCAGGGGGCGCCAGGTCATGGCTGCGGGCATTTCAACAGCCTGGCCGTGGGTTTCAATGGGCGCCCTATAGAATCATCGCACAAGCGGGCGAGAGGCGGGAGGCACATCCGATCTGGTTAGAGAAAGCTTGCCTGGGAGCTGCCCTTCCAGGTAGAGAAAAATATTGACACGGGTGTATTCCCAGGGCGCCCAGGTGCTGCCGGGGCTGGTGCCTCCCCGTGGTCACCCTTCTTGCTCCTGAGTCTGTGGCCCCACAGTTGTTGGGAGGAAATAAAAGTTCATTACTACATGACAATAAAAAGGAATACCACCAGTATAAATGACTTACAGAATTCAGGGAAGGAGGGGCTGACGCTGTGGCATAGTGGGTAAAGCTGCGGCTTGCAACGCCCACAGCCCATATAGGTGCTGGTTCAAGAACTGGCTGCTCCACTTCCAACTCAGCTCCCTGCTAAGGTACTTGGGAAAGCAGTGGAAGATGGCCCAAGTGCTTGGGCTCCTACACCCACGTGGGAGACCCAGAAGAAGCTCCTGGCTCCTGGCTTCAACCTGGCCCAGCCCCGGTCCTAGTGGCCATTTGAGGAGTGAAGCAGCGAAGGAAGACCTCGCTGTCTCTCCCTCCCTCTCTCTGTAGCTCTGCCTTTCGAAGAAATAAAATACATCTTAAAAAAAATAACTAAATAAATACATCTTAAAAAAAATAACTCAGGGCCGGCGCTGTGGCACAGCGGGTTAACGCCCTGGCCTGAAGCGCCAGCATCCCATATGGGCGCCGGTTCTGGTCCTGGCTGCTCCACTTCCAACCCAGCTCTCTGCTGTGGCCTGGGAAAGCAGTAGAAGATGGCCCAAGTCCTTGGGCCCCTGCACCCACATGGAAACCTGGAAGAAGCTCCTGGCTCCTGGCTGCGGATCAGCGCAGCTCCGGCCATTGCGGCCATCTGGGGAGTGAACCATTGAATGGAAGACCTCTCTCTCCTTCTCTCTCTGCCTCTCCTCTCTCTGTGTAACTCTGCCTTTCAAATAAATAAAATACATCTTAAAAAAATAACTAAATAAATAAAATACACCTTAAAAAAATAACTCAGGGAAGGAGGAAAAAAAGGAAGGAAAAACTATCCATTAACCCACATCCCAAAGGGAACAGTGTTAAAATCTCCTTCCTTCTTATTCATTTTATATATATATTTAATAGTAGATATAATATATAATATGCATCTGTATATTATATATTTATTTTGTATATAATAGGTAATATTATATACCTATTATATATAATAGGTAATTTTATATACCTATTATATATCCTTATTTGTTATATATATTTGATATTGCTGTGTTGATAATAATAACTACTAAATCTTAATAGACCCTAGGCATTGTACTATGCTCTTAACAAGTATTAACTCATCAAATCCCCCCAGCTCTCTCAGTCTGGTTTACAGATGGGGAGACTGAGGCGCAGAGAGGCCCACCTGTCTGGGTTCACCACCAGTAAGTCCAGATCCAAGATTAAAACCCATCTCAACACCACCGCTGTCACCCATCAGCTCATCTCCTCCTTCCTGCCCCCAGCCTGGTGCCACACCCACTTTCCCTCGTCAAGCCACCTACACCCTTTTTAATGGCTGCCAAACATTCCAAGAAGCGGGACTGCAGCTCACTGAGCAGCTCTCTGCTGTAGATACTTTTCCCCTGAATCTCCCAGGGTGCATCAGCGAAAATGCCCTCACGGGAGAAGCCATCACCTCCCAGTTCTCCTCCAGAGAACACACCCAGCCCCTGGCCACCGCCACACCAAGCTGGCCCCAGCTCCTGCCAAGCACAGCAAGCCGTGGCTTCTGGCCGCTCACCCTCCACCCCCGAGACAGACAACGTGGAGCCAGGGACTGAAAAGCCTCCTGCTCTGCACCAAATACACCCACACCTGCTACAGGCTGGATAGCATGGGCAGTGGGCCTGCCCCGGTCCACCTGAGTAGGCCGCCTGACCGCTCCCAGCCTCCTTTCCTTCCCTACAAAATGGAGACACAGATTAAACCCCGCCTGCCTCCATCAACAAGTCTTCCATGAGGATCAGGTGGTTAGATCCAGAAGCTTTGGAAACTGAAACACTACATATGCAAGAGGTTGTTATTATCACATCACTTCTACATTAGTCCCTGAGGACCTGCTATGTGTCAGGTGTTTGTGTAAAGCCCTGCGGATGTGCGGATCCACAAGAGAGCACCAGCACCTGCTCACAAGGAAAACACAGTCTGATGGAGGAGGACAGAGCAGCAGAGGGAAGCAGAGAGAGAGGTCTTCCATCCGCTGGCTCACTCCCCAGATGGCCGCAACGGCTGGAGCTACGCCGATCCAAAGCCAGGAGCCAGGAGCTTCCTCTGAGTCTCCCACATGGGTGCAGGGGCCCTAGGACTTGGGCCATCTTCCACTGCTTTCCCAGGCCACAGCAGAGAGCTGGATCGGAAGTGCAGCAGCCAGGACTCGAACCACTGCCCATATGGGATGCCGGCACTGCAGGCGATGGCTTTACCCACAGCGCCGGCCCTGAGACAACATTTGCAACAGCATCCCAGGTTGTGACTGGCACACAGGAAGCCTGAAAGATGGTTTCTGTTTCCTCCAACATTCGCTATCCTAATCAGCACATTTCATTTATGTATTTATTTTAGTGGTTTTTTTTTTTAAGCTGGAGAAGCAAAGAAAGAGAGAGAGAGCTCCTATTTGTCCATAGGGGCCAAAGCTGGGGGCTGGGAACTCAGTGCAGGTCTCCCACGTGGGTGGCAGGGACCCAGCACTTGCGCCATCACCACTGCCTCCCAGTCCCAGGCCCAGGCTCTGATATGGGATGCGGACATCTTCACAGCGTCTTAACTGCTAGGCTGAGCGCCTCTCCCTCATCAGCCCATTCTAGAGAGGAGAGAATTGAGGCAGAAGTTGGTGACTTGCCCCGAAACTTAAAGGCTCTTAGGCATGCTGTAAAGTGGGATTTCTCACTCTCAGCGTCAGCCTCTCTGCTGGGGGCCCTCCTTCACCTGCAGGGGTCAGCAGCATCCCAGCCTCTACTCCACCCCACCCCACGTCCTGACGTGGCCAAGGTCCCTTCCACTGAGGGCCACTGCTCCACACTGACCCTCTGCTCAGAGTCCAGGAGCCCCCATGGGGTGACCCCGCACTGCCCCAAGGACAAGGACCTGCCCTGTCGCCGGCAGAGCCCAAACTTTTCATCCTCTGTCCCTCTGCTCCTGTCTTCCTCCACCAAGAGAGCCCACCCCACCCCTACCCACTTCTCCAGGGCCCGTGGAAACCCACCCTGTGTGTCTGGGCCCAGCCCCATCACGCCAGGCACAGAGCCTTACCCCAGAACCAGGCCTGAACGTGGCTGCCACCCTGTTCCCAGTCCCCAGCCCCACTCCAACTCTAGACAGAAGCATCTTGGGGGCAGGGGCTGTGCACAGAGCCAGGCACACGGGGCTCGCTGTTCCCTGTGCATACGACTCTCACCCATGCAACTGTGCCCATGCACCTCCCTGGGCACCTGTGAAAGGCCTTCAGGCAACTCGGCATCCAGCTTAGGCCTGGCTAAGTGTTGAGAGCTCCTGGCAGGTGATGGTGTCCTGAGGACGAGTCACTCAAACCCTCCGGGCCTCAGTTTCTTCATCCGGGAAATGGGCATAGTAGCTAGGGTTGCTGTGACTATTAAATAAGAAACCATATGCAAAATACTGAGCACTGTGGCAAGGCAATTCATGAAACACAAATAATGGAAAAAAACAAAATACTGACAGTACCATTGTGTGTGCCAACAGCGCTTTGCCGAATTCAGAGGTCATTCCTGCACGTGACCCTGTTGGGTCTGCTGGGCAGCCCCGGAAGCAGAGTGCAGGAATCACCACCCCAGTATCGCAGAGGGCCGTGGGGGGAGGGGGACAACGGGGACCCAAGCCGGGCCCCAGCCCAGTGTCCCCCGCTCCCAGGACCGCCCCCGCCCCCAGCTCTGCCGGGGCCCGGATAGCGGCCAGAGGGGCTTCAGAACCCGGGAAGTGAGGACCGCGGGGGCACTGAGGGCCGAGGAGGGGAGCGAGGCCGCCGGGGAGGCCGCCAGACGCCGTAAATAATTCACGCCAAGAACTGGAGAAGCGCGCTGCGCGCACGGGGGATTGAGTTCAGGCCGCAGGAGGCTGAGACGCTGCGGGGGACGGGGACTGGTGGTCTCCCCGGTCTCCGAGGGGTGGCTGCCGGTGGCTGCCAGGAAAACACAGCCCCAGGTGGCGGCTCGGGGCCACTCCCTGCCAGAGGCGGGAGGGAGCTCCCCGGAACTGCCCGGCGGCCGCCGCCCTGCCGTCCCCATGGCAACCGGCTGGCCTGGTCCAGGGTTCACGGCCAACCGGATCCTCCGTGGGGGGAGGGGCGCTTGGGCTCCTGCCAGGGAGCGCGGAGCAGCCAGAAGGGGCGGGGACTGGTCTTGCCCCGCCCCCTGCCGGGGAGCGGTGGGGAGCCTGGACTCCCGGGGCCGGCCTGCCAGGGTTTCAGTCCCAGCCCCACCCCTCTCCAGCTGCGGGATCTCAGGCAGGCGACTGAGCTCTGTGCCTCTGTGTCCTTATCTGTAAAATGGGCATGATTCACCCAGCAGTGACTACTCCGCAGGGTGGTTTTACAAATGAAATAAATCGAATGCCAAGGGTGTGGAGCAGAGCTTGCTTTGCAGCCAACACGGGGTAAATGCTATTTTCCACTTTGGGAAATGCAGTCCCAGTGAGACCAAATACTTGCCCGAGGGGACGGTCGCACAGGGAGCTGCTGGCTGGTCCTGTCTGAGACACTCCTAGTGGATGCCCCCAAGGGTTGGCTGTGCTCCCGCGGCCCCACCCCCTCCTGACCTCTTGAAGTTCACAGCCATTGACTGGTCATTGACCAGGCAGGGAGGTCCCTGAACCGGAAGACGCCTCGTTTTAGCACAAGCCCCGCCCTCTGTGCCTACCGGAGTCGAGCCTGGAAACCAGCAGCCCCCGGCCGCCAGCCCTTGGCCTTACAGAGCCGCCTACCCCGACCACTTCCTGTTGCCACGCCCCCGATGGCCCTCTCCTCTCTTAGGGTTTTCCCTGGCACGGTTCCCGGGATCTCCTCCTCCCGCAGCCTGTCCCTCTGACCTCTCTCTGCCTTCAGTGACCCTTTGTCCTCAGAACAGCTGATTCTGGGTCACGGACCTTCCTCCAGCCCTAGGGGGTGTGTACCTCCCCTGGTTCAGGGACAGAGGGCCCGGTGCTAGGGGCAACAAATAAACCAAATCCTCATCCTGGAACTGGGGGCAAAGGTGCACGGTGCCAATGAGGAGGGGGGAGTGACCCAGCCACTGCCTTTCTGGGACTCTACATGCCACTCGGGGAGCTGGCTGGGGCCTCTGTCCCTGGGGGCCACCTGACGAGTTCCAGGCCAGCTGCAAGGTCTCCTCCAGGACCGGCCAGTCGCCCAGGATTTATTTTTGCATATGGTTTGAGAGATTCTCTGTTGCTGGAATAACTACAACCTTTTTCCTCTCTCTCTCTTCTCCTCCCTCTAATAGGCAGATTTTATAAACCAGAGCAGCTGCCTGAAGGTTTCCAAGAAAAAATTCTGCACAATTTCTAACGAGAGTGACAGCTCCCCTCCACAGGAAGTTGCTTTTATTAATTTTTTAATCCCTTTTTTTTTCTTTGCAAGGCTCCATCTATCGGCCATCAGGCAGCACCTTGGCCTTGTGGGCATCTTTGTTCTTCCTGTCTGCCTGGCAGTCGCGTGCGCATCTAAACCACAGTGCATTTGCCCAACATCGAGGCAAAGGTCAGACGACTGAAAAGTGGGTCACTCAAGCCGCCTGTGCACAAGAATCCCAAATAATTTATGGAGGGAGCTTTCCCCGAGGAGGCGGAGCATGATTCCCTACCCTCCACGGTGAGCTTGCAGAATGACTTCCTGCCAAGAAGTACAGTATGGAAAGGGAAAAAACGGGGATTTTGCAGTGAGAACTCCTGCCTAACACTCCCTCGGCCAGAGGATCAAGTTCAACAGCACCAGAGAAAAGTCATGTCCACGGCTTGGCCCCTGACAGGACGCGATGAGGACAGCCCCCGACCTCCGTGGGCTCCCTCCCAAATGCTGAAACCCCCAGGAGCCGTAAGAAAAACATCAGACAAACCCCAGCTAGGGGGCTGGCTACACGGTGGTTGGCCAGCACCCCATCAAAAGAAAGACAAGGGGCTGGCTTTGTGGCATAGCAGGCTAAGCCTCCTATGGATGGTTCTATATGGCTCCTTATGGATGTGGCACCAGCATCCCAAATGGGCGCCGGTTTGAGTCCCGGCTGCTCCACTTCCGATCCAGCTCTCTGCTATGGCCTGAGAAAGCAGTGGAAGATGGCCCAAGTCCTTGGGCTCCTGCACCTGTGTGGGAGATCAAGATGAAGCTCTTGGCTCCTGGCTTTGGATCAGCCCAGCTCTGGCCGTGGCGGCCATTTGGGAAGTGAACTAGTGGATGGAAGATCTCGCTCTGTGTCTCTCTATAACTCTGCCTCTCAAATAAAAAAAGCAATGCAAGTCTGAGACACTATCATGGCCAAGAGAAGCCCAAGAAGACAGGTGAGTACGTGCAATGTGGTGTCCTGGGAACAAAACAGAGATCTTAGTTAAGAAGAATAAAGGGAGAAACTGTGGAGTTAACAGTGATGTGCCAGTGGGGGTGCCCTCCCTGGGAGAAATACACCACAGTCATGTCAGGTGTCACCGCCAGGAGAGATGGGGTCAGGAGGTACGGAAGCCCTGTGCTGGTCTTCTGTACAGCTAAAGCTATTCTAACAAGGTTATTAGTATTTTTGAAGATTTGTTTATTATGTATTGGAAAGGCAGAGTGACGAGAGAGAGAGAGCGACGAGAGAGGAGTTCTTCCACCTGCTAGTTCACTCCCCAAATGCTGGCAACAGCTGAGGCTAGGCCAAGGCTGACACCAGGAGCCCAAAATTCCAGCAGGGAGCTGGGTCAGGAGCAGGGAGCTGGGTCTCTGCCCAGTACTCCAGTGTGGGATGGCCATGTTGCAGGTGGCCACGACACCGGTCCTCAAAACTCCCACTTTACTCACCATCGTATACCCAGTTAGCCGAGCACAGCACCAGGCACACAGCAGGTGCCAAATCAATATTTGTCAAATGAATGTAGCTCAAGGAGAAGATCCAAGCTGGAAGCCAAGCTCTTCCCTTCCCGGGCCTGGAAGCCAAGAGAAGGAAGGCTGGGGACAGCCTGATTAGAGGGCCGGAGGGGTTGCCTGACCCTGCCCCTGGGGAACAGATACCCGGATCCACCTAGAGTTGTACAAATATTGTTTGGAGGTTTTGGGGAGCTGGTGGCACAACCACTCCCCACCTGTCTTCCCAATGCCAGGATGCTCCTCCCACTCAGTGCACCTGCCGGAGACCACCTGCAAGGAACTGTCTGCTGCTCCTGCAAGTCCATCGGGGCCCCCGCTATCAGCTCCCGTCGCTGGTGGCCGCTCACTGTGCACCAGGCCCTGTGCCCGGGAGGAGGAAAGAGTTCCCGTCCAATCCTTTGTGAAGATTATCATCATCCCCGTTCTTCAGACAGGAAACAGAGGCTTGAGAAACACCCGAAGTCATAATCTGGTGGCTTAGGAGAGAAGTTTCAAATCCAAGCTAAGTCCCAAGTGTGTGTAAGGCAGCCACCCTAAGAACGAGTGATGGGCTAGGCCCCGAGAGCTTGGGGACCTGTGCCCTCCTGTCCAACGATCCCCCTCCCCCGGGCTCCCGCAGCTCTGGCCTCCAGAGAGCACTCATTTCCAAGTCCCTTTCTCTTACAACTCAATTTGCCAGCTCCCCGGCTGTCAGCCGGACAGGCCTCGGAAGCAGAATCCAGGGAGATGATCGCTTACTGCAGGCATCCAATTAGTGCCGTTGGACTAATGCAGCCCTCGCGCGCCCATCGATCCGCGCAGGCCTGGAGACACCCTCCCCGAACGGCCTCGACCGTGTTTCTGGCTACCTGATTTGATGTCTGCCCAGTCCCCAAAGTGCCTTCTTGACAAACCCTTACCCAGTGTTGTGGTGTACTTGGAAGATTTCGATTCCCTTTCGCTGGCTGCAGGTTCTCTGGGAAAAGCAGACGGTTTCTGGGGGCAGAGGACTGGGCGCCCACGGCCAGGGTGTCTTCCAGCAGGGCCGTTCTTAATGCATCACCGATTACAAGGGCCCCAGGGCCTTGGCCTGTGGCTGCACGCTCCCCGCTTCCCAGCAGAGGCTTCCCGGCCTGCACTAACCCGTTGGCTGCTTGCTGTGCAGAGCGGCTGGAGACAGGCAGAGCCACCCAACAAAAGCAGCTGAAGGCGGAAGGCCAGTGCCTGCAGCTGGGACTGAGCCTGTCTGGGATTCTGCCCGTCCCGGAGCGTGGGCTCTGGGTTCAAGACTTGCCCCAGCAACTTCCCAGCTGGGTCACCTTGCCGGAGTCCGGTCTCTCGTGGACAGTAATAGAAACGCGGATTTGGTAGGGCTGCTTGCAGGAAGCACTAAGTAAATGCAGGTGATGCAGGGTTTCCTGCCTTGTTGGAGAAAGCCAATGGCCTTAGGGCTCCTGGGCTGGGGTGGCAACGCCCACCAGAGGGAAAGCACTGCTCAGCGCTTCGATGAGGCGGGTGCTCAGTGCTCAGTACCCAGTACTCCTAGGTGCTGAGTGAGCCCTGCTCTTCCTGTTTGGCACCTCATAGCCTTCTCAGAAGGAAAACCAGGGGACTGCTGTGCTCCCGGAGAAGAGGGTCACGTGCCAGGGGTGAATCAAACAGGCGCCCCAGGCATCCGTGGCGCCCTGTTCCTGATCATCACTGCCAGCCCTGGGCCCCCTGCAGCAGCGGGGCCCACACCCCCCTCCCCCCTGGTGCCCCTCCTCCTCCCCACCCCGCCCCCACCTCCCGGGCCTCTACCTGAAGTGAGTCACACTCAGGCTGTGTCACTGGGAGCTGTGTTGTGACTCCCCAGCTGACAGTTTTACAACACACACATTAAACGCTCCAGGACCAGGAGGGAAAGCTGTCTGGGCCTTTCTTTGGCCAAAACCCTCCTCCCATGCCCTCCTCCCCCAGGGGCCTGAACCACCAAGCCCCCCAAGGAGCTACTTTGCTCCCTGCCTCCACAAGCCTCTGCCAGTGGTGATGGGGGGAGTGGGGACGCGGTGTTGGGGCGCCCTCAAGCAGGGAGCTGGGAGCCCCAGAAGGTAGGCTGCGGGGATAGGGCAGGGCCTGTCCTCGGCCCTGCCTTTGAGGGCAGGTGGCCCTCGGAGAGGGACGAGATGGGCACGGAGCGGCTCCTCCTCTGGGTTGTGTTCATCTGGTTCTCCCCACTGCACCGATCCGGAGCCTGAGGCTTAAAGAACCGCAGGGACTTGCTCCAGTCCTCAGGGCTGAGCGTCCAAGCGCCCGGCCTCGAAATGTTGCTCACAAGGCTGACTGAACCCCCCCTCCCCGCCCCACCCACCCTACAGGGGGAGAGCGCAGCAACCTCAAAGCAGGGAAACTGGCAAACCTCAACCCAGGAACCTGCCCCGTGGCGGCGGCCCTGCCAGCCCCGCCACCTTTCCCGGACCCGAGCCCACCCCACCCACGCGACATTGTCATTTTGCATCACAGACCCAAAGCAGAGGGCAGAGGAGACACAGGAACATTCTTTTATTGTACATTGGAGAGAGCCCTGTGTGCTGGTTCAAGGTGCAACAGACAGAATATCCAATTCAGAAAAGAGGGAACCGGGAAAGGGACGGGAAACCTCTTGAGGTCCAAAGTTGCAAACGAAAAACGGTAAAAGATTTCCTCACGCAAGAGGCATTTTTGCAAATACCATGCAAAACAGGCAGCTGGTGTGCCTTAAGAGAATCCCTATAAATAACAGAAAAGACGCTCCCAGCATTCCTTTACGTGGACTCCGAGCACGGGGGAGAGAAACGAAACCAAAATGCCTTTTGGCATTTCAAGATATTTGGCACTCTTGTGGTTACATTTTTTACAGTCCATTAAAGAGAATAAACTGACACAATATTAGAGAGAAATCAGGCTGCTCACACAATAGACTGCCAGGGGCCTCGGAGAAAGCTCAAGCATTTTTTTTGTTTTTCATGTTTTTTTTTTTTTTGTCCTGACATATAAAACGTGTCCATTTGCATTAACTTGGGCAAATAGCTTGCTGCAACAAACACAAGCTTCACACTTTATTTTAAAATAAAACAAGGATCCTCTCTCGTCTCGTCCCTTCGAAAAGTTATCTTCTTGTTCGAGACACATTCCTCATATAACCTCAAAGGATGACCAAAATCAAACAGTATCTACAGACATCATTTTCTGATTCTCTTGTACATCCAAGGATAACATTAAAAAAAAAAAAAAACTGAACAGCATTTCACATCCAAGTGCAAGAATCATTTTTGCAAGATTAAATAATGTAAACATGGGGAACGGCCAAATCAGCAAAGAATGCCAACACCTCAAAACACCCGCGGCTGCAGATTCGCAAGTGCCTCCCATCCAGATAATTGCGCAATATTCACCAGATAGAAAAAGAAATGGATATTAATTTTGACAAATAGCTGCAACTGAGACTTCTTTTTATTCTTTATATGTGTGTATATAGTGATTTTTTTTTACTTTTTATTTATTTTTTATTTTTATTTTTGCAGAGAAGACCAAAGCCGCCTCCGCCGCCTCCTCCTCCTCCTCCTTTTCCTCTTCCTCCTCCTCCTCCTCCTCACGCCTCATCTGTTTCCCGGCCTGACACGAGATACAGGTTGTTGATTTCATCGTGGAAGCAAGCTAGTAATAAATTTCCAAGTGCTTTCTTTTCTCATGCTTTTTGCCAATGACCGTGATCTCGTCCTTACTCTTCCCTCGCACTCGCTGTGGGGGTTACACCCCCGGAGGCGCCTTGTCGCTCATATTTTTCAGCACGTCATCAATCCTATCATCTTCAATAACAACTGCAAGAGAGGGGGAGAGAGAGGTGAGTGGCCTTCCGGTCTAGCCAGGGGTCTCCGACGATCCCCGCCGTGCCCAGTGGGCGGGGGCGGGAGGCCGGGCAGGAGAGCTCACCGCGAGCTCAGCCAGCCCCATCCTCCCGGGCCTCTGCGCGAGGTCCCTTCGAAGCCCACCCCGCACCTGGCCAGCGCCCAGGGAAGATTCTGAGATGAAGCAGAGAGGCTGCGAGCCGGGCGCGCGCTGGCCGCGTCCTCCACCCACCGCGTGCATCACTTAGGAATAAGGCTCGGAGGCTAAGGAGAGAGAGGAGGGCGGCCGGGGCCGCCCCGGGGACGTCCCCGACGCAGCTCCGGTGGCCAGCGCCAGGCGAGGCGGCGCACTGAGCCAGGAGGCAACGCCGCGGCAGGTTCCCACGCGCGCAGCCAGTGCAGGCTTCGGGCCCGGCCCGGGCGGGCGCCCCTCTCCCGCAAGCCTCGGGTCCCGGACTCGGCCGCCAGGTCGCCCCGCGGCGCTTTGCCGCCGGCCTGGGGCTCTGCCTCTTGCCAAACCGTCCGCCTCTACCCAGCCTTGCCTTTCTCCGCGCGCCCTTCGGCCCTCGGCGCGACAGTCACCTGTCGAGGCCCCCGGGTCTCTCCGCGGTGGCCCTCGCGCTGGCGGCCGCCACTGCCGCCCCGACTGCGTCCCAGGCGCGCTGGCCCTCCCGCCGCAGCTCTACCGGAGCTCTGCCGCGGCCCCGTGCGTCTTCCCTCCATCCCTGCGCGCCGGTCCCTCCCGCCGGCCGTCGGTTTCCCTTACTGTCCTCGCGCCTCCGGAGCTCCCCTCGGAGGCTCTGCGCGTCCCCGACCTCCCGGGGCTTTTCCAGGTCCCCCGCCCGGCGCCCAGGCTTGGAAACCCCCTCCCCCTGCCGAGTAGCGACCGTAAAGCCCGCGACCCGGACGCCAGCTCCTCGAGCCGCGCGTCCTGGGGAGCCCAGGGAGCCCTGGGACTCCCACCCCGGAGGGATACAGCGAGCGCGGCCGCGACTCCACTGCGCCAAAGTGGGGGGAGGTGGATATCAGAAAGCAAACTTTGGCGCGGGTGGGGACACGGGTAGCAAGCTCCAGCCTCCGCCGCAGCTGGGAGCCGCCACGCCCCCGGGGTGACCCCGCCGGGGATCGGGCTGAGCGGGACGCGTTCCCGCGGCTCGCCCCAGCAGGACCCGCAGTGCGGGATCCCCCAGTTCTGCGGGAGGGGGCTCCCTCGCGTCCGAACCTGAGAGCGTCCGAGAGGGGACCCTGCGAAGCTTAGGCCGGGGCCAGGGGCTGAGGACTCACCCCGCTTGCTCCGGCCGATCTGGCCCAGCTTGGGCGGCCGCTTGTTCTGCCCGGCGCCGAAGAAGTTGTTGGTGTCCTGCAGGCGGCACGAGAAGATCTGGCCCACGTCGCCGCCGTCGCCGTAGGGGCTCAGCTTCTCGTCGCCGTAGGGTAGCACCTCCGACATGGTCGCGTCCCGGGGCTCCGCGGCGGCGCCTCCTCCGCCCGCGTCCCCGCCCGCGGCGGACAGGGTCAGCGGCGCTGGGGCCGGGGGCGGCCGGCCGGGGACGGCCCGCGGGCAGCGGCGGTGGCGCCGGCGACAGGCCGGGGGACGCCGCTAGGGCGAGATCGCGCCGCCCGCGCCAGAGACCCGGCGAGCGCCCGCGGCTGCGCTGCGCTGCGCTCGGGCTCGGCGCGCGAGTGGCTGCTGCTCCCGCAGAGGCTAGCAGGACTCACATCCTCGGCGCGCTCGGGCGCGGGGCGGGGGCCGGGCCGGGCGGGGCCGCGAGCCGGGGGGGGGGGGGGCGCGCGGGCGGGCGGGCGGGGAGTCCCTGCGAGCCCGGAGGGCGCGGGGCCGAGGAGGGCGCGCCCCGGGGAGAGGCGGCCGGTCTAGCGGCGGGGGCGGCGGCGGCCGGGGAGGCGGACCCGGGAGCAGCGCGCGGCGGAGCTGCGAGCGACGGGGGGAGGGGCGCAGAGCGAGGAAGGGGGGAGGGAAACGGAGAGCGAGGGAGGCAGGGGAGCGAGGGAAGGGGAGAGGGAGACAGGCGAGGGGCTGGGCTGCAGGGGAGGGGCCGGGGAGAGGCGAGCGGAGGGGGGACCTGGCCGGGAGGTGGAGAGCGAGGGTCGGAGAGGGAAGGCGGAGGGGGGTGGGGGAGGAGGAGGAGGCAGGGGCCGGAGCCGCCGGCGAGCGCGAGCGGCGAGCGCGAAATGCCGGCCGCGGCGCCGAGCGAGGCGCGGGGCGGAGCGCGGAGGAGGCGAGCGCGGGTCTCGGGGAGAGATCCCGGGAAGCCGAGCGACGTCACGGGGCCGCGCCGGCCGGCCGGGGCCGCGCCGGCTTCCTGCCCCCGCCCCCAGCGCCCGCCGAGGGGCCCCGGCGCGCCCCGCCCCGGCCCGGCCCCGCGGCCTCCGGGCGCCTCCCCCGCGTCCCCGCCCGCGCCGTGTTTACCCGGCCGGGAGCCGCGGCTCAGATTCCCGAAGGGAGCTGGCCTCGCCGGGGTCCAGCTGCCGGGCCAAGTCGGAGGGCGCCCTCCCCCGACGCGCCCCTCCCCCAACCTTGCACCCCACTTCGGGGCCGCGCCGCTGGGGCCTCCCTCTGGCGCTCGCCCCGCCCGTCCTGAAAGCCTCGCTCGCCCCGCAGCGCCGGGCTCCCGCTCCCTCGGGGCCCCAGGGCGCGGGGTGGGGGAAGGCAAGGGCAGCCCCGCCTCCCGCCCGACGGGGGAGCGCCTGGTTCCGCCGGGCTCGTCAGGGATGCCCCGCTCCCAGCTCCCGCGGCCTCCGCCAGGGACGTCCCGGGCCTGCCGCCTCTGCCCTCGGGGGCCTCTCTGGCTGCTTCAGGCGTGAGCCCTGGGGAGAGATTGCGGAGTGTGGGGCGAAGAGCGAGCTCCCAGATCCCGGGGCGGGGGGGTGGGGAGACTAGGGTAGCCCCAGAGGCCTGGGAGGCGCACCTGCCTAGCAGATGGCAGCTCGGAGGGCGCAAGGTGCGTGAGGAGCGCTCATTATCCTTGCCCCGGGCCGGCGGCACCTGCTCTCTCCCTGGGGACCCTCGTCGCTCAGCAGGGCCGGCTGATGGCAGAGAGGAGCCGCCGGCGCAAGGTCAGGCCACCTGCGGGAGGCAGGGCTGGGTAACGCGGCCACGTCGCCCTGGCGACCTCTCACCTGACCCGACCCGCTGCCCTGCGTCACCGGTGAGAGCCCCGCTGGGGTCACCGTCCGCTCCAATCCAGAACTCTGGGTGGGTGGGGGCGGGAAGGGAAGGGCAGAGGTTGTTAGTGGGGTAAGCCCGGGAGAGAGACCACCTGAGAGGCGCCAGCCTGGCCCCCTCCCCAAATTAAACGTAGGGTTGGCACGCCCCCAGAGGCCAGTGCCTTGGCGGAGAAGGAAGGGGACTGAGAGGGGCCGTGGAGGCAGTGTGGCAGGTGGAGCAGCCGGAGCTTGCGATGTGCTGGTTTTGCCAACCTTTGGGGAAGCCCCCTATCCTTTCTGCGTGGCAGCCGTCCCAGCTGTCAGACGGGGTCTGCGGTTGGCTGGCTGCTGTGTGCCTTCCAGGACAGCGATAAGAACAAAAGCAAAAGGGCTCCGACCTCCACTGGGAGTGGATGTGCACTAAACATGGAGAAATGACTCGGTGAGCCACAACCTGCCAGCCCATTTCAGAGCTGACCCCCGAGGCCAGGAGGGCCGGGGCTGAGCCTTTCCCCCATCCCATTAGCTTCCTGGCCCTGTTCATCCAGGCTCTCCTGGGGGTCGGCTCTGAGGCCAAGGGCGGCATGAGAGCAGGCAGTTCAATCAGAAAACCGCAGAAGGCGCCTCCATTTGTATCCTGCTTGCTGTTTTGTCCGCCCCCCCCCCCACCGCCCAGAGCATTTTCCCATCCATTGTTGACCTTGCTTCTCAAAATAAATACCGTTGGAGATGGAGACGTTGCATTCCCTGTTTAACTGATGTAGCAGAAACAGGATAAAGACTTGCCCAAGGTCACTGCCTAGTTGCGGAGCCGGGAGAAGCCGGGCTTCCCGGCTGCGGTTCCAGGTCCCTGCAGAGGGCTCCCTGCCGTGGTGACACAGCCAGCAGGGCTGGGACCATGCCACTGATCCTGCACCATGCTGGCTGTGAGAGTCCCACAGAGCCGCTGCAGGGAAGGTGAGTCCAGCCACTGACCAGCCCTGCGTGCGGCGTGGGAGCGGAAGAGAAGCCGGTCGTGTTTGCCTCGCCTGGTCCAAATGAGGTTAAAGGTGGCAGCATCCACCCTCAGGCACTGGGCCTCTCCCTCTCCTCCCGGGGAAAGCATCCCCTTGGCCTTCTGGTCCGAAGGAGTCCACCTTCAGAGCTGGGAAGGACTGCGAGCCTCAGGCCCATTTGATAGATGAGGCTGGAGGCTGGGGGATGTGGCCAGGGCCACTCATGTTTCTGCCCAGGGAAGGTGGGAGTCAGCATGGAGCCCTCCACCGCTGCCCCCCGCCTGTCCAGCTTCCTCACCGACTCGGAGCTGGTTGTGCCAAAGATTCCAGATCCGGGTGAAGGAACCAACTAAGGAAGGTAGGCATGAGGGCTGCCGAGGAAGCCCAGGAGTACACGGTGTGGGCAGCAGCCAGGGCGAAGAGCTCAGGAGGGGACAGCCAAGTTCAACCCCCTGCCCTGTCACTTCCCAGCTCTGTGCCTCAGTCTGTCCATCTGTCAAATGGGGATCACAGCTGCTGCTCCTTATTCTGGGGCAGGAGGCCTCCGAGGACTCTCCCTGTGGCCCTGCTTCCCTGCAGATCTCTGACTGCATCACAAAGTGGGAAACGTGGGGACCATCACAGCTCCCCCCACCCCCTTGCAAAGCCAGTTCTCCCAAGTCTGAGGGAGCTAAAACTGGCTGGAAGCACAGGTTGGGGTCCCAGAGCCCTGCCTCTCCACCCACCCCCCAGCCCTCGTCTGCAGCTCCTTCCCCATAAGCCCAGGACTCTGGACGGAGTCCAGCACAGGCCTGGACCACCTCCACGGGGCCCCAGCACCAACGCTGCAGGATCCGTGAGTCAGGAAGAGGGAAGCGCACAGGAGAGTTCCCTCGGTGCTTGGCCCTCCCTCGGATGGGGAAACTGAGGCACGGCAGCGTCAGACAATGATGGCAAGACCCGGAGAGGGATGTCGCTGCTGGACATCCCAGTGTGGGCACGGTGGGCAGGCCACACCCAGGTTCCCATGGCAACGGAGCACCAGGACCGCTGAGCCTTGCCAGGCCCAGCTCCTCGGACCCTGTGGTCAGCAGGGAAGGCCAGGATGTGCCTGTCAGTGGCCAGCTGATGGCCTCCCTACAGGGAATCACCACTCTGAACCAAGGCTGGGGACAAAACCGTCCCCACCAGCCCCTCCGCTCAGTGACAGGTGTAGCTCCCCACCATCCCTCTGCCTGCCCCTCCTGACAACATTCACACACACACACACACACACACACACACACACACACACGGGTCGTGGGGGAGGGAGGGAGGGAGAGAGAGTCTTCCATCCACTGGTTCACACCCCAAATGGCTGTAGTGGCTGCAACTAGGCCGATCAGGAGCCAGGAGCGTCTTCCAGGTCTCCCATGTGGGTGCAGGGGCCCAAGCACTTGGGCCATCTTCTACTGCTTCCCCAGGCCATAAGCAGGGAGCTGGATCAGAAGTGGAGCAGCCAGGACTTGAGCCCATATGGGATGCCGGTGTTGCAGGCGGCAGCTTTACCCGCTACGCCAGTGCCTGGCCTCCCTGAGACCCTCTCCTTAAATACAGCCTCACAAGGGAGCTCCCTAGATGAAAAGCAATAGGAGCGGAGAAGCTGGGGCCCCACCCCACAGCTGGCGTCCAAAGAATAACTGAAGCTCTACAAGGCTGTTTTTTAAAAAATTATTTTGTTTTGTTTGAAAGGTAGAGGAAGAGAGACAGAAACATAGCCAGAAAGATCTTCCATCCACCCAGGCTGAGCCAGGCCAAACGGGGGGCCAGGCTCCAAAAGCCTTCCCCAGCCTGTCCAGGGCTCCTGAGACCCGATGTCCCTCACTGAACAGCCCCCACCTTTGCCAGACCACTGAACGGAGCCAAAGCGTGGCCACGGCAGGGTCCAGGGGGCGCTGGCTCACCCCAGTGCCGAAGGAGCAGCCACCGCCTGCCCGTGCCCGACTCAGTGCCAGGGCCGGGCTGATTGCCGTGCCCACGTCCGCGCCCCCAGCAGCCTCAGGGCGTGGCTGTGATCCTCACCTCTCTGCCAGGGCCGGCAAAGTGGAGTGAGTGGCAGCCCAGACCCACACGCCGTGGAGAGGCAGCAGGCCTGGCTCAAGGCCGCGCTGTCCGCTGCTGGGTGACACAGCCCACAGAGGGGGTCAGGAGAGCAGGCACTAGGCCTCTTCCAGTCTCTGGACCTTGGCACAGCCGCACTGGGAGACTGGGGGCTGAGGGAGCAGATTAACAACTCCAGCCTGTCACGGCTGAGCCCGGGAATCTGACAGGTGCGAGACGTTCTTTGCCATTTCCAGGGAGTCTCTGAGCCCCGATGGCCCCTCAGGTGAAGAATTCAGGGTATTCTGGGAGTCCCCTCAGTGTCCCCCCAAGGACACAGAGAGGTGTTCACACCTTAAACCTGGAGGCAGGGGGCTGGTGCTATGGCATAGCAGGCTAAGCCTCTACCTGCGGTGCCAGCATCCCATTTGGGTGCCGGTTTGAGTCCCGGCTGCTCCTCTTCCGATCCAGCTCTTTGCTATGTCCTGGGAAAGCAGCAGAAGATGGCCCAAGTGCGTGGGCCCCTGCACCTATGTGGTAGACAAGGAAGAAATACCAGGCTCCTGACTTCTGATCAGCCCAGCTCCAGCCATTGCAGCTATTTGGGGAGTGAACCAGTGGATGGAAGGTCTCTGGCTCTCTGTTTTTCCCTCTCTCTCTGTAACTCTGCCTCTCAAATAAATAAATAAAATCTTAAGAAAAAAGAAAAAACCTGGAGGCAGCAGAACCAACTGAGGCGGCCCCCAGATCAGACTCAGCGCTGATCAGAAAGATGTGGCCACCAGCTGCAGAGCCCAGAGCCCACCAGGAAGGTGGCTGCAGCTGGCTCTGGGCCCATCTTTCCCCAAGCACTTGATCCAAGTCCTTCCCTGCCCATGGCTGGAGCGCATTTGGCATCCGTGCCGGCCCCGTAAGGTCGGCAGGGCTGAGAAGCGATACTTGCCCGTGGCGTGGTCAGCTACAGTGAGTCCAGAGGGTGAGGATGAGCCGCCCAGCTGTAGCCCAGGTGCCCTGCCGCCTACACAGCACTCTGCGCGCACACACGAGCCGGTGCAGGGAATGCAGGCAAGGGTGGGTCCAGCCCAGCTCTGCCCATGGGACCGTGAGGCAGTCACTCAGCTCTGGGAGCCAGAGATCGTCTCCGCCATCCAACGAGGGTGCCCAGCCTGCAGCCTGAGTATCAAGGCCAGAGCTGCCGACAGCCACAGGCAGTGAGTCCCTGTGCCTAGGGCCTGCACGGGCGGCCCCGGGGCCTCTGCTTCCAGGAATGTAAACTTGCTGTGGCTCAAGGAGCAGCCACCATGTGGTCATAGAGCCCCCCACCCCCATCCTGCCAGGCCCTGGGCTGCACAAGGCTCAGGGCAGAGTGCCACCCGGCCAGGGAACAGGTGAGAGAGCTGTGTGCCAGGACAGAATCAGACATAGAAACAGGGGCAGGCGTTTGGCTCAGTGGGGAAGATGCTACCTGGGTCCCTGGAAGCCCACATCACAGGGCCGGGGTCCAAGTCCCAGCTCTGCTCCCTATCCCAGCTTCCTGTTTATGCACACCCTGGAAGGCCGCAGGTGACGGCGCAAGTACTTGGGTCCCAGCCACCCGTATGGGGCATCCAAATTGAGGTCCTGGCTCCTGGCTTCAGCCCAGCCCAGCCCCAGTCATTGCAGGCATCTGGGGAGTAAACCAGCAGATGGGAAATCTCTGCCTTCCAAAAAACAGGAAGGGATGGAACTGGGGCTGAAATACAAAGCTCTGGGGACAGGGAGACATCCACACACAGAGAGGAAGAAACTTCCACACACTCCAAGGCAAGAGAGAAACGGCGGATGAGAGCCAGGAGGGGATCGCAGAGTGAGGGGAGAGAGACGCACAGGACAGGAGGAGGCGCGACCGAGGGAGCGGGCCGGGCTGGGGGCGCGGGGCTTCCCGGCGAGGAGACTCTTCTGGGGAGGAAAACCGAACTCTGTGCACAGTGGTGTTCCACACTCTTCCCCAGTGTGAAGTCATGTGCGTATTTTAAGGACGCTCGATGCATTATGCATATCCCATTTTTTGTTTAAAGAAATCATGGTTAGTATATTTAAAGATGTGAATGCCTGGGAAATTAGAAGGGGAGAAATGTGGGATTTTTTCGCCCCTGCCCTGGAATTTTTTGGGTTTTTCAAAACTTTCACATCTGCAGCAAGCTCCCTGCTGAGCTGGGCATGGAACGGAAGAAACCGGAGAATTCCCGCTCCTCCCCTCCCGGGGCTGCACGCAGCTGGCCGTGGGATCAGCCGCCCCACGTCCTCCTCCAACTCTGTTCTCGGTCTTCCAAGGCCGGCTCCCCACCCCCGCCAGGGAAAATTGCAAAGCACAACCTGTTTCTCTACAGGAGCACACTGCCCCCTGGGGGCCATTGTGAGAACTGCAGCATCAGTGAAGTCCTTGGGAAGATCCATCAGGGCTTTGTCACCAGCTGGCCAGCAAGCCGGAAACCCGGTCCCAGAGGGTGGTAACCAGGAAGGCTCTGGGTGAGAGGATGGGGCATAGGCAGGGTAATTTAGACCTGACCTTTAGGATGATCTCATTGTACACACCACGCCTAGGGAGTATGTGACAGGTGCAAGGCGTCTGGCACACTTGGTGCTTAATGAATGTTTGTTTCAGCAATGGCCTACCAGTCACAGCCCAACAGTGGAGGGATATGGATCTGAGGCCCCTAACAGGATGCAATGGCTCTGGCAGGGGCTGAGGGTCCAAGCCTGGGCCTGCTCGGCCCCTCCAACCAGGGCCAGTGGCACGGGCACAGCCTCACGTGTCCTGGTCTCGGAAAAGAGAAATGCCAAGTCCCTCGGCTGGCATCTGGGAGACAATAAGGCAGCTGCAGGGGAAGTGAGTGATGAGCACTGCGGGGAGCAATTCGGGACATCGGACGTGGACGCTTATCTCATCCAGCAGCGGCAAGGCAACAGTGCCTGACGAGAGAAGTGCTGAGCCCCGGCTTTCAGAGACTGCGGTCCCAAGGCTGCGGCACACAGCGAGCCTGAAACAGAGCCGTGGCTCCTCTCTCAGACCCGCAGCCTCAGAAGGGGGCCTCAAAACTGCGTGCCCTGGTCCTCCTCTCCCCACCCACCGGCACGCAGAATGTCAGAGCTGAACAGGATGGTGCAGAGCTTCCGGCCCAAATCCCACCTTTCACGGACAGAGCTGAAGCCCAGGAAGGTGAAGTCACTTGACCACAATCACACGGCAATGGGGCAGAACCAGACAGGAAGTCAGCCTTTGGGGCTGGGTCCAGATCCCTTAGCATCATCGGTGACTGCTGGGACTTTCCTGGATGGCGTGCTATCTCTCCCGCACCGTCCATCCAGCCTGTTCTCAGGCCCTGAAAGAGGAATCCAGCCTCGCTCCTTACAACCAAGTCACCGCTCTCACCTGTGGCCCAAAAGCCGACTCATCCGGGCAGCCTTCCAGGACTGCCTCTCCTATACCTGCTCTTTCATTCACGGGTTAATTCCTTCCTTCCATGTACACTCAGTGGTTAAGAGCTTGGGCTCTGGATTCAGACCACTGGGGTCTAAGTCCTATCATCCTTGTAACCTCGGGCGAGACCCTTGACCTCTCTGGGCCTGTGGCTAACACACACACCTCGCAGGTGAGGACCGGATGAGATCACTGTGTACAGCACCGTGGAGGCTCCCTGGGGGAGAGCCAGCCCTGACGTCAGCCCTAATTACTGTGTACTGACAACCTAAAACCTGGGCCCGAGGACGTGATCCCTGCCCAAGGCGTGGACCAGGCTGCCAAGAGCAGGAAGAGGGCCACAAGAAGGGCACCAATCAGCCTGCGGGTGGGGCGGGGCCGGGGAGCGTTCTCGGAAGAGGCACTGAACCCCGAGCGTCAAAGGGAGAGCAAGGTGACGTCGGCAAGAAGAAAGGACCAGGATTCCAAGACGGAGGGCGGCGTGGGACGTGTACTCAGCGCTGCTGGAGTCACAGGTGTGAGGCCCTGGCGCAGGTGAGGACCCCGCCTGGGTGCAGCGCACTTCCTGCTAAAGTGCACCTGGCAGGCAGTCGGTGATGGTGCAGGTGTCTGGGCCCCTCCCACCCACCTGAGTTCTGAGCGCCTGGCCCCTGCCTGGCCCAGCCCGATGTTGTGGGCATGTGGGGAGTGAACCAGCAGATGGAAGATCTTTGTCTCTCTGCCTTTCAACTAAGATGAAAATAGATGAGCAATGTTTTACCCAGGGATGAACCAGCCTGGAAAGGTGGCCGGGGGCAGGGGTCACGCAGAGTTTCACGTGTTGTGGGAGAGCCAGGGTCGATCCACAGATGGCAGGGAGCCTGGGCAGGGGCTTTAGCCAGAAGGGGGGCCCAGCCAGGCTGGTGGCTCAGGCGATCACCCAACTCTGTGGGGCACATTTGCTCTGCCCTCCTCAGTTGCCCTAAGGACTGGAGAATCTGCTCCAGTCAGGCCGCCTTCAAGGGCCTGGCTCAGCTCCGGCATCCTGAGAGCCACAAGTCCTCCCGGCGCTGAGGTGCATCGCTCACAAACTGTACGTACACACACACACACACACACACACACACACACACACACACACCCTCGCCAGGCTACACTGGGATGCAGCTGGGCTCACGGAGGACAGGGGCTGTGTTGTATCCATTGTCCACCTCCAGGCACTCAGCCGATGTCTGTTATAAGTGTCAACGTGGGGCCAGCACTGTGGAATAGTGGGTAAAGCTGCCGCCTGCAGTGCCGGCATCCCATATGGGCACCAGTTCTAGTCTCGGCTGCTCTACTTCCCATCCAGCTCTCTGCTATGGTCTGGGAAAGCAGTAGAAGATGGCCCAAGTCCCTGGGCCCCTGCACCCACGTGGGAGACCTAGAAGAAGCTCCTGGTTCCTGGCTCAAGATTGACCCCACTCCAGCCATTGCGGCCATTTGGGGAGTGAACCAGCAGATGGAAGACCTCTCTCTCTCTGCCTTTCAGATAAATAACTAAATAAAATTTTAAAAAGCATAAATGTGCACCGACAAAGCCAAACTTGACAGGCTGTCCCTCAGAGCAGTGCAGGGGCCCACAGAGCGGCAGCCACCCCACTCACGTCTCCACCACCCGGGCTCAGGGCTCGAAGTGAGGGCAGCGGAGACTCGCCTTGCTCGCCACCATTTGCATTTTGACTTTTCCATGCATTGCTTTTTAAATTTCCCCTTAGAATTCTCAACGAGGGGCAGACACGCGGCGCAGCAGCTGAGATGCCCTGTGGCACCCCCCGCCCCATACTGCAGGGCCTGGCTTGAGCCCTGGCTCCTCCACTCCCAGTCCAGCTCACTGCAGTGCACACCCACGTGGGGACCGGGATTTGAGTCTTGGGCTTCCAGCTTCAGGAGGCTTGCAGGCACTGGGGAGTGAACCACTGGATGGACACTCTCTCTGCCTTGCAGATAAAAGTAAGTAATTCCAAGCGAGTATGTATTCTGAAGCCTCCTTCCGGCTTCTACTCCACCAGGTCAGCTGGAGGTGTGGTCCTGGGGTGTGACTGACCCGCGACATGGTGCGTGTGTGCCCACAACACTCGTCACCTGTGCAACTTCCCTTTCTCCTGCCTCCCAGGCTTCACGTGGTCAAAGGTCTATGGCCACAGCCTCGAGCAAGTGATGTAACCCATGAAAGGGCCACGCGCCCCTGCTGCCCAGTGCTGCCTGGCTTGTGGTGATGGGCTGCAGGCGGAGCTGAGCCTCTGTTCTCTCATCAGACGGGGGTGACAACACCGCCACGTGGAAGTGGGAGCGACGCACACAAGCGCACTTCGAAAGGTTCATGGAAACAGAACTCAGCAGTTCACTGGTTTTGGTGCAACAAGTTTTGAAATCCATGCACTTTTTTAATACCATCCATTTTTCAACGGTTTGAAGACCTCTCATATGCATTAAAAGCTCTAAAACTTTTTGCACCAAAATAAGCTGCCCTGACCTCGGCAGGACTCACAACCCGCAACCTCCCCACGGGCAGAACTCTTTCTACCCCGGCCCCCCGGGCCAGCCTCGGCCCACAGCTAGCTCGGGCTCCGTCCAGCCCTCTGGGGTTGGGGCTCCTGAGCTGGAAGTCGGGGACCACAGAGGTGGCCTCGCTGTCCCGCATGGGCAAGGACTGAGCAGGGACCTTGACCAGACCCGGCTGCCGCTCCCGGGGCTCCCACGGCAGGGGCTGAGCTCTGCTGGGAACACAGGGTGCAGCCCTTCTCCCATCTCTCGGATCACATTCCTGCCTCCGGGGGCAGTCCATTCACCCTCCACTAAAACCTGGAGGCCCTCCCCAGCCCTCTGTAAAGGACAGGAAGGGGGCCCCACGCTTCCCAGGTGTCCAGGTCACTGCCATCACCCCTCATCCGGCTCATCTCGGCATCTTATGGAAAGGTGGGCTCTGCACCCCTCACTGGACGAGACAGCACTGGCTGTCCACCCTCCCTGCTCTCGCCTGTGTGGCCCCCAACCCTACTCCTCCTGCAGGTAGTGGTCAGCGCTGGGGGACGTCACTGGTCTCTCAGCCGGCAAGCAGGAAACAGCCTGGAGTTTGAATTTAGATCCAGCACCTGGGAGCTCTACTCCTGAGCCCTGTGACCCTGCCCTCTAGGGGCCAACTTGCTCATCCGCACCACGAGACCCTGGGCTCGGCCTGCAGGGCTTCTGTGAGGGTGGCCCTCTGGGAAAGCACACAGAACAATTCCCGGGGCACAGAACCCAGACTGCTTCCTTCCTCCCCGTGTCCCTCAAGACTCAGCAGGCGGCCCTGGTGCTCAGGCCTGAGGCAGGCTTCAAAGACCACTCTGGAGCAACGCCAGGTGCGGCCCGCCGGCACACTCTGGGGCTCCCCACGTTCCTCCCACGGCGGCCAGTACCCCAGCCTCAGCCTTGCCGGACCGCACAGCACCTGGGGAGCCCCAGCCACCTCACAGCCAGGGCCGAAGGCAAAGTGGCCTCCAAGTCCCCGGTTTTCAGTCCCTCACGGTCAGGATCCGCCTCCATCCTGTGAAAGCCTCAGTTTAGCCCCTGAACTCTTGGTAACAAAGCAAGAGGCCAACACCTGGCTGCAACGTGTTTAATCTGTGCCGTTCACGCTGGGCACTGTCACCCCTGAGAGCTCCCCTCCTCCCACGCAGAGGACCAGGAGGCAAAGGCAGAGAGAAAACAGCCGTGTGCGGCTCGTACCCACGGGGCAGTGGGGAAGGACCTGCCGCCACTCCCTCGCACTCCAGGGCTCCGAAGGGCAGGTGTGGGGGAGGGGGCGGGGCAGCGGGGTGGGACAGCTGCGCCCAGGGGATGTTAACTTTACCACGGCCCAGAGCAGGGGGCAGCAGTGAAAAGCATGGTGCTCCAGGTGCTGGCAACTTGTAAAACCTTGCAAAAAAAAAAAGCTGCGAAAGCCAGGAGTTAGGGCCGCGCGTCCCGCCTGCTTCCTGCAGCGGTGGGGCCTTGCCACTGAGCCTCGGCAGGGCAAGCCAGCGCACGCTCTGCCCTCCCCAGCTGTTCTGGATCTGGCTGGCAGAGGGCCCTGGGGCGGCCTCCCAGGTCAGTGGAGACGAGACCTCTCTTCCTCCTGCCGCTCAGGGTCCAGGCAGACGCAGGTCTGCGGACTTCACTCCCTCTGTCCTCTCCACACAGGTGCCCACGTGTGGGAGGCAAGCGGGGAAAAAAGGACAAAGTGCTTCCTGCGGCTGGACACTCTGCAGCTGTCCAGCCTGTCTCGGGCAGAGGCAAAGGGAGAGACCCCAGCCATCTCCCAGAGGACACCTGTCTCGGGCGGAGGCAGAGACCCCAGCCGTCTCCCAGAAGACACCTGTCTCGGGCAGAGGCAAAGGGAGACCCCAGCCGTCTCCCAGAGGACACCTGTCTCGGGCGGAGGCGGAGACCCCAGCCGTCTCCCAGAGGACGGCCTATCTCGGGTGGAGGCAAAGGGAGAGACATAACCCGTCTTCCAGAGGCAGCTCCGCCAGGCGTCCCTGCGCTCAGAGCCCCACCTGCCCTCACGCTGTGCTCAGTCCTCCAAGCCTGCAGCAAGCAACACCGGCCAGACAGCAGCAGCCAGAGGAGCAGGACTGAAGTCACTGGCTTTGGTGCTCTCGTGTTTCCAGGAAGAGGCCTCACGCGACCGCGCCCCAGCCCCCAGCCCCCAGCCCGGGGCTCTCATCCTTGTGACCAGAGCGGGAAAGGCAGCACCCCGCTGCTGGCGGAGTTCCTGCAGGGAAGAGCTCCCCCGGCCTCCCGGAGGCCTCGCGAGGACCCACCCCTGCAAGCGCACGGGGCGGGGAGGGGCTGCCCGCCTAGCTGTTGTACAGGGGCACCACGCGGGTGACCTCCCTCCTGCAGATGGGGCACCTCTTGGGCTCGGGCAGGGCGCGGTAGCACTCGCTGCAGGAGCACACGTGGCCGCACTCCAGGAAGACGCAGGACTTGAAGTTGCTCAGACACACGACACAGGCGCTCTTCAGGCTCTCCCTGTCCTCGGGCCGGGCCTGGCTCAGCAGCTGGGCCTCGTGCTCGCGGAACTCCTCCTGCATCTGCTGCAGGCGCAGGCGCTCCTGCCGCTGCAGGTACTGCCTCCTCAGGATGAAGAAAAGCGTGGCGCACGTGGCGAAGCCGAAAACCAGCGCCAGGACCCTCCAGAGTCGCACGCTCGACTCCTGCCTCTGCAGCAGGCTGTCGAAGTCCTGGCTGCTGAGGTAGTACTGCATGCCCTGCTTGGGGGGCTGCAGGCGGACGGTGCTGTTGTCCAGGACCAGCTCGCCGACGCCCGTGAGCGTGGCCCCCACCTTCAGCATCTCCTCCGTCTCCTGGATGCCTTTGGGTCGCTCGCCGCTGATGTAGTGGCCGATGACATCGGTGAAGGACTGCACCGAGGGGTGGAACTTCTCGTACACCGTCTCCAGGCCCAGATCCACCGCGTCCAGGGGCTTCAGCACGCGCACAGCCACGCCCACGCCGTCTTCGTGGGGCGCCAGGTCAAAGGGCACCGTGTTGGTCCTCTGGTGGATGATCTTGGAACAGTCATTCCTACACGAGGAAGAGATCTGATGATCAAACCACGGCAAGCAAGCGCTGGACACCCAGGGGGGAAGGCGAGGACCTGAATGCCGGGAGGACAGGATAACGTGCCCAGCAATGGGAAGAGCACAAAGGAACATCGATAGGGAGCCTCCATTTCTTACAGGAATTTATTTGAGAGAGAGAGCACCCCCATCTGCTGGTTTACCCCCCACATGCCCTCAACGGCCGGGGCTGGGCTGGGGCTGAAGCCAGGAGCTGAGAACTCAATCCAGCTCTCCCACGTGGGTGGCAGGCACCCAGCCACTGGTGAGGCGCCATCCTAGAACCTCAGGCAAGATCAGTGCAGGTGGCCTGCACCATTCATTTCCCTTGGCTACTGGAGAAGACATCGAAACCAAACCCTCTAGGGCCAGCCGGAGAAACGGCACTCCATGAATGGCTCACAATGACTTGATCAAGCACTGAACTCATTAACCCAGAAGCCAGTGGTACTCTGGCTTTAGTGTGCACCAGGAACCAGCAGATCTGGGCCCCGGTCCTAGAAACCCTGGCAGTCTGGAATGGAGCCTGGGCGCTAACCAGCCAACAGGCTGCCCAGGTGATCCCAAGGCGAGAGGGCCACAGACCCACACGAGAGCGTCACCAACACAGAGACTGGTCTTCAACGTGTCTCAAGAGAAGCTGGGTCGGCCCAGTCCTGGGACAGACCAGCTGTCAAGCTGCTGACGGGGAGCAAGGACACCTACCACAGGTGCGTAGTTCGATTCCACACCATCTTGTGCTCCTGCAGCGTCAGCCGCTGAATCACCCCCTTGCAGTTTTCCACAAACTGGCTGTTCAGTGTTTCTTTAACAGACCGCACAGCTCCTAGGTGGAAACAGATTATTTTCTTTCCTTTAAAATTTGTTAAATTTCTTTTTTAAGAGTGATCAGAAATCTTCTGTTTAGGGTTTATTTATTTATTTGAGAGGCAGAGTTAGAGAGAGAGAAGGAGAAAGAGACAAAGAGATATTCCATCCACTAGTTCACTCCCCAAATGGCCAAAACAACCGGGGCTGGGCCAAGCCAAAGCCAGGAGCCAGGAACTTACTACTCTGGGTCTCACACAGGTGCAGAGGCCCAGTGACTTGGGCCGGCCTCCACTGCTCTCCCAGGTGCATTAGCAAGGAGCAGGATTGGAAGTGGAGCAGCTAGAACTTGAACCGGAGCCCATATGGGATTTGGCTCTGTAGGCCAGGCTTTAACCCACTGAGCCACATCATTGGCCCCTAAATTTATTTTATTTTATTTGAAAGGCAGAGATATAGAAATATCCCATCCATTGGTTCACTCCCCAAATAGCCATAACAGCCAAGACTGGTTCAGGCCAGAGTCAGGAACTCAATCCCAGGTCTCCCTTGTGGGTAGCAGGGACCCAAGTACTTGAGCCATCATCTGCTGATACCCAGGGTGCACATCAGCAGGAAACCGGACTGGAAGCAAAGTAGCTGGAACTCAACCAGGCACTCCAATACGGGATGTGGCAACCTGTCATGCCAAATGCCCACCCTTTATAATAAAACTGGAAGACAGAAAGAGAGGGAGGGAGGGAGGGAGAAAGAGAAAAAAGCACAAGCGCTTCCATCCTCTGGTTCACTCCCCAAATGCCTGCATCAGGCTGTATGGGCCAAAGCCAGGAGTCGGAAACTCAATCCAGGTCTCCCATGCGGGTGGCAGGAACCCAACCCAGCCATTACCATTGCCTTCCAGGAGCCACACTAACTGGCAGCCAGAGTCAGGAGCCAGGGCTGGGTGTCTAACCCAGGCACTCCAAGGGATGTGGGTTTCCCCACTAGCAGCTTACACCAGGCCAAAAGCCTACTCCTATTGTTGCGCCTTTTCCTTTAAGGTAACCAAGAGTACGTTTTCAGTTTGAGTTGTTATCTAATCAAAATGTTGACACTTTTATCACCATAAGTGAATTTTAGGAGCACCTGCTAACTACTTTACAGGATCACAACCCTCAAGTCTTCAACAATCCCCTGAGGCAAGTCTCATCCTACACATGAGGCAACAGACATCCAGAGAGGTCTGGTAATCTCCCCAAGAGCACACAACAATTACCCACTTTTTTCTGACTCCCACATCACGTCCCAGACCAGGGCTCCAACAACAAAAAAGGCGATCTTTATCAATCTCTAGGAAGAAGGAAGCTGTTTTCCATTTATCAATAAACAAACATACCTTCAATAACTGCATAAGGCACACATTTTCCTGGCGCTTCTGAAAGAATACTCTTTAAATCTTCACCCAGGTGGATTTTTTTAGCTCCCTAAATGCAGAAAGAACATATTAACCAATACATCCTGACACGTTCAATCAACTGAAAGGCAAAAAAAAAACTTTTTTAAAAAAAAGATTAATTTTATTTGACAGGCAGAGTGACAGAGCCGGAGGGAGAGACAGAAAGATATCTTCCATTATTGGTTCACTCCCCAGATGGTCACAACAGACCAGGCCAAAGCCAGATGCCTGTAATTCCATTCAGGTCTCCCACGTGGCTGGCAGGGGCTCAAGTACTTGGGGCATTTTTTGCTACTGTTTCCATGTTGAGAGAATGAGGAAACTGGGCATAGGTGGAGAATGTAATTTCAAAGCCCTGCAGAGAGCTGTCACACACACAGGCACAGGCAGCCTCCTTCCTGCACACCCCACCATGGGGAACGTTGTGCCACCCAGTAACTAAAACATACACTCAAAACATAAAAGGCACCGTCAGTCTGCATACTGCGCACTGGTCACCACTCAGTCTCTTCTTGACAACAAAGAGCTATGGCACAACAGCTTAGGTAAAATCACCTAAACCAGGGCAGCTGCTGTGGCTCGGCAGGTTAAGACCCCGCTAAGGATGCCCGCACCCCACACCACAGCACCGGTTCAGGTTAAGGCTACTCCACTTCCAATCCAACACGCCTGCTAATGCATGCTGGGAGGCAGCAGATGACGGCTCAAGGGCTTGGGCCCTGCCACCCACAGGGGAGACACAGATGGAGATCCAGCACCAGGCTCCTGATTTGGGCCTGGTCTAGTCTTGGCCGTTGCAGACATCTGGGGAGGGAACCAGCTGATGCAAGACATCTCTCCATCTCTCTCTCTCTCAGCCTTTACAAGTAAACTAAAATAAAACAAACAACACCCCAGGCACTCAAGTATGAGATGCAGGCACCCCAAGTGGCATCAACTGCTATGCTACATTCCTGTCCTCAATAAGTCTCGAGAAGGCAGGTAAGTGCCCTCTATAGAGGTTAGAGTTACTGGACACATATTAAAAGTCACTGACTTTAAGAAGCTATGGCTACACGGCGAATGGCAGGAGAAAAGTCAACAAAAACTTCATTAGCACCTACACAGCAGCAACAATTACTTAGTATTACTTAGCTCCTCCACTGGACTGTTAACCTCTTTGTCTTGTTCACTGCTGTCCCATTAGTGCCAACAACAGGCCAGACACACAGCAGGCACCTGGTCCATATTTGACTATAAATCAGTGCTTAAACAAGCACCTGGCTACACCACAGCCCAGGCACTGCCGACACAGGCAGGATCTGACGTCCACGCCACCTGCCAGGGTAGCCATTGTCATCCCTAATTACTGAGAAGGGAACAGAAGCCAGAGTCACATGGCTCGCATCCATCACAGGGCGGCTGAGGAGGATTTTAAAAGGGGAGGGGCGAGCATGGCTTCCAGGCTGGGGGGGGGGGGGCTCTAGAGCAACTTGTCTCCAGTCTGTTGTGAAAACGGAAAAAGAGGGGGAAACACGAGCTCCTGGGATTTGTATGCAGGTTATGTGACCTTGGATCCTAGGGGCTGGCACACAGCTGAGACACAAACCCTACTTCGGCAGCTTTCCAATGTGATCAAGAAAACAGAGCCCCAAGTGTCGGGGCCGAACTTTCTCCAGGAAGGGGCCACCTCGTGCTCATCCAGGAACTAATTGGCAAAGCTTTTAGGGTCACCCAAAGATGGGACCTGCAGGGTTCTCCCTTCGAAGCACCTACAGCCAGCCACTGCTAGGAGACACTGGTTTGGGAGGCAGAAAGAGCCGAGCACTTCAGGCGTGACTAGATCATTTAATTAGGTGAACAGGGCAGCTGGAATCTCACCAGGGGGCCATTTGCACAGCGAATTGAGCGCCTGGTAAATTGGTTCATTTCAGATCCCAAACTCCCTTCTCCGCAGGGATGCCACACGTTTGTTTCCAAGCCCTCACAGAATCCAGCCCATGATAATGAAGTGTCAGTCAAGCCCCAGCTGCGGCACTGAGGCGCTCCAGCCAATACAGGCCCAAGACTCTTCTTGCACTCCAAGCCCGGAGCTAGAACCCCTAAGAGAAGAAAGAGAGAAAACCCTGTCTCCGACCTAAGAGACCCGTCTCTAGAAGAATCAGATATTCCCAATAAAGCAATGTGGCCAACTGGAAAAAATAAAAATCTCACTTTTGGAATCAAACAACCGAGGTTTAAAGTTCCAAGCTGTCTAACTGTAGTACCTTTTTCCTGAACCTCAACTCCCTGCTTTGCTATTTAAGGGCAATTATCATTTTATCTACCTTAAAAAATTATTGTGGGAGGCCAGCGTTGCGGCCCAGCGGGTTCAGCTGCTCCCTACAGGGGCGCCGGCTGGAGTCCCGGCTGCTCCACTTCGGACCCGGCTCCCTGCCAGTGCGCCTGGGAAAGCAGCGGAGATGACCCAGGTGTCCGCGCCCCTCCCAGGGAGCTCCTGGCTCCTGTCTGGCCCAAGCCCTGGCCACTGCGGCCACTCTGGAGTGAACCCGCGGAGGGAAGATCTCCTCCTCTCACTTCCTCTCTGTAACTCTGCCTTTCACAAAACTCTAACATAAAACGCAGGGCCCGCAGCAGCAGGCGCAGGCCCCTGTCTGAGCCGCTCCTCCGCCCCCTCCTGCACGGGGCTCAGACGTCGCTTCCTCCGGCCCTCCACGCCCGTCTCACCACGTGGCGTGCGTGTTTACTGCCGCCCGGCGCCGCTGCCGGGCGTCCCCGCGAGAGGCTGCTCACTGCCCCGCGCACGGCACGAGCCCCACAAACGTGTTAAAAACCAGGCAACGAAGCCGAGCTTCCAGAGTGAAGGCACCTGGGAGAAACGCAGCCGGGCGGCGCTTCTCACCGCCCCGACGTCGGCCCTCGCTCCTCCCCAGCCTGCGGCCGCGGGGCGGCCCACGCCAACTCAGCCCTCACCGCGACCTGGGGCGGAGACCACCTGGCTGAGGCCCGGCCGGCTCCCGCACTGACCTTGAGCTCTCGGGAGACCTGGGCCTTCTGCCGGTACACCGAGTACAGCACGGCGGTGACGACCGAGCTGGTGCCCAGGAGGATGAACTGGCCCAGCGAGGGCTTCCCCCCGCTCTCCATGGCGGCGCCAAGCCCCGGGGGCAGAGCGACGCCCAGGAGTGACCGGCTGACCCCCGCCCTCCACCTGGGACACCACCCCCCGGGACGGCCCTTCCCGGAACTTCCCGCCCCGTCGCCCGGCGATGACGTAAACGCCGGAACCGGAAGTGGGGCAAAGTGGCCCGGAAGTGGCGTTGCTAGGGCAACCGCCGGGCTCTTGAGGCCCGCGGGTGTGGAGAGCCGGTTTTTCGCGGCTGAGCGATGGCACACGGCGCCGTGACCGTTGTCCTGTCCACCCGCGGCGTCCTGGCCATAACTGACTCGTCCCAGCCCTGTGGTTTCCTGGAGTTCTTGGGTCGTGCGCTGTCTCCACCCTTGGATTGGGAGGAAAGAGAAGTGTGTGTTAAGCACTTAGGAGTGTCGATGCGTTTAAACCTGAGGACAGACTTTGAGGCCTGGACTTTATCTTGTCCGCTTTACAGATGGGAAAGCTAAGGCCAGAGAGGTTGGGGGCTGTGCTCCGAGTCCTCCTCCTGGGGTTAGGGGTGACCCGACTCCAGAGCCCTCATGATGCCGCTGAAGTAGCCCCTTCTCGGCCATCACCGAATGAAAAGTACTGGTTATTAAGTAGCTGGCATTGCATCTACTGAGTGCCTATTCTGTGTCAGGTACGGAACGGAAAGTGCCTTAGGCCTCCACTGACTCCTCGCAGCCCTGCGATAGTGCAGACTGCAGATGCAGGGGCCGGCCCGGGCGCGGGCTTCGGACCCAGGTGGTCCTTCTCGGAGGCGCTGTGGGACCTGCAGTGCACCTGCTCCCTAGCAAGCAGATCTGCAGAACCCTGCAACTCTGTTCCCTGGGTCATCGCAAAGCGTGCTTTCAGTTCTTGGAAATGCGGAATAAACCTGTCAGTGTAAAAACGTGGCTAGAAACGAGATCGCTCCACAAAAGTAAAATAACTTTTTAAAAAGCAGCCGGGGGCCAGCTTTGTGGCTCCGTGGGTTCAGCCTCAGCCTGCAACTCTAGTATCCCATATGGTGGCTGGTTCCTGGCCTGGCTGCTCTACTGGGGATCCAGCTCCCTGCTAATGTGTCTGGGAAAGCAGCAGAGGATGGCCCAAGTGAGTGGGCCCCTGTACCCACATGGGAGACCCAGATTAAGTTCCTGGCTCCTGGGATAGGCCTGTCCCAGCTCTGACAATGCATTGGGCCATTTGGGAAATGAACCAGTGGATGGAAGATCTGTCTCTTTGTCTCTCTCTAACTCTGCCTTTCAAATAAATCTCTTTTTTTTTTTAAGATTTCTTTATTTATTTGAAAGAGTTACACAGAGAGAGGAGAGACAGAGAGAGGTCTTCCATCCGATGGTTCACTCCCCAATTGGCCGCAACAGCCAGAGCTGTGCCAATCAGAAACCAGGAGTCAGGAGCTTCCTCCAGGTCTCCCACATAGGTGCAGGGGCCCAAGGACTTGGGCCATCTTCTGCTGCTTTCCCAGGCCACAGCAGAGAGCTGGATGGGAAGTGGAGCGGCCGAGTCTTGAACCAGTGCCGGTGCCTCAGGCCAGGGCGTTAACCCACTGCACCACAGCATCGGCCCCTCAAATAAATCTTTAAATAAAAGCAGCTGGTTATCCATTATTTTTCTAGTCTATTCCTTTAAGATGCTTAGAATCAAATAGAAATCTTTTTCTTGGGCCGGTGTTGCGGTGTAATGAGCTAACCTGCCACTTGCAGCCCTGGCACCCCATTCCAGAGCACCAGTTCAAGTCTCAGCTTCCTGCTAATGCGCCTGGGAAGTCAGTGGAGAATGGCCCAGCTGCTTGGGGCCCCAACACCTGGATGAAGTTCCAGGCTCCTGGCTTCGCCCTGGCCCAGCGCTGGCCATTGCAGCAACAGGGAGTGAACCAGCAGATGGAAGATCTCTGCTTCTTTCCGTATCTCTCACTTCATCTCTCCCCTCTCTTACTTTCAAAAAATAATTTTTAAAAGTGCAAGAATCGGCCGGCGCCGCGGCTCACTAGGCTAATCCTCCGCCTTGCGGCGCCGGCACACCGGGTTCTAGTCCCGGTTGGGGCGCCAGATTCTGTCCCGGTTGCCCCTCTTCCAGGCCAGCCCTCTGCTGTGGCCAGGGAGTGCAGTGGAGGATGGCCCAGGTGCTTGGGCCCTGCACCCCATGGGAGACCAGGAAAAGCACCTGGCTCTTGGCTCCTGCCATCAGATCAGCGCGGTGCGCCGGCCGCAGCGCACCGGCCACGGCGGCCATTGGAGGGTGAACCAACGGCAAAAGGAAGACCTTTCTCTCTGTCTCTCTCTCTCACTGTCCACTCTGCCTGTCAAAAAAATAAAAAAATAAAATAAAGTGCAAGAATCTTCTAGAAATGTATTTTCTATGAACATGAGGCTAGACACCTTAGATTGTCCACACCCTGGGATATCTTTGATGGATTTTCAACCCAAGGGATAGTCATGAATTTGTTAAAGTTAAAATCTAACTTTAAATTTTTAGTGGAACATGTCAAGAAGTCTGAAACGCATTGGGAACAGAGTGTAGGAAAAGCAATTCCTACATGTGTATATTGCTGGTGGGTAAAAGTGGATGGTGTTGATCAGGATTAGAAGTGCCTGTTGACCTAACAATTCCACTTGTAGAAACTCCTCCTTTGTAAATGCACACGTGGACAAAGGTCATCATACAACTGTATTCCTTGCAGCAGTGTTTTTAATAACAGAATGAAAACCTGGGTGTGGTCAATAGTCAATTAAATTTCTCGAATGCATGTGTGCATAATAAAGTGAAAAAACTACAAAACAGCATGATTCCATTTTTTTAACATTATTTATTTGAAAGGCAGAGAGAGAGAGAGAGAGAGATTGAGAGAGATCTTCTATCTGCTGGTTCACTCCCAAATGCCAGCAACAACCAGGGCTAGGACAGGCCAAAGCCAGGAACCAGGAACTCCATCCAGGTCTCCCACACGGGTAGCAGGGGCCCAAGGACTTGAATCATCATCATCTTGGCTTTCCCTCCTCTGCCTCCCAGGCACATTAGCAGGAAGCTGGGATGAGAAGCAGAGCAGCCATTTTGCAGATCCGAAGTGGCAGCTGAACCTGCTTTGCCACAACACCTACACCTCCCCTTTTGAAAAGAGAAAGATGAATATAGATGTTTGTGTGTCTCTGGAAGAGTTCTCAAAGGGCTGATTAACAGTGGGTATGTACACAGAAGGAGACTAAATAGAGAACAGAGAGGGTGACTGTTTGTACCTTTTGAGTGTGAATGTACAGCATATTTTGAATCAATAAAAAAAAATTCAAAAGAAGAAAACACCAGTCACTCCACAACCAATGATTCCAGAGGGTCTCCTACATCCAAGGCTCCGTGCTGGGCACTAAGAAATAGAACCTTATTCAGCCAGGGTCTTCCCTCTGCCGCTTGGGCTCTGGTGGGAGGGGAACATGAGCAGAGCGACACGCTGTCCCAAGCTCCGTGGCGTTAGGGAAACCAGCGTGCCATGCCGCCAGCAGCGGTGCAGGAGACAGCCTTGTGTACTCTCCCCCAGGGAAGGAATTAGAATTCTGTAATCAGAACGGAGCATGGAGTGGCAGCCCCTGATGGGAGCAGGGAAGACTTCACACAGAGAGAAAAGATGAGCAGATATGCAAAGCTGCCGAGAGCTGGCCAGGATAGCTGGAGTCAGACAGAGAACAGGAGCAGGTGCCTGGAGAAGAGATCCCGCGGGCCCTCAATGCCAAACAAAAACCTTAAACTCCAGCATCTGGGGGGATGGGAGCCAGGACAGCCTCCTGGGGCTGAGCAAGAGCGTGAGCTAACCTGCTTGGGTGTTTGCCTCGAATTTCAATCAAAATTCTTGTATCCTTGGATCACAGCAGGGAAAAGATCAAGACAGAGACCAGGAAATTGGAAGCTGGTGGACTGTCCCCCACTGCGAGTAGGTGAGAGCCCCTTGTTTATGGGTTTTGACTATTTTGGGCCTTCCTGTTTTATTCTCTGGATCCTTTTATGGGTTCCTTGGGAGCTCATTAAAAGACCATCACTCTTAAATGTGACAGTTTGCTTTTAAATAAGCTTGACATTTTTCGGCCAAAGGCTGAAACCCTTCATTAGCCATGCTGAACACGGTCCTGTTGGGGGCGTTTGACACGAACGTCACGTGGGCTGTGTCAGGAGGATGACAGATGGGTGAGCCCAGCCGCAGCCAGACGTCCCTAGGGAACCGCCCCCAGCTGGGGCTGGTTGTCCACACTGAGTCACAAGTTCAAGACGAACTTGTGACTTGGAGAAAGTGAGCAGATAACACTTCGAGGCGGCGGGAGAGCTGACCGAGGGCAGCCAGGGCTGCTAAGGACGTGGCCCCCTCGGCTTATCAACTCAGACCTAAATCCACACTTCCCCCTGAGGAGCAGCAAGGTTACTGGGTAAATGCGCTTGGGCGTCCATCTGCGAGGGTCAGGGACGGGGCAGATTGGAGGGCAGGCATCCGAGCACCCACACCAACACTACCAGGCAGGTGCCGAGGGCAACAGGAAATAGAACAGACCCCAGTAAAGCATCAGGTTGCCTGCCACTTGGTTTCCTCTGAGAGCTTTCTCTTTGGGAGGAGCAGGCATTTGACACAGCAGCACAGATGTCACCCACCTGAGACACCTGCATCCCATACTGCAGTGCCTGGTGGGAGTCCCGGCTCTGTTTCCGATTCCAGCTTCCTGCTAAAGCACACCCTGGGCAGCAGCAGTGATGGCTCGGGAGTTGGGTCCCTGCCACCTGCACGGGAGACCCACATCGAGTTCCTTGCTCCTGGCTCTGGTCTGGTCCAATACTGCCTGTTGTGGGCATTTGGGGAGTGAATGTGGGTGGAAATTCTTTGCCTGCTTGTCTGTTCTTGTCTATCTCTGTCTCTCTGCCTTTCAAATAAACAAAAATTGGGCGCCGACGCTATGGCGTAGCGGATAAAGCCACTGCCTACAGTGCTGGCATCCCAATAGGCGCCAGTTTGAGTCCCAGCTGCTCCACTCCCGATCCAACTCTCTGCTATGGCCTGGGAAAGCAGCGGAGGATGGCCAAGTCCTTGGGCCCCTGCACCCGTGTGGGAGACCTGGAGGAAGCTCCTGGCTCCTGGCTTTGGGATTGGCACAGCTCTGGCCATTGCCGCTAACTGGGGAGTGAGCCAGTGGATGGAGAACCCCCCTCTCCCTCTCCACTCTCTGTGTAGCTCAGACTTTCAAATAAATAAATAAACATTTTAAAAAACAAATAAAATAAATTTTTAAAATTTAAAAAACAGAGAACTTTGTCTTGGGTGAGCCCCTAACATAATTAACAGTTTATGTAATATATATTATATTGATATGACATATGCTTATCTATACATATATTTAGACGCACATATATGTAAGTTTATTTGGCTTGAAGGTTTTTAAAAGTTTATTTATTTATTTGAAAGACAGAGTAACAGAGAGAGAGAAAGAGAGAGATCATCCACCTGCTGGTTCACTCCCCAAATGTCTGCAAGAGCCAGAGCTGGGCCAGGCCAGAGCCAGGAACCAGGAACTCCATCCTGTTCTCCCTCTTGGGTGGCAGGGCCCCAAGTACTTGAGCCATCATCAGCTTCATCCTGGGGAATTAGCAGGAAACGAAATCAGAAGTGGAGGTGGGACACAGACACCCCAGTAGGGGACGTGGGTGTCTCAAGCGGTGGCTTCACCGCTGCACCACAATGCCCACCCCATTCAACATATTTTTAACGAGCATTTGTTCCCCGCAGCGTCCTTTCCCGGACACACGGGATGGCAGGACGTACTCTCTGACCTCATGGAAGGTATGAAGGGGACTTTTTAAATTATTATCATAATGATTTAAAATCTACATATTTGTGGGTGGGGAGAAATCTGAGATGACTTCATATACGGAACATACCATAAAACAAGGATAGGAAAGGCTCAGTTACGAAGCAGAACAAAACCTCAAAGGGGGGCAGGCAGGAAACTACTTTGTGATAGGCGCCTGGGATGAACTAATGGACACCAACCTTGACTGTAAACTTCCCAACAGCCAGTGCAAAAAGGAAGTGTGTTGGGGTACAGTCTGGTAAAGGTGGGCACACACTCACCAGAGGGTGAGCGTCAAGGCAGTGGTTGCAGCGTGTGGTGAAGAGGACGGAAGCAGGTCATCCAGTGAGGTCAGCAGGCTGCTGGCCCACGGCCTGCGAGTGCACCATCAGCAGCAGCCCGGGGAAGGGCGTGGGGCAGGTGTTTGGCCTGGAGGTGAAGGTGCCCACACCCCATATCTTAGTGCCGGCGTTGAGTCCCCGTTCTGCTCCGAATTCCAGCATGTGCACCCTGGGAGGCCCAAGTGCTTTGGTCCCCTCCACCCACATGGGAGACCTGGATTGAGTCCCTGGCTCCCAGCCGCAGCCTGGCCCAGCCCTGTGGCTCTCTGTCTCTCCGTCTGTCTGTATACCACCGCTCCATTGCTCAAGTAAATAAATACTAAACTGTAAGCTTTTTTAATAGGAGAATTCCCCAAAAGAGGCATCCCAATGGGCTCACTTCCTCAGCCTCCACTGGACCAATGGGACCTGCTTACCATGGACTGGTCAAAGGGTCGAGCAGCAGAGATGGGAGACGTACGGAACGAACAGTCCATGAGAACGGAGTAATGACCTTGGTCTTACCAGCACCTCACACCACAACAGAAGGGCCAGGCTGGGGGCAATGGCCCCACACAGCTTCACCTGGAAGTTCCTCAAGAGAGTGGGCTGTGGGCCAGGCACCATGTTTTCTTTCTGAAGCAACTTTATTGGCATACAACACGCTGCACGTGGTTAAAGTGGACAGTTGGGGAGCCCTGACATATGTATACACGCCTGCAAAGCCAACACCACAATCAAGACGGTGAAGATATCTATCACTCCCCGATTTCCTAGTGACTCATCGCAATCCCTCCCAACACCCTCCCTCCCCAGCCACTCCCAGGCAGCCACTGCTCTGCTTTCTGTTCCAAGAACTGGTTTGTGTTTTCTAAACGTTTATGCAAAAGGAATCCTATAGTGTGCATCCTCTCGGGCTTCTGTCCCTCAAAAGAGTTATTTTAAGAGTCCTCCCTCTTGGGGCCGGTGCTGTGGCACAGTGGGTAAAGCTGCCGCCTGCAGTGCTGGCATCCCATATGGGCACTGGTTCAAGTCCCAGCTGCTCCATTTCAGATCCAGTTCTCTGCTATGGCCTGGGAAAGCAGTGGAAGATGGCCCAAGTCCTTGGGCTCTTGCACCCACATGGGAGACCTGGAAGAAGCTCCTGGCTCCTGGCCTCAGATCAGCGCAGCTCCAGCCATTGCAGCCAACTGGGGAGTGAACCAGTGGATGGAAGACTTCTCTCTCTCTCTCTGCCTCTTCTCTCTATATGTAACTCTGACTTTCAAATAAATAAATGAATAAATCTTTTTTTATAAATGAATAAATCTTTAAAAAAAGAAAACGATTCTTCCCTCCTGTCCCTTCTTATTGCTGAATAGTATCCCATTCATTGCGTGAACATAGCACAGCACACTTCCCTACTGATCTGTTGATGGTCATGTTTTTAAATAGCATAAATAAAGCTGCTAGGAACATTTAAACACAAGTCTTTTAAGTCAAACATCCCATTTTTGAACTTTATTTATTCATTTTTATTTATTTGAAGGGCAAAATGACAGAGAGCAAGATCTTCCACCTACCTGCTGGTTCACTCCCTAGCTAGCCCAGGCTGGGCCAGGCTGAAGCCAGGTCCCAGGAACTCCACTCAGGTCTCCCACATGGGTGGCAGGGGCCCAGACGCTTGGGCCATCACTTGCTTGCACATCAGCAGGAAGCTGGATCAGAAGCAGAGGCAGGACTCAATCCCAGGCATTCCGCTATGGGATGTGGGCATCCCAACAGGAGCTTAACCCAGTGTGGCACCAGGCCTGCCCCTTATACAAGTCTGTGTGTGGCCATATTCTTTCCTTTCTCTTGGGTAAATGTCGAGCACTGGAATAACGGTCGTATGGAAGGTGGACGCTTAACGTCCTGAGACGCTGCTGGACAGTTCCCCATAATGGGGGCACCACTTCACCTTCCCGCCAGCACTGTGCAGGAATTGCAGATGCTCCAAATGTCCCACCAGTGTCTGGTATGAATGACATCACGGTTTCCATTTTATTTATCTAATAATGAACGATGCAGAGCATTTTCCTTTTAAGATTTATTTAGGGGGCCAGCACCGCAGCTCCATAAGCTAATCCTCCGCCTGCGGCATTGGCACCCCAGGTTCTAGTCCCGGTTGGGGTGCCGGATTCTGTCCCGGTTGCCCCTCTTCCAGGCCACCTCTCTGCTGTGGCCCGGGAGTGCAGTGGAGGATGGTCCAAGTGCTTGGGCCCTGCACCCCATGGGAAACCAGGAGAAGCATCTGGCTCCTGCCATCGGATCAGCGCGGTGCGCCAGCCTCAACATGCCAGCCACAGGGGCCACTGGGGGGTGAACCAACAGAAAAGGAAGACCTTTCTCTCTGTCTCTCTCTCTCTATCACTGTCCACTCTGTCTGCTAGAAAAAAAAAGGTTTATTTAGGTATTTGAAAGGCAGAGAGAGAGAGAGAGAGAGGTCTTCCATCTGCTGGTTCTCTCCCCAAATGCCCACTACAGCCAGGTTTGGACCAGGTCAAAACCAAGAGCCCAGAACGCCATCCAGGCCTCCACTGTAGTTGGCAGGGCCTGAAGTACTCGAGCCTCATCTGCCGCTTCCCAGGTACACCAGCAGGGAACTGGATGGAAACTCAGACGGGAGCTTGATGTGGGAGGTGGGTGTCCCAATAGGTGGCTTAACCCGCTGTGCCACACCAGCCGCCCCTGAGCACTCTGCCCCCTGCTGTCTGCCACCCACGGGTCTCCATGGGTGAAGCAGTTGGACAAATATTTTTCCCACTTTTTAATCAGGGAGTTTTGGTTTCTGATTATAGAAAGTTCTTTACAGTAGCTCCGTCTCCCGTATCGGGGCAGGGGGATGGAGCCCATTCCAAGCCCCCAGGGGAGGGAACTGGCCCCTGTGCTCACATGCAATGTCTCTCCTCCCACAGGCCTATCTGTGTTGAAGCCTAGTTTATAAACCAGGCACAGTAAGAAATGAACAGCATTAGCAAGGAGTAAAACAGAACAATGACAGCAATTGTCTGTAGTCAGGGTTCTGTGAATGCGGCCTCTCTCTCTCTCTCTCTCTCTCTCTCTCCCTCTGAGAGACTATTGTGAACATTTGCAGACTGCCTTTGATTTCGGATGCCTGAACCCACAGACGCTGAAGCAACAGGTCCGGAAGGACTGCGGGACACACAGGTCTCTCATCAAATTCCTGACCTGCAGATGCTTTCTTCCGGTCTGTGACTTGACGTCTCCTTCTCGCAGCTTGTCTTCCTGGGAGCAGTTCTTCCTTTCTATGAAGTCCACTTTGCCCATCGTTTTCTTGGACAGACGGCGCTGTCACTGCTGCCTCTGAGAGATCTTCACCCAAGCCGAGTCACAAAGACTCTCCCGAGTTAATTTCCTATGCGATGCCAGGCACTGTGCCTTGTGCACCATATCACTCCTGCGAAGGACCTGGATGCTCTTTTTCTCCCCGTTTTACAGAGGAGGAAATTGAGGTGCAGGGAAGTTGTAACCCACTCCTTTTTTTTTTCTTTTTAAATATTTATTTGAAAGGCAGAGTTACAGAGAGGCAGTGGTAGAGAGAGAGAGGTCTTCCATCTGCTGGTTCACTCTCCAGATGGCCACAACAGCCAGAGCTTTGCTGATCTCAAACCAGGAGCCAGGAGCTTCTTCCGGGTCTCCTACACAAGTGCAGGGGTCTATGGACTTGGGCCATCTTCTCTTGCTTTCCCAGGCCACAGCAGAGAACTGGATCAGAAGTGAAGCAGCCGGGACTCAAACCGGTGCCCATGTGGGACGCAGGTACTGTTGGCAGTGACTTTACCCACGACGCCGGTCTTCCTTTCCCCAGAGCTATATGCCCAAGCTGAAATCTACTTAGCTCGTGCTGTTGGCCCTAAAACCTCAGGGATGCTTTGGGTCATTTCCTTCCCTGAATCACACGTGTCACTCCTATTCAGTCACTTGGTCACACATGTCACTACTCAAAGATGGCCCATCTAGGAAACCGGCCTGGATACCAGGATTCCTAGGTCCTTCTCTGGGCTCAGGTCAGTTCGCCTCTGGGGAAAACAATGGAAATTATTTATAAAATAATCGGAGCCTAAGGGTTCTTCAATCTCTGTATTCTCCCATCCCAGGGATTTTCCCAGGAATCTGATTAGTCTTTGATGCACTGATACTGCTAGCCACTGGGAGGCGCCAGGAGCACAGGCTGCAGTAGGCAGAGTGGACGGAAGAGCCAGGGCCTAGGGAAGGAGGCAGAGAGGCAGGGCAGAGGTCTGCAGCCTGGAGGGGGCACCGGGGCTGACCGCGAGGGGCTTTATCCAGGGGTCGGTGGCACCTCACCTGTGCCTCCAGCTTCACTTGGAGTACAGACCCCGTGGTTAGCAACAAGTCAGCTGGTGAATGAGAACCACGCCTGTGCCGTGTGTTAGGAAAGGTGAGTCGGGCCAGGCTGGGAGGCTCTGCCGTTTGCCAGCCATGTGGTCTCTTGCAAGTCCATGGCCAGCCTGAGGCTCCATGATGGAAGTAGAAACACATCCTTGGGACACACCTCCTATCAGAAAACCTGATCCCAGTTGTTTCCACTTCCAATCCAGCTGCCTGCAAATGCGCATCCTGGGTGGCAGCAGGCGGTGCCTCAAGTGCTTGGGTCCCTGCCACCCACGTGGGAGAGCCGGGTGGAGTTCCAGGCTCCCAGCTTTAGCCTGGCCCCGCCTTAGCTGACACAGCCATTTGGGGAGTGGACTAGCAGATGGAAGAGCTCTCTCTCGCTCTCTCTCTCTCTCTCACATTTTTAAAAGAAACCCATTCCCCTCTTTGGGCTGGGCAAACCTTCTGAACAGCACAAGCCTCAGCTTTCTCAGCCACAGGAGGGTAACGTCCCTGCATTCCACGGGGATGCTCAGGCCCAGATGGGTTGACGGATGGGACCACTACTGACAGGTTTGGTAGGTTGAAGTTGTAGAATTTATTTTAAAATTAGAATTAAAAGTTTAACAATAAAATAAAGCCATGTGAGTCACGGAGGGACAAGAATACAGAAAGTCACAGGAGGAGCTGGTGTTGAGTCACCGTCGGTGATGGCGGCATCCCGTAGGAGCGCCGATTTGAGTCCCGGCTGCTCCTCTTCCTATCCAGCTCCCTGCTAATGCGCCTGGAGAAGAAGCAGAAGATGGCGCCAGTGCTTGGGCCCCTGACATCCATGTGGGAGACTAGGATGCAGTTCCAGCCTCCTGGTTTCAGCCTGGACCAGCCCCAACTACTGCAGCCATCTGGGGAGTGAACCAGTGGGTGGAAGACCTCTCTCTCTCTCTCTCTCTCTCTCTCTCTCTCTCTCTCTCCTCCTCCTCTCTCCCCCTCTCTCATTTTCTCTCTGTAACTCTGCTTTTCAAATAGATAAACAGAAAAAGTTCACAGATGGAGAACATCACCAGAGGTGTCTATGATGAGGGGAGAGCAGCAGCAGCAGCATTTATCCAACTCTTACTATGTGCCAGATATGGCTGTGTTTTATGTACAGAATCATAAATCTTTGATTAGAAGGAACTTTGAGGGTCATGCTACTATTCTAATACAGTAATATTCATGTATACAATAAATATTTGTACATTTTAATTCATTTAAGACCCATCTCCCCTGCTAAACTCTACGCTGAATAAGCCTGGAAGCTGTACCTGTGTTTTTCGCTGCCGGAGTCTCAGTGTTTAGCTGGCATCTGGCATGTAGTAATGTGCTCAATAAACAGTTGTGGCGGGCCAGGCATTTATTGCCCAGAAGTAAGACTCTGTGTGGGATGCCTGCATCCCATACTGGAGTGCCTGGGTTCAAGTCCTGCCTCCACTTCCAATCCCAGCCTCCTGCCGATGCACACCCTAAGAGGCAGCCATGATGCCTTGGGCACAAGGGTCCTTGCCACCCGACAAGAGATCTGCACTGGGTTCAGGGCTCCTACCTTCTGCCTGGCCCAGTCCCAGCTGTTGGGTGAGCATCTGGGGAGTGATGGGAGATTTGTCTCTCTTTACCTTCAAAATAAATCTAGGTAAAATAAAATAACTCTAAGTGCATGTAATATATCAGTATTTGTTGGATGAATGAATGAATGAACAAACCCAGTCAGTGCTGACTCCCTCCCGCTAGGTGCAGTCCTTCTACCCTGATTCTGAGGGGCACCCAGCCTTTGCTTGCACACCTCCCTCTCAAGGACCTGATGTCGGCCATCTCGGATCTCCTTGGCCTCGGCTCTGACCGAGCCTTTCTGCTGGGGAAAGAAGTGAGCGTGGAGTCCTCCTGCACCCTCAGTGAGATCCTCCGACCTCCGTCAACCGCAAGCCCATCTAACCCTGACAGCGGGGAGCAGAGACGTGGTGGCAGCTGGTGAGAGCCCAAGATTAAATGAAAACTTCTAATCAAGATGGCAGCGAGGGATGGAGCCTACGGAGAAAACCGATCGAAGAGCCAGGAGAGGACCGGAAGCAGGCTACAGGGAGGTGGGCCTTGGCCTCAGCCCCAGCCAATCACGGGGGTCCTACCCCACGAGGATTGGCTTAGGCGTGGACACGTGACTCATTTCTGCCCAATGAGATGGTAGAAGTCCGCGTAGAGGCTTTGGGGAAACTTCTTCATTCACAGGCTCCGAGAGCCAGCGCCCGCCTCCTGCCTCTGGCTGACGGGGCTGAATGCGTGGCGCCCGTGGCCACCAAGACCAACCAGTATGCGGGGGAGGGCAAAGCTAAGAGATCACGGAGAAGTGGAGCGGGAGCTGTGATCCAGCCGTGCCTGCAGCGGCTCTATGGCCGACTTCCCGTGGAGTAACAGGTCGGCCTGTGTAATCCCGGCGAGTTGCCATGGCGAGGACCATCACCAAGAACACCCCAACAGACAGGCAGCTCAGAAACTCCCAAGAGCTCTTTCGTCACAAGCTCTGAAGCCCAATTCTGACTCGCCAAGGGGAGAAAGAAAACAGAATGTGTTCACTGAACTAACCGAGAAGACCTGGGCTGGACAGGTCCAGGGATCCAAATACTGACATCAGCCCCCAGCTTTCTGCTCCATTGGTTCCATTGCTAGGCAGTCGCTCCCAGTCACCGCCAGGACCCCAGACCCTTGTCTTCGTGGCTTTGCAACCCCAATGGAACAGGTCTTCTCCTCCCCAAAAGTTCCAACAGAAGTCCCGCTTGTGAGGGTCATGGACAGTTTGGGGTCGCACCTCCACCCCCAGCTAATCACCGAAGCCAGGAGAGGAAAACCACTGACCAGCCAGGAATGACTGAGCCCCCACCATCAGACAGATAGGGGGTGAGGGCGGTCGGGTGTCGTGCAGTTCAACTCGCCGCGTATTTATTGTCTTCTGTGGACAATCCCTGTTCTCGGTGCTGCGACCTAATAGGGAGGCATGAATTCCCAGCGTCCATTCTGCCGACCGAAGACAAGTCAGCGTGCGAGAGCGCTGAGAAAGTTCCAGGTGACGCCGGCCTGAGCTGGAACCTCGACGAGCCGTGCTCCCTGATGAATCTGGAAGCCCACGGACCGTGAGCCCCAGGAAATAAATGCTCACTCGTGCGTACGTGTATTCAGCCAAGTGGATCGATGGACAGGATTTTTTTTTAAGATCTGCTTATTTATTTGAAAGTTAGAATTACATAGAGAGAGGGAGGCACACTCCCACCCACCCACACACACACACACACACACACACACAATCTTCCATCTGCTGATTCACTCTCCAGATGGCCATAACAGCCAAAGCTGGGCCAGGCCAGGAGCCAAGAGCTTCTTCTGGATCTCCCACATGTGAGGCAGGAGCCAAACACTTGGGCCATCTTCCACTGCTTTCCCAGGTGCATCTGCAGGGAGCTGGGTCGGAAGTGGAGCAGCCGGGACTGGAACCTGTGCCCATGTGGGGTGCTGGCGCCACAGTGGGATGCTGCTACTCCACAATGCCGGCTCCCTGAACAGAACGCTTTTAGCTTGCAATGTAAACAATACACACAGCACTTGCATTAGCCGGGAACTGCCGTGGCCCAGTGGGTCAAGCCGCTGCTTGCTTGGGTCGTCTGCATCCCATCCAGGAATGCTGGTTTGAGTCCCACGGTGACATGGGACACCACATGGCAAGAGGTGGGGGACACACATGCTGGCCTCTGTCCTTATAAAGCTACCAGGAGGCAGCCCAACGACCTAATCCAGTCTTGTCACTCCCCCTACCCTTGCCACCAGGACCAGGTTCTGGCTTCGGCTCCTCCCTCCTAGTTCCATAAGCCTTTGGGGTTGAGTCAGGGGCCAAGTCACTCAAATGATGGCTCTTGATCTCTCTGATCCCAGCCTCGCCCTGCCCCTCCCCCAGCCCAGCCTAAGTCAAAAAGGCAAAGACTGCAGGCTCCCGAGTCCAATGATGCAAGGCTCCGGGCAGCAAGGAAGCAGCCTCCAGCCCCCTGGGGCCAGGGGCCAACGCGCCAGGAGCCATTTGTGCTCTTCTCGCCCTCTCCCCTCTCTCCTCTGCCTGTTGGCGTCCGTCCCGGCCACCCCATTAGTGTCCCTGTCCATGCAAGTCCAGAGCTGCAAACTGCACCAGGTTATGCAGAACTGGGCGGGGGCAGTCCTGAGAGAAAGGCCTCCCATTGGCTGTCTTAAGTGTCGCACACTAGCCTGGACCAATCGCTGTGCCAGGAGGTGGGATGAAGTGGTGGCCCAGTCTGGGACAGGTGGGGACCGCTGTGGTCTGGGGGCTGAAAGCCGGGACTTGGAAGCAGGTGGGTCTGCGGGGCTGAGAAGGTTCTTACCATTTTAACTCAGAAACATCCCAGCCCTGTGTGTTCCATAGAAGCATATTCCTTAAAAACACGAATCCGGCCTGACAGCTTAATTTTGCTGCTGAGAGAAATGAGCTTGCTTTGGTCAGGGCTCGGGGGTACGAGGGCACTGGCCACTGTCATGTTCAAAGTGGTGCATTTCTTTGGGGTGAATCTTGGTTTGCTTTCTCTTTTTCAGAGGCAGCGGCAGGAGTGACAGGAAGACTTGAAGGCATGGCAACCCGGACGTCTTTACTGCAGCTTGAGTCTTGGGTCACACCGCAGGGGGTGACGGTACAAGGAGCTCTTTCTGGTGCCCTGTGTCTGGCCTTCACCGCCATCCCAGGCACCTCCGCTGTCCATTTCTCCTCCAAATGCACCTCCAGTCCTGGCTGCACTCATCAGAATATTAACCTTGACAACGCGCCAGTGTGACCCTTCCAAGTCCAAGTCCAAGCCAGCAGAAGATTCTGTCCAAACCTGGTAAGGTTCCTACTTGAGAGTTGTGTTTTGCTTCATTATCCCAGGCAAACACCCCCTTCATTCTTGAACTTAAAGACACAGAGAACTGCAGCCAAAATTGTGTGTGCAACAGACGCCTTTAAAATGGCACAGGTGGAAAACCTGAGATTTCTTAAAAAAACAAAATAAAAATAAAAATAAAAATAAAAAAAGCAAGGACAGAGTTAGAGGAGAAAAGTCTTTCCCCAAGGGCGGCAGGGGGAGAGGCTGGGATGGTACCCTGGAGCCAGATCACACTGGCACAGTCATTCATCATTTGAACACATGTGCACCTGGGGCCTGCCAAGTGCCAGGAACTGCAGGGTGTGGATTCTGTCCTGGAAGCAGATGAGAAGGAAACTGCTCTGAAAAAGTCACCAAGTCCCCCCCACTCCCCAGGAGAGGGGTCTGGGGGGGTAAGGACTGTCGCAGCCGTTACGATGTTTCTTGGGGGGGCCGGTGCCATGGCTCACTTGGTTAATCCTCCGCCTGCAGCGGCATCCCATATGGGCTCCAGGTTCTAGTCCCAGTCACTCCTCTTCCAGTCCAGCTCTCTGCTGTGGCCCGGGAGAGCAGTGGAGGATGGCCCAAGTGCTTGGACCCTGCACCCACATGGAAAACCAGGAAGAAGCTCCTGGCTCCTGGCTTCAGAGGCCATTTGGGGAGTGAACCAACGGAAGGAAGACCTTTCTCTCTCTCTCTCCCACTGTCTATGACTCTACCTGTCAAATAAAAAGAAAAAAAAGATGTTTCTTGGGACAACCAGCTCCAGTTCTGCTCCAATTCCATCTTCCTGCTCGTGCAAACCCTGAGAGGCGGCGGGTGATGGCTCAAGTTTGGGCCTTTGACACCCACGTGGGAGGCCCCATGGAGTTCCTGGCTCCTGGCTTCTCCCAAGTGGGTGGCAGGGGCTCAAGCACTTGGATTTCCCAGGTGCATCGGCAGGGAACTGGATGGGAAGCAGAGCAGCAGGGATTCAAACCGGCGCTTCCATGGGATGCCAGTGTCGCAGAGGGCAGCTTAACCCGCTGCACCACAGCGCTGGCCCCAGAATTTGTGCCCTTATCCTCTAAAGTAGCACCGAGTGCAGGGGGCACTGGGACATCCTCCGACCTGGGACCAGACCCTGCCTGCTTCTTCAGGGAGGAAACAGGAGCAGGAGCCAAGGCCACGCTCATTATCACAGCATTAACAAACACTCAGGATTTTAAAAGGGGAAAACCCACATATCCTTGAGTCTAAGACATCCTTAAATCGATGTAACTGGGACTAGGGGAGAAATGCTGTGTTAAACAAACACATTGATCATGCGACATAGTCCTGATCCAGAGGCATCACAGCAGGGCGCAGGTGCCTCCTCCCAGACTCCAGGAAACACGTTAGAGACCTTCTTTTCCCGAAGCTTCCTGGAATGGATGTAGTTTGGCCAAGTTTCCTCTAAAGGAACCCAAAGCGAGGCTGGATTCTCTGGTTTCCACCCCACCCCCACCCATCGCCACACCGCTGCCAGCCCCTCACTCCCTCCCCACGTTCCGCCCGCCCCTTTCTTCCAAGCTGCCCTGTGATTTAGGTGTTTATTTATGTTCTCTGCAATCTCGGGGTGCAGAGGGAGAGTCTCGGCTGAATCCTGTCCTGCTGGCTCTCAGGCCCAGCACAGCGCTGGCCGCAGAGGAGGCCACAGTGGACGTTCATTGAGGGAACGCACTCGGATGAGCAAACAAACGGCAGAATGGGTGCACGGCCACGGCTGCTCCTCGGACCCCCCGCGCCCTGGGGTGCATGTGTGTGGCTCTGTGCCCACGTGTCTTCACGGAGCTGGGCAGCATCAGAGAGAAGAGGGCCAGAGAAAACCCTCCTGCCACGCTCTGTGACCTGGTGGCAGAGCCTGCACTCACAGTGGGGGAGGGGCGTTGCCAAAAAGCTCAAGGTCTTAGGGTCTCCTCCATTCTAGAAGGAAACCAGGAGCCATGAGCCTCATCCCCCACCAACTTGCAGACAGGAAGGAGGCAAGACAGAGCCTCTCCCCAAAATGTGCAGAATGGCGGTTGCCATGAGCACCGCGATCTGAATGTTATTTGACATCCGTTTCTTCAGAAGTTCGGTTGCCATGGTAACAAAATACTGTTTTCCACTCGGAAGACGACTCCCGGGCTCACATCTGAGGGAGACGGGGCTCTTTCTAGACATCGCTTGGAGTGGGGGGCGGGGCCGAGCTGTGGAGCTGAAGCCACCTAGGGAAAAGCAGCTGGGGCAAGAGCTGAGGGACAGCCCCGCGCAGGCCACTCAGCGCCCTCTCACCCCCACCCTGCTGCTGTCACCGCTGCTCAGCACCCCGCTGGCCGATGCTTCCAAGGCCGGCTGCTCTTGGTGGTGGAGCAGATGTCAAGAGCAGGCAAACACAGACATGGCCAAAACGCAGCGGTTCATCCCCCCAGAATACTTACCAAGCATTTACTATTAGCCGCGCGCAGGTCCCGGGCCCAGGGTGCTCCCTGAGGAATCTGTGCCCTGCCCGGAAGGTAGGCAGCAAGCAGATGGAATATCTGAGGGGGGCTGGGATGAGGGCATGCCTGCTCCCCCCACCCCTGGGGTGTCCAAGTACCAACCCCTGTGAAATATAAGGCTGATCATTTTACACAGGTGTGGTGAACTTAGGATCTTTTCTTACAGATTTCTTTCTTTATTTGAAAGGCAGAGTTGCAGAGAGAGAAAGGAAGAGACACAGAGAGAGATCTTCCTTCTGCTGATTCACTCCCCAAATGGCTGCAATAGCCGTGATGGGGCCGGGCTGAAGCCAGGAGCCAGGAGCTTCCTCTGGGTCTCACACATGGGTGCAGGGGCCCAAGCACTCGGGCCATCACCTTCCACTGCTTTCCCAGGTACATTAGCAGAGAACCGGATTGGAAGTAGAGTGGCTGGGAGTTGAATCGCAGCCCATACAGGATACTGGCACCTCAGGCAGCGGCTTAACCTGCCACACTACAATGCTGGCCCCAGAATCTGTTTTTTTAAAGATGTATTTATCTGCTCACTGGAAAGGCAGAGTGACAGAAAGAGGGAGAGGGGGCCAGCGCTGTGGCGTAGTGAGTAAAGCCGCTGCCTGCAGTGCCAGCATCTCATATGGGCTCTGGTTCGAGTCCTGGCTGTTCCACTTCCGATCCAGCTCTCTGCTATGGTCTGAGAAAGCAGTAGAGGATGGCCCAAATCCTTGGGCCCCTGCACCCACGTGGGAGACCAGAAGCGAAGAAGTTGCTGGCTCCAGGCTTCGGATCGGCGCAGCTCCAGCCATTGTGGCAATTTGGGGAGTGAGCCAGTGGATGGAAGACTTCTCTTTCTCTCTGCCTCTCTGTAGCTCTGCCTTTCAGATAAATAAGTTAAAAAGAGAGAGAGAGAGAGAGAGAGAGAGATCTACCTGCTTGCTGGTTCACTCCCAAGTGACTGCAACAGCTGGAATTGGGCCAGGACAGGATGAAGCCAGGAGCCAAGAACTCCACGTAGGCGGCAGGGACCCGAGTCTCGAGCCATCATCTGCTGCTCCCAGGAGCAATGGCAGGGAGCTGGCTTGGAAACGGAAGCTGCTCTGCTATGGGATGGGGGTGGTACAAGCTGAGGCTTAACCTGCTGTGCCGCAACACAGGCCGGGCCCCCAAGTTAGGATCTAAAGACAAGAATATCATCCTGGGTTCTCCAGAGATCCGACTAAGACAGAGGTCAGAGGTCAGAGGCAGAAGGTGCTGCCCTGCTGGCTATTCAGAGAGAGGGAGGGACCCACCCTCAAGAACTCAGGCAGCTGGGCGGGCGGGGACAGGATCCCCCATTCCCACCCCACAAGCCTCCTGCTGCTCTCTCCAGACTGTCAAATAAGAGATGGTGCTGTTTTAAGACACTGTTGGTGGTGTTTGTTTGAGACATCAGGAAACTAACACAGGTGGGGACCAGGGAGAAAAACCCAGCAGACAATGAGAACACAGTGTGGAGCGGGGCAATGGGGCGGGGTGGACTCTGAAAGGAAGCGGTCAGCTTGCTGCCCGCAGGAGGTGGCTTTTGGGCAAAGAGGCCAGTTGAGAGTGTGCAAGGAAGCCAGGGCAGAGCGAGGCCAGAGGGGCCGTGGGGAGTCCCCGAAGGGTTCTGAAGGGAGAAGGAGTGGGGCTGGGCTTTCCCTCTATGAGGACCCTTTGTTGCAGAAGCCTTGGGGGCACCCAGGAGAGCGAGGGGGCTCCTGCATTTACGGCTGTGAGAGGCACAGCCGATGGGGCTCGGGCCGGGGCAGGAGCGGTAGATGCGGTGAGAAGAGCTCAGGTCCTCGGTACGCTTGCAGGGGAGAGGGCGTGGATTGGTTCAGATGGATGCAGCCTGAGCCACAGGGACTTTCTCTGCTCTCCAAGTGGAGGGAGGGAAAGAGTCTGGAGTTGGGGAGGAGGTGGTGGGGGAAGTGGTCCAGGCGACAGGTGTAATTTGGAGGGCGTTATCCGATGGCATTTCAAGGAAAAGCTTGGAAGTGCTTGCCAAGCGAATGGGAGACCAACAGCTCCAGGTCAAGGAGATAAGACATCTGCTGCAGAGCTGAGCGGGAAACCAAGAAAGGAGGTTAGGCACGAGCCCTCTAGAAGAAGGCGTGCCGGCTGAGAGCTCAGGGGCTGAGCATCGACCTCTGTTGTCAGTGACCTTGAGACGCATTCAAGTGGAAGCCAGGGCTGCATGCGAGCAGAGCCAGGAGACTGGGAAAGAAAGAATTGGACCCAACCAGCAGGAAGCTTTTTTTTTTTTTTTCAAGTTCTGCTGTAAAGAAAAGCAAAGAAATAGGGCATGGCCTGGAGAGGGGGAGCGGGAGAACAAGAGAGGGTTTCTTTTGTTCTGGCTTTTGTTTTGGATGATGGAAGCCAGGATATATGCTGATGGGAAAAGGATCCAAAAGGGGGGCGTGGGATGGAGGACCCGGAAGAGGGCCCACAGCTCTCAGCCGCGGCTTCCTGGAGCAGGGAGTGGGGATGGGGGGTGCAGGGGGGCTGGCTCCCGGCAGGCCCTGGGCAGCTCCGGCCTTGCCTCCTGTGCCGCGCACTGAGGCAGGCGGGAAGCTCTCTCCCAACTGCTCCAGTTTTCTCAGGGAAGTAGGAAGCAAGGGCATCCGCTGCCATGCGGGACAGGGAAGGAAGTGTGGGGGCAGCAGAGGAGGAGGCGTGCAGTCAGCCAGCTGGAGCCCGGCGGCGCCAACAGACTGGCGAGCAGAGCGGGCCTGCCTGGCCGTCCGCCCGCTGCACCAAGGTACGCGGGCCCTGCACTCGCCGCCGGCTGGGGTTTCTGTTTCCACGCCGCTGAGCTGCCTGGGTGCAGACACGGAGTGGGCGTACAGCTGGGTTCAAGGAAACGCGGTTTTGCTCCGCTAATGCAACAGCGGAGAGGGCCACAGCACCTGAGGGGCTGTGGGAGGCAGCAGAGTCGGGGCGTCCCAAAGAGGCCCACCCCCCAATCCCCGGCAGCCCTGAGGGGGCCAGGCCACAGTCTGCACGTAGAATTAAAGGGCTAATCAGCTGATCTGCGGGGGGGGGGGGGCATTATTCCGTATTTTCCAGGGGGTCCCAATAGAATCACAGGGCTCCTTGTAAGTGGGAGAGGGAGGCAGTGAAGTGAGCATCTCTGCTCGGAGGTGGAGGCAGGGCCCTGGGAGGTGGAAAAGCCAAGGACAAAAGAAGCCAGCACCAGCCTGCCAGTCGCTGGTGGGCCGTGGCGACCCTGATGTCAAATGGCTGAAGCCCCAGCTGATGTCCACCCCCACCCCCCCCTTTTTTTTTTCTTTAAAGGCAGAGAGACACAGAGACCCTCCATCTGCTGGTTCACTCCCCAAGTGCCCACAACAGCTGGGCCTGGGCCAGGCCAAAGCCAGGGACCAACAACTCAATCTGGGCCACCCAGCTAAGTAAGAGGAACTTAACTACTTGACCCATCACCTGCCGCCTCCCGGGATCCACGTTCACAGGAAGCCAGAACGGAGAGTGGAGCTGGGACCCAAATCCAGGTCCTCCAACAGGGGGTGCAGGTGTCCCACATGCGAATTAACCACTGGCCAAAGGCCCGCCCCCCTCCTCCCCAGCTGACATCCCGATGCAGCCTCACAGAGAGCCCAAGCCAGAGCTGCCCCACTGGGCTGCTGAGCCCTAATGCAGACAAGCCATAAGAGGCAATGAAATGACTGCTGTTCCAAGCCAGGAAGTTTGGAGGTGACTTGTCACACACAGGGAAGTAACACGCCACCTCCTTGTTTATGGTCTCCCTCCTGCCCAGGACTTCAACATTCAAATGCCAGGACAGGTTACCTTTGACCCCTTCAATGATTTAGGAGCCCCTCTCCAGTGCTCCTCTCTCCTCACTGCAGGATCCCATCGCTCCCTGCATAACAGTGTGCATAACGCATGTCACACACACACACACACACACACACCCGCACAAGTGTCCCTCTCCCAAACAAGACTGAGCGCCGTGGGGGTGGGGACATTGGTGCCTCCCTCACACAACGCCTGGCACAGCGGTTGCTGAAGGAATGAATGAATGAGGCCGGCGGTGGCAAGATGAGGGGCTCAGGTGGAGGAATCCACGGGAACATCAGCTTCGGCACAGCCTGCCTCCAAATCCCCTCCCATCTGCTCTGGCTCGGGGCCTGCTGGCTGCAGGTGTCTCCTCTGGTCTGCATTCCTGACACCCAGCTGCGTCCAAATCCTGGCCTTTGTTTAGACTGCACTGCTGTTTGTGGTGCAAACATGACTTTGCTGTGAACCGGAATGTAATTTGATAGATGCCGGAGAGCTTATCTCCTAAGCACAGGTGCTCCGCAGGTGCCTTGCCAGCCCTCAGCTTTGCTCACTCCTACATTCAGACTGCTCCCTAGTCGGCCCCTGACCCTAAACCAGTGCTATTCTGATGGCTCCTTTTCATTGGAAATACTTCGGAATGAGAAGTAATTTTTGTCTATTTGTTTTTCCTTATTTTTTAAAAACATTTATTTCTCTATTTTCATCTTCTTGAATGGGAGGGAGAGAGAGAGAGAGAGAGGGAGAGAGAGAGAGATCTCCCATCCACTGATCTACTGCCCAAATACCTGCAATAGCTAGGGCTGGCCAGGCTGCACCGGGAGCCCAGAATTCCATCCAGGCCTTCCACGTGGGTCACAGGGACCCAAGCACTCGACCCATCATCTGTGGCCTTCCAGGGTGCACATTAGCAGAAGCTGGGTCAGCACAGTAACGCAGCACCGGCACCTGGCCCAGTCCTGGGGAGTGAACCAGCAAGCAGGCAAAAGAGCTGTGTGTGTGTGTGTCTGTCTGTCTGTCTCTGTCTCTCCTTCCTTCTGTCAAGGATGCTTACATTTCAAGTAAGCAAATCAATATAGCTCTTAAAAAAAAAAAAAAAAGATTCTGGGGCCAGCATTGAGGCATGGCAGGTTAAACCATTGCCTGCAGTGCTGGTATCTTGTATGGGCTCCTATTCAAATCCCAGCCACTCCACTTTCAGTCCAATCCCCTGCTAATGTGCCTGGGGAAGCAGCGGAAGATGACCCAGGTCCTTGGGCACCTGGCTCCTGGCTTCGGATCAGCTCATCTCTGGCCATTGCAGCCATCTGGGGAGTGAGCCAGCAAGATGGAAGACCTCTCTCTCTCTCTCTGTCTCTAGCTCTCTCTGTAACTCTTTCAAATAAGTAAAATAAATTGGAAAAAAAAAAAAAGTAACAGTAACCAGAACTTGAAGCAGCACTCTGATACGACATGTGGGTGTCCCAAGGCAGGAGCTTAACCTGCTGCACCATAACACCTACCCACCTTGTTCCTTTTTCTCTTAGTCACAAATACACAAGCACAATTTTGCCAAAACTCAAGGAGCGCACAGATTTCAGTTACTGCTCTAACGTGTACTAGCTGTGGGACCATAGGCAAGTTATTTGACTTTTCCCAGCCTCAGTTCTGTCATCTGTGTCATCTATAATGGGGATTCTATTAGTTCCAACCTTGAAAAAACAGTTGTGAGCACCAGCTTTGGTAAAGAAAAAGAGTTTGCATAGCGCCTGGCACCAAGTAAGATGTAAGTCAATATCAATTTGTTTCTAGAAATGAATACAGCGTCAAAGTCAAATCATTACATCTTAAATATATCCGCGGCAGAATTTAGGATGTTCATGAGCATTCTAGAGCAAACGGAGACTCTTCAAAATAATCTGCAGGGGCTAAACAGATGGAGCTGCAGATCACCAAGCTAAATGAAGTAAGCCAGATGCGGGAAGACAAATATTGAACGTTCTCCCTCGTGTGATGGTAAAGAACAGTTGATCTGGGGTGGGCATTCGGCTGAGTGATTAAGATGCCACGGCCCATATCAGAGTGCCTGGGTTTGAGTTCTCTTTCCACGCCCAATTCCAGCGTCCTACGAATGTGCACCCTGGGATACAGCTTGTGTGTTGAGTCCCTGTCACCCACATGGGAGACCTGGATTGAGCTCCTGGCTCCTGGCCCAGCCCCAGCCATCCCAGCAAATAGGCTCATGCTCTCTCTTTCTCTCTCTCTCTGCCTAGCAAATCAATTAAATAAATAAACATTTTTTTTTAAGATTCATTTATTTATTTGAAAGTCAGAGTTATATAGAGAGAGGAGAGGCAGAGAGAGGCAGAGAGAGAGAGAGAGAGAGAGAGGTCTTCCATCCGATGGTTCACTCCCCAAATGGCTGCAACAGCCAGGGCTGGGCCAGGCTGAAGCCAGGAGCCAGGAGCTTCTTCCAGGTCTCCCACATGGGTACAGGGGCCCAAGGACCTGGGCCATCTTCTACTGCTTTCCCAGGCCATAGCAGAGAGTGGGATCAGAAGTGGAGCAGCCAGGTCTCAAACCAGCACCCATATGGGATGCCGGCACTTAAGGCTAGGGTGTTAACCTTCTTTGCCACAGCCCCGGCCCCAAACATTTGTTTTAAAGAAAGAATAGTTGATCAGAATATAGACTAGCGACTGGCAGAGGCCGAAAGTGGGGGGAGTAGTGGGGTTGGATAACAGGTACCCAGACACAGTCAGGTAGAAATGTCAGTTCTACTGTCGCCATAGCAACGCGTCACCTAGTGTGTAGGGAAGTGCAGGAGAGGAGCTGGCAGGCCCCAACCACGGGAAAGGCTAAGAGTGAAAGCCCCGCCACCCGGCTTGACTGGCTTGAGCTGTGTCCACGTGGGGAGCACTGCACCATGGCCTTTAAAGCTGGACGTGCATTGGCGTGCACGTTTGGCCGCGCGGCTCAGACGCCAGTTAGCAAGCCCACATCCCCTATCAGAGCACCTGGGTTCAATTCTGATTCAAGCTTTCTGATAACATATACCCTGGGAGGCAGCAGGTGACAGCTCAAATAATTAGGTTCCTGCCACCCATGAGGGAGACCTGGATTGAGTTCCTGCCTCCCAGCCTTGGACCCTTACCCTCACAGCAGGCATTTGGGGAATGAGCCAACAGAAGGGGTCTCTCTATGTCTCTTAAAAATATATATAAATGTAAATGTATATATATATATATGGTAATCAAGTTCTATACTTAAAAAGGAAAAAAATCTGCATACACAAATGTATACCAATCTAACACCAAAAAGTGCAGACACACACACACACACACACCCCGCCAACGGAGCTCCATCCACACGGTGAGCCGTAGCTCATTTCCATTCACTACTTATATAATCACTTACAACCACCTGGATAGTAAGAAAATCGAACGCTGGGAACACTGAAAGCCCTGCCAGCATCTCTCGCTCCCAGCCTTCCCGAGCAGCCTGGTACCCATCGCTACCCCGCTTTTCCAGACAGGAAGGGCAAGCAGCCCAAGGTCACGAGATGAGTCAATGGCAGAAGTGAGACTTTCTGTCTTTAAATCAAAGTGGATGTGCTGTCCTTCGAGAACAAGGTGCGGACCTGACATCCATTAGGGGATTGCTCCGAGCTGTTTTCCTGGCAGAGGAAGTGGTGGCGATGCATGCGCCGGCAGGAGCCTGCCTCACCCAGCCCTCCCGCAAGCGAGCCTCCTCTGTTCCAGGCGCTGTCCAGGGCACTTGCAGCCAGCAGGGCCTCAGACAGACATGGTCTCTACCCGCAGAGCACTCAGTCTTAGGAGGAGACAGGCATGTATACGCTTACACAAACAATACATTGGCTGCTATTCTTTTTTTTTTTTTTTTTGACAGGCAGAGTGGACAGTGAGAGAGAGAGACGGAGAGAAAGGTCTTCCTTTGCCGTTGGTTCACCCGCCAATGGCCGCCGTGGCCAGCGCGCTGCGGCCGGCGCACTGCGCTGATCCGATAGCAGGAGCCAGGTACTATCCTGGTCTCCCATGGGGTGCAGGGCCCAAGCACTTGGGCCATCCTCCACTGCACTCCCTGGCCACAGCAGAGAGCTGGCCTGGAAGAGGGGCAACCGGGACAGAATCCGGCACCCCAACTGGGACTAGAACCTGGTGTGCCGGCGCCGCAAGGCGGAGGATTAGCCTAGTGAGCCGTGGCGCTGGCCCATTGGTTGCTATTCTAACAGAAGCGTGGAAGGCACCTTGAGGTCAGGACTCTGGGCGCACTTAGGGGTGTAGTCTGGCCATGGTCAGGGTCATTCACAAAGTGACACTGGACACAGGAGCTAGGGCCACAGCCGAAGGCGTGGCTGGGCCTAGAGGGTCCGCTCCCAAGATGGCGCACTCCTGTGGCAGGTGGACGGTGCTGGCGTCGGCGGAAGGCTCAGGTCCTAGCTCTGTGGTGACCTCCCGACCTGGCAGCTGGTTTCTGTAATGGCCAGTGATCCAAGAGGCCGGCTCAGCAGGTGGCCTGCAAATCTCTGTGCACGCCCGCAAGTCCCCTTTGTTGGCTCCATTTTGTGTTTTTTTTTTTTTTTTAGATTTATTTATTTATTTGAAAGGCAGAGCATCAGGAAGGGAGAGAGACAGAAAGTGAAAGAGAAAGAGAGAGAGAGAGAGGTCTTCCATCCATTGACTCACTCCCCAAATGGCTGCAACAGCCAGGGCTGGGCCAGGCTGAAGCCAGGAGCCCAGAGCCCCATCTGGGTCTCCCATGTGAGTAGCAAGAGTCCAACTACTTGGGCCATCCTCTGCTGCCTTCCCAGGTGCATTAGCAGGAGCTGGAAGTGGAGCAGCCGGGACTTGAACCGGTGCTCCCATATGGGATGCCAGCAGCACAGATGACAGTGTGGTTCACAGCCCCACAACGCCAGCCTCCATGTCTGGCTTTGAGCACGGCACTCAATAAAATGATTCCTCAGCTGATAGAATGTCTAAACCAGAAAGGAATGGGCCAATGACTTCAACTTTCTCATTTGATGGAAGAAAATTGCTGAATGAATTTCATAAATAAATATGAATTAATCAGTTGCTATGCAGTGAAGGCCTTTTGTGCTCCCAGGAACAAATGACAATGAGAGCGAGGCTCTAAGACACATGAATCCCAAGCAGTCATGAACCATGAACAGTCTCGTTAACGAGGCAAATTGAGACACAGTCCCCGCTCCCGCCCCAAGCCTCAACACAAAGGAATCAACGTGGCGGAAACGGACAAGGACAGAGAGAGGTGGCGGCTGAGAGAGTTCACTGCATTTTGGTGGATGGAGGATGAGAACAAGAGGTGGGGAAGGTTGATACCTACAGCATCAGCCACGTGACCGCGGACCCTGGAAACCCAGGGTCGCCAGCCATAGCCATGGCTGGTGACGGAGGCACAGGATCCATGGGACGCCTACAGTGGGGACCCTAGGGTCCCTCTCTGTCCTGAGCACCACAGAGACACCACTTCCTCTTTGCCCGCTGGGCACCCCAGCCAGAGGGCCCCTGCAGGCACAGGCCAGGCAAGGGAGCCCCAACTCCAGCCACAGGGTGCACTGACCAGGGAGCTGTCCCAGCCCCATCGCCACACCACTCCCAGAGTCGGGGCAGCTCGGTTCACACCTCCCCACACCCCCCCCCCCCAAGAATGGGGACAGCTCGGTTCACACACCCCGTCCCCCAGGACAGAACACTGTGCCAGCGCCCTCTAGGGCCACTGACCAGCTTACAAGCAAAGACTCCTGACCTCCCCAAGCGCTGCCTTGCCTGATGAGGCCAACATCTGGCCAGCCCGGTCCACCCTTCCCTGCCCCGCCCCCGTACCCAAAGCACTTCCTCAGAGAGGACAGGACCACAATGATCACAAGCAGAGAGCCACAGACCTGACAGCCAGAGTCACATTTGTTAAATTATTAAAAAAAAAAAAAAAAAAAAAAACCACCACAAATACAGTGAATGCAGGGAGCAGATCAATACAGGAAACTGAAGAAATCTTTAAAAAATATTATGGGGTGGGCATTTGGTCGAGCAGGGAAGACACAGGTGAGAGGCTTAACCTAGAGAGCCCAGGTTTGAGCCTGCTCTGCTCCCATCCAGCCCCTGATGGTGGTGCACCTTGGGAGACAGCGGCGATGGCTCAAGTAGTTGCATCCCTGCCACTCACATGGGAGACCTGGACTGAAGTCCCGGCTCCTGACTCACGCTGCTGCAGGCATCGGGGATGACCCAGTGGAGAAGAGTGCTCCCTCCTTCTCCGCCTCTCAAATAAATAAATACTTTTTAAAATAAAAACAGCTATAGCTAGAAAACCCTAAAGATGCCATCAACATAACTTTACGACTAACAAATTCAGTAAAGCTGCAGGTTATAAAATCAACATACAAATAATAGTCGTGTTTTTATACACTGACAGTGAACAATCTGAAATAGAAATTAAGAAAACAATTCCACTTACAATACCATACAAAGGAGTAAACTTATTACAAAGCTACAGCAATCAAAACAGTCGGGTACAACATAAAAACAGACATGTAGACGCACGGAATAAAACAGATAAACAAATCGTCATTAAACATTATATAAATAAATATCCAAAAATAAATGTTTGCATATATGTTCAAATGATTTTCTAATGAAGATACCAAGAACATTTAGTGGGGACATGATAATTTTTTCAATAAGTGGTATTGGAAAAACTGGGTCAGGGTTGGCACTGTGGCGCAGTGGGTTAAAGCTCCGGCCTAACGTGCCAGCATTCCATATGGGCGCCGGTTCAAGTCCCGGTTGCACCTCTTCTGATCCAGCTCTCTGCTATGGCCTGGGAAAGCAGTAGAAGATGGCCCAAGTCCTTGGGCCCCTGCACCCGCGTGGGAGACCCGGAAGAAGTTCCTGGCTCCTGACTTCAGATCGGCTCAGCTCCGGCCCTTATGACTATTTGTGGAGTGAACCAGTGGATGGAAGACCTCTCTCTCTCTCTCTCTCTCTGTGTGTGTGTGTGTGTGTGTGTGTCTCTACTTCTCTCTGTAATCTGTCTTTCAAATAAAAATAAAAATAAATTTAAAAAAATCCACTGGGTCTCCACTTGTCAAAGCACAACCATTAGCAGATACACCATACACCACGATCAGCTCAAGTGGATCAAAGTCCTAAACATAACACCTGAAACCGTGCAACTTAAAAGAAGCACAGGAACAAGACCCACAATAATGGAATTGGCATTGATTTCTTGAATATGACATCAAAAGCACAGGCAACCAAAGAAAACAATAGATAAACTGGAGTATATACCAAAATTTTAAACTTCTATGCTGGTCTGGCATTGTGGTGCAGTGGGTTAAGCCATAGCCTACAATGCCAACACTCCCTATCCAAGAACCAGTTCTAGTCCCAGATACGCCACTTTTTTTTAAAAGATTTATTTATTTATTTGAAAGGCAGATTTACACAGAGAGGCAGAGAGGGAGAGAGAGAGTCTTCCATCCTCTGGTTTACTCCCCAGATGACCGCAATGGCCAGAGCTGCGCCGATCCAAAGCCAGGAGCCTCATCCGGGTCTCCCACATGGGTGCAGAGGCCCAAGGACTTGGGCCATCTTCTACTTCTTTCCCAGGCCACAGCAGAGAGCTGGATGGGAAGTGGAGCAGCCAGGACTAGAATCGGTGACCATATGGGATGCCAGCATTGCAGGCAGCAACTTCACCTGCTATGCCACAGCGCCATCCCAGATGCTCCACTTCTGATATGGTTCCCTGCCAATACGTCTGAGAAAGCAGAAGATGGCCCAGGTACTGGGGCCCTGCACCAGGATAAGTACCTGGCTCCTGCCATCGGATCAGCGTGGTACGCCGGCCGCAGCGGCCATTGGAGGGTGAACCAACGGCAAAGGAAGACCTTTCTCTCTGTTTCTCTCTCTCACTGTCCACTCTGCCTGTCAAAAAATTTAAAAAAAAAAAGTTACATAAAAAAGTTAGAAGAGAAAGTTGAGATAGTATACCAGAAAAGAGAACAAATATTTTCTAGAACAGAAAACTGGAAAGAACATTTTGAAAACACAGAAACTCAACCCCAGAGAACCAACCAAAATAGATCTGGAAAAAACAAAAACAGAGAAAATGAACCGGAGGAAATGAACACAGAAAAGTCCCCAAAATCGATCCCCAGATTAAAAGAGACTGATGTTCAGAACAAGGGGCGCACCGCCAATGCACATCATCAGAGACTTCAGGCCCCTGAGCACCCCAAAATCTCCCAGAGAGGAAAAGCACACACAGGGGATCAGACGTCAGAAAGCCGTCTGAGGGACAGCACTGTGGCACGCGGGTTCACCCTGCCTTCCAGTCCACAGCACCTGCTTCCGATGCAGCTCCTGCCAATGCGCACCCGGGAGGCAGCCATGACAGCTCAAGGACTTGAGTCCCTGCCACCCACCTGGGAGACCCGGATGGAGTTCCAGGCTCCTGGCTTTGCCCAGCCAGACTTTGGCAGACATTTGGGGAATGAGTGAGTGAAGGCACATCTCTCTCTAGCTCTGCGTGTGTGTGTGTGCATGCGTGCACATGTACCTTTCAAATAAAAATAAATAAATTTAAAAAAAGATTGTCATTTGACTTTTCAACAGTGGAGCAGATCTTCAAAATTCCAAGGGAAATGCATTTCCGTCTGGAATTCGATGCCAGGCCAAACCCCATCAAGGCTACTGGGGCCCACACTTTGCCAAAGCAAGGAAACAAACCGAGGTTGACACAGCGGGAAGCAAGAGATCCGGAGAACAGGATCACAGACAGAAAAGAAGCAAAGGCAGGCACCAGGATGGCTAACGTGTAGAGCAAAAGTCCAGGCCAGAGGGCCCCAGTGTGCGGAGTGACCAGCCCAGAGGCAGCCCCGGGAGGCGCGACTGAGAAGCACAAAAACCTGAGCACGCGTGGGCTGTGCGCAACCAGGCAGGAGGGACTGTGTGCAACCAGGCAGGGAGGGGCCAACCAGGCAGGGAGGGGCTGCACTGTCTGTCCAGGGCTGGGGGAGGCATAGTGATGGGGACAACAGCGAGCTGCTTCTTTTTTTTTTTTTTTTTTTTTTTTTTTTTACAAAAAAGGAGACAATCACTAAGTTCTGATAAAGCAGACAAGCTGTCCCGTGAGGAAATGGAGCCCAGCACGGCTCACAAAGCTGGGCTTTGACCCCATTCACACCTCGTAGGAATTAAACACTGAATATTGTGCACCTGCAAAGTGTTCCGACTGAACGGAGACGGGAGGAGGGAGGGAGGAAGAATAATGTGTGGGTGGGGTGGACAAAAGGGCAAGGATCTCCAACGTCCACTGAGAGAACGCTTCAAACACGGGAAAAGCTGCATTAGAAGCGCTCTGGGGGGCCCGGCACTGTGGCGTAGCAGGTAAAGCCTCCGCCTGCAGTGCCAGCATCCCACATGGGCACCGGTTCAAAACTCGGCTGCTCCACTTCCTATCCAGCTCTCTGCTATGGCCTGGGAAAGCAGTAGAAGATGGCCCAAGTCCTTGGGCCCCTGCACCCATGAGGGAGACCCGGAAGAAGCTCCTGGCTTCGGATCGGCACAGCTCTAGCCATTGGGGTAAATTGGGGAGTGAACCAGCAGATGGAAGACCTCTCTCTCTCTCTCTCTCTCTCTCTGCCTCTCCTTCTCTCTCTGGGTAACTCTGACTTTCAAATAAATAAATAAACCTTAAAAAAAAAAAAACGAAGCCCTCTAGGAATACATAGGCAATGACAAAACGCCATCTAAAATGTGTACCATCGTAGTTGACTGTGCAAGGGAGAATTGAGACCAGGGAAGGGGGAGTGCCAGGGATTTTGTTTTTATTAACATAAACAAACTGTTTGACTTTTTAAACTAATTATATATAAATATATTAGAAGCAAAAATTAACCTGGGGGCAGGCATGGTGGTGCAGCAGGTTAAGTCATCACCTGTAACGCGGGCACCATGCATGAGCACTGGTTCAAGTCCCGGCTGCTCCACTTCCAACCCAGCTCCCTGCTTAGGAAAGCAGCGGAAGATGGCCCAAGAGCTTGGGCCCTGCCACCCACATGAGAAACACGAACGGAGTTCCAGTCTCCTAGCTCAGCCTGGCCCTGGCCCTGGCCCAGCTTCAGCTGGTGTGGACATTTGGGGAGTGAACCAGTCAATGGATGGAAGATCTCCTCTCTCTCTCTCTCTCTAACTCTGCCTTTCAAGTAAATTACATAAATCTTTGAAAAGAAAATGCAGTTGAAAAAGTCCGACTACATGCCCGTCTGTGAGTTAGTGAGGATTCAGTGCGCAGTCCGGCGCCCTCACCACGGACCGACGTGAAGGGATCGTCAAGAGCAGGGACAGCCTTGGGCTCTGCCTCTGTGCCCGAGACCAGGCCAGCTTTCCTCGCTGTCTGACAGACAGCGGCAGTGGGAGCTCCGAGACCAGCTGCATGAGGACCAAGTTTGGAAGAAGAAGAGCAGAAGATGAGCAGGAGCCTGGGGGGAGACAGGGAACCAGGGCGGGGGTGAGGAGAATGGAGACCAGGTGGGCGTGGGTAAGCAACACAGTGCCCCCCACCCACCCACCCACTAGGGCTGTGTTCCAAGCCTCTCGGTGAATGCCTGAAACCTTGGATAGGACCTCACACTGTCTACACCACACTTTTCCCTGGATACCAATTTATAAATTAGGCACAGTCAGAGATTAACGACAATGATTGAAAATAAACTACAACACATTTAGAACCATCTACTGTGACATACGCCGCAGGGAACGGGGGCTGTTGCTTACTGCACTTCCACTTAGCTTTACGGCTTCTTGTCACCATGTCCACATCACCAGCATCACTGCTCTCCAGGCTTTGGAGCCTTTATTAACTGAAATGAGGGTGCCGTGAGTACCGGCACTGCAATACCAGGACAGTCCACGCAGTCAGCCGGGCAGAGGGACAACTCCCGTCCTGCGCCGGAAGGAGCAGCACAGCCCAAGTCTTCATCGTGCTGCCCAGAACGGGGCACAATTTCAAACTTATGACTTGTGGGGCTGCTGCAGTAGTGTAGCAGGTAAAGCCGCCACCTGCAGTGCCGGCATCCCATATGGGCACCAGTTTGAGTCCCGGCTGCTCCACTTCTGACCCAGTTCACTGACAATGCACCTGGGAAAGCAGCAGAGGGTGGCCCATGTGCTTGGGCCCCTGCACCCCCATAGGAGACCTGGAAGAAGTTCTTTGGCTCCTGGCTTCAGATTGGCTCAGCTCTAGCCACTGCGGCCATTTGGGGAGTGAACCAGGGATAGAAGACCTCTCTCTCTCTCACTCTCTCTGCCTCTCTGTAACTCTGCCTTTCAAATAAATAAATATTTTTTAAATGACTTGCTTATTTCTAGAATCTTCCATGGGTTGATTGAAGGCAGCTGAAACCTGAGGGCAGCTTTGGGGTCAACAGGACTTAACAAAAAAACAGACTAGTGTAGCCAACACCATGGAGTAGCAGGCAAAGCCTGCAGCACCAGAATCCCATATGGGTGCCGGTTGGAATACCAGCTGCTCCACTTCCAATCCAGCTCCCTGCTAATGCACCTGGGAAAGCCATAGAAGATGGCCCCTGGGCCCCTGCACCCATGTGGGAGACCCAGAAGAAATTCCTGGCTCCTGGCTTCAGATCGGCCCAGCTCTGACCATTCCAGCCATTGGGGAGTGAACCAGCGGATCGAAGATCTCTCTCTTTCTCTCTCTCTCTCTCTGTCTCTCTCTCTCTGTCTCTCCATCTCTCTCTGTAACTATGCCTTTCAAATAAGTAAATAAATCTTTTTTTTTAAAAGACAATTACAGGCCGGCGCCGCGGCTCACTAGGCTAATCCTCCGCCTAGCGGCGCCGGCACACCGGGTTCTAGTCCCAGTCGGGGCACCGGATTCTGTCCCGGTTGCCCCTCTTCCAGGCCAGCCCTCTGCTGTGGCCAGGGAGTGCAGTGGAGGATGGCCCGGGTGCTTGGGCCCTGCACCCCATGGGAGACCAGGAAAAGCACCTGGCTCCTGGCTCCTGCCATCGGATCAGCGCGGTGCGCCGGTCGCAGCGCGCCGACCGCGGCGGCCATTGGAGGGTGAACCAACGGCAAAGGAAGACCTTTCTCTCTGTCTCTCTCTCTCACTGTCCACTCTGCCTGTCAAAAATAAATAAATAAATAAATAAATAAATAAATAAGACAATTACACTTGTGATCTCACACAATTATGGGTGACCTCCTCCTCCCCCAGTTTTTTCCAAAAAGTAAAGGGAATAGAAGCCACGCCCCCAGGAGTAAGGAAAGTGAGCGGGGCTAGGGAGGGAGTGGAGACTCGGGGGCTGCACGCTCCAACCTGCGTGGCGTTGCCAGCTACAAGGACACTCAGAGCCACCTGAGAACACACAGGCCATCCTTGGGACACACTCAGGCTAAGAACACTCTTGATCCGAAACTCAGACGCAACTAGATGTCCGCGTCTTAACCCCCGCAACCCTAAGGAGGCTACACCTCCCTTCAAACAAAAGCTTGGGGTTTTCAGTATTCCAGGCTGAGCCTATGCCCCTGGCCACTGCCACCAACTCCTGCCTCCAGGTGGGGAGGCCCCAGGAGCAAGGCAAGGAAGGTGGCCCAGGAGACTCCAGGCAGGACGCGTCAAAGGGTTTCCATGTGCCGACTTCCAGGTCAAAAGCCACACGCCTTCCTTTCTATAAAGGGAGTTGGTTGCCTTAATGTCACCAGCGGCCCAGGAGGTACACATGGCGCTGGGAAGAACCCGGCCATGATCACCGGCATCACACAGCCTGTTCTGTCCCTGGGAAGCCGGGCCACATCTGCCAGGCGGAGACAGCGGGAGACTTTCATGTCCCCCATGTGCTCATCTCTACCACCGGCATGCATTACTTTGGTAATCAGCAAAAGGCAATAAAGACACTTCCATACGGAAATGCGCAGAGCTGCAGCAGACCAGAAAATCTGTGAGGCGCCCTCCAAAGCCGAGCTGTGCAATTCGAAGAAATCCCCGGCCCCCGGTTTTTGTGTGTCGTGTTAGGAAGCCACGGAACCACACACAGCACTTTGCTTTGCTGTCTTACTGACTCCCCCTGGGATCCTGAACCCGGCCACTCACTGCTGCTGCCCGCTGGCCCGGAATGCTGCTGGTGGCCAGAGCACCCTTCCTTCCCACTGTCCCTGGTGTTCCCAGGTCACATGGTTGGGCCTGGCTCTGAATGCAGCCCCCCACCCCACCCCCACCAGACCTGGGCTCACTCCTGACCTAGAAGACGCCCCCCAGACGGCCCATTCAGAAACCGAGGATGAAATGCCTGGGGCCCATCTCAGAGCTGTCCCGGGAGTCTAGGGCGCTTGTGGCTTGAATGGACTCTGCAAAGGTGCAGAGATGTGTCCCAGACCCTGGGACAGCTGTCTCTCAGTCCGTCAGAATCCTCACTTCCCATCAGGGAGGCCCAGGGCAAGATGGAGACACCCCAGCTGTGTAGAGCAGGTGGAAGGTTGGGGGCCCGGGGAGCCCTGGTGTGACCTTGGCCATTCAGTTGAGCCGGGCTGGGAGGGAGGATTGAATGAGATAACCAATGCTGGATATTGGGGACAGCTAAAGCGCTCACAAACAGGAGTTGATCTGTGTAATCTTCCCCGGACTCCTCTGCAATTCCCCCAAACCAGTCCGCCCTGGAAGGCTCTCCCGACCCTCTGAGCCCACCCTCCCTGCCCCAGTCCAGGGGACCCCGCACTGAAGCAGGCATGGGTCTCCCAGCTCAGGCACCGGCCTTGGCCCACGACCTTGTGCAGGAACCTGGGAGAAAGCATCACTGAGCCACAGTACTTTTCCACCGCACTGCTCAGCCACCGGCCACCGCAGCTGCCTCTGGGCTGTGCAGACAGGAGGCAAAGTGCACCAGGCCGGCGCCCCCAGGAACTCACCCCCAATATCAACCCAGGAGACATGCTGTGGGTGAGGGGCAGCCCAGTGGTGGGGGGCGGGGGGGGCGTCCACAGATGCCCCCCGCGGAGCTGGGAGGCCACTGGGGAAGCCGGAGGCATGGGCATTAGCCAAGCCCTCCGGTGCATTCCCAGCGACTCCCGCTCCTTACCCACCCTGCCGGCTCCCACCCCTCAGATAATAACGATTAAGCCGGTGGCAGGGCGCCTGTGCCGGGTCCGGGCAGCGCGAGCCTGCGCAGGGGGAGGGGGAGAGCAGGGCGAGGGGAGGGGACAAGAGAGCGAGCGGTCCCGCCCGGTGATGTAGGCAGCCCGGGGAGGTGGAGCCGCGACGCCTGGAGGAGTCCCCACCGCAGCCGCGCTCTCGGTCTACCCCACCAAGCTGCCGCCAGCCCCGGCTCCGGCGCCCTCCCTGCCGCCGCAGTCTGGGCGGCGGGGACCGCGGGAACCACCCTCCCCCCAACTCACCTGCTCGGGCCTGGGGGGCGTCCCTGCCCCTCCTTGCTACCCAGACGGCTGGAGTCGCTCCCAGCGAAAGCTGCTCTTGGCCGCTCGGCCGCCGCCGGGCATCTCGGCGGGCAGACCGGCCGGCCCCCCGGCATCTGCGAAGCCAGCCCCGCCTGGCACTGGGCGTCTCCGGGCACCGCCTGTCTCCAGCTCCGCCCGGCTCCTCGCCACCCCGGGGCCACCGAGTGGGCCTCGGCGCGCCTGCCCCTCCCCCGGCCGCCCCGCGCTCGCCGCGCCCCCGGCCCCTTCCTTCGGCCGCCGCGATGCTGCCCTGGAGACGTAACAAATTCGTGCTGGTGGAGGACGAGGCCAAGTGCAAGGCGAAGAGCCTGAGTCCCGGGCTCGCCTACACGTCGCTGCTCTCCAGCTTCCTGCGCTCCTGCCCAGACCTGCTGCCCGACTGGCCGCTCGAGCGCCTGGGCCGCGTGTTCCGCAGCCGGCGCCAGAAAGTGGAGCTCAACAAGGAGGACCCCACCTACACCGTGTGGTACCTGGGCAACGCCGTCACCCTGCACGCCAAGGGCGACGGCTGCACCGACGACGCCGTGAACAAGATCTGGGCGCGCTGCGGGCCGGGCGGGGGCACCAAGATGAAGCTGACGCTGGGGCCGCACGGGATCCGCATGCAGCCCTGTGAACGCGGCGGCGCCGGCGGCTCGGGGAGCCGCAGGCCGGCGCACGCCTACCTGCTGCCGCGGATCACCTACTGCACGGCGGACGGCCGCCACCCGCGCGTCTTCGCCTGGGTCTACCGCCACCAGGCTCGCCACAAGGCCGTGGTGCTGCGCTGCCACGCCGTGCTGCTGGCGCGGGCGCACAAGGCGCGCGCCCTGGCCCGCCTGCTCCGCCAGACCGCGCTGGCGGCCTTCAGCGACTTCAAGCGCCTGCAGCGCCAGAGCGACGCGCGCCACGTGCGCCAGCAGCACCTGCGCGCGGGGGGCGCCGCCGCCTCGGTGCCCCGCGCCCCGCTGCGCCGCCTGCTCAACGCCAAGTGCGCCTACCGGCCGCCGCCGACCGAGCGCGGCCGCGGGGCGCCGCGCCTCAGCAGCATCCAGGAGGAGGACGAGGAGGAGGCGGAGGACGTGGAGGAGCGCAAGGGAGAAGCCCCCCAGCGCGAGCGGCCTGAGGTGCTCAGCCTGGCCCGGGAGCTGAGGACGTGCAGCCTGCGGGGCGTCCCGGCGCCGCCACCGCCGCCGCCGCCGCCGCCGCCGCCCGCGCAGCCCCGCCGCTGGAAGGCCGGCGCCAGGGAGCGCGCGGGCCAGGCGCGCTGAGAGCCCTGGGGGCAGGACTCCCGGCCTCAGACCCGGGCCCGCCGGACTCACCGCCTCTAACCCCGGCCCTGCCCGCTTCGGCTCCCCACCGGTCCCTGGCCCTGCCTCCCTCCTGGTCTGGGCTGTGGCCCTCCTCCGCCCCTCTGCCTCCTCCTGGCTCAGGGTGCCACCTGCCCTGCCCTTGACTGTGGGGGGAGGGGCGTACTCACCTCTGCCCACACCCGGAGCTGCCCGGGGCCCTCCACAGTGGAACTGCCTCCCAAGCTTTGCACCGCAGCTGCCCACGACCACCCTGCTCCCTCCCCAGAGACCTTTTCGAGAGAAGGGGGAAAGAAGTTTCCAGAAATCCAGGAGGATGGGTTTGTACTCTGGCCAGGTGGAGGCGGTGGCTTTGCCCTTGGTCCGGCTAGCGGTCCTCCCTGTGGTGAAAAGGACCCTGGAGAGCACGGGGCATGGGGAGGGCAAGGCGGCTGGGGGCGGCTAAGGCCAGGCCCAGGAGGGGCACTGGCTCTGTGGTCGCACCCATAGGGAAGAATCCTCAGGCCCCCTGCTGGGCCTCCCTGCCCCTTGGAGGATTCCTGAGACTCTGGAGAGCAAGGGGAGGGCTTTACCAAGTTCAACAGATGAGGCCAGGCCACAGGTCTGCAAGCAGGCAGCTGCCCCTCCTCTTAGGGTGGCCTTCACTCACCCCCTCCATCTGCCGACAGATGTGCGGGGGAGGGAGGGTGCCCAACAGGTACCCCACAACCAGGACCAAGGTGGCACTTCCGAAGGAGGTAAGGAGAACCTTTGGCAGGTGTCCTCAAGCTGAGGCTGGTCAGGGCAGGTAGACCCCAGAGTTTCCTAGCAGAGGGAGGGGTGTTAACCCCACCGAGGGAGTGGGCCCTGCCCAGGCATCTCCAGAGGCCACACAAAACCCAAAGACCCATGTGTCACCATGATCATTGTAAATAAAGTGGACCTGCTTTTCCAGCCCTGTCACCACTCCTGTGTTGTCTTTGATGCCCGGTCAGCTGGGGGTGAAAAGACCCTCCATCAGAACCCTGAAGACCCCAGCGGGGAGCCCCTGTAAGCAGCTGGAGCCAGCTGCCAGGATTGGGATGGGGCGAGGCTGACGCTGCGAGGCAGCTGGCCCCGTTTCACGGGGAGGAGGCAGCAGTACCTGCCTCGTCCCAAGATCGCCTGTGAGAAGTCCTGGGTGCGCGGCAGGGGGCTGTCTGTGCACCTGGCACTCAGGAGCAAGTGTCTCTGGGATGGTGGGCAGGAAGTGGGCTCTGGGCTGGGGAGGTTTCTCATAAGCCACGAGTCTTTGAGAAGGTTCATGTGCTTGTCCCAGCTTGTCCCCTCCCTGCATATGTGTGTAAGGAGCTGGGGACATCTGTCCAGACCCTGTGACAGACAAGGTGAGCCTTGAGCTGGGAGCTCTTTATCCCTGTGCTAGGCTGGGCGTGGAGCCCAGAGTTGCGGAGCCCCGGAGAGCAGCCTCTGCCGTGGCCAGCCGTCAGAATGATTCTGTTTCCCAGAGCTGCCAGCAGAGGTACCACTGTCCCCTCTCCTGGGGGGACCCACCCAGGGTCAGGGGGCTTTGAAGAGGGAAGCTGTGGGTGATGCCCCAGGGCTGACGAGGACGAAGTGGGCAAGGTGGCCCCGTGTGTTCACGGCTTCCCTCTGACACACGGCCAGGGCTTCTGAGCTGTTGCTCCTTATTTGCAGGAGACGAGGAAGTGGGAAGATGTCAGACCCAGGGCAGCCCTGGTGTTGGCTGAGACGACCTCACCCAGAAGCAAGGTCACGGGCACACCCGCTGTCACCAGAATCCCACAGTAGATATTTCCCATGCCCCTGCCGTGCAGCAGGCCCTGTGCTAGGCCCCGAGACCAGGAGTCCAGGCTCTCACAGCCTCAAGGGAGGGGCAGAAAACTAGGGAGCAGTGGCCGGGTAATAGTTCACAGTTCTGCCCCCAGCCTTGCCCTGCTCCTCCACATTCTCCAGAAGCCTCACAACGCACACTTAACACACATACACACACATGCATGCACACACACGAACACACATACACACACTCACACGTGTATGCACACACGGACACACATGCATACACACACGAACACATACACACATGCATACACACACGAACACACACGTGCGTGCGCACACATGCGTGCACACACAAACACACACGTGCAGGCACACACATGCATGCACATGTGAACATACATATGCGCACACGCATGTGAACACATGCATGCACACACATGAACATACATGTGTGTGCACACACGCACGGACATGCATGCACGTGCACACACACTCGCTGAGCTCTCTCCACCTGGAACTGGAGGGCCTGCGAGTGGTTTATCTGACCAGCCTCTATTTCCGATGTGTGTGGCCAAGGAGGGCTTGGCCCAGCACGAAGCCACAGAGAAGCCAGCACAGCTGCCAGCAGGCCCAGAGTCAGGTGTTTGGAACTGCAGCAGCCACGGCCGCCCCGGGCACTGCTGCCCAGGGGAGGGCTGCGAGTCCTGGGGAGCCACCCACCTTCTCCAGGCACTGAGGCAGAGTCCCTCCCACCCACTGCCGCACCTCACCACCGTTATCAGGCACAACGCTCCCTGGGCCAGTGGTCAGGCCGTCTGCACCCTGTGTCTCTTCTGGTTTCTGATTCCTCGCCGGGAAGATGAACATAGGAAGATGAACATGGGGTGGATCAGTGGTTTTCTTTTTCTTTTTTTTTTAAGATTTATTTTATTTATTTGAAAGAGTTACAGAGAGAGGTAGAGACACAGAGAGAGAGAGGTCTTCCATCCACTGGTTCACTCCCCAGATGGCTGCAATGGCTGGAGCTGCGCTGATCCCAAGCCAGGAGCCAGGAGCTTCTTCCTGGTCTCCCACGTGGGTGCAGGGGCCCCGGATGACCTGGGTCCATCCTCCACTGCTTTCCCAGGCCACAGCAGAGAGCTGGATCACAAGAGGAACAGCTGGGACCAGAATTGGCGCCCATATGGGATGCCAGCACTGAAGGCCAGGGCTTTAACCCGCTGCACCACAGCGCCGTGGTGTTCCTTGAGTCCTTGATTCCCAGGGGTGTCCCAGGAGCGACGTGGGGACAGGGTGGGAGTCCCTACCCTGCTGTCACCAGCACTGTGTGGGTTTTCTGTGGGGAAGTTCTGGGATTCCAGCTGAGTAATGGGAGCCTACAAGTTGTTGTTATTTTTAGTCGCTGGATGAGATACTCTCCAAGCCAAACCTGCCTCCCACCCTGACGCACCAGGTGCTGGGCTGACTCGGCCAGGAGGTACTGTGGGAGCAGGTAAGGGATTCTCAGAACAGCAGTGGGGGCCTTGTGAGGATGACAGGCACAGTGGGTTGAGCCACTGCCAGCAACCCAAATGGGCACCCGTTCGAGTCCCGGCTACTCCATTTTGGCCCTGTCCAGCTCCAACCATTGCAGCCATTTGGGAAGTGAACAAACAGATGGAAGATCTCTCTCTCTCTTCTCTAACTCCACCTTTCAAATAAGTAAATCTTAAAAAATAAATAAACAAATAAAGAAGAGCAGCACGACAGGCTGCCAAGGCCAAGGCAGGAGGAGTGCTCCCAGTGCACCCAGCAACTGAGGGGCTGGGACCTCTGGGCCCATCCCCACCCTCCCAAAGCCACTGCAGAGGGGCTGGGCCGAGGCTGTTGTGGCATTGGGCCCCACCATGTGGCTCACAGCATGGCGCCAGCCGGCCCACCCACTGACCAAGCCGACCCCACACTGCCAGTTCCCCAGGCAGCCCTGGGCATCGCCACCCCGGGCCTTGGCTCACACCATTCCCACCACCTACGTTGCCCTTCTCTGTGGCTGCACATCTTCAGATCCTGCCCAGCTCCAGTTCCGCTTCCTGGACACTTTCCTTCCTGCACTGCCCTCCCCCACTCCTGCCAAGTCGGAGGGGAGGGGATCGTCCCTCTCACACTCACGGGGGGCTCGCTCTGCTTTCCCATGGTCCTCATCGCGGTCCACCTTTCTAAGTGTCTCTTGTAAGCGCTTCTTCTCTCGTCCAGGCCATCTCCAGCTCCCTTGTCCACTGTAAGGTGGGGAGCCGGTGCTCAGTAATGATTTGTTGAATGAATACAAGGATGAATGAGCCAGATGGGAGTGCCATCACGGGCCAGGAAACCGAGTGGGTGGAGCAGCCTTCCCCGTGCCAAGCTTCTGCCTGGAGGCGCGGAGGGAGAAGCGTCCTCAGGCGCCCGGCTTTCACAGATGACCCTACTTGGGGACAAGATCTATTCCTGGGGTCTGCTCTGGTTCCACTGGCCCAGTCCAGCCCCCAGCACAGAGCGGACAGGCGGAGCACAGAGCAACTCCTGGCGGTGGCCAGCCAGGCTCCAGACACGCGGGCTGAGGTTTGCAGTAAGTGGCCGGAGAGCCAGGCAGACAAGCGCAGTCTCTGACTTAACGCACAAGTAGGCAGACCCGGGCTCTGCCATCAGACAGACCTGGACGCCCATCCCCATGCTGCCCCGTGATGGCCGTGCAGTTTCGGGCAGGCTCCCGAAGGCTTTTGGAGCCTCGGTGTCCCGTCCACATCCATAGGGATAAGAAGTCCACATCTTGCATGGCTGGGGGAGAAGATGCGAGGCGTCACCTGTGGGTTGCCCTTGGCTCTGGCACAGTGCCCTGTGCACGCAGGAAACGGTCATCGCGGCTGTTTTCTGATTATTATCACCTCTTCCTCCTGGACACATCTGAGAGGCAATCAGGTGCCGGTCTTGGAGACACTACACAAGCTATGTGTCCCTGCCCCATCTAGGTCTCATTCACCTGGAAATGGTGGAAGGGTCAACCAAATCTTGCCTTACTGACAGCCTGCTTTTAGTAGCTGACCTACACATACCTGCTAATCTTAATACTGGTTATGCTTGGAGCTGGTGCTGTAGCTGGCGTCCTACATGGTCACCAGTTCCAGTCTTGGCTGCTCTACTTCCGATCCAGCCCTCTGTTATTGCACCTGGGAAAGCAGCGGAGGATGACCCACGGGCCTGGACACCTGCACCCACATGGGAGACCTGGATGAAGCTCTTGGCTCCTGGCTTCAGCCTGGACCATTGCTATTATTAGGGGAGTAAACCAGAGGGTAGAAGCTCTCTTGCTCGCTCTCTCTCTCTCTCTCTCTAACTCTTGCCTTAAATAAATAAATCTTTTTTTAAAAATATACTAGTTAGACCCAAGATCTTGTATTTCTCAAGTGTCATTTTTGCCTAGCAGCCTGCACAATACCAGACATACAGTAAACAGTGAAAGAATGAATGAATGAATGAATGATAATCTGCTGCTATAGAGATATCGCCACACAACCTTCCCAGCCGTGGTCTTCAGAAGCTCAATGCCATCCCTCTCCCTTCCTCCCTTCTTTCTTTGTTTTTCAAGATTTATTTATTTATTTGAAAGGCAGAGAGAAAGAGACAGATCTTCCATCTGCTGGTTCATTCTCCAAACGACTACAATGGCTGGGACTGGGCCAGGCCAAACCCAGGAGCCAGAAACTCCATCTGTCTCTCCAACATGGGCAGCAGAGACCCAAATACTCGGGCCATCATCTGCTGCTTTCCCAGGCGCACTGGCAGGGAGCTGGATTGGAAGTGGAGCAGCCGGGACTTGAACCGGTGGTTGCACGTGGGATGCTGCTTTGCCGCTGGGCAGAGCTGTCCTCTCTTACCCTTTGCTGCACTCCTGCCTGTCCTCAGGGGTTTGTTGGCTGATCCAAGTCCCTGAGTGGCATCATCATGAGAGGGTCATTAGGAAGTTGGGCAGGCAAGCCTGGGGCGAGAAGTTGGCATCCAGGCCATCGCAAAGGAGACCCCAGCTGGGAAGACGGGGCCAGTACTGCTGCCTGCAGGGAACCCTTAGCCTAAAAGGGCCAGAGGAGCGGGGCGTGCTAGAAAGCTCAGGCGGCCTCTTGTTTGCGCCTGCCCGGCACCCCCATCCGTTCCTCCTGTGCCGTGAAGACCACGTGCCCTTCCTCCTAGGCATGTAACCAGAGCTTCCTCCGGTCTCCCCTGTCTTCAGCCATGGTCACGTGGCTGACTTTGGGCAGTAGAGTTGATGGTGAGTGCTCAGGCCTAGGTCGTGAGAAAACATGGCCCTCCTGTTGCTCCCTTCCTGCCCGATGAATGTCACTGCCTAGGGTGTCCTCGGAAGCCGAGCACTGAGGATGGCAGCGTGCCCAGCAGCCCGGACACGCGAATGACCACATGAGCAGGCCCTGTCCCTGCCACCACCAGGAGCAGAAATAAAACGGTTTTGTGCTGCCGTTGACCACTCGGGGTTGTTTAGCGCGGCAGGTAGCAGCTCACCGTGGCTATCGCACTGTCTGGTAGCCCCCTGCCCCTGGGGTATCTGATGGAACCACCCCTTCCCCACACTCAGTCTCTGGGGTGCTAGGGAGCTGAGCCACCTAGTGTGATGCAGGCCGGACCCACCAGAACCTCCCATCTCTTTTTGCCAGGGAGATTGGTTCAGAGAAGGGCATGTGGCACCATCCAAGCCATGGAACTTGGTTCTTTTTTGGGAAGAGAAATGCTCCCTTCCCGTTGAAGGGGTGGGCAGCATGTCTGCTGCTGCTGGCAGCCATCTTGCCACCATGAGGAAAGAGAGAGCCTGGGAAGGAAGCCGGCATCGTGGAAAGCAGAGCAGGAGACGGAGTGAGACCCAGCGCCGTGGCAGTGCTTGAGCCGTGGAGCCTTCCACGCCTGCCCAGATCTGCCGCAGGGGCTCTCACTTCCCGGAGCCAACGAGCGGTAGTTTCTGCTCAGGCCAATGCAAGCTGGGCTCTCCTCTGCACCACGGAGGGCTCAGGCCCTCCCACCCTCTTCTCATGAGGTCTCCAGGTCTAGAAGAGGAAGATCATTCAGAGGGGCCTGGGTGGAGGATAGCTCTCCCCACCACCCCGCCCTCGCCAGCTCATGGATCTCAAAGTCTTAGGCCCTCTCTCTCTTGGGGCCACCCGGTCTTCTATCCCGGCCGCCCCTTGCACACCTTCCTGGTCTTCTGCCTATGGACTGACTATTTTCTCTGCCCATAGCGCCCGTCACTCGGTGCCTATGATCAGCATGTGGCTCCCAAGCTGACCCCACATCCCTCTTCAGTTCCTCCAACCCAAAGTCTCGGTGCTTCGTTTAAGTGTGAGAGCATGGGGCTGACAAACAAGTGGTCACACGGTGCTCATAGCCTGGCCTCTGATGCCTACGTGGATCACAAGCCCACCCTGATCCGTTTGGTTGCAAGTGAGGAGTGAGCTCCCCAGGTGTTAACTTTTGGAGGTCAGCATGCCCCTGGGGACCCCACATCTCATACTGGAGCGCCGGGACTTGAGCCCTACGGCTGCTTCTGATCCAGCTCTGCTAACCCACACCCTGGGAGGCAGCAACTGCTGGCTCAAGTGCTTGGGTCTGTGCTACCAATGTGGGAGACCTGGATCATGTTCCTGGTTCAGCCCCAGCTATTACAGGCATTTGGGGGGGGGAGGGAAGTGCTCCCTCTGTCTGTTTCTGTCTCTGTCTTTCAAATAAACGAAACAAATAAATATTTTTTAAATAACCAAATCTGTTAAGGACCCTGGGCATGGAGGGGCATGGAGGGGCATGGAGGGGCATGGAGGGGCACTCCGTTCAGTGGAGGGTGAGCTGAACAGGCCGACCTCTGGACTCGCCTTTGACTCCTTCTGGGACATGGGTTGCTTAGCGCTTACTCTGTGGGGCCATTTAAATGGGATGGAGTTCGAGAAGGCTGCAGAAAGCGTCAAGCTGCACCAGCGGTCGGGGCAGGCTGATTCCACACTGGCCCTACGACAAGGAAGCTGGGGGAGTCAATGCGATTCCGCCCCAGGCTGGCGGGCTCCTCGCTGGCGGACGGACGGAGCCCAGACTGGAGCAGGGTGGTGACAGCAGACATCTGCGGGGATTTCCTGGCCTGGCGAGCGACTGCCCAGGAAGCAGTGTGGGGGCCCCACCAATAAGCTCCCACGGCCACCCTGGGATGGGTTTGAGGGTGTGTGTGTGCATCCCTGCCGGCAGTCAGGGGAAGCACCTAGCACGGGAGGACCCCCCCACTCCCACCCCCCCCACCCCTTCCCCCACACCCCCTCCCCCCGCCACAGCACCTACTGCTCTGAAGCAGGAAGGGGAAGAACAGGCAGGGGCGCTGCTTCCTGGGCCGCGACCACACCTGTGATCTCGGATCCTGCAGGGGTGGGACTGGGATCGGTCAGCCGCCTTGGCAAAGGGGCAGGGGTGCAGGATAGGTCCCAGAGCCCGCTGCCCTCTCTCCTTCCTCTCCTCCGCCCTCAGGACAGGAGATGCAGGATCTTGCCTCCCATCGCCGCCTGACGCACAAGCCCAGGCGGTGGGAGGGGTGCCAGCAAGGCCCCCCGCTCTGCCTCCGGGAGGTGCACACTGGGAGACACCACCGCAGGGCAAGGGTCACCTGCAGGGGGAGCTGGAGTGAGCGGTGTGACAAGGGCCACCCCTCCCCTCCAGCTGGTGGAGCCAGAAGACACGTGTTACATTGTTTCCAAAATTATAAAAGTAACACATGGTTATGTGAAACAGCAAATATATAAGCAAATAAGGGAGCCTCCTTCCCCCCCCCCTGCATCCCATGGCCATGCCCTTAGCACACACACTTACAGGGAGCAAATGGGACAGCTGGGACTTACCCTCCCCCATCCCTCTCCACCCTCGTGAACGGGAACACGAGCGAGCACGAACACACACAGAGAGCCGGTTGTTTGTCTTCACAAAAAGGAAGTCATCTCTAACACGTTAGCCTGCAGCTGGCTTTATGCTCACTGACATCACGCACGCCCCCAGCACCACAGACTGAAGTCTCGCTCAGTCTTATTTTTTTTTTTAAGAATTTATTTATGTATTTATTTAACTAGAAGGCAGAGCCGCAGAGAGGGAAGGAAAGGGAGAGAAATTGATCTTTTGTCCTCTGGTTCACTCCCCAAATGCCTGCAACAGCTGGGGCTGGGACAGGCTGAAACCAGAAGCCAGGAACTCCATCTGGGTGTTTCATGTAGGTTGCAGGGACCCGAGTACTTGGGCCGTTGTCTGCTGCCCTCCCAGGTGCATGAGCAGGGAGCTCGATGGGAAGCAGAGCAGAGGACTCCACCCAGCACTGCAATGTAAGATGCAGGTGCCCTACGTAGCAGCTTGACCCACTGCACCACAACAATGGCCCCTAACTCGCTCGTTTTTAAATAGCTGCACAAAATATTGCACCATTCCCTGTTACTGTACGCTCAGGCTGTCTCTCGTTTTTAAAAGCAGAGGACAATTGGCTGATGTACACAGAGCATCAGAACAGGCCTCTGCTAACACGTGCAGACCGGCAGCAGCACAGGATCCGGGGGAGCTGTAGGGAGATTGCTGGCGCCAGGAATGCTCAGCCAGAAAGGGGCCTCACCCCTGGCTCTCAGAGGACGGCAGGGACCTGGCCAAGAACACACCGCTTGCTACCCAAAGAGCTGGAGCCAGGACTTAGGTCCCCTGACCCGCGGAACAATGTCCTATCCCTTGTACAAAAACTCTTCAAAGATTATTACCAAGTCCCTTCTGTCAGTTTCTATTTGCCTCTCCATCAGAAAACGTTTCCGTGGCTTAGACAGCACCTCTCTTAGGTCCTCTAGTAATGACTCTGCCCTTTGTGCTAGACCCTGTCTAGCCCACTTAGGGCCTCATTCCTTTGTAATCATAGCCTCTACTCTAACATCAATGGCTCTACTCTTGACCTGTGTGTAATGATGGTCACACTTAATGTTGTATGATTGTTCAGGATTTCTCTACAGACAAACCCCTCTACCTGCAAAAGATGAGAGGCCTTTCTCCCGGTCTTGGTTGGGATGAGCTTCAAACCGCGTCCATCAAGCAGTCTTCCCAAGGATCCAGAGACCCTCCTCATTTCCTCTCCTCTATGAAATCCTCTCATTACTTGGTTAATGCCACTCTTAGGGTCATTGGTTGCTATTCTCATCCTGTCTTTTACTACCGTGTCTGCTTAAGTGTTTATAGGAATTGATAATGGAATGAACCAAGGCCTTCAGCAACCAGGCGGTCAACCAAATGCTGCTACAGGGATATTCTCGGCTCCCCACCCAGGAGACAGTGGCTTGAGACATCGCCCCATGCCAGCATAGAGTACCTTGTCTCCCCATGTCAGCAGGAAGTAGCTCTAAAGACAGGTTATTGTCCTTCTATCCCTCCTGGAATTTTGGGGCTAATGTAATCCCATACAACTCCTGCTTTATAAAAAACAAAAGGGGGAATGTTAATAAATGGCACAGTACTGACACCATCCTAGGCTCTAGCCCCTGCTGCCATTGCTGGAAGCCAGGTTGCCACATGGCCCAACCACCAGTGTCAGCCCCTTCCTCATTCTAATGGGATTCGCTGCGGCTACTTCTCTGCCCACCCCTTGGTAAAGTTTTAAAAGGACCTGTTCGTGAACACGTGGCTCTCTTCATCTCCATCTCCAGATCTCTCTCTCTCTCTCTCTCTGGTTCTCTCTCTTACACTCTCCTTCTCTTTTTCTTTCTTCGCCCCTTCCCTCTGGTCTGTCGGGTTTCCCCCAATAAACCCTTTCCCTTACTCTGGAAAAAATAAAAGAAAAAGAAAAGTTGGCCGGCGCCGTGGCTCAATAGGCTAATCCTCCACCTTGCGGCGCCGGCACACCGGGTTCTAGTCCCGGTCGGGGCGCCGGATTCTGTCCCGGTTGCCCCTCTTCCAGGCCAGCTCTCTGCTGTGGCCAGGGAGTGCAGTGGAGGATGGCCCAAGTGCTTGGGCCCTGCACCCCATGGGAGACCAGGAAAAGCACCTGGCTCCTGGCTCCTGCCATCGGATCAGCGCGGTGCGCCGGCTGCAGCGGCGGCCATTGGAGGGTGAACCAATGGCAAAGGAAGACCTTTCTCTCTCTGTCTCTCTCTCTCACTGTCCACTCTGCCTGTCAAAAAAAAAAAAAAAAGTGGAGGAGCCAGCGCTGTGGCATAGTGGGTAAATTGCCACCTGCAGTGCCGGCATCCCATATGGGTGCAAGTTCAAGTCCCAGCTGCTCCACTTCTGATTCAGCTCTCTGCTGTGGCCTGGGAAAGCAGTAGAAGATGGCCTAAGTCCTTGGGCCCCTGCACCCATGAGGGAGACCCAGAAGAAGCTCCTGGCTCCTGGCTTCAGATCAGCTCAACTCCAGCCATTGCAGCCATTTGGGGAGTGAACCAACGGATGGAAGATTTCTCTCTTTCTCTGCCTCCCTGTAACTCTGTCTTTCAAATAAATAAATCTTTTTTTAAAAAAAAAAAAAGAAAAGAAAATTGGAAACAGGTCTAAGAAATGCTTATTTAAACCTACAGATATCCAAAATCAAGGGGTCCAATTAGGAAATGGATTGTACTTAAATCCTACAGAGAGTTCACGGCAAAGGGATGGTGTCTCTGTTGGTTCTTCCTCCTGCCCTCACCACTCCCCCAACTTCCCCATTCATTTCTGCCTCAGGGTCTTTGCACATCTCGCTTCCTCTGCCAGAACCACACCTCCCTCAGGGTTTTACAGGGCTGCCTCCTTCTCACACGCCGATGGCAGCTCAAATGGCACTTCTCAGGAGGCGCTCCTGTGTCCACCCTCTCCCCAACTCAAAGTACCACTGAGCCGTCCAGCTGCCGTCTGCCCCATCACCTGCTTATGGCTGCCACAGCTTTGTCATGACCTCAATCATGGCTTTGAATTTTTAAAAAAGTAAATCTATTTGCAATTTTTTTAAAAGATTTATTTGTTTGTTTGAAAGCTGGAGTAACAGAGAGAAAGAGAGAGACAGAAAGAGAGAGAGGTCTTCAAATCACTGCTTCACTCCCCAAGTGGTTCCAACAGCCTAGCCTGGTCCAGGTTGAAACCAGGGGCTTCTTCCAGGTCTCCCACAGGGATGGCAGGGGCCATCTTCTGCTGCTTTCCCAAGCACAGGGGACTGGACTGGAAGTGGAGCAGCCGGGACTCACACTGTTGCTTTGACATTGGATGCCAGCGTCATAAGCAGCGTCTTAACCAGGATCTTGTATTTGCTGACTTGTTCATTAGCAGTTCTCCCCATCCGAATAGAAGCTCCATGAGACAAACACCTTGCCTGGTGAGGACAGTGCTGGGCACACAGTGGGTGCTTCATAAAGATTTGGACCTATAGGGCTTGAGCCTCCCACCGCCTCCTCAATGTTGCTGCCCCAGAGGTGGAGCTGCAGGAGCCCTGGCTGCCCCAGCTCCTGGCAGGAGCCCCAGCTGCTGGTCTCCGTGGAGGCTGGGAAAGGGGCCGGGCTCCTGCAGGGACGCAAAGCTGCAGCGGTGACACGTCAGGATGATGGTCTTTCTTGGTCCTCAAAGCCGGGGCCCCGCCCTCTCTGCATCCTGTCCCAGCTCCCTGCAGGCCACCACCTCTGCCTGCCGCCCCCACCTGCTGTTCCAGGTGTCCCCAACCTGCACTGGTGCTTCTCCCTGGAGCCCTGAGTGGCGTCCCCTCATCACACCTCATTCCTCCTCTCTTTGTGCTCCAACTGCCCCTTCTCCAGCCCACAGGCATCCTGGTGCCTTCACCAAGGTGGGGGGGTGAGTAGAGAGGGGACCTCGAGACCTTCTCCTTTGGAAGTGGGGGAGGGCACTAGCCAGGAGTTCTTGGCCACCAGTTCATGGAGCAGCTTTGGCCAAGTCCCTCTTCCTCTCTGGGCTCTGTCTCCATTTGGAAGCAAGGTACAGGAAAGCTATAGGGGTTGGGACCCTCCAAAGCCACTATCTTGTCATCATATTTGTCCCTGAAAATTGGCAAAGGAGAACCAGGCTCCCTTCTGTACTTTATGTGGAAAAAAAAAAAATCCAGCTTTGGGTGGAGAGAGGGACAGGAAAGATGAAAGATGGGCCGCCCTGTGCTTGAGATCGGCACCGGGCAGAAGTGACGCAGCGGGCCTGGCCAGGGAGTGGGCGCCCAGGTCGAGGTGAGGGCAGTCCCTGGGAAGAGCGCAGCTGGCCCCTCCCTGGCTGGGTGGGCTCACCCATGAAATCTTTCTCTGCTATGCTGGGCTGTACACGCCCTGTGTTAGTAAAATGGCACAGTCCTATCTGTGGAGCCATCTATGCCCGGGTGCCATCTTGGGCTCCAGCCCCCGCTGTCATTGCTAGAAGCCAGGTGACCAGATGGCCCAACCACAGGTGTCAGCTCCACCCCCACCCTAATGGGATTTGCTGCTCCTACTTCCCTGCCCACCCCCTGGCAAAGGTTTAGCAGGACCTGTTCCCGAACACATACTCTCGCTCTTACGTTCTCTTCCTCTCTCTCTTCCTCTCTCTCTTCCTCTCGCCCTCTCCCCCAAGCCCGTGGGGCTTCCCTCACCCAGCAATAAGCCTTTCCCTTAACTCTGTGTGGTGTGTTTTGTGGCGACCTTACACTGAGCAGTTGGAATTCTGTGCTCCCCACCGTATCCCAGCAGACAGAGGCGAGGCTGGCTGTCCACCCGGGGCCTCATGTGCTCTGCAGCCTGGGCTTCAGGCCAGGCACCCACTGTCCCCACGCAGCCAACTTTCCTCTAATGAATGCGGCTGAGTGCTTCCCGGCGCTGGCCGCTGTCCCTGGTGCTGAGAACACAGCTGGGAGCCACACACAGAGACCTTGGCCTTCCCAGAGGGCACATCCTGGCAGGGAGAGACCCACAGGAAGCAAGAGGCTCTGTGAACATGCAAATGACATGAGAAGGTGACACAGCACATGGGGACAGAAAAGGTAAAGCAGTCTCAGAAGAGTGGGTGGCCCTCTCCCCTGACCCCGGACCCTCGAGTCGGAAGTCCAAGGTTATCACGTCCCTGGGTGCCACAGCTCACACAGTTTGGCTCCTGAACTCATGCAGACATTTAAGCCTCGAATTCACAAGTTGGTAGCACCAAGAGGGTGAAACTTAATCCAGTCGTGGTGTTTAGGAGGCGGCCCGGGTGCCGGGGAAAGTCATTCTCCCACACAGCTGATCACAGAGCCCGTGTGAGGCCTAATCCCTCTCTGCTCCCTGGCTCAGCAGGAGGTCCCCCCTCTGCACATGCTCACCACTGCCACCTGCCATCCTCGCCAGACACCAAACCAACGGGGCTGCCCCATCTTGGACTTGTAGGCTAAGTAACCCTCTTCTCTTTACGGCATTTGTCGCCTCTGGTATCTTGCTGTGCTAACAGAAAGCTGACAAATATTCTGGGCTGGAAATAGCAGTCATGGCAAAGCCTGGCGGGATGTCCTACACCCATCGCTTCTTCCAGTACCATAGCAATGCATTTCCCAGCCTCCCTTGCAGGTGTGTGTGGCCATGTTGTCGCTCCCCCTCTTCGTGGAGGAGCAACACAGGACCCTGCGCTGTTCTTTCTGTCTGCTCGGCCCTCCCCAGGTTTGCTGCTGGTTCTTCCCGGGTTGGCTACTATCCCTTCCACCTCCGTGGAAGGGCAGTTCCCCCTGGCCACATTCCCCACTTCCGCAGGGGAGCGGCACACCGCCGGCCGGTTCTCTCGGGGGCTGCACAGGTTCCCTTAGATGTTCCCCATAGATGTTCCTGGTGCATGCCGTCTCTCTCCTCCTATATAGTCCTCTCCACCAATCCCAACTCGGCTGCCCACACGCCGAGCACGCCGCTCTCCTCCAATCAGGAGCAGCTCCTGCAGCTTGTCAAGTTGGTGAGAGGCAGCTGGGTAGAAGCTGTTTACTTCTCTCCCAGCGCCATATTGTGGGAGAGCAGATGCATAGAATAAGTCTTAATTCCAGTAACTTAGTCTAGTCCGGTTTGCTCCCCACACATGTGACCAAGTTCCAGCCAATAGGGTGTGAGCCTCCGCTATAACTGGCCCAGAAACACTCCCAGCAAGCCTTGCTTCCTCTTTCCCCATTGGCCAGCAGAATGTAAAGGTTGCTGAGGACCTAGAGGGGGGCAGGGCCGCAGAGGGAAGAAGCCGGGTCCCTGAGGACAGCACAGAGAGGCAGCCCCCTTGCCTCCAACTGATTAGATCTGACACAGAGCGGGTGGCTCACCAGGAGGCCTGCAGACCCGGGGTTGGGGTGGTTTGCCATTGTTTTAGGCAGAAAAGCAAAGCCAAGTGCTTTTAGGGACCTCTGTAAAGGTTGTAAAGATTTCTCAAAGCCACAGCTCTGTTCATTTCTCCCCTCTCCCACATGTCCCACCCCCAAACCCCTCATTCAGTCAATCAACAATCATCTATTGAGCACCTACTGAATTCCAGTCACTGGGAATATGGAGGTGAGCAAACCAGACAGAGGCCGGTGCCGCGGCTCACTAGGCTAATCCTCCGCCTTGCGGCGCTGGCACACCGGGTTCTAGTCCCGGTCGGGGCACCAGATTCTGTCCCGGTTGCCCCTCTTCCAGGCCAGCTCTCTGCTGTGGCCCGGGAGTGCAGTGGAGGATGGCCCAAGTGCTTGGGCCCTGCACCCCATGGGAGACCAGGAGAAGCACCTGGCTCCTGCCATCGGATCAGCGCGGTGCGCTGGCCGCGGCGGCCATTGGAGGGTGAACCAACGGCAAAGGAAGACCTTTCTCTCTGTCTCTCTCTCTCACTGTCCACTCTGCCTGTCAAAAACAAAAAACAACAACAACAACAACAAAAAACAGACAGAAAAAAATTCCAGCCTCAAGGAGTCCGCATCGCAGTAGGGCAAGAGTCAGCAGTGAACGACCTGAGGGGCGGTGAAAGAGGGATTTCAGGCAGAGACTGCAAGAGGTGGCTGCAATGGGGGCTCCTTAAGATTAGGGAGCCAAGATCAGTGGCGCTGCTGGGGACCCGCTGGCCTTTTCTGGGGTCCGGAGTTTTCCCTGAACTCTAAATGGAGGCTTCCCACCCTCCCATCTCTCCACACTTTTATTTATTTATTTATTTTGAGCCTCTAAGTGTGCCAGGCAGTGGCATTGGTCTAGGAGCCCAGGTCACAACAGGATGTGGAGAGTGAGCATCCCTAGCCCCATTTTACAGCTGGGAAGTCTGAAGAGCGAAGAGGTTATGTGATTTCAGCTAATGCAGCTGTGACTACACTGGAACAGAAGTGCGGCTGGGAGCCTGGTGCACACGGCCCTGACACCTGTCATCCTGCCAGGTGGGGATTCGGAGCCTTTGGGAGCCAGTGGAGACTCAGGCCTGTGAGGCGAGCATTCGCGCTCCACGCTGCTCCCAGCTGCTCTGTGGCCTGGGAGTGGTTCCTGCCCTTCCCGATCCCTCATCTCCCCACCTGTAAACCACGGATGATGCAGCACTGACCTCTGGGGAAAAGGGCCTGGCAGGGGCCTCCTAGAAACAAGTTCTCCCTACGTCCACCCCTGTGTGGCCCCCTCTGCCGCTGACCCTGGGCTGGCTGTGTGACATCCTTGGCACTAGAACACCAGCAAGCACGACTCAAGCTAAGGCTTGGAAAACGCAGTCCACTGTGGCTCGCTCCCTGGGGATCCTGCCATCATGGAAGAGGGCCAGGCTGAGCTGCGGGAGACACGGGACCCCACTGATGGTCCCATTTCCCAGGCACATGAGGCCGTCTTAGCTCCCCCTGCACTCCCAGATGATCACACACCAGCAAGCCCAGGAGAGACTGGCAGCAGAGGAAGCACCCGGCTGAATCCAGTCCAGATTGCTGGCCTACTGAACTGAGAGCAAATAAAACGTTTGTTCGTTCAAGTCACTAATTTTTAAGGTGGTTTGTTAATGTGGCATTAGGTAACCAATACCAAAATCTCAAGGGGTTTTTCTTGGGGTTGAATAAGAAAAGGCAGAGAGAGCATTTAAAATCTTGGTTGGCATAAAACAGTAGCACAATAAAATGTGGTTATTATCACCTTACATTTGGAGCCGAGTTTCTTTGTTGGCCTCTTTCATTACCCAAGTGAAATAAGATGAATCGGCACTGGAGAATTCCGTGAGGCCGCCCTGGGTCTGCAGTGGCTGTAGGAGGTACGGGCGGCTTGGGTGGACCTCGGCCAGCAGCTCTTGAGAAGAGGAGGAAGGGGATTTCAGACAGACTGGTGACTGCAACAGGGAGTTGTTCAGGATTAAGGACCAGGGCTGGCAGCTCTGCTTTGAACCCTCCAGTGTTTTCTGAGGATCCAGAGTTGCCCTGAACTCTACGCAGAAGTTTCCTGCCCTTGCTTCCTTTTTTTTTTTTTTAAGTTTTATTTATTTATTTGAATGTCAAAGTTACACAGAGAGAGAAGGAGAGGCAGAGAGAGACAGAGAGAGGTCTTCCATCCACTGCTTCACTTCCCAATTGGCCATAACAGCCGGATCTGGGCCGATCCAAAGCCAGGAGCCAGGAGCTTCTTCCAGGTCTCCCACACAGGTGCAGGGGCCCAAGGACTTGGGCCATCCTCCACTGCTTTCCCAGGCCATAGCAGAGAGCTGGATAGGAAGTGGAGCAGCCAGGTCTCGAACCGGTGCCCATATGGGATGCTGGCACTGCAGGAGTCGGCTTTACCCGCTACACCACAGCGCCAGCCCCCATCCTTGCTTCTTTCCACGCACACTTTTTGAGCCTCTGCTGTGTGCCAGGCACTGGCCTAGGAGCCCAGGTCACAGCAGATACAAAACGGACACCTGTCTGTCAGTGTGGCCAGATGGACAGGAAGCCCCCAGCTGAGCTCCTGAGATCAGAGGCCGGAAAGAAACCCAAGCAGGTGGGGCCTTCCGGTGCAGCAGTTCAGATGCCTCCTGAGTGCCTGGGTTCGAGTGCTGCCTCCGTGCTCCGTTCCAGCTTCCTGCCGATGCAAAACCTGGGAGGCAGCAGGCGATGGCTCAAGTACATCGGTCCCTGCCACTCATGTGGGAGACCCAGACTGAATCCTCCACTCCATTTCTGGTCCAGCTCCCTGCTAATGCTCCTGGGAAGGCAGCAGAAGATGGTACGTGGGCCCCTGCCACTCCCATGGGAGATTCAGATGGAGTTCCACGTTCTTGCCTTTGGCCTGGTCCAGCCCCAGCCATTGTGGCCATTTGGGGAGTGAACCAGCAGAAGGAAGATCTCTCTCTCTCTTTCTGTTTGTAACTTTGCCTTATAAATGAATAAACAAATCTTTAAAAGAAACAAGGAAATAAAAGAGGAAGGAAGGAAGGCAGGCAGGCAGGCAACAGGATGGAGCTGCGGGAACAGGTGCCTCGTGCAGTCTGGGAAGGCTCCTCACAGGAGGTGCCACTTGCAGACCCCGAGAAGCGGGAGCACAGTCTTTGCACAGACCTCACAGCGTGAGCAACCTCAGCTCCTGTGGGACCACCCAGGGCTGGGGGGTGGGGGAGGCGGCAGGACAGACTTTGCAGGCCATACGGGACAGGTGGGATGGCGGGGCGTGGGGGCCACAGAGGAGGGGGCAGCAGACAGGAAGCGGGAGAACCAGGGAGCTGGCCCCTGGGGGGTCCAGGTGAGAAATGGGATGTCTTGGACTTGCTGTAGCAGCAAAGCTAGTGAGAGGCAGCTGGACTCAAGACCTACTTGGAAAGTGGAGCCACCAAGTGGTGGGAGCTGGGGGTGGGGTGGGAGCTGGGGGTATGTGGGAGCTGGGGTGGGTGGGAGCCGCAGGTGGGGTGGGGGTGGGAGCTGGGGGTGGGTGGGAGATGGGGGTGGGGTAGGAGCAGGAGGTGGAGTGGGAGATGGGGTGGGAGCCGCAGGTGGGGTGGGAGCTGGGGTGGTGGTGGGAGCTGGGGGTGGGGTGGGAGCTGGGGGGGGTGGGAGCTGGGGGTGGGGTGGGAGCTGGGGTGGGTGGGAGCTGGGGTGGGGTGGGAGCTGGGGGTGGGGTGGGAGCTGGGGGTAGGGTAGGAGCAGGAGGTGGAGTGGGAGCTTGGGTGGGAGCCGCGGGTGGGGTGGGAGCTGGGGTGAGGTGGGAACTGCGGTGGGGTGGGAGATGGGGGAGGGGTGGGAGCTGGGGGTGAGGTGGGAGCTGGGGGTGAGGTGGGAGCTGGGGGTGGGGTGGGAGATGGGGTGGGGTGGGAGCAAGGGGTGGGTAGGAGCTGGGGTGGGGTGGGAGCCGGGGGTGGGTGGGAGATGGGGGTGGGGTGGGAGCCGGGGGTGGGTGGGAGCTGGGAGTAGGATGGGAGCTGGGGGTGGGGTGGGAGATGGGGGGGTGGGAGATGGGAGTAGGATGGGAGCCGAGGGTGGGGTGGGAGCCGGGATGGGGAAAGAAGTAGTGGAGGTGAGGGGTCTCCTTGCCACAGCAGGTGCCAAGGTCACTGCTGCTGCCCAGCTGTTGAAAACCCATGAAGCTGGCAACGAGTCCACGGACCACGGTCCCACTGCCCCACCACGCTGCCGCAGGGAGACAGGCTTGGTATCCTGTAAGTCTTCCATGTCTCACGGGAGTGGGTCTGATTGGCAGGGCTACATCTCGTCCAAACCCTAGCTACAAGGAAGTCTGGACAAGGTCGGTTTTAGTCATTTAACCTCTGCAGTAGAGATCAGACCGCAGCAGGGGACCAGGATGGATATCAAGCACCAATGGACACTGGGTAGCCCTCTGGTGCTAGGCACACACTGTAAGATGTAGTGGACATGGAAAAGCAGTGGAAGATGGCCCAAGTGCTTGGGCCCCTGCACTGTGTGGGAGACCTGGAAGAAGCTCCTGGCTCCTGGCTTTGGATCGGCACAGCTCTGGCCATTGCAGCCAACTGGGGAGTGAACTGCCCGGTAGTGAATTCAGCATGGTAGGCAGCGTATGCTGGACTATGTACCCGCGTGTATAATTTTCTGTAAGCAGAACTTTGAGGGTCTGATTTCAAGGTGGTAAAAAAAAGTTTCTTAATGGCATATTTATTTTTTTAAGATTTATTTATTTATCTGAAAGGCAGAGAGACAGAGGGAAAGAGAGGAGAGAGAGAGAGAGAAACATCTTACATCCACTGGTTCACTCAATGGCCATAGCTGAGCTGGTCCGAAGCCAGGAGCCAGGAGCTTCTTCCAGGTCTCCCATGAAAGTGCAGGGTCCCAAGGACTCAGGCCATCTTCTACTGCTTTCCCAGGCCACAGCAGAGAACTGGATTGGAAGAGGAGCAGTTGGGACTCAAACCAGTGCCCATATGGAATGCCAGCACTGCCGGCAGCGGCTTTACCTGCTACACCACAGTGCTGGCCCCCACAGTGACATATTTAAAATGAGCTACAATGCACCAGGCGTGGTCCAGGGTTTAGAGTCCTCACTGTGGCTGTTCCCACCACTGGGAACACCCTTCCCTTCATGTCTGCTCAGCTCACCTGCTGCGCTTTGCGTCTCAATGAGGTCCACTCGGACCACTCAGATGAACCCCACAGCCCCCCACCCCCGGGCAGTACTGTCACCTTGGTCTGTTTCCCTAGGACCTCCCAGCTCCTCACCCACTACCTACTAACACCCACTCAAGACGATCACTGTGGTTACCGTCTCTCCTCCCAGAAGGCAGGCTCCACGAGGCCAGGAAGTTCCGTCTGCCCTGCTCACTGATGCATTCTAAAGGCATGTGACAGTGCCTGGCTTGTAACAGCTACTCCACAAGGACATGCTGGGTTACTGAGTGCAGAGTGGAGCCCGCTTATCCACAGGATGTGTGCTCGCTAGACGAGACCCCCGCAGTGCGCGTCCGAAACCCCAGACAGCACCGAGCCCTGTGTGGACCACACTGTTCCCATGTTTGCATACCTGTGATGAAGCTTAACTCAGAAATCAGGCACGGCAAGAGATCAATAATAATAACTGCTAAAAAGTAGCATTAATGAGTAAACAGTAATCACCAATCTAATTAGAAAGCCAGTGGAAATTCAATACTAGGGAATGAATGAACGAGAACACTTGTAGCAGTAGACTGTAATACAAGTTCGCCCCGTGGCCATTACTAAGCACAGTCAGGGTTTCTTGAGCAGGAGCTCCGTGGCGCCGTGGCAGCCAATCTGGTCATCCAGACGGCTGCTTAGTGACCAACGGGTGGGGGTGGGAAGGACAGAGCGATGACTCCTTCCCAGGCGGCCACTGCAAGATTGGGTCACCCTACCCGTAACATCACAAAACTGAAAACATGAACTGTGTATTTCTGGAATTGTCCACGTACTATTCTCAGAGCGGATTGGCCAGAGGTAACAAACCACAGAAAGTAGAGCTGCGGACGAGAGGGGACTACTCTGTAGAAATCTGATTCCAGAGGCTGGCGTTGTGGTGCGACGGGTGAAGAGGCATCGGCAGTGCCGGCCTCCCACGTCGTCGAGTGCTGGGCTGAGTCCCGCCTGTTCCACTTTCCACCCAGCTCCCTGCTCATGCGCCTGGGACTGCAGCGGAGGTCAGCCCAAGTGCCGGGGCTCCTGCCATCCGCGTAGGAGACCTGGATGGAGTTCTAGGCTCCTGGCTTTGGCCTGACCCAGGCCCTGGCCCAGCTGTTTCCACCATCTGAGGAGTGACCCATTGGATGGAAGACCTCTCCCTCCTCTCTCTCTCTCCCTCTCTCTCTGTAACTCTGCTTCTCAAATAAATAAAAATTTAAAAAGAAAATATGCTTGAACATCTGATTCCAGGGTCCACAAGGAAACAAGTGACTGCGCCTCTGTGACGCGCGCACCAGCCCCCGACATGCGACCTGCTCACCCCCTTTCGTGACACATTCAAGGACGCCTGTTCTTGCACGCAGTGAAAATTCGTGTTAGGAATAACACACCTGCCGTTCCCAGCAACATCACCCACAGACAAGGCCGGCTCCCTCGAACCTGGCCCGGGAGTCCCCCGGAAAACCAGCTCAGCACTGGAGCCGCAGCAAGGGGGGCTGGATGTGCCTGAGCTGTTTGGTTGGGAAGCTTTGGAAGTGGAGGAACGTGACACAAGGCGGAATTGTCACAGCTGTGCTCAGCCGCTAGAGCAGGAAAAAGGAAATGAGTCATTTTCTCACAGGCAGAAGAAAAAAGTCTCAATGTAACAAAAAGCAGGAAAAGAAGCAAAAATAAAGGGGACTGGTTCGGTTGCAGAGGGCAGACCCGACGCCACTGCTTCAACGAGAAGGGCCGCGAAGGGGATGGCGTCGGCCTCAGCCTCCTCAGAAGGTCCTGAGCTTCCAAGGAAAAAAAACCCCGAATCCCACTGCCACACGGGCCTGGCAGGCGGGCTGCTGCCTCAGGGGCCCCCACCGCGGCTGGGGAGCTGCCAGGGCGCCGAGCTGCTGGTCCCCCACGCCCCACGGAGAAGCCGGGACCTAGGGTCCCAGTGCAGCGCGCCCAGCAGAGCCGCAAGGCCGCCCCGGCACAGGGGCTCTGCGCTGCCCCCCGTGTCACGGAAGTCCAGAAAGGTCCCCTCTGGCCTTCTCGGGAGGGAAGGAAGCGCAGAGGGCGTGGGCAGGGTGCATCTCCAGGGTTTGTCACTGTCCACGCCTCAGTTGCCTAACCTCCACAGTCACTGTAATTTCTATTCTTTTTTTCAAAATTACTTATTTGAGAGGCAGAGAGAGAGAGAGAGACAGAGTTCTCAACTGCTGGTTTTCCCCTGAATGCCCACAATGGTCGGTGCTAGGCGGGGAAGAGGAAGCTCCCACGTGGGTGTCAGGAGTCCCACCAGCTGAGCCCTCACTGCTGCCCCCTAGGGTCTGCATTAGCAGGAAGCTGGAGTCAGGAGCCAGAGCCGGGGTCAAACCCAAGCACTGCAATGGGGGACCCAGGGACCCTGACCAGCATTTGACTGCCAGGCCAAACACCCACCCGAATTTCCTTTCCTAAACTCGCATGATGCAACCAGAGCAGGCTACGGCAAATGTGTCTCAACCCAACAAGAACAGTCTGGGGCAGGCACTGACCCAGCAGCTAAGCTGATTAAGTCGCCCACATCCTGTGTTAGTGCGTCTGGGTTGGACTCCTGGCTCTGGCGCCTGAGTCCAGCTTCCCGCGATTGCAGTCCCCAGGAGGCATGGGGGGGGGTGCTGGCTGCCCACCACCCCTGTGGGAGAGCTGGATTGAGCCCCTGGCTCCCAGCTTCATCCTGACCTGTGGGCATTTGGGAACTGAATCAGATGGAAGGTCGGTCTCTCTCTCTCTCTCCCTCTCTCTCCCCGCCCCCTCTCCCCCCTTCTCTCTTAAATAATTAAATAACAAAAACAAGAACAGCCTTATTCTTTCCCCAGGAAAGGCCATCTGGACCCCCCCCCCCCCACTGCACCCAGCTCCTACCCCAGGGAGTCTGACGATATTCACGTCTTCCCTGGCTTGGTCACAATCTCCCCTTGCTCTTCTGTGCCCTGTGCACTAAGTTTGTAAGTCTATGATCAACAAACCGCCCAGTGCAAAACAGCAAAGGAAGAAAGTTCGCCCCACCCATAAACAATGCGTGATGGAGGTAGTCAGAGAGGCAGAGCCTGCGCCGGTTGACACCAGGACTCTCGTTCCGCCCCTGGGGCCGGAGGCACCCGATAACATCCTTTCTCTACTGCCCGGTCCATCTTCCTTTGCCTCTAGCAAGCACCTCACGTGGTCATTGGGGGTCCACCTCGTGGGACCACCCACATTTCATCCCGGTGGAAGCCACGCCCACGTCTGTCCTGCTCAGACTGGGTGGCAGCATCTTCCGTCAGCTCCGAGCTTTCCCGGTTGCCCTCCAGCGCGGATCACGGCAGCCATCGTAGATCTGACCTTCTCTTAGATTGCTTCACTTTCTTCTGTTCACCCAGGGCGGGAGGAAACGCCCAGGTTCGGGGCTCACTTCCCGGTTCGGCCGACCCCCTGCGAAGGTCCTTCATGGAAACGTCTCCTTATAGACATGGGGCTCCACATTTGCAGAGTCCGTGGTCGTGGGGAAAGGGAAAACGTGTTTAATGAGTTCTCCAGCCCGGGGGCCAGCACTGTGGCATAGCTGGTAAAGCCTCCGCCTGCAGTGCCAGCATCCCGTATGGGTGCCAGTTCGAGTCCCGGCCATGGCTCTTCTGATTCAGCTCTGCCTACAGCCTGAGAAAGCAGCAGAAAATAGCCCAAGTGCTTGGATCCCTGCACCCAGGTGGGAGACCTGGAGGAAACTCTGGGCTCCTGGCTTCGGATTGGCACAGTTCCAGCCATTGTGGCCATTTGGGAAGTGAACCAGTAGATAGAAGACTTCTCTCTCTCTCTCTAACTCTGCCTCCCAGATAAATTAAAAAAAAATCTTTTAAAAAAAGTTGTCCAGCCTGAGATCTCCTGATCATGGATCCTGGGAAGACAGAAGCATCACGGTGTATTTGCTACCACTGCGAGCATGTCCCAAACCCTGGGGACCGCACTTCAGATTCGCATAAGGTTGTCTTCTTCTTTTTTTTTTTTTTTTTTTTTTTTTTTTTTTTTTTTTTTTTTTTTTTGACAGGCAGAGTGGACAGTGAGAGAGAGAGAGACAGAGAGAAAGGTCTTCCTTTACCGCTGGTTCACCCTCCAATGGCCGCCATGGCTGGCGCGCTGCGGCCGGCGCACCGCACTGATCCGAAGGCAGGAGCCAGGTACTTATCCTGGTCTCCCATGGGGTGCAGGGCCCAAGCACTTGGGCCATCCTCCACTGCACTCCCTGGCCACAGCAGAGAGCTGGCCTGGAAGAGGGGCAACCGGGAAAGAATCCAGCGCCCCGACCGGGACTAGAACCTGGTGTGCCGGCACCGCAAGGTGGAGGATTAGCTGAGTGAGCCGCGGCGCCAGCTAAGGTTGTCTTCTAATGTGACACCGACAGGGTCCCAGTTGGCCATGTCACCACCCCATATGCCAGACGCCACGAGTATGTCACAAGACCAGTGCCTGTCACACTCACCCGCCAATTCTTGCACTTCCACTTAAAACTGAGGTTGGTGGTGAGAAGCAATGCTGTCTGGACTTCCATGTTCATAAAATTGACTAACGAAGCCTGGCAGGCAGAGGATGCAAAGACACGGCTGCCCCAGGGCCGATGGAGGCAACCTCCACTTGGAGAGGAGCCCAGTGTCAGCCACCAGCCACCAGAGGGCAGGCTGGGCCGCTCACGGCTGAGCGCCATATTGACGGCCCAGAGCCACTGCCATTTGTGCTTGGGCATTCACTCACGTGTGGGAGGAGGAGGGAGAGGAAAGCAGAGAAGTCTAACAGGAGCGCAACATCTACCGTCCTTGTCTTCCTTAGCAACAGAACCTTGACCTTAGGCCACCAGAGCTGGCAGCCAACCCAGCCGAAGGAAACCATCGTCGTTTCTTTGCCACCGGGCGGGGCCACGGAGCTAAGCTCTGGTCAAGGACGTAAGGGCAGGTGCACCTTCTTCACCTCCCACCATTCTCCTAACAGATGCCTGGAACGAGTCACTGACCTTGAGATGAACTTGAAGATGAAAGCTCTAAACTGAGCAGGTGGGAGTCACATCAAATTTAAACCCTAACATCTGAAGCTTTCTGTAAATCCAACCTGAGTCTAATGACACACGTAGTAAGTATGAAGAGGAAAGTATTCCCAGATGTAGCAATAATTGCAGTCGGTATAAACAAACCGAAGTACCTGGTGGAAAACAGGCTTTCAGATGGGATGTTCAAAGCCAATAATATGTCAGGGCCTGCGCTGCGGCGCAGTGGGTTTAGCCACAGCCTGCAGTGCCAGCGTCCCATATGGGTGTTGGTTCCAGTCCCGGCTGCTCCACTTCCGATCCGGCTCCCTGCTAAAGCAGCAGAAGACGGCCCAAGTGCTTGGACTCCTGCACCCAAGTGGGAGACCTGGGAAAACTCCTGGCTTCTGGCTTTGGCCTGGCCCAGTCTTAGCCAATGCAGCCATTTGGGAAGTGAATCAGTGGATGGAAGATCTCTCTTTTTTTTCCCATTTTTTTTAGGTATTTGAGAAGTAGAGTTACAGACAGAGAGAGGCAGATAGACAGAGAGAAAGGTCTTCCATCTGCTGGTTCACTCCCCTAATGGCTGCAATGGCCGGAGCTGGGCGGATCTGAAGCCAGGAGCCAGGAGCTTCTTTCAGGTCTCCCATGTGGATGCAGGGGCCCAAGGACTTGAGCCATCTTCCACTGCTTTCCCAGGTGCATTAGCAGAGAGCTGGGTCAGAACAGGAGCAGCCAGGACACGAATCGGCACCCGTATGGGATGCCAGCGCCGCAGGCAGAGGTTCCACCTACCACACCACAGCGCCAGCCCCTGAAAGCCTTCTCTGGGAAAGGAACTTGCAGACATCACCAGGCTGCCGAAGGGATTTATGGCGCAATAAAGGTTAAGAACCAAGATAAAGGGGTCCTCACACTATTAATAGTAACATCAGGAAAACAGGGTACGAGGCTTTAAAAAAAGAAACGAGAGACGTCAAATATAAATAAAAAATAAATTGAAAAGGTCTAATGATTAAAATACATATGCACCTAACAATACAACTCCAAAATACATAAATCCATTACCGATGGGAATACATGGAAACTGCATATGATTTAACAAACCTCTCCCAGAATTAGGTAGATGAGTTAGATACAAAAAAGACAGATGTAGTTTTTTAATGAGATGATTGGTAAGTTCCAAGCACCGTATAGAACCCCATGCCCAACAAACCTAAAGGACACAAATCTCCCTGCTCCTACGAAACAGTCACAAAGAGCAACCATGCGCTAAACATGTGTCAAAGACTCAGTGACAGTAATAAAATCTCATCTAGAACCTTATACTAACAATTTTGAAATTTTAGTTGAAAAGGTAGCATTCTTCAAAAACCACAATGGATTTACTAAAACTGACTTCAGAAAAAAATAGAAAGCTTCAATACCCTACAATCTTTAAAGATACTAAATTGGTCATTTAAATTTTTTCTTAAAATACCAGGATCAGGATGATTTTGCTGAAAAATTCTTCCAAACCATCAAGATGTAGACTATCCTGACAGAATTAGAGCTCTTGTGGAAAGTGAGAAACCGACTTTAAAATTTACATAGAAAATAAAACCCTGGGGCTGGGGCTGTGGCACAGACGGTTAAGCCTCTGCCTGCAGTGCTGGTAACCCAAACGAGCACCGGTTCAAGTCCCAGCTGCTCCACTTCTGATCCAGCTTCCTGCTATGAACCTGGGAAAGCAGCAGAGGGTGGCCCAAGTCCCTGGGCCCCTGCACCCACCTGGGAGACCCAGATAAAGTTTCTGGTTCCTGGCTTCCTGGTGGCCATTTGAGGAGTGAACCAAAGGATGGAGGACCTCTCTCTCTCTCTGTCTCTGTCTCTGTCTCTCCCTCCCTCTCTCTCTCTCTCTCGTTCTCTCTCTGTATCTCTGCCTTTCAAATAAATATTTTTTTAAAAAAAGCAAAAAAAAGAAAAGCCCAAGAAGGAAAAAATAACCTCTAGAAATGAGCACTCATATAAGACTATAATAATAAAGACAGGTGTGATACGTGTGTAGGGACGAACAAATTCACCTGTGGAGCATAACAGAGTCCAAAGCCATTGTCACTCGAGTATAGACGTTTGCAAAGTGAACGCGCTGGCATGGCAGACCTCTGAGGAAGAGGCGTGTTCCGTTCATGCTGCAGCGGAATGTGGTGTCCATAGAAAAAATTACACTGCTACTGCCTCCCACCGGAAGGAATAAAGATGATTTCCAGATGAATCAAAGACTTGAAAATGGAAAGCAAAATTTTAAAACTTTTCCAGCCGGCGCCACGGCTCACTAGGATAATCCTCCGCCTAGCGGCGCCGGCACACCAGGTTCTAGTCCCGGTCAGGGCGCCGGATTCTGTCCCGGTTGCCCCTCTTCCAGGCCAGCTCTCTGCTGTGGCCAGGGAGTGCAGTGGAGGATGGCCCAGGTGCTTGGGCCCTGCACCCCATGGGAGACCAGGAAAAGCACCTGGCTCCTGGCTCCTGCCATCGGATCAGCGGCGCCAGCCGCGGCGGCCATTGGAGGGTGAACCAACGGCAAAGGAAGACCTTTCTCTCTGTCTCTCTCTCTCTCACTGTCCACTCTGCCTGTCAAAAAAAAAAAAAAAAAAAAAAAACTTTTCCAAAAGATGTCTTCACACACATTCCCTCGTGAGCGTGTGAGCGCGTCTCCGTATGCTTCGAGCTGCAATCCTGAAGCCGGGGGTGAACCCAGCGAATTGCACCAAGTCCTCCTGGACTGCTCTCACGGCTGCATGGGGAATCCTCGTGCCCTCTTGTTCTTCCCAGCGCTTGGCATTACCCACTTTTTAAAAATATTCTGACGGGTGTGAAGCGTCTCCTCATTGTCTTAATTGCGTTTCTGTAAATTAGAGAAGCCGAGCAGAAACCTCCCGGTGATTTCTGTTGGCCCACGGGAGCTTCCTGTTCCTGGGCTTTATCCACCTGCACACCATTTCCTGCCCTTCTCTCACTGGGCTCCCATGAGTTCCTCACACAGTCACTATTTAAGTCATGTGCCATAGTTTTAGCTGTTAAAAAAAGATCTTTTTCAGGGGCTGGCACTGTGGCATAGCGGGTAAAGCTGCTGCCTGCCGTGCCGACATCCCACATGGGTGCCAGTTCAAGTCCCGGCTGTTCCTCTTCCGATCCAGCTCTCTGCTATGGCCTGGGAAAGCAGTGGAGGATGGCCCAAGTCCTTGGGCCCCTGCACCCATATGGGAGACATGGAGGAAGCTGCTCCTGGCTTCTGATCAGCACAGCTCCAGCCATTGTGGCCAACTGGGGAGTGAACCAGCGGATGGAAGACCTCTCTCTCTCTTTCTATCTCTTTCCTCTCTGTAACTCTGCCTTTCAAATAAATAAATAAATTTTTTTAAATATCTTTTTCCAATTTTTCAACTTATTGCTAGATTTGTCTAAAAAGTCCTTAATTTAATAAAATTTCTTTTTTTACATTTTATTTATTTTCATTTTATTTGAAGGCAAGAAAGACAGAGAGATATTCCATCCAATGGTTCACCACCCAAGTGCCTACACAGCTAGGGCTGGGCCAGGCGGCAGCCAGGAGCCTGGAACTCCACCCAGATCTCCCGTGGGGTGACAGTGCCCCAGCTCCTGGAGCCATCACCTGGAGCCTCCCCGGGTGCACATTGGCAGGAAGCTTAATCGGAACTGGAGTAACTGGGACTCGAACCAGGCACTCTGACACAGGCTGCAGGTGTCCCAGGTGGCGGCTGCCCTGCTGTGCCAAACGCCTGCCCGTGAACAAAGCTTCGTAATGCTGATGTGAGCAGCGTTGAAGACTTGCACGTTTGTAGAGGGGTTCCTTCCACCGCCGTCTCTTCCGTGAAATGTCTGCTGAAGTCTCGGGCCCACGTTCCTAACGGGCTGCCTGTCTTTTTCTTGCTGGTTTTAGGAATTCTTGATACACTGTGCACCTTCCCAGAGAGTGCTGCGGTCTCGGGGCGTCGTCACTCGCTCGTAGGCTGGCCCACGCCGTGCCCGGCCCAGCGCGCTCTTGTGTGGCCCGGGAAAGGCTTAAAGGAGCTCTAGGTGTGTCTAGGAAATCCCTTCTCAGCCGGAGGTGACTTCTGGGGTGGCTGACGGGGTGTGGCAGGGGCGCCGCCTGTACTGGCAACACCTGCTCTGGCCAGGGTGAACACTCAGCCTGCATCATCCGGGATGTCTGCCCCACCCCACCTCTCCCTCCAGGTAGTTCGTTCAGAGTTGCCATGGGACCCGGGGCCTGATGCTGTGTTCGTGTGTTCCTATCTGTCTGTTGCTGGTCTGTCTACCTCGCTGGAGTTCGAGAGCCCCGAAGGCAGGAACCAAGTCTCACTCGCCGTCATCCCCTAGCGCCCAGCCCAGGGCTGGCAGAGTCCTCAGCAGGACGCCAGCTAACGCTTGTCAGACACTCACTGTGCCTGTGCCGTCCCGGGGTGATGAGCTCTGTGCGTGTTGTCTCAGCCGAGTTTCACAGCCGTCCCAGGAAGAAGTGTGCTTCTCTAGATGCCACAGCGTCGAGTTTAAGCTGGAAGTGAGAGCCGTGGCTCCACGAAGGGAAAATGTCCACGTATGCCTTCAGGCATGGCTGGATCCAGCCACGCACAGCAGTCAGGTTCTTTCTCTCCATCCGTTAGCTCTGCCAGCTTCTCTCCACCTGGTTTCATGTTGCCAGCAAGCTCTCCTACCCAGAGGGAAGCTGCTGTCAGCAACAGTCACATTTTAGATTAGCAAGAAAAACGGGAAAACCCGAAATTCCCACTACTTCAGCAGAAGAGTGAAGCATCTGATTGGCCCACACCGTGTCACACTGTTCTAGGGGTGGGGGGAGCGGGATAGAAGCAGTGACTGGCAGCCCCCTGGAAGGTCTCCCCTAAAAGAACCTAAATAAAACAGAAGAATCAAAGGCTGGTCACCGCGGGTGTTGCCGCATTTACTGGGCTCGGCACCCAGCTGCGAATAAGGGGCGGGAGGAAGATGGCGGCTGCCATGATGAGTGACAGGTCATCGAGTGATGGTAGCTGGACCCACACGTGGCTCCCCTCCCACAGGAGCAGGGCTTTGAGCCCTTCGTGACCATCACCGGGGGAATCCTCTCCTTTCTTTGAGCTGGGCAGTTCAGGCTCCTTCATTAGGTGTAAAGTGGAAATAGATGTACTTTTACACGATGCTGGTCATACTGTTGATCTAGGGGCCGATGTAAGCTCTCTCTCTCCTCTCTCTCTCTCTCTCTCTCTGTATGTGTGTGTGTGTGTGTGTGTGTGGTCCTTCCTCCCTGTCATTCTGCTTTTCAATTAAGTAAATCAATCAATCAATTTTTTAAATGCATGGATGGATAGCATAGCTCCAAGCACGTTTCCAACTCATTCATGGCCTCTCCATCCAGATGACCTCCCCAGGCCCTTTCTAGAAGGACTTCTAGAGCCACCACTGGCCCCAGGCTCCCCACAGCCAGCAGTGGGGCTGTCCCCTTCGGAGTCCATGAGCGGGTACAGAGCCCTGGCAGTGCCCTGGGCCGCGATGCGTTCAGGAGTACAGAAGGCAGGGCTTGGGGTGGGGGAGGGCCGGGGACAGGAGCCAGCTGGCCCACGGCCCCGCAGCCCTCTTCCCGGGCTGCACAGTGATTGGCACTCGGAAGGGCGTGCCCTGTCCCCAGAGGCTCCTTACCTGGTCAGAGCCTCGGGACTGCTCCAGAGGCTGAAGGTGACGACCTGGGAGGAGACTGCAACTGGGTGGGGTGGGGGAGGAGCTGGATGTGGGAGCAGGGCTGGGGCAGGGCAGGAGGAAGTGAGGCAATCTGCCGGGCTCTGGGGCTGTGAGCTTGCCTGGGCCTCTGCGTGGCTGACTGCCCCAGGTCCGGATACAGAGCCAGGCTGCCGTGCGCACAGGACGTGAGACGCTCACTCAGGCTCCCCTCCTCTCCTCCACCTTTCCCTGCCTTTTTCCCATCCAGCCCCATGCAAGCTCTCAGAGAGCCCCCCGCTGCTCTGGCCAGAGCTTGGTCCCCCAAGCAGCCTCGCTGTACACGGATGACCTCATTCAATCCTCACAGCATCACTACGAGGCACTGTGAGTGTACCCATTTTACAGATGAGGAAACTGAGGCTCGGAGCCGTGTGACCTACCCAGGTCACAGGGCTAAGGAACGGGAGAACTGGGTCTACGCAGCACCAGAGTGCTTGCTCTTTTGGAACCAACAGCAATGACCACTGTCCCTACTGTGGAGATGAGGCAACGCGGCTGGGGCAGTCAGGTGACCCGACAAAGGTCGCACACGTAGCAAGCGGCTGAGTCAGGACGTAAACCCGTTTCTGTCACTGCAGAGGAAATAGGGCTGCAGCCAGAGACAGAGAGAGAAAAGCCGACACCACCCCCGGCCCCAGCACACGCGGGAGAGGTGGCTGCTCCCAGCAAGCCAGTGCGGCAGCTCCCCCTGTGATCCTGTCCAGGGAGGGAGGATGTCCTAAGTTCTGCTGTTGTCAATGCCTAATAAGCCTGTCCTCTTAAATCTGCCCCTGGTATCTCTTCTACACACATACCGGACGCACCGACCGTGGGGAGCGTGGTCCTAAGTCACGTAGGCTACAATGGAAAGCCAGCAACGCTGGACAGCTCGGGTGTGATGCTGGTGAACCTACAAACACCGTAGGAAACCTGGGACTGGCGCTCGGTTCCCAGGGACCGGTTCCAGCTGAGCCTGCTGGTTAATCGGCTGCTCTCGGCCCCTCCACCGTCTCCGGTGCCTGTTTGAACGCAGGGAGTCTTCCCACCCCAGGTTTCTGTGGCAGCGCCGCCAACCCAGTGTCCGTTTTGGCAATAAACAGAGGAGAGGAGCAGTGGGCATTTAGTCTGGCAGCTGAGACGGCCGTGTTCCACGGCTCCCGGCTCTGCCTCCTGACTCCAGCGTCCTACTAGCGAGCACCCCAGAGGGAGACAGCGGCGATGGCCCAAGGAACTGGTTCCCTGCACCCATGTGGGAGCCCTGGACTGCGGTCAGCCGACCTAGTCCCAGCCATTGTGGGCATTCGGGGGAGTGAATGAGCAGGCGGGAGCTAGCGCTCGCTCGCTCTTCTCTCTCTCTCTCTCTCTGCCTCTCAAGAGTGTCCTCTGCTGAGATACTTTTTTGAAATAGAGATTTGATTTATTTGAAAGGCAGAGTTAAAGAGAAGGAGATCTTCCATCCGCTGGTTCACTTCCTAGATGACCAAATGGCCACGGCTGGGCCAGGAAAAAGCCAGGAGCCAGGAGCTTCTTCCCGGTCTCCCATGTGGGTGGCAGAGACCCGAGCACTTGGGCCACCTTCCGCTGCTTTCCCAGGCGCATTAGCAGGGAGCTGGATTGGAAGTTAAGCAGCCAGACTGGAAGCAGTGCCCTATGGGATGCTGGCGCTGCAGGCAGTGGCTTTACCGACTGCGCCACAGCGCCGGCCCCTGAGATACTTTTAATTCTGCGGTGGGGTGGGTAGAGGTCAGAGGGCAAATGAACGAAAATAAAGCGAAGCAGCTTTCGGTCTCCTTGCTGCTCTTCTCACTCCTGACTCTGCAAATCAATGTGGCTGCTCCAGCCCTGCCCTCTCAGCTCATCCCTCCCCTCAGAGAAGGAGAGCGGTCACTCAACAGACCAAGAAGGGAACTGTGGGCCCGTGGAGTCTGGCCCTCTGGCTCCCACACGGATTCCCTGGGGAGTGTGTGGGCACAGAGTTTAGACAGCAAGACAGACCCTAGCCTATGTGTGCAGGAGGCGCCAGAGAACTGGGGACTTTTAAGCTTTGTGCCGTGGAAGGCGGACCAATCCCAGAGGCAGACTGGCGAGCACACCCCACATCTGGACTCCTGACCCAGGACCCTGTTAGCTGGGGTTTCGCCCTCGCCCTGGGGCCGGCTGATGGGCGGTGACAGCATACGGCTGCGGTGCTGGGAGGGTTTTCCGGGAATCCGCATCCCGAAAACCCGCACGCTCGCTTTCCCAGAGGAGAGAGGGGGAGAGGAGGCACGGGGACCCGCGCTCGTGTCCACAGAAACTCCCGCCCGAGAGGCACCAGGTGCGCCGCTCTGCGCAGACCCGCAGGGACAGTCGGGCGCTCCCCGGGCACCCGCCTCTGTGGCTCACGTGGGCACCCCGCGCGACCCGCTGGTCCTGACCCGGGCCACACCGCACCCCCGGCCCCATCCACGAGGGCGCGGGCGGGACGGCAGAAGCACGCGGCCGCCGCCACCGCCTTCTCGCCACGCCCTGGGCGCTGACTGTGGGCGGCTCCGCTCCCGGACCGGCGCCGGCCCGCATCCCGCACGCCCCGGGAGCCTCCGGCCGGCCGTCGCCGCGGGGACACACCCCGGGGGAGGAGCCGCCTGCTCCGGGCGCAGCGCCGGCCGGCCGCGCGCTCGGCACCTGCCCACCCGGGGACCGACATGGCCCAGCAGCCTCGGTCCCGCGCGCTGGAGCCCGAGCACGTCCAGCAGCTGCTGCTCCGCTCCCGGGAGGCCAAGAAGTCGGCCTACTGCCCCTACAGCCGCTTCCCCGTGGGCGCCGCCCTGCTCACGGGCGACGGCAGGATCTTCTCGGGTAAGGCCGGCGCGGGGGCGGGGAGTCGGAGGGGGCCGGGCAGCGGCGGCGGAGAGAGCGGTGCAGCGCGTCCCCTCTTCGCGCGGACCCTCGGAAACTCAGCTGCTGCCCCGGGCCAGCGGCGAGCCTGGGGTGGCCAGGGAAGTTTGCAGCGAGACAAGAGGGGGCGGCCATGGATCTGGAGCATGGGCGGGGTTAATAGCTTCGTAGCCTGCTCTGTGATAGGCACTTTGCCAAGGTCTCCACAGAGCGTATCAGTAAATGTCCTGGCCTCCAACCCCTAACCTAGGTGTTGTGCCCATTTGTAGATGAACAAACTGAGGCCCCTAGAGGGGATATGACTTGCCCATGGTCAACCGGGACTGGAGTCCCCAAAGCGCTGCTGTCTTCCCTGCTTCAAGGGTGCTGGGGGATGCCGGAGGGGGGAAGAGGGCATCCAGGTGGGTCCCTGTCAGCGGGGTGTGGGCCTGGCCCAGGGTCTTGGGGTGCAGCCGTGAGTGACAGCCTGGGGAGCTGGGAGGGAAGGGACCCCTGAGCTGCTTTCCTTTGGTTTGCTGCTTTTGTTGAAAACCCAAATTCAAACTTGTTAAGCTTAGGGGCAGCCATTCAGGACATCTGGGACGTGGCGTGGGCGTGGCAGGACACAGCCACAAGTGTCCAGTGTGTCGAGGTTCTGTCGGTGGCCTGGGTTTCAAACACCTTTGAGGGGGAGAAGTGCCCTTGACTGAGGGTCCCCTGTGAAAGGAAGGGGGTGGGTGCTGCTACCCAGGGAGCCCTCAAGCCCCGCAGGACAGAGAAGGAGGCCGAGGACCGAATGTGTCCAAGGTCCCGGGGCTGGGATTGGAACCCCGAGCTGCCCTGTCCAGAGCCTGTTGCTCCGTGGGGAGACACAGGCTGGCCTGCAGGCGGACGCGAGTGTTAAACAGTAACCACCGCGCAAACATCACTGCAGCCTGCAGCTCCCAGAGCCCTGGGCGTGGAGTCAGCCCCTGATTCTCTCCGAGGGAAGAGAAGGTCCCCTGGGCCTCACCCAGCGCCCGGCTGACGCCTGCTGGAGCGCCGAGCTCAGGGGTGCCGCGCACTTCCACACCTGCCTCCCCACGGGGCTTCGGCTGGGATCTTTGTACCTTGGACCTCCTTCAGCTGCAAAGCACCTGTCCAGGTGCAGGGCGGGCACTGAGCACTTGGGGACTGGGTGCCTGAATACATGACTTGAGCCTTGCAGGTGGGTGAGTTTGGAGGGGCAGAGGTGAGAGGCACTGGGGCCCAGCAGGTCCAGGGAGGGGCAGCAGTGGGACTGCTTTTCCAGCATTGAGACTGGTGTCCTGCTGGGACAGACAGGTGGTCAGACAGCCACCGGAGCCATCACTCCAAAGCCACGTGCCGATAAGCTCTGGTCTTTTCTTTCTTGAAAAGCCTGTTGAGAAAAAGGCTAACTCTCACACCTTTGCAGCCCCTGGAAGCCCCTTCAAAAGAAGCCTGGGGTGGGGGCCTGTGTTGTGGAATACCAGGTTAAGCCGCTCAGCATCCCATATGGGCACCGGTTCGAGTCCTGGCTGCTTCACTTCCTGTTAATGGCCTGGAAAAAGCAGCAGCAGATGGCCCAAGGACCTGGGCCCCTGCCACCCATGTGGGAGACCCGGATGAAGCTTCGAGCTTTGGCCATTGCAGCCATCTGGGGAGTGAACCAGCAGATGGAGGTTCTCTCTGTCTCTCTCTGACTCTGACTTTAAATTAGTAAATCTTCAAGAAAAAACAGGAGACAAAGCTGCCGACTGCCATGGTGTAGGTGGAACTCCCCACTTGGTGTGAGGCTGTGTGAACCTGCTTTCTGTTAGCGTGACTAGCGGGGCTGAGAGGAGTCTCTTGGGAGGGAGAAGGTTAATTCTGGAGGTTCACAGCCCAGGATGGGGCGGCTCCATCCGTCTGGCATCTGGTGGAGCAACACTGGAGCCGGGGTAGAGAAGGGTTGCATGGTGAGCCACAAAGCAGAGAGGGAAGCCAGACCGAACTCGGCTTAGGTAGCCAACGCCCTCCCTGGAGGGCAAGGCCTCAGGGACCTGAACTCCTCCCACCGGGCCCTCCTCCTAGCCACCCTGTGGAGCAAGTCCCCACCTCTCCCACCGACTGCTGACACGGTCAGGGTAAGACACTGGGGTTTCAGCTTAGGGAGCCAAGTCCTGTTCAATCCAGGCTTAAATGATTGGAGGCTCATAAGGTGCTTAGCACAGTCTCTGGTTCACAATAAGAATGGCACAAATGGTGGCTGCTACCCCGCTGCTACTGTTAATGGGATCATTACTACCGTCTGCAGGACAGATGGTGTAGGAGTTCAGGAGGAGAGCAGAGGCATTAGATCTGAAGAAGTAGAAAGTAGGAACCAAGGAATGTCACTAAGAAGAGTGATATCAAAGTGCCATTTGCAAACAGTTGGTCCGACAGGTACACGGGGTGACTGGAGCAGAGGGAACAGTGCCAAGGAGACAATGCCTGCCTCGGTCACTACCTGTCCATGGTGTCGGCACATTGCCTGGCCCATAACCTGCTCCTTGGTTAAGGTTCATGAAGGCAAGAATGGATGGCTTGGACCACAACGGTGGCCAGTGGAAGGAAGAGGAAGGAAAGATGTGAGAGACGGTGCCTGGGACAGGTGGACCCGGCCTGGGATGGACAGCATGAGAAATGAAGGGGACAGACCTAGGGATCTGCAGCCACATGACCCGGGACGTGACAAGGGCCAGCTCTAGGTGAGAAGCTGAGGCAGAGCTGTGTCGTGTGTCAAGGTGCAGCGTTAATGGTTACAGTGGTGCAACAAACAGGAAGCCCTGCGTGTGGATGATTGCTCGTAATCTCACAGCCCCCGTGTGAGGGAGACGCCGAGGGTCACGTACAGCTAGCTAGAGTCACACACACAGCCAGAACCAGAACAAGGGTGGGTGTTGGCTCAGGGCGGCTGGATCCGGAACTCGGATGTCCCATCCTTTCTTTAACCTTCAGGGTGCCGGTTTCTTACTCTTACCCCGCGGGCAGGTCTTGCCTGGGTGTCCGGCTGCACAGCCCCTGGTTTTCAGCTACACAGGCTTGAAAACAGAATGCAAAGAATTCTTTCCCACCAACTCCAGATGGAAAAAAAGATTCCAGGACAGGGCCCTGATTGGTCCATCTTCAGTTACAGGCATATTCCTCGTCCAATCACAGTGGTCCTGATGTGGTAGCGTGATTGCGCCTGCTGAGTCACATAGCCCTCCTCAGCAGACCAGACCAGGAGGCAGAGCGTCTACAGTTCATGAGCAGGCTAAATGAGGCCCAGTCTGTTCTGGGCTCTAACACTGTGCTCTTCCTGCTGCCCCTGGCCAGGGTGGGTAGGTGGGAGGGGACAGAGAGCAGTGCTCAGAAGAAGATGGGGACAAACCGGGAATTAGGCTTTCTGGGTCTGCTTACTGAGACTGGGACTGAGGCCAGATGCAGAGGGGTGGGGGTGGGGGAGGTGGGTAGCAGTAAGGTGGGACTTGGAGAGGAGGGGACCTCAAGCAACTGGAGGGCAGGAGACCTGGGGACAGAGAGGGCACAGCCGAATCTCTACACTGAATTGAAAGCTGCTGGTGGGACAGCTCTGCCCAGGCCTGTGGCTTCCCGCAGCTGAACCCAAGCCCAGGCTCCCTGGAGTTCCCACCCGCAGAGGCAGCTGGGCCGTCCCATTCAAAAGCCAGCCTGGCTGCAAGACAGCTCTGCTGTCACGACCTGGTGATCACCATCATTATCCCCTCTGCTCCTGCCCACCCTGGCCAGGGCCTTGTGCTGCTCACACTGGGCCACCCAGGATGATAAATTAACACCTGCAACAGATTGATTGCTCCTGGGGAGAGGCAGAGAGGGGCGGAGCCCCAGGAGAAGCCGGAGCTGGGGGGGGGGGGGAGCATCAGGAGCAGCGGTGGGATGGGACAAGGGGCACTGAGAAAGTGGGGGTGGGGGGCTGGGCCGCACACACGGGGCAGAGGCTGCCTGTGGAATGTCCCTTGGGAGACGGGTGCAGGGGAGTCCTATGGGATCTTGGCCAGCCTGGGAGGCGCTGCCCAAGGTGGCACTGTCTAGGGACAGTGGGTGACTGACCCAACTCTGCAGGCACCACCCAAGGGGCGGGGGAGTCCCTTGTTCAGCCCATGGCCTCGGGGCAGTGGTCTCACTCCCTTTCCAGCCCTCTCCGCCTGCCGCTTAAGGAAAAACCCCTGTACCAGGCCAGCTCGGGTCACAGGGAAGAAACATTTAAGGTTGTCCTCCTTACTGGCTGACTCCAGCGGCCTGGGCTTACCCCTTCCAACTGTCCGCTCCCAAACCCAGCCCCTGCTCTCCGACTCCCCCTCCCTGGGTTCCTTTCTCTGCTTGGAAGGGCTTCCCTGCAGCGGGAGACCCCCTGTCCTCTCCCCTGCCCCCGCCCCACAGGGAGTGCCATTCAGTCCTCTCCGCTGTTACCCAAAAGTGGCTTCCTACAAAGCTGAGCTTGAGTTGTGTTAAAATATCATTTGCCCATGAGCTGATGTCTTGCAAGAGGGCAGGGGGCTAGGAACGTGCAGAAGCCAGGATGTCTTCAAGCACACACGTGGGCGTGGCCTTCCTCTGGCCGGGGGACTCTCAGATGGGACCCCAGACCCCAAGACCCAGAGGTTCCGTGTTAGGAGTGCGACTCCTGGACTCCAACCCAGATCTGTGTATTGAATTGGGAGCTCCAGGAGTGGGGCTTAGAGGGGAGAGGCAGAGAAAGTCAGAGGCAGAGAGAGATGTTCCATCGCTGGTTCACTCCCCCAAATGGCTGCAAAAGCCGGAGCTGGGCCAGGCTGAAGCCAGGAGCCAGGAGTTTCATCTGGGTCTCCCAGGTGGGGTCCCCCATGTCAGGGCAAGGGCCCAAGGACAAAGCTCAGTGGCTGGAACAAGAAGGCTGCTTCTTTCTCGTCGTGGCCCAGGGCAGCTCGGGAGGTCAGGTTCCTTCTCATCCGCGGTCCTACACTGGCCCTCCTCGTCCCATCCACGCCCCAGCCCCGAGTGTGCAGCAGGGCGTGGAAGGCAGCAGTGTTCTCGGAATGCCACCACCGCGTGCTCACTGCACCCCCGCTCCCGCCCATACCCCCTGGCTAAAGCTACGGCACTGCAGGAAGCGGCAGGGAGGCAGGGCAATGCGTGGCCCTGTGCCCAGCCAACCCCAGCGGCGTCCCCTGGGAGAGGGGACACGGGGGACGAGTGGTAGCTTCTGCCCCCACCCGGGGCCCTTCTGACCCGGAAGTATTCGTACACCTCCTTCCTCCCGGACACAGCACCCACTCACCACCCCCAGGAGGGGTGACCGGAAGTCCCGCCCCAGCACAGTCCTCGTGATCTGCGCTCAGGTTCACTTCCGCTTATGGTTTACATTGTGAAATGGCAGCAGTGAAGAGAGGGACCAGGGAGCACGCAGCAGCCGCGTGTCCACAGCCCCCTGCCCTGGCCCTCGCCCCCTGCCCTGGCCCACGCCCCCTGCCCTGGCCCTCGCCCCCTGCCCTGGCCCCCGCCCCCTGCCCTCGCCCCCGCCCCCTGCCCTCGCCCCCGCCCCCTGCCCTGGCCCCCGCCCCCTGCCCTGGCCCTCGCCCTCTGCCCTGGCCCACGCCCCCTGCCCTGGCCCTCGCCCTCTGCCCTGGCCCACGCCCTCGCCCCCTGCCCTGGCCCCCGCCCCCTGCCCTCGCCCCCGCCCCCTGCCCTGGCCCCCGCCCCCTGCCCTGGCCCACGCCCCCTGCCCTGGCCCTCGCCCTCTGCCCTGGCCCACGCCCTCGCCCCCTGCCCTGGCCCACGCCCCCTGCCCTGGCCCTCGCCCCCTGCCCTGGCCCACGCCCCCTGCCCTGGCCCTCGCCCCCGCCCCCTGCCCTGGCCCACGCCCCCTGCCCTGGCCCTCGCCCCCGCCCCCTGCCCTCGCCCCCGCCCCCTGCCCTGGCCCTCGCCCCCTGCCCTGGCCCACGCCCCCTGCCCTGGCCCTCGCCCCCTGCCCTGGCCCTCGCCCCCTGCCCTGGCCCACGCCCCCTGCCCTGGCCCTCGCCCCCTGCCCTGGCCCACGCCCCCTGCCCTGGCCCACGCCCTCGCCCCCTGCCCTGGCCCTCGCCCTCGCCCCCTGCCCTGGCCCACGCCCCCTGCCCTGGCCCTCGCCCCCTGCCCTGGCCCTCGCCCTCGCCCCCTGCCCTGGCCCACGCCCCCTGCCCTGGCCCACGCCCCCTGCCCTGGCCCTCGCCCTCTGCCCTGGCCCTCGCCCTCTGCCCTGGCCCTCGCCCCCGCCCCCTGCCCTCGCCCCCTGCCCTGGCCCTCGCCCCCTGCCCTGGCCCTCGCCCCCTGCCCTGGCCCACGCCCTCTGCCCTGGCCCTCGCCCCCTGCCCTTTCTGCTCCAGGTAACCTTGCCTGTCAGCTGCTGGGGCCCTGGCTCTGCCCTTCACTGTGATCGTCCTTGGCCACACATCCGGGGGACGGTGCCGTGCTGGGGAGAACACCGCTCTCCCAGCCACTTCCGGGGGCGCTCGGGGGCCCCAGAGTCTCCGCAGGGATTAAACCCAGGCTTTCGCAGGCCTGCCCCGGCTTGTGGCTTCTTGGGCTGAGCAGTCCTACAGGAATTTTTTGAAAGCTCCTGATGTGCCTGCTTCTAGCCACCTCCATGCAGGAGTGCCGCACCCAGAGAGCCCCTCCGGGCGCGCTCCGGAGCCTGACACGTTCTGGTTTTTGCGGACTGGCCTCCAGGCCTGGCCCGTCCCTACTTCTCATCTTTCTTCCTTCCTTTTTAATTTTTTTTATTTTATTTGAGAGAAAGAGAACTCTCTCATCCGTTGGTTCACTCCACAAACGCCTGCAGGGGCTGGGCCAGGCCGAGGAGCGGGGAGCTCACTCTGGGTCTCCCACGTGGGCGGCAGGGACCCAAGTACTTGAGCCACCACCTGCTGCCTCCCAGGGAGAACTTCAGCAGGAAGCTGGATTTGGGAACGGAGACAGGATTCGAACCTGGGCAGTTCAGTATGGGGTGGTGGTGTCACAAGCAGTATCTTTTAATAAAAAAAAAAAAAAAGATTTTTTTTATTTGAAAGGCAGAGTAGACAGAGAGAGGGAGAGAGACAGAGAAAGAAGAGATCTTCCATCCACTGATTCACTTCCCAAATGGCTGCAATGGCCAGGGCTGAGCCAGGCCAAAACCAAGAGCCAGGAGCTCCATCTGGGTCGTCCATCTGGGGGCAGGGGTCCAAGTACTTGGAGCATCTGCTGCTGCTTTCCCAGGTGCATTAGCAGGGAGCTGGATCTGAAGCAGAGCAGCTGGGGGCTGAACCAGTGCTCCAGCATTGGACGCCAGCCTTGCAGTCAGTGGCTTGACCTACTGTGCACAACACCAGCCCCTACCCCGCCCCCGGCCCAGCAATGTCTTAGCCACTTGGCCAAATGCCTGGCCCTTTGCTCCTGACTTCAGTGGCAGCTATGGAGGTTCCTGCAACAACAGGCTGAGTAGGAAAATGATATCTTCAGTAGATCTCTCCACGAGGCCGATTCCCGTCACCGGGTGAGCGGCCAGCCTTCTAGGTGACCACAGCGTAACCTGCTGCAGGCTGACGAGGCTCATCTGCGTTCTGCCTGACCAGCCCTGCATGGTCTCGCTCCCAGTGACCAATCACTAAGCCCTGCATTTCAGAGTTTTTGGCTATGATGCATCTCACTCTGAGCGCACATTTCCCTCTTAGTGAATGTAGGTTGCGCTGTTGTAACAGGAAGATCCCAAACCACACTGAGGCAAACGTGATAGAATTCCCTTTTCTCTCACAGCGCAACTCAGAGCGGGCAGCTGGCCCAGGACAGAGTGGCACCTGTGTGCCATGAGTTGACACAGTGTCATCTCTCTTTGCTTCTTCATCCCAATGACATAAACCACACCAAGCTGTCTCACCCCATCACCTCCACCTTCCTGCTTGGGAAAGGGGAAAAGAGGAATTAATAGGCAAGCAAACTCCTTGCCAAAAAATATGAGCTGGGAGTAGGTGCTGTTGACACAGCAGGTAAGCCACTCTTCGCTCGCCTGCACCCGTATCCCAGAGCCGGGCTTCAAGTCCCATCTCTGCTTCCCACCCAGCTTCCTGCTAACGTGCACCCTGGGAGGCAGCGGGTGAGGGCGCAAGTTGGTTCACTCCCTAGCACTCACATGGGAGACCTAGATGGAGCTCCTGACTCTCAACTTTGGCCTGACCCAGCCATAGCTGTTGCAGGTGTTTGGGGAGTGAACCAAGTGGATGGAAGGGGTGTGTGTGTGTGTGTGTGTGTGAGAGAGAGAGAGAGAGAGAGAGAGAGAGAGAGAGGCTGCCTTTCAAATGAATGAAAATGAATTTTAAAAACAAATTTAATCTGTAAATCTTCCGTATCACTTTGGGTCACATTCCATTGGCCAAACCTTAGTCACATGGCCACACTTGGCCTCAAGGAAATCTGGGACATACAGTCTCCGACTGAGTGGCCATGCAGTCAGCCGTCTTAGAACAGAGTCGCTTGGGTTCCATAAAGGAAGAACTAGGCATTGAATACCAGGGACCATCAATAGCGCTGCTCTCGGAGAGAGGCAGGCTACAGTGTGGCGTGGACCATTTGCCAGAGCCCAGGGAAAGCTCAGAAAATGGGGTGTTTCTTTGCGCCTCTGGCCAGGCCGTGGTTTTGTCTCTGGGAGCAGCCGTGGCTCACTCCTGAGAAAAACACCCCTGAGAGAAACACTAGCCCCGAGGGAGGACTCCCTTCCCAGGAGGTGAGCCCACCGCCCCCAGGAAGCCCCAGGACTGCCCCATGCTTGTGACGTCCCAGGCACCTGCCACAGAGCTCGCAGGCTCAGGTTCGCTCATTCACTGATTTATTGGCTTGGACAGTTTGTTTAGCAACACGACTCATGGAGAACACTGGCTGAGCCCTGTTGGGTAACCAGCACCCCACAGCCAAATACCCAGGTAGCTTCTAGACAACAGAAGTTTTTTTCTTACAGTTCTGGGGCCTGGGAAGCCCAAGTTCAAGGTAGCAGCAGGTTCAGCACCTGGCGGGGACTCCGCTTTCTCAGGGTTGGCACCTTCCTGCCACTGTGTCCCCACAGGCAGCTCCCTGGGCACTAATCCCCCCACCTCCTAACATTATCATCTTGGGGTCTAGGATTTCAACATAGGAACAGGGGAGGCAGGGTATAAAAACACAGCAGACCCCAACCCATGGCTCCCAGCACTGAGATCCAGGCCTGGGGGCTCTGCTGATTTTCTTGAACCTGAGCCTTCACTTCACCTTGACCTCTGCAAGGGGGGTCCGTTGCTTAGTCCGCCCTGTTATGCTGCCCCTGCTCCCAGGCCGGGCATCAGGATGGAGGCCCTGGGGCAGTGAGGGCAGAAGCCTTGGGCGGGGCCGCTGCACAAGGGGCCCAGGAGCCCAGCACTGCTTCGGATCACGTTGCCCTCCCCTTCTCCCTACCATGTGTGGGTAACCATTTCCGCCCTGCCCTGGAATGAGGCAAGCCACTTACCCAACACAGGCAGCAGGAAGTGGCCCTGCTGGATCCACTCCTGGGCGCCCCTCTCTTTTTAGGGTGCAACATAGAAAATGCCTGCTACCCACTGGGCGTCTGTGCTGAGAGGACCGCCATCCAGAAGGCCATCTCCGAAGGGTACCAGGAGTTCAGGGCCATTGCCATTGCCAGGTAAGTGGAAGAGCCCTGCCGCTACAGTACCCATTCGCCTCTGCAGCCCATGTCCTGCAGGTACCTACTGTCCACCCATCCATGTGTGTGCTTTCTGTGTGCCGGGCCCTGAGCAGGACCCTGGGCTGAAGGCCAAGGATAAAGAGATACAGAAGAAGTGGCCCCAGCCCCCATGAGCCCACAGAGTCGGTAAACCAAGGACCAAGGTCGCTCCACTGCAGGGCAGGTGTTCCTGTTCCAACCCCACAAAGTACAACAGAAAGCAGAGAAGCCCAAAGCTGGAGGGACCTAAACATCACCTGGTAACGGGCTCCCCTGCCATCACCCCCATTTTACAGCCAAAGAAACTAAGACCCAAGGGGCAGCAGGTTGAGTTCTGGCTGGGCCTGGACCCAGACTCAGCGGGCTGGGCGGGTCAAGCCCAGCCCCATTTCCTGACTCGGACCCCATTCGTTTCACGATGAATGGCGCACTGCTCTCGGCAGTGAGCATTTTCTCAGTAGATGGACGCTCCGGGGAAAACGACACAGAAGTGAGTAACCCACCCAGAAAGAGCTGCACGGCGGCCACGTGAGACCGTGCAGTCAAGACGAGTCTTTTCTAGAATCCGGAAGTCTGGTGGCGGTCTGGCCTCCCCAGGCGCTCCCGCTTATTCAGAGTTTGTGCCCGAATGAGTGGAGCCAAGGGTGCACTTGAGAAAGGCCAGGCTGCCCAGAGCCATCGCAGCGACCGGAGGTCTGTCCTGGCTTCCCTCTGGCTGGGGGAGGAGCGAATGAGGCTGTGCTGGGGACATTTTGTGCAGATGAGCAGAGATCAGCGTTCAAATCTCGCTGTAGGAAAAAAAAAAGGGGAGGGGAAATAACTCAATTTCAAAGCTGATCCAAGAAAATAATGCTCTTCTGGGAACAAAGAGGCCAAAGTCAACGAGAGGGCACGGGCACAGCCGCCTCCCCTGTCAAGGATCCTCCAAATGAGAGGCTTTTTCCCTCCTGGTCATTGCCTGCTGGGAAACCTCCCTGGGTGGTGCCAGCAATCGTTAGCAAATGTCCTTATTTACACAGAACCTCCCATTCTTGTGCACCCAGCAGCTCTCCGCAGGTACTCCCCCTGCACCAGTCATTACTGCACTAATGATTTGTTAAATTGGGAGCGTGGATGAATGGAAGCTGCCAAGTGCCTTGTTAAAACGCTGGACGGGGCTGAGCAGTCTGAGAGCCCCTCTGAGATCTGTAGGGTGGGAGACTGCGCCCACGACAGGTGCGCGCGTCTGCGGAGCCCTGGATGGGACTCTGAGCGGGCCTCCTGGGGCCCTGCTGGAGGCATCAAAGCAGATAGGTTTCCAGCCCGTCAAGTCTGATAAGCATGATCTCAGCGTGTGACCAAGGTCAGCACAAACCGGAGAACACCATGGATACTCAGCGAAAGGCAGGACTGGGGGCGGGGAGCGGAGAGGGAGAAGGGGGCCGGGGGAGGGGGGAGCATGGAAGAAGCGTCCTGATGCAGCCAGCCCATTCCGGCCTGTTCCGTTCTTCCGGGCAGACGTGGAGCAGCGGTTGCAAGCTCAGCCTGCAGGGTTGGTGGGACTGGTTTCCAGTCCGGCTCCATTGTCGGCTGCAGCCAAGTCCCATAGTTCCTCTGGGCCTAGCTCTTCATTTTTTCCCGCACTGGGCTGTTGGGAGGACTCGTGGGATGGTCTCTGTAAAATTCCTGGCGCAAAGGATGTAGGGAATCAAAACCACTGCTCTAAAGGTGTGATTGCTGCTTCCGCAAGCTGCAGAGGCGGAGTGCGCAGATCCCGGACGCAACTGCTCGCCCTGCGGCCCTGGGGCCGTGACGTGCTACGTGTCCCTACCCTCCAGGGCTGTTGCGGGATCAAGTGAGCTCACACACCTGAGGGCCTTGGCACCATGCCTAACCCACGCATGACAGAAATCCTGCCGACGTTGGTCCGTGTGCCGGTGCCCAGAGCCAGGCTGCCAGAGGCACCGTCTTGTGACTGGGGATGGCCAACGCCTGGGCCAAGTCTGACTTCCCCGTGTGCTGCATGTTTACCCCCCTTGAAAGCCCCAGTGCAGGTCGCCTTGTCCAAGGAGCTGTTCACTGGGGCTCTGATCGCAGGGCCGCATCAGCCAGGGCCTCAGGCCACGGAAGGGAGGCTGGATTCCACACCTGCCCAGGGCCCTGCCTGTGTGGCCGCCTCTACATAGAAACCCATCTCCCCCTGCAGCCGGCAGAGGGCCCTGAAGCCAGGCCTGCCTCACCGACAGCTGGCTCTCAGTCCACGTGGCTGGAGTGAAATAGACGGACCGCATCGGTCCAGCCCCCAAAGAGCTTGAGAGAGGCCACAGCCTTCACCTGGGTATTGCGAGGGTTAACTTGGCCCAGTGGGCATCCTGGGCCAGGGTCCCCGCCCTTTTGTGTTCCCAGACTTCTCTTCTGAAGCTGGAAGCTCAGAGGGGACCCCAGTTTTCCATGCAGCAGAATCATTTTTTGATGGGAGCCCCGCAGGTGAAAGGCAGTTACCAGGGAGCGTCTGCCCCACGGCTGCTCCGTGCTCTTCCTGTCTCTGCACTTGAACTCTGGTTGCTGGGTTGCCGGGTGCTGGCTTGCTGGCTCCACTCTCCGGTTTATAAGCTCCAAAGCACAAGAACTCGTATCTGTTTGGCCACCACTGCACATCCAGCACCAGGGTCAGTGCGTGCTCAGTAAATATTTGTCGATCAAAATGAGACAATGCATAGACAAGACTCTGCAGGGTGCCTGGCACATTCTAGGCACACATGAGAAGAGGAAACCATTACTGGTGATATATAAGACGAAGTATAAAGTAGTACGTAGAGGCTGGCGCCGCAGCTCAATAGGCTAATCCTCCACCTGCGGCGCCGGCACCCCGGGTTCTAGTCCCGGTCGGGGCACCGGATTCTGTCCCGGTTGCCCCTCTTCCAGGCCAGCTCTCTGCTGTGGCCCGGGAAGGCAGTGGAGGATGGCCCAGGTCCTTGGGCCCTGCACCCCATGGGAGACCAGGAGAAGCACCTGGCTCCTGCCTTTGGATCAGTGCAGTGCGCCGGCTGCAGCGCGTCGGCTGTGGCGGCCATTGGAGGGTGAACCAACGGCAAAGGAAGACCTTTCTCTATGTCTCTCTCTCTCTCACTGTCCACTCTGCCTGTCAAAAAAAAAAAAAAAAAAAGTAGTGCATAGAGTACAGCGTATACAATAAGATGATACGGGATAAACTCACCTTCAAGGATCGCCCTCAGAGGCAAGCCCTGGCTGTCAGCCTCTCTTCTGCGAGCTTTCCCAGATGCAACGAGCCCACGTTTCTCTTTGATTCTCAAATGTCTTAATTCCTCTGAGCCTCAGGGCCTTTGCACATACTACTTATGACCATTGCCTGCAACACAGAAAAACCTGGTGCTGCAGAAGACCATCTGTGTTCCTTTACGCCACCAAAACATGAAATGGCCGTTCTGAGGCCCCCCAGGTGAAGTGAAACAACGTGCGTCAAACGCCTCCTGCTACAGAACCTGGTGTCTGTGTAGGAGCTGCTTCCGAAATGATGCTGTAAGATTCTACACTTCGCTAAGCCTGGACCCAGTGCCACTTCCTCCAGGGAGCATGCTGTCTCTGTAGGCAGAGCTCACCTCCCTGCCACTGCGTCCTTACTGCATTGTCTTGGAGGTGAGAACTCAACATTTTCTCTTTCACCCTCTGGTGTGAGCCGGCTCTCAAGGGACACAGACAGGGGCCGGCGCTGTGGCATAGAAGGTTAAGCCTTCGCCTGCAGTGCTGGCATCCCATATGGGCGCTGGTTCAAGTCCCAGCTGCTCCTCTTCTGATGCAGCTCCCTGTTAATGTGCCTGGGAAAGCAGTGGAAGATGGCCCAAGTCCTTGGGCCCCTGCACCTGTGTGGGAGACCTGGAAGAAACTCCTGGCTCCTGGCTTCAGCCTGGCCCAGCCCCAGCCATTGCTGCCATTTGGGGAGTGAGCCAGTGGATGGAAGACCTCTCTCTCTGCCTCTCCTCTCTGTCTGTGACTCTGCCTCTCAAGCAAATAAATATTTAAAAAAAAAAAAAAAAAAGGCCACAGAGAAACCCTCCCCAGCCTTTGCAGGGCTGTGGGCACCTCTGCGTGTTCATGAACCTTCCGCCCGTGGCCGTGGGGTCCGCGGGGACGCGGAGCTGCCTGATGGGTCTGACCTCCGCTGGAGCGGGGCCGAGAGACTGACCTGGGTTTGATTCTCTGCCTCTCCAGTGACTTGGAAGATGACTTCATCTCGCCGTGCGGGGCCTGCCGGCAAGTCATGAGAGAGGTAAGCAGCTCCGGTTTCTTCCTGGATGTAAACTGACGCCGCGCGCTCCGCCAGGCTGCCTGCGGGAGCAGCTGTCCGCGCAGGCAGACGCAGCCGCGGTCCTGCGCAGGTCTGCCCAAGGTCGCCTGTGTCCCTGGAAGAGTGCCTTCGATGTCCCACACCTGCTCTCTGCAGACAGAGCCGCCCCCACGGAGCTCACCCAGACAGGCAGGAACAGGCGTCCAGCACTCAACACCCCAAGTCAGGGGCCTGGGGGCCCAACCCAGCCTCCGCTTGTTTGTGTAAATAAAGCTTTATTGGCGGCCAGCGCCGCGGCTCACTAGGCTAATCCTCCGCCTTGCGGCGCCGGCACACTGGGTTCTAGTCCCGGTCGGGGCGCCAGATTCTGTCCCTGTTGCCCCTCTTCCAGGCCAGCTCTCTGCTGTGGCCAGGGAGTGCAGTGGAGGATGGCCCAAGTGCTTGGGTCCTGCCCCCCATGGGAGACCAGGAGAAGCACCTGGCTCCTGCCTTCGGATCAGCGCCATGCGCCGGCCACGCCAGCCATTGGAGGGTGAACCAACGGTAAAGGAAGACCTTTCTCTCTGTCTGTCTCTCTCACTCACTGTCCACTCTGCCTGTCAAAAAAAAAAAAAAAAAGCTTTATTGGCACCCAGCCAGGCCCCTTCGCTCCCATCTACAGCTGCGCAGGCCTTGCAGCAGCGGAGTGGAGCAGTGACCACAGAGGCCGCATGGCCAGCGGCACCAGGATTGCCACTGCCTGGCCCTTGATAGAATAAAGTTTGCCAGTTCCTCTTTAAAAAAAAAAAAGATTTATTTATTTGAAAGGCAGAGCTGCAGAGGGAGAGAGAGAGAGGTCTTCCATCCACCGTTCACTCCCAAATGGCAGCAGTGGCTGGGGCTGGGCCAGGCTGAAGCCAGGAGCCAGGAGCTCCATTCAGGTCGCCCACGTGGGTGGGAGCACCCTCCGCTGCTCTCCCAGGTGCACTAACAGGGAGCTGGACTGGAAGTGGAGCAGCCTGGCCTTGAACCTGCGCTCCAGTATCGGGATGCTGGTGTCACAGGTGGTGGCTCAACCCACTGTGCCACAACGCCATCCCTGACCCCTGCTTCTGAAGGCCAGGAAGGGGCTGTCTTTGAGTAGAAAAGTAAAGCTCGAGAAAAGATGAGACAGACAGGGGTCTGGAGATTTCCTGGCAGAGGAGAGAGTGAGTTTCCTGCCCAGATACTTGGTGACTCTGAGAGGACTGAGAAGACGGGGGGGGGGGGGGGGGGCCTGTGCTGTGGCGCAGGGGACTAAGCCTCGGCTTGCGGCGCCCGCATCCCATATGGGCACCGGTTCTAGTCCCGGCTGCTCCTCTTCCGATCCAGCTCTCCTCTATGGCCTGGGAGAGCAGTGGAAGGTGGCCCTAGTGCTTGGGACTGAAAATACAATAGAGCTAATATACAAGCAAATAAGTGCCCTGTGATTCGTACCGGCAGCAACCACCTGTGCACAGTTCTAAAATATTCACACAAAGAAGGGCGCCCCCGCTGTTGCGGCCATTGGGGGAGGGAACCAGCGGACGGAAGCCCTCTCTCTCTATCTCTCCCTCTCTGTGTCTGTGACTCTACCTCACAAATAAATAAATAAATCTTAAAAAAATAAATAAATAAAAGAAGGCCAAAAGGGCTGGGACACGGCAGGGAAGCCACAGGATGTGGGTTTATCCCAGAGGGACGCTTTACCCCACCCATAAGGGGAACCAAACCGTACACTTGGAAATGGCTGCAGTGGCAAATCTTACGTTCTACATGTTTGACCCCGTAAGAAATAAGTGGGGAAGAAAGAGAGAGAGAGAGAGATAAAGAGAAAGAACGAAAGAAAGAAACCTGAAGGGCATGGGTTCTAAAAGCAAAGGGGTGGTTTAGATCTGGACCCCTGGAAGATTCTGGGCTTGGTGTGTACATGTGGGGAGGGGTAGCTCGCGGGCATCCCCTAAGAGGTGCCACCTCCAGGGTCCGGAAGTATGAGAGCCGCCAGCTCAGTGTCCCATGGCCCCAGAGCTCCGGGAGCCGGCTTCAGCCCCCGTAGCACAGCGTTTGCTCAGTCCTCACCGCGTTCATTCTCTGAGCGCCCCAAGCCTGAGAGAAGTCGGAGGCTTCCACAGCTGCAGCCCCGGCCAGCCCCTCCCCCTGCTCCTGTGCCCGTCCTTGGGGGAATGAATGGGTCGGTGCTGTCTGGAAGCGCTGGCGCCCCGCGTCGGCTGCTGGAGGCCGAGGGGAATGCTGGGGCCGGGCCTCCGTGCCGGGGCGCTGGGAGGCAAGCGGAGGGGGCCGGCCGCCTCCGGCTTCCTGCCTGCCCGGTGCGCAGAGCTCACTCCGCTGGGCCAGCGCTGACTTCACAGGGTGGGGGTGGAGAGAGCTGCCCCGCAGGGTGGCCTTGGCTAAGGTCGCCTAAGGGAGCCAGCCGGGACAGGGCGCCAAGTCCCCGGCTTGATTCAATTGCTCGCTGCTGTTTTCGCCAGACTAGAAGTTGGCAAGTGAGAGTGGGCGGGCGCATGAGAAAAGCCGCAGGAGGGGCGGGCAGAGCTGGGGGCTGGGGGCTGGGGGCTGGGGGCTGGGGGCTGGGGGCTGGGGGCTGGGGACCGGCCCTGCACACTCCCTCTGCCCAGCCTCCGTCCAGCCCGCCAGGCAGAGCCTGCCAAGCCGAAAACTGCCCTTCCTTAAAACATTAATTCCGAAAAAGCCGGAAGATTGATTGTGTCTGGGGAAGAACCAGTGACTCAGACCGAAGCAGGGAGGAGCAGGCCCGGCAACAGCGTCACCCGTCAGAATGATGGACGAGCGCCCGCTGCCCGCTTCGCCCAGAGGCCCCCCAGCTCTGCTGACCCTGACCCCCGGGGCTGTCCCCACGAGGCCACAGTTGGTTGAACTCCCCTCCTCCCACCCTCTCGCCAGGGTCTCTAAGACCCTTTTTTTTTTTTTTAAGATTTATTTTATTTATTTGAAAGAGTTAACAGAGAGAGGTAGAGACAGAGAGAAACCTTCCATCCATGGTTCACTCCCCAAATGACCACAACTGCTGGAGCTGAACCAATCCGAAGCCAGGAGCCAGGAGATTCTTCTGGGTCTCCCACGTGGGAGCAGGTGCCCAAGGACTTGGGCCATCTTTTTTTTTTTTTTTTTTTTTTTTTTTGATAGGCAGAGTTAGACAGTGAGAGAGAGAGAGAGAGAGGCAGAGAGAGAGTTACAGTGAGGTAGAGACAGAGAGAAAGGTCTTCCTTCTGTTGGTTCACCCCCCTAATGGCCGCCACGGCCGGCGCTGTGCCATTCCGAAGCCAGAAGTCGGGTGCTTCCTCCTGGTCTCCCATGCAGGTGCAGGCGCCCAAGCACTTGGGCCATCCTCCACTGCACTCCCGGGCCACAGCAGAGAGCTGGCCTGGAAGAGGGGCAAACGGGACTAGTACCCGGCGTGGGCCATCTTCCAGTGCTTTCCCAGGCCATAGCAGGGAGCTGGATCAGAAGTGGAGCACCCAGAACTCGAGCCGGCACCCATATGGGATTCCGGAGCCTCAGGCCTGGGCTTTAATCCACTGAGCCACAGCACCGGCCCCTCTAAGACCGTTTCACAGTGCCAGATCCACCCAAAGAGCACCCATTCCTCCAAGGTCACACAGCACACAACTGGGAGACGGAGCTGTCTTTGCTGACTCGCCTCTGCTAGGTCTCAGTTTTCTCATCAATAAAATGGGCACAATAATAACACCTACCACTGAGGGTGGATACTGAAATAATGTGCGTGCAGTATCTGGTGTGACTTTTCCATGAAGTCTGGCTTCAGGGGTCAGGTAACCGCTCTTGTGCCCTGGCTGATTCGCAGTGGGGGCATTTCTTGCTCATTAACGTGCCAAGCGCTGGGCTAATGTTTACCAGCACCCACTACCACGCTCCTCTCTCAAGCTCTTGTCCCAGGTACGGCTAGCATCATCCCCGTCTTACAGATGAGAAAACTAAGGCATGGATGGCGGGGCTGGCGCTGTGGCACAGCGGATTAACGCCCTGGCCTGAAGCGCCGGCATCCCATATGGGCACCGGTTCTAGCCCCGGCTGCTCCTCTTTTCATCCAGCTCTCTGCTGTGGCCTGGGATAGCAGTAGCGGATAGCCCAAGTCCTTGGGCCCCTGCACCCGCATGGGGGACCTGAAGGAAGCTCCTGGCTCCTGGCTTCGGATTGGCACAGCTCCGGCCGTTGCGGCCATCTGGGGAGTGAACCAGAGGATGGAAGACCTCTCTCTCTCTCTTCCTCTGCCTCTGCCTCTCTGTAACTCTGCCTTTCAAATAAATACATAAAATCTTAAAAAAAAAAAAAAAAAGGGCATGGATGGATGGGCCATCAGTCAGTAAGTGGGAGAGCCAGACTGCAACCCGGTCTGTTCCAGTCTTCCCGCCACACCCCCCCCTTCACACTGGCTCCATCTCTTTTCCAGTTTGGCACCAACTGGGCCGTGTACATGACCAAGCCGGATGGCACGTATGTGGTCAGGACGGTCCAGGAGCTGCTGCCTGCCTCCTTTGGGCCCGAAGATCTGCAGAAGATCCAGTGAAGGCCTGAGAACTGCCAGCGCCTGGGACCGCCTGGGTCGCCGAGAGCTTAAGGGGACAGCGCCTGCAGGACTCCGTAAAGACGGCCTCGCTGGCCTGAGGACACTGCCAGCCGAGTCCCAGCCCTGCGGGGCTGGGCAGGGTGACTTCTGGCCTGGGGTTCTTCTGCCGGAGTGACCGAGAGGCCCTCCCCAGCCTGGGCCAGTGCCTCCCTCGCACCCACCTTGTCCCCGCTGGGACTGGGGGCACTTCATTCCCCCTCCCCCACCCTTCCTGTGGACACTTTAAAAATTCCAGATGGGGACGGAATTCCAGCAGGTTAAGCCCCACTTGAGATGCCTACTGCTCCACTTCCGATCCAGCTTCCTGTTAATGTGCCTGGGAAAGCAACAGAGGATGGCCCAAGTGCTTGGGGCCCTGCACCCACGTGGGAGACCCGGATGAAGCTCCTGGACCCTGGCTTAGGCCTGGAGCTGCAGCCGTCTGGGGAGTGAACCAGTGGATGGAAGATCTCTCTCTCTCTCTCTCTCTCTCTCTCTCTCTCTCTCTCTGTCACTCTGCCTTGCAAATAAATCTTAACAAATAAATAAAGTGCCAACAGCTCTGTGCAGTGGGCGTCTCCCCCGCTTAGAGGGTGCCGGGCTGCAGAGGAGTTGAGGGACTAGCTCTGGGACTCCGGCAGAGCCCAGAACGGAAGCCGGGTCCCTTCCCTCCCACCTCAGTCCCCAGCGTCACCTGCTGTTCGTCAGACACTCTGCCAAGGGCTTCAGCAACACAGGAGCCCAGGAGTCCTCGAAGGTTAGCGTTGTTGCCCTCGCTGTAGCAACAAGCAAACTAAAGCCCAGAGAGGTTAAGTCACTCAGCCAAAGTCACACAGATGATAGGCGGCAGAGCTGGAGCTGGAACCAGGTCTGTCTGATTCCAAGCGATTTTTTTTTTCCATCCTCCCACAGTCGATGTCTTTGTTTACTGAGTGGTTTTTAGGTGTGAAATATGCTAACTACTGCAGAGGAAGGTACAGGAAACAGCCTCCGCCTTGAAGAAGTAAGCGTCTGGCAGGGCCTGGGGGGCACCCAGCTCTACAGCAGGGGGGTCTGCTCGCTGCTCCTGGCCGCGCCAAGGGCGGGGTGGGCACCGTGGGGAGGGGACAGCTCGGTCACCCCTTCTGCGCCTTGTGGGAGCTGAGCTCTGCTTCCCCAGGGCACACCCAGACCGACCCACCGTCTCAGAATACGGTGCAGTAGCCCGCATTGCTGCGTGGACAGAGCTCCACTCTGCCTCTCCTTCCAGACGGCTTTGGGGCCTTCAGCTCGGTCTCCTGGAGGCATTTGTTAAAAGAGGCCACTGGAAGACAGTGTGCCAGGGTGCTAGTGGCAGGTCAAATTCTGCATTGAATGACTGGTTTTTCTTCTTCTTTGTACATATCTGTATGTTTTGTCTCCAAAACAGTTTTCACAAACTTAACATCCACAAAAATATTACGAAGGAAAAATGGTACCGCGTGACGGGTAAAGGTCTGCACTTGGCACTTGAACAGGCTGCGAACCGTGTGGCTTTGCCAAGTGAGACTCCTCTGTAAAGTGGGAGTGACAGTCCCCACTGGGGTCGTTGGGAGGGTTGGGTGAAATCATGCGACGTTAAACCCCAGGGAGCTCCCAGGAAATGTGCGCTCTTAACCTTCACTGAGCATGACAAACGGCGGCCCCTTTAAGGCAAATTCAATTTTTGCAAACAGTGGTCTTCTTCAGCCGATTCATTCATTCAGGTACTTGTCGGTGCTCGCTGTGCGCTAGGTCGTCCTGTGACCAGGTCCTGGGGACACAGCCATGAATAGCACAGGGTGCCCCCTCAGGAGCGCTGGGTCCTCTGGGTGCTCCGTGGGACAATGAGACCTAAGTGATCTTAGGGCAGGCATCACCCAGGCAGGAGGGGGATCTGCCGCGGGCGGGGCTGCGAGCTGGGGGCGGCTAAGTGAATCACGTGGTCTGGAGAGCCCAAAGCCCAGCGTCCCTGGCCGCCCTGGGATCAGACTGGGGAAGGCACTTGGCAAAGGATTCCAGAAGTTATCTGAGCAATGTCCCTTTGGAATGCGCGGAGGCTGGGCTCCCCGCCCCCTCCAGCAAAGCCTCCTCCATTTGCAGCCGGACGTGCAGAACCGCAGCGCTGAGGCCCGGGGTTTTTGGAGCAGCAGGTGCTCCAAGGCCCAGCTCTGTCTGTGCTTCTTAGGATCCTACGGCACAGTTCCAGGTTCCCGTGGAACGGACCAGAGGCGCGAACGTTTCCACTGCAGCCGCAGCTGACTGCCTGGTGAAATGCTGACTCCGGGGTTTTGCAGGAGACGGGCACGATTGCAATCAACAGACAGTAGCGGCACTAGAAACGGACGCGGAAAATACCGCTCAGTGATAAGCAGGCCTAGTGGTTAGGACCCCACTTGGGACACCTGCATCCCATGTTTCAGTGCTGGGGTTCCTGTCCCAGCTCCACTCCAGCTTCCTGCTGGTGCGTCCCCTGGGAGGCAGCAAGTGATAGTTCAAGTGTTGGAGTCCCTTCTGCCCACGTGAGGATTCAGTTCCCAGCCCCGGGCTTCAGCCCAGCCCAGCAGCAGGCATCTAGGGAGAGACTCAGCCAGCGCTTCCCCCTGTCCCTCGTCTGTCTTTCAAACAAATAAAATTTAATTTGGAAAAACAGTAAGTAACACAGTGACCTAGGGTGTCTCACATATCCTGCATCTGATTATATGAGCAGATGCAGGGGTGCAAGGAACACCCAATCTGTTAATGCAGGTTTTTAAAATTTATTTGAGAGGCAGAGACACAGAGAGAGAGGGAGAGACACTGAGAGAGGTCTTCCACCTGCTGGCTCACTCCGCAAATGGCTGCAGTGGCCAGGGCTGGGCCCAACTGAAGCCAGGAGCCCAGAGCTTCATCCAGGTCTCCCACGTGGATGCAGGGGCCCAAGCACTTGGACCATCTTCCACTACCTTCCCAGGCACGTTAGCAGGGAGCTGCATCAGAAGTGGAGCAGCCGGGTCCAAATGCCAGCCCCTTAATGCAGTATTGGAAGGGTATGGGAAGGGTAAAGGGGGAAAAGGTTCAAAACCCAATGACTGACCCGAACAAAACAAAACAGAAACACAGGGCAAAAGGATCGCATCGGTTATTTATTGCTGGGTAACAAGTTACCCCAACACTTAGCAGCTTTAGGCCAGCAAATATTCATCTCGGTTTCTGCGGCTCAGGTTCTGGGCTACACTGGGTTGTTTGGCTCGAGGTCTCCCAAAAGGCTGCAGCAAAGACCCCCAGTCTGATCCCAGGGCGGCCAGGGACGCTGGGCTTTGGGCTCTCCAGACCACGTGATTCACTGAGCCGCCCCCAGCTCGCAGCCCCGCCCGCGGCAGATCCCCCTCCTGCCTGGGGCTGCTGTGTCATCTGAAAACTCGACTGGGGGCGGCTGCCCTAGAAGCTGGCAGGATTCCAGTCCTCAGGGAATGTGCTGTCGTGGGTTAGCTCCTCGCCATGGGGGCCTCTCCATGGGGCGGTGGGCAATGTGGCAGCTGGCTTCACAGAGGACGAGCCAGTAAGAACACAAGAGGATGAGCAAGGCAGAAATCGGCACCTTTCTGTCAACTAACCGTGAACAGTGCTTTCCTGGCTGTTGATAAGAGCCGACCCTTAGAAGCAAGTCCCGGCAGCCCAGTCCACATCCCGAGAGAGCCGGCGAGGGCGCTCCACCAGGAGGTGGGCATTAAAGACATAAACACTAAAAAGAGAAAGATGTAAAAATGGAAAATGCGCCTGGGCGAGGACAGGAACAGGAAACAGCAGCGCAGGTAACACAGGCAGGGGGTCCGAAGCGGCAGGTGCACTTAGCCCTGCTGAGGAGTTTGACCTTCGTGGGAAGGGCACCATCAGTTTCAGGTGTGGTTGACTCTGTGCTTTCTACAGCCCAGTCTGCTGAGAAATAACAAGTAACCGCTCAGGAAAGAGAGAGAGAGAGAGAGAGAGAGAGAGAATGAGAAGGTAGAGAGGGAGGGAGGGAGGGAGGGAAGAAACAAGATAACCCAGTAAAATGTCCTTGTCATGGGCTGGGGGAGAATCGGGACAGCGATCATTGCCTTTCGTGATGAGTCTGTCTGTTACACACGGCGTCATATTGGAGTGCCTGGGTTCACGTCCCAGCTTCACTGCGGATTTCAGCTTCCTGCTAGTGTACACTTGGGGAGGGCAGCAGGTAGGTGATGGTTCAAAAGTAGTAGCTGGGTCCCTGCCACCCACATGGGAGACTTGGAATGAGGTCCCCGATCCTGGCTTTGGCCTCAGCATTTGGGAAGTGAACTATCAGATGGGAGATAGTTCGCGCTCTCTCTCTCCCTTGCAAAAAACTAAAGAAATCATTCTTTTAAATCTTTTTTAAAAGATGCCATAGAACAGAAGTTTATTTAGCAATGATGTGGTACAAATTCCAGACAGTAAGTGTTGTCATCAGCTCTGCTGGGGATGAGGGTGTGAGGTTTTTTTTTGTTTGTTTGTTTAAGGTTTGTTTATTTGAAAGGCAGAGCTACAGAGAGGCAAGTCTTGCATTGCTGGTTCACTCCCCAAATGGCTGCAACAGGTGGAGCTGTGCCAATCTGAAGCCAGGAACTTCTTCCGGGTCTCCTACAAGGGTGTAGGGGCCCAAGGATTTGGGTCATCCTCTACTGCTTTCCCAGGCCACAGCAGAGAGCTGGACTGGAAATGGAGCAGCCAGGACTCAAACCAGCGCCCATATGGGATGCCAGCACTGCAGGCAGTGGCTTATCCTCTACGCCACACTGCTGGCCCCGGGTGTGAGTTCTTAATGCTGCTTTTTTGAGGCCTCTCTCTACACTCGTAGGTTTGAAGGCATGGCCCAGAGCCTCCTGACCTCCCTTCCATGATCCTGCCTGCTGAGAGCTTGTGATTTGGAACAAGTCAGGAAGATTGTCGCTCCCCGTCTTCGTGGAGGAACAACACAGGACCCTGCGCTGTTCTTTCATCTGCTCAGCCCTTCCCGGGTTTGCTGCTGGTTCTTCCCGGGTTGGCTACCATCCCTTCCACCTCCGTGGAAGGGTGGTTCCCCCTGCCACTTTCCCCACTTCCGCGGGGGAGCGGCACACCGCCGGCCGGCTCTCTCGGGGGCTGCACAGGTGTTCCTTCAGATAGATGTTCCTGGTGCATGTTGTCTCTCTCCTCCTTTATAGTCCTCTTCCACCAATCCCAACTCTGCTACCCACACGCCGAGTATGCTGCTCTCCTCCAATCAGGAGCAGGTCCTGCTGTTTATTGGTTGAACTGGAGGCAGCTGTGTAGAAGCTGTTTCCTCCTCTCCCAGCGCCATATTGTGGGAGAGCAGATGCATAGAATAAGTCTTAATTCCAGTAACAGTCTAGTCCGAGTTGCTCCCCACAGAAGATAAATTAGGTTCATGAGCTGGAAGCCACACGTCCCCCACCCACCTGTCAGTCAGAGACCCCTTCCCCCGGAAGTACCTCCCCTTACCAGGGACCTGGGGGTGGTACCATGTAAACACTTATGTTTTCTAGGCTCATAAGAAGCTGGTAAAGCAGAAGCTCTCTCTCCTCGTGGGCACAGAATGAGCAGGGAACGAAAGTCCCTCTTCGCCTTTCCTGGTCCACGCTCCCTAAATAAAGCCCGCAAGTGTGTGTGTATTTCCCTCACTTTGTAAATAAACACTGCCACGTGGCACATTGTTTGTGCCTGTACATACAATTCTTCTCTAAGGAAAAAGCAAGAGTCTGGAATAGAAATTTAGGCCCAACCTAGCCCGCAACCAGAGCACCAGAATATTCTTAAACGGGTTGGGGAGTATACGGTTTTAGCATCACAATGCTGGTCCTTACGGAACTTGTATTTTACAGGGGAGACAAAAAAGGTCAAAGAAGGATCCTGGAGGAGGTGACCTCAAGTCAATGGGACTCAGGTGACTCAAGCCCGAGTGGTCACTATGATGGTCGGGACAGCTACCAGCGACCCAGTGTTGCTGGGCCACGAGAGGCAGGGTGGGGTCGGCGAGAAAGACATTGGGACCAAACACTGGAGAGCTTTCTGTGCCAGGCTGAGGAAGCCTGGGCTTGATGCTGTGGCCAAAGAGCCCGGGAAGAATTGCGCGGCTGGTGACATGGCCATATGCGTTCTTTGAAATAAACCCTGCAGGGCAGCAAGCACATCGGACTGTATGAGCCACAGATCTCCGGAGTTTCGTAGCAACACAACACCCGCTGCTCCACTGCCACCATGATTTGGAGCAGCTTGCCCTGGGCAAGATAGAGATGACCGTCCCGAGACACCTCAGTCTGCTTCTAGCCTCCAAAACACAGCCCCAGCCAAGGTGCTCGGTCTAGTGGGTAAGACACCTGCTTCCCATGTCAAGTTCAAGTCCCAGCTCTGCCTCCTGAGTCCAGCTTCCTGTTAATGTAGACCCTGGGAGGCAAGAGACTGAGTTCCTGAGTGTGGCAGATGTGGGGGACCTGGATTGAGTCCCAGCTCCTGGCTTCAGTCCTCTGGCCATTGTAGGGATTTGGGTAGTGAACCAGTACACAGGAGCTCCTCTCTCTCTCTCTCTCTCTCTCTCTCTCTCTCTCTCTCTCTCTCCGTCTTAGGGGTTTCAAGTCGCAGGGTGTGGATCTGGCTGCAGCTCTGCGGGGTGCACAGTTTCAGCAAAGGCTCCGTGCACCTCTGCTGGCCATCTGGAGCCAGCATTTCCAAAGCGGTTGTGGATAAAGAGGCCACCGCTCTGGGAGGAGGTGTCTGTCTCCTGCCAGGAGGCGGCAGCGCTGACCCGGTGCCAAAGGACACCGTGCAGAACGCCAAGGTCACGCAGCCCTCCCCGGGTTTGTAAGGCTGGCCTTTCTCCATGTTTTACATCATCATCAGCTTTTCCCCTCCATCCCCTGCCCGCGCCGTTTGGGGAAGGTTAAATGCTGCTGCTTGGGGATGTCGTGCCCTTTACCGAAACGCCGCAGTCCTTGCCTGCTTAGAGGAACGTCGCGAGGCTGCCCACGAGCAGAGAACCCTGCGACCGCGCCGACACCGCCACTCGGTTTTGTGGCTGAGCAGACATTGGAACCTGCCTGGTCGTCAGTCTCAGAAGTGTTCTGGAAATAAGTGAGACTCGGGTACAGAATATTAAGTCTGCAATGTATACTGAGAGCCAAAAACCACACACGTTATCTCCAAATTCACCTTCTTGGGATACCACTACAGAGACGGGAGGGGACAAGCAGTCAGCTTAGCAGTTCAAAAGCCTGCGTCCCACAGTGCCTGGGTTCGATGCCAGGCACCAACCAGCGCTGGACTCGTTTACTGCCAATGCCACCCTGGGAGGCAGCAGGTGAAGAAACACAGGGAAGACATGGACTGAGTTCCCCGGCGCCCATGCCTGGCCATTGCAGCCACTCCCTTTCTCTCTCCTTCTCTCTCCAATCAATCAATCAATCAATCATTCAAGGAAGCTGTTAAGGGAGAAGAACCCTAGATGATCGCCTGTGACCTGAGACCCTTAGCGCCACTGTGGAAATAATTTTTTCCTTCCAAATGGAATGGGGACCACTGTCCCCTACAAAGACACCCCTGGGTCCCAGCACAGTAAGGCTGTGTCTCCGGCCTGAGAAAGGCGATGTTGGGACCCCCGCCACGCCGGCTGGAAGTCTCTGCAGAGACCCCTTGGCTTGTCCGTCCACACTGAGGAACCACGCTGCACGCTGGCCTGGACTCAGACCTTGGCTCAGACCCCCCTTGGGCTTCTCCACGGGTGCAGAGTGAGCGCGTGCAGCCTGCAGTGAAGGGCTAGTTCACGTCGGTCTGAAGAGTTCATCTCCAGCAGGTGAAACGGGTTTCTTTGCAGTTCAGGAGAACAAATCCGAAGGCTTGTAAGCAAACGCCCTCTGTGCTCTGGACAATCAGTGCCATGTCCTTTAGCAAACTTGTCTCACGGGCTGTGTGTCTGTCATAAGCCTCGTGGCAAAGGTCATATTCCTGAGAGATGAAATAAGATCCTTAGGGGCTGGCATTGTGGCACAGAAGGCTGAGTCACCGCCTGCCACCCTGGCATCCCATGTTGGTCCTGGCTGGAGTCCTGGCTGTGCTGCATCTGATCCAGCTCCCTGTTAATGCACCTGGCCAAGCAGCAGACGACAGCCCGAGGACTTGAGCCCCTGCTACCCACATGGGAGACCCAGATGGAGTTCTGGATTCCTGGCTTCGACTGGCCATTATAGCCATTTGGGTAGTGAACCAATAGATGGAAGATCTCTGTCTCTGTCTCTCTCTCTCTGTCACTCTTTCAAATAAATAAAATCTTTAAAAAAAATCCTTGTAGTTAAAACAGTAAATAGCTCAGAGAGCCTCTTGTCCGTCCACAGTCAACACTGAGAGCTGCAGTGCTCCTGAGACACAGCAGGTGAGTAGACTGACCTTTGCCCTTTGCTCGTTTCACAGGTGAGTCCCTGGTCACGGGAGAGGGCGGGGTCGCCAGTCTTGTCTTCCATATTGTTCTTCAAAGGATAATTTCTGCGGGGCATTTGAAACTGTAATTTTTAATTGCAGTTATATTCAAGACAGTATCTGATTCCCAGGTGCCTCTCTAAACAAATTGGAAACTCATCTATTTCTGAGTCTCCCAAGCAAATATGATTGGATAACAGAAGGACCCTGCAGTACCTCCTCCTTTAAGGAAGAGAGACTGAGTTGGTTTGCTGAAGAAGGTCCCTCCTGTTCCTGGCCTGGGGTCCACCCCATAGTTGAGCAAGCCCAGGCCCAGAACTTGGCACATTTCAGTATGTTTTAAATTCACCAGGGGCCGGCACTGTGGTGCAGTGGGTTAACGCTCTGGCCTGAAGCACCAGCATCCCATATGGGCGCCGGTTCTAGTCCCAGCTGCTCCACTTCTGATCCAGCTCTCTGCTATGGCCTGGGAAAGCAGTAGAAGATGGCCCAAGTCCTTGGGCCCCTGGACCCTGTACCCAGAAGAAGCTCCTGGCTCCTGGCTTTGGATTGGCGCAGCTCTAGCCAGTGCGGCCAACTGGGGAGTGAACCAGCAGATGGAAGACCTCTCTCTCTCTCTCTGCCTCTCCTCTCTCTAATTCTGACTTTCAAATAAATAAATAAATCTTGAAAAAAATTTACCAGCAGTTGCTTTATTTTTATATGCAAGCTTCCTGTCCTTACTCAAGGATTCGCTGAAGCTCACCCAGTCACACAGACACGGCCCCATCTACAGAAATGATTGACAAGTCTTCCAGGACCTACTATGTGTGGCCATCCCCCTGGGTAAGGAATAAAGAGGTAGGGGCCAGCATTGTAGTGCAGTGGGTTAAGCTGCTGCCTGCGACACTGCATCCCATATGAGTCCCGGTTGAAATCCCGGATGCTCCACTTCCAACCCAACTCCGTGCCAATGCGCCTGGGAAAGCAGCAAATGACAGCGCAAGTGCTTGGGCCCCCGCGACCTACGTGGGAGGCCATTGTGGCCATCTGGGGGGTGAACCAGCCGATGGAAGACCTGTCTCTCCTCTCTCTGAAACTCTTTCAAACAAATAAAAATAGATCTTAAAAGTTCTCAGACACTGAAATACTTAGGAATGAAATAATTGTCTTTGGGATTTGTTTTACAGCACTGGGGCGGCCCGGGTGGAAACACTTGGTACTTGCTGATACTCGCCGCAGCCGGGTGACGACAGAAGTTCACCTGCTGTGTGTTTGTGAGTTCCACAGGTCCCGTTTTTTAAAAGGGAAGGTGGAATAATCCACACGTGAGTCAGCCCGTGCTAACGGCAGGTTTGCTAAGAGGAGTCTGTCAACCGCCACCTGACGGTGATGTCTCCCAGCGACTGTGGGAGGAGCCCAGGGCTTTGCAGAGGCTAAGGTCTCAAGGGTCAAGGAAACTTAACGTCACCTCCGCTCCGACGCTGACACTGCCTGTGACCCCCAACGCTGCCCTTTGGCCTCGGTTTTCCTGTCTATACCGACTCCTAGCCCACTGCGGAGAAACGTGAACTTAAAGGTGCGAAGGGTCTGGCACGTGGATGACAGGAAATACTCTCTAGTTCCTACGTATTGCACACAGACGTTTACATGTAGAACTCGGCTGGAACACACAACCCCTCCAAATGCCACCTAGGAGAGAAAGGTCAGAAAATCCTCGCGGCGCAGGTGCGCGCTCGTCGCGAACGGCCCCGGCGCCACCCCGCCCCCGGCACCGCCCCCCGTGCCATCCAGCCCCGCCCCCGGAGCCGCCCCCCGGCGGCTGCGCTTGCGCAGAGACACCGCCCCCAAGTTTGTTGTTTGCCGGGACCCGGGGCCGGGCCGCGGCGCCGCCATGGCGCTGCGACAGGCACTGGGCCGGGGCCTGCAGCTGGGCCGGGCGCTGCTCCTGCGCTTCACAGCCAAGCCTGGTCCGGCCTGCAGCTGGGGGCGCCCCGGCCCGGCGGCGGGCTGGGGCCGCGTAGAGCGCCCGGGCCGGGACGCGGTGCCTGGCGTGCAGCGGCGCGGGGGCGGCTTGGGGCTCCCCGACCGCTACCGCTTCTTCCGCCAGTCGGTGGCCGGGCTGGCGGCGCGGCTCCAGCGGCAGTTCGCGATGCGGGCTCGGGGCGGCGCGGGCCCTCGCGGCCGGGCGGTCTTTCTGGCCTTCGGGCTGGGCCTGGGCCTCATCGAGGAGAAGCAGGCGGAGAGCCGACGGGCCGCCGCGGCCTGCCGGGAGATCCAGGTGAGCGCGCTGGAGCCGGGCCCCCGCACGACAAGAGCGGGGCCGTCTGGGCGCGGGCCTGGAGCCAGCGGCGGTGGGACTGGAGTGGGGGCGGTCCTGGGGGCGGAGCCTGAGCCCGTGGGCGGTGCGGGCATGGGGTGTGGGCGTGGCCTGGGGCGTGGCCCTGAGCTGCGGAGCAAGGCGGGGCGGGGGCTGACGGTTCTCGTTTATTTCACCTAATATGGGGCCAGTACCGCCCACTTCTTTTACTGTTTCCCTGTTGTGGTTCCAGTTTTCTAAAATTCGACGATCGCTAAATCATAGCATTCCTATCCCTGGAGGTAGGTGTGGTCCCCAGTCTATGGAGGAGAAAGCGCTCAGGTAGTGTGACTTACCCAAGGTCACACAGCCACTGCAGGACCGTGCCTGAAGCCTGTGTCCTTCGCCGAGACCCAGGCTGCCCCGTTTAGCCGCTCAGCTCCGACGTTCTAGGTAACCTGTGCGGAGCCAGCCGCTTCTCCTGCCAACCCAGCCAGTGAGCCGCGTGTTTAGAGCGGTTTATTTTAAGGCCTTGGCTCACGGCAGGTGCACGTGTCAGTCTTGCCGCATGCCCCCCAGGCCCTCTGCTGGCAGAATTCCCTTTTCCAGGGAGGTGCGATTTCTCACGGGCTTCGGAACCACTCCTTGCGTTGGTGCAGCCCCTGTGTCCTGCAGGTGGAAGCAGACGGTGACAGCGGGTGGGCCGAGGACCAGTCGGGGTCTCGCTGTCTCCTGGTTTCCAGTCCTGATTCCTCATCGCCATAGCGTCTGGTCTTTGCGCCCCGGGCAGTCTGGGTGACAGGTGACATCAGCCTCGTCCCCAGCCCCTGTCCTTGTCTTCTGCCACAGGCAGCCGCTGATGGAAACCTTGGCAAATCTTGCCTGAAACTGAAGGGACTTGGTGGTCTGAGGGACCCCGCCTCCCAAGCTTCAGTTCCTTCTCCTGAGCTCACACTTTCCCCTCCTGTGTGTGTGTGTGTGTGTGTGTGTGTGTGTGTGTGTTTGACAGGCAGAGTGGACAGTGAGAGAGAGAGAGAGAAAGGTCTTCCTTTGCCGTTGGTTCACCCTCCAATGGCCGCTGCAGCCAGCGCACCGCGCTGATCCGAAGGCAGGAGCCAGGTGCTTCTCCTGGTCTCCCATAGGGTGCAGGGCCCAAGTACTTGGGCCATCCTCCACTGCACTCCCGGGCCACAGCAGAGAGCTGGCCTGGAAGAGGGGCAACCGGGACAGAATCCGGCGCCCCGACCAGGACTAGAACCCGGTGTGCCGGCGGGCTCCGGCCCACCCTCCTGTGTTTTAAAGTCTCTACTTAGTTACCATTTGTTCCTATCACAGAATTCAGGGGTTGGATTTCTTTTGAACAGGATCAGCGGATGTTGCCATTCTAGTGCTAAAGTTCCACCTGGCGCCGCTCGGGGATAGAATAGTGGCTGCTGCCTTTAGATGGAGCTGTGTTTAAAAAAAGGAAAAAGAGGGCCCGGCGCTGTGACATACAAGGTTGAGCCTCCGCCTGCAGCGCCGGCATCCCATATGGGCTCTGCTTCAAGTCCAAGCTGCTCCTCTGATCCAGCTCCCTGCTTCCTGGCCCAGGAAGAAGAACTGGTTTCGGTCTGACCCAGCCCTGACCATTACAGCCATTTGGGGAATGAACCAATGGATAGAAGATCTCTGTCTCTCCCTCTCTTTCTCTCTGTAACTCTTTCAAGTAAATAAAATGAATCTTGAAAATAAAAAAGTCAGGGGCCGGCGCTGTGGCACAGCAGGTTAACACCCTGGCCTGAAGAGCATCCCATATAGGCGCCAGTTCAAGACCCGGCTGCTCCACTTCCAATCCAGCTCTCTGCTGTGGCCTGGGAAAGCAGTGGAGGATGGCCCGAGTCCTTGGGCCCCTGCACCCACGTGGGAGACCTGGAAGAAGTGCCTGGTTTCAAATTGGCGCAGCTCCAGCCATTGCGGCCAACTGGGGAGTGAATCATCAGATGGAAGACCTTTCTCTCTCTCTCTCACCTCTCCTCTCTCTGTGTAACTCTGACTTTCAAATAAATAAATCTTAAAAAGAAAAAGAAAAAAGTCAAAACTCGGATGTAAGATAGGTAAACGGCACGAGCTTGTCCAGGGGGCGAGTCAGACGATGAGTTGGTGTGTGCGAAGGTGGGCGGCACCAGTGGCCATTGAAAAAGTGCACAGGTAACAGAAGAGCCCAAATTAAAGCCAGCGAAAATACCAACTGCTGGGCAGTGAGGATACAGAGACAGCGGATTGCTCGGCCATTGCGGATGGGCATGGACAATGGAGAAGAACTTGGCAGTTTACTGTCAGAGTGAACATGGATCTACCTTACAACCCGTTGCTGCAGTCTTGGGCATTTACCCAGGGGGACAACAACATGTTCCTGCAAAGACTGTACACAGTCAGCTGCGCTGGAAAACTCTGGTGGTTCCTCAGAAGATTAAAGGAGAATCAAGCCTGGCTCCTCACTTGGCTTCTGAGGGTGTGCCGGAAGACATGGAAGCCGGGACAGGAACCCTTGCTCACGGCAGCACCACTGTTGATGTGGTCCAAAGGCAGAAGCCGCCCGCGTGCCCGTCACTGGATGAGTGGACACACAGAGCGTGCCCTGTGTGGGGTGTTATTCCGCCTTGACAAGGGAGGAAGTGCTGCGGCAGTGCTGTGCTGGCATCCCACATGGGCGCCGGTTCACGTCCCGGCTGCTCCACTTCTGACCCAGCTTCCTGCTAATGCGCCTGGGAAAACAGTGGAAAACGGCCCAAGTGCTTGGGCCCCTGCACCCACGTGGGAGACCCAGAAGAGGCTCCTGGCTCCTGGCTTCGGATCTGCCCAGCTCTGGCTACTGCGGCCATTTGGGGAGTGAACCAGCAGATGGAAGACCTCTCTCTCTGTCCCTCCCTCCATGTAACTCTGCCATTCAGATAAATAAATCTTGGAAAAGGGAGGGAATGCTGACCTTGCCCTACAAGGATGAACTTGGAGATGAGCTGCGGGCAGTAAGCGGCGATTCCACTCCTGGAGGTCCCCAGAGCATCGGGCACAGAGACAGAAAGGGCAAGGCTGGTTCCCGGGCGCTGCGGAGGGCACTGGGCAGTTCCTGTTCACGGGGCAGAGTCTCCATCTTGCAAGGCCAACTAAGTTCAGGAGATGGATGGAGGTGCACAACAGGGTGAACGAGCTTAGCGCTGTGGGCTGGACCCTTCAAGATGGCTCACGTGGCAGCTCTGAAGTTCACTGCACGATGAAATGCCCTGAAAGCTCGATTCATAAAGCCGAAATGCCGGAACAACCCGGATGGCCCTGACGCGGGGATGCCACACAAGCGGTGCGTCCATAATGAAATACTCTGAGCCGTGAAGACGAGGAAGCAGCTGTGGATCCGGGTGACCGCCTCACTGAGCCTCGAGGGCGTTATTCTCAGTGAGAAACGTCCCAAGGGCTTACACACCAGAGGGTCCATGCCCATACGTTCCCTCCAGGCCGGAAGTGTGGAGAGGGAGGGCAGCTCAGGGGGCCCGGGACAGGCTGAGAGCAGTGTGAAGGGCCCCTCCCCCGTCCATGGAGCAGTTCTACATCCTGACGGGTGGTGGTGGCAGGAATCTGTACATGGGGTACAGTTGCTTTGGGACACACACACACACACACACACACACGCAGTGCAGGCTAAAAAAAGTGACGGGCTGGCGTTGTGGCATAGCCAGTTAGGCAGCCACGTGCAATGCCGGCATGCCAAATGAGTGCCAGTTTGAATCTTGGCTGCTTTACTTTTTTTTTTTAAAGATTTTATTTATTATTTATGTGAGAGGTAGAGTTACAGACAGAAGAGAGAGAGAAAGGTCTTCCATCTGCTGGTTCACTCCCCAAATGACCGCAACGGCTGGAGCTGGCCATTCCGAAGCCAGGAGTCAAGAGCTTCTTCTGGGTCTCCCACATGGGTGCAGCGGCCCAAGCACTCGGGCCATCTTCCACTGCTTTCCCAGGCCATAGCAGAGAGCTGGAGCAGAAGAGGAGCAGCTGGGACTTGAACCAGTGCCCATATGGGATGTCAGCGCTACAGGCAGAGGAGATTAACCTACTGTGCCAAGTGCTGGCCCTGCTCCACTTCTGATCCAGCTCCTTGCTCGTGCACCTGCACCCACTCAGGAAACCCAGGTGGAGTTCCAGACTCGTGGCTTTGAGCCAGCCCAGCCCCGGCTGTTGGAGCCATTTGGGGTACGAACCAGTAGATGGAAGATCAGTTGATATTTCTCTCTCTCTCTCTCTCTCTCTCACTGCCTTTCAAGTAAGTCAATCAATCAATCTTAAGAAGGTGATGACGGAGTAAACTCTTGCTGGTTTCGATACTGTGCTTCTGCTACGTGAGCTGTCACCATCGGAAGCCGGGCAAAGGGTACAGAAACACTTTGGACTGGGTTGTGGTTGTTTTTGTCACTGCCTTTGAGTCTATTAATTATTTCAAAGAAAAAAGTTTAAAGAAAAACAGGAGTGGGCATTTGGCCCCGCAGGTAAGACAGCCGTGTCTCGGAGTGTGCAGTGGGTACCAGCTGTGACCCTGACTCTGGCTTCCTGCTGGCGCAGACCTGGGGGGCGGCAGGTGATGGCCCAGTGATTGGTCTCCTGCCACCCACACAAGAGGCCTGGATTGAGCACCTGGCTTCAGCCCTGGCCCAGCCCCGGCAGAACATTTGGGAGTGAACCAGAGGATGGGAGCATTTTCACTTACTCTCACTCTGTTTCTCAAGTAAGTAAAAAATGTAAAAAAAAAAAAAAAAGTAAATAGTACTTTTTTTTTTTTTTTAAGATTTTATATCTTTCTTTCAGAGGTAGAGTTACAGACAGAGGGAGAGACAGAGAGAAAGGTCTTCCATCCACTGGTTCACTCCCTGGATGGCCGCAATAGCCGCAGCTGGGCTGATCCAAAGCCAGGAGCCAGGAGCTCCTTCTGGGTCTCCCATGCGGATGCAGGGGCCCAGGGACGTGGGCCATCCTCCACTGCTTTCCCAGCCCATACAGGAGCTGGATCAGAGGAGGAGCAGCTGGGACATAAACTGGCGCCCATATGGGATGCCGGTGCTGCAGGCGGAGGCTTAACCTACTACATCATAGTGCCGGCCCCGAATAGTGCTTTAAAAAAAAAAAGCTTAAAAATATGCCTCCTTTTCAAAGCCGTAGTTGGTACAGAATTGCTCCACAAAATACTGCTTGGGGCCGGCAGTGCCAGCATCCCATATGGGCACCGGTTCTAGTCCAGGCTGCTCCATTTCTGATCCGGCTCTCTGCTGTGGCCTGGGAAAGCAGTGAAAGATGGCCCAAGGCCTTGCGCTCCTGCTCCCATGTGGGAGGCCCAGAAGAAGCTCCTGTCTCCTGGCTTCAGATCGGTGCAGCTCCAGCCATTGCGGCCACCTGGGGAGTGAACCAGCAGATGGAAGACATCTTTCTCTCTCTCTTGCTCTCGCTCTCGCTCTGCCTCTGCCTCTCTGTAACTCTGCCTTTCAAATAAATAAATGAATCTTTTTAAAAAATACTGCTTCCTATTCATTTGTAAACGACTAGGAAAGGGAAGATAGACTTGAATTTTATTAAAACGTTCAAAGTTACAGTGCTAAGTATGTTAGCTTATAGAGTGAATTTGTGACTCTGGTGAGCCAGGCAGAGGAAGGCTGTAGAAGTGGGCTCAGAGGACGGCGTGAGCACTGGTGCAGAGAGGGGCTGCGCGGGACCAGTGCCACCACCACGCAAGGCAGCCTGGCACGGCACCAGGATAGGTGTCGGAGAACCTGGCAGCAGGTGTGGATGGCACAGGGACACGGGAGAGCAGCACAGATCAGTCTGGTTCAGAAACCGTGAAGGCGTAAGCATGGGAGGCCTGGAGATGGGTGCCCGGCTACAAAGGTGGGTGCGCCCTCGTGCCCATGGTGACTGATGAGAGTCGGGAGGGATCGGCATATGAGACTCTCCGAGAGGAAGCAGCGCCTGGGCGGGTGAGGTGACGGCCCTGAGTCTGACGCGGAGGCGAGCCCAGCGTTTCGGGGATAGGCTGTTTCCTTAGCACCACGCAGGGCCCAGCAGCCACCTGCCCCTGGCAGAACCTGTACTGAACCGGGTGACCCACCAGAGGCCCGAGAGGCAGCAACAGCCAGGCAGGGCTGAGTGACTGCTCCGGGGCGCGCCTGGTCTCATCTGCTTGCCTGCCGCGGGGCCAGGGCCAGGGCCCTGTGGGGAGCCGGCTGCACAGTCAGGCGGCTGCAGGACTGCCGGGGTGGGGGCAGCAGAGGACCATGTGTCCCCGGGACTCAGACGTCCTGACCTCGCCCCCGCCACACTGGGCTGTGCCTGTCATCGCGGTGCAGGGAAAGGACGTGAAAATGTGCTCAGGCAGAGTGGCCCGAGCCCCGGGGAGCAGTCAGGCCCGGTGCGGTTGGGTTTTTATGGACTCTGGGACTGTGGGTGTGAGGCCCCTGCCTCGGAACACCTCTCCCCGCCGGCTCTCTTCCTTCCCTTCCCGGCTCCCTGGCTCACGGAGCGCTCTCTCCCTCGCAGGCCATCTTCACCCAGAGAAGCAGGCTGGAGGCCGACCCGCTGGCCGCCAGGCGCCGGCAGGGCTTCCAGCTGGAGGAGTACCTGATCGGGCAGCCCATCGGCAAGGGCTGCAGCGCCGCCGTCTACGAAGCCGCCATGCCCGCCTTGCCTGTGCGCCTGGAGGTGGCACAGGGTGCCCGGCGCCCGGGGAGCGGCCCGGATCCCGCGGCAGCAGGAGCCCAGGAGGCGCACGCTCCCGCCACCCCTGCCTTTCCCTTGGCCATCAAGATGATGTGGAACATCTCGGTAAGGGCGGCCCTTCCTCTGCTGAGTCGGCGTCGCCCACAGCGCGGGGTCTTGGTGGGCCCTGGGGAGGGTCCTCCGGGCGGGAGCTAGGGAACGTGTGGCCCCGCCCCCTCGCCATCTCTCCCGGGGTCCAGAGCTCCCTGTAACCTGTCCGCAGCCACCTGGGACTGAGCAGCTCAGGGGGGGGCCTCGGGTCCTGCCTCTGGAGCCAGCTCCTGGGGGGTGCCAGTGCAGTGGGTCTGTGGGCCACGCAGGAGCGAGTGCCCGCACCAGTGGCTTCCAGACCCATCGGTGGGCTCACGTCTGGCCGGCCGTTGCTTGGAACCACCACCATGCTGGCGAGGAGCCGGCCCCCCCGCCCCACCCCCACCCCCAGCTGGAGGCCTCGCCTGTCAGCCCCGCTCTCAGCTCTCGGAAGGCCCTGGCAAGTAGAATACTTTCCCCGACATGAGCGTGGGTCTGTCTGTTAGAGGAATCTTTCCCCACCCGTCGAGGTTGGGTTTAGAGAATTAATCCACCCCTGGCACGCCCCTGCTCAGAACACGCACCCACGGCGGAGGCAGAGAGCGGCCCGGCCCCCGCCCCGCGCTCCATACCGGCGCGTGCAGTTTCTGGCTGGGATGCGGGCCTTGGGACCGGGAGTGTGGAGGCTTGGCTTCCCACCTCACAGCGTTGCCTCCTCCGCCTGAAGGTCAGAGCTGGCCCCAGGCACGCGGCCGCGTCTGTGTAACCCTGGTCTTTCCTGCTGCCGCTGCAGGCCGGCTCCTCCAGCGAGGCCATCTTCAGGACCATGAGCCAGGAGCTCGTCCCAGCCAGCCGAGTGGCCCTGGCCGGGGAGTACGGAGCGGTCACGCACAGGTGAGCGCCCCCCCCCCCACCTGGCCAGCTGAGTTCTTTGAGAGCCAAGTCATCGCCTGGGTCCCCGCACTCAGCGCGATGCCAGATGTGACACAGCAACAAATGTTTCCCGAATCATTTGATCAGGCGGGTTTTCAGTCGGGGGAGAATTTAGCTTGGCAAAGATTTCAGATCACGTGGCCCCAGCTGATGCAGATGGCGAATTCACATCAGAGCAGGGGAGAAAGGCCACTCGCAAATGCCCAGTTCCAAACGCGGGGGAAGTGGACGAGGCCCCAGACTCCTCCTAAGCGGTGTGCAGCGCCACCTAGTGGCTACGCCCGCTCGGGGCCCGTTGCACCAGCAGCTCCCTGCGCTGCCGGCACCAGAGTGCTGTGTCGTGCCAGAGTCCTGCGTGTGGGCAGAGCCCGGCCAGCGCAGCGCAGAGCAGAGCCAGTGTTGGCAGTGCCAGGGCAGCGTCTGCCCAGGTGCCCGGTAGGCCGTACGCTCCCTGCAGGGCCAGGCCACGCGGAGGGAGCGCGTGCTCCCTGTGGAGGGTGTTCTCAGCTGAGGGAAGAGCTGATTGGACGGTGCACGGCAGCCTGCAGGCCAGGCCGGCTCTGCAAATGCCGGCTGGGTCAGCGGCGCCCCCCAGGGAGCCGCGGGACAGCTGCGGTGCTGGTGACAGAGTGGAGGGTTGGCTTTCCCATCTCAGTCCCGTCAGGCGCAGGAAGACAGCGACGTGTGGGGATAGGCATGGAGAAGCCCTGTGGCCTGGAAGAGTCCCGGGTGGCTGAGTCCCTGCTGGGCCCCAGGAGCGTGGTGCTGCCGCCCTCCCCTCCCCAGCCCTCTGTGCAGGAAACAGCTGCCCAGGGCGGACGTGAATCCTCACTGCTGTGATGTCACCTGCCTGACGCCCCTCTGTCATTTCACAGCATGAATCGTCATCCAGCCCCCCCCCCAGATTGATTTTCACAGAGTTGCAGAGAAGGGGGGAGTCAGAGAGTCTTCCATCTGCTGGTTCATTCCCCAGACGGCTGCCATGGCCAGCACTGGGCCGGAGCGAAGCCAGGAGCCCCCTCTGGGTCTCCCACAAGAGTAGGGACCCAAGCACTTGGGCCATCTTCCACTACTTTCCCTGGCACATTAGCAGAGAGCTGGATCGGAAATGGAGCAGCCAGGACTTGAACTGGCACCCACATGGGATGCCAGCGTCACAGGTGGTGGCTTTGCCCACTGTGCTACAATGCCAACCCACCATGTAGTCTTTTTTTTAATATTTATTTATTTATTTGAAAGGCAGAGTTACAGAAAGGCAGAGAGAGAGAGAGAGATCTTCTGTCCGATTGTTCACTCCCCAGATGGCTACAACAGCCAGAGCTGCGCCAGTCTGAAGCCAGGAGCCATAGCAGAGAGTTAGATCAGAAGTGGAGCAGCTGGGTCTCGAACTGGCGCCCATATGGACGCCAGCAGGCTGCAGCTTTATCTGCTACGCCACAGCCAGCCCCCCACCATTTAGTCATAAATCAGACGTCTTTGTAGATTCGCTGCCGTCCGGCTGTGCCATAGGCGCATATCCATGGAGTGCAGGACGGCTGTGGCGGGAGCAGCTCTGCCCCACAAGCCCCCGGGAGTGTCCCCTGCCTGCACCTCCTAGGAGCCCCCCGCGAGGTGCACCTCCTGCTTCTCCGTCATCCGTCTGCACTTACCCCTCCACTCCGCCAAGCTGCCCCAGGACGGACGGCTCCTGACGCAGCAGCTTAGCACGTGCGTGGCCGCACCCCCCACCGACTCCCATGTTACTGTAGACCCATTGCCCTTGGAGCAGGCACCCGTCCTGGGGGCTGGTGCCCGGCAGGCAGCCCCTGGGTCTCGGCCAGGATGTCAGCTGGGCTTCCTGGAGCAGGAGTGGCAGGCAGGCAGCTGACATCCCTGCTGCTAAGTGCATCTGTGCCCGCCAGTCCTCCCACAGAGGCGGCGCTGGAGCCTGGAATAGGTCAGCTCAGGCCAGGTCCCTGCCTTAACCATTGCACAGTGAAGTCAGTGGGGCCCTCCCCTGCTGCACCACGGTCGCCTGGGCGGGGACTCCCCGGCCTGCTAGCACCTTGTCTGTGCTGCGTGACAGCTAACAGGTGACCCTAGGCACTTGACACCCCTCAGCGGCCTCAGTGTACCAGCTGGCCAAGGGCTGGCTCAGGGGGCAGACCTGGAATCCACACCAGGCAGTCTGATTCCAGGCCTCTTGCCCACTGTGTTCTGCCCTGGGAAGCAGAGCCGGGCAGTGGGCAGGGGGCCGCAGGGTGGCCTGGACATCACCGTGTGTTCCCCACCGTCGTGGCGGGTACTAAATCTACAAAAATGTTTGATGGAGGAGTAGTGGATGGAGTGCCGGAGCTTGCCGTGGCCTCAGGCTGTTTCCTTTCTTTCTGTCCTGTCTGGTCCTGGCCACTCGGCCCAACAGAAAATCCAAGGGACGTCCCAAGTGGCTGGCCCCTCACCCCAACATCATCCGGGTTTTCCGCGCCTTCACCTCGTCTGTACCACTGCTGCCGGGGGCCCTGGTCGACTACCCTGACGTGCTGCCCCCACGCCTCCACCCTGAGGGCCTGGGCCACGGACGGACGCTGTTCCTCGTCATGAAGAAGTGAGTGGCGGGCCCGGCAGGCCCCAGGGCGCCCCTGCGGGAGGACGGCCGTGCAGAGGGACAGGGCTGCCTGGGGAGCTGTTCCCTTTGGGGTGGCCGTCATGGAAGAAAGCTCCTGGGTGACTGTCCCTGCTCTGTGGCTGGCCTTCCCCCCCTCACCCTCTGTCCCGCCCAGCGATGCTGTAATGGGCTTCTCAGTGACCGCGTGAGCCCAACATCCTAAGGGACAGAAGGACAGCTCGGGGAAGGGGAAGAGGGGAGGCGGAGCCTAACGGTGATGTGCCCTCGGCACCAGCTACCCCTGCACCCTGCGCCAGTACCTTCGCGTGAACACCCCGAGCCCCCGCCTGGCCACGGTGATGACCCTGCAGTTGCTGGAGGGCGTGGCTCACCTGGTGCAGCAGGGCATCGCACACAGAGACCTGAAGTCTGACAACATCCTCGTGGAGCTGGACGCAGGTGGGCGCAGCGGGGATCTGCAGGCATGGGGAGCCCCCGGGGCCCCCCTGTTCAGCCCTCTGGGGAACAGACACCCATCGAGGCCTCGCCAACACAGGGCGGGGGGCGGGGCACGCCAGTCACTGACCTCTGCCCACTTTGTCTTCCTAGACGGCTGTCCCTGGCTGGTGATCACCGACTTCGGCTGCTGTCTGGCTGACGAGCACGTCGGCCTGCAGCTGCCGTTCACCAGCTGGTACGTGGATCGGGGCGGCAACGGCTGCCTGATGGCTCCGGAGGTGAGTCCCGCCGTGTGCCCTCGGCGTCACCGGTTCCCACCGAGTGACCGGGCGAGACCCGAGCCCTGGGGCTTACCCCACACTCCCACCTCTGAGCCGTGAGCTGGCACAGGCGCCTTCCCTTTGCTTTAACCTGCCCCGAGCCAGTTCTTCCGGGCTGAGCCGCAGCTCACTCAGCTCCTTCCCAGGGGCCGGGGGACCTGCCCGCAGCACGACTCGGCTCCTGCTTTCTGATCAGGTGTCCACGGCCTGTCCTGGCCCCAGGACGGTGATTGACTACAGCAAGGCCGACGCCTGGGCAGTGGGCGCGATTGCCTACGAGATCTTCGGGCTCGCCAACCCCTTTTACGGCCAGGGCAGGGCCCGCCTCGAGAGCCGCAGTTACCAGGAGGCCCAGCTGCCTGCCCTCCCTCCGTCGGTGCCCCCGGACGCCAGGCAGCTGGTGAAGTCCCTGCTCCAGCGAGAGCCAGCCAAGGTGAGGCTGCACCCAGGCTCCTGGGGGGCTGTATGGACAGCAGCTGCATTCACACCCCGGGCCAAAGGAGGGGTTTGGCCCAGCACCGCAGGGACGCACAGATTCCCTCTCATACAAAGGCCCCATACAGAGAGCTGGAAGATTTCATTGGGGGGGGGGCCGGGGGGCGGAGGCGGGGGGAGGGGGAGGGCAAGCCACTAAATCAGTAGAGTTCTCAAATCCTTTTTAAGATTTATCTATTTGAGGCCGGCGCCGCGGCTCACTAGGCTAATCCTCCGCCTAGCGGCGCCGGCACACCGGGTTCTAGTCCCGGTCGGGGCGCCGGATTCTGTCCCGGTTGCCCCTCTTCCAGGCCAGCCCTCTGCTGTGGCCAGGGAGTGCAGTGGAGGATGGCCCAGGTGCTTGGGCCCTGCACCCCATGGGAGACCAGGAAAAGCACCTGGCTCCTGGCTCCTGCCATCGGATCAGCGCGGTGCGCCGGCCGCAGCGCGCCGGCCGCGGCGGCCATTGGAGGGTGAACCAACGGCAAAGGAAGACCTTTCTCTCTGTCTCTCTCTCTCACTGTCCACTCTGCCTGTCAAAAAAAAAAAAAAAAGATTTATCTATTTGAAAGTTAAAGAAAGGGAGATCTTCCACCTGCTGATTCACTCCCCAGATGACCGCCAACAACCAGCACTGGGCCAGGCCACAGCCAGGAGCCAGGAGCTGCTTCCAGGCCTCCCATGTGGCTGCAGCGGCCCAAGCACTCGCGCTATCTTCCACTGCTTGCCCAGGCCATTAGCAGGGTTGGAAGTGGAGCAGCCGGGACTCAAACCTGTGCCCATTTGGTGCCAGTGTCACAGCCTGGGGCTTTACCTGCTACCCTGCAGCACGGCCCCCAGAGTTCTGGAATTCTAACAGTTCTTTTCTTGGCTTTAATTGCCTTGTCACTGGGGCAGGTGTTGTGACACAGTGGGCAGTGTCCGCCTCCCGCGTCGAGTGCTTGGTGTCAGTCCAGGCTTCTCTGCGCCTGACAGCTCCCTGTAACGCATCCGGGGGCAGCAGATGATGGCCTGGCTACTCGGGTCCCTGCCACCCACATGGGAGACCCAGCCGTGGGCCTAGGCTCCCAGCTTTGGCCTGGCCTATGCCTGGCTACTGTGAGCATTTGAGGACTGAATCAGCAGACGGATCAGTCACTCGTGTGTGTGGGTGTGCTCTCTCCTCTCTGTCACTCTGCTTTCAAGTAAATAAACACAAGAGAGAGGCACTGAGAGCCAAGACAGATCTTCCTTCCACTGGTTCACTCCCCCAAGTGGCCACAATGGCCGGGGCTGGGCCGGGCCACAGCAGGAGCCTGGAACTCCGTGTGGGTCTCCCATGTGGGTGGCAAGTTCTTGGGCCACCTGCTGCTGCTTCCCAGCACTCGGGCAGGGAGCTGGGTCAGCAGTGGAGCGGCTGGGACCCAAACCAGCGCTCCTGAGATGCTGGCGTTGGCAGGCAGCAGCTTAACCTGCTGTGCCACTTCGCCGGCCCCCAGACAGGTCTTTTTTGAAGTCACTAAGGGGGAAAAGGATGCAGTTTTCAGAAATGCTTGACAATGGGACTCGTGGCTGATGGAAGCAGCCAGACCTAATCAGACGGGGACACTGCAGAGCAGATCTGGACGTTGTGAAATCAACATTGACGGAATACAGTCAAGTCTGAGCTGGGGCCAGCCTGGTGCACAGCCGAGGGACGCCTGCCACCAACCGCTCACGGCCCAGGGGAGGTGTCGGTGAAGGTTTAATAGTTAACAGCCCCACCTGGAGTGGTGAGGCCACACACACGTGTGCTACCCCCCCCCCCACCCCGTGCTGCACACATGGAGGGACAGCAGCCAGGATCTGTCAGCGGGGAGAGGGTAGGGCTGGGCAGCTTCGGGCTCCCGAGCCTCAGTTTCCCTTCCTGTCGCAGAGGCCGTCCGCCCGAGTTGCCGCCAACGTGCTGCACCTAAGCCTGTGGGGGGAGCAGATCCTGGCGCTGAAGAACCTGCAGCTGGACCGGGTGGTGGGCTGGCTCCTCCAGCAGTCAGCCGCCGCCATGCTGGCCGGGAGGAGCTGTGTGGAGACGAAGATGAAGGTGCTCTTTCTGGCCAGCCTGGAGTGTGAGGCGCTCTGCCAAGCGGCCCTGCTGCTCCGCGCATGGAGGGCGGCCCCGGGGCAGCTCTGCGCATAGCTGGGGACGACCAGGGAGCCTGGCAGCATCTGTGTGGTGCAGGTCTGTGCATGCTGAGGGTGGGCTCCTGTGTGAGCGGGGAGGGGGTCGGAGATGGATGGCAGGGGGCTGGGCAGCCACTGGGGAGGCCATGTTCAGAGAGTGGCCTCACCCCAGCTGTGTGACTCGGAACGGGCACTGTGAGCCGTGTGCACCTTGGTTCTGGCTAACAAAACTAGACACTGCTCTAAACGAGGGTGTGGTCAGCTTTCCACAGAGGGTCAGACGAACAAACACACAGGTGAACAGCAGGGCGCAGCCAGGCTGCGGAGGGTCCACACCGAAGGCAGCAGCTGTCCTGGCCAGTGCGGCTGTGACACTGGCCTCACCCACACAGGCCACCTGGGCAGAGGCGCACACTTGCATGAGGCAGTGTATTCGGTGGGAGGCCTGCAGGGGCTGGGGGTCGGGTGGACCACGCCCGCAGTCTGTGTCAACAGCCCGGTGTGTTGGAGAGCGCATTGCTCCTCCTGCTACCGCATGAATCCTGCGCAGCGGCAGGGAGAAACGCCGTGGGAGTTAGCTCTGGTGTTCTAGGCGTGCTGGTGCCCTACAGTGCAACATTAAATGCAGTTACAACTGCAGAAACGAGTGCGGCTGGACTGCATGTTGCTTCCGTTCTTACACCCTGATGTGAGAAGACTTCGCAGGGCAAGGTCACCGGGGAAGACTGCGATTTATGTGTTTTCTGGGAACACAGCTATTGCCTAAAGCAAGGTGGACGTCAAGGTCAGCCAGGCAAGCTGCCGCTCGATTTTGTATCTCAGCGGTCAGCACCCCGGCCGTGTATCCGCCCTTGCAAAGCCAGGACGTGGCCATGTCGTGGCTGAGGAGCAGAGCTCCGTCTCGGGCAGCAGTGAGAAACCAGACTCCGGAATGCAGCCGCTGGCGACAGGGACAGCACGGGCCGCTGGCTCGGGGGCAGCTCTCCTTTTATTTGCGACAAGCGCCCACGCCTGCAGGGTGTCACCCGGTAGCGCAGGCTGGAGAACCACACTGAAACAATTCCCTGCCCCCACCCCCATCTCCCGCTGAGGTAAGGCCGTGCGCTTCCCACGGCTTAAAAAATAAAAACCCCACCCCGACAAACCCCACGTGCACGCTGCCAGGAGTCCCAGGCCGAGGCCCGTCAGTCTGACTTCTCCTTCTCCTTCATGTGCAAGAAGACCACGCTGAAGATGAAGAGCCCCACCATCATGGAGAAGGCGCTGGCGTAGTAGGGATAGGCCGAGGGGATGAAGCGCTCGTACTGCGTGTGCTGCAGCGGCCGCACCGACACCTGCAACGGGACAGCGTGCCAGGCCCCGGCCGCCGGGAGGCCCGAGCGCGGCCCGCGCAGGCCCAACACGGGCCCATGGCCTACCTGCGTGGACGAGTACAGGTGCGTGTAGCCCAGCCGGTTGTAATCCACTTTAAACTGGAACACGCCGTAGACGTCGGGCAACTTGAACTGGACGCTGTATTTGCCACCTGGGGAAAGAGCCGGCACAAATAGCCGAAGGCGTGTCCAGAGCACGTGTCGCGGGCTGCGTGAGCGCGCGTCGCGGGCCGCAGCACACCGCCTCCCCCGCACCCACCTTTCCTCTTCAGGAAGGTCCTCACGAAAGGATCAATGCGGACGAACTCCAGCTGGATGTCATCGCCGTCGAAGGGGACCCACCTGCCATTCGAGAGCTGCTCGATGACAATGCTGTACTCCTGGGGCGGGGGTGGGGGCGGGGGGGAGGTGGGTCAGCCGCAGCGACTGCACACAGGGCTGAGCCTGAGGCCCTGCCCACCACCCACCCCACATCCGTGCTGGCCACAGGCCCAGGTCCCTTAGTCCGTGTGCCACTGAAGTTGACCCAAGCCACTCAGCTCCCAGGGCCAGGCTCTGCACCTCGACTGACCCCAGGGGCAGAGGTCACCATCCTTAGTCAGGCCCCTCGGGCCCTGCTCAGAGGGTTCAAGGAACACGTCTGAGCTGAGCAGAAGCACCCCAGCCAGGCCTTGGGGCTCTTACCACCAGGTCAGTCACGGTGTAGGCGTTGGGGGGAGAGGTCTCGCCCACTCGATGATGGGACACGGGCCCCACGCGGAGGACGCCCTCCTCCTTGAACACCCAGCGGGACAGGGCCACGGCCAGCTCGTAGTTGCCCGTCTGTGGATACCTGCGGAGGGAAAGGAGAGGCTCGGGCACCACGGCCGGCGTCTCCTGTGCCACCAGTCGGAGGGGACGGAGAACAGCGTGACGTGTGGGTGGCGCTGCTCCGGCTGTTACCTGCAGTAAGCTTTCTAAAGGGAACGTGGCGAGGGCCGGGATGGGTCATTACCACAACAGTCTGGAGCAACGATACCAGTAGTGACATCATCAAGCCATCTGCAAGCCCCTGAAGATACTCAGTACCGCCCCCAGACCCTGCAGGCCACGCCCCCAGCCCAGCCCCCACCTCTGGGCACCAGGCGTGGCCTTCTGCACGGCTGAGTTGAAGAAGGCGTCGCTGAAGAAGTCGAGGGAGCCGCTGAAGATGACGCGGGCATTGTTCCTGGCCTGGAGCCCAGCGATGAGGAGGGTGTTCTTCCCCACGGCGTGCGGGTACTGGCAACAGAACCGGGCCGTCAGCCCCGCGGCGCCAGGGAGAGGGCAAAGCCGTCAGGCCCTAGGGCGGGACAGCAGATGGCACCCGGGGAGGACCCTGAGGTCCGGCCGCTGTGCCCCCACCCACGCTGCCACCTTGCACCTGTTTTCAGACAGAAAGCCCGCCATTGGGCCTAGAGGCCGCAGGCCGCAGGGCTGCCAAGGCCCTCACCTGGGTGATGGGTTTATCCGGGAAGAAGGAGTAGGAGGTAGAGGAGCCCGTCAGGATGTCCAACACCAGAGGGTTGTCGGGGTCGGCCACCATCCTGTGGGGGAAGGACAGCAGCCTGACGGGGACCCAGGACCTGGCTCCCAAGGGCCCCCCTCCCCCCAGGCCACCCTTCTCCACAGGCGACGCTGCAGCAGCTACGGGGCCTGACCCGGGATCAGACACCGACCTCCTCTGTATCCTCTGGGGCCAGGGGTGCCCCCAAAGAACCCAACTCTGCAGCAGCTACAGGGCCTGACCCGGGATCAGACATCGACCTCTGTATCCTCCGGGGCCAGGGGTGCCCCCAAAGAACCCCAGCTGTGGCCTGGCTCCCAAAACTGAAAGCTCCGGCTGTGTCCGCTCACTCACCCAACTCCTCGGAAAAGGATGGGATTCAGGGACGCCTTCCCCACAATGGTCGGGGCCTTCAGCAGGTTCTCGGTGTCGGCCACGATGAGTGTGTGCTGCAGAGGTCAGAGGTCAGACGGGGCTCAGGAAAAGGTTGTCCCGCGCCAGGGAGGCCTCCTGGCTCCCTCTTGGTTTCTGGGCTAAGCCGAGCTTTGCTGTGCGTGCCTGAAACTTACCTGGCCGAGGTCCGAGACGTCGTAGTTGTGGTGGTCGATGACGGCTGTTTTCTCCTCATCAAACTCAATCCCGCACTCACTGCCCAGCTCTCGAAGCGGGTCACCTGCACAGACCCCACAGGTGCCTGGCTGAGCCCACGCGGGGCCACCTGTCCTGCTTCCTCAGGGCACCCTCCGCTGGCCGGCCCTGAAGCCTGAGCTGCATCAGGCAGGGCTTGGCCCTGGGGGGCCCCGGGGACAGCATCTGAACTGACCCAACCACCACCGCGCCCTTGCCCTCCTCCAACACGCAGAGTTGGCTCCGCGCGAAAAGCCCCTCCCCAGGAACGCAGCGCCCTCACCCGGGGAGCTGGGCCCCTGCCTCCTCTGCTCCGTGCTGTCACTCCACCGAGACACCCACCTGGGCACCCATTAGGAGTAGAGATTTTTAGAAATCGGCTGGTTTTTAGCAAATGGACAGCCTGGCCAGGCTGTTCACTGCCGCAGCAGAGTGGCCGGTACGTGGGGCTCCTGACACCGCTCTCTACTTGTGGGTGCCTTGGAAATCTGAGGAAACAGAAATCTGTCCAGTGCTTTGGTGCTGTCCAATTAGCCTCACCCGACTGGCCACTCTTTCCAGAGGGAAGAGCCCAGCTGGGAGGGTCCCCAGCCTTTACAGATCTGCACCCCACTGTCACTGGGAGGGTGCCAGGCCTCACAGATCCGCACCCCACCGTCACTGGGAGGGTGCCAGGCCTCACAGATCCGCACCCCACTGTCGCTGGGAGGGTGCCAGGCCTCACAGATCCGCACCCCACTGTCACTGGGAGGGTGCCAGGCCTCACAGATCCGCACCCCACCGTCGCGGGTCACAGGACGGCAGAGCAGGGCCTGGCTGTCGAACACTCTGCAGTTCTGTCGCTGACTCCCTGGCCTGGTGTCCCCCAACTCCTTGGGGAGATGGACAGCACCGGAATGTCCCAGGTCAGCCTTACCAATGTCTGAGCTGGCAGCCACCAGGACGCTGCCCCCGCCGTCAATGAAGGCACTGATGGTCTCCACGTTGATGTTGCCTCCGAAATCTGAAAGAAGGCACCGGACACGGTGACCCAGGAGGCTTCCCCTCTGCTGGCTAAAATCTGAGGGACTCCAGATCACCCACAGCCAATCCCAGGGCAGCGCCCCCTGCAGCCCAAATAGAGAGCGGGTTTCTCTATTTTACTCCATAAAGGGCAAGCGTCCACCGATCCACAGCAGATTCAAATAATGGCTCAGATTTAAATTCTGGTCAAACTTCCTAGCCAAACACGTAATTCCATTTGTCAATTTAGCTGCACATACTTCAAGTCACATATAAAATCGTTGGGGCCGGCACTGTGGCGTAGTGGGCTAAGCCTCTGCCTGTGGCACCGGCATCCCATGTGGACACCAGTTCCAGTCCTGGGCCTGCTCCTCTCCTATCCAGCTCTCTGCTATGGCCTGGGAGAGCAGTGGAAGATGGCCCGAGTGCTTGGGCCCCTGCACCCACGTGGGAGACCTGGAAGAAGCTCTTGGCTTCAGATAGCCCCAGCTTCCAGCCATTGCGACCATTTGGGGAGTGAACCAGCAGGTGGAAGACCTCTCTCTGTCTCTCCCTGTCTGTAACTATCAAATAAAAAAAGAAAAAATGCAGTCGTCCCTGGGGCCGGTGTTGTGCAGCTGGCGAAATGCAGCCACCCCTCGGCACCCAAGGGGAGGAGTCAGGACCCTGTGGCGACCAAACTCCCGGGATGCTTCTGTCCCTGGCGCAGCAGGGCAAGCCCGCCCACACCCTCCCGTGCTCCTGCTCCTCTAGATCACTAAGCCCGACCGCTGCCGGAACACAAAGCCGCTTTGTGTAGGCACAGTGACCAGTGTCCAAGTCTGAACACAGGCAGTGCGGATGCCATCGGGTTCGGAACCCTTTGCCCCTGGGTGTGGGCCTGTGTATGTGGCGGGCCGCGTGGGGTCCCGTGGAAGTGCTACACTCACTCAGACTCGTCACCCGCGCTGAGGCCACGTCGGGTCCCCTGCGGCTTCCGAGGCCCCATCACTCCCACTTAGTTGTGTGAGATGCGCATCTGAAACCGCTTGCGAACCTGGGGATGGCGCTGTCACGGCAGATCACCCACAACAGAAACCCAGCACACCCGGGTCTTCCTAACTGATGCTCTGGGGCCACAGCCACCCCAGCACTCTGGCCTCCAACTCCAAAGGCACATGCGGCTGGGAGCGACAGGAGCTCAGGGGAGGCTCAGACCCTCGCTCTGTCCAAGCGGAGACCAGGGACTTGCTGGGCCGCTCCGCCCCAGGCTGTGATCTGCAGTGGCCACGTCCAGGCCGCGCGCCGTCCCCTCCACGCGGGACGCCAGGGCCCCGGCTTCCGCCGCGCGTGGCCGCACCGGACTCACGGTCCTCAGCTGCGTCTTCCAGGGCGTGGGCGCCCGGGCCCGGGCCCGAACCGGACGCTCCCCTCTCCCTGCCGAGCGGCGGCCCATGCCGGGAGCCAGCCACGACCAAGACCCGGAAGAAAGCGCTCGCCTGGCGATGGGCCTCGGCCCCCGGCTCCCTTACCTTCCACCGAGGGGGAGAAGATGACGAGGTTGTCGTAGAGGAACTCCCCGTACTTAATGAGGGACAGGCTGGGGTCATCGGCGCTCTTGAAAGTGAGCTCAAAGCCGCGGTCTAGAAGAGAAGCCAGCGGGGAACTGAGGCACACGGGACGCAGAGGGAAAGCCCTGCCGCCGACAGCGCGCCCCCGGCCCACCAGGCCGGCCCTTCCGACCCCCGGCGCTCAGCCGCCGTCCCCTAGGAGCCCGCGCTCACCTTTCAGGCTTCGGAAAAAAAGCGAGTGCGTCTCCCGCAGGTTGAGGTTGTCCAGCAGCACTAAGGTGCGGGGGCCGCTGGCGAAGGCCGAGCCAAGCAAGGGCAGCAGCACCCACAAGAGCCACCGAGCTCGGGCCGCGATGCCGGGGTCCATGTTCCTCCTCCAGCCCAAGAGCCCAGCACCTGGACACCGGAAGTGCCCCCTCCACGGCCGCGAGCGGCGATTGGGCGGCCGTGGAGCGCCACCCGGAAGTGATCAGGCTACGCGGGGTCGGGGGCTGCCCGAGCGGCGGCTTTGGCGGTAAGGAGCCGAGAGCCCGCCGGAAGTGCCCCGGTTGAAGATGGAGTCTCGGGAGCCTATTGGTGGAAGGGGCGCGAGGCCCCGCCCCTCAGCGGAAAAGGCTCAATCCGAGAGAGACAGCTCTGCAGCCGCAGCCAATCAGCAAGGCCTAGTGGCCCTCGTTCCTGCCCTGGTCCCGAGCCCGCCCGCTGGCAGGACCCCGTGGTCCCTGCGGCTTGCTTATTAGACTGCTTTTGCCCCCGGCCTTACCGTGCCGGAACGACTTTGGGGCCACCCTGACCACCTCCGTGGTCCTCACTACTCTAGGGCAGCGTCGGGACTAGAACCCAGGCGCCACCACCATCTCTGGGACCCAAGGAGTCGGGAAATGAATCGGGAACTGGGGCACTTGGAGCCGCCGCCGATGCCTGCCCCTGCCCGGCGTGGTGTCCCAGGCTGGATGAGTAGTGGGCTGGCCGAGCGAGTCTAATCCAAACCCGCTGTGCCGGTGCACTGTTCGGTGGGGTCTCAGGCCTCACGCCCCGCCCCGTCGCTGGCCCTGCAGGTCCCTGTCCTGGGCTTCCCTCCGCACAGCCCGGGCTCCCACCCGCTGCCTTTGGCTCTCCAGAGCACGCCGTCCGCTCCCCAGGGCCCGCGCCCCTCGTGGAGCCCCACCCAGGGCAGCCCCCTTCACTAAGGCGCTTTGTTCCCCACACAGACCCGATGTCGCCCCCCGGACCCGGTATGCCCTGCGGACTGCCTCCTCCAAGAGCTCCCAGGCCCAGGCGCGCGGGTTTGGGGCCTGCCACCGTATTGATAGGCAATAGGGCAGGAGGGAGGCGCGCCAAGGACCCGCAGCTTTGCGGGCCCTGGGAGGCAGAGCTTAGCCCCATGTCGTCTGTGTGATCCGTGTGAAAGGAGGCTCAAGGCCACGCCTCTTCCCTCAGATTATACTCCCTGAGGGGCGGGCCTGGGACTCAGTGGGCAGGGGGCGGCTCCCGGGTGAGTTCCGCAGGGCGGGCGGGGGGCGGCTCCGGGTGAGTTCCGCAGGGCGGGCGGGGGGCGGCTCCCGGTGAGTACCGCAGAGTGGGCGGGGGGGCGGCTCCCGGGTGAGTACCGCAGGGAGGGCAGGGGGCGGCCCCCGGGTGAGTACCGCAGGGCGGGAGTGGGCGGGGGGCGGCTCCCGGGTGAGTACCGCAGGGAGGGCAGGGGGCGGCTCCCGGTGAGTACCGCAGGGTGGGCAGGAGGCGGCTCCCGGGTGAGTACCGCAGGGAGGGCAGGGGGCGGCCCCCGGGTGAGTACCGCGGAGTGGGCGGGGGGCGGCTCCCGGGTGAGTACCGCAGGGAGGGCAGGGGGCGGCTCCCGGTGAGTACCGCCGGGCGGGCAGGGGGCGGCTCCCGGTGAGTACCGCAGGGCGGGCGGGGGGCGGCTCCCGGGTGAGTACCGCAGAGTGGACAGGGCGGCTCCCGGGTGAGTACCGCAGGGTGGGCCGCAGGGCGGGCTGGGGGCGGCTCTGGGTGAGCAGGGTGGGCAGGGGACGGCACCCGGGTGAGTACCGCAGGGTGGGCAGGGGGCGGCTCCTGGTGAGTACCGCAGGGTGGGCGGGGGCGGCTCCCGGGTGAGTACCGCAGGGTGGACAGGGGACGCTCCCAGTACTGCAAGATGGGCAGGGGGTGCTCCTGGGTGAGTACTGCAGGGTGGGCAGGGGGCGGCTCTGGGTGAGTACAGCAGGGTGGGCAGGGGGGCGGCCCCCGGGTGAGTACCGCGGAGTGGGCGGGGGGCGGCTCCCGGGTGAGTACCGCAGGGCGGGCGGGGGCGGCTCCCGGGTGTGTACCGCAGGGTGGGCAGGGGGCGCTCCCGGGTGTGTACCGCAGGGTAGGCAGGGTTCATTTCTGAGGCACCCGGCCCTGATTTCCACAAGGTCGCAGGAAGATTCAGGTGCTCGCCCTGAAAGCCGCCCTTGCTCACGTGACTGCAGGGGGCTGTTGTAAAAGGCTCCCCTGGTTCAGAACCCCTTTCCCAGGCGGACAGGTGTTTGGCCGCTGCCTGGCTGGCCCCATCCCCCATCCGAGTGCCTGGGTCTCCATTCCAGCTCCCTGCTGATGCACACCCTGGAGAGCAGCAAGTGATGGCTCAAGTCGCTGGGCGCCTGCCACCCGAGTGGCAGGACCAGATTGAGATCCCGGCTCCCAGGGATATAAACCAACAGCTGAGACCTCCCTCTCTGTCTCTCTCTGCTTCTCAAATACAGAACAAAAAAAATTTTTTAAAAAGAACCCCTGGTCCAGAAAGGGCTGTTCCGGGACCCCAGTCCGAGTGGTCTGGAGGTCCCCAGTGACACCGCCAGAGGGGCCAGGGAGCAGAGCGCATCTGAAAAGGCAGTTTATTGGTAGCTCAACTTCTCGGGGCCACAGGGCAGCTGAGCAGCTTGGCTCCCGCGGGGTCCCTGCGCCACCCACATGCCAGGGCTCCCCTTAGGCAGGACATCCAAGACACAGAGGCACAGTTCTCGGCTGCTGAGGTGTCGGGCCCCACGCACACGCAGCTGCTGCCCACTCGGCCAGGGCTGCTGGGGAGGCCCAGGGCAGTTCTGAGCCTTGGGAGCCACTGGGGGCAAAGCCAACACTGGCAGGCACACGTGGCAGGCTCCGCGCGGGTGGAAACACTGGCGTGGTGGGGACGGCTGGGGCAGGCCTCTCCCGGAGGGCAGCCCCGCCGCTGGGCTCCTGGCCCTGCAGCGGGGGGACTCTGGGGAATGGGGAAGGGAGCGCGTGTCCCCAGGGCTCTGTGGGGGCTGCCCTGGGGGCCGGGTCGCAGCGGGCAGCGTGTCACAGGGGCTCCGTGCCAAAGCTGCTTTTGCTCTTCTTCCGCTTGGCCTTGGCGAAGGGGATGTCCAGGGACTCGAGGCGGAAGGGCCGGGGCTGGGGCGTCTCGGGCACCTGGGCAGGCAGGAGGGCAGAGCTGTTGCCCAGCGGGGAGCTGAGGCCCGGCGGCGAGTTGTGGTGCGCTGTGGAGAGGAGGGCCAGGGCGCTGGTCAGCGCCGTGTGCAGGTGGAGGGGTTGGCCCAGCCCCACCCAGCCGGAGGCCCGGTGCTGCAGCGGGGACTGAGCTCGGAGGGGCGGGGCCGCTCCACTTGAGGCCTCAGGCCCCGCGCTACATCTACATCCCAGGGGGCTGGGCTGGGGGCTGGGCTGGGGGCTGCGCTTTTAAAGCCTCAAGACAGCAGTAGCCTGGGCTCAGCGCCCAGCTCGCCGCCTCCAGGGGCGTGACCCCGGCTCGCCTCACCACCTCCCCGAGCCTCAGCCGCCCCGCCTGCAGCGTGGGCACCGCGCAGGTGCTCGGCGGCGGCTGCTTTCTTCCCTGTCCTGTTTTTCCCCCCTTCGTGGTCAATTCCACCTGCTCCGGATCTTAAATAACCTCGGTACAGAAGTAGGGTTTGCTCTCTGTCAGTATTTTCTTGAAAACTTGGGGTGGGCTTTGGTTTTCATTGTAAAAGCAGAACGAAGTGATTTTCAATTTCTGAGACTGTGTTTTGCCTTTGTCGCCCCTCTGTACCTCCTGGGCTCAGTCCTCACGGGGAGGGCCCGGCAGCGGGGGGAGGCTGGCAGCTGGCTAGTGACAGTCAGACTCCGGCACCCAAGCTGCGTGCCGTGGACCTACTGTGTGGGCAGACAGGAGCCAGACCCAGCCGCTCTCCCCAGGGAGACAGTAAGCCCACAGGAGACGACACACAGAGCACCTACTGTGTGCAGGCCCCGGGCTGGGCCATTTCCCCACCTAACCCTGAGAATGAGTGTCCTCCCCCTCCTGTCACAGCTGGGGAAACTGAGGCTCGGAGAGGGGATGGGGCTCTGGGACTCAGGTCCCTCTGACTCCAAACCCCCCGGCCGCACCTCTCCCAGCCTGGGGTGAGGGGCGCTCACTGAGGCTCTTCCTGGGATCCGTGCTGAGGATCTGGCTGGCCCGCTTGGACCGGAAGTAGTTGCTGGCGATATTTTCACTGTCGCTCCGACTGAGCATCTCCCTGTAGCGGTCTTCTTCCTGCTGGGATGATTCCCCGTGCTGAGTGGTGCCCGCGTTTGTGCGGCCCTGACCTGGGCCCCTTGCCGAGGGCTCAGCGGCCTCTGGAAGCCGCCCCGCTGCATCTCTGGGCCGGGCAGTCGCTGCCCGCTTCGGGGGACTCCCAGGACAGGCGACAGGCAGAGCTCCAGCCTGGGGGTCACAGTCTCCAGCCAGGCCTACGTTCTGCCCATCCCCACCCCCGGGACGGCCAGGGCCATGCACCCTCCTGCAAGGCTCCAAACACACCCCCAAATCCAACCCAACACAGAACAGCTAGTGGAGTCCTGGGCTCACAGCTACCCGTGTAGGTCATCAGCCTGGAGCCTGATGCTACAACCACTGATGGCGGTGACGTCACCGCCATCAACCCATGGCTTCCCCCAGTGTGAACCTCTTCCCTAGAGTGTACCCCTGCACCTCACAGCTCAGACATGTGACCGGCCAGCACCCATACAGAGTTGTATCTCCAGGAACAGGGAAACTGGTCCGAGAGTGGGCCCACGGCCCCAGAGCAGAGCCCGTCAGAATCTTGCCACAGGCTGGGGCAGGTGCAGTAGTGGCGTCTGCTAAAGCCCCCACATCCCATGTCAGAGCACCTGGTTTAAGTCCTGGCTGCTCCACTCCTGATCCAGGTTCCCGCTGATGCGCCTGGGACACAGCACCTGGTGGCTCAGGCACCTGAGCCTGCCACCCACACAGGGGACCAGATGGAGTTCCTGGTTCCTGGCTTCAGCCTGGTTCAGCCCTGGCTGTTGTGAGCATTTTGGAGACTGAACCAGTGAAGCATCTCTCTCTCTCTCTCTCTCTCTCTCTCTCTCTCTCTCTCTCACCCTGCCTTTCAACTAAATATTTTAAAAAAATTTTTTTCCTGCCCCCTTTTGGGTTAAGGATGCTTCAAGAGAGGAGGCTCCCTCCCCTTGGATCACAGCTGCCAGCAGGTGTGTCTCCTGCCAGCTGGAGAAAGCAGAAACGAGAGAGACAGACACAGGACGCTGACCGCTCGAGGCCCTGGGTCCAGCCTCGCCTGAAACTGGCCCACGCCCTGAGCCAGCGAGTTCTCCATTTTGCTGATCAGTGCTTTGGAACTCCTGGAACTACAAGGGCTCTGACAGAACCGCTCCGTGGCCCGGCTCAGAATTCCTCTCGGCAGCAAGCATCCCTTTTTACGAAGCTACGCTAGCACAGCAGCCGATCCAGCGTCCACAAAGCCGCGCGACGCCCTGCAGAGGCTGGGCCCGGGGCAGAGGGGCTCGGCTGGAGCTCACCAGCCCACAGCGGCCTGGGCAGGAACGCGCAGGTACCGCCTGCGTGGGTCTCTGAGATGCCTGCAGTGGCTTAAGGCAGGGATCAGCAAATTACAGCCAACTCTGGCCTGCAGACTGTTGGTGCTTTATTTTTTATCTTTATTCTCATTAATGTAGTTGAGACACAGAGCTTCCATCCACTGGTTCACTCTCCAAATGCCCGCACCCGTCAGAGCTGGGCCAGGCCAAAGCCAGGAGCTCAATGCAGGTCTCCCATGCAGGTGACAGGGGCCCAGCTACTGCAGCCCTCCCCTGTGGTGTCCCAAGGTGTGCAGGAGCAGAGCTGGGACTTGACCCCAGGCCTCTGATGCGGGACATGGGCATCTTACTGCCAGAACACTGTCTATTCTTAATAAAGTTTTATCGAAACGTGCCACTCGTTTACGCGTTGTCTCTGTTTTTGTGCTACAATGGCAGAGCTGAGAGGTTATACCAGGGACCATCTGGCCCACAAAGCCCACGATACTCACTACAGGGTTGGCATTGTGGGGCAGTGGGCTAAGCCACTGCGTGCAATGCCGGCATGCCACATATGGGCACCAGTTTGAGTCCACTTCCGATCCAGCTCCCTGCTAATGTGCCTGGGAAGGCAGCAGAAGTTGGCCCATGTACTTGGGCCCCTGCCACCCACACGGGAGACCAGGATGGAGTTCCTGGCTCCTGGCTTTGGCCTACCCTGGCCTGGCTGTTGCAGCCTTTTGGGGCATGAACCAGCTGATGGAAGAGCTCACCCACTCTGACACTCTACCTTGCAAATAAATAAATAAATCTTTTCCAAAAAAATTTAAAAAATATATTTACTGTCAAGTCCTTTACAGAAGTTCACTAGCTCCTGACTTAAAGACGTGCATTGCTGTTGCACCAATCAGCATGGGCGACATGACAAGAAAGTGAGGAACCAGCAGAGGCCCAGGGAACCAGCACGTGCCCCGGGGCCTCTGGGTTTGAGGCGGAGCCCCTGTTCTGCACCTGCGGGGTGGGCTGTCCCCCTCCCTGTCTTCAGGACTGCAGATGCCTTTGAGTCAGGGACAGATGGGGTCAAGGGTCCAGGTGCCCATGGAGTGACACAGAGAAGGATCCAGCCTCGGCCCGAGGCATTAATCCATAGGTACCACAGGGGTTAAGATATCCCTTGGAACGCCCATATCCCATATCGGAGGGCCTGGATGTGAGTCCCAGTTCCAGCTCCCGACTCCAGTTTCCTGCTACTCTGCCACCTGGGAGGCAGCTATGATAGCGCAAGTATCTGGGTCCCTGCCACCCACGTGGCAGAGCTGGCTTCAGTTCCTGGCCCCCAGCGTCAGCCTGGCACAGCCCTGGGTCTTGTGGGCATTTAGGAAGTGAACCAGTGGATGGGACCACTGTCTCTCAGATACATAAAATGAAGAACTCCTGGGGCCAGCACTGTGAAGTGGGTTAGGCCCCAGATTACAAGGCCAACATCCCATGTGAATGCCAGTTCCTGTCCCAGCTGCTGCACTTCTGACCAGCTTCCTGGAAGTGCCTGGGAAAGGTGGCAGGTGCTTGGGCCCCTGCCACCCACTGGGGAGACCCAGAAGGAGCTCCCGGCTCCTGGCTTCAGCCTGGCCCTGTCCTGGCCATTGTGGCCATTTGGGGAGTGAACCAGCGGTAGAAGGTTCCTCTCTATCCCTACATCTCTCTGTCACCCTGCCTTTCAAATAAACAAATATTAAAAAGACAAAGAAGGGAGGGGGGGAGAAGGAGGGACCCTTCGCGGGGTGAAAGGTGAAGAGCGGTTCCCGAGGGTAAAGCCCCCAGGGCCCGCTCCCGCACCCGCTCTGGGGTCTTACCACGTCTGCTTCGCCACTGTCTGCTGCGGATGTTTTGCGGGCCACCTTGTTCTGGGGCCCAGTGGGGACTGCTGGGAAAACAAAAGCTGAAGTCACTGAGGCCCAGTGCAAGGCCAGGGGGGAGACAGGGCCTGCACTCAGGCTTGGAAACAAGACACCTGCCGGCCTAGCCAAGGTCATGCAATCCCCTGCTGTGGCCGTGACCTTGGAGAAGCCACCCACGCCCTCTGAGATTGGGTTTCCTCCTGTGTGGAACAGGGGTGATCATCTACACGCCTCACAGGGTCTCTGTAAGGATGGAACGGTGATAAAGACCACGTTTGTGCCCATTTCACAGACGAGGACACTGAGTCCCTTCCGTCACACAGAATGGTGCCATGGGAACTCCAACTACATCTGTCTGCCTGCAGAACACCCCACTTCCTCAGGGACCTCCCCAGCCTGCAGGGGGTGGCCCAGGCTCCCCATCCACCGTGCTCTGACCTACTGGGAGGCTGGTTCTCAGGATGACGGGCTTCGGGATCTTCCAGAAGCCGTTATCCTCGTCCCAGGAGGACTCGCGCCGGATCCGCTCCAGGTTGCTGTAGTTGCAGTCCCGGCGGATGAGGGGCTGCAGCTGCTCCAGCAGCTGCTGGAAGAACATGGAGTCGCGCTCCTGCCGCCGGATGGTGGCCAAGTAGTCGATCTTCTCCAGCTCGAACTCCGACTGCAGGTCTTTGATCTCCACCTCCGCCGCCCGAAGCTGACAGCAAAACGAGACAGGAGGTGTGCAGGGAACAGAGACACCCCGCCCTCGGTCAGACACCCTGTCCACCCTGCCACTGTCCTGCCAGCACCCCCCATCGCCAGCCGCCTGCTCCCCTACAGCCACGTGTACCTCCCCCAGCCGGCCAGCCCCCCACCCTTCTGTCCATCCCTCCCTCACTCTCCTCGGCTCCACCCAGCATTTAAATGAGCACCTAGTCTGTCCACAGCCCTGCAAAACGTAAGGGGGAAAAAATCACTCACCGACCCCTTAGCCACCAGCCCACACTCCCCCACGACTTCCACAGGGGCCTTCCAGAGGTGCCCACTAGAGGTGCTCACCCGAGGTGCCCACCTGAGTCCCCACGGCCCGGGAAGAGCTCAGGGAGCTGCACAAATGACTTCCACGGGCAGCAATGGGCAGCAATGGGCAGCAGTGGGCAGCAGTGGGCAGCAGTGGGCAGCAATGGGCAGCAGTGGGCAGCAGTGGGCAGCAATGGGCAGCAGTGGGCAGCAGTGGGCAGCAGTGGGCAGATTCAGCAGTCCTCGCCCCGCCCCCGCCCGCCCTCTGTTCTGGAGTGACAGACCCTGCACCTGACAGTCAGGCCCCCCTTAATTTGACCACGGACTCCAGATTCTTGGTCCCCTGCCAAGTCTGCCAGGCAGGCTCCCCCTCCCTTCCCTCCTAAGCACAACGACTGCCAATGCCAACTGACTGCAACCCTGCTCGCCCTTAGCCCCAAGGCCTGAGTGCACAGGCTGCTCCTCAAAGAGCAGGAGCAGCTTGGTTGGCTAAGATGGATGACTGGGGCCTGCGCCATGGCACAGCAGGTAAAGCCGCTGCCTGCAGTGCCGGCATCCCATATGGGCACCAGTTCAAGTCCTGGCTGCTCCACTTCCAATCCAGCTCTCTGCTATGGCCTGGGAAAGCAGTAGAAAATGGCCCAGGTCCTTGGGGCCCTGCACCCACATGGGAGACCTGGAAGAAGCTCCTGGCTCCTGGCTTTGGATCAGTGCAGCTCCAGCCATTGAGGCCACTTGGGAAGTGAACCAGCAAATGGAAGACCTCTCTCTCACTCTTTCTCTCTCACTCTCTCTCTCTCTCTCTCTCTCTCTGCCTCTCTATATCTCTGCCTTTCAAATTAATTAATTTAAAAAAAGGACGGGGGGCTGGCACTTTGGCGCAGTGAGTTAAAGCCCTGGCCTGAAGCACTGGCATCCCATATGGGCGCCGGTTCAAGTCCCAGCTGCTGCTCTTCCAATCCAGCTCTCTGCTATGGCCTGGGATAGCAGTAGAAGATGGCCCAAGTCCTTGGGCCCCTGCACCCATGTGGGAGACCTGGAAGAAGCTCCTGCTCCTGGCTTCGGATTGGCACAGCTCTTGCCATTGCGGCCATCTGGGGAGTGAACCAACAGATGGAAGACCTCTCTCTCTCTACCTCTGTTACTCTTTCAAATAAATAATTTAAAAAAAAAAAAACTTAAAAAAAAAAGGACGGACGACTGAAATCCATGGCACTTCCCATCCCCAGCTGAGGACAGAGGCTACCTTAGCAGGAGGCAGGTGTGCAAGCAGCCTGCAGGGCAGGGAGAGGCTGGTACACATGGCCACGCAGTCAGGACTGAGACAGGGTGAAGCCAGGAGCCAGGAGCTTCATCTGGGTCTCCCATGTGGGTGCACATTAACAGGGAGCTGGATCAGAAGAGGAGCAGCTGGACACAAATCAGAGCTCATATGGATGCCGGTGTTGCAGGCAGTGGCTGTAGGAGCTACGCCACAGCACCAGCCCCTCATCTACATTTCTTAGCTGTCACCTTTCTTTTTTTTTTTTTTTTTTTTTTTTTTTTTTTTTTTTTTTGACAGGCAGAGTGGACAGTGAGAGAGAGAGACAGAGAGAAAGGTCTTCCTTTTGCCGTTGGTTCACCCTCCAATGGCCGCCGCTGCCAGCGCGCTGCGGCCGGCGCACCGCGCTGATCCGATGGCAGGAGCCAGGAGCCAGGTGCTTTTCCTGGTCTCCCATGGGGTGCAGGGCCCAAGCACCTGGGCCATCCTCCACTGCACTCCCTGGCCACAGCAGAGAGCTGGCCTGGAAGAGGGGCAACCGGGACAGAATCTGGCGCCCCGACCGGGACTAGAACCCGGTGTGCCGGCGCCGCTAGGTGGAGGATTAGCCTAGTGAGCCACGGCGCCAGCCTCTTAGCTGTCACCTTTCTGTCAGTCACTCCAGTGGGGGCCAAGTGCTATCTCACATGGTTCTGGATCGCATCTCCCTCATAGCACATACGGTGAGCATCTTTTCATGCGCCTATCAGCCATTTGTTTACCTTCCTTGGAGAAACATCTAATCGGATCTTTCATCCATCTCTAAATAAGGCTGTCCTTTGACAACTGTGTCGTAAGTCTTCTTTATATCTCTATGTACAAGTGCCCGGTCAGACACACGATTTACATAGATTTTCTCATTCTGTGGGCGGTCCTTTCTCTTCCTAGACAATGTTCTTTGAAGCACAGAAGGCTGAATTTTGATTAAGTCCAATCTACCTTGTGCTTGTTACTTGTGCTCTTGGTGTCGTACCTAGGAAACCAGTGCTCAATCAAGGCGACACAGATCCACGCATTCTCTTCCAAGGGTGTTATGCTTTCAGCTCTTACCCCGAGGCTTTGGTCCATTCTGAGTTGGTTTCTGTACTCGGTGTAAGGTAGGGGTCCAGCACCACTCTTTAGCATGTGGCTTTCCAGTTGTCCCGGCACCAATTATTGAAAAAATATCCTTTATCCACTGAGTCATCTTATTAGTGTTAAAAATCAATTGGCAGTAAGTGTGAGGGTTTGCTTCTGGCTGCACAATTGTGTTACACTCATCTAGATGTCTATTTTCGTGCCAATACCACGCAATCTTCATTACTGTAGCTTTGTAGTAAGTTTTTTTAAATTTATTTATTTTATTTGAAAGACAGAATTACAGAGAGGCAGAGGCAGAGAGAAAGAGAGATAGAGTCAGGTCTTCCATCTGCTGGTTCACTCCCCAAATGGCCTCAACGGCTGGAGCTAAGACAATCCGAAGCCAGGAGCCAGATGCTTCTTCTGGTCTCCCATGAGGGTGCAGGGGCCAAGGACTTGGGCCATCTTCCACTGCTTTCCCAGGCCATAGCAGAGAGCTGGATCAGAAGTGGAGCAGCCGGGACTCGAACCAGCGCTCATATGAGATGCCAGCACTGCAGGCAGCGGCTTTACCCACCACGCCACAGTGCCCACTCCTGTACTAAGTTTTGAAGTCTAAGTTCTCCCATTCTGTTCTTCATTTCAAGATTGTTTTCTGGCCGGCGCCCCGGCTCACTAGGCTAATCCTCCACCTTGCGGCGCCGGCACACCAGGTTCTAGTCCCGGTCGGGGCACCGGATTCTGTCCCGGTTGCCCCTCTTCCAGGCCGGCTCTCTGCTGTGGCCAGGGAGTGCAGTGGAGGATGGCCCAGGTGCTTGGGCCCTGCACCCCATGGGAGACCAGGAGAAGCACCTGGCTCCTGGCTTCGGATCAGCGCGGTGCGCCGGCCGCAGCGCACCAGCCACAGCGGCCATTGGAGGGTGAACCAACGGCAAAAGGAAGACCTTTCTCTCTGTCTCTCTCTCTCACTGTCCACTCTGCCTGTCAAAAAAAAAAAAAAAAAAAGATTGTTTTGCCCATTCTGGATCCCTTGAGTTTCCATATGGACTTCAGAACTAGCTGTCAATTTCTACAAAGAAGTCTGGTGGAGACTGTCTGGAATCTGTACATCAGTTTGAAGAGTATTGTCATCTTACCAATATTAATCTTCTAATCCAGGAACATGGGATGCCTTTCTGTTTATGTGGGTCTCTTCATTTCTTTTAATAATGTTTCAAAATTTTCAGGGCGTAAGTTTTGCCTTTTTTGTTGAATGCATTCCTCAGTATTTATTCTGATGTACTATAAATGGAATTGCTCTCATAATTTTACTTGCAGATTTTTCACTGTAAGTGTATAGAAATATAATTGATTTTGGATTTTTGATTTTGTGTTCTGCAACTTCACTAAACTTCATTTTTTTAGAAAAATTTATTTATGGGAGCTGGCGCTGTGGCATAGTGGGTAAAGCTGCTGTCTGCAATGTCAGCTTTTCATATGGGCGCCGGTTCGAGTCCTGGAAGCTCCATTTCTGATCTAGCTGCCTACTAATATGCCTAGGAAAGCAGTAGAAGATGGCCCAAGTACATGGGTCACTCTGCACCCACATGGGAGACCCGGAAGAAGCTCCAGTGTCCTGGTTTTGGATTGGCCTGGCTCTGGCCATTAAGGCCATTGAAAGAGTGAACCAGCAGATGGAAGATCTCTTTCTCTCTCTCTTTCTCTTTCAAATAAATAAATCTTTTTAAAAGGCAATTAAATATATATATATATATATATATATATATATATATTTGAATGTAGAGTTAGAGAGAGAGAGGAGAGAGAGAAAGATCTTATATCTGCTGGTTCACTCCCAGGGAGTGGCCAGGACTGGGCCAGGCTGAAGTCAGGAGCCTGGAGTCTCCCACACAACTGGCAGGGACCCAAGTCCTTGAAGCATCTTCCACTGCTTTCCCAGGCACATTACAGGAAGTAGAGCAGCCGGGAGCCGAAGCAGCGCCCATACACAATGTCGACACTACAGATAGCAGCTTAACCTGCTGTGCCACAATGCCCGCCTCTGAAAAAAATTTTTAAAGATTTATTTATTTATTTGAAAGTCAGAGTTACACAGAGAGAGGAGAAGCAGAGAGAGAGAGAGGTCTTCCATCCGCTGGTTCACTCCCTAGATGGCCGCAATGGCCAGAGCTGTGCTGATCCAAAGCCAAGAGCAGGAGCTTCTTCCGGTCTGCCATGCAGGTGCAGGGCCCAAGGACCTGGGCCATCCTCTACTGCACTCCCGGCCACAGCAGAGAGCTGGATAGGAAGAGGAGCGACCAGGACAGAATCCGGTGCCCTGACCAGGACTAGAACCCAGGGTGCCAGCACCACAGGCAGAGGATTAGCATAGTGAGCTGCGGCGCCGGCCTATTTATTTATTTTAAAGGACGTTATATATCGAGAGACAGAGAGAGAAAGAGATCTTCCATCCACTGGTACACTCCCTAAACAGTCACAATGGCCAGGGTGGGATAAGCTGAAGCCAGGAGCCAAGAACTCCATCCAGGTCTCCCATGCGGGTGGCCGGGGGCCAAGGACTTGGACTACCTCCTGTGGCCTTTCCAGGGAACTGGAACTGGCCAGAAGCAGGGCAGCCAGGACCGGAACCATGCTCATGAGGGCTGCCGACGCCTCAGGCCAAGGTTAACCTGCTGGACCTCAATGCTGCCCCCAAGTTAGAGGCTTTTTATTTTGTTTTCTTTCCTAGCTGCACCGACTAGACGTTCCAGTCCAAGGTTGAATAAAACTGTTGGCAGCAGGGTTTTGCATAATCCCTGTTACATGTTATCGGCTTTGGTTTGCTGGTGTTTTGCAGGGCATTTTGAACATATAGTCACAGAAACTGTCAGTCTGTAGCTCTCGTGTCTCATTCTGATTTGGGTATCAAGGGATACTGGTCCCACTGGGTGACTTAAGAAGTGTTCTTTGCCACTTCACAATGACTCTCAAAATACCTTTTGAAACTAAAAACCTTCATTTCACAAAACAAAAATCCTGTTAGAAGATATAATGGGAGAAGCAAAACAGACAAAATCCCGGGGTGTGAAAAGAACAAGATGTTTTCAGATTCTCAGTGAAGAACACCCCACCACGAACACTGGTTTGAACTGACAGGTGAGGCGCGTTCCTGGGCAGGGGCAGCTTAACTAGCCGGGTCCTCGCCATCGCACGGGGGACGTGGACCGAGTTCCTGGCGTTAGCAGAACGCGGGATTGGCAGTGGAGCCGGGACGCAAACCCAGGCCCTCCATGGGCAGTGGGCATCCCAAACAGCACGCTAACTGCTACACCAAACGCCGGCCCCCATATTATCTGTTTTTTTCAAATAGGAAATTCCAATTTATTTGTGTTTTTATTTGAAAGACAGAGGGTCAGAGACAGAGAGACAGACAGAGATCTTCCATCCACTGGTCACTCCCTAAATGCCCGCAACAGCAGGGCTGGGCCAGGCTGAAGCCGGGAGCTGGGAGTTCAACCTGTCCTCTGCTCTCAAGTCCATTGCCATGAACTTTCCAAGCTCACTCCTCGACCCCACGCTGTCTGCACAACGACAAAAGCGCCAGCCGCACTCCTTGCCTGATGGCACATTTCTCGGCGCCTGTCCCCACCACTGAGCCACATGGCTGGACCAGAAGCCACACGGAGAGTTCCAGGTCCCTGAGGATGGCGACAGCACCCAAATCTGGATCTCTCAGGTGAAATCCTCCAGAAACGCACACACGCGCGCGCGTGCACACACACACAGACATTAAACCACCCTGGGCCGGCCTCAGCACGACCCGGAGGCAGAGGACTGGACTTTGGCCTCAGTAGAGCCCGTAGACCCCTCCTGCCACACGACAGGGAAGCCAAGTGCCGGGGACCCTGGACAGTCTGGAGGGACAGGGGACTGGGGGCAGCTGGGACAACCCGTCCCCAAAAGAGAAGGTCCCGCAGGAGTGGGAAAATCCTGAAGACAGACAAATCTGGAATCTGACACAGAGGACACAAGGCCTGCAGGCCCAGGGGCGCTGGCCCTGGGGCCCTTGCTCGGGGCGGTCGCCCAGCATAAAACCCACCCACGAGCGGCAGCCAGCGTGGACATGGAGACCTCAGTCCTTTATCCAGCGACAGCCACTGACTATGCTCCGTCAGCACCTGAGTGGGCACAGACAGCACCTGCGCTTCCCCAGGACGGCCAGGAAGAACACCGCCTGTCAAGGCACGGGGAGAGTCTCTCTTGCATTTTTTAAAAATCTATTTGAGGGCCAGAGCTGCAGCTCACTTGGCTAATCCTCCGCCTGCGGCACTGGTATTCCGGGTTCTAGTCCCGGTTGCTCCTCTTCCAGTCCAGCTCTCTGCTGTTGCCCGGGAGGTCAGTGGAGGATGGCCCAAGTGCTTGGGCCCTGTACCCGGCATAGCAGACCAGGAGGAAGCACCTGGCTTCTGGCTTTGGATCGGCGCAGCGCACCGGCCACGGCAGCCATTTGGGGGGTGAACCAACGGAAGGAAGACCTTTCTCTCTGTCTCTCTCGCTGTCTAACTCTGCCTGTCCAAACAAAATCTATTTGAGAGGCAGAGAGGAGGCGAGAGAGCTCCTTGTCCTGCTTCACTCCTCGAATGCCCACAAAGGCTGGGACTGGGCTGAGCCCACGCCGGGAGCCAGGACCTCCATCCACGTCTCCCACGTCACTTGAGCCATCGCTGCTTCCTCCCGGAGTCAGGAGCCAGAGCCAGGTAGCAGACTCAGGTACCCGGATGTGTGACGCGGGCATCCGAACCAGCATGTCACCTGCCGGGCCGGGCCGCCCCAGCCTGGTGGAACGGCTGCTCCCACACTGTTAGCACGAGACCGTGGGGGCGTGTTGCTGTGGTGGTCTGCTAGGCAGCGACAGGGAACAAGAGCTCCACTTACAACTGAGCTTCCGGGAGCAGCATCTGGCCCTGCTCATCAGGACGCCCTGAGTCCCACATCAGTTACCTGGGTCTGAACCCCAGCTCCACTCCCGGCTCCAGCCTCCTGCCAACACACACCCGGCAGGCAGCAGCGACAGCTCACGCGGTTGGGCCCTGCAATTGGGGGAGACCTGGGCTCTGTTCCTGGCTCCTGCCACTGGTTGCAGACATTTAGGGAGTGAACAAGCAGATGGGGCTTTCTCTGTCTCTCACTGCCCCCAGCCGATCAAATAAATAATTTTTAAGGATTTATTTATTTATTTGAAAGGCAGAGTTATAGAGATAGGGAGAGACAGAGAGGTCTTCCATCCGCTGGTTCACTCCCTAAATGGTCGCAACAGTGATCCGAAGCCAGGAGCCAGCAGCTTCTTCCGGGTTTGCCCACGTGGGTGCAGAGGCCCAAGGACTTGGGCCATCTTCCACTGCTTTCCCAGGCCATAGCAGAGAGCTGGATCAGAAGTGGAACAGCTGGGACTCGAACCGGCGCAGATACAGGCTTAACCTACTATGCCACAGCGCCAGCCCCCAAATAAACAATTTTTTAAAATAAAAATAAAATACACTTCCCCAGATGGCCAGAAGAGGGTGCTATTGAAGGAAGAAACCCAGGAAGCCGACCTCCAACCTTTACCTCTGCATTCGATTGTCACAGCTCCTACAGAAAACAAGAGCTCACAGAATCACCAGGGATGTGCAGGTGCATCTCACCAGAAGGTGGAAATCAAAGAAATTCCATAAAGAAAACTCCCCCAAACCACACATACACAGAACCAAACAAGCAGGTTAAAAATGTAACAGGGGGCTGGCGCCACGGCTCAATAGGCTAATCCTCCGCCTGTGGCGCCGGCACCTGGGTTCTAGTCCTGGTTGGAGTGCCGGATTCTGTCCCAGTTGCTCCTCTTCCAGTAAGCTCTCTGCTGTGTCCCAGGAGTGCAGTGGAGGGTGGCCCAGGTCCTTGGGCCCTGCACCCGCATGGGAGACCAGGAGGAAGCACCTGGCTCCTGGCTTTGGATTGGCGCAGCGTGCCGGCCGCAGTGCGCCAGGCCGCGGCAGCCATTGGGAGGTGAACCAACAGAAAAAGGAAGACCTTTCTCTCTCTCTCTCTCTCACTGTCTCCACTCTGCCTGTCAAAAAAAGAGAGAGAGAGCCGGCGCCGTGGCTCAATAGGCTAATCCTCCGCCTTGCGGCGCCGGCACACCGGGTTCTAGTCCCGGTCAGGGCGCCGGATTCTGTCCCGGTTGCCCCTCTTCCAGGCCAGCTCTCTGCTATGGCCAGGGAGTGCAGTGGAGGATGGCCCAGGTGCTTGGGCCCTGCACCCCATGGGAGACCAGGAAAAGCACCTGGATCCTGGCTCCTGCCATCGGATCAGCGCGGTGCGCCGGCTGCAGCGGCGGCCATTGGAGGGTGAACCAACGGCAAAAAGGAAGACCTTTCTCTCTGTCTCTCTCTCACACTGTCCACTCTGCCTGTCAAAAAAAAAAAAAAAAAAAAAAAAAAAAAAAAAAGAGAGAGAGAGAAGGAAAAGAAAAGAAAAGAAAAGAAAAGAAAAGAAACGAAACGAAACGAAACGAAACGAAACAGGGGCCAGTGTTGGGGCGCATCGGCTTAAACTGCCACTTGGAACACCAGTATCCCATATCAGAGACCTGGTTTGAGTCCCTGCTGTTCCGTTTCCTATCCAATTCCCTGCTAATGGCCTGGGGAAGCAGTGGAAGATGATCCAAGTGCTCGGGCCCCTGCACCCGCACGGGAGAGCTGGGTGGAGTTCCAAGCTTCAGCCTGGGCCAGCCCCAGCCATTGTGTCTATCTGGGGAGCAACCCGGTGGATAGATCTCTCTCTCCTCCTCTCTGTCTTTCCCCCTCCATCACTCTGCCTTTGAAATAGCAGCCACTTTTATCTTTGGCAAGATTCTCCAGTTGCCAGTGTTGGGAACAGGAGGCGGGGGGGGGTGGTGGCACATCTGGCCACGGGCCCCGCGGAGGCCTGACCTCGCAGAGGAGGCGCAGAAGAAGCAGAAGTGACGCTGAGGATGGCCTCCCCACATTGGTCCTCACCGCCCCCCGCTCCACTCCACCCCCAATCCGTCCTCACTGCCCCCCGCCTGTCCTCACCACCCCCTGCTCCCCCCATCCGTCATTACCGCCCCCCACCCCACTTCCCCCCACCCCCGTCCATCCTCACCGCCCCCCACCCCCATCCGTCCTCACTGCCCCCCACCCCCGTCCATCCTCACCGCCCCCCACCCCCCATCCATCCTCACTGCCCCCCAACCCCCGTCCGACCTCACTGCCAGGTTTCAGCCTCCGCCTCCTCCCTGCCCACCTCCCTCCCACCTCACTCCCGCCTCAGGCTTTTCCAGGGCCTCCCCCCACCCCGGAGCCTCCCCTCCATGCAGACACCCCAGGGTCCCTCAGCCCTCAGCTTCCCCATCTGGGCGCCGGTGTCACGGGTGCATCCGCTTTGTGAAGACGGACGGAGCAGGTGCTACTGGCATGTGTGCCCTTGACACCGAGACGACCAGCTGGGTGGGGCAGCCCTGGAGCCCCCTGCACAACGCTCCTCACTGCCTCCCTTCTCCTGCCCTTGCACACGCACGCACACACAGGCACACATGTGCACACACATGCACACACACGCATGTACACATGTGCACACATGCACACGCACGCATGCGCATGCACACAAGTGCACGTACCCACACACATACACACACACACGTGCATGCACACGCACTAGAATGCAGGCGTGTGTCACTGTGACTGCTGCGGCCAGGCTGTGACCGGGGGCGTGCGCAGCGGGGAGCTGACCATAACTGTGACTGACCGGGGGCATGGGCAGTGGGGAGCTGACCGTGCCTGTGACTGACCGGGGGCGTGCGCAGCGGGGAGCTGACCGTGCCTGTGGCTGACCGGGGGCGTGCGCAGCGGGGAGCTGACCGCCTGCCGAGGGCGGGCCTCACCTTTCTCTGCATCTTCTCCAGCAGCTTGCTCTTGGCCCTCACTTCCTCCTGGATGGAGTCGTAGACGTGCAGCAGCACCCACTCCCCGCCGTCCTCCTCCGAGCTCTGCAGCGCCGCCACCAGCTGCCGCCTGCGCTCGTCCGCGTAGCGCTTCCGCCCCTTGTGCTTCTCCTTCAGGGCCTTGTTCTTGGCCTGCTCCCCGCCCACCACCTGCTGCTCCAGCAGCTGCAGCCTGGGAGAGACCAGGGCGGTGCCCAGTGAGCACCTGCTGCCCAGCAGGCGACCTCACCAAATCCCCCCACAGCCCCATTTCACAGAGAGGCAAACTGAGGCCCAGAGATGTGCTCGCCCGGGGTCCCACCCAGGATTCCCACAAGATCCACCTGACTCCGTACCTGTGCACCTGATCACAGTTGTGAGTGTGTCCCACCGTGAGGGTCACAGTCTCTGTCCCTGGGCCTTGGGGACAACTCATCCCCAACAGGCCCTTATCGGGGCTCATGGCTGTGTGCTGTGTGCCACCACCATGATCACACTTAGAGGACTCGGTGCGTAAAACGCACCATGTGGAATCAGGCGGGGACACGGATGATACATCCTAAAAAGATTTACATCCCTACTGCTTTGAAATGCTCAGTTTTGGCCGGTGTCATGGCTCATATGCTAGTCCTCCACCTGCGGCGCCGGCACACCGGGTTCTAGTCCTGGTCGGGGCGCCGGTTCTGTCCTGGCTGCTCCTCTTCCAGGCCAGCTCTCTGCTGTGGCCCTGGAAGGCAGTGGAGGATGGCCCAAGGGCTTGGGCCCTGCAGCCGCATGGGAGACCAGGAGGAAGCACCTGGCTCCTGGCTTCAGATCGGTGCAGCGCGCCGGCCGTAGCGGCCACTTGGGGGGTGAACCAACGGAAGGAAGACCTTTCTCTCTGTCTCTCTCTCTCACTGTCCACTCTGCCTGTCAAAAAAAATGCTCAGTTTTGCCTTTCAAGGAACAAATTTGAAATAACTTCAGGGTGAGATTGATGTGGAAGTGGACAGCGGCCATAGAACCTGGAGGCCAGGTGGGTGGGGGCCAGGTAGGCACGGCCCCCTTCACTCCCCCCCTGCAGGTGCCTGACTGGAGCCTGTCTGCAGGGCTTCCTGGGCTGATCCCACCCCCCCCACCCCTACTCCAGAGAGAGGATCCAGGCCACCTGAGCCAGGGAGACGCGAGAGCACCCAAACGCGAGCCTGGGCCCGGCTCCTCCCACCCAGCCGCGGGTCCCGCCAGCCCGCGAGCCGGTGCTTACCGGGCGAGCACCTGTTGCTGGTCCACGATGGGCGGCAGGTCGTCGGTCAGCACGGCCACCTCCACACCCGCGCTCACCCTCCTCACGCTGGCTGGGGCCGCCACAGCCACCTGGGGCTCGGCCTCCGCCCACGCTCCAGGCTCTGCTGCTGACATCGCCTTGGTGGCCGTGTCCAGGGCCAGGTCAGCCCCCTGAGCACCAAGAGAACGTGAGATGGGGCGGGCGCCAAGCCCAGGAGGCGGCCCCCCGCCCTATGCAGCCTGGGACGCCCAGTGGGGCTCTTGCTGCCTGCCAGCACCTCCGAGCCTCCCAAAAGTCTCCCAGCTGCCTCCCCACCTCCCAGGATCTTGCAGCCGGGGCTCTTTTCTTAAAAGACAAACCAATCACACTCCCTTCCTGGACAGAAGCCCCATGGCTTCCCATTGCACCTGTAGGAAAATCCAGCTTCCTCCCTGGCTGCCTCACCCTCCATACCAGTTCCCTGCCTCCTCTGGCCTCCCCGTCACCCAGCCCTACACACGTTGCCAGTCTAGCCTCAGTGTGTCACTGAGAAAGTCAAGATCTTGCTGGCCACAGGACCTTGGCACTTGCTGTCCCCTTGCCTGCTGCCGTTCCCCCCCTTGTCCAGGTTACTTCCTGGACAGGGCCATGCTGCTCTGGTCCAGAGCTCCGCAGACTTCTTTCTCCAGAATAGTGGGCAGGCTTAAAGCTCTCCTTGCCCTCCCCGGGCAGGGGTGGGAGGGAGGGGCCTGACAGCAGTGTCGTTCAGACTGGGTCCCACGTCCCACAGGGGGTCCCATAAACCGTCTCAGCACCGTCAGTCCCAACCCACAGCCTCTGTGTCTAGGGACAGGGGCTCCCAGGCTAAGGGGCTTGGAAGTCGCTGTTCCCCTAGGACAGTGGGCCTGTTGGTCAGGCCTCAGAGGCTAGACAGCGCCCCCACCCTGCCCTGGTGCACTGCTTGGTCATGGGGGCCGGGACGGGGGTGGATGCTCCAGTCTCACAGGCAAGGAAACAGCCCAGGGAGGGCACAGACAAGCAGGAGCCTCCTGGCCCACCACTCAGAGGGCCGGCCCAGGGCGGTACTCACGGCCCTGGGAGCTAGGTCATCGGCCACCTCGATGCCTGAGCTGGTGTCACTGGGCTCTGACAGGTCTGTGGGAGACAGGAGCTTGGGGGAGGGGGTGGTCTGGGTTAGAATCCTCCTCTCTTCCCCCGCCCGCCCCCTCCTCAGCTCCACAGGGCTGCTCAGCCTCCTCCCGCCTGGCACTGCCCAGAGGGCACGAGGGGAGGCGGGGCATGCTGGGAGCACCGGCTGGGTTCCGGGAGCCTTGCTATGCTCCCTCATGCGACAGGCACACCAGTGCTCCCCCCACCATGTAGACAAGGAAACCCAGAAGGCCACGTCCAAGGTCACACAGCTCTGTGAGCGCTAGAGCTGGGACCGAACCCTCACCATGGTGACTCAAAGCCCTCTGTCCCTACTCACACATGCACACACACATGAACACACGCACACATGCACACACATGCGCACACATGCACACACACGAACACACATGCGCACACATGTGCACACATGCACACATGCGCATGGCAGGACCCAGGAAAGGAAAGGGCAGCAGAGAACATAAGGAAGCAAGGAAATGCGGGCTGAAGCGGGAGAGGCCTCGGACAGGGGGCAGGCTGGAGAAGCAGCAGTTCCGGGGACTCCGGGGGTCCCTGCAGGACCCGATTCCTGTGGGCCCCTCCCCCAGCTTCCCTCCTGCTCTCCCGGGCTTGGTGACTCAGCAAACCACCACCCCCCCACCAGCAGAGCTGGCGCCCACCAGGCACAGCCCCTGTCTCCACCCCAACGCTCCCACGGGCTGACACAGCATCAGAAGAAACTGCCCCTGCGCCTGCCACCAAGGCCAAGGCCACGGCAGGGGCAGCCCTGGCCCACTGCCCGCTCAGCCCGTGCACGGCGCGAGCTACCTGCGACGGGACCTCCGGCGCGGCGGGCTGGGGCCAGTCTGTCCTGGCCCTGGACGAGGAGAGCCGGGCCAGCTTGGCTTCCACATCAGCGAACGGGTCTTGCAGGCCGGGCAGCATGTGCAGGACCTCGTCTTCCCGGAGGTCGCTGTCCTCGGGCCAGGGCCCAGCATCCGGCCCCAGATACTCGGGCGGGAAGAACTTGCCCTCGGACTCCATCCCGGGCGCAGACAGCGCCAGGTGGGCGGGCTCGGGGAACTCGGGGGGCCCGGGGAAGACCTCGTACAGGGAGGCCTTGTCGAAGGCAGATGACTCGCTGGACCAGAAGGACGTCTCGGACTTGGAAGCCTCCACCTTGGGCAGCTCCTCGAACTGGACGGGGCCGTCCACCTCGGGGCCGGCGGCAGCGGGCAGCGAGTAGGGCACAGAGAACACCTCGGGCCTCCCCGCCAGCTCGTACTGGAAAGTGGGCGCCAACTCGGCCTGGCTGGCGAACTCTGCCCTGCACATGGCCTCCGCCTTGTAGAGGACGTCTGCCTTCAACACGGCCTCTGCACAAGGGAGAGCCACCTTCAGGCCGTGCGGGGGCCAGGACGAGGGGCTCTTTCCTGAAAGGTGGCCCAAGCCCACTGCCGCCAAGAAGCCAGCGCAAGACCAGAGGCCCCCCAGCCCCCAGAGGCCGGCACAGCAAGTGCACCTGCCCATCTCTGCCCCACTGCCCATTCCCTCGTCAGAGTTCAAACCTGCCACCGTCTACCTCTGCCAGGAATCCTGCCCTTCTCCCCTGTCCTGGACTTCCCCAGCCACCAAGCGCTGGTCCCTTCCCGCCCTGCCTTGGGACGGCTCTTCCACCTTGGTGGGCTCCCGTGGGTCTTAGCGCCTTCTCAGGCTGGGAGTGTCTGGTCAGCAGACTGCACACCCAAGACCCCCAGGTGAGTCTGACCTCAACGGATCGGGGGCAACTCAGGCAGGGGGTGCAGGGGAAGCACCCACACAGCGCCAGGCACTCAGCAGTGCCCAGAGGGCACCGCACAGCGTGGCAGCCTGGTCACCACCACCGACTGGGGTCGCAGCGCCTGGGCGACAGGCGGAGTCAGCTCCCCAGCAGCGTGGGTGTGTGAACAGGCGCACAGAAAGACCCCCAAGACCGGGACAGGTGCAAGTTCTCTCCAGTGCTTAGACTCTTGTGATGGGATGTGGTTGCTTCCCTAACAGACTCAAAAGTGAGGGGGGGGGGCATTTGACTTGGGGTTAACACGCTGGTGTCCCACACTGGAGGGCCTGGGTTTCAGTCCCAGCGCCGGCTCCGGACTCCAACTTCCTGCCAGTGCAGACACTGGGGGGCAGCAGGTGACGGCTCAAGCAGCAGAATCCCTGCCACCCACACGGGAGACCTGGGTTGAGTGCCTAGCACCTGGCACCAGCCCTGGCCTGGCCCCAGCCATTGCAGACATTGTCTGCATCCGTCTCTCTCCCTCTCGAATAAAGATCCACAACGCTGGGGGCAGGGGCTGGGCTCTGGAAGGAGACGGTGCTTTGTAACTCCAGGTCTGCCTTGAGCAGGGCCCCGCCACCAGGGACTGCTGGGACGCCACGTCCCCAGCTGTGTGACCAGGCGTGACCGACTCGCCCACTCTGTGCCTCATCTGTAAGGTACCCACCTGGCTGCACCGCTGGGAAGAGGAGACAGGACTAGGGCTGGGGTGGGACAAAGGTGGCTTCCCAAGGGAGCCCAGGCCCCGGCTGCATGGGCGCCCACCTGTCTCCTTCCACAGGTTCTCCTCCAGCGTGGACAGCTTCATGTCGTACGAGTTGCGCATGGCCGTGATGTCCTCCTCCAGCCGGGCCCGGGACTCCTGCTCCGCCTCATAGTCGGCCTTCAGCTGGGCCAGGCGCTGCTCATACTCCTGTGGGCAGGCGGCACGGGACCAGCCCGGGACACGACTCTCAGGACTCCCGGGGGTTGTTCAGGCCACACAGAACACCCAAGTCAGCCCCAAGCAGGGCACGGAAGCTCCCGACCCGCACAGGGAGACCCTCCTGGACGCTGGCCAACACCACACGCAGCACTCGCTGTTTCCCACCCAGCAGCGCCCTACGAGCGCCATTCCTCATCGGCCCAAAGTCCCCCCACGTGGCCCCCACCTCCACCCCTGCTCCTGCCCCACACCTGTCCCTGGGCCGCCGGACCATCCCTCGCCCCATGTTCGGGGACAGAATGGGCAGCCTGACCGCAGAGCCAGTCCTCACTGTGCCGCATTTGGGGTCACCAGCTTCTGGCCACTCCCAGACGCGCCCACTTTGCCCCCTGCTGCCTGCCAAGCTCTTGCCCAGACCTCCGCTTGGTGACCCCTCCCCCCACACTGCCACTTTTTCACTACTCCTGGCCCACGTCCGAAGCCGGATCAGAGGTTGACTGCTGGGCTCTCTGCCACAGGCCAGGGCGGTCCTGTCTCGGAGCCTCCATGCCCAGCACAGGGTGAGGGCTGGGGAAAGAGTGCAGGAGGCTGGATGTGGGCCCCAGACTCCGGCTTCCCACCGGCGTCTCCCCGGGAGGCGCCCCTCAGGCTCCGGCTTCCGCAAGTACAAACCCGGCCCTCGTGGTAGCGGCCCAGGCGCTCGGGAGGGAGAGAGGGGAGAGAGACATTCAGTGGGGCTGGGCGCTCTTCACACGTTTGTGGACACATAAGAGCATCCTGGCCACACCTGCGACGTCCCTGAGGCCCAGGCAGCTCTCAGAGCCCCACGAGTGCCCCAGCCCGGCCCTCCCTCCCTTCCTTCCTCCCCTAGCCAGATCCCAGCACTGGTCAACCCTCGGCCAGGCACAGCCACCACTGTCTCCTGCCAGCACAGCTCAGGCCCTGTGAAAACCAGCCTCAGCCCACCCCGATCCACACCCTAGCAAGACTTGGCTGGAAACACATATACATGCAAGAGCACACACACACATTCACATGGTACATGCATGTGCAAGTTGGCATGCATGTAGGCACATGTGTACTAGCAAATACACATGTTGGCACAGATGCGTGCACTGGCATACCTGCACACATGCAGATAACTAGCACACATGCTCATGCAATGCGAGCACATTCATGCACGACATGAACACACAGCGCACGCACCATGAGCACTACTTGCACACACACATGTGAACACACATGTACTCATGCACACACGGCAGCCCCACCCTCCATCCTCACTTCTAACCAGAGGCCCCGAACCACAGGCGGGTATCCCAGTGCCAGAGCGCACCCCAGCCCTTACTCGTCCTTTGTCTCCGCGCCCTCCACTCCCCCGACACCTCCACCTGCAGGTCTGCCGCCTGCGGGCTCCTCTCATCTCGTGGCATGGCTGAGCCATCTGACGCCAAGCCCACCTCGGGGACACGATGCTCGCAAGCCCCCAATGCCCCTCCCATGCTGTGACGTCACTCTGTACGAGACCACGCCCGCCCGTCTGCAAAGTCTGCTTCTCACTTCCAGCACTGAAAATGCAGAACCCCAGCTCCACATACCCCTCCAGCCCTGGGGCCCAGCCCCACACACGGGCTCGGAACACACTTGTTGAGGACAAATGGGGGCTGCAGCACAGACCCATATCCCTGGTCCCTGCTTGGTATTCGGTGCGCAGCCCAAGGCAGAGAGACATCGTGCGTGCCGCCCTGCCCAGCCCCCATGAAGCTGCGGGAGAGCTGCTGGGCACCTGTCCTGCAGGTGAGGCCCCCAAGGCTCCGTGCACGTGAACTGGGGTACCAGAACTTGCCTGAGCCGGATCTGAGAATGTGACAGCAGGGCAGGCTCTAGGAGCAAATTATGTCCCCCATCCTGCCCCTGTAGACTCGTGCCCACAGCTGGCCACTCCCGGCCACACCCTCTCACCACAGAGGAGCCTCCTCCCTGGGCCTGCGCCTTCTGCCTGGGCCAGAATGGACGGGAAGCACAGTCCCGGGTGCTCGGAGGAGAAAGAATAAGCCCCCTCCCCCTTCCTCCAAGTGGGGCCCTCAGGAGAGGCAGAGGCAGCAGCGATCAGAGAGGCTCCGGGGCAGAGGCAGCAGCGATCAGAGGGACCCTGTGTCCTCTGGGCTGTGGCTCGAGGATGGCGAGAGGCCCTCCCAGCTCCAGCCCCTCGAGGCAGCCTGCTGGGAACAGCAGCTCAGCTCCCTAAGTGACCACCAGGGGGCGGCAGTGCCCTGCTGAGGGGCCGTCTGCCTGGAGGAGGAAGCTTTCGTCGCAGCTGTTGTGCAGTTCCCTTGCCCTCCTGGACTCAGGACCGAGGTCCTGCTGTGGCTGGGTGTCTCCTGTCTGGGGACTTCCGCTCCTTGGGACCCCTGCCCAGGAGCCAGCCCAGACCAGCAGGTGAGGAGGCCCAGTGAGCAGCTGGGCTCCCAGAACCTCCGGCCTCTAGGACTGTCACCCCAGGCTTTACCTGATCTGCCCCCCTAGCCTGAAGGACTTCCGGGGCCTGAGGGCTGACCCCAACTGAGGTCATAGTTGAGTGGCAGGGGCACAGCCTGGCCTTAGAGTCCCATGAGCAAAGCCAGCGTGCCCGAGAGACGGTCAGCGCACAGCTCTGGGCGCAGCCATCAAGACGCAGTGGCGTCCAGAAAGCAGGGCACGGTGGGCTGTGGGAGTCCCTGCCTGGGGGGCGCTTGGGTCTGCAAAGTCGGGCGATGCCCACCCTGCTGCTTCCCAGGGAGGCTGAGGGAGCCGGGCCCCCGGGCGTCAGCGAGGCCCACGCTGCGCTCACCCACCAGTCAGAGGCAGCCCTGCTGTCAGCCCCTGGGCCCGGGCACAGCTGCTGAGGGCACTGACTCCTTTCCTCTCTGACCACCTGGCCTCTGCGCAGGCCTCTCCCAGGGCCAGCGAGGCTTCTCCGCCTCCATCGACAGCCAACCCCCCCTCCAGTCCCGAGGAGACCCCGCACTCCTGGAGAAGCCCCGTCCCCTTCTCTCTTCTCCCCGGGGCAGGCACTGATGTGGCGGTGACCCTCAGTCTGGACCCAGGAAGCCAAGTTCGAATCCTGGCTCATGCTCTCCTTAGCTGTGTGACCTTGGGCGAGTCGTGGTGTCCCTAAGGTTTCTCAGCTATAAAGAGGGACTGCAGATCCAATGCCACGGTGACGGTGAAGGTGGAACGCGGCCCCGTGGCCAAGGCGGCGGCCCCCAGCCCTGATCCGGCCACCTGTTCTCCAGCCCGCTCGGGCCTCACCTCCCGGATCAGCTGCTTCTCAGCCTCCACGTCACGCTGGGTCACAGGTGGGGGCAGCAGCTTCTCCCCGCCCTGGTCAGGGTTTAGGGGCTCCTGGCTGGACAGCAGGGCTGGGAGGAGAACAAGAGAGAGCAGAGAGCAAAGCACACGATGTTTGCAGAAACTCAGGAGAAATCCGTGTGAAGAGCACCACGTGGTCATTCAGAGATGGCCCACGAGTGCTGGCTTCACTCAACAGGGCTCCTGTGACACCGGCATGCATGCAGCACCGCGACACCAGCCCACAGCACCGAGTAAAACAGACAGAACTCCACACCCTGGAACCGGCGCTGTGGCGTCGTGGGCTAAGCCTCCGCCTGCAGTGCCGGCATCCCATATGGGCACCAGTTTGAATCCCGGCTGCTCCACTTCCAATCCAGCTCTCTGCTATGGCCTGGGAAAGCAGTAGAAGATGGCCCAGGTCCTTGGGTCCCTGCACCCGCATGGGAGACCCGGAAGAAGCTCCTGGTTCCTGGCTTCAGATCAGCACAGCTCTGGCTGTTATGGCCACCAGTGGGTGTCTATCCTCCTTCTCTGTAACTCTTCCCCTTAAATAAATAAATATTTAAAAAAAATAACTCCACTCCCACGCTAGGCTCTCCATCGCAGGAGGAAGCAAACAAAACAATCAGCAAAACGTACAACACGATCCCAGGGGCTATGCACCAAGAAGAAAAGGAAGCCGGGTTGGGTGGGGCTCAGAGGAGGAGGCAGGCCTTGAAGACAAGGCAAGAAGCAGGGATCGAGGGAGAGAGGCGGGCAGGGATGTGGGGGAATCGCTGTCCAGACGGACGGGAGCAGTGAGTGCCAAGGCCCTGGGGCATCCTGGGCCTGCACCGCTCCAGCACCAGCCAGTGGCCAGCAAGAGTGACGGGCAGAGGAGGCACACCAGAGGCTGCAGAGGAAATGGGGCTGGACGGGGGACCCCAGCTTTGCTCTGGGCTCAGCAGTGCCGCTGGAGTGGGTGCAGTAGGGACTGGGACTTGCATTTGAACAGTGGAGGAGGCACTGGGGGAGGGGGTGGCACGGGCAGGTGCCAGGAGACCCCGGGCCTCTGCAGTGGGAGAGGCAGCAACGGCTCAGGTGCAAAAGCAGTGGATGATCCAGACGTGTGCTGAAGGCAGAGACAGCGCGGTCTGTGGCAGACTGCAGGTGATTTGAGAGAAAGAAAGAACCCAGGCATGACCCCAAGGCTTAAGCTTCAACACCAGGAAGGTCTGAGTCGTTACCAGGCTGGGGACAGCAGCAAGATTCGCAGGCTGCAAGCCAGGCCCCTACGCCCCGCCTGCTGGCTCGGATCATCCTCCCCACTGCCTTACCACAAAATCAAGGCATTGACTTCTCTGTTTACAGACGAGGGGACCAAGGTCCCAGGGGCCAAGCCGCTGGCCCGAAGAGCCAGGAGGTGAGCTGGCTACCGACTGCTCCACGCGCTGCTCTGCCCAGTGCCACCCAAGTCGCTGCAGCCAGCGGGGCACCGCATGCTCCAACCCAGGGCCCACACTGCCCGTAAGGCCGCACGGAGGCTGCACTCATGTAGGCTGCTGCGACTGGGGGCCCAGCGTCACAGCCTCCCCAGTTATCCTGAGGCCTCCTGCCATTCCCAGCTGTCTCCCGCTTACCAACCTGGGAGTGAGCCAGGCAGGCGTGGGGGGAGGGGGAAGAGGAGAGAGGCAGGTGGCCCAAGCGGAATCCCTCCGGGCCCTCTCCACGCCACCCCCTGCCAGTCTCCACCTGACTGTGCCCCACCCCCACCATGCAGCCGGTAGCATCATTTGTGGTTCCCCAAATGCACCCTAGAGCCCTAAATGCACACACACTGGCCATCTCAGCTCACTCACTGTCTCCTCCGTGAAGCCATCCAGGCCTGACCATGTCCTACCCTACACACACCTGGCCCCACACTCCTTTCTGCCCAAGGGTCTGCCTTGCAGCACACGGTAGACTACCGGGCTGACCTTTTCCTGGGAGGTTAAGTCAGGGAGCTGTGGACAGAGGAATGGAGGTGGGGGGCGGGACACAGGAAAGACAGGACAGGCTGGATGTGGCTGGATGGATGGGGATAGTAGTCCGACTGGGTAACTGGACTGGTGGGTGTGTAGAAGGAAGGACAGCCGGGGGTGGGGTGTGGATGGGTGAGTGAGCAGATGGATAAATGATGGCGTGGAGGAGAAGGCAGGCAGGTGGAGGGAGGGGCAGATGGACGTGTGTGCAGAGCGGATGAGAGACAGTGGGTGGGGACAGACAAATGGACCCGTGGACCCAGCCTGCCCTGTGCTCCCTTCCACAAGAAGGGAGAAGAAGAATTTAAGAGACCTTCAGCTCCCAGGACCCTGCAGGCCCAGCTCTGGGTGGTGCTCTCCACCTGCCAGACGGGAGAGCCTCACGCCCGGGTGTGCACACGGCACCAGCAGCTTCCCCCTGAGGAGCTGGGTGGGACGTGGGGGAGCAGGTCAGCCGGCGGCCATGACGCTGCCACGAGGACAGCAGGGGCTGCTGGGGGCGTGGCGGAGGCCGGCAGCGGGCGACGAGGGCCCGTGGCTGGTGGGACGAGCCAGGGCCAGGCCTCTCCTTCAGGCACGGCCAGGCAAACACCATCTGGGCTCTCACCGAGCAGGGCTGCGCCTGACTCTTCAAAAGCTGAGCCCAGCAGCGGGCCCCTGGAGCAGTGGTTAAGACGCTGCCTGGGTAGCCCGCATCCCTTACTGCACTGCCTGAGTTCAAGTCCTGCTACTTCCAATCCCAGCTTCCTGCTAATGTCCACCCTTGGGGGCAGCAGTGACGGCTCAAGTACTGGTGTCCTTGCCACCCAGGTCGGGGACCCAGACTGCGCTCCTGGGTCCTGGCCCAGCCCTGGCTGTCGCTGGCATTTGGAGCGTGAACCAGTGGATGGAAGTTCCGTGTCCACCTTTCAAATAAAATGAAAACAAACCAACCAAGACAGCCGTGCCCCGTGGCGTCAGAGGAGGTGGGGACGAGACGCCAGGCGTAGGCTCGCTTCTCTTCGGGCCCGCCCCTTCCTGCCACGCCCTCCAGGGCCACCCTACCTGGCTGGCCCGTGGGGCCCATCTGCTGGGCCAGGATGGCCTTCAGTCTCTTGATCTCCTCCTGGTACTCGCGGAGGAGCGCGTCCTTGGGGTCCTCGTTGATGCGCGGCTTGTTCTTGATGTTTTTGGCCCGGTTGGCGTAGCGCAGCGTGCTCAGGGACTCGTCGTAATTGTTGTCGGCGGGCGACAGGCAGGCCACCATCAGCGTCTTGGTGTTGCCGCCCAGCGAGTCCTGCAGCAGCCGGGTGAGCTTCGAGTCGCGGTAGGGGATGTGCCTGCAGCGGCCGTCCACCAGCGCCGAGATGACGTTGCCCAGCGCCGACAGCGACAGGTTGATCTTGGTGGCCTCCTTGAGCCGCTCCCCCGTGGCGCCCGTCTTGGACTGCCGCTCGCTGCCTGCCAGGTCCACCAGGTTCAGCTTGCCCGCCCGGAGGTGGTCCTTGCCCCGCTCGTCTGCACAGACAGACAGAGCAGGCAGGGCACTAGAGGGCGCCCCGGGGTCAGGAGCCCACTGAGCACGCGACGTGTCCAGGGTTACACCTGCTAAGGGGCGGAGCCCAAATCAGAACGCTGGGCCGTCCGACTCCGGGGAGCAGGGGCCGGGTGTTAGTTTGTTTGAGTGCAGCAGGCTCCTGATGGCTACCCAGCAGCTCCTCCACTCCTCCTCTAGGCCAAAGGTGGGGGGTGGGGGGCATGGCTGGATCCCCAAGGAGTTGATTCGTCCATTTATCAGCTTTGGAGACTCTTGGACCTGGCTCCCAGCCCAGTCCTGCCTCTGCCTTGCTGTGTGACACCAGGGGAGCCATGCGCCTCTCTGGGTCACAGTTTCACACATCAACAAAGTGACAACAGCACCAGCCCCCACTAGGGTCAGTTGTTGGGAGGAGCAGAGGAAACCTGCAGCAGTTTCTTATGGGGGCCACAGCAGCCCGGCACATGGTGCCAAGGTCACTGCTACTGTGCCGGCTGGATGGGCCCTGGGCATGGAGGGTGATGGGACAGCCACCTGCGGCTGGACCACTGGGCTTCAGAGGGCCCATCCGGACCCTCTCCCTTAGCAGCTGTGACACACGGGAGGTCACGTCACTGGACTCAGCCTCAGCAGCCCCTCTCTCAGTGCGGACACAAAGCCAGCTTGAAGGTCACCATGAGGACGGCAGTGACGGCGCAAACACGCCGAGCTCAGCCTGGGCCTGCCCAAGGCTAGTGCTCACTGGCACTGGCCACCCCGTAAACCACCCCAGGAGCTGGAGGGCGACATCGTTCAATTCTGACGTGGCCCGAAGCCCCAGATCGGGGCAGGGAGGCGGGGGCGGGGCTGAAACCGCAGCTGCCCATGTTACACGCGGGCCCCCAATCTGAAAGGGCGAAAGCCTGGCTGGGACGCAGCAGGTGGACGCATGAGGGGCGTGGGTCCTCAGGCTCTTTAAAGAGAGGGGTGGGCATTTGGTGCAGTGGTTAGGAACAAAATCCCATATCTGAGTCCTGGGTTCGAGTCCTGACTCTGTCCTGATTCTGACTTCCTGCTGACGTTACCCTAGGAGGCAGTAGGTGATGGCTCAAGTGGTTGGGTCCCTGCCACCCACACGGGACACCCACACCGAGTCCCTGGCTCCTGGCTTCAGCCTGGCCCAGCCCTGGCTACTGCAGGCATTTGGAGAGTGAACCAGTGGAGCTCCTTCCTGCTCGCTCACGTGCTCTCGCTCGCGCTCTCTCTCTCTCTGCCATGCAACTGATTTTTTAAATTACTTTTTAATAAAAGAGCAGGACAGAATGGGGACCGGCCTTGGGAAAGCTCTGTGTTCAGGTCGTAGGAGCCTCACGCGCGAGCCCCACCCCCAGGGCTCCGCTGCAAGGAACCTGTGTCAGCCACTTCCACCCACAGCCTCATCTACAGCACCGCAGATCTGAAGACAACTGGAGCACCCTGCAAAGGCTGGTCATAAATGGGTGAGAGAAATGCCTGCACTACCCTCCGCCCCGGGCACACGGTGCTGACGAGGGAGATGCTTGCCAAACAGAGCCAAGGGGAAACCACCTGGAGCGTAAGACTCCAATCGTGCCTAAAACGTTCACGGAAAAACAGCATCAAAAGACAAGGCACTGCACGGCGGCGCAGCAGGTTAAGCTGCACCTGTGAGGCCAGCATCCCATGTGGGCGCCGGTTCGAGTCCCGGCTGCTCCACTTCTGATCCAGCTCCCTGCTAATGCACCTGGGAAAGTAGTGGGGGATGGCCCAAGTGTTGGGGTCCCTGCACCCACGTGGGAACTCCTGGTTGGAGTTTCAGGCCCCTGGCTTTGGTCTGGCCCAGCCCTGTCTGTTTGGCCATTTAGGGAATGAACCAGCAGATGGAAGATTTCTCTCTGTGTGTCTCCCTCTTTCTGTAACTTTGCCTTTCAAATAAATAAATAAATCTTTCTGAAAAGAAAACGCGAAGCACAGTGTGCTCTGATGGGAACGGCTGGTTGTGCTGGTTCCCAGAACCACGGGCACTCTCCCCCATCTCTCTCTAAATTCTAAGTATCTTTATTGAGTTTGCATTATTTTATAATGAAAGCAAGAATCATCTTTTAAATCTGTTAAAAGCCTGTTTGCAGGCAGCCTGTCCCCTCCTTCACACACTCCTGCAGAGTCCAAGAGGGACCAAATCACCTGCCCCTCCTGTCCCTGCCCCTGGGAGCACGCGAGTCCCACCCTCCCCAGCCACACACCCCTCGGACACTTGGCAAGCGGCAGGGGCAGGCCTGGGGCCTGGACTGAGCGGGGTGGGGACGGTCCCACCAGCCTGGGCGCTGACCCTGGTCAACCGCCTCTGCAGACCTGTGCTCCCGCCGGGCTGCCGCTGCCTGCTGCTCCGCGCTCTCCGGAGCCCGACTCCTGCTGGGCCACAGACTCGCGAGAGGCAGCAGCAGGGAGGGTCAGCAGAAGAAAACCAGCGATCAGGAGGACCTGGGGTCGGGCTGGGCTGGCGGGAGCTTGGGCAAGCACACCCACAGCAGCTCCGAGCTGTTTTCTCCACGGGAAAACGAGAACAATGCAGCCTGCCCGGCCTGGGACGGCTGCAGGCTGCAACAGAACGAAGCAGCCGAGTGCTGGCCCCGCAGGCCCCGAGTAACCACGCTCTGTCCCTTCCTGCTCAGGCTCTCACAAACTCGGCCAGAAAGAAGCTCAGTGAGACTACAAAGAGAGAGAGGACGGACGGCCTCGGGACAGGAGCCCAGCTCCTGCACCCCCCTGCTGTGCAGCCTCAGCTCCTCAGCTCCTGCCCTGCCGCAGGGGAGCGCCCTCTGGTGGTCCCTCCTCCACAGGCGCTGGACCCGCTCGGGTATCCGCCCCTGGTCCCAGGCGCATACCCACAGCGTAGATCTCGATGCTGATGGTGAAGATGGAGTGTGAGCGTGAGGAGTCCTTGTTCATGAGGGTGTAGCCCACCGAGCGGTTCTTCCAGCCCGTCTCCATGACGCGCTCGCACTGGGCCACGCTGTGCACCGTGTGCATGGACAGCCCCTTCACGTACACACCCTTCTCCGGGTGCTCCTTCAGCTGCGGGCAGGAGGCACGGCTCAGGAGCGGGGTGGAGGTGGGGCCAGGGGTCCCCAGGGCACCCTAGGCCTGAGCTCCACCAGACCGCGCCTGCCCTCCTGCAGCGCGGATTGGCTCAGCTAACGCCCCATAACAGGGAAGGCGCCCGTTCCAGGCAGGGCCACCCGCAAACCTCCTCCTGCCTCCTACTTGTGGGACCTTGTGTCAGTGACTCAGTCTGGACCTCAGTTTCCACATCTATACAATGGGTATGAGACATCATCAATCTCGTCGGGCTATGGTAAGAAACCAGTGAAATAAGGGGAAGGGACCGGCATTGTGATGTAGCAGGTTAAGCCTCCCCCTGCGATGCCAGCATCCCATATGGACGCTGGTTCAAGACCTGGCTGCTCCGCTTGCGATCCAGCTCCCTGCTAATGTGCCTAAGAAAGCAGAAGATGGCCCAAGTGGTTGGACCCCTGCACCCATATGGGAAACCTGGAAGAAGCTCCAGGTTCCTGGCTTCAGCCTAGCCCAGCCCTGGCCACTGCGACCACTTGGGGAGTGAACCAGTGAATGGACAATTCTCTCTCTCTCTCTCTATCTCTCTTCTCTGTAACTCTGCCTTTCAAATAAATAAGAAATAAATCTTAAAGACAAAGGGGGCACCCAAGGCTCAGCATGGTGCCTCTGGCAGGTGACTAAGTGTCCCATAAATGCCAGGTGCCATCCACGGGGCACCCACCAGGGCCACCGCCGTGAAGGTGGTTTTTAGTCTGGGAGCTTGAGCTCCGGATCCCCTCTCTGCCCTCCCTCTGGGGCAGCAAGAATGTGTTCAGCCCCTGGCCATTTGCTGCACAGAGCCCCAGCAGGTGCAGCTCAGGTGGCTGCAGCCCTGCGTGAGGGCTGCAGGTCAGAGAGCTCATGCGATGGCGCCGGCTTGCTCACTGCCCAGGCCACCTGGTCACTTAGCTGCAGACATGGAGCTGGGACACACAGTATTTCTCACTTGTGAGAAGAAATAAAACCACTCCGGCAAGAGCAGAGTGGACTGGAACAAGAGGGGTTTGGCTGCCAATGGCCCTGCAGGCCGAGCGCAGAAAGCCCCACCGGCTTCAGGGCCTCTCGGTGGGGTCGGGGCCCTCACATGGGCCCATCTGCTCCAGCAGGAGGCGGAGACCCAGCCAGGCCCAGCCCAGGGAGTGGAGCTGGCACACCGGGGCAGCCAGGGAGGCACCCTAAAGGCTAAGTGACTTGAAGGTCACAGCCATCGAGGGGTCACAGGTCATGAAGGCTCCAGGGGCAGAGGGGAGAAGCTGAAGCATCCTGCGGGAACTGAAGCCTGAAATAACAAAGAGCCGACCCACGCCCCAGAGGCGGCTGGGAGGAGAGCCCACCCGCACCCAGGGGCAGCTGGGAGGAGAGCCCACCCGCGCCCCGGAGGCAGCTGGGAGGAGAGCTGACCCATGCCCCGGAGGTGGCTGGGAGGAGAGCCGACCCACGCCCCGGAGAGCCGACCCGTGCTCCGGAGGCAGCTGGGAGGAGAGCTGACCCCTGCCCCGGAGGCAGCTGGGAGGAGAGCTGACCCCTGCCCCGGAGGCAGCTGGGAGGAGAGCTGACCCATGCCCCGGAGGCGGTTGGGAGGAGGGTCACAGCGGCAGAAGCAGGAGCCCCCAAACGCAGGTGGAGCCAGCCCTGGGGGCCCGCAGCACCCCTCCAGCTCAGCCACAGTACTCACATGCCTGAGAGGTGCCTGCTGGGATGCCTGCCACCCCCAGAGGCTAGGACCCCGCCTGGCACACAAGCCCCGTGAGCGAGGGGCTCCTGGCCTCGTGAACTTTCCTGCTCTAGACTCAGAACCAGAACCCTGGTTCTGTCACTTGCTAGGTGGGGAGGTCAGTCTGCCTCACTCTAAGCCTGTCTCCTCACCTGTGAAATGGGGACGATAAATCCCATTTCTGTCCAACAATGGATCTAACCACAGCTCTGGAGCAGGTCACAGAGGCCGGAGATGCGTCTGGAGGCCTGGGCGACCTCAGGAGATGCGCCTTGCGGAATGGGTCTCCCAGTGCTCTATCTTTAGGCCCAGGAGGGTTTGTCCCACCACCCACCCACACACACACACACCTTGTCATTCCCCAAGGGAACCCCACCCCCAACAAGGCAGGACTGCTCTGACAGCCGCCCGCTCTGCACACTCCCTGGGTAACTGCTCATCTTGGCTGCACAGAGGCCACAGCTGGGTTGCCATGGCAACCAGTGGGCTGCAGCATGGATGGACAAGGATGTGTCCGTGTCTGTGGGTCGGTGGGGGAGTGTGCAGGGGAACCAGGCAGAGAGGCCCCCAGGCTCTGTTCCACCACGCAGGACCCGGCTGGGGTGCAGGACGAAGGTTTGTAGTGGCTGGGGCCGGGTGTGTACCTCTGTTTCCCCAAATCTCCTGCTGGCCTTGGCTGCTCTAGTCGGCTCCGGCTATACACATTAGCAGACCCTGTGCCGAGCAGGTTAAGAGCCTGTGCTGAGGGGCGTGGCCCCGAATGCAGAGCCCAGTCCTGCTCTCCTGACCGTGCGGTGGGCTGGTCTTACACAGGAAGTGGAGCCTCCACCTCCTCATCTGTTATAGGGCAAGAAAGCACCTGCACCCCCGTATCCTCCCCTGCACGTCCTCCACAAGGAGCAGGTCGGAGCTCCATGCCCCGGGGCAGGGGGCGGGGGAACACCTGCGCCTGGTCACTGTGGTCATCGGCAGCCCCCAGACAGACTGGCCCACCCAGCCTCGGGTCCATGGCCCAGGGCAACAAGCGCATGGGTGCTCTGGATAGCTGCGGCCCTTTTAAGTCCAGGGTCGAGAGGAAGAGGAGGGTCTCCTGCCGCCCCGCTGTAGGCTGGCAGAAGTTTCCCAAGTGGGCAGGGGTCCTGACTCCGCCGGCTGGCCGTCTAGGGCTGATCCGTGGCAGCAACCCCACGCCTGCCTCCTCTCCCTGCCTCCCTGCCTGGGGGCTGACTCAGCTACACCAGGAGCGAGAAGACGGGAACAGCTCCAGGTGGGCGGCCGGGGCTCCTGCGTGGACCGGGCAGAGCACTGTGCGCCTGCGCCAAGCTGGCGGGGGCGGGGCCGGGGATCTTGTTCTGGACGGAGATGCGGGTCACGCGGCGTGTCCTCATCCGAACCAGGAAGGGGCTGGCTCCAGGGGGGTCTCTAAGGGCCCATGTGGCTCCAACTGTTCAGGATTTTTCCAGCTCCTCCCTGAGGCCTGGCCTGCTCAGCTGGCCACAGAGTAGCCGCCAATCAGAGGGACATCTCCAGTGACCCAGGGCAGGGCGTCTGGGAGCAACTGGGGAGCAGGGCTGTGTCACGTGGCCACTGCGGGGTCTTGAATAGCCCTGGAGGGCACTGCAGAGCGGGAAGACAGGCGCCATCAGGGCCCCTACTCAGGCTCCCCATCCCCGTGGCAGCTGAAGGGCGTGCCCTGGGGGCCCAGCCCCGACTCTGTGGCTCCCAGCCCCGCGGCCTCGGCAAGCCAGCTCCTCTTTGCAAGTCTGTCCTCTTGGGTAAAGCAACGGTCTCCATAGCAACCTCCCCGGTTGATGCTCCTGAGACGTCCCCGTGGAGGAGGGCTGACCCCCATGCCACTCGTGGGGCCTCCTGGGGGTCCTCTGGTTGCCTGGTCAGATAAACAGCACCAGAGTTGGGTGCAGGGGGCAGCCAACCAGCATTCTGGCCTCGGATGTGGGTTGGTACCTCTCTCCTCCACCCGGCCGCCCCATTCAGCATTTAGAGAACCTCACATAAGAGACGAGACATGAGCAAGGCGTCTTACCGGGGTGAAGGCCAAAGGGTCTCAAGCAGAGCCCAGCCTGGCCACTCACTGGCTGCCCAGTCCTGCCGGGTCTCCTGACCTCACCGGACTCCCCAGAGGGCCAGCCTGGTTCGGCCTATCTTGATGGAACCCTAAACGCCTCACTGCTGCCCCCTGCTGGGAAAGCTACTCTGTGGCTCACCCTTTAAGGAGAGGAGACTGGGCACAAAGGACAGCAGGGATCGAGCCCTGTGCAGCGGCCCCCGGGGGAGCCAGTCGGAGCTTTTCTGCTGTGAGCGACTGTCTCCCCAGCCTGACTGTCTCCCCAGCCTGACTGTGTCCCCAGCCTGACTGTCTCCCCAGCCTGACTGTCTCCCCAGGCATTCTCTGTCCTCTACACCAGGGGTGCCCTGCGGAGCAGCCTGAGGGTCACTTCACCCCTCGGGGGGGGGCCTTTCAAAGGGGACCGAAGTCAGATGGGAGCCCTTCAGAGGCGGTAAACTGGGGTGTGTCACATCTGGGACCTTCAAGTCAAGACACAGCTGGGTTCAAGTCCAGGTTCGGCCACTTAGCGCTGTGTGACGTGGACACTGAAGCTCCCTTCGCACACTGACAGCTTGGAGATCATAGCTACCCAACGAGGAGACGCTGAGTGCCAGAGGCACGATGGGCCTCAGCCAGCCAGTAAACAGGAAGCGCTTAATAAGCAATCGCCACTATTGCCTTCTTAGTGTGAAGGGCCTTTAGAAATCTTCCAAGTAATTTTTTTTTTTTAGCAGTGGAACCCTTACTTCAAATGAAGTCTACCACCAACTTCATCTATTTCAGCAGATATAGAGGTGCGGTGGGGGAGGCCCACTAACACCTCCCCTGCATCATGAACTCTGAGCATACTCCGAAGTTCAAGTTCAAAGTCCCCACCTCATCTGAACAGCAACCTTCCCACAGCCCCTCCCTGCACCCACCTCCAGCTTCTGCTTGGTGTTGGCCCCCAGCAGATCACGGACATCCTCATTGTAGATCTCCAGGTAGGAGGCCCGGACCAGGAACTTGGTGTTCTCCGCACACTGTCGGGGTGGAGAGGAGAGGCCTCTGAGCCCCAGGCCCACCTGCTGCCAGGCCTGACCTGGCCTGGGTCCTCTGCAGCCGGGGGCGTGGGAGACACCATGGGGAGAGGAGTCCCCACCCCTGCGTGACGTCACCCTGATCGCCCTGCCCACTGCTCAGTGGGACCCCAGCCCTCTCCAAACTGCATAATCTCCGTCCTGCTATTTGTGCGGCTGATATTATGTCCACGTGCTCATGGGAGCGAAAAAGGTCCTCCCTGTGGCTTGGAGCGAGAACCCAAGGCCACGGGTGAGGCCTGGAACAAGCCCTGGCTCTGGGCTGCTCGCTCGCAGGCCCTGCTCCGTGGGCCTCTCTGCATGTTGCCACCAGGGAACACTCACCCTGGGACGAATTCAGAGTCTCAGCCCGGCCCTCCCTGTGATGGACACGGGGCTGTCAGTTACCCCTGCGTCTGTCTCCGGGTTCAGACATAATTAGAGTTTCCCACAGGCTTGGTCCATAGCAATCGCTCAATTACAGGAGGAGCTCGGAGAGTTGCAACCCAGTGCTCAGGTGGCCGTATCGCGTGAAATGCCACCTGCTTTTTAAGAACCAAAGCAGGGCCGGCACTGTGGCTTAGCAGGTTAACCCTCCGCCTGCAGCGCCAGCTTCCCAGGTTCAAATCCTGGCTCCTCCACGTCCCATCCAGCTCCCTGCTCATGCGCCTGGGAAAGCAGTGGAAGACGGCCCAAGGGTTTGGGCCCCAGCATGTGTGGGAGAGACCTGGAAGAAGCTCCTGGCTCCTGGCTTCAGCTTGTCCCAGTGTCGTGACCATTTTGGGAGGAAACCAGTAAATGGAAGACCTCTTTCTCTCTGTAACTCTGCCTTTCAAATAAATAAATAAATCTTCAAAAAAAAAAAAAAATGAGCCAAAGCGGCCAGGAAAGTCATGGAATGGGCATCGGAATGTTCTCAAGGCTGAGGTCCTCTTCTCCCACCGTTTCAGAAACCAGCGCCGGCCCCCGAAGACCCGCACCAAGTCAAGGCCGAGCTCTGCGTCCCACGACCCCTGCCACAGGGCAGAAGGGCCAGGGCCCCCGGGGCCCCCGGCGCCACCCCCCCGCCCCCCACCCCCACACCCGGCTGTACCTGCACACTCTCAAACACGTGTTCAAACGCCCTGGGGATGATGCCTCTCTGGGAGGGCGGCTCCGGCAGGCCCTGCATGGTGAACGACTTTCCGCTGCCCGTCTGGCCGTAGGCGAAGATGGTGCCGTTGTAGCCTTCAGTGACGCCCTGCGCCAGGGGAACCAAACCCAGGGCTCAGGAGAGGCCGAGGCGAGCGGCACCGCCTCCTAACCCAGAGTCAGGGCCATCCCTGGCTCTGCCGCATGACAGCACAGGGCACGGGCGATGAGTGGAGAGTAAGGAAGCATCTGAGGGGCCAGTGCTGTCGAGCAGCCGGAAAAGCCGCTGCCTGCGGTGTCCCGGCTGCTCGACTTCCAATCCAGCTCCTTGCTAACGCGCCTGGGAAAGCAGTGGAACATGGCCAGGTCCCTGGGTCCCTGCACCCCATGGGAGACTTGGAGGAAACTCCTGGCTTCAGACCAGCCCAGCTCTGACTGTCGAGGCCATCTGGAGAGTGAACCAGCAGATGGGAGACCTCTCTGTCTCTCTACCTTTCAAGTAAATAAATCTTTTTTAAAAAAAGATTCAAGGGTTCAAGTCCCGGCTGCTCCACTTCTGATCCCGCTCCCTGCTGATGTGCCTGGCCCAGCCCCAGCCGTTTGGACCATCTGAGGAGTGAACCAGCAGACGAACGATCTCTGTGTCTGTCACTCTGCCTTTCAAATAAATAAAACAAATGTGAAAAACAAAAAAGCAGGCAAGCATTTGGGCTCTGCCCTCCAGGGGTTCACTGGGGAGGGGGAGCTAAGAGCCTGCGCGGGGAGGCGCAGCCCCTGGGGCCCTTCGCTGTGTCTTCCTTGGGCTCACTGAGCCTCAGTCTGCACATCTTTAGTCAAGGGCAGAAACAGCTCCTCCTGCCAAGGCTGCTGGAGACCACGTGGGAGTTACTCTGCATCAGCACCCGAGTGAGGCGTACAGAGGCGCTCCCCCAGTGTCCCCCAGGGAACGTGGCGACAGGGCACCGGGCACGGGAGGGGCTGTGATGGGGGGACCAGGATGGCGGGGCGAGAACTTGGCAGAGCCCCCGGGGGGCAATGATCAGGGAGAACAGGGGGAGCTGGAAGGGCGGCAGGAAGCAGGCGGTGTCCCAGGCCAAGGGGACAGTTGAGCAAAGACAGAGGGGTGAGAAGGGAAGAGCAGGTGGAGCTGGGGGGAGGGGCGGGAGGCGAGGCTGGCCGGGAAGATGGGGGCAAACGGGACCATTTCTACAGCCACCTGTCACTCATCCGTGCACTCATTCCCCCACGGGTTCTGAACATCTCCTCTGTGCAGGCACCGTGCTCCGGCTGGGGACATCCCTGTGACCGAGGCAGACACGGTCCCTGCCCTCAGAGCTCATGAGGTCACAAATTCTAGAACTTCCTACGGGAGGGGGGCACCTTGCATCAGAACGTGGACCTGGAGAAGTGCTGCCAGGGCCCGCAGGACACCTCGGCTGGTCCTGCTGCACAGGTCCCCCGCTGTGGACACGGCAGGGCGTGGCCACCCCCGGAAGTGCCCGTGCGGGAAGGTGGGGCCACCACACAGAAAAGGATGAGCACGCAGCCCTGTCTGGGGGTCACCAGAGGGCAGTGGCACTGTGTCCCCTGGCAGCGGCAGGGAGACCACCCACCTGGGGGTGCGGGCTGTGCGTCTCTGACCCACGCGGCGAGAACAGGGGCACTGGAAGCCTGGGAGTAACATGTGGCAGACACTCAGCTCAGGGATCATGGGATCACCCAAACACGGGGAAGGGACCCCACGGACAAAGAAAGCCAGATGCACTGTCCACCCGGGCGGCCACCGGCTCTCACAGGGGGTGCCCCGTGGGACTGACGAACTGAATTTATTTTCTTTCAATTAATGTAGACTTTAAAACCTAGGCAGTATAACATGGTCTTGCATTAATCACAACTTTATATTTTTCTAATTTTTTTAATGCTTATTTATTTGACTTAGCTGGAAGGCACAAAGGGAAAGGGAGACAGACAGACCGATGAGTTTCCATTCACTGACATCCACAACGACCAGGCTCCAGGAGCTTAACGCAGGTGGCAGGGACCCAACTACTTGGGCCATCAGCTGCTGCCCCCCAGGACGCACATTAGCAGGGAGCTGGAACTGGAGTGGAGCCAGCACTCGAACCCAGGCCCTCCGACATGGGACGCGCCTGTCAAACGGCTTCTCAACTACTATGCCAGACACCCCCTCTGTTTCAATTGTTGAAATTTTAGCATCCAAACTGATGCAAATAAGCATAAAATGCATACTGGATATTGAAGACACAGTATCAAGATAGAATGTAGACTTCATTAATAGTTATTACATAATTAAAATACTTGTTATATCTTACAGAAATAATATGCTGATAATATTAGCTCAAATAAAACATATCATCTATTTCCTTTTACTTTGCAAAATGCAGCTACTTGTAAAACAGATAAGCTACGGATGAGGCTCGCGTGGCACCCATACCGGAAGGCTCGGCTCGAGAGCTGTGCCATGCATTGTGGTAGCCACTAGTCATGCGTGGTTAGCTAAGTCTGGCCCAGTGAAAGTTAATAATTCAAGTGGAATGAAAATCCAGAGGGGCCGGCGCCGCGGCTCACTAGGCTAATCCTCCACCTTGCGGCGCCGGCACACCGGGTTCTAGTCCCGGTCGGGGCGCCGGATTCTGTCCCGGTTGCCCCTCTTCCAGGCCAGCTCTCTGCTATGGCCAGGGAGTGCAGTGGAGGATGGCCCAGGTGCTTGGGCCCTGCACCCCATGGGAGACCAGGAAAAAGCACCTGGATCCTGGCTCCTGCCATTGGATCAGCGCGGTGCGCCGGCTGCAGCAGCGGCCATTGGAGGGTGAACCAACGGCAAAGGAAGACCTTTCTCTCTCTGTCTCTCTCTCTCACTGTCCACTCTGCTTGTCAAAAAAAAAAAAAAAAAAAAGAAAGAAAATCCAGAGGTCAGGCACTGTGGCGCAGCAGGTCAAGCCTCCGCCTGTAGCACTGGCATCCCGTATTCCCACACCGGTTCCAGTCCCGGCTGCTCCACTTCCAATCCAACTCCCTGCTAACGCGGCCTGGGAAGGCGGCAGAAGATGGCCAAGTCCTTGGGCCCCTGCCACCTATGGGGGAGACCCAGGTGGAGCTTCAGAACTCCTGGCATCGGCCTGGCCCAGTCCTGGCGCTGGCAGTTGTGGCCATTTGTGGAGTGAACCAGAGAATGGAAGACCTCTCTCTTTCTCTGTCACTGTGCTTTTAAAATAAATAAATAAATCTTTCAAAACATTAAAATCCAGGTCCTTGGTGGCACCAGCCTCATCTCACTTGTCCCAGGTGGCTCGCGGCTGCCCCGTGGGACAGTGAAGCCACTGCACGTGTCCATGGTCACAGAAGGTCCTGTAGCACAGCGCAGCTCCCGAGCTCAGTGCAAACAACTTTACTTGCACTTTTAAGGTGAAGGGGCATTTCAGAAAGTCTCTGCCATCAGCTGACCCCTCCAGACCCCCGGGGGACAAGCACACACACGGAGCAGGTCTGCCACTGGCCCCGTGCCCCCCCCCCCCACCCCCGCCCTCTGCCGTGGCCCCCTGCACCGCTAGGGACTGAACAGATTCCTTGAGATCCACGGCTGCAGGCCGCTTTGTGAAGGCTGGAAGTGCTGTCCTTTGTTCTAAGTGAAATGGGACTAGCGGGACAGGCAGGGGTGGGGTGGGGTGTGGAGGGGAGGAGCTCAGGGCAGGGCGGCCCCCAGGACGAGGAGGTCAGGAGGATTTAAAGGAGGGAAGAGAAAGAGAGAAGGGGATGGAGTACTTGGGGCTTCAGACAGCGCGACCTTAAGGGAGGGTTCTAGAGTCCAGAGCCACTGGCAGGAGCCCTGCATGGCCCTGCCCCTTTGGTGCTGCTGCCCCTGGCTCAGAGCCAGCCTGAGCTGTGGTCTGCATGCGGCCAGTGGAGCCCGGGAAGCTGGCTCTGGGAGTCGCGACCGTCCACGGCTCTCCGGCCCTCAGTTTCCTCCTAAGCAGAGACGGCTCCAGCCCTCGGAAGCTCAGAGGCTGTTCGCGCTACCTGGTCTCTACCTATGGAGCCCTTTCTTCCACCTCTCATCCTTCAGGTCCCAGCTTGTATCTCCCCTCTTCCAGGAAGTCCTCCCTGCTCTTCTCCCCTCCCCCTATTCCCAGCCACTGAAGCCCAGGTTTGGGAGCACCCCTATGCTGCCGAAGGCCCCCAGGTTTCCCCCACCGACTCATCACCCAGGATGTCAGCTAGTAGCTTAGCTGCTCCTCCCCGGACCACGAGCTTGCTAAGGACAGAGACCCTGAGCCCTTTACCAAGGCACCCAGCATGCACCCCCTAGGATGGGCCCTGGAGTGGAGATGCTATTTAGTCGTGTCACTAGTTGAATGAATGATGAGCGTAGGTGGCACATGAGGCTCTGGATCACCCGTGGCAGGTGTCCGACAGGCTCCCAAGCACCTGCTGGACTCAGAAGAGAAGGAAGAGCTGGAGGGGACCTGGCGGGACTGTCACTGTGTCCCCATCTCCCTCTCTGAGCTGGGGCTCCCGTGGGCCCTGACCAACGAGCTGGCACTCTTCCTGGATGAGGAGGGGTCCAGGCCAGGCCCCCAGCCCATCAGCAAGGCTGAAGCCCCGAGGAGGCAAAGCCGAGGAAAACCAGTATCTTCAGTTCTGCCCGGGGTCAGCCCCGGACGGAGGGAGCGGGGGACGGAGCCAGGCTGCGTGGCTGACCGCTTCAGGGAGGCCGGCTTGGACTCAGGGCTGGATGGCCAAGCCAAGGAACCACACTGGAAGGGGCTGTGTTGGGCAGACTGGACTGCCGGTGTAGCAGCACCAGTGACAGCTTGGCCTCCACTCTGGCGGACTCCAAGGACCCGACGGGAGGCACGGGCAGGGTCAGGTCCAGTCTGGGAGTGGGGTCTGGCAGAAGACAACCTGGCCATTCTCAGCCTCTGGGGGCAGCTGCCCCTCGTCCCCTGGGCAGCGTCCCCAGGCCAGCTCCTGGCCACTGGGGAGCTCTGTCAACCCACTTAGGGGCCGGACTGACTCTTGGCTGAAGGCTTGGGGCAACAAGGTGGCTGCTCTCAGGCGGTCACTGGCCTGTCCCACGGTCAGACGTGCTTTGGAAATGCTGGGCGAAGTCACACTGGTTCCTTCTCTGCAGGATTTCACAGAGCCTTGCACACCCTAGCCTGCCCCGTGCAGCTTCAAATGAGGGGGGCAAGAATGCGGCACCTCTGAAAGGCTCCTTCTCTTTGCCGAACCACCCACAACATCTCACCCCAGCAGCGACTCGCCGAGCCCGAGGGAGGTGTCAAGGGACCGAGTCAGGGGCCCAGAATGGAGGAGCCAGCATCCCATATCAGAGCGCTGGTTCGAGTCCTGGCTGCTCCGCTTTCCACCAGCATCCTGCCGATGCGCCTGCGAAAGCAGCAGAAGATGGCCCACGTGCTTGAGCCCCTGCCACCCGCGTGGGAGACCAGGATGGAGTTTCAGTCGCCTGGGCCCTGGCCCAAATGTCGCGGCTGTTAGGGGAGTGAACCTTCTCCCCCTAACCCCTCTCTGACGATCTTTTGGAAGACGACAGAGCCCTTGGCCAGGAGGCAGGAGGTGTGGTTCAGGCCTCACCTCTGCCAGAAACCCGGAGGGAGCTCGGCCAGGGTTCCCGGCCCCGCTTCCCGGTCTCCCGGGCGTGAGATGCTAGTGCCGTCCCTGTGAAGACCCGCAGCCCTAGACAGCGAGGAGCTGTCGCTGCGCACACACCGAGGGGGAAGGGGGCCGGACCACGGCTGAGGGTCTCTGTCCCTCTCAGAACGAGGCGGGGCGGTGCCGTCTGCGCAGCGGCAGGGCCCCCTGAGACTCCGGCACCGGCCACAGTCTCCCGGGAGGGACGTGAGTGAGGACCAGCGTGGCCCTAGACGCGACGTGGCCGGCGCGCTGGACACAGTCTCCGGGCCGGCCTGGCGCTGTCCGCCTGTGCCGGGGCGCCGCCGGGGACCCTCACCTCCACCAGCGGGTAGGCGATCTCGTTGTAGATCTGCTCGGTGACGTGGTCCGTGTGGTAGGCGCCGTCGAAGGTGAACTGCTTGGGGGGCTCGTCGGCGGCGCCCGGGTTCTGGATGAAGCACTGGCCGCGCGCACAGTCCATCGTCACCACGGGCTGGCAGCTGAGCTCCCGCTCGCGCTGGTTCATCGGGCGGCAGCGCACCACCACTTTCACCGACTCCGAGGCCATGGCGCTGCGGCCCGGGCCCGGGGGCGGGGCCAGAGCCGGCGGGGGGCGGGGCCTCGGCGGGAGGGGCGGGGCCTCGGGGGGCCCCTCGGGGGGCGCCCCCGGAGGCTGGGCCCCCGCGGGGAAGTGGGGGATCCGCGCTGCAGGCGCCGCCGCAGGACCCGAGCCCCGGAGCCGCCCGCCCGCTCGCGCGTGCACGCCGCCGCGGCGTTCGCGGTTGCCGGGCAACCCCCGTGGCGTCACAGGGGGCGCAGCGCCCAAGTCCGCGCGTTCTCAGTGCCAGAGTTTCCCCTCCCCACCCCCGCCCCGGGCTGGGGTCTCCACGCCCGGCTGTCGGCTCGGGTCTCCGCAGAGGGCCAGCAGCTCGCCCGAGGCTGCCCCCGCCAAGACAGGGACCCCAGGCTCCACCCCGAGTTCGAGGGGCTGGAGACCTCCCGAGCCAAGCCGGGCGACCTCTGCCCCCAGCCCCAGCCCCAGCCCCTGGACGGAGCCCGGCTTCCTCTGCTGCCGGAACCTGTGGGCCGGAGAGGCGGCCTGGCCTGTCCCTCAAGCTCGGCCCAAGCACCCCCAGCCAGAAGGGCCGCTCCGCGCCACCTCCTCTGGGCTCCCCCTGGCAGGGAAACACTGAAATCCGCGCCAGGCAGGCCGCGATCGCTGCAGAGCCAGCCCTCCTGCAGCCCCCAGCTGAGCGGGGAGACTCGCCCTGGGGGGACAAAGACCCCCAGAAATGCAAGCGTAATTACGAGGTGGAGACGCTCTGGGACAACCTCTGCAAAGGGAAGCTCACATTGTAGGGCGAGGGGCAGGCAGCCTGAGACTGGGCCCCAAATACCGTGGTTAAGGATGAATCAGGCAGAGGGGAAGAGGTGGACAAGGGGACCTGCCCAGGCTGTGCAAAGGTCCTGTGGCATGTGGTAGGAGCAGAAAGCAAGCCCATGTTGCCAGGGCATAAGGCCCTGAGTCTTGTTCCTACAGTAACTAGCCACTCAAGGTCTCAAGTGGCTGCACATGGCTGGATCCCACCTTCCCACCCAGTCCCTTTGGGAGATCTGAGCCCATTCAGCACCAACCGAAGCCAAATGGGACAGAGGCCCCCCCCCTCTTGAAGAGAAAGGCTGCACTACACAGTTGGAAGGAACGGGTTTTATTGAGTCCACACTGGGGCGACCCAAGTGGTGGTGGTTGGGACACAGACACACACACACAGCCGTGCTCCATTATTAAGACACTAAGAAGCTGGCATCCCTGGGCCAAAAGCCTTGCCCAAGTGTAACCTGTGACCAGCAGGAGCTGGCCGAAGTCTGAGCTTGGGGAAGGCTGCTCCCTTCCGTGTGCTCAGCGCTCCCCCGAGCCCACCCTGCAGTGGAACACTGACTGTGAACCCAGCCCCCCATTGCCAGGGCTGCGGGGCACATGAGGCTGGGGGCTCCCGCCACAGGACGGCACTCTGCCCAGGGAGGGGACCGGTTCAGTCAAGATGCCTGGAACACCAGTCCCAATGTCCCACTCCCATTCGGCACAAATCAGGGCAGTATCTCCGACTAAAAGAGCCCCGGGGGACCGCCTCCTCTCCTTTGAGACAGGCCAGGGCACCTGTCTTGCAAGAAAGCCACAGGCCCCTGGCCGAGGTCCTGTCCTGGTGCGGCTGCGCACAGGCGCCTCTGCCTTCCAGGACTCGCATACCTGTTACGTCCCAGCACGGCACGGCCCCGCCTCGGGGACAGATATCCGGAGCAGTAACTGTGCCTACACACTCACGACTGCCCGTCGAGCTTACTCAGAAGGGGTGGGGGCACCCTGGATGCCAGTCGCCAGCAGGGCCATTGCCTGCAGCCCCACCTGGGTCTCCCCCTGCCCGCTGAGGCCTCAGCGCCTCTGGCAGGGCACACGTCACCACCACCTCTGCATGAAGGCCTCTGCTCTGACCCCGCCAGCCACGGGTGGTGCCATGTCGGAGGACACACCAGCCACAGAGCAACTGTGGCCTGCAGATCCTGGCCGGCACCTCCCAGACAGCTGGGGGAGCTGGGGCGGGAGACCTCACTCTCTCTCACCTGGCCAGAACTCTCTGGAGACCCCCACCCCCGTCAGGGCCCCCGCCCCCCTTGGCGGGCTCCTCTGCCAGGAGGCAAGTGGGAGCCCGGATGTGACAAGTTGGCAAAGTCACCAGGGAAAGCCCGAAGCCCGGAGCTCTGCCACATCTCCGGGAATCTCGCAGGACAGAAGACTGGCCCAAGAGGCATGGCGCGGGGTGGGGCAGGCAGGAGCAAGGTGAGGCGGCGCCGTGCGCGCGCACGTTCTCCTAGCCCAGGCCCTGCAGTTCCGCCTCGGACTTGGCGTGGCCGAGGGGCCGGAGAGTCCGAGGTGGCCCGGAGTCCTGCTCCTCGTAGGTGGGGTTCAGGCGGCCCATGCCCAGGGGGCAGAAGAGGCTGCGCTTGGCGCCGGCGCGGTTCTCCACCAGGGCCTCCAGGCTGGGGAAGTCTGCTGGCAGCCGCTGAGGGAGGAGGGGGCTTCAGCTCCCGCGCTCCTCCCCACGGTGCGCCAGGCACCAGCCACCTCCTCCTGGGGGCACCTGCCTGCCGCAGAGCCACATGCCACTTCCTCACTCTCCCCTGCCTGCCCGGAAGTACGGGCACAGGCGTCCAAAGCCTCCCACCCCGCTGGGAGTCCCAGGGGCTGGGTGGGCTTAGGCGAGCCCTTGCCCTTTCTGAATCGGAATCCTCCTCTGCTATCCAGGGGCTAGGGTGTGGGAAGGCAAGACTTTGAAAAGCCAGGATTCCCACTCAGGCCCGACCCTATCCGAGGAACCCTCTAGGAGCTCCCTCTGGGGCAGGGACCCTCAGTGACCAGGGCCAAGGAGGTAGGGGAAGGGCGGGGCCAGCCAGTGGGTACCCAGTGAAGATGAGGGAAGGCTGGGCTCTCACCTCCAGGCAGTAGCGGCCTAGGGGGTTGCGGAAGACCTGGTGGGGCACCACGCCGCACTGCGTGCGCACGGACAGGCACCACTGGCCGCTGGCGCCCGGCTCCGGCCACAGCAGGAAGGCCCCGAGCACGTCTCTCCGCAGCAGGGCCAGGGCACAGGTCCTGGGGGACACAGGGCGTAGGCTGAAGGCAGCACCCGCCTCTGGAGCGGCCTCAGGGGGCGCCCCCGGGCAGTGACCTGCGGTGAACGTCCCTCCGGGCTGAGAGCCTCAGGACCCCAGCAGGAGAGGGGACAGAGCTGACGGGACCGGAGCCCTGCGGCAGGCCAGGGCTGAGCGCCTTCCCAGAGTCACCTCACTCGGTCCCCCCGCAGCCCCATCACCAAGGTCCTCTCATTACCCCCGTTTCTCACTTGAGAATACTGAGACCCGGGTGGCCAGAAGCCCCCGAGGGTGGGGGAGCTCTGCCCATGCACAGGGACCGGCACCATCAGGGCGGGGTCAGAGCACAGCCCCTTACTCTGCCCCCACCAAGGAACCGAGCCCCTCCCACCTGGAGATGCCAGCAAAGGCCCAGATGTTCTCCGTCAGGCTGCCCTCGCTCTCCACCAGGCACGAGGGGCCCCCAGGACCCCGGGGCCACGCCTCCCATGCGGCGGGAACTGCGGAGACCACCCAGGGTCAGAGGGAAAGTGGCCAAGCCCTCCCAGGCCAGCCCGTCCTCCACGCGGGCCCCCTCGTGTCCGGGGGTTCCCTGGTCGAGCGGCCCCTCCCCACCCCACAGGCATACCCGGCCATGCTTAGAGCCCATACACAGCCATGTGGCACCTGCACACAGAGTGGAATGCACACACACACCTGGACACAGGGGCGTCCACACTCGCACACACAGGCACCTGCTTGGAGGGGCAGCCACGACCCTGCGTGTCAGCCCCGCGCCCACCCACGGTGATGGACGGCAGCTGCACCCGGGCGACTCACAGGCCTCCCGCGCCGACAGCTGCAGCTGAGCCTCGTAGGTGCAGCCCCGGTAGGCCCCCGAGCGGATCACCTTGCTGCGAATGGCTTTCTTGCGGACCAGCGTGGGCGAGCAGTAGGGGTTCCCCAGGCGGGCGTGGCGGGCGCCCCCTCGGCCCTCCGACTCCAGCAGCTCCTTCTAGGGCACCAAGGGGGGCCCGCGGGCGGGCAGACTCAGGCCCAGCCACGTGAGGCGAGGCAAGGCCTCTCCCGCTGACGGCCAGGCCCCTCTGTGAGCCCCCAGCCCTCCCCCAGCTCCCTAGCCGGGGCGCTGCCTACCCCACTGCCCACCGGCCCCTCTGCTGGCAGCCGCCGGAAGGAGACCAAGGCGTGGACGTTCTGTGACAGCTGATCCCGGCCGAAGGGCTCCCGTGCCAGGGCAGGTGGGCCCCCCGGGGGCTTCGGGGGCACATCCGCCGTGGGTGCTGGGCAGGGCTCAGGCTGGGCCCTCTCCTCGGGGTGCTGCAGGAGGTAAGCCAGCTGGAAGGAGCGGCACAGCAGCAGGTACAGGATGTGGACCTGCAGGGGACAGGCGGCTCAGCGGGACGAGTGTCCTGGGGAACTCAAGCACCAGCCCGCTCGCCGCGGCGCACGCCGCCCCTCGGGCCAGGAATGCCCTGCCTCATTCTTCCTGGGAAATCTCCTAGTCAGCCTTCAAAACCCCACCGCCAGTCTCCCCTGCCAGCCTCCTGTATTCACTCGGCAAGCACCAAGCACCAACCTTGGGCCAGGCATCAGGACGGCCGCAGAGGCGGTAACCCTGGGCTAAGGCACTGCCGCCGCCCCCCCCACACACACACATACACTGCGTGCCCCACCCTCACCCGGTGCAGATCCCTTCAGAGGGCGCTCAGAGCCTGGCCCTGTCACTCAGGAGCGGCTGAGTGACCCCGGCAGCCTGTGGCCTTCTCCGTGTCCCGGTTTCCTCAGCCCCACCTCAGGGCCACAGAAAGCTCCCAGCACAGGCCCGGGGCTTGCATATTGTATGGCACCGTGCAAGACACTCCATGCAGTGTCAGCAACAGTGCACAACCAGGCACCACATCCCAGCCACGCCAGCACAGGGAGCCAGCACGGGGCTGGATGCGCGGCGCCAGTGCCAGGCAGCCTGCTGACCTCCCGTCTCCCAGGGCCCAGCTGCTGTGGCTCCGACTTCCTCAGTCTCCCTGCCTGCACCAGCCCCTGTGCAACCTCAAGCCTGGAACACTTCAAGACCCGGACTGGCCTCTGCTCTCCAAGAACTCAAGCGTCTGTCATGAGACAGAGTGACAGAGCGCGGTTCAGGTCCCGGGGCTGCCGAGGGAGGGGCAGTCGCAGGCCGGGCAGATGGCGCTTTGCCCAGATGAGAAGGCAGGGGGAGACCACGCCGAGAGAAGAGCAGGAGCAATCTCGAGGCGAGAGGCCAGGTCTCCGCCTGCAGGCCCCGGGGACCCCGAGGCCACTGGCTTGCTCTCTGGGGTCCTCTGTGGGCAGAGCGAGTGGGGCGAGGAGCCCGGAGGGGGTGCAGGCCAGCCCGGCCAAGCCCCAGAGGCCTCTGTCCCTGCATGCCCGGCACATCCCCACTCCGTCCTCAGCGGGACCCCCACCCTGGGGCCCAGGCACCTCTCCGGGCTGGCTGCCCACAAAGAGGTGGCAGAAGAGCTTGCTGGCCGGGCTCCGTGGGTTCCGCGCAACGAAGGCGAACTGGCAGTCAGCCGGGCACCAGGTGGAGTAGAGGATGCGCCTCAGGGCGTGGGCCATCAGGAGCACCTGGAGGCGGGGCCACGAGCCTCCATCAGGCCGGTCCCGCCCACCTCGGGCCCAGCCAGGGCTGCCTGGCCCCAGGGATGCAATCCCTCTCTCCTGCCAGGCCCACCCGGTCCCGGACCCCCAGCCCTCACATGGCCACGGACTTGGGATCCCCTTGACTCCAGATGCCGGCCTGTGGGTCACAGACACGGGCAGCGGCGGCAGGCCCCGGGCTGCACACCTGGCCTCTGGTTCAAGTCCCAGCTCTGCCACGCCCCCTCCACACGCCTTGCAGGAGTACAAGTGACAGGGCTCAGGGCGGGGACAATGCTAGTCCCTCTCTCACGGGCAGTGACTCCTGCGGCCATGGGGGGCACAGTTAGGGTCCATCCTGTACCAGGAGAACGGTGAGCAGTGGGGGCACCTCCAGCCCAAACCAGGCCCTTTCCCCCACCCCCGCCCCCTGCCCCCCCACTCCCAGGCTCCTGGGGGGGCTGGCCCTGCTGCCTACAAGGCCTGGGCAGAACTTCCCTGAGTGCGCCCTGGCGTGGGCCCCAGAGGCTGGGCCGCAGGGAAGTGCTGGGGCTGGGTGGGGGCCAGGCCAGGTGGAGGGGAGCCCCTGTGTAGCCCTCACCTGGCCCCCAAATGCTCCTACCTCACCCTCCCCGCTGTAGATCTTCAGTCCCTGGAGGCTGAATTTCAGGATGACGGCCCGGCGGCGCGGACAGTCCTGGGTGGAGAGAGCCGGCGGGGCAGGCATTACCTCCCAGGCCAGCCTCGGTGCCGCTCACCAGGGCCTGGTGGACCAAGGCCCACCACCCCTGGCCAGTGGTCCCCCCGGGAGCCATGGAAAGGTGGGTGGCTCCTGGCAGACAACACCCATCAGGGCCACAGCTGGCCATGTTGTGACTGTCTCCCCATCTCCCCAGCTCTGCTGCCAGCCGTGGAGCGCAGCCCCAAGGAAGGGGGTCCTGGGCAGAAGGGACAGGGTTCCAGGAGCTGGGGAGGGGTCCTCATGGGGCTCCCTGGGGGCAGCTGGCCTCAGGGCTCAGTCCCCACACGGCAATCCAAGACCGCGGCCCCCCACAGGGATGCACCCTCCCCAGCCCCAGCGCCTCCACCTTCAGTGTCCACAGCTGCTGCTGCACCAGCCACACGCTCTCCTGGGTGTCCAGGTCGTCCACGGGGAAGGAGCCCACGTACTGCTCGGCGGTGGGGTGGGAGGGAGGAAGGCGGGGGAGTCAGGCCCACAGCCCCTGACCACCCTTCTCCAGATCCAAAGCCTCCCCCCACCCCAGACACATGCTGTGCTCAGCCAGGCAAGCTGGGGACGGTGGCAGAGCCTGCACCGGGAGCCCAGCGCTCTGCCCATCTCCTGCGGGTCCCCTCCCTCACACACACACACTGCGAAGCCAGGGGCAAGGAAGGGAGATGGGAAGTAGCTCCTCCCATCCAGGGGCCACCCACAAGAGCACCCAGCTGGGGCCGCCCCACCCACCTGGGCAAACTTGGTGATGCACCTGGGCCGGTACGGGGCCGGCCCGCAGTCAGAGGCCCTCCGGCCGCCCGCCCCTGCCCTCTGCATGGCCCCGAGGGTGCCCAGCTTCAAGGTCCACAGGAAGAAAGGCTGCAGGAAGCAAGGGGCAAGGGCGGTTTCCGGACAGGCGAGCCCCAGCGCTTCCGGTCTGAGGCTGGCGAGCTCCCTCGCGCCTTTCACTCCATCTGACGATCCCTACCGAGCACCAGGCTCTGGGGACGTAGCCTTGAAAACACAGCGGCTGCTCTGCCTGCCTTTGTCATGGGGACAAAGACACGGAACTAAATGCTGGGCGCTGTGACAGGTGGAACGTGCCGGTACCCTGGGAGGGGGTGGGCTTTGGGTGAAGACCTGAAGATGGGGCTGCTCGCTCATTCGCTCATCAAACGCCAACCCCAGCAAGGTCAGAGCTGAATCGGACAGGGGCCCTGCTGCCGGGTGGTGGAAGTCAGGGTGCAGACTGGAACCAACGGGTGCAACGTGTCAGAGGGAAGGGACGGCAGCCTGGGGAGGCACCAAGGGCGAGGGGTGCCAGGCTGCGGAGGCGCCAAGCCAGGCGGGCAGCTGGGGCCCAGGCCGACCTGGCCCCAGCAGCAGACCAGATCTGATTTGGGGTCAGTCTTAGGGGCCGGACTGGGGAATTCCAGCTCTGCCTGGTGGGTAGTGGGGAGCCATAACAGGTTCCAGAGCAAGAGCAGCCCCTGGGGGTGGCCATGAGCTAGGTGACCACAGCCCTGTGGCTGAGAGCCTGTTTCACAGGCCCCTGCTTATCTGCCCAGCCTGACCCCGGCTCTCTCCAGAAATCCACAGCAGACCATAAACCCAGAACCCACCGAGAGTGCAATGACACGGCATCGGGGTGTGGAGAAGGTGGACGGCACCTGGGGGGCTGAGGAATGTGGCCCCCAGTCCCAGCCTTGCCCTTGGTCACCTGCTCCCTCAGCCTCCCCTGGGGCCACCCCAAACACCCCCCTCAGGGACCCAGAGCCTGCTGTCCAGGAGGGGCTCGGCGGGGGGGAGCAGTTCCAACCGCGTCAGTCCCCCCTTGCCAAGGCCACGCCGACAGGTGACCGCCTGGTCCCGGAGGGCGTGGCAGTGGGGGCCATGATTCAGCCAGGAGCGGGTCTGAGTCCCGAGTGTGCCCAGCCTCCGCCTGCCCTCGACCTTCCCTGCCAGGCTCAGCCTGGGGGGAGGCACCACTGTGATGCGTGGCTTCCATCGAGCAGCCAGCCAGGCACGCGGCGGGCAGTCAGGTGCGCGGTCCCCGGGAGCCCTCCGGGGTCCCCCTCCCGGCTGTCTCCCCTGGCTCTCCTGGCCCCCTGACCCCGGCCATTGTTCACATCGTGTCTCCCACCTACTGCACAGCCGATGTTCAAATAAAGCCACGTCAGCTGTGCCACCAGCACACAGGCCACGCGATGCCCAGCCCAGGTGGGCAGATGGGGACTTCCAGCCAAGGCGCGTCTGACTGCACGGCGCACCCAGGGGCTGGGATGGCAGCCAGGAGGCCGAGACGACCAAAGAAGCAAGGTGCAAACGGGGGAGGGGGACACAGGCAGACACAGCAGCTGCGGCTCCAGTATCCCAGCCTGGGGGTGGGGAGGGGACGCCAGGCCACAGGCTCCTCGCTCAACCCACCCCCCCACCCCGGCCCCTGGGCCTCAGCCCCCTTGGACACTGGCTGCTGCCCCCTCCCCCATCTCTCCCCCAAGGCTTCAGGACACCAAGCCTTTCTGCCCAAGACCTGGAGCTAGGGGTGCCCAGGGGAACCAGGGGGCACCAGCCTAACCCTGGAAACAGCGCTGCTTGCCCCTGCAGCCACAAACGCCGGCTTAGGTTTGAGCTTTTACAGAGGCGCCTGGTGGCACAGGGGTCACGTTTGCAGGCAGCCCGGGGCTCCCTTGTGGTTGAGGTCTGCCAGGTGGCCCAGCTCAGGGACAGACGACTCCCCTGCGGGGCAGGCTCCGAGGCCCCTCTGCTGCACGGAACTGTATCTGCGCTGACGCAGGGCGGGGAAGGCAGCTACCTGGTCATAGTCCCACGGGGTAATCCCGGAGCTGGCGGCAAGGCCAGCCCTCCGGCCCTCCCAGGGGGCAGGGGTCCGCGGCGGGAGTCCAATGCGTCCCAGGGGGCAGGGGTCCGCGGCGGGAGTCCAATGCGTCCCAGGGGGCAGGGGTCCGCGGCGGGATTCCAATGCGTCCCAGGGGGCAGGGGTCCGCGGCGGGAGTCCAATGCGTCCCAGGTGGCAGGGGTCCGCGGCGGGAGTTCGCTGCGTCCCAGCCTGTCTAGGAGGGGGTGAGGCGAGGGAGCAGGGACAGGCTTCGGGGAGCCCGGTGGCCCCGGGCACGGACCTCCCCGGCCAACGCCAGCTTCCCCCCTCTGGCCGGACGGCCTGCGGTCGCCCCATCACCCACTCGTGCCACCCCCATGCGCCCCGGAGGCTGAGGTCCACGCAGCCAGGGGTCAGGGACGTGGGCTGCGGGGTCCATCACGATCGGCTGATGGGACCTCGGACAAGTCACACTCGCCGCCTCCCGTTCCTCAGCTCGGGGGTGGCCCAAGTCCCCGCCTCCGAGGACACGCAAGCTGGGGGCGGGGGCGGGAGTCAGCGACGGGAGAACCGCGAGAGGTGCGTGCGCCGGAGCTGCGGGGGTGCGACGCTCGCCCCAGACCCGGGCTGAGCTGCGAGAGCCGAGGCCACGCGGGGGAGCAGCGGCCCGCGCTGCTGCGCCACCCGCGCACCCCCGGCGTGGGCTGTCTGCGCCGCCGCCTCTAAGCTGGCGAGCGCGACCCCGGCCACCCTGAGTCCCCGCCGAGGAGCAAGACGCCCGAGGAGGCGACGGGAGACACCGGGGCCGGCGGCGGGGGCCCGGGGGCCTCTCGCTCCCTGAGACCCTCCCCGATCTCCGCGCCGCAGACCGAACCCACTCACCGCGGCAGCCCTGTCGTGGCGCGTCCCGTCCCGCAGCTCCAGCTCCCGACCCCTGCGCGTCCCCCGCGCTGCTGCGCCCGGGCGCCCGCCCCGCGCGCCCCCCACGTGGCCGCGAGCGCAGACCCTCGGCATCACCTGGCGGCGGCGCCCGGCCGCGCTCGCCTATCAGAGCCCGTGGAGCCGCGCCGCTCGGCCGCGCCGCCCAATCAGCGGTCGCGAGGGGGCCTTGACACCGCCCACACCGACCCGTGCTCCCCCTTAAAGGGCCGAAGCGGGTGCCAGAGCCCCCCGCCCCGAGGGCTCCTCTTGCGGGGCCGCGGGCCTGGGGTCCCCTGAGCCTGTGTCGTCCGCGGCCCCTCCTGCCCCTGGCTGGTTTCTTCTCGCCCTCCGAGCGCCGGCTTCCGTGGCGCCTCCTCCGAGAAGCCTTACCGGACCACCAGTCAGCCCTCTCCCACTCCCTACGGAGCCCTCGCGACTCGCTCCCTTGCTTCCTGACCCTTCTCTCGATAGAGCGCGAGCGGCGCCGGACAGCAGGGCCTCCGTCCCCGGGGCGCGGGGCAGAGTCCGGCTCCTAGGAGGCGTCCAGTGGTGGCCGTTGTGACCCCTCTGGCGGGGGGCGCGGGGCGCGCATCCTCTGCCTCATTCTGCCCCTCCTCCCCGGGCCAGTCTCTGGTGCACGCGGAGTGACCCTGCCCCCGGGTTACCCGGAAATCCGCAGGGAAGCGGGGGGACGGGCTCCCCGGAGGTGCCTGTGGTGCGTATGACGCCTGCACCCCGCCAACACGGGAAATGGCAGGTGCACCGCAGGGCCCGCCGCGGGAGGCGGCAGGTGGCGCAAAGGCCGAGCCGGGTGCGAAGGGGCCGAGAGGTTCCGGGCAGCCGCCCAGGCATTCCCTGTGCCCTGTGCCTTCCCACCAAGGGACGGCGCGCGAGCCCCGCGACCTCAGTGCCCGAGCGCCTCTCTGGGAGCCCCAGGCGCTGTCCTGGCTGTGATGCCCGAGTGTGGACCGAGTTGCCCGTGTCAGGTGCACCGGGAAAGCCTTCATGGGGCTGCCTGAAGCCTCAGGGACAGAGGGAAGAAGGTGATTTACAAGCTGGTCCTGCTCTCCGACTCCCAAGCGATGACCCTCAGCGCTCACAGAGCAGAGGGCGATGCCTACCTTTCCCCAAAAACCTGCCCGCGTCCCACGTCCCACCAGCTCCCTGCTAGTGCGCCGGGGCGAGGGGGAGGGGCAGTGGATGAATGCCCAAGCTTTTGGGTTAGAAGTTCCATACTGGGGCCCGTGTCGCAGCACAGTGGGTTAAGCTCAGCTTCCGATCCAGCTCTCTGCAGTGGCCTGGGAAAGCAGCAGAAGATGGCCCAAGTCCTTGGGCCCCTGCACCTGCGTGGGAGACCTGGAAGAAGCTCCTGGCTACAGATTGGCTCATCTCCAGCTGTTGTGGCCTTTTGGGGAGTGAACCAGCACATGGAAGATGGATTTCTCTCTCTCACTTTCAAATACATGAATTTTTTTTTTTAAATGAAGTAAGGCTTCACTACTCACCTGGACTATTCCCCCAAGTTCAGTGGAGCTTCTACCAGGAATGTAGCCTTAAGGGTTCATTGGAGGAACGAGCTCAAAGGTACCAGACCTCCCGGGGGTCAGCCAGCCCCTGGGCAGGTCAGCCCAGCTGCACTGCGGACAATGGCATCTGTCGGTCACGGCCGCATCATTTGCCACACGTGGCTCATCTCAGCTTCCTGACAGCACTGCCTCGAGACCCAGCAGTGCAGGACCCCGGCCGCTGGGTCAGTGGCTCACTGCAGTAGGAAGCCCAAAGGCGTTGCCCCTGTGAGGCAGGGGAAGGGATGGCGGCAGAGGCGAGCCGGGGCGGGGAGTGAGGGCAGCCGACCACGCGGTGCACACGCCGCGTCACGCCGCGTGCCGTGAGTCAGGGCCGATGACTGTGCTGCACAGGTGTGCGCCTGCCGTCACCAGCCTCCCTTCTCTCCCAGCCCCGGAAGCCGGCGCCGCTGCTGCCAGCTGGGGCGTGTGAGTAGGCAGTGACGGCACAGCAGGGAGAAGCTCCTCACCGACAAAGGGCCTGAAAACCGGAGCCAGGGGCGTGAGCTCTGACAGCCTCTCACCCACTCACCCACACCCGCTCTCGCCTGACCCTCGCTAACCCCTGCTGCTTTCCCCTCCCCCGCCCTGAGCGCCCTCCTACTTGGTCTCTAAGATGTGTCCTGCTGGCTGTCCCAGCAGCCCACCCCAACATTGTCCCCCCAGAACAAGTGACCTAGAACAGAGATTGTTAGAAATTCTAAGTGCTCTAGACTAAAGGTGCCACCACTCCACCAGACTCAAATGTGAAAACCCTAACCTTGTGATGTAACCCACTTTGCAGAGAGGGTCTTTAAAGTGCTCAACACAGGAAGAGACAAAGGGCCCACCCACTGCCCCGCACCCCCAGCGCCCACAATGGCTGGGCTGAGCTGGGGCTGAAGCTGGGAGCCGGAGTCTCAACCCAGTGGCCCAGAGCCAAGTATTCCAGCCACGGCTGCTGCCTCCCAGGATGCCCTTAGCAGGAAGTTGGGGTCAGGAGCCAGAGCTGGGAACCGAACCCAGGCACTCTGCTGTGGGATGCGAATGATCCCAACCAGCGCCTTGAAAAAAAAAATTTTTTTTTGAAAGACAGAGATACAGAGAGGCAGAGGCAGAGAGAGAGAGAGAGAGAGAGGTGGTTCATCCACTGGTTCACTCCCCAGTCAGCTGCAACAGCTGGAGCTGTGCTGATCCGAAGCCAGGAGCCAGGAGCTTCTTCCGGGTCTCCCACACAGGTGCAGGATCCCAAAGACTTGGGCCATCCTCTACTACTCTCCCAGGCCATAGCAGAGAGCTGGACTGAAAGAGAGCAGAGAGCCATGACTCGAACCGGTGCCCGTAGGGGATGCTGGCACTGCAGGCAGTGGTTTTACCTGCTGTGCCACAGCGCCGGCTGCTAAACGCCCCATTTTACAATCTGCTGAGGAGAAATCTGAGTTCCCTTTCGCCTTGTCCCTGCCAGGTTTCGCTGCCTGGATTGAGTGTACAACACCACTTCGAGGCGTGAGGGCCACGAGTGGTAATTCAGTTAGCCAAGCTGGGTTTCTCTATCACTCAGTATCTTTAACTTTGGAATGATTAGCTAAATTCAGTTGTTCCTGAAAATTGGAGGTAATTTCACGTAGCTTCGAGAACTTCCCACAAAGCGTTCTAAAGCACGTAGCAGTAAGAGACTACAGTGGTGTGGGCACTGCCCCGCTTGGCACACTCGCATCCCGGAGCTGCCCACCCGGGTTCGAGTCCCCACTCTGCAGTGATCCTGCTGCCTGCTAATGTGTGCTCCGAGAGGCGGCAGGGGAGATGGCTCAAATACTTGGGCTTCTGTCACTCATTTGGGAGACCAGGACGGAGTTCTGAGCTCCTGGCTTCAACAGGACACAGGCCCAGCTGCTGTGGCTATCTGGGGAGTGACCAGCAGATGTCACTCTTTAAGAAACAAATAACTCCAGTCTCTCCTCCGATCCTAAAATGTGTTAGTAACCACAGAGTCACTAAGATAGTTCAATCTTTCTCGCGATGGCCACACTGCTTCTAGGTGACTATCTGAAAAAGCAAGGGTTGTGGATTCAGAGCCAATCGTTTTCAGATGAGGCGATCAAGGCTCAGGTGAGCAAGCCGGGAGCCAAGGTCACACAGATGATCAGTGACACGGTCTGTGCAGAACCACGGCTAGAGATGCTAGGATGCTGGGCTGAGCGGCGTCTTCCAATCTCAATGCAGAACTGATGGACACTTTATTCCAGAGGTGGGCGCTGGGTCTAGCAGGTGAGGCGTCCATGTGCCCCAGGGGCTTGAATTGTCAGCTCTGGCTCCTGGCTCCAGCTTCCCGCCCATTAGACCTGGGGACTCAGACGATGAGGTTCCCGCCACCACGAGGGTGACCTGGACTGTGCCCCCTGCTCTCAGCTTCAGCCCAGCCCACCCCCAGCTCTTGCAGGCATTCGGGGGAGTAAGACAGTGTGACGGGAGCGCATTCTGCCCCTTAGCTAAATAAATACAATTTCAAATGTAGCTTTCACTCTACATCCTGTTATCAGCAGGTTTGAGTCACACAAACAGGTAACCTAAGAGATTTGGGCTGACGAGAATCAGCCCATCGGAGCCAAAGTTCTCCGACAGTGACACGGACGCGTGAGGACGAGGCGAAGCTGCCTGGGCTTCCGGTGAGAAGGGTTGCTGCTGCTGCCCTTGACTGGGCTCCCTGCAGAGGAAGTCTGCGAGCAGGGGCTCCGGCTTTCCAGCTCAGCGTCACCCAGCAGCAGCGTGTCCAGAGAAGCCCCGCTGCCTGCCCTGCCGAAGAAAACCCTCCTTCTGGAGCTTCTCGGTGGGCTTCACGGAACGCAAGTGCGCAGCGGATAAAGAGTGAGAAAGCTCCCTGTTCCCTTAGCAACAGGGAAGTTCTGACGGACGCTGTGGCTCCTGGGGCGGGGCGGGGGGTGGGGGGGCGCTCACACGCATCAGCAGAGCCACAGGCTGAGCGCCGCAGTAAGCCCACTGTGAGAAACCAGAGGCCGCGGCCAGGACTTGCGGATGCCGGGGACTCGCACGGCGCCTTCAGAACCCTCACGGCGCCCGGATATTCCCCAGAACTTGAAGGCCTATTTCAACAGTCAGCAGATTTAAAAGTCCCACTGTCTTCAAATAAGTAAAATTCAAAAGCCGCACTTATTAGTAAACGTGGCTAAGTCATTTCATTTCCAAGTCCTTTGTTCTATTCTAAAAAGTATTACCTTCGCTTTTCATTTGAAAGACAGACTTGCCAAAAGGCACTGGTTCACTCCCCAGATGACCAGAGCAGCCCGGGATGGGCCAAAGCCAGGAGCCCGGAGCTCCATCTCCCAAGTACTCAGGCATCACTCGGAGCCTCTCAGGAAGTGCATCAGCAAGATGGAATCGGGCGGAGCTGGAACTAGAGCCCAGGGACGGCTTCACGGGTGAGGCACCCTCCATGGCGCCTTATTCAGGGTGCAGAACGCCTGCCCGCTCCGTGCTCAAAGCCGTGTGGGATTTACACGGTCACGGGGCTGCCGGGCAAGGGCACAAGCGAGCAACTCGGAAACAGCCAAGGGAGGCAGTCAAGCCGGCTCTGAACTCAGCACGCCTGGCCTTGAGACCTACCACGACCCGGGCAAGCTACGAAATCTCACTCTGCCTCGGTTTCCCCTTCCCTAAGGGGGAAATACCAAACTGTGTCATACAGTCGCTAGGATTCAAGGTGATAATAGATGCCGAAAACTTCACGCATGGAAGAAACTCCATTGTTGCTAGCTATTGTCACTATTATTACTTAAGCAATGAGCCAAATGTTAATAAACTACACTTTATCAAACACACTCAAGGGACACCCAGAGGGGGCTCTTTACTAAGCAAAGATTTCATAGGAAATTGTGTCAATCACACATTTGAATACAGCAGGAGAAAGCGAGCGAGTGTTTAAGCAAAATGGTTTAGGAAGGTGCCTTTTGGGGCCTCCTAAGTTCATAAGTTTACATCAAAAGCAAAATTTTTTTTCCAATAGAGAAGAAAAAGAAAACCATCGACATTAAGAATCTCGTGGAAAATGATACAAGAAAGGAGAGTGGAGAGTGGTGATAGCAATGGTACAGACAGTGCGGCCACCGGGGGAGGGATACCGTGCGGCCACCGGGACTGGCCTCTCGGGGGACCTTTGGCAAGAGCTCCCAACCACGAGCTTTGGCAGCCGTGACCCCCCAGCGTCAACTCCGCGCGAGCCACTGACGACTCCGCCAGGAGAACGCAAAGGCAGCTCTCCCTGGCACAGAGTGCGTCAGAACCTTTGGGGGTTAATAACGGTCTCTTGCCAATTAAGAGTAGAAATTTTCTTTTATGGGTAAAATGAAAAGTTTTGCTTAAACCAAATAGAAAATAATTAGTGTGATGTTATCAGGAATCAGACAAAATCTTGACTGTAACCCTGAATTTTAAAGTTTCTCTTTCCAGGCTAAGTGCACAGTTCGTGACCACAGCCGGCTCAGCTGCCTCCTCCTGACTTCTCAGAATGGCACGGGAGCGGCAGTGCCGCCCGGGCAGGAATGACTTCAAAGCAGCAACATCAAAGGCACTGACACCCTTTAGCTCTGGTTCTCACGTAATTTTCCTGTTAATTACATCACCGGCAAGATTAAAACACACCCAAGATTTATACAGGGCTAGGCTTCCTTTAATTAGCCTATGTGGTGGCTCCATCCACCCTGCTTTTTGGTCACATTATAAAGGAAAGGTTGTCATGATTCTCAGGAATAGTATCTTTCCCATTTTGTAGGTTAAAAAATCAAGTCAGGGCCGGCGCTGTGGCACAGCGGGTTAAGCCTCCGCCTGCACACCCACATCCTATATGGATGTCCCGGCTGCTCCACTTCCAATCCCGCTCCCTAATAGCCTGGGAAAGCAGTGGAAGATGGCCCAAGTGCTTGGGCCCCTGCACCGGCGTGGGAGACCTGGAAGAAGCTCCTGACTCCCAGCTTCAGTCTGGCCCAGCCCCAGCCTTTGTGGCCATCTGGGGAATGAACCAGCACATGGAAGAACTCTGTCTCTCCCTCTGTAACTCTGCCTTTCAAATAAATAAAATAAACCTAAAAAACCCTCAAAAAAAAAAAAAAACAAAAAAAAAAAACAAACCCAAGTCTTGTCTTCAGCACTGAGAGTAGCTGAAGGTAGCTTGTAGGCAGCTTCAGAGTATCTGAAAAGCTGCAAATAAATTCACAAAGGCACCAGCTCTAGCCATCCACGCTAGAAACTGTTGGGATTACCTACTGGGTTTTCTGTAACATACAAATAAAAATTGTGTGTTCTGCTTTGCCTGGGAGGGAAAACATCATTCTCTTCTGTCAGCCTAAGTAAGGTACATGCATCTACAGGGATTTTCACTGAAGAATGCAGTTAACCTTTTCATTTGCATGTGAAAGCAAAGTCTTTCATCTTTACTTTGTATTTTTAAAATTTTATTTATTTAAAAGACAAAGTTAGAGAGAGACAGAGACAGAGAGGTCTTCCATCTGCTGGTTCACTCCCTAGATGGCCGCACTGGCCGGAGCTGCACCAATCTGAAGCCAGGAGCCATGAGCTTCCTCCCTGTCTCCCACATGAGCGCAGGGGCCCAAGGACTTGGACCATCCTCTGCTGCCCTCCCAGGCCATAGCCGAGAGCTGGATAGGAAGAGGAACAGCCGGACTAGAACCGCCGGCCCCTCATCTTTACTTTGTGACGATAATGGAATGTCAGAGTTGGAAAGGACCTTAAGTGATCTAAACAAATGCTTTCCTTCAATCTTTTTAAAAATAGTACCATAGGGGCCAGTGTTGTGCCATGGGGGGTAAAGCTGCTGCCTCCAATACTGGTATCCCATATGGGCAACAATTTGGGTCCCAGCTGCTCCACTTCCGATCCACTTCCCTGCTAATGGCTTGGGAAAAGTAGCAGACCAGGGCTCAGGTGCCTGGGCCCCTGCCACCCATGGGGAGACCTGGAGAAGCTGCTGGTTCCTGGTTTTGGCCTGGCTCAGCCCTGGCTGTTGTAGCTACTTGGGGAGTTAACCAACAAATGGAAGATCTGTCTCTTCCTCTTTCAAATCAAAAACAAAACATGGCATCATAGAACAAAGACACCACAGAAAACCCTCCAATTTAAAAAACATGTATTTATTCAGAGGCAGTGCAGGAGAGCGAGCTTTCCTATGCGGATTCGCTCTTCCAGTGCCTGCAGCTGCTGGGGCTAGATCTGGGTGACGCTGGAGCCACCACCTGCCACGTCCCACATCTGCAGTGAGGACGAGCTGGGCCAGGTATTGCGGTTGCCGCCTGGGACACCCGCATCTCAGACTGGAGTGCTGGGATCAAGTTCCACCTCCACTTCCGATCCAGCTTCCTGCTGCTGATGAGGCTCGAGTACTTGGCCCAGATATTTGGGTGCCTGCCACCCATGTGAGACCAGGAAGGAGTTCTTGTTTTCTGGTTTCAGCTGGCCCAGCCTGTTGCAGCCATTTGGAGTGAACTCAGTGTAGGGAAGATCTGTCTCTGTCTCCCCATCACTTGGCTTTCCAAATAAGCAAATCTTTACAAGAAACAAACCACAGAGGCCGGCACTGTGGATAGTAGGTTAAGCCTCTACCTGTGGTGCCAACAACCTATATGGGTGCCAGTTCCAGTCCCTATTGCTCCACTTCTATCTGGCTCCCTGCTAATGGGCTGGGGAAGCAGTGGAAGCTGGCCAAAGTGCTTGGGCCCCTGCAACCATGCGGGAGACATGGGGGCAGCTCCTGGCTCCAGGCTCCAAATCAGCCCAGCTCCAGCCGTTGGAGCCATTTGAGGAGTGAACCAGCAGATGGAAGATCTCAGTCTCTGTCTCTCCCTGCAACTCTGTCTTTCAAATAAAATAAATAAATTTTCAAAAAAAAAAAGTTTCAAAAACCCCACTATTTTTGAAAACCTTCAGTTGTTTTTTTTTTTTTTTTTTTTTTTTTGACAGGCAGAGTGGACAGTGAGTGAGAGAGAGAGAAAGGTCTTCCTTTGCCGTTGGTTCACCCTCCAATGGCAGGAGCCAGGTACTTCTCCTGGTCTCCCATGGGGTGCAGGGCCCAAGGACTTGGGCCATCCTCCACTGCACTCCCTGGCCACAGCAGAGAGCTGGACTGGAAGAGGGGCAACCGGGACAGAATCTGGCGCCCCGACCGGGACTAGAACCCAGTGTGCCGGCGCCGCTAGGCGGAGGATTAGCCTAGTGAGCCGCGGCGCCGGCAGAAAACCTTCAGTTCTTTAAGCAACATTCAACATAAACATAACTTGCCATTAAGAATATGGGGGCCAGCAGCCCTCTGCTGTGGCCAGGGAGTGCAGTGGAGGATGGCCCAGGTGCTTGGGCCCTGCACCCCATGGGAGACCAGGAAAAGCACCTGGCTCCTGGCTCCTGCCATCGGATCAGCGCGGTGCGCCGGCCGCAGCGCGCCGGCCGCGGCGGCCATTGGAGGGTGAACCAACGGCAAAAGGAAGACCTTTCTCTCTGTCTCTCTCTCTCTCTCTGTCCACTCTGCCTGTCAAAAAAAAAAAAAAAAAAAAAAAAAAAAAAAAAAAAAAAGAGAGAATATGGGGGCCAGGCTGTGGCGTAGTAGGCCGACTCTCCCTGAGACACTGGCATCCCATGTGGGCGCCGGTCCATGTCCTGGCTGCTCCTCTTCCAATCCAGCTCTCTGCTATGGCCTGGGAAAGTGGTGGAAGATGGCCCAAGTGCTTGGGCCCCTGCACCTATGTGGGAGACCCTGATGGAGTTCTGGACTCCTGGCTTCAGCCTGGACCAGCCTGGCCTTTGTGGTCATTTAGGGAGTGGACCAGCAGATAACAGACCTCCCGCCCTCTCTCGCTCAGCCTTTCCAATAAATAAGTAAATGATCTTGTTGAAGAAAGGAAACAGAAGGAACTCTGGAAAAAAAAAAAAAAAAATCAGGAGCCAACACTGTGGCACAGTAGGCTAAGCCTCTGCCTGTGGTGCCAGCATCCCATAGGGGTGGCAGTTTGTGTCCTGGCTGCTCCACATCTCTGCTATGGCCTGGAAGGCAGTGGAAGATGGCCCAGGGGCTTGGGCTCCTCCACCCGCCAGATGCTCCTGGCTTAGGATCAGCTTAGCTCCAACCATTCCGCCATTTGGGGAGTGAACCAGCAGACAGTAGACTTTCTGTCTCTCCCTCTAACTCTAGCTCTCAAATAAATAAATAAAATCTTTTAAAACAAATTAAAATCAAATACACCAGAGCCTGCATATTAAAAAGCAAAACTACAGTGCCCGCCGTGAGGAGTGTGAGACTCAAAAGTGAGGGTAACAGTCGGCTACTTCTGAGGACAAACTAGAAACTTCTGTAAAATATCAGCTACCGTTCAGCAGCTTTTAAAATGTCGTTTATTCATATTTTTCAAAATATATGTACATTTAAAAAAAGGAAGATTTACAACAGGAAAGATTGCCTTACATGCAACACAGTTCAATAACTCATGAGGGGATCACACGTGACCAGGATGGAACCAAGCCAACCCTCGCAAGTCCATTTCCCAGCCACACTCCGGGCTGCAGGAGGGATCCCAGGAGACAATCAAAGTGGAATGAATATGAAACACACACCTTTTGTCTCTGGTAGCACTCAAGGGGCCAGAAGATGTACACCAAAAAGTTTAAGACAATTAAAATGTCAAGTGCCACAGGGAAGATAAATGATAACCAGAAACTGGTATTTCTCAAGTAGAAAGCTAGTACTACTTAACACAACGTCACAATACTAAAACAAATACAAATAAGAAAGGGCTAGGTAGTAGGGCTTCATTTATTTTTATTTTTAATATCTCAAAAAAGAAGCCGCTTGCTTGATATCAAAAGTGCTGTGGAAAGAAAAGAGGGGAAAAAAACCCAGAGATGAATCTGGAATCTAGTTTATTTTAGCAAATCGTATATTTTTTCACTTAACATTTCTACATTAGCAATGATGTAGCTCTCCAACATTTCCTTATAAAAAAGGCAAACAGGAAATGACAACTCATGCTCCAAATATTAAAATATATATATTTAAACATTTGATCAAGATTTCCCATGTTTTGACTTTTGGTAACCAAGTGACACCAGAAATTACAGATTCAATCTATTCTCAGACTTCCCCTTCAGTCAGGACTTGTGCTTGCTGCTCAGGGGATGCAAGGCTCTGGGCCCGTGAAAACACCTAGAAATTCATCAACGTGAAGCGGCCCCCAGGAGCCATCCATCTTCACAATTAGATGAGATCACACTGGTTTTGGCTTATCTCCAAAGCTAAGATGTCTCTGTGTTTACAGTTGGAGAGAAAGGATTAGTGGAGTGGTCTGTATAAATAAGATTATTACAGCTATAACCGAAGCCTCCAGGCAGGAGGCTTAGCAGTTCCGTCAGTGCTATACTGCTTTTCACTTCTAGCACCTGGCTAGCATCCTCTTCTTGATGCTTCCTACAAATATAAAAACTTTTGCAACTGTTTACATAAAGCTAGAAGGGGGGAGGGGCAGAGGGAGCCAAAGTTGACCATAAAAAAAGAAAGGAGTTGGGGAAAGGGAGCAAAAAGGACAAATACAGGTTATATGGTTTAAGAAAGTCCAGGATTATTGCAGAAAGTAAAATGACTGAGAGAAGGGCAGGCACTGAGAACAGCACCTAATGCTAACAAATGCCTACACTGGTTCATGTATATTCCCTCCCCATAATGCTCATAGAGGGGGAAATGTTTTAAAAGCATCAAAACTAAAACAAATGCACACCGATCTTAGAAAATAAGATTTTGAATTTCATCATGATACCCTTATTTCCTATAAAATTTACTTTTTTGCTTTGAAAGACTTCTTCATGGTGGATTTGCCTTTGGCAGGCAACTTCACTTCCTTTCTTGCATTGACTACAGGCTTCTTTGAAGAGCCACCAGCAGGCTTCTTCATGACTGAGGGTGAGGGTCTGGCTTTCTTGGCAGGGGTTTTGGCCTTAGGAGGGGCTTTCTTGGGCAGAGGCCTCACTTTCCCTCGCTGGGAAGCTGGAACTTTAGGTACAGGCTTGGACCCTCTCTGTTTCATGGCTGCAGCCTTCCCTGGGGACTTGGCTGGGGTTTTCTTCTGCAACCTGAGAGAACAAAAGAGCAAAGATAATTACTTAATAAAGGAGAGGTTCACTTTGCCAGGACAGCCAGATGTTCTATCTGAAGAAAAACAGCGTAAGCAGACATCACTTATAATAAGAATGTGACTTAATTTCTCACCACAGCCTTTAGTGAAATTATATAAAAATTCAACTAATTCATGGAAGTTTACACAAAATTCCATTTTTCCTAGGAAAATAAATTTTTTCTTTCAGTAACTAAATTATGGAGACATATACAGAGAGAAGCTTAACCAAAGAGTGCATTACAGCACCAGCACTGTGGTGCAGCCGGTTAAAGCCCTGGCCTGCAGTGCCAGCATCCCATATGGACACTGGTTTGAGTCCTGGCTGCTCCACTTCCGATCCAGCTCCTTGCTAATGCACCTGGCAAAGCAGCAGAAGATGGCCCAAGTCCTTGAGCCTCTGCACCCAAGTGGGAGACCCAGAAGAAACTCCTGGCTCCCAGCTTTGGATCAGCAGCTCAGCTCCAGCCGTTGCAGCCATCTGGGGAGTGAACCAGCTGATGGAACACCTCTCTCTCGAGAATGATCCTGAATTGTTAAAACACTTTTCTATCGTTGGTCCCTCCTACAAGGTACTTCAAAAAGTTCCTTTGTACCATGAAAAACCCATGCACGGATTTGGTATTTTTTTGCACCAAAATAAACTTATCTTTTAATTCCATTTCCCTTGAACTTTTTGAAGCACCTTCGTACTACTGCATCTGCAGCTCCGAGTCCCCAGCCCTCCTCCCCACAGGAGCGGTTTTCACATTCGCACACCTCCTCTTAGGCGGCGGCTCCTCATCCTCAGAGTCTTCTTCTGATGACTCATCTTCATCTTCATCTTCATCCTCATCCTCATCTTTAGAATCATCCGGCTCTTTCTTTGGAAACAGAACTCCTGGGCTAAGAAAAAAAAGACTATTTAAAACAGAAATCCCACACAGCACACAGGAAGACTGTGAACTTCTTCCCAGCCTCCCCCCAAAAATGTTAAGTTAGGTCCTAAGTGCCATGTTACAACTGTTTTTGTTTTTGTTTTTGTTTTTTAAAGATGTATCTATTTATTTATTTGAAAGGCAGAGCAACAGGGAGAGAGAGACAGATCTCTTCCACCCAGTGGATCACTCCCCAGAAAGCAGCAACAGCCAGGGCTGGGCCAGGCTGCAGCCAAGAAGAGCCACAACTCCATCCTGGTCTCCGACATGGGGGGGTGGTCCCAAATACTTGGGCGATCAATTGCTGCCTTCTCAGGAGCATCAGCAGGAAGCTGGATCACAAGCAGGGCAGGGAGCCGGCGCCGTGGCTCACGTGGTGAATCCTCCGCCTGCGGCACCGGAATCCCATATGGGCGCCGGTTCTCGTTCTGGCTGCTCCTCTTCCTGTCCAGCTCTCTGCTGTGTCCCGGGAAGGCAGTGGAGGATGGCCCAAGTGCTTGGGGCCCTGCACCCACATGGGAGACCAGGAGGAAGCACCTGGCTCCTGGTTTCAGATCGGTGCAGCTCCGGCCGTGGCAGCCATTTGGGGAGTGAATCAACGGAAGGAAGACCTTTCTCTCTGTCTCTCCCTCTCACTCTCTGTAACTCTACCTCTCAAATAAATAAATAAACTTAAAGAACTCTATCCAACATGAGATGCTGGCAGCCTAAGTAGTGGCTTCACCTGTGCACCACACACTGGACCCCCAATTTAACCTTTTCTTCTTTTTTTTTTTTTTGACAGGCAGAGTGGACAGTGAAAGAGAGAGACAGAGAGAAAGGTCTTCCTTTGCCGTTGGTTCACCCTCCAATGGCAGGAGCCAGGTACTTCTCCTGGTCTCCCATGGGGTGCAGGGCCCAAGCACTTGGGCCATCCTCCACTGCACTCCCTGGCCACAGCAGAGAGCTGGCCTGGAAGAGGGGCAACCGGGACAGAATCCGGCGCCCCAACCGGGACTAGAACCCGGTGTACCGGCGCCGCAAGGCAGAGGATTAGCCTAGTGAGCCGCAGCGGCGGCTTTAACCTATTTTGAACAGACACACAAAGTTACCACAAATCTTGAAAAGTCCCAGTCCATACTTCATTCTCTTCCTTCTACCATTTCATAGAATAGATAATCATTTCTTTATTTTAATCAATTATCAAACTCCTGATAAGTGTCTAGCGTTGTCAGCCACTGACTATATAACTGTGGATGCTCTATAAGCCAGTGAACAATCTACACCACAGGACAGTTTTTGCCCTCACAATACTGAGGAAAGACCTCATTGTCCTTTTTTTTAAGATTTTGAAGTTCACAAACTGTTTTTTCATTTTTCTTTCTACTGAAATTAGTTTGGCGTGAACTTTTTGAAGAACCCCTCAAAAACCAAGAATACTTAAGTAATTTGGCATGAACTTTTTTTTTAAAAGATTTACGTTACATATATGAAAGGCAGAGTGACACAGAAAGGTAAAGACAGAGACAGAGAGATCTTCCATCCACTGGTTCACTTCCCCAAATGGCTGAAAGGGTTGGGGCTGAGCCAGGCCAAGGGCAGGAGGTGGAAACCCCATCCAGCTGGGTGGCAGGGGACCAAGTACTTGGTCTTTGCTGCTTTCCCAGGTGCATCAGCAGGCAACCAAGACTTGAACAGGCAGAGAGCAGCTCAGCCTGCTGCGCCACGATTCTGGCTACAGTGACAGCAATCTTGCCCTTTCATGATTAATATGCCCTTAGATTTTAACATTTTGTGTGATTTTAAGAATTAAATGTTGCCGGCGCCGTGGCTCAATAGGCTAATCCTCCGCCTAGTGGCGCCGGCACACCGGGTTCTAGTCCCGGTTGGGGCACCGGATTCTGTCCCAGTTGCCCCTCTTCCAGGCCAGCTCTCTGCTGTGGCCAGGGAGTGCAGTGGAGGATGGCCCAAGTGCTTGGGCCCTGCACCCCATGGGAGACCAGGATAAGTACCTGGCTCCTGCCATCGGATCAGCGTGGTGCGCCGGCCGTGGCGGCCACTGGAGTGTGAACCAACGGCAAAGGAAGACCCTTCTCTCTGTCTCTCTCTTTCACTGTCCCACTGTCCACTCTGCCTGTCAAAAATAAATAAATAAATAAAAAATAAAAAAATTAAATGTAATGCTTGAAAATTTCAAGTAATATGCTTTTAACCAAAAAACACTTCTGTCTATGGGTCATACTGATTATTGCCATGGCACTTTACTGATCTTGTCATTATCACTGATAAAGAAGGCATGAGTATTCAAATGACTGTCTAAGGATCTCTATTTTTTGAGCCATCATCATCTGCTGCTTCCCAAGACTGCTTCAGCAGACAGCTGAATCAGAGGCAGAGAGAGCAGCCATGACTTGAATTAGACACTCAGATACGGCAGGCAGGCATCCTAAGCAGCACTTAACCTGCTGTAGCACACAGTACCTGCCCCTCCCCTGGTCTAGGAAAATCTTTTTGCTTCAAAACAATACTGCCATAAGTAGTCTTTATTTTCAAATATTTCTAGTTGAGTATAACAGTAATAAGGGTCAAATAAGTTAAACCACGCCTGTAGCCTAAAATCAAATTTTAAATTCACCTTGACCAATATTTCCTAGAAGAGCTAAGTGCTGGGACAGTTGAGGGGCTCCACAAGGGCAGAGACATCAGGAGTGGGCATTAAGACTGAAAACCGGGGCTGGCACTGTGCTGCAGTAGGCTAAGCCTCCGCCTGCAGTGCTGGCATCCCATATGGGTGCCAGTTCAAGTCCTGGCTGCTTCTCTTCCAATCTAGCTCCCTGCTGATGGCCTGGGAAAGCAGAGGAAGATGGCCCAAGTGCTTGGGTCCCTGCACCCACGTGGGAAACCTGGAAAAGCTCCTGGCTCCAGATTGGCTCAGCTCCAGCTGTTGTGGTCATTTGGGGAATGAACCAGCAGATGGAAGACCTTTCTTTTCTGTCTGTCTCTCTCTGTCTATAACCCTAGCTCTCAAATAAATAATCTTAAAAACAACAACAACAACAACAACAAAAAAAAAAAAAAAAAAAAAGCTAAGTGCTTACCTTGGATAATACGGAAAACAGAGCTGGAAGGTGCCACTGAATCCTTTACCAGAGATCTGCTCCATCCACCCATTCTTTTCGCATTTCTGTAGGGTTTTCTTCAGCAAATGCACTGAACAAAAAATTCAGAAATGAAGCAAGCTGTCTCATCAGTCAGATTTGATAATTCTCTCAACCAATTCAATGTCTTGTCACAGTAACCGACACATGCAAATGAATCTTTTGTGGTCAAAGTTAATTCACTAGACATCTTATTTAGTGACCATAAATTTGGCAAGTTACATTATAATAAAAATTGCAGAGTCAAAATTCTCATTTCACAGATAAGCGAACAGGAGCCCAGAGTGCTTCATTGACTTCTCTAAGGTAGCACATCCACGTTTAACAGGAGACCCAAAACTGAATTCCTATGTTATTTCCATTCATTTAACCATCTACTGCATGCCTAGAGGTACTGAAAATCATAGAATATTTACAAAGATGAAGAGAACTAACTCCTTTAAATCAATCAAAAAATTCTGTGGCTCCAGAAGGTCTCACCGATTCTTATCTTTTAAAATGAATACCATCAAAAGCATATTTTGTGAAACTAAAAAGGATAATAACCACATTCATCTTCTCTTAAAACATCTGGTCAACAGAGAAATCATCAAATAGTCTACAGGGGTCAACATGTACAATTAAACACCATATATACATATATCTGTATATATCTACGTACAAAAGGGAAAAATTTTGTAAGGTAGATAAGAAAACAATCAGAAATCCTTCACAGCATTAAAGAATATATATTACAAATGTTAAAAGTTAAATATTAAGACTTCAAAATTACTTTTTTGAAGTTATGTAAAGTAATATATCCTGGTTTGCAAACTCCTTACCCTACCTAATTGTGCCTACACTGACGGCTCATGGAGAAGTTCTCCACCCTCATCAATCAGTAGGTGATGCTGCCAAGTGTTCAATCTCAAATTACCACTTCCCTGTGTGAACACACTTGACGGAAAGAACTACTTCTGCTGCAGGGCTTCAGTCACTAAGAAACAATATGAGTAGCAGATATTCTAAAACCCGGACTTGATTTCAAGGGGAATTTAGAAGCTTTGGTAAACATTCCAAAGTAAGCAAAAATATACTAATTGAGAAGTGTTCTGAACCTAGCAATAGCTAAACTACAATAGAAAATATATCAGAAGAGCTTTATATTTATATATCAAAAGTTCAATAGCCCAGTTGGGTGGGTTCCAGCCCTCTCCCTGGGGGCTGTTATGAAGCTCTGGGAGGGAACTTAGCAATTTCACTCCCAGAAAGCCCCTACCCAGCAAGATTTCCCAGATAGGGAGGGGGCAGAGGGTCCATACCCAAATTCCTAAGAACTCCAGCCTGAATGCAGACTCAATTTTTTTTTTTTTTTTTTTTTGACAGGCAGAGTAGACAGTGAGAGAGACATAGACAAAGGTCTTCCTTTGCCGTTGGTTCACCCTCCAATGGCCGCTGCAGCCTGCGCGCTGCAGCTGGCGCACCGCACTGATCCGATGGCAGGAGCCAGGTGCTTTTCCTGGTCTCCCATGGGGTGCAGGGCCCAAGCACTTGGGCCATCCTCCACTGCACTCCCTGGCCACAGCAGAGGGCTGGCCTGGAAGAGGGGCAACTGGGACAGAATCCGGCGCCCCGACCGGGACTAGAACCCGGTGTGCCAGCACTGCAAGGCGGAGGATTAGCCTAGTGAGCCACAGCGCTGGCGCAGACTCAATTCTTGACTAAGATCCCGCCCACCTGCTCTGTTAAGGTAAACTCTACTTATTACTTTATATTATATACTGCTTCAACGTTATGAGACTGAAGCACTGCCTACTGCCCTAAGGGAACTTCAATATTAAAAAAAGAAAAGAAAAATTTTTACAGCAAAGTAAAACCAAATCCCAATAAGCAGATACCATCAAATTATGAGTATGTCTAGATAATTTCTATAAATTCCGAAGTTTTAAAGCTAGCCCTTGTGGATTTTCAGTCAGCAGCTAAGGCTTTAGCATTAGTAACATGTTCTCTACAGTTTTTTCAGAAGAGAACTACCTCAATCCTAGTAAAAAGCGCACAGCTCGGATTCTTACTTTGATAGTTAGAATTGGTCCCTGGGTGGTTCTCCAGGACATACTTCTTCAAAGCAGTGGTGGAGCAGGTCTTCGGCTCATTCATGGCAGCAATGGCAGACAAGATTGCATATTCCATCAGGCTTCCACCAAGCAGGGGTTTCTCCCCTGATTTCTTCAGCTGTTTTCCAAGGAGGAAGAGAAAAGCATCAAGACAACACTCTCCCAAAGCAGGTCAAGACAAGACTCCTCTGCACCAGGTGGGTCGGAGTTCCTGCATTAGCACAGATATGTTTTACAATAAGTTGTCAGGTTAGGGACTTTCTCTTCTCATTCACCAGGTATTCAATCTAACTGGGGAGTCCCAACCCTCCTATGGGTATCTTCTCCTTCAATCTACCCCCATCATCCACCCTAAAACAGCAATAGCTACTCTAACCTAAAGATAGACAGTCTCCTTCCAACAAGTAGCCCAACCTGTTATACCCTCATAAATTAAGACTCTTTGAGAATATTTTTTTCTTTGAACCCAAAGAATGATGCAGTCATAAAATCATAGCCTTTTAAAAATCCTATCACAAAACAGCAAAGGGAAAGTCTGATCAATACTTATAAGGCATCATACAATAAAAATCACACAGCATACTGCAAGGACAAAACGCTGGGAACAGATTAGTACCGTAAATAAAAAGGGAAAAGGAGAAATCAGGAATGTTCTACAGTGGTGGTTCTGAAAGGGTAGGTCACAAGCCTGTGGAGGTTGTTCAGACCCTTTCAATGGATCTGAAAAGTCAAAACTATTTTCATAATAAAACTACGATGTGCTATACCTTTTTTGCTGTGCTGACTTTTTTTGATGGTTCAAATGCAATGATGGCTAAAATTGCTCCTACAAACCAAGGTAAAGGTACAAACAAATGTACCAGTGGTTCCACTGTCTGCTTCACTGCTACACACTGAAGGTTTAAAAAAGTAAATAAATAAAAGGAACAACTTCACTTAGAAATACCTCTGATGAAGTGGTAAAAATTTTTTTTAATCAACTATTATACGTATGCCTTTTAAATACTTTATGGGATGAAACCGCAAGAACGAATAAAGCACATCTGCCGCATGCGGAGGTGTGATGGCAGTCTTCAGGAAAGCAGCTGTGTGGCTGAACTCCGCTGAGCCAGCTGTGTTTCTGTGCAATACCCTTCTTAGCGGAAGAACAACTGATAGAAAAACTATGGCTATTCAGAAGTGGAGATGGGTAGACATTATCTTGAAAATAAATAACATGAGGGGCCGGCACTCTGGCTCACTTGGTTAATCCTCTGCCTGTGGCGCCAGCATCCCATATGGGCACCGGGTTCTAGTCCCGGTTGCTCCTCTTCAGGTCCAGCTCTCTGCTGTGGCCCGGGAAGGCAGTGGAGGATGGCCCAAGTGCTTGGGCCCCTGTACCCACATGGGAGACCAGGAGGAATCACCTGGCTCCTGGCTTTGGATGGGCGGCAGCGCACCAGCCCTGGCGGCCATTTGGGGAATAAACCAACGGAAGGAAGACCTTTCTCTCTGCCTCTGTCTCACTTTCAAATAAAAATAAAAATAAAAATAAAAAAATAACATGAGCCCACAAATTCAAGAAAAACAGGCTTTGTTGCCAAGAATAAAAGCCTTTCTCAAAACAATATAAATAGTGGCAAACTTACTCCTATCACTGTGAGCTTCTGCATTCCCCTGAACACTGCTCGTATGCAATTACTGGCTGATACCAGTAAGTGTGACGTTGTGACTATAGGAGGAAATACCAAGATCTGAAAATCTCTGTAACTCAGTAAGTCAGTTTTCCCAATGGCCAACACATCATGTCACAAAATTACACACAGCTAAAAGAGCCAAAATTACACATAGCTAAAGTTCAAGACAGGCCAACAAATTTTAAGGTAATAGAGTAACAGATATGATTTCACGTTCCATATGGCAAGTTAAACTTTAAGGATTGGGAAGAAAATCAATCAGTATAACAGATTAACAACAGAAAAAAGGACACAAGCCACATAATCACCTAAATAGACACTGAAAAAAATTAGACAAAGCCAACAGCCATTCATGATAAAAACTCCCTAAAAACACTGATATTGAAAGGAACATTCTAACCTGACATGAAATTTATGAAAAACTTACAGCTAAATTATTGGGGAAAGATCAAATGTCTTCTCTGTATGATGGGGAACAAGGCAAAGATGTCTGATATTTCTATTCAACACTACTGGATATTCTATACAAAGCAATAAAGTAAGACACCCAGAACTGAAAGAAAGACGTACATTGGTCTTTATTTGCAGATAACATGATCCTATATGTAGAAAATTCAAAGACACACACAAAATACTATTAACAACTGAGTTCAGCAAGGTTGTATGATACAAGATCACCAAATTAACTGTATTTCTATACAACAGCACAGACAATCTGAAAATAAAATAAGAAAACTATAATTCACTGCAATAAAAAAAAAAATAAAAATAAGAAAACGTAATACTTAGAAAGTAGTAGAAGACGGCCCAAGTGCTTGGGCCCCTGCACCCAGTGGGAGACCCAGAAGAAGCTCCTGGCTGCTGGCTCTGGGTCAGCACAGCTCTGGCTGTTGCGGCCAATTGGGAAGTGAACCAACAGATGGAAGACCTCTCTCTCTCTCTCTGCCTCTCCTTTCTCTGTGTAACTCTTTCAAATAAATAAATAAATCTTAAAAAAAAAAAAAAAACTATTAACAAGGGGTGGCACTGTGGTACAGTGTGTAAAGCTGCCACCTGCAGTGTTGGCAGCACCAGTTCAAGTTCTGGCTGCTCCACTTCCGATCTAGCTCTTTGCTGTGGCCTGGGAAAGCAGGAGAAGATAGCCCAAGTTCTTGGGCCCCTGCACCTGCCTGGGAGAGGCTCCTGGCTTCAGATCGGCACAGCTCCAACCATTGCAGCCATCTGGGGAGTGAACCCGTGAATGGAAGACCTCCTTCTCTCTTTCTGCCTCTCTGTAACCTGCCTTTCAAATAAATAGATAAATTTTTTAAAAAAGGAAAAAAAAACCAACCTATTAATGAAATTGCATCAAAATTAAACACCTCTGTGCTTCAAAAGACACTATTTTTTTTTTTTTTTTTTTGACAGGCAGAGTGGACAGGACAGTGAGAGAGACAGAGAGAAAGGTCTCCTTTTGCCGTTGGTTCACCCTCCAATGGCCGCCGCAGTCGGCGCGCTGCGGCCAGCGCACTGCGCTGATCCGATGGCAGGAGCCAGTTACTTATCCTGGTCTCCCATGGGGTGCAGGGCCCAAGCACTTGGGCCATCCTCCACTGCACTCCCTGGCCACAGCAGAGAGCTGGCCTGGAAGAGGGGCAACCGGGACAGAATCCGGCGCCCCGACTGGGACTAGAACCTGGTGTGCCGGCGCCGCAAGGTGGAGGATTAGCCTAGTGAGCCGCGGCGCCGGCCCAAAAGACACTATTAAGATGGCCCGTGCCATGGCTCAATAGGCTAATCCTCCGCCTGCAGCGCCAGCACACTGGGTTCTAGTCCCGGTTGGGGTGCCGGATTCTGTCACAGTTGTCCCTCTTCCAGGCCAGCTCTCTGCTGTGGCCAGGGAGTGCAGTGGAGGATGGCCCAAGTGCTTAGGCCCTGCACCCACATGGGAGACCAGGAAAAGCACCTGGCTCCTGTCTTCGGATCAGTGCGGTGCGCCGGCCGCAGCGGCCATTGGAGGGTGAATCAATGGAAGGAAGACCTTTCTCTCTGTCTCTGTCCACTCTGCCTGTCCACTTTCTGTAACTCTACCCTGTTGCTCTGCCTTTCAAATAGATAGACAGATAGATACATCTTAAAAACAAACAAACAAACACACAGTTGTAACTTGGCACTTAGGACCTAACTTTTTGGGGGGAGGCTGGGAAGAAGTAAACAATGTCCAGGGGGCTGGCGCCGCAGTTCACTAGGCTAATCCTCCGCCTTGCGGCGCCAGCACACCGGGTTCTAGTTCTGGTTGGGGCGCCGGATTCTGTCCCGGTTGCCCCTCTTCCAGGCCAGCTCTCTGCTGTGGCCAGGGAGTGCAGTGGAGGATGGCCCAGGTGCTTGGGCCCTGTACCCCATGGGAGACCAGGAGAAGCACCTGGCTCCTGGCTTCGGGTCAGCGTGTTACGCTGGCCGCGGTGGCCATTTGAGGGTGAACCAATGGCAAAGGAAGAACTTTCTCTCTCTCTCTCTCACTGTCCACTCTGTCAAAAAATAAATAAATAAAAAATAAAAAAATAAAAAATACAAAAAATAAAGTTCACAGTCTTGCTGTGTGCTGTGTGGGATTTCTGTTTTAAATAGTCTTTTTTTTCTTAGCCCAGGAGTTCTGTTTCCAAAGAAAGAGCCAGATGATTCTAAAGAGGAAAGACCCCGAAGCAGCTCCTGGCTCCTGATAAGCTTGGCTCCAGCCATTGTAGCCATCTGGGGAGTGAACCATGGGATGGAAGACATCTCTCTCTGCCTCTCTGTAGCTCTACCTTTCAAATAAGTAATAAACAAATCTTGGGGGGGGGGCACAGAATAGGGGTCACCACCTGTAATGCAAGCATCCCTTATGGGCACAGGTTCAAGTCCCGGCTGCGCAACTTTTATTTTTTTAAAAACATGTATTTATTTATTTGAGAGGTAGAGTTACAGACAGTGAGAGGGAGAGAAAGGTCTTCCTTCCATTGGTTCACCCCACAAATGGCCGCTATGGCTGGAGCTATGCCGAGCTGAAACCAGGAGCCAGGCGCTTCCTCCTGGTCTTCCACGCAGGTGCAGGCACCCAAGCACTTGGGCCATCCTCCACTGCCTTCCCGGGCCACAGCAGAGAGCTGGACAGGAAGAGGAGCAACCGGGACTAGAACTCGGCGCCCATATGGGATTCCGGTGCCGCAGGCGGAGGATTAGCCAAGTGAGCCACGGCGTCAGCCCCCTAGCTGCGCAACTTCTGATCCAACTGCCTGCCAAGGCACCTGGGGAAGCAGTGGAAGATGGCCCAAGTGCTCGGGTCCCTGCACCCACATGGGAGATCCAGAAAAAGCACCAGGGTTGTGCCCATCTGGAGAGAGAACCAGCAAACCGGAAGATCTCGCTCTTAACTCTGCTTCTCAAATAAAATAAATTTAAAAAAACCCAAAAACGTTAAGTCACAGAATAGTAGAAGGTATCTGTAAGTTATATCCAGTGAGGGACTTTTACCTAGAAAAAATTACGACAAATCCAATTTTAACAATGGGTGTTGGCTGGGATGCCAACATTCCATATTGGAGGGCCTGGAGTCAGTCCCGGTTGCCCTCCCATTCCAGCTTCCTGCTAATGTGCTCTCTGGGAAGCAGCAGGTGATAGCTCAAGTACTTGGATCCTACCACCAACGTGTGAGACCAGGATGGAGTTCTGGCCTACTAGGTTCAGCCTGACCCAGCCTCAGCTGTTGTAGACATTTCGGGAGTCAACTACAGGACAGAATATGTCTTTCTGCCTTTTAAATAAACAAACTAATTTAAAAAACCACAATGAGGTGTGGGCATTTAGCTTAATGATTAACATGCTGGTGTCCCACACAGATTACCTGGGTTCAAATCCTAGCTCAGGCTACTGGCTGGCTCCATCTTCCTATCAATGCAACCCTGGGAGGCACCAGTGATGGTTCAAGTAATTGGGTTCCTGCCACTTCCATAGAAGACCTGGATTGAGCTTCAGGTCCTCGTTTTGGAACCCTGGTCACTGTGGGCATTTGAGGAATGAAACCAGTGAATGGCAGCTCTTTGTCTCTCTCTTATTATCTAATTCATTCATTAACTAATAATGTTTTTAAAAGATTTATTTACTTGAGAAGCAGAGTCAGAGAGAGAAAGTCTTCCATCTGCTGGTTCAGTCTCTGGATGGCCCCAACGGCTGGAGTTGTGCCAATCCGAAGTCAGGAGCCAAGAGCCTCCTCCAGGTCTCTCACATGGGTGCAGGGGCCCAAACAGTTGGGCCATCTTCCACTGCTTTCCCAGGCACCAGTAGAGAGCTGGATCGAAGAGGAGCACCCGGGACATGAACTGAAGCCCATATGGGATTCCAGCATCACAGGAAGAGGCCTAGCCCGTGACGCCACAGCGCTGGCGCCTAACCAATTTTTTAAAAAAGATTTATTTATTTACAAGGCAGAGTAAGAGAAAGGGAGCTGGATTGACAGTAGAGCAACCAGGACTTGAACTGCCACCCATGTGGGATGCCAGCACTGCAGGTGGAGGCTTTAACCTGCTAGGCAACAGTGCCAGCCCCAATTAACTAATCTTAAAAATGGGTAGATTTGAACAATCTTATTGATGAAAATAAACAAATGGTGGTTAAGAACATGAAAGATGTTCATCATCAGTAGTCAGCAGGGAAATGCCAATCACAACCGTAAGACACCACCTCATATCCACTAGCTCCAGCAACTGTTGGCGAGGATATGGACGAACTCAAGTCCTTATATACACTGCTGGAGGGGATGTGAAATCCAACAGCCATACTGCCAGTTTCTTAAAACACATGTTTACCATACAGGCAGCAAGTCCACTCCTAGTTACACAGTCACATGAAATTAAAAGATACAACTGGTGGCAGAGGTTTGGCATACTGGCCGGGTCACCTCTTGGTACGCTTGTAGCCCATGTTGAAATTCCTGGTTCAAGCCTGGCTGCTCTGTTTCCAATTCAGCTTCCTGCTCATGTATACTCTGGAAGGCAACAGGTGACTGCTGAAGCACTTGGGTCCCTGCCACCCATGTGGGAGCCCCAGAGTGAGTTCTGGGGTCCTGGCTTTGGCCTAGCCCAGCCCTGGCTGTTGTGGACACCTGGCTGAATGAACTGACAAACTGAAGGTAACATGCTCTCTCCCTCTTTCAAGTAAAATAAAAATAAATTAAAAATTTAAATTTAACCATACAGCCACCTGGATAAATGTTCATAAGCAGTATTCATAACAACCAAAAAAGTGGAAATAATCTAAATGTTTATCAACTCAAAATGAATAAATAAAATGTGTTATACTACTACTAATAAAAAAGTGGAAAGTACTGATATAGGCTGCAACATGGGTAACAATACTGTAAGTGAAAGCCAGACACAAAGCACCACAGTGTATGATTCCTTCTCTATGAAATGTACAGAAAAGGCAAATCTAGATAGAAAGCAGACCAGCAGGGATCTGAGGCCAGGAGTGAGAACAGGGAGTGACTGCAAATGGGCACAAGAGAGCTTACCTAACGGATGGAAATATCCTGAAAGTGAATCATGGAAACAGCTGCGCAACTGTTATTTTAGTAAAAATCATTCAATTATACATTTTGATTTTAAATGAGTGTTATTTTATGGTATGTAAAAATCATACCTCAAAGCTGTTAAAAACAAAAACTACCATTTGTTGAGTTTTGATGTAGTGTCAAAGAGTAATATTCACAATTACTTCAAAGCTACATTAAAATATTCCTCCTTTCCTCATTGTGTTTCTGTGTGAGGCTGGGCTTTCTTCATGGATGTAACCCAACACATTTGGAAAAGATATTAGCTGTCTTCTGTTATAGCTAGACATGAAAGACATTCATAAAAATGTAAATAGTGCCCCTTTTCTCATCAAAAAAGTATATGGGGAATACAGTTTCTTTTATAAAAAATGTACTACTTATGTTAGTACATAATGTGCTCACTACTGTTACGTTAAAATGGTTTCATATAAACAAAGATCTTTAAGTTCCCCAACAAATTCTTTATAGAGTATAAGGAGGACCTAAACCCAAAACTTCAAGAACCCCTTCCCTGTAACAAAGCCTTTGTCTCTAACCTGGAATGTCCCCGAAGCACCTTTGCCAGTTATTTGTTCTAACTGGCCTCTCTCTACTGCTCTCTGCAGAGCATTCTTCAACAGCTGAGGCCTGCAGAAAAAACAAATAGTGATAAATACAACAATGAAAGTAAAACATAGATACATCCAGGGCTAATCCCAGATCTACAGCTCTAATTCTTACCACATGGAATGCTTTGTTAAAATGAACAACACAGTAATGACGAACTGTGGACATCCTTGAGCAAGGGCGACGTTTCTGTTTGTTGTTTTTCCAAGCTGAGAAGCTGTCATTTCCTGTACATACAGAACCATGTACCACACAGAACCCATTTCCCAACTGTCCGGGTACTCCCCAAACTCACTATTTATTACTACTACCACAACAGTGAACAAGTTGAGTAATCAAGCAAAGGATGAGTATCTTGCAAATCTCATCCAACTCTGCAATTCTTTAAGGTAAATCTAAACATCAATCTGTTAGAAATCCACTGATGGAATTAATGATAAAATCTCGAGATCAGAGTTGAAAATGGTAAGAATTTAAGAGGTTTCCAAAGAAATTATGTTTGGAGAAAATCACAGGGTTTAAAACTGAATCTTGGGTGTTTACTTTTTGCTAACAGTAGACAAAATTACCCCCAAAATTTTTGAAACACCTTAGAGGACAACACAAAGGCAAACCCACACACTGAGTTTTCCCTTTAGGGTTGTAAAATATCAGTAATCAAATTAAGGAGGCGATCTCACATGCGTGTGATGCTCATACCATGACAAGTGTGCTGGAACTCAGTATCACTGACATCAGCTCAGCACTGAGTAGGTTCTGACACTGTTCTAAAGTGCTTAACACGTGCTAACAAGTTCCAGTTCTGTGAGTTACACACAAAAAGGCAACTGAGACACAAAGAGGTACAGAATGACGGAACCGGGATCTAAACTTAAGGGGTTCAGCTCCACAGCCTATGCTCTTAACGGCAATGCTCACCTGCTACCAGCAAATGAGAGCACAAACTCAATTCTTTTTTTTGGTAAAGATTTATTTATTTATTTGAAAGTCAGAGTTACAGAGAGAGAGAGGGAAAGACAGAGATCTTCCATCTGCTCGTTCCCTCCCCAGATGGCTGCAACAGCCAGCACTGGGCCAGGCTAAATCCAGGAGCCTCTTCTGTATCTCCCAAATCGGAGGCAACAGGCCATTATCAGGGAACTAGATAGGAAGTGGAGCAGCCAGGACACAAATCGACACCCATATGGGACACTGGCTTGGCAGGCGGTGGGTAACCACTATACCACAATGTCAGCTTCACAAACTCAATTCTAATCTCACATGGGACATGTGTTCCTTAAGTGGAGTGATCCAGACATCTACTTACATGTCTTTCATTCATTCAACTCATATATTTATTATTTACTTGAAAGGCAGAGTTAGAGAAAGGAGGAGACAGAGAGGTCTTCGATCCACTGGTTCACTCTGTACATGGCTATAATGGCCATGGCTGGGCCAGGCTGAAGCCAGGAGTCAGGAGCTTCTTCTGGGTCTCCAACATGGGTGTAGGGCCCCAAACACTTGGGCCATCTTTCGTTGCTTTCCCAGGCACACATTAGCAGGCAGCTGGATCATAAGTGGAGCAGCCGGGTCTCGAACTGGCACCTGTGTGGGATGCTAGTAGTAGTAGTAGCTTTATCAGCTATACCACAACACACGCTCCCAACTTGTAGTTATCAAGTATCTACTATGTGTGAGGCTCTGAGGAAAGAGCAGTGAGTGCTATAAATAAAATAAATACTGGCCTTCAGGAATCTGATTTTTTTAATTTATTCATTTATTTGAAAGGCAGAATCACAGAGAGGCAGAGGCAGAGAAAGAGTTCTTCTATCCACTGGTTCACTCCCCAGATGGCTGCAACAGCCGGAGCTCTGTCAATCCAGGTGCCAGGAGCATCCTCTGGGTCTCTCATGTGGGTGCAGGGGCCCAAGGACTTGGGCCATCCTCCTCTGCTTTCCCAGGCCACAGCAGAGAGCTGGATTGGAAGTGGAGCAGCCGGGAATAGAACCGGCTCCCATATGGGATGCCAGCACTGCAGGTGGCGGCCCCAGGAATCTGATCTTGTAATGGGATAGAAAAACAACTAAAATAACTAAGTAAAACATGTAGTATGGGGGCTGGTGCTGTGGTGCAGCAGGTTAAGGTGCCATCTGCAGTTTAGCCTGCCCATCCCATATGGGCCCTGGTTTGAGTCCTGGTTGCTCCGCTTTCGATTCAGCTCCCTGCTGGTGCACCTGGAAAGGTAAAAGAGGATGGACCAGGTCCTTGGGCCACTGCACTCACGTGGGAGACCTGGAAGAGGCTCTTGGCTTGGTCTGACCCAGCTGTAGCCATCGGAGCCATCTGGGGAGTGAACCAGCGCATGGAAGATCTCTCTCCCTTCTCCTTCTTCAAATAAATAAATACTTTATAAAACAAAAAAATAAAGGGCCAGAGCTGTGGCTCTAAGCCTCTGCCTGCGGTGCCAGCATCCCATACAGGCGCGAGTTCAAGTCCCAGCTGTACCTCTTCCAATCCAGCTCTCTGCTTACGCCCTGGGAAAGCAGTGGAAGACAGCCCAAGTGCTTGGGCCCCTGCACACCTGTGGAAGACCCAGAAGAAGCTCCTGGCTCCTGACTTGGGATCAGTGCAGCTCCAACCACTGTGGTCATTTGGGGAGTGAACCAGTGGATCAAAGATCTTTCTCTCCCTCCTTCTCTCTGAAATCTCTCTCAAATAAATAAGTAAAATCTTTAAAAAAAATTAAAACAAGGGCCGGCGCTGTGGCTCACACAGCTGTACCCAAAATGACTTGAGTTTTTTCCTTTAGTCAGTATCCTAATGGGGCTAACATATTGCATTTAGTTGATGTAAACCAACTAAAACCTGTCTCTTCCTTTGTGAATTCTTTAAACTATTTATTTATTGATTGATTTTTTATTTTTAAAGATTTGATTATTTATTTGAAAGTCACAATTACACAGAGAGAGGAAGAGACGGAGAGAAAGAGGTCTTCAATCTACTGGTTCACTCCCCAAATGGCTGCAATGGCAATTTCTACTTTTTTATGTTTGAAAACTTCCAAATTTTAAAAAATTAGGGAAGGGGCAGGTGTTGTGGTACAGTGGTTTGAATCATGGCTTGGGACACCAGTATCTCACATACTGGAGAGGTGGCCTGAGTCTCTGCTACTCCACTTCTAATCTAGCTTTCTCATGATGCATCTGGTAAGGCAACAACCAATGGCCAAGGGCATGGGTCCCCACCATCAACATGGGAAATGGATGGGATTCCTAGCTGTGGCTTTGGCGTGGCCTAGCGCTGGCTGTTGTGGGCATTTGCAGAGTGAACTAGCAGATGGAAGATGGACTTCTGTATCTATCCCCTTTTGCCACACTGCGTTTCAAAAAAAAGGTGGGGGGGGGCAGTAAGGGCTCTTTTCACTATGCAGAACCTAATCACTTGAGCCATCATCACTGTCTCCCAAGGAAATTATAGACAGCAAGGCTACACTACTCAGACTTTTAAAATGTATCAAAACAACAACAACAACAAAAATCCTGCATTTTCCCCACTCTTCTGTTGGTGAAGCAAGTATGGTTGAACTTTCATATTAAATGTGTGTATGACAGGACTCCACTTTAATCAGAACTAAGGAAATCCATACAGTTTAACAAAATAAAGGTAAAGTGTTTCAAAGGAAAAAAAAATTCTATTTGAAAGGTTACGAAGAAAGGTGTCATCAGGTTCACTAGCATATATCTATTACCAGGTAAACTCTGTTTCAGCATATGATGACGACTCCAAGTGTTTAAAAGATTAGATATTGGGACAGACGTTTAGCCTAGCCTAGCAGTTAATATGCAGGTTAATACTTTTGAGTCCTGGGGCCAGCGCTGTGGCATAGTTGGCTAAGCCTCCGCCTGCAGTGCTGGCATCCCATAGAAGCACCGGTTCATGTACCAGCTGCTCCTCTTCAGATTCAGCACCCCTGCTGATGGCCTGGGAAAGCAGCAGAAGATGGCCCAAGTGCCTGGGCTCCTGCACCTGCATGAGAGACTCGGAAGAAGCTTCTGGCTCCTCGCTTCAGATCGGCTCAACTCTGCTGTTGCAGCTATTTGGGTGGAGAGTGAACCAGTGGATGGAAGACCTTTCTCTCTGTCTGCAATTCTACCTCTCAAATAAGTAAATAAAATCTTAAGACAAAAAAATTCTAAAAAGACTCTTGTGTCCCATATCAGAGTAGACTGCCTACATTCAAATCACATCTCTGGATCCTGATTACAGTTTTCTGCTAATGTAGACCCTGGGATGCAGTGGTGATTGCCCAAGTAATTAGGTTTCTGCTGCCCATGTGTGAGACCTGGATTGAACTGTAGTTCCTGGCTTTGGGCCTAGCTTAGCTCTGTTTGTCGCAGGCGTTTCAGGAATAATAGGAGTTTTCTCTCTGCCTCTCTCAAAAATACAAGTGAAAGTTTTAAAAAAAAAACAAACCAAAACCAAAAATCCAAAAGATTTAAAGCAAACTGAACTTACGTAAGAAGAGTGAATCAGAAGGAGAGAACAGAACTGGAGGGAGGGCATGGACTCTAGTCATCAAAAAGTAGAGAATTAAGGGAGCTAAAAATAAAATGTTTCCATCTTTAAATGCATTATACAATGCATTTCTTTTTTAAAAAATATTTTATTTATCTATTTGAGAGGCAGAGTTAGAGACAGAAAGGTCTTCCATCCACTGGTTCACTCCCCACCCAAATGGCCACAACAGCCAGAGCTGGACAGATCCAAAGCCAGAAGCCAGGAGTGTCTTCCAGGTCTCCCATCTGAGGGCAGGGGCCCAAGCTGCTGGGCCATTTTCTACTGCTTTCCCAAGCTGCTATCAGGGAGCTGGATTGGAAAATGGGGCCAGTGCTGTGGCACAGTGAGTTAAAGCCCTGTCCTGAAGCACCAACATCCCATATGGATGCTGGTTCTAGTCCCGGCTGCTCCTCTTCCGATCCAGCTCTCTGCTATGGCCTGGGAAAGCAGTAGAGGATGGGCTTTGGGCCCCTGTACCCACGTGGGAGACCCGGAAGAAGCTCCTGGCTTCAGATCAGCACAGCTCCGGCCACTGCGGTCATCTGGGGAGTGAACCAGCGGATGGAAGATCTCTCTGTCTCTAAGTCTAACTCTTTCAAATAAATAAAATAAATCTTTAAAAAAAAAGGAAGAGGCACAGCTGGGACATGAACAGACACCACATGGGATGCCGGCACCAGATAGATGCTTAGTCTATTTGCCATAGCACCGGCCCCCATACAGTGTGTTTCTAATGCATGGTTGTGTCTGCCTACCACCATCATATTCAGGGTATAAGAAGCATACATATACCAGGATATTAATTTCAAATTCTTTGCTTATGTGACTCCCTTCTCTTTTGTACTATTTGACTCATTCTTTAATTGGGCATTCTGAAGACGTGATTTTCTGAAAGCATGGATTTGGGTTGAAATTTCAGCAATTCTAAATGCAGGCTTCAGCAAAAATGTCACATGTACACATTTTAAAAAAAACTAAACTCTATCAGGGCAATGTATATTTGATATTTAATATAATACTCTTCTGTAGAAAGAACGCTGGATTAAACACAATTTTCCAAAAGTCACCACAACAAATATGTCACATGTACACATTTAAAACTCAGAAGACATCACCTGAAACACCCTCATCCCATATCAGAGTGCCCAAGTTTCAGCAGAGCTCTGCTTCCAATTCTACCTTTCTGCTCAAGTGTACACTGAGGGCTGCAGGTGACGGCTGAAGCAGCTGGCTCTTGCAGTCTATGCAGGAGACCCAGACTGAGCTCTTGGCTCCTAGTACTGGCCTGGTCTCACCCTGGCTGTTTTGGGCATTTGGGGAGTGAATCAGCAGCAGACAGAATACCTATGTCTATTTCTCCCCCTATTTCAAATAAGTTATAAAATAAAGTGAAATTGAAAAAATAACCTCAAACTCCGGTAGGCATTTGGCACAAGGATTAAGACACTGCTTGGGATATCTGAATCAAGAGTGCTTAGGTGTGAGTTCTGGCTCCACTTCTGATTCCAGCTTCCTGCTTATGCTCACCCTGGGAGGCAGCAGATGATGGCTCAGTACTTAAGTGCCTGCTACCCACATAAGAGACCCAGACTCAGTTCTGAACTCCTGGCCTTGGCCTGCCCCAATCTTTGAGTCCCGGCTGCTCCACTTTCGATTCAGCTCTCTGTTAATGGTCCGGGAAAGCAGCAGAAGATGGCCCAAGTCCTTGGTTCCCTGCATCTGCATGGGAGACCTGGAGGAAGCTCCTGGCTCCTGGCTTCGGATCGGCATTGCCAAATACTATAGGTATTTGGGAATGAAATAAGCAGATGGAAGATTTCTGTCTCTATGTCTTTCAAATAAAACGAAGAAAAAAAGAAAAACCCTTATACTCTGATCTACAAATTTAAACAAATATGTCTACATAAATCCCAGAGATAATAAGACAATATTAATGTTAAGTCCAGATGCTGAGTGGTTAACTTTTTCTTTTTTTAAAGATTTATTTATTTATTTATTTGAAAGTCAGAGTTACACAGAGAGAGGAGAGGCAGAGAGAGAGAGAGGTCTTCCATCCTCTTCTGCTTCACTCCCCGATTGGCTCCAACAGCCAGGGCTACACTGATCCGAGGAGCCAGGAGCTTCCTCTGGGTCTCCCATGCAGATGCAGGGGACCAAGGACTTGGGCCATCTTCTATTGCTTTCACAAACCATTAGCAGACAGCTGAATCAAAAGTGGAACAGCCAGGGCTCAAATCGGCGCCCATATGGGATACCAACACTGCAGGCAACAGCTTTACCTGCTACACCACAGCGCTGTCCCCATAACTTTTTTTTGAACAAATGAATTGGCTGGTGCTGCGGCTCAACTGGTTAATCCTCCGCCTGCGGCGCCAGCACCCTGGGTGCTAGTCCCAGCTGGGGCGCTGGATTCTATTCCGGTTGCTCCTCTTCCAGGCCAGCTCTCTGCTGTGGCCTGGGAGTACAGTGGAGAATGGCCCAAGTGCTTGGGCCCTGCACCTGCAAGGGAGACCAGGAGGAAGCACCTGGCTCCTGGCTTCGGATCAGTGCAGCACGCGGGCCGTAGTGGCCATTTGTGGGGTGAACCAACGGAAGGAAGACCTTTCTCTCTAACTCTGCCTGTCCAAAAAAAAAAAAAAAACAAACAAACAAAAAAAAAACCCACAACAACAAATGAATTACTATCAAAATTTTGTCAGAATTCTGTCTTACATGTTTAAATGTTGAAGATACTGTTATTTCTATTTAGAAGTTATTGAAGCCAGAGGTATTTTTTTGTTCTCAGTTATAATTGTAAACAACAGATGAGTATCTAAAAAGACATACAGCTAGAAGGAAAAAGCAGGTCTTCCACAACCATGGGTTCCACATCAGTGGATTCAACTAACCACATATTAAAAATTTTTGGAAGGGCCAGGCGTTTGGTCCAGTAGATAAGATACATCCTAAGCTGGTTCCAGCTTCTGACTCTGGCTTCCCTAATGCAGATCCTGGGAGACAACAAGTACTGGCTCAAGTGATTGATCTCCTGCCACAAATGTGGAAGACTCAAATTGAGTTCCCAGCTCCTGCCCTTGGCCTGAGACTGTTGTGGACATCGGGGGACTGAATGTGTAGGTAACAGCCCTTTCTAACTCTCTAAATAAATAAACAAAACATTTTTAAAATGAAAAAAAAAAAAAAAAGAACATGCGCTTTAAGTTTAAAAAATTACATATGGAGATACGAAAATGCAAACATAATGTGGCAAAAACAAAAGACCCAAACAAATCACATAAAAAAGGTTTTATTCCTAGCTCAGCTAGAAGCCTTCTCGAATAATCTCTCTTCTTGTGCAGAAGAGACTAAAAGATTAACATATTATGCTTTAAAAAAAAAGTTGTCAATGGCTCCTACCTGATGTCCACCCTGAGTTTGGGGTAATACTGGGATACATATTTCCTGATAAGACTGTAAGAAGCTTCTTTAGGTTCACAAAGGCGAGTAAAGGCCAGCGGGAGGACATCTTCCAACTTTACTTGTGGTTCTGGATCTACTGCAGAGCTCCTCTTCTGAAAAATAACATCGAAATTACGATCATTATAGAACAGAAAGCTTTCTCTTCCTTGTTTGAGTACTCAGCCAACTGGCAACAGAAGATTATCACTTTTTTCCACATATAATACATCACACCACAACAGTGTAATGTCACTTGCATGGCAATTTCTTTGAGAAAAAAATTTCAAGTTGGGAGTTAAAATAATATATAGAAAAGCAAGAAAGAGGAGTAGACTTTAAAAATCTTCAGAATTGTAAAAACAAAGGTGTAAAGGAATATTTATGATTTCAATTACCAACACAAATGAAATACTAGATATTTCACTTTATTATAAATGATGTTATTATGTTGGGATGAAAGGTGTTAGTATTTATAGAAAGTGAGAAGAAAAATTGGCTCTGGGTATATATTTGAGGTTAAGTATTGAGTAAAAACTTAAAATATTTCACAAAAAACAGTACAATTCACATAGCCATCCATATATACAGCATTTAAGTCAATGGGCTTAACTGGGTTGAAGTATCAGGATTTGCATCCTGGCTACTATATTCCCCAGCTGGACAGATTACATGTAGCACCTGCAGGTTAGTACAAAAGCTGCACTTTGCATAGTGCCAGACACACAGTAAACACTCAGTAAACATTGCTATTTAGTGATCCTAATAGTGTTACAGTCCTCGAAATGTGGCACAGACTTCTTACCTTTCTGTTTCTGGATTTCTGAGGGGTTTTTCTTGATTTTTGGACCACAACAAAACTTCCAGAAGCACCTTTTCCTTTTACCTACAATAAATTGATTTTTATTTACATTATTACTGTATTTATAACTTTAATTTTTTAAAAGACTTATTTATTTGAAAGAGCTAGAGAGAGAGAAGGAGAGAGAGCATGTGAGCACACACTTCCATCTGCTGACCCACGCCCCAGATGGCCACATAGGCCAGAGCTGGGCCAGGCTGAAGCCAGGAGCCAAGAGCTTCCTCTAAGTCTCCCAGGTAGTCAGCGGGGGCCCAAACTCCTGAACCATCCTCTGCTGCCTTTCCCAGGCCATTAGCTGGGAGCTGAATTGGAAATGGAGCAACCAGGACACAAACCGGCATCCATATGGGATGCTGGCATCATAGGCATCAACTTTATCTGCTACACCACACTATCAGTCCCCAGTATTTAATTATTTTTTATTTTTATTTATTTTTTTAAATTTGATAGGTAGAGTTATAGACAGTGAGAGACAGAGAGAAAGGTCTTCTTTCCGTTGGTTCACCCCACAAATGGCCACTACGGCCAGCACTGCGCCGATCTGAAGCCAGGAGCCAGGTGCTTCTTCCTGGTCTCCCTTACAGGTGCAGGGCCCAAGCACTTGGGCCATCCTCCACTGCCCTCCCAGGCCACAGCAGAGAGCTGGACTGGAAGAGGAGCAACCGGGACTAGAACCTGGTGCCCATATGGGATGCTGGTGCCACAGGCGGAGGATTAACCAAGTGAGTCACGGCACCGGCCAACCAATATTTGTAACTTTATACAAGACTAAAGGAATTATAGGGCATGTTGATATAAGACTTAATGTAAAATGCTGTTTAAAGAATATTTAAAGAATAATGGATGAGGAGTCAAGAGACTTGAGATGGAAACCATCTAACTATTCAATATTGGATAACTCAGTGAACTCTATTCTGCTAAACTGAAGAACAATACTATGATACCAAGTTAAACAGTCTACCACAAGCTTTCAAAAATTATTAAAAAAATAACTACAATGCAAAACAGCGAAAATGTCCTATGAAAGGAATGGACAATGAAGAAGGACCAAGCACGTGGTGCAGGAGGTATGATAGCACTCGGGGTGTCCTAATTCCATAGCAGAGTGCCCGATTTGATTCCTGGCTCCTGTTTCCTATCCAGCTTCTGCTAATGTACACCCTGGGAGGTAGCAGATGATGGCTCAAGTACTTGGTCCCTAGCACCCATGAGACCTGCACTGAGTTTTGGGCTCTTGGTTTTTGGCCTGTGGGTATCTGGGGTGTGAACCAGCAGATGTTGGATCTTCCTCTTTCAAAGGAACATAGTACCTTAGTCAAAGTTTAGAGCCAAAAGGTCTCAGACCCCAACTTTTCCCACATTGTATCAATGACAAATTATTAAGCTTTATGTGAACGGTTATCTGATAATTTTGCAGACATTGCGCACAATGGTATATACAAGTCTTACTATAACTAATTTTTTTTTTTTAAGATTTTATTTCTTTGAAAGACAGAGTACAGAGAGAGGTAGATACAGAGAGAGGTCTTCCATCCTCTGCTTCACTCCCCAGATGGCTGTCACGGCCAGAGCTGCGTCAATCCAAAGCCAGGAGCCAGGAGATTCTTCAGGTCTCCTATGTGGGTGCAGCAGCCCAAGGACTTGGGCCATTTTCTACTGCTATCCCAGGCCATAGCAGAGAGCTGGATCAGAAGAAGAGCAGCCAGAACTAGAATCGGCGCCCATATGGGATGTCAGAACTTCAGGCCAGGGCTTTTTTTTTTTTTGACAGGCAGAGTGGACAGTGACAGACAGAGAGAAAGGTCTTCCTTTGCCGTTGGTTCACCCTCCAATGGCTGCCGCGGCCGGTGCACTGTGGCTGGCGCACCGCGCTGATCCGAAGCCAGGAGCCAGGTGCTTATCCTGGTCTCCCATGGGGTGCAGGGCCCAAGCACTTGGGCCATCCTCCACTGCACTCCCTGGCCACAGCAGAGAGCTGGCCTGGAAGAGGGGCAACTGGGACAGAATCAGGCCCCCCGACCAGGATTAGAACCTGGTGTGCCGGCGCCGCAAGGCAGAGGATTAGCCTATTGAGCTGCGGCACCAGCCAGGCCAGGGCTTTAACCTACTGCGCCACAGCACCAGCCCCACCATAACTTAAATTGATTCACAAATAATCAAAGTCCTCCACATCTTAGTTTTATCTATACCAAGGTGAAATGCTTTTAGCCTACTGTTTTGCTTTCATTTTTTTTTCAAGATTTACTTGAAAGAGTTAAGAGTGAGAGAAAGAAGAGACAGACAGACAGGGCTGGGGGGCAAGCCCAAGAATGCTGGTTCATTCTCCAAATTGCCGCAACAGCCAGGGCTGTGCCAGGCCAAACCCAGGAGCCTGGAAATCCATCAGGACCTCTCACACGGGCGGCAGGGGTCCAAGCACTTGGGCCATCTTTTGCTGTTTCCCAGGCGCATTAGCAGGTAGCTGAACTGGAAGTGGAGTAACCGAGACTTGGAGCAGCACTCACATGAGATTCCCCATTGCAGGTGGGGACAGTTTAACCTACTGCACCACAAAGCAGGCCCCTAGTGTACTGTTTACACACCAAATCCTGAGGATCACTCTGTAGGGGCAATAGAAGGTTACAAACTACATTTTCATAAAGGAAAATACGATGCTACCTCCTAAGCTGTGCTGACACACGATGTTACAGGACAGGTCTTTAGCTTTGGCTAGGTAAGACCTTTTAATAAAATATCATTTTCAAGGTCTGTTTAAATAAAGCTAGACTTTAAGTTCCATATGATGGTAATCTGTTTTATTCATTGATGGACCCCTAAGCACCTGGCAGACACAGGGAATTAGTATCAAACTTTGGAATTACTTGTTCAAAGTTCTAAGCAGTGTTTAAATTTTAAATGCCTGAGTGATAGATTCTATGCTTATCAAATTGTGCAAAAAAGGTCTAAAAAAATAGCAAGACAACTCTGGGAATGTGGTCAACAAGATTCTTAGAACCAACTTTTGTCAGTACCATGGAACCTTGGTAGTTATTTCATCATTCTGGACTGCTGAATATAAGACAAGAAAATCCATTCTATGCTTAGAATTCTAGGATTCGAAAGCAATACTTTAATAAACTATGCAAGAGGACACAGATTTAAGCCTGATATCAACACTAGTTCTAGGACTAGTCTCAGTTCACTTGGGCAACTCTAAAGCTCCTAACAGGCATTAAGTGTTTATAGATACTAACCATTTAAGGTGAACCTATTTGTAAAACTGATGTATAAGAGCAACAAGTCTAGTCGTAGGAACTGCTAACAAACCTAACACAAGAGCAATTATCCTTTCTGCTATTGCAATAGCAGGGTTCCTTACCATCTTCAGTGCTGAATGATTTCAAACACCAATGACACCCAAAGGAAATCCATTTAAGAGTACGATAAGCTAGAAAAAAACATTATCTTATTGCTCCTGCTTTCTAGAAAGCAAGTGGCACCAGTGTTTTTTTCAAACCTTGCTTCAGGTAATAAAACTGTATTAAAAAGTATTTCATTATTCTGTAAATTATTTTTAATAATTAAGAAAGTCTAAATGTTACTAAACACACTTAACTCTAATATATGATGAAATTATATTACCAGTAATTGTAATACCTGTTTGATGACTCCTCTATTTAATTCTCTTTTCAACGCCTGTTTAAGAAGATAGCCCCTCCTTTCCAGCTCCAAAGAAGGATACTTGTGGATTATATATTTTCGAATAGCAACCACTGATGCACCACTCTTCTGGAAGCATGCCTAGAAAAAAGATTTGCCAAATCATATACATTACCTTAAACTTGCTGTTTTTTACTAGATAAAGAACTTGACACATTTTTCCAGACAGGCTACACAAGGAATAGAGATCTAACTATGGACAAGGTACTGGACCAAGAAATTTTTCTTAAAGAGGTGAGAGAAGTCTAAGGAGTAAAGGGACAAGTTTGACGGCAAAACCTGTTTTTCAGTTTATATGTCAGTGCTATCTTCTTGAATTCAGAGTGACAGCTATACTTACATATATCCCCTTCCACGGCACTGCCTTGGTTAAAATGATCTCTGCCCCTAATCAAAACTCAGTCCCTAAAATAAGTTGTTTTTAACTCTTCTTACTAAATGAAATAAATATTGCAAAATTAAATAGAAAGATCTACACAAAACGGCAATGTCAGATTAGGAAATACCCTTAAAAATTAAAATGATGATGTAGTATGACACTTTTTCCTATCCAAATGCTAACCAGGCCCAACACTGCTTAGCTTCTGAGATCAGACGAGATCGGGCGCATTCAGAGTGGTGTGGCCACAGACGTAAGACACTTTCTACAAGTCTGAAATGGTGAGACGATGAGCCAAAGTAACAGGTTTGTAAAAGTGTTTCTAGTTCAGGTGTAAAAGGGAACCACTAGCGTGTGTGTGTGTGTGTGTGTGTGTGTATATATATATATAGTCAGCTTTACAAACTGATCTAAAGATATTTTTTAAAACATAAATTCTAAGTGTTATTCAGTTAATTAACAGTTACTTGAGAGAAGGTAGTCCTTACACATAATGTTGGATGAGTTAACCTTATCAGTCTTAAAATCTATATTCAATAAACTGAGTAATAAATTACAAAAATAAATTATAAATGCCTTTCACAGTAAAGATGAATTTAAAAATAAAATCAACAGCACTCACATCATCAGAAACACATGAACCCCACAATAGCTTTCCGTCTGAATCTCCTTCAGGAAGCAGAGCAAAATTTCTGATGTTTAGACAGAAGTACTCCACTCTCAACTAAGCAACAGATAAACAATAAATCTAAGATGAACTGCTTGAAATAAAAAACTTGCCTTAATGGCCTCAGTAAGGATTGCATCCATCTTGGGACGTGGGGAGGAAGCCATCGGTGTTTGTTTCTGGGCCCTGGCTAGCTGGCTGGCAGAAAGGGTAGCCCAGGAAGGTATTGTTTTTTTCACTTTCTTCTCCTTTTCTTTAGACTGATCTTTCTCACTTTAAAACAAAAAATTGTTATTATGCATATGAAAGATGAATTCTCCAGAAAGAGGTACAGTTGGCCCTCTGTATCCAGGGGTTCCACAGTGAGGAGCAAAAATATTCCAGAAAAAAGAAAAAAAAAAAACAAAAAACAACTACACCTGAACTGAACATGTATACTTCCTTCCTTGCCATTATTCTCTAAACAGTACAGCAAAAACAGTTACTTACATAAAGTCTACACTATGCTAGATACCAAAAGTAACCCAGAGACATGTTAAAGTATATGGGAAGATGTACACAGGTTACATGTAAATGTCATGTCATTTTATATAAGGGATTTCAGCATCCTTGGATTTTGATATATGTTGGGGAGGTTATCTTGGGACCAATCACCCGAGGATACTGAGGGATAACTATATATAGTCAGAAAGATGAAAAGACCAGAGAAGGGCAAAAACTGTCTTATTTAAACACCAAGGTAACATGTACGATAACCAAAAATTTATAAAATATATTTCAAAAACTGTGTACTATAAATAAACTAAAAGGATGTCTTCTCTCAGGTACAAGGAGAGAAGTCATAAAATTAGCACTGGCATGAGGGTCTAGTATACAAAAGAAATGAGGTTTTTTTTTTTTTTTAAAGATTTATTTATTTGAAAGATGGAGTGAGAGACAGAGACAGAAAGATATCCCATCTACCGGTTAACTCCCCAAATGGCTACAACAGCTGGGACTGGGCTAGGCCAAGGCCAGGAACCAGGAACTCCAGGTCTCCCATACGGATGGCAGAGCTCCAAGTGCTTGAGCCATCATCTACTGCTTCCCAGGTTCATCAGCAAGGAGCTGCATAGGAAGTGAAGTAGCTGGGACTCAAACTGCCACTCTGATAGGGGATGCAGGCAGTCCAGGCTGCAGCTTAACCCACTGTGCCACAACATCAACCGGTGGCTCTCTCATTTTTAATGCTTGTTTTCATCTCTATGTAAGGCACACTGAGAGCGAGAGAGGAGATTTTCCATCTGCTGCTCCACTCTCCTGATGCCTGCAAAACCCAGGGCTGGGCCAGGCTGAAGCCAGGATCCTGGAACTCTATCTGGGTCTCCCACGGGGGTGGCAGGTTCCTGAGCACTTGAATCATCATCTGCTGCCTCCCAGGATGCAAAAATAGAGAACCTTACAATGCACACCCAGCAACAACTACCACAGATGTGATCTGGTGTGATGGAAAAAACAAACTCTGAAGTCAGAAAACTAGGTTTGAGTTTCAACACTTAGTAGCTAGCTATACAGCTACGTATGATATCACTTAACAACTGATGTCAGCTTTAGTCTTCAAGTGTAAAACAGTCATAACGTATACCCATTACTTCCAAAGATGTGGCAAAAGATTGGGATTTTGATCAACAAATCATTTGTGAGTCACAGAGCATTATATATATTTCATTGTAAATAGTAATAACGACACTCTATGCATCTAACAGATGCATTAAAACATTTAAGAAGACAAGCCGAGGGTGAGTGCTTAGCCTCGCAGTTAAGACCCAAGTTAGGATGTCCATGTCTTACACTGGAGTGCCTGGGTTTGATTCCCCACTCAGGCTCCTGACTCCATCATCACCCTGGTCATACAGACTTCCAGGCACAGGCGATAGCTTTAGTGTTTGGATTCTTGCCAGCCATTTGGAAGACCTGGATTGAATTCTCTGGCTCTCAGCTTTCACATTAGCCCAGCCCCAGCTGTTGTGAGCATTTGGGGAGTAGGCCAGTACTCTATCTCTCACTATATTTGACTTTCTCTGCCTCTCAAAAAGAGAAGAGAGAGAATGGTTATAGCCATTAAAAATCCCACAAATCTTACTTATATCTATGAAATTGCAATAAAGGATTCCCTGCAGATTTTATCTAAAAGAAATAGTTATTACTAAGTTAGACTTTTATTTAAAAAGTTAATATCTAACTGTACCAACAAAAATAATGGAGCAGTGGAATGAATACCATCAGCTATTCTAAAAAAATTTTTTGAGAATAAAAATAACTGTTAGCATCTTGTGCAGACACAGATCAACAGCAAAATCTTTCAGATTCTCAAAATCACCTCAAATTAGTGCTTCTCAAATACATTCAGAGCTTTAGCACACTCTATCAATGACTAGACACAGACTAATGCTTTCTTTTTTTAATGAGTTATTTATTTATTTATTTATTTTTTGACAGGCAGAGTGGACAGTGAGAGTGAGAGTGAGAGTGAGAGAGTGAGAGAGTAAGAGAGTGAGAGAGTGAGAGAGTGAGAGAGAGAGAGAGAGAACCGTCTTCCTTTTGCCGTTGGTTCACCCTCCAATGGCCGCCAAGGCTGGCGCACCGCGCTGATCCAAAGCCAGGAGCCAGGTGCTTCTCCTGGTCTCCCATGGGGTGCAGGGCCCAAGCACTTGGGCCATCCTCCACTGCACTCCCGGCCACAGCAGAGAGCTGGCCTGGAAGAGGGGCAACTGGGACAGAATCTGGCACCCCGACCGGGATTAGAACCCGGTGTGCCGGCGCCGCAGGTGGAGGATTACCCTATTGAGCTGCAGCGCCGGCCAGACTAATGCTTTCTAATAACGGCACATAAAAACTCTCTTAGCACAGAAGCAGGAAAAAAAAGTTTCATTCCTTATTGAAATTTTGTCAATGCTTAAAACATCAGACATTCCCATAATGAATTCTTAATATAAGAACATATTCCAAAGCCAAAAGAGAACAATGAAGTATTCAAACTATTGTTCTTTCACAAATTCTAATATACCATACAACTATCTATAAACCTTCTTCAAATGACAATTTAAAACAGAAAACCCAAATAGCAAAACCTAGCATAAATGAACATGACAACACTTAAACAACCCGCTCTGCAGCCCTGTTACACAGTCTGTTACCAAGAGGAAGAGGTGTAACTCCTTACTCCTTTTTGGTTTCCTCAGCAGACTTGTTCTCCTCCTTCTCCTCCTTCTCGGGCTCTCCCTTGGGCTGCTCTGTCTCACTGGATGTGGCAGGTGGAGTTTCATTCTCTTGTTCTTCTACAGTAGAGACAGATTCTTCTGAACTTATATCTGGTTCTACAAGATCAGGTGAGCAGAAGTGCATCAGGCAGCTATGTTAGCGCCCGAGTCAGCAGTGAAGAACAAATGGCTATGAGATCTTGTCTAATCAAGTGATTATTTATCCATACCATTATGGGAGAAAAGTAGATCAACCAGGAAACGCTTACCCTAAACCTTCTGATTACTCCATTCTGCAACAGTAATGATACTCATAATTTAGAAACTAGCCATTTTATAATTCAGCAAACAAAATTTTAAAATTGATAATCAGCATGTATTTTTCAGGCAGAAAGATTGGGCCAAGAGTAAAAATATGAAGAATGATGAGGTCTGAAGTTCTCTGTCTCCTCCTTCACGTCTGGGAACAGCTACTATGCAACATGCAGTGCTACCAAAGGAAAGGACCACAGCTGCAAACACAGGTCAAAAACAGAAGCACATGCTTGAAAATCTGACCACTGACATTGTGTGAACTAGTTACTGGAATAATGAGGACTTCTTTGTGGCCTTCACGTAAGTAAAGAGAGTAAAAATGAAGCCACTTCTTTCTTATAACCAAACGACATAACTATGATGCTAAAGGAATTTATAGTTTCTCAGCAAATTAAAATTCTAAACTATAATTTGTCAACTATAATTTTCAAATTCTGTCCTGGATTATGTTCTTCAATGAGACCAGAACAGAATAACCTGGTCCAAACTCCCCTCATAACTAATTCAGGCAAAATCAAGGTTTTAGAGTCAACTTAACTTTTTATTTTTGTATTTTAAAACAACAAATGATCAGCACAGTCGAAGCCAGGAGCTCCATCTGGGTCTCTCTCACAGGTAGTAGGATCCAGCTTCTTGAGCCATCATCTACTGCCTCAAAGGAACATCAGCAGCTAACTGTACTGGAAGTGCAGAGCAGCTGGGACTTGGACAGGCGCTCCAATGAGGGCTGCACATGTCCCCAGTGGAGACTTACCCTGCTGCAACACAACTCCCGCCCCAATTTCATTTTTTAGACTGATGATCTTAGTTCTCTTCCATCTCCAAGTCTCAGTATCCTTACTTCACTGAGTTACAAACGTTATCCTGTCCTCCTCTGGTTTATTCTGCTGCTTCTAGAACTGTTTCCCACACAGTTCAGATCATAAAGTATTAGGGCTAGAACTTCCTAACAATATCAGGGGATATGGATAATAAATGCATTTAGGTTTTCCACAGTAAGATATATTTTCATCATGATGTATCCTTTACTGTTCCTCAACTTAACAACTTGATCCAACTGCTGCAAGGGTAAGAGTTTACCATTAATCATTTTTTAATACATTGCTTTATACTAAAAAGGATGTGGATTGGACATTTTGCCTAGTGGTTAAGACACTGGGTAGGATGCTGCCCACATCTCACACTGGAGTGCCTGGGTCTGACTCCTGGCTCTAGTCCCTGGGTTCAGCTCTCTGGTTATATGGACCCGAGGAGGCAGTGGTGATGTCTCATGTGAGTGGGTTCTTGCCATGAGACCTGGAGTGTTTCTGGTTTTGGCTTCCCTTTGCTTTTGGGGGCATCTGAAAATGAACTAGAGGATGGGAGCACTCTGTATTTCTACCTTCAAATAAAGTAATTTTTTAATAAGGAATGAAAAGCCAAAACTATTTTCTAGGTTTTACTATAACACAGCTGTAAACTTTAACTTCACATTTTCTCCTCTCAGGAATAATTGCTAGGGACAGTATTGTGGCACAGTAGCTTTAAGCCGCTGCCTATAATGTTAACATCTCATATGGGTACCAGTTTGAGACCCAGATGCTCCAGTTCCAAACTAGCTCCCTGCTAATGTGCATGGGAAGGAAGTGGAAGGTGGCTCCAGTACTTGGACCTTTGTCACCCATGTATGAGACCCAGATAGAGTGCTGGGCTCCTTGATTCAGCCCAGCCCAGCCCTGGCCATTGAGGCCATTTGGAGAGTGAACCAGCAAATATAAGATCTCTCTTTGTCTTCTCCTTTTTCTCTGTAATACTGTCTTTCAAATAAATCAATACATCTTTTTTAAAAGGAAGGGGGCACTTGGCCCACTGGTTAAGACACTACTTGCATGCACCTCATATTGGAGTGCCTCGGTGAGTCTCGTCTCTGGTCCCAAACCTACCTTCCTGATATATACGCTGGGAGACAGCAGGTGGTGATTCAAGCAGTTGAGTCCCTGACATCCAGGTAGGAGACCTGGACTGAGTCCCTGGCTCCAGCCTCAGCCACAGGTGTCATGAGCATTTAGGGAATGAACCAGTGGATGAGCATGCTCTCTCTCTGTACCTCTCAAATGAAAATTTTTTTAGGAGTGTATTTATCTGAAAGGCAGAGTCATGGAGACGAGGAGAGATACAGAGAGAGATCTTCCATCCACCGGTTCACCATATTCTGCCGCTTTCCCAGGCACATTAGCAGGGAGCTCGTTGGAAATGGAGCAGCCAGGACTCAAACCAGCACCCATATGGGATGCCGGCACTGCAGCTGGTAGCTTAACCAATTACACCAACATGCCCCAGAAAAGCAATGTTTCAATGTTTTTTTCTTTTTTAAAGAGTAATTGCTTAAGAGTTATGACCCAATAAAAGGTCATTCAACAGGTATGAAGTATGTGTAAGACACTGTTTCCAACTCATTCAGCTACTGTGTCTACCCTCTGTGTGAAATATAGGATTTACAAAATTTAAAACACATGAGTAAAGTCTAATTATTTCCATATATGAAATACTAAAATAAGATAGAAGTCTTAGCAAATATATAACTTCTGAAGTGACACTGTTCCTTTATAATTTTTGGCTGACTTTTCTAATACCTTATACATCTGAATCCTCCAGCATGTATTTTGAAAACTGATGTTCCAAGATTTAGTGGCTTCAGCTAAACAAACATGGATGCAGAAGAACCACCAGCAGCTTAGCCTAATGCTAGACACAATAAGCAATCTTCAATTCACCAGCATCCATTACTTTTTTAATATTTGGATCTCCTTGTTCTCTAACTGCCTTAGGCCAGGATACTTAACATAGTAATAACATTCATCTAAGGATATTCAAACAAAATCTAGGCTTAGCTAGAGAAAGTATATTGACTGATAATGGTGTCTGTCTGTCCTACAGTATCAAGAGATAAAGGCAACAAGGTACATGCATTTTCTGTTCCTAATCTGCTGGCCAGCAAACATTTGGTTCCAAAAGCCAAGATAGGCAGAGTACAGTATGTGAATCCCTGGTACAAACCTGAGAGAAAACGCAAGGGAGAAAAGAAACGGTCTTGAAGATAAGGAAAAGAAGAAGAGACGGTCAGAGAGGCCATAAAGGAGCATTAGCACTCCCGATTGATGGGTCTATTTCTGCCCATTCCTCATACTCCCACCTCTGACTAGCAAATCTTTTCCCCACCAGTATCAGTTACAGATCAGCGTGCTGATCATTCGTTCCCCTAAATGCCTCCTGATGGTTTCTGGGTAAACCTTCTATGGTCCATCTTTTTTTTTTTTTTTAAAGATTTTATTTATTTATTTGACAGGCAGAGTTAGACAGTGAGAGAGAGGAGACAGAGAGAAAGGTTTTCCCTCTGTTGGTTCACTCCCCAAGTGGCCGCGACGGCCAGAGCTGCACTGATCCAAAGCCAGGAGTCAGGTGCTTCTTCCCGATCTCCCACATGGGTGCAGGGGCCCAAGCACTTGGGCCATCTTCCACCTCTTTTCCAAGCCACAGCAGAGAGCTGGACTGGAAGAGGAGCAACTGGGACTAGAACCGGCACCCATATGGGATGCCGGCGTCGCAGGCGAAGGATTAACCTAGTGCACCAAGGCACCGGACCCCATGGTCCCTCTTAAAGGCCCTATTTGTTCCCCCAGAGCCTTCATCCCCATGACAACACATGCTTTGATGATTCCTATCCTCCTTGTCTTTCTGTTTTTAATTCAAAGAACCAAAAATCTTCAGACACAAGATGAAATCTTACTTTGCCCACATGGTTTGACAATGACATACCAGTAATGTACTACTTCTCTCTTTAAATAGTCCCCCTAAACCATGTAGCCATGAAAAGAGAATGATTAAGGTGGGGGTGGCATGCAAGTGTGGCCTAGGAGCTGACACCACTTGTAATGCCCATTTCCCCTATCAGAGGGACTACATTTGGGACCCAGCTCCACTCTCAACACACAGCTTGGGAAGCAGCAGTGATGGCTCAAACAGTCAGGTCCTTGCCAGCAGCATGAGACCTGGGCTGAGTTCCTGGCTCCCACATTTGGTCTGGCTCAGCCATAGCTGCTGGGGGCATTTGGGGAGTGAACCAGTAGATTGGAGCCTTTTTGTTGTTTTTCCCCCCTTTCCAATAAATAAATACACATAATTGGTGTCTACTAAAAAAACAAAATGCTCTAAGGAGTTTATAGGACACTTCAAATTGGAATAAACACTTCTGCCTTTTTAAGTTGTGACCTGGCTTTACTTTTAAAAATTTATTCATTTATTTGAAAGGCGGAATTAGAGAGAGGCAGAGAGAGAGAGAGAGAGAGAGAGGTCTTCCATCCACTGGTTCACTCCCCAAATGGCAGCAATGACCAGAGCTGGGCCGATCTGAAGCCAGGAACCAGGAGCTTCTTCCAGGTCTCCCACACGGGTGCAGGGGCCCAAGCACTTGGGCCATCCTCTACTGCTTTCCTAAGCCATAGCAGAGAGCTAGATCAGAAGTAGAGCAGCTTGGTCTCGAACTGGCACCCATATGGGGTGCTGGCACTGCAGGCGGCGGCTTTACCCATTACTCCACAGCGCTGGCCCGACACAGCTTTACTTTACCTGGCTTTTCTTCCTCCCCTTCAGCAAGCTTGCTTTTGGGAGGAGTTTCCCGTGTAGAATTCACAGCTCGACGAATTGGCATGGTGCTATCTTCCACCTTCTAAATAAGAAAAGATATGACAATAATCAAACATGTAATTAAAAAAATTTTCTCTTTCTCAAGGGGCCTAACTGGGTGTCAAAAGATGAAGAAGAATTCAAGTCGACTCCAAGATCTGATGCTCATTACTTTTAACAAGTTTTTTAAGTGAAATATGATTTTAGGAAGTAACTCTTTAAAAAATTTTTAGAAAAAATTCCAAGTGGAAACAAATAATTATACTTGATTTGGAATAAATTTAGAAGGTTGGAGGTTTTCTCAGGAATTGAGGGGAAAGGGAAGATGAAAAGAACTTTGTGTCCATTTCAGTTTTTCAGATTCACAACCTAGATGCCCCAAAGCAGGGAAAGGAACATGTACCAAGAAAGACCCAGCAGGGCCTGAAGGCAGGGATTGATCCGAGAGTGAGCTTCAAGAATGCGCCAGCCCCTACCTCACCTAACTTGTCCGCGTGGATCAGCTGAGCTCCTACTATAAGTGGGAGTGCCTTAGGATGGACGAGTTCACCTTGAGACGTATCAGTCGCCATTTAAAATAATTTCTAGGCCCGAGTACAGGTTACACTCTGAAGCCTCTGCTGTTAACCACAAGGATTTTTCCTAATGGTTTCAGTGTGGTGAAGAGTCAACCTAAAGCACAGAAAAGACCTGGTGTGAAGATTAACAGGAACAAAACTACACTAAAACGTCTAAATTCAATATACATCCAAAGGGGGGGGATAACTATAAAACTTATAGTTAAGTGACAGATGACTTAGTTATTATTCCAAAAGATAAAACCACTATCAAAACAGGGACTGTGTAAAGCAGCAACTAAGACAAACGCGTAAGCCACAGCAGCGGTTGCACCTTCCACATGAACAAAGGCAACAAGGACACGAGCGCTCGTGAGGAACCTGACCCCAGCACCTCCTCCTACCTCCGGGAACTCAGAAAGACAGGATAACGTTAGAGAATGAGTTAGTCCAATGATTAGTCAAAGATCACTTTACTAGAGAGGCTTCTGTTATTACTGTTCTCAAAGGGGTCAGGAAAACTAATTGTTATCTTAACTCTGAGAATTTGTTCTTCTCTATTAAGGGAAAACATAACAGACAAAAATATACTGCTGAAGAACATGAAATTCTAAGAGCCTGCAGACCTAGAGAAGTAAACTTAGACCACCACCTACTAAAACAGAATTAAGCGTCAAAGAACTTATGTCAGATTCTTAATATAAGCAAAAATAGTACATAAGAACATAAATATTTGAAGATAAAATCCTTGTAAGTCACTCAAATTACTCTGATCATTAAATGCTTCCTCCTCACACACAAACAAGTTATCTGGAAAGCAATGCTATTTTATAGTAAAAATGCCTCAATATAATAAAATGATCATTTATGTGTTTAGATATCTATGCTAAGTAACAGAGTTGGAAATGACATACTAGTCATTCAATTCCTTTAAGTTCAAACCCTAAGACTTTAAGAGCTCTCAACTTCTCAGGTTAATAGTCCCAAATACAACAACTAGGACAGTATCAAAAAATTAATAGAGAATGCTATCATATTTCCAGCAAAAATCTTTTTATGTACATCAAGAACAATTCCAGACTTGAGTTAAGATTGTATAGCCCACTAAAATTTATTATCAACAGGGAATTAGGAAATCATGAACATTTAAAATTAACTATTTAAAAAAATGTGAAAGGTTCATGTAGCACATGATTTCAAGAAACTGTAAGACACAGAGGCCAGCGTTGTGGCCCAGCAGGTCAAGCTGCAGCCCGTGACATTGACACCACACAAGGGCCTACATCCCGCTGCTCCACTTCTGAACCAGCTCCCTGCTAATGCACCTGAGAGCAGCAGATGTGCCAGGTACTTGGGCCCCTGCCACCCATGTGGAAGACCTTCACGGAGTCCCAGACTTCTGATTTCGTCCTGGCCCAGGCCCAGCTGTTGCAGCCATTTGGGGAGTGAAATAGCAGATGGAAGATATCTCCTGTCTCTCCCCCTCTAATTCTGCCTTTAAAAAAAATATGGGCGCCAGTTTGTGTCCTGGCTCCTGTACTTCTGATCCAGCTTCCTGCTAATGGCCTGGGAAAAGCAACAGAAGATGGCCTAAGTGCTTGGGAACCCTGCTACCCTCCAGGGAAACCCAGAAGAAACTCCAGGCTCCTGGCTTCAGCCTGATCCAGCCCTGGCCATTGCAGTCACCTGAGAAATGAACCAGCACATGGAAGATATTTTCTCTGTCTCTCTCAGCAAATGGAAGATCTCTGTCTCTGTCTTTCCCTCTCACTCTGTAACTCAAATAAAAATAAATAAATCTTAAAAAGAAATGAAAACAGCTGGTTTATGATCTGTGAAAAGAAAGCCAAGTTGATCTAACAGCATTATCTAGGTTTCTGAAAACTAAAAATCCATCTTGGGATAATCTGAATACATAAACCTGCTTATTCATTCAACAAGGACTTATAATGTTCTTCTTGATAGTTAAAAAAATCTGAGCAAATCTGATTTTTTTACATGCAAACACTATACAGAAGTAAAATACCACAATCAAGTTAAGTGACACCACTAATGAATTCATTAGCTAAATTCATGTTTATTAATTCATGGTAACACCATCTAGGTTGAAAATGCTACCAGTACCACCCACAAAATCCTAATCACAAATGTCTTTAAAAAAATACTTTCACAGAAAAGCATGTTGTGGCACAACAGGGTAAACTGTAACTTAGGACGGTTCAAGTACTGGCTACTTCGTTTTCAATCTAGTTTCTTGCTAATGCTTCTGGAAAGCAGCAAAATGATGGCTCAAGTCTTGAGTCCCTGACACCCATGTGGGAGTTGGGATGCAGCTACTGGCTCTAGGCCTAGACCTGGCCCAGCCCCAGCTGTTGAAGCTATTTGGAGAGTGAACCAGCGGATGGAGTATCTCTTTCTGTTCCTCCTTCTCAGTCACTCTTTCAAATACATAAATCTGAAATAGTAAAAAAAAAAAGTGGCTGATACTGTGGCGTACCGGGTAAAGTGGGCGCCAGTTCAAGTTCCGGCTGCTCCTCTTCTGATTCAGCTAGGAAAGCAGTAGAAGATGGCCCAAGTGCTTGGGCCCCTGCACCCACATGGGAGAGAATCAGAAGAGGCTCCTGGCTCCAGATCAGTGCAGCTCAGGCCGCTGCAGCCAACTGCGGAGTGAACCAGCAGATGGAAGATCTCTGTCTCTGTCTCTCTCTACAAAGTCCTAAAAACGTGTCAGAACTTTTTCACTTAATTCTGTACTTATTTCTCAAAATTCAAACAAATGGTTTTAAAAGTAAACTACTAGGCTGGCACCGTGGCTCATTAGGCTAATCTTCTGTCTTGTGGAGCCGGCACACCGGGTTCTAGTCCCGGTCGGGGCGCCGGATTCTGTCCCGGTTGCCCCTCTTCCAGGCCAGCTCTCTGTGGCCAGGGAGTGCAGTGGAGGATGACCCGAGTGCTTGGGCCCTGCACCCCATGGGAGAGCAGGATAAGTACCTGGCTCCTGCTATCGGATCAGCGTGGTGCGCCGGCCGCAGCGCACTGGCCGCGGCGGCCATTGGAGGGTGAACCAATGGCAAAGGAAGACCTTCCTCTCTGTCTCTCTCACTGTCCACTCTGCCTGTCCAAAAAAAAAAAAAAGTAAACTACTAGGCCGGCGCCGCGGCTCACTTGGCTAATCCTCCACCTGCAGCGCTGGCACCCGGGGTTCTAGTCCCAGTTGCTCCTCTTCCAGTCCAGCTCTCTGCTGTGGCCCGGGAGTGCGGTGGAGGACGGCCCAGGTCCTTGGGCCCTGCACACGCATGGGAGACTAGGAGGAAGCACCTGGCTCCTGGCTTCAGATTGGCACAGTGCGCCAGCTGCAACCCGCTGGCTGTAGCGGCCACTTGGGGGGTGAACCAACGGAAAAGGAAGACCTTTCTCTCTGTCTCTCTAACTCTGCCTGTCAAAAAAAAAAAAAAAAAGTAAACTACTCAATGTCAAAGTGATAAAACTGAAAGTAAAAACGGGGTGGGGGGAGGTTTGCGGTGCTGTGGTGTTGCCATAAAGCCACTGCCTGCGGTGCCGGCATCCCATATGGGTGCCGGTTCAAGTCCTGGCTGCTCTACTTCCAATCCAGCTCTCTGCTTGGCCTGGGAAAGCAGAAGATGGCCCAAGTCCTTGGAGACTTGGAGAGACCTGGAAGAAGCTCCAAGCTCCTGGCTCCTGGCTTCGGATCAGTGCAGCTCGGGCAGTTGCGGCCAATTGGGGAGTGAACCAGCGGATAGATGACTCTCTCTCTGCTTAGGCCTCTCTGTAGCTCAAGTAAAAAGAATTTTAAAAAAACAAACAAAACACAGGGGATCAATAGGTTCATGGTCCATAAAGATACCAGACTTACTTAATTTAAGAACAAGATAAGCTGGCGCCGCGGCTCAATAGGCTAATCCTCCACCTAGCGGCGCTTCACACGGGGTTCTAGTCCCGGTCGGGGCGCCGGATTCTGTCCCGGTTGCCCCTCTTCCAGGCCAGCTCTCTGCTGTGGCCCGGGAAGGCAGTGGAGGATGGCCCAAGTGCTTGGGCCCTGCACCCCATGGGAGACCAGGAGAAGCACCTGGCTCCTGCCTTCGGATCAGCGCGGTGCGCCAGCCGCAGCAGGCCAGCTGTGGAGGCCATTGGAGGGTGAACCAACGGCAAAAAGGAAGACCTTTCTCTCTGTCTCTCTCACTATCCACTCAGCCTGTCAAAAAAAAAAAAAAAAAAAAGGTGGTTTGCCACTTTTCCTGGCTGCATCCACCAAAAACAACTCACAATACCCCTTCTGCTCCCTCTAAATCAGTCCTTACTGCACTAACCTCACTGTCCACTTCTCCATCCATTGCTTCTCTTGGCTCCACACACACACTTTTTGGCTCTTCCAAAGTGCTCTCCTCATCCTTGTCTCCAGGGGCCTGCACTCACTGTTCTCTTAAGCCAGAACCCTTTTTTCCCTGGGTTTCTGCCCAATGTCACCCCCTGGGGAAGGCTATCCATCTGTAAGTTTCTTAGGTGGGGAATGCCACCCTGCAGGCCCTGAGAGGTCGCAAAACCAGCTGGTCTGCCTCCACCAAGGCAACCGTCCACAGCAGGCTGGTTGTCAAGCTGGTAAGTCTGAATGGCTGCAAATGTTTTTATAAATGTCCAAAAAGGCCCTTGGCCAGAAAAAAGTTCCCCACCTGTGCTCAGCACTTACTACCACCCGAACTTCAATATGCACGTGTCTGTTTACTGTGTCTCTCCCAGTGAAAGGTAAACACTCTTAGGAATGGGACTTTAACCCACAGTTGCATTCAGAACAGTGTGGAACGCACAGTGGGTGCAAGACAAGTATTTATGGAAAACAAAGCTTAATAAACACTAACATCTCATAGTATGTCCTACTGATGCAGCATGAGGATCCTTCAAAAAGTTCATAGAAAATGGGATTAAAAGTATAACTTTACTTTGGTGCAAAAAGTTCTTGTAATTCATGGAAAATATGTATTATGAAAAAGATACACATGGAATTAAATAATTTTTGCACCAAAACAAACCACTTTTAGTTCTATTTTTCCACAAATTTTAAGCATCCTCAAGGCTGGCACTGTGGCATAATGGGTAAAGCGGCCACCTGCGATGCCTGCATTCCATACAGGCGCTGCTCCACTTCCGATCCAGCTCCCTGCTAATGTACCTGGAAAAGCAGTGGAATGTGCCCCCCTGCATGGGCCCCTGCACCCAAGCTGAAGCCTCTGATGAGGCTCCTGACTTCAGTCTGGCCCAGCTCCAGGTGTTGTGGCCATTTGGGGAGTAAACCGACAGATGGAAGCTCTAACTCTGCCTTTCAAATCAGTAAAATAAATCTTAAAAAAAAAAAAAAAAATTTTAGGCATCCTCATCAAGGGTTAAACACTAAAACCTGGTCACCTGGCAGGAGAAGTGTTTGCCTCAGCCCTGAGCTTCCCTCTAGCACTCTTCCCTCACAGGTCAGTGGGCTACTGAACACTCCGGACAGAGCTAACGGCACTCATCAGCCGCTCTGCACTTCACCCAGACCTGCAGCAGGGACCCCTTCCCTGCCGCCACTCGGTGAGCGAGGAAAGATCAGGCGTGGAACAGGCACTCGGCACACATTTCCCCACACGGAGGAGTAGGCAAAAGCGAATTCTGTTTTTCACCCAGGTCCCGCGATGTGCCAAGAACAAATACTCCGCGCTTCCTTGTTGTCTGTGCGGTCCCCCCGTAGTCATGGTCGGTGGGTTGCGTGTTTTTTTAACTTCATGTTAAATTAACAATGCAAAGATCTGCTTTTGGCAAGGGAAATGCTTAAACAGTTTAAATGCAGGCAATAAAGAAAGGACCGTTGAAGCTGAGCGTCCCACACTTCAGTTTCACTCCTGCACGGTAAGAAACGCACTATATAAAGAAACAGCTTAACGACGTACTGCAGGTACGGGCACCCTAACCAGCACCTGGGGAAAGCCGTTTGCTAGTTCACCATGGCACACCCGGAGCGCACCCCACGGACCCCTCACGCACGAACCCTCCGCTGCGCTGCGCTCCGCGGGGCCCTTCCTCCCGCTCCTGTCCCGGGGGTGAGGCCGACGGCTCTAGGCGGTCCCTCCCCGCAAGAATCAGCGGGCCCCGCTCGAGTCAAGACCTTCCTCGAAGCACCCACGGCCAGCCAGCCGACTCCCGACGCCCACGCCGCCTCCAGGCGCCCAGCAAGCTTAGACACGACGCCGCCCCACGAGCGCCTTGGGAAACGCGACACACAGCACACCGCACTGGCGCGAACGAGCCGGGCAGCGGTGGACGCCAGCGCTCGGCGAGGCGCGGGGGAGCTCGGCCTTCTCGCCGCCGGGGCGCCCCGGTCAGCAGCCGAGAGCCGGGGCCGCACACCCCGCGCCCGCCCCCCGGCCCGCGCGCAGGCCCCGGCTCCCCCCGCACCGCGCCGGCCCCACCGCCTCGCAGACATCCCCACGGAGCACCGACCCCGGCTCTGCGGAACTACGGGGCGGCCAAGCCCAACGCTGCCGGCCCGACCGCAGCAGGCAGAGCGCGGCGAAACAAAGCGGCGAGGCAGCGAGCGGCAGCGCTACGGGGCCGGCAGCGGGAGCAGCCGCGAGGCGGGCGGCGGCCGCGACCGGGCCCGGGCGAGGTGACAGCTCGGGGCCCGCCCCGGCGGCGCGAGACGCGGCGGCGGGCCCCGGCGCTCCGCACACTCACCACGGGGAGCTCCGTAATGGCGGCGGCGGGGGCGGAGAACCCGGGGGGGCGGGCCCGCGGCAGCCACTCACCGCCGCCGGCATCTTTCGAACCGGCTCCGAAAACCGCTGAGGGCGTGGGGTGAGGGGAGGGCGCGGGGCGACGACGGGCCGCGGCGGCCCCCGGCGCATGCGCGCGCGCGCAGCCAATCCGGGCGCGGCGCAGGACGCCGACGCAGGCGCGCTGGGACGCAAGGGGGCGCACGGCCAGGGAAGACCTCCCCCGCCTCCCCCAACTCCAAACAAAACAAGGGCGGGAGCGCGCGCCGGAGGGCCCCGGAGGAGGCGTCCACGAGAGGGGCAGGGGGCTAGGTCGCAGGGGGGGAGCGGGGCGGAGCGGCCCGGGCAGGCAGACAAAAGGCGCCACCTCCCGGGACGCGGGCGCCCCGCCCCCTCCTCCCGGGGAGTGGCGGCGGCGGCGGCGGCGCCCCGGGCGAGCGGCCTCCGCCACTCGCCTTCGGGGCCCAGCGAGCCCGCGCCCGCTCCCCGCCCGCCTGATCCGTCCTGCGTTACCTCTGCGCTCCCCTCTTGCTGGCGCCCGCGTCCCGCACGGCCTCCCGGCGCCGCTCCTGCCACCGCTTGCCGCCTCCGCTCCGCTGTCCTCCAGGCCCGGCCGCCGAGCTCTGCCGCCCCGCCCCCCTGCCCGCGGCCCCGCGCGCGCGCGCGCGCCCGCCCGGCCCCGCCCCCCGCGCGCGCTCGCGCGGACGGAGCGCGCGGGCCCTGGCTCCCCGGCCGGGCGCGCGGGGGCGCGAGGGGGCGCTCGTGGGGACGGGCGAGCGCGGGCCGCCGCGGGGTGCGGCCGCGCGTTCCGGCAACTTTGCCTGCTCCCCGGGCCCTGCGCGAGCCCACGGAGGCGTCTCCCGCCGTCGGGAAGCGCACGCCGCGCGTGGGAGGGCCGCACGGCCCGCAGCGGCGCCCCACAGGGTTCCCGGCGGGGCCGAGGGTGGCCTCGCTGCGCTGCCCTGCGGAAAGCGGGGCTGCGTCGTCCCGGCGGAGTTGGACAGTTCGGCAAGACTCGGTGGAGAGGCGCCGGGTCTTGGGTTTTTGTTGTGTTTGGAGGGGCGGCGGCGGCGGGTCGAGCGCCCCGGGGAACAGCGTGGCTCGCTGAAGTGCAGGCGCCGGACCCCTCGCCCGGCTCCAGCTCGGCGGTCTCCCCGGTTCACGTCAGACACCCCCCCCCCCCGCCGAAGGCTCCTCCCGCGGTGTCCCTAGAACGTGGTGGCTCCCCCAGGCCCGCTGGCGCTCCGCCGTCAGGTTGAGCGGGGGTGAGCACCCTGTTCCGTTCTTCAAGGTAATAGATCGCAGACATCTAGTGTTTGTTTTTTTTTTCCAGTTATTTATTTGAAAGGCAGAGAGACCGAGATCTCCCGTTTGCCCGCTCATCCCGGCAACAGCGAGGCCAGGAGCCCAGAACTACACGGGTCTCCCTGAGGGTGGCAAGGACCTGAGTCCTGGCGCCGTCACCTGCCGCCGCCCAAGGTCTTCAGCAGGAAGCTGGATCGCAGCTGAGGAGCCGGGACTCAGCGCTCCAGGATGGATGCAGCTGCCCCGAGCAGTGGCTTGACCTCCGCCCCACGCCACTCACGCTGCTCCCTTTGTTCTTAAGACTATCCCGGGTTTATGTATCCACAAGTTTAAAACACCCTTTCTTTCCTTTTTTTTAAATGCTGCCATCTTTTTTTTTTAAGATTTGTTTATTTATTTATTTGAAAGTCAGAGTTACACAGAGAGAGGAGAGGCAGAGAGAGAGAGAGGTCTTCCATCCGATGGTTCACTCCCCACATGGCCGCAAGGGCTTCTTCTGGGTCTCCCACATGGGTGCAGGGACCCAAGCACGTGGGCCATCTTCTGCTTTCCCAGGCCACAGCAGAGAGCTGGATTGGAAGAGGAGCAGCTGGGAATAGAACCGGCACCCGTATGGGATGCTGGCGCTTCAGGCCAGGGCGTTAACCCGCTGCGTCACAGACATCCTGTCTTTTCCTAAAATGTCTTTAGTCCACTGTCATACAAGATGCTGGCCCGCATCAGAGCAAACTGGGAGGTTTCTGCTCCCTTCACAGGTTTTTGCATTGTGGTCTAGCAGGTTAAGCGGCTGCCTGGAATGTGAGCACACCCAACTTGGGCGCCAGTTACAATCCCGGGTGTCCACTTCTGATCCAGCTCCTTGCTAATGCACCCGGGAAGGCAGCAGAAGATGGCCCAAGCGCTTGGGCCCCTGCCACCCACATGGGAGACCCCGATTGAATCCTGGGCTCCTGGCTTTGGCCTTGAGCTCTAGATGTTGTGGGCATTGGGGGGTAAACCGAGCAGATGGAAGATCTCTCTCCACCCATGTTTCTGCTTTTATACATGAATCTGTTCTTACATTAATAACAATTTTTAAAAGCTTTAAAAAATTGTATTCTGCTGTTCACAACATGTATACCCAAGAAGGAAAAACCCTGAAGCAAAATACTCATGCATGCACACTCCATAAAACCCCGCACCAAGGCTACCATACCACTGGAAGACAGAAGCTATGGCCAGCGTCGTGGCCCGGTGTGCTCATCTGCCACCTGTGACACCTACAACCAGTGAGCAGCTGCTGCAGTCCCGGAGCTCCACTTCCGATCCAGCTCTCTGCTGTGGCCTGGGAGAGCAGCGGAAGATGGCCCAAGTCCTTGGGCCCCTGCACCCGCGTGGGAGACCTGGAAAAAACTCCTGGCTCCTGGCTTCAGCCTGGCCCAGCCTCGGATGTTGCAGCCATTTGGGGCGTGAACCAGCGGATAGAAGATCTCTCTCTCTCTCTCTCTCTCTCTCTGTCTCTGTGTATAACTTGTCTTTCAAATAAAATAAATTAAAAAAAAAAAAAAGCTGTAACCTTCCTACTTTTAAAGTGATTTGAAACTTATCGTACGTGTCTGTTGATTGAAACAGTTTAGCTCTGTGCAGTAATACGTGCAGTTTTGATGTTTGTACCTAGCCGTATCCCACGGCGGTTTGGCTTCTCCGTTTATCTCACCCGGCGGCTTTGAGCTATCCTAGTGAAAGTGCCACTCGGCTGTGTGTTGTGACAGATACGTGACGATCGCTGTGCCTTCACGGAAAGGTAAGCAGCGCTTCGTCCTCCGCACTGATGGGGCACTGCTGTCGCTCTGGGGCCGAGGCTGCCCTCAGAGGTGGGCGTCGGCAGGAGAAGACCCTCGGGCTCACAGGCACCCCTCACTCCTATTGAAGTTCCACCACTCCCATTGATTGTGTTGCTTTATTCTATTCCATAGCACTTTTTTTTTTTTTTAGATTTACTTATTTATTTGAAAGATTTACACAGAGAAAAAGAGAGGCAGGGTGGGGGAGGGGTCTTCCATCTGCTGGTTCACTTGCCAATTGGCTGCGATGGCCAGAGCTGCCAGGAGCCAGGAGCCAGGAGCTTCCTCCAGGTCTCTCACATGGGTACAGGGGCCCAAGGACTTGGGCCATCTTCCACTGCCTTCCCAAGCTATGGCAGAGAGCTGGATCGGAAGAAAAGCAACTGGGACTCGAACCGGCACCCATATGGGATGCCAGCTCTGCAGGCAGTGGCTTTACCCACTGTACCATAGCACTGGCCCTCCCGTAGCACTTTTAGAGTGAGCATCAAGAAGTCGTGGCTTTAACCTCTTGGCAGTTGACAGGGATCGGAGCAGCAAGAGTCCTTGGTGTCTGACCGGGAGAGGAGCTTCAGGGAGAGAGAAGTGAAAGTGGGGCTGCCTGTGATGACGTCACAATTCCTCCCCGGGCCGCCCATCCAGAACCTATCTAGGGAGCCCCAGAAACATGAGGAAGCACACAGGTTTTTAAACTAGAAAAACAAATGTTAGTAAGTCCTCACAAAGTAACTGCCTAATTTTCAACAAAAACACCCGCTTTTTTTTTTTTTAATTTTTTGCCAGGCAGAGTTAGACTGAGAGAGAGAGAGAGAGAGAGAGTTATAGACAGTGAGAGAGAGACAGAGAGAAGGGTCTTCCTTCCGTTGGTTCACTCCCCTAATGGCCACCACAGCCGGCACTGCGCCGATCTGAAGCCAGGAGCCAGGTGCTTCCTCCTGGTCTCCCATGGGGTGCAGGGCCCAAGCACTTGGGCCATCCTCCTCCGCACTCCCGGGCCACAGCAGAGAGCTGGACTGGAAGAGGAGCAACCGGGACTAGTACCCAGTGCCCCAACTGGGACTAGAACCCGGGGTGCCAGCGCCGCAGGCGGAGGATTAGCCAAATGAGCCACGGCGCCGGCCAACACCCGCTTTCTTAGAAGCCAAGTCCCTGCTTAAACTTCAGTACTTGGCAAGCTTTGCAGATTTCCTGGCCAGTGATCATGGGAATTGGTGAACCAGGTAGTGTGGCTTTTTGGTGTTGGTCTTGGTTTTGGTGTTTTTCTCTTCTTGCTATCCTTCTATTCTACAGGTGTGGGATTCTGTTGGTAAAAGGTCTTGTTTTGCCTAGAGAAGCAACCTAGGTGACTTCAGTGTGTTGGGCTTCAGGATGGAAAAAGTTGCAGATTCTTAGGAATGTTCCAGACCGGAGCTCTTGGCTTGGAGGCAGCAGCTGAGCACTGAAACGCATGAGGGACTCTTCAAACAGTTCGTGGGGAATGCATATGATGAAAACACCGGGCACGGATTTCACGTTGTTGGCGCCTGTATAAATGCAGCTTTGGGTTTCGTTTTGCACAAACTCGTTGAAGTCCCCTCAACATGTACCTCTTTTACTCATAGTCCACCTTGTGTCAACAAGAGAGGTTTGAAGAACAATTTTTTTACGGATGTTTGTTTTCACCCACTAGAGAGAGTTGGGGTGGCGGGGGGAGAGATCTTCTACCCCTTAGTTCAGCAACAGCGAGGGCTGGGCCAGCCCGGAGCCAGGAGCTCAGAACTCCATCTGGGTCTCCTCCATGGTGACGGGGGCCCAGGCACTGGAGGCCACTGCGGCTGCCTCCCAGGACGCACCAGCAGAAAGCTGTGGGACTCGAATCGGTTCCCCGATACTGCATGTGGGCGTCCCCAGTGGCGGCTTACAGCGAAGAGTAACTGACGAGCTGATGGGAGAGACAGTTTTTGTTCCTTTGACCAGGGATCACAGCTGCGGGATTGGGATGTCATGCGGAAGTAAGCAAAACCAGGGCTGGGTTGTGTCGCCTTCGGAATGTGTGGTCCCGGCAGGGTTGGGGCTGCAGGTCGCTCTTAGTCTATGGGACCTGAGAAGGGTTGGCAAGAGAGTTCCCGCGTGAGGCACGTGCCTCCCTGACACTTCGTACCCCTGAGCCACAAGTGGAGGCCGAGAACGAGGTTTACTGTGACTCCCCCGCCCGCCGGGGTTTCTCCTCTTGTTTGCAGGGTGGCAGAGGCCACGACACTGGAAGCCGTGTCCCCAGGTCCTCCCTGCCAGTGGTGCGTCTCCCTCTCTCCACTGGCAGCAGCAGCCAGCTAACTCTGAAACTGTTTCTTGGCCGGCGCCGCGGCTCACTAGGCTAATCCTCCGCCTTGCAGCGCCGGCACACCGGGTTCTAGTCCCGGTCGGGGCGCCGGATTCTGTCCCGGTTGCCCCTCTTCCAGGCCAGCTCTCTGCTGTGGCCAGGGAGTGCAGTGGAGGATGGCCCAGGTGCTTGGGCCCTGCACCCCATGGGAGACCAGGATAAGTACCTGGCTCCTGCCATCGCATCAGTGCAACACGCCGGCCGCGGCGGCCATTGGAGGGTGAACCAACCGAAGGAAGACCTTTCTCTCTGTCTCTCTCTCTCACTGTCTACTCTGCCTGTCAAAAAAAAAAAAAAAAAAAAAAAAAAAAAAAAGGAAAAAACCTAAAAAACCTGTTTCTTAAACTCAGAAAAAGTCGGAATCCTGAAGCGCCATTTTGCGTAAAGGACCAGGAATTAGTACCAAAGCAGCAAGCAAGCTTTACCAAATCACCTTCACCCTGGGGTATACTTGTGGTGTCCGCTGCCCTGCGGTGGGTCAGCATCTCTCCCTTCAACTCTTAACCTGAGGGGGTCTGAAAGATGGGCCAAGCGTTTACTCTCATTTTCAGGATAAGGGTTGTAAAATGTTTGTTTTCATCTGCTTGAAACTGAGTGAGAGAGAGAGAGAGAGATCTACCATACGCTGCTTCACTCTCTAAATGGCCACAACAGCCAGGGCTCAGCCGGCTGAAGCCAGGAGCCAGGAAGTCCACCCACATGGGTAGCACAAAACCAAGCGCGTGGGCCATCATCTGCTGCCTCCCGGTGCATTAGCAGGGAGCTGAACCAGACGCCGCAGAGCTGGCACTTGGATATGGGACGCAGGTTCCCAAGTGTCGGCTTGACTCAGCATTGCAATGGGTCTTTAGTTTGTGGCATTTGATCTATTGGGCAGAGAGACAATTCTGCCCTGCAGGGGACGAACACATTTGGAAATGTTACGACAGTGTCTTTCAGTGGGGAACAGAATCGAAACAAGATAACCAAGGCACTTAGCCCTGCCACTCCAGGGAAAGCCACAAGACTCGCTTTCAAGCCCGTTTTCAAGTCTGATTCTGGGACTGATGTCTTTCCTCTCTTGTCAGTGCCAGAGCATTTAGCCAGATCGAAAAGATCCTTTTTGGCCAGATGTAGTAAAACGCGGAACTTGCCTCCTTGTGTTCTGACCGTGTAACCTGAAGTCAGTGTGCCAACAGCTGCTTTGCTCTCGTCCGGCTCCCACCTGGGGCTTCCTGGGCAGTCTCTGCGGTCGGGCCTGGGGTGATGGCCAGAGGTGACCGGGAGGGTCAGTGCAGTGAGCCCCAGAGGGACTAAGGTCCTGACTTCGCCACTGTGGGGAGCTTGGGGGTGGGTGGGAGGCAGAAATGTCAGCTGTTCAACCTGGAAAAGTCCCAGCAAACCGAGTTGGCCCCCCAGCATCTTTTCTTTGCAGATTTGGGGAAGTTTGAGAAGTGTAAAGGGGACGGATTTTTTTCCCAACAAAATCTAGCAGTTAAAGGAAAACTTGAGTCTGAAACAGTGATCAGAAACAAGGCAAGAAAGGATTATAAAATTTTATTTATTTATTTATTTAGAGATCCAAAAAGATCTTATTCTTTTATAAAACAAAGTAAAATTGCATAGCGATGAAGAAATTGGTTTGGAGTCTTATTTATTCATTTTCATTTTATTTGAAAACTGGAGACAGACAGAGATCTTCCATCTGCTAGTTCACTCCCAAATGCAACAGCCCGGGCCGGATTGCCTAGGCCATAGCCAGGAGGCCTGGAACTCAAGCCAGGAAGCTGGATTTCAGTCCAGGACTCCCACATGGCTGACAGGGACCCAGGTACTTGAGCTGTGTCTCTTGCTGCTTCCCCAGGGTGTACAGTAGCAGGAAGCTGGGTTTGGAAATGGAACCGGACTCAGACCCAGGCATTCCAATATGGGGCGCAAGCAGCACAAGTCTTAACCACTGTGGGTTCCTTTCTTTTTTTTTTAAGATTTATTTTATTTATTTGAAAGAGAGTTACAGAGAGTTGAACAGCTGGAGAAAGAGAGGTCTTCCATCTGCTGGTTCACGCCCCAAATGACTGCAATGGCTGGAGCTGAGCTGATCCGAAGCCAGGAGCCAGGAGCTTCTTCCAGGTCTCCCACGTGGGTGCAGGGGCCCAAGCACTTGGGCCATCTCTTACTGCTTTCCCAGGCCACAGCAGAGAACTGAATTGGAAATGGAGCAGCTGGGACTCGAACTGGCGCCCACAGGGGATGCGGGCACTGCAGGCTGGGGCTTTAACTTGCTGTGCCACAGCACCGGCCCCTCTTTTTTGAAAAACATACATTTATTTATTTATTTATTTATTTGAAATGCAGCGTTACAGAGAGAGAAGGAGAAACAGAGAAAAAGATCTTCCATCCGCTGGTTTACTCCCCAAATGGCAGTAACAGTCAGGGCTGGGCCAGGCCAAAGCCAGGACCCAGGAGCTTCTTCTGGGTCTCCCTCATGGGCGGGAGGGGCCCAGCCACTTGGGCCATCTTCTGCTGGTTTTCCAGATCATCAGCAGGGAGCTGGATGGGAAGTGGAGCAGCCGGAACACGAGCTGGCGCCCATGTGGATGGTGGCACTGCAGTCGTTAGCTTATTGCTCTGTCATACGGCAGCCCTCACTGTGTATTCTTTTTTAGGGGAAAGCGTGGACGCAGTCCCCCACGACCACACATTCTGCAGCCGAGTTTCCCACGTTTGGGGAAATCGCAGGGTCGGCACAGCCAGAGTGCAGCGGACGAGCCTGGCCCTGGGGAGCACCTTCGTGGTGGCGGTGTCGCTCCTGCCAGGTAAGCGTCGCTGCGCGTTCTTACAACACTTGCAACAAGCCTGCAGGAGCTTCAACACCCAGGAGCAGAATTCCTGAGAGTCACGTGTATCGGGGCCAAGATTATGAGTTCAGCTTTTTAATTGACATCTTTTTTTTTTTTTTAAAGATCTTTTTTTATTTATTTGGAAGTTACAGAGAGAGCGAGCGAGAGTGAGAGAGACAGAGAGATAGAGAGGTCTTCTATCCTCTGGTTTACTCCACAGATGGCCGCAATGGCTGGAGCTGAGCTCATCCGAAGCCAGGAGCCAGGAGCTTCTTCCAGGTCTCCTATGCGGGTGCAGGGTCCCAAGGGCTTGGGCCATCTTCTTCTGCTTTCCTAGGCCATAGCTGAGAGCTGGATCGGAAGAAGAGCAGCTGGGACTAGAACCGGCGCCCATATGGGATGCTGGCACCGCAGGCAGTGGCTTCACCCGCTACACCACAGCGTTGGCCCCTTAAATTGACATCTTTTTTTTTTTTTCTTGACAGGAAGAGTGGACAGTGAGAGAGAGAGAGACAGAGAGAAAGGTCTTCCTTTTGCCGTTGGTTCACCCTCCAATGGCCGCCGTGGCCGGTGCGCTGCGGCCGGCACACCGCACTGATCCGAAGGCAGGAGCCAGGTGCTTCTCCTGGTCTCCCATGGGGTGCAGGGCCCAAGGACCTGGGCCATCCTCCACTGCACTCCCGGGCCACAGCAGAGAGCTGGCTTGGAAGAGGGGCAACCAGGACAGAATCCGGCGCCCCAACCGGGACTAGAACCTGGTGTGCCGGCGCCGCAAGGCAGAGGATTAGCCTATTGAGCCGCGGTGCCGGCCTTAAATTGACATCTTTATTGGTGATGCCCCTCCTATTCCCAACAAAGATGCTTTGTCAAATTTAACACAATTTCCATGACTGCTTTATATCCTGCTTGTCTATAAACCAGCAAGCAATCTCCCTTGACATAGCTGGGTCACTGCCCAAAGTGGTGGCGTTGCCAACAGCGGGAACAAGGCCAGGGCTGCACATGACACAGTGGGCATCTCTAAGTATCTGGTACTTTCAGGAGTAAATGAGAGTTTTGTAGCGAAAACTCGTCATGTTCTTCCTAGACAGGGCACCGCACAGCTTGAGAAGGGCGCAGGGGATTTTGGGAGGCCTCACTGAGCCCTGGGAACAGCCCCTGGCCCCAGCTCTGTTAGAGTCAGCAAGGCACTAGGTTAGCGGTTCAGATGCAGATTAAACACCAGCGTCCTGCACGAGGAGCGCTGGCCTTGGTCCCAGGTCCTGCTGCTGACTCCAGCTTCCTACTAACATGGACGCTGGGAGGCCGTGCTGGTGGTTCAGCGGTGGAGCCCCTGCCACCCGTGTGGACTGAGCTCCCGTGGCTGTGGGCATCTGGGGAGTGAACCAGAAGATGGGAGCTGTCAAATTAGAAAAACAAAAACACAAACCAAAAGACAAAACAGAAGACCGAGTCTTCAGAGTATACCAGGAAAATAAAAACGCAAACACACTTGAACAATACAGAGAACATTCAAGAAAAGTGGTCAGACAAACCATGGCCTCTCTTGGGTGCGGAGCGTCCAGCCTGTGAGATCTTCCGGTCTGGCCCTGCCAAGGCGACCGCCGGCAGAACTTGAAAGTTTGGACATTTGGAGCAGGCTAATTTTTCAGTTGATAATTTTGCATGGCCGCTGAGTGATGGTACCGTTCTCACATGGCCTTTGACAGAGAGACAGTCCCCACCCTGCGGGGAGGGAAGGCTCACTGTGCATAAAGCGGGGCGGAGAAAGAACGAGGGGCCACAGGGGAGACACCGGGTGCTCCACCTGGCCTCCTTTGGGAGCCCCACGGGGTGGATGGTGTCATGATTACAGCGTGGAAACTCCTTTAAATAACGCAGGCAAGGCTACGCTCCCGGCTGTGATCAGTGCAGCTCCAGGGCCTGTCCGCTTCCCCCGCCAAAGTGTGGAATGGAGACTGTCGCTTGGGGAAGTCGTTTTCGGAAGCATGGCCTCCCAGCTCGAGTCTCAGCTCTGACGGTTACCAGGCAGGTGACTTCCGTGGCACTTGGGCCCTGCTCGGTGCCACCTTCTGTGTCACAAGCTGGTGCGGAGACCACGTAAGAAGCTGCCTTGCACCGCTTAGCAAATTCGTTTACAAAGGGTCTGAACACGTGACCAGTGTGTCGTGGATACTGCGCCACGGGAAGGGCTGTTTCTGTTACGTAGCAGACATCAAAAGCCTAAAGCACTCCTTATGCTCAGTTAGCTTTTTTTTTCTTTTCTTTCTCTCTCTCTCTTTTTTTTTTTTTTTTTTTTTTTGACAGGCAGAGTGGACAGTGTGAGAGACAGAGAGAAAGGTCTTCCTTTACCGTTGGTTCACCCTCCAATGGCCGCCGCGGCCAGCACACCGTGTTGATCCGAAGCCAGGAGCCAGGTGCTTCTCCTGGTCTCCCATGGGGTGCAGGGCCCAAGCACTTGGGCCATCCTCCACTGCACTCCCTGGCCACAGCAGAGAGCTGGCCTGGAAGAGGGGCAACCAGGACTAGAACCTGGTGCCCATATGGGATGCTGATGGCGCAGGCGGAGGATTAACCTAGTGCTCCATGGTGCCGGCCCCAAGGAGATACCTTCTCTCTGCTGGTTCACTCCCCCAAATGGCCCTAATAGCCAGGGCTGGGCCAGGCCAAGACCAGCAGCCAGGAATCCATCTGGGTTTCCCAGCAGGTGGCAGACTCAAACACTTGAGCCATCACCTGCTGTTCCCCAGGCAGCTTAGCAGAGAGCTGGATTGGAAGTGGAGCATCTGGGACCCACACTGGCACTCCAATAGAGGATGCGGGCACTCCAAGTGGCAGCTCAGCCAGCTGTGCCGCAACACCTGCTCCAAAATGTATTTTTAAAAATCTGAAAATAGGCCGGCATTGTGGTGTAGCAAGTAAAGCTGCCGTCAGCAGTGCCAGCATTCCTTACGGATGCTGGTTTGAGTCCCGGCTGCTCCACTTACAATCCAACTCACTGCTAATGTGCCTGGGAAAGCAACAGAAGACGGTCCAAGTCCTTGGGCCCCTGTACCACGTGGGAGACCCAGAAGAAGCTCCTGGCTCCTGGTTTCAGATCAGCACAGCTCCAGCAGTTGCAGCCATTTGGAGAGTGAACCAGCGGATAAAAGACCTCTCTCTCTCTCTCTCTTTCTCTCTCTCTCTGTCTCTCTGTCTCTCCCTCCTTCTCTCTGTAACTCTGCCTTTCAAGTAAATAATTTTTTTAAAAAATCTGAAAATATAAGTCAGATTTCACCAAAGTGGCCTTGCTGTGGGGAGATGGTTCATAAGCAGGGGCCGCACCTCCCCCCGACCCTGGAATCCCACCTGTGAAGGATGAGCCCTTCCCAGCTTGCACCTGTGACCGCTCCCCTTTTGAAGTTAAGAAGAAGCCTGGTGAAGGGGAGGGGGCTCTTCTTCTCTCTCTCCACCTCATGGACCCAGGACGAGCAGAGCAGGGTATGAAACTCCCCTTTTTAACCTTTTTTTTTAGCCCATTCTCCCAAAATGAAGCCCTCGTGTGCCTGTGTATTTGTCTCACTTTCTAAATCAACCTCATCATAATGCATGCCTGTACTTAGAATTCTTCTCTATGTAAAAGGCAAGAGCCTGGAATATTAATTTAGGCCAATATTAACCTGGCCCACGACAGTCTCCACTCTGGATCATATTAGGATCTTGTGGGGAAATTAAAAGGAAAACACCTGATACCCAGGTTTATTCCTAGGATTGGAAATAGGTAGTGGGGGATGGAGCCCCAGGACCTGTACTTTTTTTTTTTTTTAAAGATTTATTTTATTTATTTGAAAGATAGAGTTAGAGAGAGAGGTAGAGTCAGAGAGAGAGGTCCTCCATCCGCTGGTTCACTTCCCAGATGGCCACAACAGCCGGAGCTGCACCAATCTGAGGCCAGGAACCAGGGGCTTCTTCCGGGTCTCCCACGTGGGCGCAGGGGCCCAAGGACTTGGGCCACCTTCTACTGCTTTCCCAGACCATAGCAGAGAGCTGGATCGGAAGTGGAGCAGCCAGGACTAGATCCAGCGCCCGTATGGGATGCCGGCGCTGCAGGCCAGGGCTTCAACCTGCTGCGCCACAGCGCCGGCCCCCAGGATCTGTAATTTTAAAAGCTCTCTACGCGACTCCCATGGGCACCAAACACACCATTGACTCTCATTATGCTGTCAGGGGAAGCTAAGGATGACAGTCATTTGACGTGGCAAAGTTCTAGGACCTATAGAGTCAAATATGGCATCCCAAGGGCATCCCAAGGGCAATCACTGGCAGGGCCAGTTCCCATGTCGGTGTCTGAGTGGGGCCAGGGCTCTGCTCTGACTCCAGCTTCGCGCTAATGCACACCCAGGGAAGCAGCAGGCCGTGGCTCAAGTACTCGGGTCCCCAACGTGCACACGGGCCTCTGATGGAGTCCCTGCTCCTGGCTGTAGCCTGGCTCAGCCCCAGCTGTTGCGGCCATTTGGGGAACAAACCAGCAGAGGGGTGATCTCTGTCTCTCTGCCTTTCAAATAAATAAATAAAAAGTTCACTATCCCTCATCGCCAAGACCTCACTGCTTTGTTGGGATCGTCAGCAGGACTGAAAGTGCTGCTGAACGGGCGGCTCCGGAGGAGCACTGCGGAGTAGCCGGGAGGCCGCAGACCTGGGCGGTGAAGGGCCGCCTGCGTGACCACACGATTCCCCCAGTGCCCTGCAGCGCTCTGCCCACGGCCCGCAGCGTTTGAGATCAGCACAGCGCCTCACATCCGCCCAGGTAACATTTTCTCCCACCGGTTCCTCTGACGGCCGCTTAACACCTGGATCTGTTTACCTGTTGATCTCTTTATTTAGCAGAGCATTAAGCCCTGGACTGTAATGTTGATTACAAATGTTACCTCAAAAACATAAAAGAAGGAAAGAAGGAAGGGTGGAGGGAGAAGCGGGAAGAAGGAAGAAATTCACTTAAGAATTTATTTACCTTAAAGTATTATTTTAGCTCCATCTCAAGTTTTTGCTTTTGTTTTTTTAAAGATTAACTTATTTGTTTCAAAGGCAGAATGACAGAGCAGTGAAGGATGGCCCAAAGGTTCAGCCCCTGCACCCACGTGGGAGACCCGGATGAAGCTCCTGGCTCCTGGTTTTGGCCTGGCCCAGCCCTGGCCGTTGTGACCATCTGGGGAGTGAAGCAGAGGATGGAAGATCGCTCTGTTTCTCCCTCTCTCTCTGTAACTCTTTCAAATAAATGAATCTTTGGGAAACAAACAAACAAACAAACCAGGGAGGAGACAAGTCTGCCCTTCAGGAGAACTCCAAATAATGTAAGTAGACAGTCTCACTCCAGGAGGGAAGAAGGGTTGGATTCTTTCCTGTTCCCGCCTCCCTGACCCACCCAGTGTGGGCTGGATGTAGGGACCGACTTTCAAATAGATTAGAGAAGAAAGGGGGGGCAAAAAAGGAACTTTCAGAGAGGAGACACCTGGCAGGAAGTCAAGGTTAACATCACCAGTGGTGTCGTACGGCTGGCGTGTAACTGCTCATCGTAGCGAGAAAGGTACTTCACTTATTCTCACCCAAAATCTACTACTCCAGTTTAAAATGAGAAAAACTCTGACCCCAAGTTGAGAGACATTCTCATTACTATAGGCCATCAGTGAACGTCCGAAAGGCCTGGGCTTCAGCTGACAGCAACGTGCCACTGCCAGTGTCTGAGTTTAGACACACGTTCTATGGAAATGCGTGATTAATGGGAGGCTGGGAAGCGGGGCAAGCCTGTGAAGTCTGTTCCCTTTTATTTCAAAATAGAACATTTATTACAAATCACTGGCACATGATTCTCTAGAACTTTGTTTTTTTAAAGATTTATTTGAAAGGCAGAGTTACAGAGAGGCAGAGGCAGGGAGAGAGAGGGAGAGAGAGGGAAAGAGAGGGAGAGAGAGAGAGTCTTCCATCCCCTGGTTCACTCCCCAAACAGCCACAATGGCCGGAACTGGGCCAATCCGAAGCCAGGAGCCAGGAGCTGATTCCGCGTCTCCAACATGGGTGCAGGGGCTCAAGGACCTGGCCATCTTCCGCTGTCTATATAGCTAATTTTTTGACAAGTAAATCACCTCCCATTTTAGGAGCAGACATAGTAGTAAATTCTTTCTCTGGGTGGTTCCAGTGTAACAGGTTACCATTCTCCCGTCGAGGGCTGTATGTGGGGTTTGAAAGCAGTGAGCGCACAGTGTCTCTCCCTGGACTCCTCGGGGATATGGAGAGCGTGTCTCAGCCTCATGGGATGGAAAGAAGCCTTGTGCAGACTGTTGCGCTGGGACCAAGCAGCAGAAGCTGCTCTCAAGGCATCTCTACCCCCGACTGAGCAATTTTTACTCTCACGACAAAAAAGCAGCCTCAGTCTATTGAATAAATGAAGCAGCCCGCCACTGGCCACCTCTGGACTCTGCCGAGACAATTTCTCCAGGGTAAGTTGTAGTAGCATTTGATTTGTGCAATAATTTCAGTCCTAAGAAAAGATACTCAAGTAGCAAGAAAAGAGAACAAGAAATGAGCAGAACCTAGACACCAGGGTGAAGATACCACATGTCTCAGGAGAGACACACCAAGTCTACAGAGCGACAGGGGAATTCTCAGGGATTGTTTAGAATTAGCTGACAAGCCCGCACTGCGGCTCACTAGGCTAATCCTCCGCCTAGCGGCGCCGGCACACTGGGTTCTAGTCCCGGTTGGGGCGTCGGATTCTGTCCCGGTTGCCCCTCTTCCAGGCCAGCTCTCTGCTGTGGCCAGGGAGTGCAGTGGAGGATGGCCCAAGTGCTTGGGCCCTGCACCCCATGGGAGACCGGGAGAAGCACCTGGCTCCTGGTTTTGGATCGGTGCTGGCTGCAATGCGCCGGCCGTAGCGGCCACTTGGGGGGTGAACCAGCAGATGGAAGACCTCTCTGTCTCTCTCTCTCACTAACTCTGCCTGTCCAAAAAAAGAAAGAAAGAAAAAAAAAAAAAAAGAATTAGCTGACAGCTGTGAACATATTCCCAAGTTGTGTCAAAGGAAGTTATATCTGAAGAATAAAAACTTAAAGATGGCAAAATTGGGGCCGGTGGTGTAGCGGGTAAAGCTTCCGCCTGCAGCGCCAGCATCCCACATGGGTATGGGTTCGAGACCTGGTTGCTCCACTTCTGATCCAGCTCTCTGCTATGGTCTGTGAAAGCAGCAGCAGATGGCCCAAGTGCTTGGGCTCCTGTACCCATGTGGGAGACCCAGAAGAGGCTCCTGGCTCTTGGCTTTGGATTGGCGAAGCTCTGGCTATTGCGACCATTTGGGGAGTGAACCAGTGGATAGAAGACTTCTCTGCCTCTCTATAACTCTGCCTTTCAAATAAACAAAACTTAAAAATAAAAAAAAAAGATGGAAAAACCTCTGCTGTGAGGTTCCTGATGTTTCAAACACATGCGAGGTAGGATCATCTGCTCAATGTCGACTGGAGGTCAAACCGAAGCAGAACACACGTCCAGGAAATGTCTGGAAGGAGCTCACCCGTGGAAACAAGGAGTGTTAGTGGCTCCCCAGGGCTGACGGTGGAGCATCAGGAGTGACTTCTTGAGCGTGGGATCTGATCTGGGGTGATGAAAACGATCTGAAATTAGGTGATGGTGATGACTGCCCGACTGTTCGTAGACTAAAAGCCACTCAGTTGTGCACTCTGCAGGGGTGGGTATTATAGTGTGGGGTTATTGAGAAAAATAAACGCGAACAAAAGGCACATAAATGCTGCTCCCCACAGCAACACAGGGAACACAGGAGAGAAGTGTTAACTGTGGGTCAAAACAGGCACACTGGATCACCCCGTTTTCTTCATGAACACAAGCTCCATGAGAAGAAAAACCACTTCAGCCACTATGAAGTCTACTTAGCACACAGAGGACATTTGGTAAACACTTGTTAAATGAAGCAAGTGTATGATACCACTGTGAACTGGCTTGTCGGTCTGTGTAACCACCTAAAAGTGAGTTTCTTTTGAAAGTGGGTGTTTGGCCGGTGCTGTGGCGTAGCGGGTAAAGCCACCGCCTGCAGTGCTTACATCCCATATGGCAGCCAGTTCGAGTCCCGGCTGTTACACTTCCGATCCAGGTCTCTACTACGGCCTAGGAAAGCAGTTGGAGATGGCTCAGGTCGCTGGGCCCCTGCACCCACGTGGGAGACCTGGAGGAAGCTCCTGGCTCCTGGCTTCGGATCAGCGCAGCTCCAGCCATTGCAGCCATCTGGGGAGTGAACCAGCGGATGGAAGACCTCTCTCTCTCTCTGCCTCTCCTCTCTCTGTGTAACTCTTTCAAATAAATAAACAAATAAATAAACCTTAAAAAAAGATATATAAGCTTTAAAAATGGTCCCAGGAGGCTGCTGAAGAGGTGATAAACTGATGGACTGATGTCTGGAAAGGTGCGATGGCAGAGTTCTCAGATTCCAAAAAAGTGGAATTTAAAAACCACGATCATTCTGATCAGTAAAAAGTAGATGTCATGGTTCTTTGCTAGAAATGAGAAAGCGTCCATTTAAATGACTGAATAGTTCTGAATTAACTGGCTTGAATTCGTGTATATGTACATGTAGCCTAATGGACTGAGAAAAGATGGCGCCCTTGCTCCAAAGCGGAAATGGGTGAAAGTGCTTTTGCTGCAGCTCAGGGCGCGGGTCTGCCAGGCTGGTGATGCTGCCTCGTACTTCAGACAGTCACCAACCCTGCCTTCCCGTACGAAGGCCAGGGAGCGGTCACAGGCCTAACATGGTTTGCTCATCTCACTCCCTCTTATTCTGCCATCAGGTGATGCTCCTCCAGTGTCCTGTGTACACGGGGACAAGACAGCCAACGGTGACTTTGCAGTCTCAGGATCCAGATGAGGTTTCAAACATCACCTCTGCCACAGATGTCTGTGTTTTTTTGTTCAAAGATTTTTCTCTTTCTCCTGCATTCATTTGTCCATATCCAAAAACCAGTCGTGGGGTGGGAATCTGGTGTGGCAGTTACGTCACCGTCGGGATGCCTACATCCCATTTCAGAGTTCCGGGTTTGAGTCCCGGCTCGACTCCCCAGTCCAGCTGCCGGCTACCGTGCATCCTGTGAGGCAGCAGGTACCTCACTGAGTGGTCGGGTCTCACCCACGGGGAGACCTGGGAGAAGCTCCTGGCTCTTGGCTTTGGCCTGGCCCAGCCCTGGCTGTTGCATATATTTGGGGAGTGAACCAATGAATGGGAGATTTCCAACTGTCCCTCTTCTAATATTCAAAAAAGTAAAAATTATTTTAATAAAAAATAGTCACGTGCCACATGTTTCAGTCTGTAATGAACTGCATGGTAATCCCATAAGCTATTAAATTGTTTAGTGACATTTTAACTCTCAACATCAGAGTACAATGTATTCTTCACACATTGGCGATGCTCTTGCAAGCAAACCTACTGTACTTACTGCCGGTCACATAAAAGTATAGTGCACTGATTTGGCGCTGTGGTGTAGGTTAAGCCTCCAGCTGCAGTGCCCACATCCCTTATGTTTGCCGGTTCAAGTCCTGGCTGCTCCACCTCTGATCCAACTCCCTGCTAAAGCACCTGGGAAGCCAATGGAAGATGGCCCAAGTCCTTGGGCCCCTGCAGCCTTGTGGCAGATCTGGAAGAAGCTCCTGGCTCCTGGCTCCAGTCCGGCCCAGTTGGGGAGTGAACCAACAGGTGGAAGATTCTCTCTCTCCTCCTCCATTTCTGCTTTTCACACAAATAAAATCAATCTTTTAAAAAAAGAATTATGCACAATACGTAACACTTGGTAATAAATCATGCCACTGATACTCACTGTGACACAGCATTTTTGCGTACACGCCTACTTATCAGCATGGCACGTTAGGTCAGCAGCCGCACACGCCTTGTGTTTACCACGTCCCTTGATGTGTCCAGCAGGGGCACTGGCTGACTGCCCTACACCTTCTCGTTTGTGTAAGTCTAGTCCACCACGTTTGCACAAAGGACTGCCCAACGCCGCGTTTCCTGGGAGTTTATCCCCGACGTTGAGTGACGCGTGACTGTACTGATGGACAGGCTATCTTTCCTACTGGAAGCTGCTTTCTGATGAGACCCCGCAAACAGCACTACCCTGCCTTCCCCAAGCTCCTCACCCCTCAGCTCCTGGGAGTACAGCAAAAACCTTTATAAAACCATCCTGTGTAACTCAGAGATTCCCGGCTGAAGCCCCCTACAGTTCCGGTGGCTGGTAAAACTCAGCGTATCACAGACCAAGGTGGCTCCTTCCAACTGCAGATTCCCGAAACAGCTCTGCTGGCCCCATCTGTAATGGCAGATGCTGTCCACATCTGCCAAGAGCCTTCGAGGCTGGATTCTCTAAGGACGGCTTTCTACACCCGAGGATGGGCTCTGCAGGCTCACGCAGGGGGATCCGTAGTGTGTCCCACTGCACGTGAGAAAAACTTCACTAGGGAAAAGTTTGTTCTTGGGTTTGTAAATCTTGCAAGGGCTCTTAATGTGGACATTTCTTTAGTGATGAAAGCCAACAGAAACCTTTGGTTATCCAGATACAAAATCCAAAGACTGTTTATTTGGGAGCTGTCTGGCTTTCTTCATAAATACATTTTGTAGGGTGAAGGCTCACAAACAATGGAAATGGAAAATCCACAACTGCAAGACGGGAGGGGGAGAAGGCGGTGCTGCAGTCCCGCACCAGCAGGAGGCTCACGGCTGGTTTTACACTCACAACGGCTCGGGCGAGGCTGGAGATGGGGAGCAGCGTGACCCTCACACTTTGGTTTTACACTTTAGAAAGCATAACTCAGTGCTCCCCCCCCCCATCCGTCGCATTCTTTAGAAGACTTCTTTGTATTTCTTAAGCACTGTAGGGCACCTGATCAAAGATTTTAAAATATCAGTGGTAACGGTGGCTTCCAAGTGACACGGTGTCCTGAGTTCTGCACGGGAATGGACAAGCCTGCTCTCAGGGGAAGCGGTGCAGCCGCGAGTTACGGGGCCAGCATCTCGCATCACAGTGCCAGGGTTCAATTTCTGGCACTGGTTCCTGACTCCGGCTTCCTGTCAGTGCAGACCCTGAGAGACAGTGGTGATGGCTCAAGTAACTGGGTCTCTGCCAGTCTCATGGGAGACCCTGGAGGGTCTTCCTGACTCCTGATGTCAGCTCATGCCCAGCCTCAGCTGTTGTGGGCCTGTGGGCAGTGAACCAGTAGATGAAAACGCTTTCTTTCTGTCTCTGCTTCCCAAATAAACCAAAAAAGAAAAAACTGCCCTGAGGTTTGCTAGCACCCAAAATGCATTTCCAGTTGGTACTGGGAAGTTACCCCTGAACTCCCAGAGGGGTATTCCCATCCAAGCACAAGTGTCCTCCCTACCCACAAAGTAGCTTGCCTTTGCTGACTGCAGACAGACAGACAGACAGACACACACACACACACACACACACACACACTCTCTCTCTCCACCCCCCACGATGTGGATTAGACAATGAACAGCCACACTGCACCTCCAAGGGAGGGGCGCACAGGCAGCAGCTTTCAAAAGGAGAAGTCGCTTTACTTTCTTTTAAACTTGCAATGTTTGTCTTTATTTTGTTCTTTATATTTTGAAAGTGAAAAGAAATAGTATTGAGTCAATTTCTTTTTGTTTTTAAATATTTGTTCTATGTATTTACAAGCCTTAAAGTTGCTCTAAAGATTTCAAAAGTATTAAGAGTACTTTTCCCAGGGTAGCACTTTTTCTTTGTGAACAATTCTTGGAGGTCTCTGGTCCACAGCCTTTCCTTCTGTTCCAAGGTTATGTATGCTTTGATTACTATTGTGATTTTGTTTTTAATTTTCTGAAGCAAGCTGAGAGGCAGGCAGAAAGATTTGATGCCAAAAGAAAAAAAAAAATAAAATAAAACCAACCGAACCCAAAACAATCTTTCTGACCTTGTTCACCCCAAACCTTTTAAATCTGTACTAACTGCTATGCCTTAAAACAAACGTGAGGTGCATCTGAAGGGGAGGGACTTTTATTTCTCTGCGCTTCTATTATACAAGTTGTTTACAGAAACTGCAAATTAAAAAATTACACTGGCATTTGCAGTCCTTAAAATAAATTAAAAGTTCTCAACTTTTTTTGTTTGCTAAACGTGTTTTTTTTTTTAAGTATGAGTCCTTGTTTAAAAAGAAAAGATTAAAACAGAAAATATTTTCTATAAATAATGCGTGTATTTGGTTTTCGTGCTCCCGCCCTCAGGCTGCAGTCTGCGTCTCCAGGACCGTTCCCTCCACGACCACCTCTCCCCCTCCCACTCGTGCACGCGTGGGCGTCCCCGCGAGAATTGGCCTTGCTGCACTGCGATTGGCGAAGACGTGAAACTTAGAAAAATACTGAAATTGCTTCTTTCGCGACCTCGGGGGTACTGCAGGTTTAGTTGTCCTCGGACTCCTCCTCCGCCTCCCGCAGCCACGTGAAGAAGGCGGTGACCGACTTCAGCGCCACGCCCTTGCCGTTCTGCTCCGCGGGGTCCTTGCTGCTCTCCCACTTGTAGAAGGCGTCCTCCGAGATCACCTCCTCGTCGTACAGGCAATCAAAGAACATCCGCAGCAAGTCTGCAGGGCGAAACAGAGACGTCGTAGCGCTGGGGCGCCGCGGCGGAGGGGCGGGGGGACGCGAGCGCGCAGACAGGTCACCCCACCCGCAGTGTGAGCGGACACCGCGACTCTCCAACCCAGAGAAGACCCGCGTAGTCCAATTTGGTCCTGCTTCCCTGCTCGGTTTGAGCTACTTTCGGGTAACAGTAAAGCTGTTTTATATCACAGAATCCTCATCCTAATGGTTCTGAAAATCAAAGGCAAGGGTAACTTTTATGTTCTTCCTTGTATGTTTCTCCATGGTTTGACGGCTTTTTATAAATTTTGGAGGGAAAATGCAAGATACACTTTTCTCCTCCTAATGTGTGTGTGTGTGTGTGTGTGTTTAAAGATTTGTTTATTTTTTGGAAAGGCAGAGTGACAGAGTCAAAGAGGGAGGGAGAAAGAGACAGAGAGAGAGAGAGAGATCTTCCTCCTGCTGGTTTACATCCCAAATGACTGCAATGGCCAAGGGCTGGACAAGGACAAAGCCCGACGCCAGGACTACATCCTGCTCTGCCATGTGAGCAGGGCCCACGTGCTGGCTCATCTGTTGCTTTCCCGGGCGCATTAGCAGGAAGCAGGGCAGCTGGGACTTGATCCAGCAACCGATCTCGAATGCCACCAGCAATGCAGCATTGCAAGCAGCTGGGCACACACCAGCCCCTCTGAAAGACTCCTAACATGAAAAGAGTGATGGTTTATATTGCAGAATACAGGCAAAATCTATCTCATCTGTATTCAAACTGTAGTTGCAATTTGCTTTTTTAAATGTTCAAGGTTTTTGGATAATTTTTTTTGTGCTATCACATTGTGATTTCCTTTATTATTTTGAGTGGTAGTACAATATGTTATTTGTGAATTACTGAATCTATTAAGTCTGTCTCCTATTGAAGAACACTTAAGTTTTGTTTTTTTTTTTTTTCTTAAAGGATATTTCATTTGAGAGGTAGAATTACAGACAGTGAAAGGGAGAGAGAGAAAGGTTTCCTTCCGTTGGTTCACTCCCCAAAGGCCTCAATGGACGCAGCTGTGCTGATCCGAAGCCAGGAGCCAGGTGCCTCCTCCGGGTCTCCCATGTGGGTGCAGGGGCCTAAGCACCCGGGCCATCCCCCACTGCTTTTCCAGGCCACAGAAGAGAGCTGGACTGGAAAAGGAGCAGCCAGGACTAGAACCAGCCTCCATTATGGGATGTCAGCGCCTCAGGCGGAGGATTAACCTACGGCGCCACGGTGCCAGCCCTGTTTTTGGGTAATTTTAATTGATTCATTGTCATGATGGAAATATGGCTTATATTATTATTAGAGATATTAAACCTTATTAGAGGGTTTGAGAGACCAAGAGTGAGAGCAAGAGTGAGAGCGCTCCCATTGGTTTAGTTCCTAAATGGCTATATAGGCAGAAGCCAAGAGCTGGGAACTCAGTCCATGACTTCCATATGGGTGGCAATCAGTAGGGACATGACTGCTGCCTCCCGTGGTCACATTAGTAGGAAGCTGCACTGAGGAGCTGGAGCTGGGGAATAACCCAGGCACTATCAGACGGGATGCAGGTGTCCCCGATGGGGTCTTCACTCCTTAGGCCAAACACCCATTTCTATATTCAGTTTCTTAAAAATTCACTCACTATGGGCTTTTTTTTTTTTTTTTTTTTTTACAGGCAGAGTGGACAGTGAGAGAGAGACAGAGAGAAAGGTCTTCCTTTGCTGTTGGTTCACCCTCCAATGGCCGCCACGGCTGGCGAGCTGCGACGGGCGCACCGTGCCTATCCAAAGGCAGGAGCCAGGTGTTTCTCCTGGTCTCCCATGCGGGTGCAGGGCCCAAGCACTTGGGCCATCCTCCACTGACCTCCCGGGCCACAGCAGAGAGCTGGCCTGGAAGAGGGGCAACCGGGACAGAATCCGGCGCCCCGACCGGGCCTAGAACCCAGTGTGCTGGCGCTGCAAGGCAGAGGATTAGCCTAGTGAGCCATGGCGCTGGCCTCACTATGGGCTTTTAAAATTCACCTATAGTCAGCTCTCTAATCATTCACATTAATGGAGGGAGGCAGAGGAATAAACAATAAATACCTAGGGATAATAGGTTTAGAATGAATTATATTAAGATTTTTCTTGATAATTATTTTCATAATTATACTAGTCAAGCTAATCTTGAAGTCACTTGTCAACCTCAGTTGTTCTATCCAGAAATGGAAGCAAGCGGAGCCAGCGTCGTGGCTCACTTGGTTAATCCTCCACCTGCGGTGCCGGCATCCCATATGGGCGCTGGGTTCTAGTCCCGGTTGCTCCTCTTTCAGTCCAGCTCTCTGCTGTGGCCTGGGAGTACAGTGCAGGATGGCCCAAGTGCTTGGGCCTCTGCACCCGCATGGGAGACCAGGAAGAAGCACCTGGCTGCTGGCTTCAGATCGGCACAGCGCTGGCCATGGCGGCCATTTGGAGAGTGAACCAACGGAAGGAAGACCTTTCTCTCTGTCTCTCACTGTCTATAACTTTACCTGTCAAAAAAAAAAAGAAAAAAAAGAAATGGAAGCAAGCACCCAGGATTCTCTTGGTGGTCAATCTAGAATTAACCGGGGATTTCTCTGCAGGGATAACTGAAGCTGCCGGTTCTTGGAGATACTTTAAATTTAATCTGACTCATAGGGCACACAGCGTCAATTCACCTGACTTCACTTGTTCCATTTGACAAGTTAGTGTCTGACGTCAAACGACATTTCCAAGATCTCCAGAGAAAGAGAACCAGTACGGTTTCTTGACTCAGACTTACTTGGCTCTTCCTTTCTTCTACGGATGGTCTGTTTCAGTCTTTCCCTCTACTTCCCAAAGGGATTTAGCAGCACTCGCAAAGGAAAACTGCAAGTGCCACGGCCTGCGGTGCTGCTGTCCCCGAGACAGCCACAGCCTACCCACCGCACATTTTAACTGGGTTTTCAAGACTTAACAGAATTCACTGATTAACCAGTACCACCAAGACCTGGGTAGTCAAGAATCAATCACAACCCTTAACTAACAACTATCCTACAATGCTTTGGTAAGTGAACCGTGGTTCCCACACTTCAGGCCTTCAGTGGGCGCCTGAGGACTCTGAGTTTCATCCTAGAGATCATTAACCATTTTCATGACCTGTGTTATCCAATATGGTAGTCACTAGACACATGTGGCTATTTATTTTTTAAAATTTATTTACTTATTTGAAAGGCAGAGTGACAGGGAGACACATAGAAAGAGATATTCTATCACTGAGCCATTCCCCAAATGTCCACAGTAGCCAGGACTCGGCCAATCCAAAACCAAAAACTCCCTCTGGGTCTCTCACTGAAGTGGCAGGAACCCAAGTACGTGGGCCATCATCTGCCAGCTCCCAGGATGTCAGCAGGAAGCTGGATCAGAAGCATGGAATAGCTGGTGCTTGAACCAGACTCCATGTGGAATGCAGTTTCACAAGCTACTCCAGAACGCCTGCTCCACATATGGCTATTTACATTAAGAAAGAAGAAAATTTCAGTCCCTCAGCCACACTGCTATATTTAAGGGTGTTACCTGCCAAATGTAGTTAGTTCATGGTTACCATATTGGATGGTACAGATACACTTCTTTTATTGCAGAAAATTTGATTAGACCTGCCTTAGAATGAGGATTAAATCACTAATAAACTAGTTTTCATACACACACACACACACACATACACACACATATATATAAATTTTGGTTTTCTTTAACTTATTTTGGGGGGGGGTGTGGGAGAGGGAGAAAGAGAGAGAGGACTATGGGTGACAGAGCTCCACTCACTGGTTCATTCTCTAAATGCCTGTAATGGCTGGGGGCCCAAAGCTGGGAACACAGCCCAGGTTTCTCATGTGGGTGGCAGGGGCAGGGTGGCAGAACCCAACTACCTGACTCAATATCACTGCCCCCCACAGTCTGAATTAGAAGGAGGGTGGGGTCAGAAGACAGAGCCAGGAGTCCAATCCAGGCACTCTGACGTGAAATGCAGGTGTCCTACCTGGCATCTTAACCGCTGGCCAAATACCTGCTCCTCAGTTAGCTTTCTTAACGCCGCTTTCTCATATAGGCCAAGAATATAGAAGACTCAAGGCACAGGCCTTAGCATGGAGGTGAGGAGCTACACATCCGCAGGGGGCCTGAATTCCACCCCTGGCTCACTCCTGACGCTGGCTTCCTGCCACTGCGGGCCCCTGGAGCAGTGACGATGTCTGTAGTCACTGGGTTCCTGTCACAACGCAGGAGAACCTGGATCGCACTCTCGGCTTCTGGGTCTGGCCTGGCCATTGTGGGCATTTGGGAAGTGAAGTAGGAGATAGGCGCGCGTTCTCTCTCTCTGTCCTGTATCTTAAGTAAGTAAAAATTTCTGAAAAAGTTCAGATTTATTAAATTTGTTGGTTATCGACTTTTTCTTACTAATGACTCTTTTACTGTCCCCTTTCCAAAACCAAAACATCTCTGAAGCCTTGCCCTGAATAAAACTGAACTACTGGTTGGGATAATTGTACCAAGAGGTAAACTTACTGGCAGGCTGGTCAAGTTTTACTATTGATGCTTGTAGCGCATAAAGTGCTTGCAGCTCCTTCTCCGTGTCCGAGTCCAGGTACTTGAGTAAGATCGGCACTCTCTGCTTGATGACAGCAGTGTCCACCCGGAAGGTCGAGCAGTCAGCTGGAGGCGACAGAAGGACCGGCGTTACCCCCACGGCGTTACCCACAGCACCCTCTCCAGTTTTCTGAGTGCAGAGAAGCCATCTGTCTCTGCGAGGGAAGAGGAACCAAGGGGTCCGAGGCAAAGCTTCTGCAACAGGTAAGGCTCTCACACCTAACGGGTGTTCTCTCAGCAGTAACAGAAGACACGGAGGTGCAGTCATTCTGAGTGCTGGTCTCCCTCAAGAGCAATGCATCCAATTATTATCCTTAATTATAATGAAGCGACAGGTTTCTTCATAAACTACAAAGTAACATTGATCAAATGTCTTACCATAAAAAATGATAGGTAGGTGAGCTGATGAATATGTTAATTAGCTTGAATTAATCATCCCTTATACATAAACCTATTAAAACATCATTTTACCTCATAAATGTATGTGATGATTTATCAAAAATAAAAGCAATAAAATAGGAATTTGAATAATTAAAAAACATTAACAAAGGAAATTAAAGTGAAGTTAATGCAAATCTTTTCAGAAGAATAAAAGAACTGGACGATCCTATTATTCCTAGGAAGAAAAGACTATAAAAGGCTAACTGTGCTAGTGGCACATAGGATCCCCTACATCTTCGGTGGTAGATAGAACAAGGGGCCAAAGAAGGCAGCCTTCAGCTTCAGGCCCAAAAGCCAAGGTTTTATGTTCTCTGTAAGTTACCACTGGGACAAAGTTCTGTTTATAAAAGCAGCTTTTGTACTTCCAATTTTGATTTTAAAACATCAAAGTCTTATGGTTCCAAAGATACAGAGAGTGATTTTAAATGAAGACTTTCTATTTAGTTTGCTATTTACCTTATTAAAGAACTAACATTTGAAAGAAATAATGTGACAGAGGATCTTAAGCTGAATCTTAATAATGAAGCTAAATCAAGGGGCAGGAAACTATCTTCTAAAATACAAGGACAAATCTGAAATTCTGAGACAACGTCTGGGCTGATGAAACATTGACAGAAATGTGGATTTCTACCTAGAGTGAAGCAGATATCCTCATTAAATATTGCATGATGCTTAGAATATGTAGACATTCTACCAATTCTAATCCTACCTATCTATACAATTTATAAACATCCAATAAAATTATCTTACCATATAAAATAAACATAGAGCAGAAAAAACTATTGGCATTTTCTTCCCTTATGGTATTTATATAAAACAACTTTTCTAATGAGAATGACGTTAGGTTAAGATAATGCAATCAATTTATTGTGGCTCCTGAATGGGAGGAGGATGTGGCCTTGAATGCTGTGGTGGAACGGGGAGGGAAATGCCGCCCGCACGTTGTAGACAACACCCATGAGCACGCAGCTTGCTGTTGGACTGAAGGACACAAGGCGTGCAGTAGTGCTCAGATCTGGCTTCTCTGCAGGAGAACACCAGGCACTGTGAACAGAAATGGCACCTGTTTGCCCAGAACCTGGCCTACACAGGGCGAGTTTTGAAGACTATAAATTCAGACCATTGAATCAGTACCTGACACAGATGTTAAGAGCTACACTTACCGATAATAGCTGCTTTACAAACGGCTGTCATTAAAGCTCTAAGGAATGTGGGTGAACTCATCTGGCTTTCATCTAGGTTAGCCTGGAGTCAAAAACAAATGGAACATTTAAAAGAGCCCCTGCACACCAGAAAGACTTCCCCTAAATGAGGGCTGCCCTGGTACTAAGGTAGATAGTAACATTTGTTGTATTCTTGCAAAAACTAAACATTTAATTCATTGAAAAACAATACATTACCAGCAGTTCTATGAGAGTACGTTCTAAAAAAGCAGGCAGTTCAGAGTGCCTACCACCGCCTATCCTCTGCTCAGTCAGTTACACAGTGTTGCATGTGTACCGTGTACACTTGAGAGTACATTCTTTTGGGGCCAGCAGTATGGCTGAGCGGGTAAAGGCTCTGCCTGCAATACTGGCATCCCAAATAGGTGCCGGTTCAAGTCATGGCTGTACCACATCCAATCCACCTCCCTGCTCATGTGCCTGGGAAAGTAGCAGAAGATGGCCCACATGCACCCACGTGGGAGACCTGGAAGAAGCTCCTGCCTCCTGGTTTCAGATGGGCCCAGCTCCAGCCATTGCAGCCATCTGGGAAGTTAATCAGTAGTGAATGGAAGATTTCTGTCTGTCTCTTCCTTTCTTTCTCTCACTCTGTAACACTGCTTTCCAAATAGCTAAATAATTCTTTTAAAAAAAATTTTTTTAAAGAGTGCATCCTTTTAAAAACACTGTTTCTGGTGCCAGTGCTGTGGCATAGAGGGTTAGGTATATGGTTCAGCATATGCAGTGCTGACATCCTCTATGGGCACCAGTTCAAGTTCTAGCTACTCCACTTCCAGCTCCCTGCTAGCATGCCAGGGAAAGAAGCAGAGAATGGCCTGGGTCCTTAGTCTCCTGAACCCACATGGGAGAACTGGCTTCCAGCTTTGGCCTGGCCCAGCCCTGGCTGTTGCAGCTATCTGGGGAGTGAACCAGTGGATGAAAGACCTCCCTTTCTCCCTCTCTATAACTCCAACTTTCAAATAAATAAAATCAATCTTTTAAAAAATTCTTTCCTTGGGAGCCGGCACTGTGACATAGTGAGTAAAGCCGCCACCTGCTGTGCTGGGATCCCATATGGGCACCAGTTCAAGTCCTGGCTGCTCCACTTCTGATCCAGCTCTCTGCTATGGCCTGGGAAAACAGTGGAAGATGGCCTAAGTGCTTGGGCCTCTGCACCAGCGTGGGAGACCTGGAAGAAGCTCCTGGCTCCAGATCAGCCCAGCTCTAGCCATTGCAGCCATTTGAGGAGTGAACCAGCAGATGGAAGACCCCTCTCTCTCTTGGTGCCTCTGCCTCTCTCTAATTCTGCCTTTCAAATAAATAAATCTTTAAAAAAAATTCTTTCCTCAATACTCAATCCACATAAAGACACAATCCATATTTAATAAAAATCACACAACTTTAGTGTATTTAAAAAAATATTTATTTGAGACAGACATAGAGAGCTTCCATCTTCTGATTCACTCTCCAGATGCCAAAAACTGCCTGTGGCTAGGGCTGAAGCAAGGAACCAGGAACTCAAGCAAGGCCTCTCAGATGGGTGACAGAAACCCAATTACTGGAACCATAACCACTCCTTCCCAGGTTCTGAATTAGCAGGAAGCTGGACTCGGGAGTGGAGCTGGGTATCAAACCCAGGTATTTTGATCAAGGACAAGGACATCCTGACCATCAGGCTAAACCCCTGATCCTGCAGAACATTTTATTTTTAAAGATTTATTTATTTATTTGAAAGACAGAGCTACAGAGAGACAGAAGCAGACAGAGAGAGAAAGGTCCTCCATCTGTTGGTTCACTCCCCAAATGGCCACAAAACCAGAGCTGGGCTGATCAGAAGCCAGGAGCCAGGAGCCTCCTCCGGGCCTCCCACACAGGTGCAGGGGCCCAAGGACTTGGGCTTTCTTCTGCTGCTTTGCCAGGCCATAGTAGAGAGCTAGATCAGAAGTGGAGCAGCTGGGACTGGAATCAAACCCCGTATGGGATGCCGACACTGCAGGGGGTGGCTTTACCCGCTACAGCGCAGGCCCTGCAGTGTATTTTACAGACTGTACTTCCTCAGTGGTTTACAACTATTCTTACATATACCAATATTGCTTTTTCATCTTCATTTTAACATGAATTAAGGGTTAATCTTAAGCATTGCCTCAAAGAAATCTTTCAGGAGGTGAAAAAATTAACACTATTTCTTAAGAATGGCAAGAAAAAAATCCATATAGAAATGTTGAGTAAACGGGTACCCAGATTTGTTTTTAGTTTATTTCCCTTAAGATCTTATCTTATTGCTAAGAGATGCTGTACTACGCCAGATGAGTGACAAAAGGAAACCGTAGGAATTACTTTTTTTTCTAGGCAGGTGTTTTAAATACTTTTCAAAGTTTACATTCCGTATGCCTATGGACAGAATGCTTGTTTCAATTCCTTTAACAGCACAGCCTGACATTTCCCACTGAAAAGATCAGCCTTAAAATGATTGGCTAGAAGAATTAGATATGTCATTACAGACTTCTGTGTGTAAGCTAACAATTCCAAAGATATTCAGAAATAAGTCTGAAGTTGATGAATTTTCTACTGTGGTAGAGAATCAGTAGCTTTCTCTCTCTGCTGAGTGCCTAACCTGAAACATCACTTGAGAGGAACTGACGGTCTCTGGAGAGTAAGTTAAGACTGGTTAACAAATCAGGTGGCCATCGCTGTGGGCCATCAGCAGCGCTGAGCATGGGGGGCTGTGTTTTGGTCAGAGGTTTCATTACCTGTTTTCCCTACAGAACAGAACATGCAGCACCACTGCCAACAGCTAAGGGGGGGTGGGGAGTGGGTGCCACGAGCTGTACGTGGAAGACCCCATGATGGTTTCTGTGTTGCAGGCAGATGCTGCTTTACACCTCTTTAAGAATACTGGACCTAGAATGAAGCCAGGCTGGTCTGGCCCTGCGGAATTACTTCTACAGTGTCTGAACAATTATTTTTGAAGAATGAATGAGACAATGACAATATACCATTCTTTTTCTGTTTCACAATAATTAATAAACAAGTTGACAGAGCTTTTTAAAGCACTGAATATCACCTGAAATCTTCAAGGAATTAGAGTTTTTAGCACAGTCTGAGAAAATAAACAAATCAGCTAAATGTAACTAGGAAATAACAGTAATAGTAATTCCAAACCATTTGTTTCTTAAGAAATAAACTGCATATTTCTTTTACCAAACAGAGCTACATACTCTCACTTCTGGTATCCAAGAGTGCAACAGCAGCAGGTGTTTATCCTAGATGACACCCACACCCCACACTGCAAGGCCCTGGCTTTGATTTCTGGCTCCAATTTTCTACTAATGCAGACCCTGGAAGGCAGGAGTGATGGCTCAAATAACTCAGCTCCTGCAACCCACACAGGAGACCTGGATTTCATTCCTGGCTCTTGGTTTCAGTCCTGGCCCAGTCCTAGCTATTGCAGGCAACTGGGGAGTGAACCAGGGGACTGGACTGTGCACGTATGCATGCTCTCTCTCTCTCTCAAATTAAAAAGTACAGAAGGCTTGAAGAAAACTGTAAAGAAGATTAAATAACAGATAATTGGGATAGATAAGCAAGTCCTACTTACATATTTACATAATGCTATTAGACACAGAAGAACGCATGTCTCTGTACTGTGAACTGTTACTGTTAGGTTTTTACCTTTTTATTTCTGTTTTTTTAAGTCATCTTTATTAAGTAGAATTTATTTTCAGTAAAATTTATTTTCTGCCTTTTCTTTAAGAATAATGAACTGTCGGTATGCACTATGTAGAATAAATATTGTTAAAAAAATGAAGCCTAACACAGCATTATTTTGCAATCCATGGGAATATAAAAGACAAAACACTGAAATGATGGTGATCTATGAAAAATTACAGAGAAAGAGAATAATGTAAAATATGCAAACCTGACTTCCAAAACAGAAAAGAAGGTATATGGTATCATAAAGATGCTAAAAAAATTGATGCTAATTTTTATCCTAGATGCTAGAACAAATTATAATATGAATGACTTACAAGTTTTAGGAAAGAGATGGTTACACTAGAAAAATAAGTCATGGCAAACTAATCCTTTCTTTCTGATTAAATTATCACATTGTAGCTCAAACAGATAGAACTTCTTTGGACTCGAGTAAGGCATTTGACAAATTCGCTAACAACAGATACCCATCAGAAGAAAGATGAAAAAGAGGACTAGACAGCAGAATGACATCAAATAACAACAAGCTGGAGCGTTCACAGAGGTGAGGTTGGTGCTGGCCCCTGAAGGTATGCTGCTTTGTCTTTGGTCCTACCGGTTCACACATTCACACCCATAACCTGGTTGAGGCCAAGGTAGGTGTGTTAATGAAACGTATGGATGATGCAAATGAAAAAGATGTTAAGCTAATTTTACAATCCAGTTGGACCCATAATGTCCTCAGACTAAAAGAGGTTCTAAATTAAGACAAATATAAACAGAAATAAATGTTAAAAATTTTTTTTTGGTTCAACAAACAGACAAGTAAGTTCAGGATGACAGAAAAATGACTAAACTACAGAACATAAAAGAAGAGGTACTGCATGACTGAGAAGCAACTGTGTTGAGTGTGGTCCGACTTCCAGAAGCACAGACTCTAAAATAACATCTGCAATAAACCTCCTGACTCACACTAGTGGACACACCAGTGGTCATGCTGAGTTTGCACATGCCGTTCTGAGATGGATGTTGAAAATCCAGGCTATGTTGGGATCAGAACAACCCGACAAGAGTCTAATATATGAATTTCCAATATGCAGCAAAATGGACACAACTGATAGCCATTGTCTACATTCTCAGTAAATTAGGGTCTTGCTTTTTACTTGCTAAACTTTTTTTTTTTTTTTTGACAGGCAGAGTGGATAGTGAGAGAGAGAGACAGAGCGAAAGGTCTTCCTTTTCCATTGGTTCACCCTCCAATGGCCGCTGTGGCCAGCGTACTGCGCTGATCCGAAGCCAGGAGCCAGGTGCTTCTCCTGGTCTCCTACATGGGTGCAGGGCCCAAGCACCTGGGCCATCCTCCACTGCCCTCCCAGGCCACAGCAGAGAGCTGGACTGGAAGAGGAGCAACCGGGACAGAATCCGGCACCCCGACCTGGACTAGAACCTGGGGTGCCGGCGCCTCAGACAGAGGATTAGCCTAGTGAGCCACAGTACTGGCCCGCTAAACTTCTTATTTGGTGAAGTAGTAAGTCTTCTTCACTGTAATTTTTCACTGAAATGTTATTTCTAAAGTAAAAAAAGGGAGGAGAAAGGAAGGTAGGAGGGAGGAAGAGAATATCATCATGTTTTTTTAGAAGAGATTCATTTGGCTGGCGCTGCGGCTCAATAGGCTAATCCTCCGCCTGTGGTGCTGGCACACCGGGTTCTAGTCCCGGTTGGGGCGCCTGATTCTTTCCTGGTTGCCCCTCTTCCAGTTCAGCTCTCTGCTGTGGCCCGGGAGTGCAGTGGAGGATGGCCCAAGTGCTTGGGCCCTGTACCTGCATGGGAGACCAGGAGAAGCACCTGGCTCTTGGCTTGGGATCACCGTGGCGCGCTTGCTGCAGAGGCCATTGGGGGGTGAACCAACAGCAAAGGAAGACCTTTCGCCCTGTCTCTCTCTCTCTTACTGTTCACTCTGCCTGTCAAAAAAAAAAAAAAAAAAGAGTCATTTATTTAATTGAAACGCAGAATTAGAGAAGGGGCAGGGAAGAGACAGAGAGAGAGGTTTCTGGTTCACTACCCAAAAGGCTGCAACAGCCAGGACTGGGCCAAGCCAAAGCCAATAGCCAGGAGTTTCATCTGAGTCTCTCATATGGGTGCAGGGCCATCTTTCACTGCTTTCCCAGGCCATTAGCAGGGAGCAAGAAGGGAAGTGGAGCAGCCAGGACTTGGAACTGGCACCCATGTGGGCCTCTGGTGTTGCAGGCTGCAGCTTTACCTGCTATGCCACAGTGCCAGCTCACCATCATGTTTTTAGAATTGTTGGCAGCTCACCATCATGTTTTTAGAATTGTATCTACAAACCATATTGAAGCTGTTAAAATTAATTAAAAAATTTTTAAAAAGGAAGGATGAAAAGAACATAGAAAGGTAGACAGGGATACAATGACAGGCAATTACAGTTATTTAAAAGGCTCCCACTAAAGTGGGACAGTAGACTTACTATTCCATGTTGGCCTTGGGGAAAAAAGACAGGAAGATAAAATCATCAGATGCTTCACTATTTCTCAACCCAGTAAAAGGGCTGTAAAGGAGGATTATACAGGAGGGAGAGGTGAGGTCAGCTCTTCAGAGCTTCCATTCAAATCTGATTATTCTATGATCTCATAAAAATGTGCAAAAATAAAACATCATTCATAAACTAGAATTACTATTTAAAGAACTTATAGTAACATTAAAACAGACATGATCAACACAGACTATAAGACAAATAAAATTTAAAATTTTCACAAGGGGCCATTGATACAAAAGTGTGAGCCAACATATTTCATAATAATTATTTATATATTCCTTATTAATATTATCTAGGACAGAATTTAAAATATGAGGACATTCAGAAAGAAACATAACTTTCTGAATGGTAAAATGTGGAGCATATGCTATACTAACAAGAAACCAGAGGGATGGCTGTTTGGATATTTTAACTTTAAACAATCCTGTGAATCAAAAACATAGAAAAATAACCTTAGTGTTTCAGGCACATGGAAATATACGAATAAAATCTAACTTCATGAAGGTTAAAAGTGCCCATGGAGAAAAAGGATAGAACAGGTGGACAGCGAAGTTCCCACAGGAATTTTCTTGCACAGCTATCGGGGTGGTGACGCAGTCTTTATACCTCTACCCAGTCAAAGATCTGCTCATCATTTGCTTTGTCCTCAATGATGAGTTTCTCGAGTCGCTTGTATAGCTCTTCAGCAGAGAGTTCTTTCTTTGAAAGTGCTTCAGAGACCCAGGAACTATCAGACTCCATGAAGTCCAGCCTCTGAAACAAAATGTTAACATATTAATAAAACTCAGCATTATCAACATCCTGAGAGAAAACAAAATCACAGGCCATGTCTTCTACTTTGCGTGGAATCAAAACGATCAGAACGCTGGTTCTGAAAAGACTGACGCTATCATGCTTCTGAACACTCCTCCAACTTCACATTCTGTCTATCTCTGACTCTCCTTAGAAAACAAGCAGAAAAGAAGCACTACTATAATGATCTCTGTGGCTATGCTTCTATCAAAATCATTCTGAGCTGCAGTCTTGCACCGTCATGACATGTGTCTCTAGGCTGGGTAAGAGCCCTAGGCAAGGGTACAATTTAAACCCCTTTCTGTAAACTATGGCTTAGTGTTGGAGTCATTACAAAACAGTTGTCAACACTCTAAGCTGTTGTTAAGTCCTTTGTTAAGTCCTTCATATATCACATGACCATTCTGAATCCAAGTATGAGAAATGATGCTATAACTGTTTAATTCTTATATAGTAGTTTAGAAGTTTATAATCAAAATGATTGGTAACTTTCAATGGTATAATACAATGAGGTATGTGGGTAAGCTTTGATTTATCAAATTTCACTATGAAAAACTATAAAGAATAAAATGTTAAGTGATTATTCATACAGGTTTTCTCCAACTCCCCTAAAGACTCTGTATATTCCTATATCCTACCCCCAATCACCAAAGTAAACCCACTTTAATTCTGAACTTTGTATCTCACTGTTTTGCTTCTACCACTTACATAATATCTTCTAAATGATGTTTCCCCATACAGATTTTTTTCCAACTTAATGCTTTATTTATTATTTTTGAGGTAACATTTTAAATTTATATTATAATCAAATACTTAATGTCTTCATGCAATAAAGAGGACAACAAATAAAAAGTCAGTAGCTCACGGTACAGCAGGAAAATAGGCAAAGGTTAAAACCAATGATCAGGGCCGGTGCTGTGGCATAGCAGGCTGAGCCCTGGCCTGCAGCACCAGCATCCCGTACAGGTGCCAGTTTGTGTCCTTTCTGCTCTTCTTCTGATCCAGCTCTCTGCTATGGCCTGGGAAAGCAGTGGAAGATGGCCCAAGTACTTGGGCCTTTGCATTTGCGTGGGAGACCGGAAGACAGTCCAGGCTCCTGGTTTTGGATCAGCTCAGCTCTGGCTATTGTGGCCATCTGGGAAATGAACCAGTGGATGGAAGATCTCTCTCTCTGTCTGTCCCTGTCTGTCTGTAACTCTACCTCTCAAATAAATTAATAAAAAAAAAAACTTAAAAAAAATCAAATAAACAGATGTTTGACCTACTCACATTATGTAAATTTTAAAATAGGCACATAATCATTAGAAGTATAGTAGTATATAATTCCCATCAATTTGTTTGACAGATTTATTTATTTATTTACTTTTAAAGATTTATTTATTTACTTATTAGAAAGAGTTACACAGAGAGAGGAGAGGTAGACAGAGAGAGAGAGAGAGAGGGAAAGAGGGAGAGAGGGAGAGAGGAAGAGAGGGAGAGAGGGAGGGAGGTCTTCCATCTGATGCTTTACTCCCCAGATGGCCACAAAGGCTGGAGCTGCGCGGATCTGAAGCCAGGAGCCAGGAGCCTCCTCTGGGTCTCCCACATGGATGCAGGGGCCCAAGTCCTTTCAACTGCTTTCCCAAGCCACAGCAGAGAGCTGGATCGGAAGAGGAGCAGCCGGGTCTTGAACTGGCGCCCATATGGGATGCCAGTGCTTCAGGCCAGGGCGTTAACACACTGCGCCACAGTGCTGGCCCCTTGACAAAGATTTAAAACAAAGCCTACACAGTTTTAGAAACATTTCAGTACTGCAATTATTCTGATTCAATGTTGGTAAATTAAATATGCTACCCTTCACATTCCAATATACACACAAAAGCACAACACAATGGCTGTAAACTCTTGTGAATGGGCAGCAGGTTTTTCACAACCTTGAAACATTCTTCAAATGAATTCTAATGTAGCAAAGTGTTACTATACATACACAGAATACCTGTTTAACCAACTACCAAATCCATAAAAATAATTTGTCAGCAATTAACAACAAAATGAGGCACACTGTTAATGAAATATGAAAAAAATGGAACATAAAAGGCTTTGCCACTATCAAAGGAGTCAGTGGTGAGCTTTTAAGTTTATACTGGTTGCTGGAGAGAAATATTTCTCAAAACCCCTGTGTTTCTCCAGAAGTCATCTGAACTTGGTACCAGGAAGGCTCGGCTCTGACTCTGCAGACGACACGTGTTCTCCATGGCTCCTTGCCTGACACTCTGGTTCCCAGAAGAGCGTCACAGCTGGACGTTAGGACACGGAAGTCCACGCTGTAAAGGCCGCACTGGTTTGAATGCTTTTTAAAAAGTTTTATTAGAACAATTACATCCCTAACTTCAGATTTTTGAGAGGCAGAGACACAGAGATAGAGATGAAGAGATAGAGAGACAGTGCCCATCTGCTGGTTCACCCTCCGAACGCTCAGCACGCTTTAAGCCCAGAGCCGGGGATGCAATCCCTATCTCTCATGAGGGCTAAGACTTAGAAAAGTCAAGTTAATACATGAAGTCACATATTCAGCGGCAGAAAACTGAAATCTGAATCTAGGCTGATCTGACATGAAGGCAGGGACCCCACTTGAGGCATCAGTGCTGCCTCCTAGGTGTGCATTATCCAGAATCAGGAATCTGGAGCAGGGACATATATGAGCTCAGCTGTTGGGAGATGGGATGTGGGTATCCCCTAGGAGCATTTTACTTGCTAAGCCAAACACCTACCCCCATAATTTATTGAGAACCTCTGTAAGCTTAGTAATCATTTTAATTTCCACAAAAGTTCTACAAGATAGGCATTATTAGCATTTTATAGGTGAGGAATCTAAGAATAAAAGTTAATACTTGGGCTGGCACCCTGGAGTAGTGGGTAAAGCCCATAAGGGCACTGATTCAAGTTTTGGCTGCTCCACTTCCAATCCAGCTCTCTGCTATGGTCTGGGAAAGCAGTAGAAGATGGCCCAAGTCCTTGGGCCCCTGCACCTGCATGGGAGACCTGGAAGAAGCTTCTGGCTTCCGGCTTTGGATTGGCCCAACTCTGGCCACTGTGGCCATTTGGGGGAGTGAACCAGTACATGGAAGAACTCTCTCTCTCTCTCTGCCTCTCTGTAACTCTGCCTCTCAATTAAATAAATAAATAAAAATCTTTTAAAAAATGTTAATACTTAAACTCACATATTAAGTGGTAGAAAATGGAAATCTGAATCTAGGTTTATCTCACATTGATACAAGATGTCATATAGTTTCATTTTTCTTCACTATATACCTAGAAACAGAATTGCAGAGTCATATGGTAATCATATGTGGAACAATCTTTCTGAGGTTTTTTGGGGTCATAAATTATATCTTTATATACTGCATATTAACAGAGACTTATTATTTTGTGACTTTACTTTTAAAATCACATAGGAGGGTCGGCACTGTGGCACATGGGTAAAACTGTCACTTGCAGTGCTGGTATCCCATATGTGCGCCAGTTCGAGACCCGGCTGCTCCACTTCCAATTCGGCTCTCTGCTAGGTACTGGGAAAGCAGTAGAAGACTGCTCACCTTCACCTGCACCTGCATGGGAGACCCAGAAGCTCTTGGCTCCTGGCTACAGATCGGCCCTGGCTCTGGCTGTTGCGGCCCTTTCGGGAGTGAACCAGTGGATGAAGACTTCTCTCTTTCTCTGCCTCTCTTTAACTCTGCCTTTCAAATTAATAAACAAATCTTTTAAAAATATTTATTTTCTCTCTCCCTATATATATGCCATGGCAGGGATCTCAGAAAAATTTATCCTTGTTGGAATTTATTGACATTCCAGGACATATAAATTCATGTCTTTTCTTTAAATCTTGGGAAGTTTCCAGTCACTATGTTCTTGAATATTTTTCTTTCCCTTATCTTTGTCTTCTCTGAGACCCCATAATATGTGTAAGTTGTTATGAATGATGGTGTCTCATAGGTTCCTTAGGTTCTGTACATTTTTCTTGATTCTTTTTTTCTTTCTATTCCTCAGAATGAACAATTTCAATTCTCCATCTTCAAGTTTGTTGATTCTTTCCTCAATTGTTCAAATCTTCTGATGAATCTCCCTAGGTAATTTTTCACTTCAGCCATCATACATTTTAAACTTGAGAACTGCTATTTATTTTCTTGTTATAATTCTTATTTTTCTTTTTAAAATTATTATTTATTTTTATTTTATTTGAGAGACAGAAGAGACAGACCGGGATCTTCCATCTGCTGCTTCATTTCCTAAATGCCACAACAGTCAGAGAGGGGCTAGATTAAAGCCTGGAGCCCAGAAACTTCATCTGGGTCTCCCAAGTGGGTGGCAGGGCCCTAAATTTTTGAGCCATCACCTGCTGCCTGACAAAGTGCACATCCAGGAAGCTGGATTGGAAGCAGAGGAGACAGACTCCACCAGGCACTCCTGATACAGGATGCAGGTGTCCCACGTGGTAACCTCACCACTGTGCCAAACGCCTTTACTGACAGTCCCTATTTGTTCATAATCATTCTCCCGATTTCCTTTAGCTCTTTGTCCATGGTTCCTTCAACAATTTATAAGCACATTTAAGAACATTAATGTAGGCTTGCCCTGTGTTGTTTTCTATTAGTTTTTCTTCCTGTGAATGAACCATTCTGCTTCATGTTTTGTTTGAAAGAGATAATATGTGTGTGTAAGAGAGAGACACAGAGAAAGAGAGAGAGAGAGAGAGAGAGAGAGAGAGAGAGAGAGCAAGAGATCTTTCATCTGCTGATTCATTCCCAAGATGGCAGCAATAGGAAAGATTGCACTGAGATGAAGCTGAGAGTTAGGAACTCCATCCCGGTCTCTCACATGATTGGCAGGAACTGAAGTGCTTAAGCCATCATCTGTTGCCTCCCAGTGCATTGGCAGGAAGCTGGATCAGAAGCAGAGTAACCAGGACTCGAATCTGCACCACAATATGGGATATGGGCACCTCAAACAGAGGCATAACCTGCTGTGCCACAACACCCACTGCTATGAACTGTACTTCAATGATGCTATGGTTTGTAGTTTTTTTGTTGAGAACTTATAAAAAAAAAAAGCTTTTGACTCTAATGATCTTCCTCTATTGTCTTCCGTTTCACTGATCTTTAACGTGAACTTTATTATTTCCTTTTTTAATATATTCTTTGACTTTCATTTGCTGTTACTTTTTTCCTAATTTCTTAAGACTGAAGCTGAGGTCTCTGATTTGTGACTTATTATTTTCTAAGCACAGATGCTTCAGTGATAACCATGATAACCATTTCCCTGTAAGTCCAGCTCTGGTTGCATCTCACACATTTTGATTTGCTGTGTTTCCACTTTCATATGATTCGAGTATTTTTCTAGTATCTGTTCTGCTTCTCCCTTGATCCGTAGGTGACTGAGAATCACATTCCTGAATTTCTCAGTGTGCGCTGCCTTCATTCTTGCTGGCTACTGTGGCTGAGGAGACAATTCCAGACGGACTGCTATTCTCTCAGCACTCTGATTATTCCACCAGCTTCTGGCTTTCGTGTTGCTATTGCAGTCTGTTTTTTTCAGAGGGTGGAAGACTTCTTATTTCTAGTTTCTTTGAAATCTTTTGTCTTTAGTATGATGCAATTTCACTAAAATATAACCAGCCTGCATGGCATATATGGATGGTTCATTATAGATTCATGTATTTTATCTGTTCCAAAAAAATCTTAGCCACTGTCATTTCAAACACTGCTTGTTTTCCATTCATTTTCATTTTTTTCCTGGGGTTCAATGAGACTCTCATTCAATCCTCCAGGTCTCACATCTCATAAATCTTACCTAGTTTTTTTCTCCCCAGGGCTCTCCAGGTATTTTGATTAGACTCTTGTTGTTGGCTCATTTGGTGATTCTCTTTTTTTAGAGTGTTGTTTTATATTCTGAGTAAAAATTCTACTACCTCAAGTCTTTGGGTACCATTTATCTTCTGCTTGTTCTCATGCACTTGACTTCATAGGCCAGGAATGCATCAGAAATTATGTTTTGTGCAAGGTATTTTTTTTAAAAGATGTATTTATTTACTTATTTTAAATGTAGAATTAGATTGAGAAAGAAATGTTCTTTAGTGTGTCTAGAATACAGCCAAAATACACAGCAAACTAATATAAGTATTCAGAATAATATACTTTAAAGTCATTTTTAGGGGCTGGCATTGTGGCACAGTGGGTAACCTGTGGTGTCAACATATCATGTAGAGGGCCAGTTTAACTTCCTGCTGCTCTGCTTCTGATTCAGCTCTTTGCTGACGTGCCTGGGAAGACAGCAGCAGATGGCCCAAACACTTAGGTCCCTGCCACCTACACGAGACTCAGATGGACTTCCAGGTGCCTGCCTGCCTTTTGCCTGGCTCAGCCCCAGTTATTGCAGCTATTTTGGGAGTGAACCAGCAGATGGACGATCCCTCTTCCTCTCTTTCTCTCTCTGTCACTATGCATTTCAAATAAAAATAAATTCTTTAAAAATAGCAATTTTTAGATTTCATTTTTTCCTTTTACCTAGTTTTTTTTCTCTCCTTACTACTAATTTTGTTGGCAACCTTAGCTTCAGTTCCCCTCCTATGTTTTAGGATTTTGATTTAACGGAGTCATTTTCAGAATTCTGATTTATTTCTGTCATTTTTCTCAGTTTGATAGTTTTATGCTTTCCTTTGACCTCCCACAATTCCCTGTTTAAGATCAGACTGGATCAATTATGGGGACTCTGCTTTGTGGATCTAATTACTAACCAACAGGCAGGCTAGTTAAGTTCTGGCTTGTAAAACTGTCTATTTCTTGCACTTACGCATCTTCAGAATTTCAAGTGGTGGGCTTGCTGCTGATCCTCTACCATGGAGGGAGCGTCTGCGCTGCTTTAATCACAGAATGACTTCTTGTTGCTTCTGCCTGCTCTCGGGGATCAGAGGCTCATGACTTTAGTTCCTGTATTTCTGCCTTAATAATTGATTTCACTTCTGATTTACTGAGACACACAGCTGGTTGTCAAAGTGTGATTCAATCTTTTAAAGTTTCTTTAAAAAAGGTTTATTTATTTGAAAGGCAGAGTTACAGAGAGGGAAAGGCAGAGGAGGAGGCGGAGGGGGAGGGGGAGAGGGAGGGGGAGGGGGAGGGGGAGGGGGAAAACTTCCATTTGCTGTCAGACAGAGCAAGATCTTCTACCCAGCTGGTTCACTCTCCAAATGGCTGCAACAGCTGGAGCTGGGCCAATCTGAAGCTAGGAGTCATGAGCTTTATCTGGGTCTCCCACATGGGTGCAGGGACCCAAGTACCTGGGCCATCCTCTGCTGCTTTCCCAAGCACACCAGTAGGGAGCTGGATCAGAAGCGGGGACGCCAGGACTCAAACTGGTGCCCAAATAGAATGCTGTTGTCTTTGGCTGTGGCTTAACCCACTATGCCACAACACCAGCCCCTAAAATATTTTTAAAAAAATTTCAAATGATATGACTTTTTAAAAATTATTTATTTATTTGAAAGGCAGAGTAACAGAGAGAGGTACAGATTGCCCAACTGTTGGTTCATATGGCTGCAACTGCCAGGGCTGGGCCAGGCTGAAGCCTTGAGCCAGGAACTCCAAATGGGTCTCCCACATGGGTGTCAGTACTTGAGCCATCATCTCCCAGCAATATTGGCAGGAAGCTGGATCAGAAGCAGAGCAACTGGGGCTTGAACTGACACTCCATTATGGGATGTGGGTATTCCAAGCAGTGGCTTAACCTGCTGTGACACAACACTGGCCCCTTCTTTTATTTTGAATCCATCTTCTAATGACCATGCAGTTGGACAGGCCTGTAAGCAGGAACACAGTGGCAGGTGTGTGGCCCAGTGGGTAAGACACATCTTGAGTCCAAACTGGGGTGCTCTGGCTCCTGATTCTAACTCCACTAATGCAGACCCTGGGAGGCAGTGATGGCTCAGGTAACTGGGTTCCTGCCCTTCAACGGGAGACCTGTATTGAGTTCCTGGCTCCAGGCTTCAGCACTGGTCCAATCCCAGCCATTGCAGGCATTCGGGTAGTAAACAGTGGATGGGAGCTCTCTTTTTCTCTATCTCTCAAATAAAATCTAATATCCAACCCATCACCCACCAAAAAAAATCCAAAAACCATGAACATAAAATGACATCTTGACCACGATTCAGATAATGTTAATGACTGGAATACTAATGACACTGCCATCACTTCCTCTCATAAAATAGACCAATTTATATTAAACAGGAGAATGCAAGCCTTGTTCTCACTCACCTGCTCCAAGAGAAAATTATGTACATCTTCCCCTTCTGGTAAAAAGTCCATCCAGTTGAGGTCAGCCTCCCTCCACAAGGCTCCCACTTTCTTATGGCTCTAAAACAAAGGTAAGTCCAATCCATTTACTTTCACATTGGAAGAGGAAGAAGAAAGGGCCTGCTTGAAGTCAAGAGAACGGAACCCTACAAATCACACTTTTCCCTGTTGATGTGAAGTTGATCTCTCAGGAGTCTTGACTATCAGACTGAGATGCCTGGCTGCATGTAAGTATAATGGTGATGACTTAACTACAGCTGCTTAAGGGTCAATGACTCATTTGCCAGATGACTGGTAGAAAGTGCAAGCCAGTTATGAACAGAATCACCACAACACAGAGTCTATACATGTGATAGTATCCCTTTTCCTAGATAGCTCCGCACATATCTGCCATCAAAGTCACTCAGCAGCCTCCCTGGCATCCATCTCCACAGCAGATCATGATTATACTGCCCGGTGGGAGAATGCCTAAGGTCCTTGCTGCTCCTGAACCAGGAATGAGAAGTGTTGCAAAGGCAAGAAGTGTGAAGTTGAGACAACTTGAAAAAAATGGGAGAAAGTACACAAGTCCACTGTCTGAACAGAGTCACAGAAGAAGGGAAAATGCATGGCTTTGGGTTGTGGTTGTCATCTTGCAGGCATTTTACAGAGGTCAACTGTATTTTACAGGACACTTCTCCCAAGCATAGCAGCTGATCACATGGTGGAGCCAGAATTTGAACTCAGGCTGTGAGAATCTGGTATCATTTAGAAATAGAAATTTGCATTCTGTATCTACAAATAAAAAGCTAACAAGCATTTGAGTTGTAAATAAAGACTGAAGTTAAGTAGACAGGAAATAAAGGAAATTTGAACATAAAGACTAGAGTTCAGTAAAAATTCTAGTGCCATTAAGCAAATAATATTATTAACAATTAGATAATTAATTGGAACAAGGGATGAGGCTATTTAGCGCATCTTTCTATGAAAATGATTTCACATATGGAGTAAGAATTCTAAGTTCAGAGGGAGAAATGAAGCAATGAATTTTTTATTTTTAATGAATGCCTATAAAAGATTGAAATACGGGCTGGTGCTGTGGCACAGTAGATTAAGCTGCTGCTATAGTGCTGGCAATCTTATATGGGAGCTGTTTGAGTCCTGGCTGCTGCACTTCTGATCCACCTCCCTGCTAATACACCTGAGAAAGCAGTGGAAGATGGCTCAAGTCTGTGAGTCCCTGCACCCAAGTGGGGGACCTGGAAGAAGCTCCTGCCTCCTGGTGTGGCTTGGCCTGGACCTGGCCATTGTGGCCATTTGGGGAGTGAACCAGCGGATGGAAGACCTCTCTCTCTGTCTTCTCTCTTTCTCAGTAACTCTTTCAAATAAATACATAAATCTTTTAAAAAAATTGAAATAATCACCCTAGTACTTTTGATTCAGGTTTGAATTAAGTCAGAAATCACTCTAGAATCTTCACTGTGAATTCTATTTTGTTTTGATATCTCTCATCTTCTTTGTAATGCCACAATTCCCCAAACCTCTTAGACCTCTAGTAGAGCACTCCCACACTCTTGACATTGTAGGTTTAGGGGTGAGCATTTAGTCTAGAGGTTGACACAAGTTATGGTCTATGTCCCACACTGGGGCACATGGGTTTGATTCCCAATGCTGGCTCCTGACTTCAGCTTTGTGCTAATGTAAACACGTGAAGGCAGCAGCGATGGCTCAAGTAATCGGGTTCCTGCCACCCACATGGGAGATGTGGACTGAAGTCCTGGACTGCAGCTTCGGCTCCAGTCCAGCCCAGCCATAGCTTGTTGCATGCATTTGGGAAGTTAATCAGTGGACGGGAGATAGCTCTCTGTCTCACTGCCTCTCAAATTAAAAAAAAAAAAAAAAGAAAGAAAAAGAAAGAAAGAAATTATGGCTTAGATACTTTTTTCTATAGATTCTTGAAGCTGACAAGCTAGTATACAGTATTGTATGGTAAATATTTATTAAGCTAAAATAAATTTGGGGCTGATGCTGTGGTGTAGCAGGTAAAGCTGTCACCCGCAGTGCCGGCATCCCATGTGGGCATCAGTTTGAATCCTAGCTGCTCCACTTCCAGTCCAGCTCTCTGCTGTGGCCTGGGAAAGCAGTAGAAGATGGCCCAAGTCCTTGGGCCCCTGCACCCACATGGGAGACCTGGAAGAAGCTCCTGGCTCCTGGCTCCCGGCTTCGAATTGGCTCAGCTCTGGCCATTGTGACCATCTGGGGAGTGAATCAGAGGATGGAAGACTGACCTCCCTCCCTCTCTCTTTCTTTCTCTGTCTCTCTCTCTGCCTCTCTGTAACTCTGCCTTTCAAATAAAAAAAAAAAGAGATCTTAAAAAAATTCAAATAAATTTAACTTTAGAATCTCATCCTGTGGAATCATTGGTGCCACCCATTTCTAATTAGATTACCAGCCTATGATGCCAAAATAAGACTATTTATGATTATCCTTACTCTGAAAAAGCAGGTTAGTTTTTACTGAAACTTACTGGAAAGGATAAATAGTAGAGCCATTTTGTTTTAAGAGAAGACAAAATTACCAACAGCAAATAAAACATACTTTTGAAATTATTTAGAATTTACCAAATTTAGGTGAGATTAGACAGTTCTTTCTCAAGATATTAGTCAACAGGACAAATATACCTCAGAAAGAGGCTAGGTTGAAGCGGAGACCTTACTCTTTTCTTCAGAGGATAAAAGGAGATGGAGTTACTTGCACAGAGATATGCTATTCACAGAGAGTGCAGGATCAGGACCACTGCCCTGGCTAGCATGCTGCTGAGTCTGACACACAGTTTAACACTCACCATTTGTTTGCATAGAAGGTGCAATATTTCAGAAAGCAAGACCCCAGCTCTTCCAACAGGAAGTAAAGGTTTGCTAAATTCTCTGTAAAAGATAGGAACAGAGATTAAGTACTTCTGAAGTTCTCTGTTCTAGAACAGCAGGTAAACAATATGTGCTCCCCCCACCACCGAAAAAAACAAAACAAAATACCCCACACATTCCATGCCATCCAGATAGCAGCAGCAAGCCTCCGGGACGTGGTCTACACTGTTTTGGGGAGTTCAGAAACTAGCAGCTCACCTTATGCTTCACGGAGAAGCTAAAGGGGACTCCAGGATTTATATTTGTGCTTTGTTGTACCCTAAGATTCTCATCATCTTTAATGTTCTGCAGTATGTTTTGTGAATGTCACAGAAAAGGAACACAGTGTGTGCAGAATCTGACTACATACACAGTTGTTGAGAGAAACACTAATGTTTTGAACAAAGTATGGCAACTGCTGGTCTATAGGAGGCAGCATCAGTTCTCCACTCATGTCCAAATCTAGGAATGTCTGAGAGCTCAGTTCCTTTGATTAGAATCATGAGCATGTGGTATGTGGGTGCCACAGTCTGACAGGCTACATTGTGAGGATGTAACTTCTTATAGTATTGGAGTAATGACAAACAAAAAGTCAGAGTAACATTAAGTTTCCAGAGAGAATCATCTTCCAGTTATATGATTCTGGGGACATTGCTACAGTTAACTGCTACGGTCTATAGACTACATATTGTCACGTGGTCTCCACTAGAGCTTTAGTATAATGTCATGTCTTTTCAGTAAAATCAGAGGTCTAAAAGAGTCACTGGCTGCAGACACCAGGCTCCAAGGGCAGTAAGGGGGAGGCACTATGCCAGACAGCTGGCTGATGAGTTTTGTGTCAAATGAACTTGATATACATGCAACAAGGATAACTTACACAATAAGTTCTCTCATGGAGATTCCGCCTTCTTTTAACATGGGGGTAACCAGTTCAGCAAGGTACAACCAAATATGGGGAATATCAATGGCCATGTCATCTGCTAATTCTAAGGTTTCTGAGAAACTGAAAAACAGCAGGGAAAACATTAACATGTAAATGTAATTCAAAAGTTAAGATTAAATGAAGATATCAAAAATCAAGCAACCAATGTATATTAACCCACTATGTTAGGCACTGGCCTAGGCATAACACAACCAGTAACCAATCAACTGTTTTCTTAAATTTTGTATTAGTCTGGAAGAGAAAAAAAATGGAATAGACAAAAGCATACTTGCAAACATGGCAATATACTCTGAAGAATACAAGCTATGGGACCACAGGGTAGTCAGAAAATACCTCTGTATGGAAGTGACCTTTAAGTTAAATGATGAAAACAGACAGACACGTAAGGTTCTGGGGGAATGGCGATCCAATTTTACTCCAAATCTACAAAGAATCCTTGACACAGTAGAATATGATAACCTCAGAGGCACTGACAAGACACTTCCATGGCAGACCAGACACAAGAGAAAAACGCAGCAAGTGTCTGACCGGGTGGTAGAACACTGGTTAGGATACTCATATGCCATACTTAAGAGTCTGGATTTGAGACCTAACTCTGTTCCTAATTCCAGCTTCCTCCTAATGAAAATCCTGGGAGTTGGCACGTGAGGGTTCAAGTGGTTAGGGCCCTGCCATTCATGGGGATGAGAGGGAGCCTGGATTGAGTTCCAAGCTCCAGATGTCAGCCTGGCCCAGCCCCAGGCATTTGGGTAGTGGGTCAGGGGATGGGAGTACTCTCTGTTTGTTTCTTTTTTTCTGTCTGCCTCACAAATAAAATAAAAATGAGTAAAAAAGACAAAAATCCTCATCATTGAATATCTTATCAAGAAATAAACTAGATGGATATAAAAGAGTTTGACACATTATTAACACTACTACTACTACATGCTATAAACTATTATACCTTTAAAAAGAAAGTTAATGGTTTTGGGTTTTTGCGCTATGAAGTATAAACATTTCTCAGTGTAAAGTTTGGGAATGAAATATAATTTGGAAAGACAAATAACAAAAGCTCCATAGTTTTATTAGGGCTGAGAATCATAGCTATTCATTCAAGAGTACAAATTAGGGGCTTAAGCCATTGCTTGGCAGAGTGGCATCACATATGGGAGTGCTGGTTCGAGTCCAAGCTACTCCCCTTCCGAAGATCCAGCTTCTTGTTAATGTGCCTGGGAAGGCAGCAGACACTGGGCCCTTGCCCCCATGTGGGAGATCTGGATGGAGTTTCTCGCCCCTGGCTTCTGCTGGACCAGTCCTGGCTGTTGCAGCTATTTGGGGAGTGAACCAGCAGATGGAGACAAACTTCTCCCTGTCTCTGGTCTTTCAAATGAATAAATCTTTAAAAAAAAAAGTATAAACAAATAGTTTAAGATTTTGTTAGTTATTCTAACATATAGCATATTAAAAAGTATAGAAACAAATCCGAATTTAACTATTGGAGACCTAAACATAATTTCAAGTCAAACAACTCAAAAGCAAGAAAAAAAATTTGATTAAAAATGTGGGCAATGAGGAGGGTGCTATGGCGTAGTGGTTAAAGCTGCCACCTACAATGCTGGCATCCCATATGGGTGCTGGTTCGAGTTCCAGCTTCTCTACTTCTGATCCAGCTCTCTGCTATGGCCTGGGAAAGCAGTGAAAGATGGCCCCAAGTCCTTGGGCTCCTGCACCCACGTGGGAGACCTGGAAGAAGCTCCTGGCTTCTGGCTTCAGATCGGCGCAGCTCCGGCCTTTGTGGCCCACTAGGGAGTGAAACAGCAGATGAAAGACCTTTCTCTCTGCCTCTCAAATAAATAAATCTTTAAAAAAAAAAGGTGGGCAAAGGACCTGAACAGACATTTCTCAAAAGAAGAAATACAAATAAATGGTCAATAGGTACATGAAAAAATACTTGGCTTCACTAACCACTATGGAAACACCAAGGGAGAGACGAATGAAGCAATGAAAAGCAGGTGCTATTTGTATTCAAATCCTTTTAGATCATTGTATTTGGACAATTTCTGCTTTTCTACTGTAGATTCCAGTTAGAGTGTGCCACTCAGCCCAGAGACCTACATTTCATGAAAACTTGAAACCTGAAAAGAGCCACCACCATCGGGGAGGGCCACCTTTCTAAACCTGCCACTTCAAAGCAGTTTGCAGCTCCATTCCATTATCTAACTCTGGCTATCACGAATCCTTAATGCTAATTTTCGGACCTCACAGCTTGCAGAATTTGACGTCTATTTGCTGTACAACACATATTTGACTCTTCACTCATTATGTGCACACTTTCAGCTCAGTTAATGTGCCACTGAAGGTATGCAATCTGGCTGGACTGCAGGATTTCTGGGTTAATCACTCGGTTCTGTCAATTCATGTTCCGTAGGCCAGTGATGTACATTAAGCTGTTTAATGAGCCAAGAGGCAATTGTAGCTATTCTGGTCTTTCCGCCATGGGTCTGTTACTTTCATTTTGTATTACCACAAAAGATACACATATTTTTGCCTTGTTTTCTACTTCGTCAGTCAGTTCACACTGGGACATTTGGCAGAGCAAACCTCCAAAAGACTTAATTTTTATAAGTGTATAGTTCCTAAATCCTTTTGTAAAATTAAAAAAAAAATCCTAGGTGCACAGAAGCTCATAGACATTTGTCTTTATGTCTTTGCACTACTGTGTAGCCTCTAACAATGCTTTGCACAGTATGCATTTTCTACAGGCTGACAAATGAAACAAAGCCACAACACACCCTTGCCTCTTGGTATGCAGCACATCACAGCCAATGGACTACATGGATAAAATCAGCACCAGTGATCATCACACTGATTAGACTGTGCAGAGAAAACAAGAGCATATCTAGATACTAATAACAAATGATTTGAGAAAAAAATTAGGAAAATAATCCCATTTCCAAAAGCTAAAACACAACTTAGCTTTGATTTTTAAAAATTTATTTATTTTCACTTTATTTGAAAGACAGAAAGAGTGAGAGAGACAGAGAGCGTTCAGCTTGATTCACTCCCCAAATGCTGGCCAACAGCTGGGTTGGGTCAGGCTGACGCCAGAAGCCTGGCACTTCCTTCAGGTCTCCCATATGCGTGGCAGGGATCCCAGCACTTGAGCTATCAGCTGCTGCCTTCCAGCATGTGCATCAGCAAAAGCTGGAATGGGCAGAGCCGAGACTTTAACCCAGGGACTCTGATGCGGGATGCAGGCATCTGCGTGGCGTGTTAACCTCTGAAACAAATGCTCTCCTATTAAGTATAAATTTTAACCAAGGAGATGGAAGAGCTATCATGTACTGGAAATGTTAAAAAAATTGATGAAAGAAATTAAACACAATTAAAAGGAAAAATATCTTGTGCTCATGGATTGCAAGAATTAACATTGCTAAAATGTCTATACTACCTACGTGATGGCCGTGCCACCTTGAGACTTTGCCAGCAAGAACAACATCACCAGAGGCTGAATCAATAGGGCCTGCCTAATCATGATCTGTGAATCTACAGCTTCGATGCTATCCCTGTCAAAATTCCCATGTATTTTTCGCATGGAACCATAAAAGATCCTGAATTTTGATTTCAAAATATATTATAAAGTAATTGTAATCAAAACAGCATGGGACTGACCTAAGAAAAAGACGTATCAAACAAAGGAACAAGATAGAAAGTCCAGAAAAAGGAGCCGGTGTCGTGGAGCAGTGGGTTCAGCTGGCCCTGCAAGGTCAGCATCTCATTTGGGCACCGTTTTGAGTCCTGGCTGCTCCACTTCTGATCCAGTCCCCTGAGAATGTGCAGCAGAGGATGGGACAAAGTGCTTGGGTACCTGGCCCCAGGTGAAGACCCAGAAAAGCGTTCCAGGCTCCTGGCTACGTCCGGGCCCAGCCATGGCTATGCAGCCATCTGAGGAGTGAACCAGCAGATGGAAGATCTCTTCTTTCCCTCTGCCTTTCAAATCAATAAATAATCTTTATTTTTTTAAAAAAGGAAAGAAACTATGAATTTATACTTAATTGATTTCCAGCAAGAACGGTAAGAATAAACAGTGGGGAAAGGAGAGTCTCTGAGTGGGATAAGAGATCAGCATTACACTGAGAAGAATTAAATTGTGGGGCTGGCTTTGTGCCATAGCAGGTAAAGCTGCCACCTGCAATGCTGGCATCCCACATGGGCACTGGTTGTGCCTGGGCTGCTCTGCTTCTGATCCAGTTCCCTGCTGATAGTCTGAGAAAAGCAGAGAAGATGTCCCAGGTACTTGGGCCCCTGCCACCAATGTGGGAGACCTAGAGGAAGTTCCTGGCTCCTGGCTTCAGCCTGGCCCACCGCTGGCTGTTGTGGCCATCTGGGGAGTGAACCAGAGGATGGAAGATATCTCTCTCCCTGTGTGACTCTCTCTCTTTCTGTATAACTCTGACTTTCAAATAAATAAATAAGTCTAAAAAAAAAAACAACCCAAATTAAATTGGATCCTTATCTTACTCCACATATAAAAATCAACTGATTAAAGACATAAAACAGCTGTAAAACTATAAGAATAAAATATAGGAGGAAAGTTTCATGACACTGGACTGGGCAATACTTTTTTGGATATGACCTTGAAAGCACAGGCAACAAAAGCAAAAACAGACGAATGGGACAATGTGAAAAAAATATGCTTCTGCACAGTAAAGGAAACAGTCAACAGGAAGAACAATCCACAGAACAGGAGAAAATACTTGTAATCATACACCTCCTGTTAATATCCAAAACATTTAAGGAATGCTAAAGCAAGGTAACAAATAACCTCATTAAGACAGGCAAGAGTGGGGCTGGCATTGTGGTGTAGGGGGTAAAGCTGCCACCTGTGATGCCAGCATCCCATATGGACATTGGTTTGTATCCTGGCTGTTCTACTTCCTATCCAGCTCCCTGCTAATAGCCTGGAAAAAACAGTGGAAGATGGCCCAAGCGCTTGGGCCTCTGATGAAGCTCCTGGCTCCTGGCTTCAGTCTGGCCCAGCCCTGGCCGTTGCAGACATCTGGGAAGTGAACCAGCAGATGGAAGATCCCTCACCTCCACCTCTTTCTCTCTCTCTGTAACTCTTTCAAATAAATATATAAATCTTAAAAGGAAAAAAAAGATGGGCAAAGGATCTGAATAGACATTTGAAGATAAGAGTTACAGTTGACCAACAGATACATGAAAAAAATGTCTTAGCATCACTAGTCATTATGGAAATGTGAATTAAAAATCCACAAGACTATTATCACCTCATTTGTTAGCATGGCTTTTATAAAAAAGGTAAAAGATAAGGAAATTCTATTATTTCTGACAATGTGTATAAATCTGGAAGGTATCAGGCTAAGTGAAATAAGCTAGACACCAAAGGACAATTACCTCATCATTTCACTTAAAAAGCTGAACTCATACAAGTGGAGAGTAGAACAGTGGTCACCAAAGGCAGGGAGCTGGGAGAAGTCATGGATGGCAAAAGGCAGGGGGGCTGGTCAATGGATATACAAAGGTACAGAGAGAGGAGGTATCAGTCTTGAGGTCTACTGTACTGCTATAGTTTGAATAACCGACCCCAAATTAATGCAGGAGTTTAAGTCCTAAGTCATAAGTTAAGAGCACTAAGAGGGTTGAAAATTAATCCAATTTTGGGTGTTTATAGGTGGGCTTCTTGGAAGTGACTAAGATCAGATGAGGTCTTAGGGCAGTGAACCCCATGGTGGGTCCTGGTGGCTTGACACAGAGACTACAGATCAACAGAGATAAGACACGGAGACACTCACACCCCCTGTCTCTGCCAGGTCATACCCTGTGCACTGCAGGACTGTGTCAGCGAGAAAGTCAGCAGCAGAGGCTGGCCCAATGCACTTGCCCAATGCTGAGTCTGTGAACCTACAGAACTGTAAGCCAGAATAAAGCACCTTTCTTTATCAAGTTAGCCTGTCTCAAACATTTGTTATCATTAGGAAAAGCTGAATAATACATGCAGCACAAATTCACTATAATCAATAATAATAATGTGTTATTGCATATTTAAAAATAACGAAGAGTAAATTTCAAATGTCTCACTATAGAAATGGCAAATGAAATGGTAGATTTGTTAATTAGCTTAACTTAATCATCCTGCATTATACACATATATCAAAACATCACATTATACCCCATGAATGTATACAATTATGATTTGTCAATTAAATATAATATTAGGGGTGGGCATTTGACCTAGTGGTTAAGACAGCAGCAATATACCCGTGTCCCACTACTGGAGTCCTTGGGTTTGATACCCAGCTCTGGCTCTTTACTCCAGCTTCCTGGGAATGCAGACCCTGGGAGGCAGCAGAGTTGGCTGAAGTAATGAGCGCCTGCTGCCCATGCAGTAGACTTAGACTAAGTTCTCGGCCCAGCCTCAGTTGCTGTGGACATCTAGGAGCTCGCTCTCTCTCTGCATCTAATAAATACAAATTTTAAATATTTAAAAATATACATTAATAAAATAGAATTATCAGCAACATCTTCCATAATTTACATTATATCTTAATAAAAATGTAAATCTTGCTCTATGTAAACAATGAAGAGATCATGAAAATCGAGTAATAAAATAGCATTATGGGCCGGCGCTGCGGCTCACTAGGCTAATCCTCCGCCTTGCAGCGCCGGCACACCGGGTTCTAGTCCCGGTCGGGGCGCCAGATTCTGTCCCGGTTGCCCCTCTTCCAGGCCAGCTCTCTGCTGTGGCCAGGGAGTGCAGTGGAGGATGGCCCAAGTGCTTGGGCCCTGCACCCCATGGGAGACCAGGATAAGTACCTGGCTCCTGCCATTGGATCAGTGCGGTGCGCCGGCTGCAGTGCGCCGGCTGCGGCGGCCATTGGAGGGTGAACCAACGGCAAAAGGAAGACCTTACTCTCTGTCTCCTTCTCTCACTGTCCACTCTGCCTGTCAAAAATAAAAAAAAAAAAAAATAGCATTATGACTGATACAAGAGAATCTAACTACAGGTAAAATGAGATAAATAGAAAGAGGCAGGCTGTCGGTGCGGCTCACTAGGCTAATCCTCCGCCTGTGGCGCCGGCACACCGGGTTCTAGTCCTGGTCGGCGCGCCAGATTCTTTCCCGGTTGCCCCTCTTCCAGGCCAGCTCTCTGCTGTGGCCCGGGAGTGCAGTGGAGGATGGCCCAAGTGCTTGGGCCCTGTACCCCATGGGAGACCAGGAGAAGCACCTGGCTCCTGGCTCCGGATCAGCGCTGCGTGCCGGCCACAGTGTGCTGGCCACGGTGGCCACTGGAGGGTGAACCAATGGTAAAGGAAGATCTTTCTTCCTGTCTCTCTCTCTGTCCACTCTGCCTGTCAAAAGAAAAATTTAAAAAAATAAATAAAAAAATAAAAAAAGAAAGAAGTAAACAAGCCTTATACTCCCAGTATCATCTTCCTAGGGCTGTTATAAACAAGGCTACTTAAACTAGATCTTACCTATGAGAACAAATAGAGTCTTCCTCTTTAACTAGTTCTGCCTTTGGAACTTGGCATGCATGTATCTTGAGGTCTGTTACCAAGGCAGAACTGCCATCAGCAGCAATGAACGTTTAAGACAAAGAGTCAAAGGGGAAAAAAGAACTTCCCTCCAACACATTCCAAACTGAAATATTAGTATATCAACTTTCCCACAGGGCACACATTTCATGTCTATTTTCAACTCTGTTTTAGTTCTCAAAGTCATCCCAGCTGTCACTTAAAGTGAACTACACCCATCCACCTCTACTAGACAGTTTTTAAAGTTTTCTGCAATCATTATCTAAAATGACCTTATCAACACTGTTTGAAATGCAACTGCCTAAACAACCTTGTTCCTACCTACATATTTATGGTCCCACTTAATTTGTGTCTTAAAGGTATTCAAGTCCTGAAAATTCCAAGAGGACTGCTTAATGTTGTCTTTGCACAAGGGTGTGTGTGTGCGCGTGCGCCTGTGTGCTTACAGTTGATACAGCATTTGTAAGGAAAATTCCAAAGGATCTAAACTTTATTTGTAAAGTCCATTTAATGTTTTTACTTTATTACATTGCAGCAGTGTGTGCCCTGAAGAGCACTGTAGGGAGAAATGGCTGATTCACAGCTGGTTCACAGGAAACCCCAGTCATCACAGACCTGGGGATCCAGGGACAAACTGCGTGCTTCTCCAGCTGCTTACAAGTTGGCACGTAAGCAATAGCAGCACCCACACAGGCTGATTCCAGATATTCCCCCACAGTATTACAGAAGGACAGAAATCTTTGCATACCTAGATTAAAGAGGCCAAAGACTAGAGCATTTCTGTGCCTCCAATGAAACAGCCTCTCTGGACATAATTCAGACTTTATTTAGAAGGGACTGAGAAATACTAATCTATTTGCAAGAAGCTTCTTGGTGGATAATGACATGGACTTTCTCATTTCCACCTGAGAAAAAGGTGGGCACTTAATTATCAGGATTCTCCACTTAGGAAACAACAGTACAATTTTTACAGGTTTTAGTATTAAGATGGCCTGGGCAAGTCTCTATCAAAAGCTAGGCCTGGGGCCTCTGCAATGTCTACAGCTGCAGAAGGAAGCAAGGTTAAAGAAAGCACAATAATTGCTGAGACACTGAAGTGTTCATCTCATTTCTACTTAAATAAAAGGTTACAACTGTGGTCACTGACAGAAGCAGCAAACCCCCACCACCAATGAAAGTACAGCCACCATGTCTGGACAGGACACGTTTTCTTCAGAGAATCACATAAGGAAATGTAAATATCTGAGATACCCTAGAAACCCAGCGAATACCTTACAAATTCAACTAGTCAATGAAAGCGCCTCATTCTTCTCTGGGTCTTTCTAGACGTGAATCAGCTTCTGAGTACAGTTTGAAGAGACATAAAATGGTAAATAGTAATCTAACATTTTTATTTCCGGAATTTTCTAGGGAATGCATCATAATATATACGTACAAAGTTGATATAATAGTTATTTCAACCATAGTTTCTAGGGACCGCCAAACTATAGCTTTAAGTGAGCTGAGGGCAGGGGTTCTTTTTATGTGATGGTCTGTAGATAAGTTCATTTGCTTTTACTAACATTATACTGGAGTGAACTGCAGATTTCTCTTGAAGCGAGGGAACTCTTGTAGCCTTAAAGGCCAGCAACAGCAGCCAGTTCTGCTAAGTTTGGAGAAATCTGGCTTAATGCTTAAAAATAACTTTTTAATGTTCCTAGGAGCAGCTATACATTTTCCAGGACATTGAAGGTAATGTCATCATTCCCTACAAAACCAAATGAATGTACTTAGGAGACACTCAACCATTACATTATCCTAAGAGGTTGCCATATCTGAAATGACTACAGAAAGGTAGATGGTGGTTTTTTGGATGTGTATTTAGTTTGTAAGAATATGAGCATGTCAAAAACATATTTAAAAAGAGGAAAAAAACTTAAAATAACAAAAATTCTTACATCATTTGACTCAGTGAGTACATACCCAAGTATACACTGAAATGACTATAAGGTGCAGATGTGAATTTGACGTCCAGGCCTCAGGGAGTTTCAGTTCTTTAGCACAGAATAGGCACCTGTCAGTGCAAGGTGTGATTCTGTTTCCTATTTGGTACAATATGGCTCCTAAAGCAAAATTTTCACTGCACGTAATTTTTACCTTAATTTTTTTATTTTAGATTTAATGGTTTAAGATTTTTCAGAGGTCAGGAAGATTCTATGGCTATACCCCAAAGAACCCAATTCATGCACTTATGATGTTGGCATCCAAATACGTGAGAATCTGACAGGAAAGGATGTAACCCTAACGACAGCCAGGTTTCCCCAACCAGCTGCTAGCAAGGGTCAACAAAACCAACCTGGAATAGACCCAATCATTAACAACACGGAGTCACATATATTTCTTTGGAGTCTGAGTAGACAGACAAGTACTTTCTGGCCCAAATAAGCATGATTTACTGAAAAGGATAAGGCTTTAGGTGTAAGTCAATTTTCTAGAATTTTTCTCACAAAAGAAAAGTATTTTCCTGAAAAACCATGCAGAGGTTTATGGGTAAATGAGCTGGTGCAGGCCTCAGTTTCCTTGAGGCCGAGGGTTCTCTATGATCATACTGACATCACGGTATTGGCCTAATGATAATGCACTGAAGGCCAGAAGATAACCTTCATTCCCTAGCACAATCTATACACTGCTACCACATAAACCAGCACAGTATCACTCTATGAGAACTATTCCACATGAACATGTTACAGTGGACACAGTTTTCATCTTCAAACATCAACTACGACCCAAGAGCCCAGAAACTGAACAGCACTCTTGAGGCGGGCACTGACCCTTTGAAATAGTCGTGCTTGCTGAGTTTTTCTGACTGCACCAGTTGATACAGCAGTTGGCCCATATGATCCCTGGTGATCTGGCTCCTTTCCAGGGTGGACTCCACTCCCACTCGCACAAACACATGGAGTAAGTGCTGGGCATTCAGCTCCTCCACACACTGCATGGCTTCCTATTCAACAGTAAAGAAAGGCTTACTCCAAAATCTGGCGTTGAGAGAAATGTTAAATCTTTTATTTATGACAAACTTAGCAGAAAGCTCCATGAACAAGACAGTTTTCATTTTCATGTTTTTAACATAATACAGCTCAGTAAAATGTAGGCTAATATAGACAACAATCATTAAAAAACTAATGGTGTATCTTAATGGACTAATATGCTTAACAATTTAAAGATCATCTAAAGGAATGGAGTGAAAATGCATTTTTCTATACAATGGTTACCCATTTTATGATCACTTAAAAAACTGAAAATGGTATATTATGAGCTAGAAATTCAATGTCACAATTCAAAGACCTTAATGTAGCAACTGAAGTTATTCTGTCTGCACAATCTTCAATGACTTACAAGGTCTTCCTTTGTAGGCAAGGTGGATTTATTTATTTATCCAAGAGGCAGAGTTATGGAGAGAGAGATTTTTCATCTGCTGGTTCACTCCTCAAATGGCTGTAACGGCTAGGGCTGGGTCTCCCATGTGGGTGCAAGGGTCCAAGCACTTGGGCCATCTTCCACTGCTTTCCCAGGACATTAGCAGGGAGCCGGAGGGGAAGTGGAGCAGCTGGGACTAGAACTGGCACTCATATGGGATGCTGGTGCTGCAGGCATAGGCTTAACCTACTATGCCATGGCACCGGCCCCAGAAAGTTAACTTAAGTGATATGGCGAAGCACTGTAACCTGTCGGAAGCCTTTGTGGTACAGGGCTCATTATCTGGTGCTTCCTGTGGAGGGATCTGGTGAGGTCAGTGTTTTTGGTCTGCAGGATAAAATCGTGGCAGCCAGGGTCACTGAGTCACCAACATAGAGTGCAACTCCCTGCATTCAGCTACTGCAATTTGTTTGGTGCCCCGAGTCCAAAATTTTTTGGTTCTATCTTTGAAAAAAGCAACACTGTTGAAGGGAAAAATGCACGAGAAGAGGGCAGTCACATGGCTGCAGAAAGGAACAAGGCTAGCCGTGCCGCGGCTCACTAGGCTAATCCTCCGCCTAGCGGCGCCAGCACACCGGGTTCTAGTTCCGGTTGGGGCGGCCGGGTTCTGTCCCGGTTGCCCCTCTTCCAGGCCAGCTCTCTGCTGTGGCCAGGGAGTGCAGTGGAGGATGGCCCAAGTACTTGGGCCCTGCACCCCATGGGAGACAAGGATAAGTACCTGGCTCCTGCCATTGGATCAGCGCAGTGCGCCAGCCGCAGCGCGCCAGCCACGGCGGCCATTGGAGGGCGAACCAACGGCAAAGGAAGAACTTTGTCTCTCTCTCTCTCTCACTGTCCACTCTGCCTGTCAAAAAATAATAATAAAAAAAAAAAGGAACAAGGCTGGTTTTAGTCTCACACTGATGCTGCTTTTTCCCTCTGCTACTTTATTAACATCTCTTCCATGCTCACTTCTTCTCTAAAAATATTTCAGAACTACAGAGAAAGAGTATTAGAATGTAAAACTGCATTTTCCATTGGTTTGGGCTAGTTCATTTAGAGTTTTGTCTCTAAACATCAAAATAAAATTAGTATTGATACAGTAGTCAATACAAATATTATGGGGGGGGTGAGTGGTACAGTAGTTGACACCACTAGGGATGCCAGCTTCCCACATCAGAATGCCTGAGTTGGAGCCACAGCTTTGCTCTCCATTCCAGCTTCCTGCTAATGTTCAGCCTGGGAGGCAGCAGGTGATGGCTCAAAGTGGTTGGATTCTTTTTTTTTTTTTGACAGGCAGAGTGGACAGTGAGAGAGAGACAGAGAGAAAGGTCTTCCTTTGCCGTTGGTTTACCCTCCAGTGGCCGCCGAGGCCAGCGCGCTGCGGCCGGCGCACCGCGCTGATCCGATGGCAGGAGCCAGGAGCCAGGTGCTTTTCCTGGTCTCCCATGGGGTGCAGGGCCCAAGCACCTGGGCCATCCTCCACTGCACTCCCTGGCCACAGCAGAGGGCTGGCCTGGAAGAGGGGCAACCGGGACAGAATCCGGCGCCCTGACCGGGACTAGAACCCGGTGTGCCGGCGCTGCAAGGCGGAGGATTAGCCTAGTGAGCCACAGCGCCGGCCCTTTTTTTTTTTTTTTTTTTTTTTTTTTGACAGGCAGAGTGAGAGAGAGAGAGACAGAGAGTAAGGTCTTCCTTTTGCTGTTGGTTCACCCTCCAATGGCCACCGCGGCCAGCGCGCTACAGCCGGCACACCGCGCTGATACGATGGCAGGAGCCAGGTACTTATCCTGGTCTCCCATGGGGTGCAGGGCCCAAGCACTTGGGCCATCCTCCACTGCACTCCCTGGCCACAGCAGAGAGCTGGCCTGGAAGAGGGGCAACCAGGACAGAATCTGGCGCCCCAACCGGGACTAGAACCCGGTGTGCCGGCGCTGCAAGGCGGAGGATTAGCCTAGTGAGCCGCAGCGCCGGTCAGTGGTTGGATTCTTGCTACCCATGTGGGAGACTCAGACTGAGTTCCTGGTTCCTGGCTCCTGGCTTAGGCCTGGCCCAATCCTGACTGCTGTGGGCACTTGAGGGAGTGAACAGGTGGAAGAAAGATTTATTTCTCAGCATGGCAACTTGGCATAGTGGGTTAAACTGCTGCCTGCAATGCCAGCATTCTATATGGGCACCAGTTCGTGTCCCAGCTGCTCCACTTCCAATCTAGCTCCCTGATAATGCACCTGGGAAAGCAGCCGAAGATGGCCCAAGTGCTTGGGTCCCTCTACCCATGTGGGAAACCTGGAAGAAGCTCCTGGCTCAGTCTTCAGCCTGACCTTGGCCTGGCCGATTCCTGGTTATTTTAGCCATCTGGGGAGTGAGCCATCAGATGGATGATCTCTCTCTCTTTTTAAGATTTACTTACTTATTTGAGAGATAGAGTTACAGACAGAGAGGTCTTTCATCCGCTGGCTTACTCCCCAAATGGCTGCAATGGCCAGAGCTGAGCCAACCCGAAGCCAGGAGCCAGGAGCTTTTCCTGGGTCTCCCATGAGGGCACAGGGGCCCAAGGACCTGGGCCATCTTCCACTGCTTTCTCAGGCCATAGCAGAAAGCTGGATTGGAAGTGGAGCAGCCAGGACCTGGTGCCCATATGGGATGCCTGCACTGCAGACAGTAGCCTCACCTGCTATGCCACAGCACCAGCCTCTATAAATCTTCAAAAAAGTTTAGTTCTCTCTACCTTTCAAGTAAAAAAATTTTTATTTATTTATTTATTTATTTTTTAAATTTTTTTGACAGGCAGAGTGGACAGTGAGAGAGACAGAGAGAAAGGTCTTCCTTTTGCCGTTGGTTCACCCTCCAATGGCTGCCGTGGCCAGCGCGCTGCGGCCGGCGCACCGCGCTGATCCGATGGCAGGAGCCAGGAGCCAGGTGCTTTTCCTGGTCTCCCATGGGGTGCAGGGCCCAAGCACCTGGGCCATCCTCCACTGCACTCCCTGGCCACAGCAGAGAGCTGGCCTGGAAGAGGGGCAACCGGGACAGAATCCGGCGCCCCAACCGGGACTAGAACCCGGTGTGCCGGCGCCGCTAGGCGGAGGATTAGCCTAGTGAGCCGCGGCACCGGCCAAGTAAAAAATTTTTTGAAAGATGTTGGTTAGGGCTTCCACATCCCATACTGCGGTGCCTGGGTTTGACTCCTGGCTCCTGTCCCTGATTCCTGCTAACATGAACCTAGGAGACAGTTGTGGTGGCTCAAGTGCTTGGGTTCTTGCCACAAATGCTGAACATATAGATCAGGTTCCAGCTCTCAACTTCGGCCCTGGCTCAGCCTGGACTGTCATGGGCATTTGGGGAGTGAATCAGTCGTTAGAAATTTTCTGTCTTCCTCTCTGATTCTTAAATAAATAAATAAATACATTTTTAATATGTTAGGGCATCTCACATTCCATTCTGGAGTGTGGATTCAAGTCCAAGTTGCATCATTTTCCATACAGCTTCCTGCTAATGCATCCTGGCAGGCAGTAGATGATGGCTCAGGTGCTTAGGTTCCTGCCACCCATGTGGGAGACTCGGATAGAGTTCTGGGCTTCTGGCTTTGGTCTGGCCCAGCCCTGACTGTTTCAGCCATTAGGGGAACAAGCTAGAAGATCTCTCTCTCTCTCTCTCTCTCTCTCTCTCTCTCTCTCTGTTGCTCTGCCTTTCAAGCTGATGAAAACTTAAATTTTTTTTTAAATTATAAACACACATAAAACCCAATTTCCTAATCTGTAAAAATTGGTATTATAGTAATATCATCTTCAAGCAGATACGATAAGGCTTACTGAGCTAATACGTATAATATATGTAGGACAGAACCAAGCACATAGTAAGCTATCAGTAAATGTCCACCATCACTTGGCTTTTATTGGCGCTCTGCAGGCGGCAGCCCTGTGTACTGCACCATGAAATCCGCAGTCCTAACTGACTCTCTCCCTTCTGCAAGGCAGGCTTGGCCTCAAGATTCTCACAAGAGTCTTCCTGTGGCACGTTAGGAATACTGAGCTTTTTTCCTTCCTAAATCCCAATTCATTACAGGGTCATGTTTTTTTCTTTCAAAGGAGACTTTGTGCATCCTTTGAATTATGTCTGAAGTCAATTTCTACTGCTTTCTTACTCTTTTCATCATTCTCAATTTTTCAATTTTCTCATGAGGTTTTCACATTTCCCATCACTCACTCTACCCCAACCCAAGCTGTGTTGTCCATATACAAGAATACCCATTTTCCAGGAGTCTTTTTTTTTTTTTTAACGTGAGTAGAACTTGTCTTCTTATAAAAAGTTGTGTGGAATTGGTGGGAGAGTGGACAAACGGAATGATGGAATACAATAGAGAGCCCAGAAATAGATCCACATCAGTACAATCAAGTGATCTTTACAAAAATCAAAGGCAAAGCAGTGAAGACCATCTTCTTAACAAATGATGATGGAACAGCTAGATATGCAGATGGAAAAATGCATCTAGAGTGAACTTATACTACATGAAGACTCACTCAGAATGGATCACAGGCCAAAATGCAAAATGCAAACCTAAAATTCCTAGAAGATAACACAGGCAAGAAATCCAGATGACCTTGAGATTGGTGATAACCTTTTTTTTTCATTTTCAATTATCTTTATATACAGAAGATCGATTTAGTATATATTAAGTAAAGATTTCATCAGTTTGCACCCACACAGAACATAAAGTGTAAAGTACTGTTTGAGTACTAGTTATAGCATCAATTTACATTGTACAACACATTAAGGACAGAGGTCCTACATGGGGAGTATGTGCACAGTGACTCCTGTTGTTGACTTAACAATTGACACTCTTGTTTATGGCGTCAATAATCACCCTAGGCTCTTGTCATGGGTTGCCACGGCTATGGAAGCCTTTTGAGTTCACCAACTCTGATCTTATTTAGACAAGGTCATAGTCAAAGTGGAAGTTCTCTCCTTCCTTCAGAGAAAGGTACCTCCTTCTTTGATGGCCCATTCTTTCCACTGGGATCTCACAGAGATCTTTCATTTAGTTTTTTTTTTTTTTTTAAATTTTTTTTTTTGACAGGCAGAGTGGACAGTGAGAGAGAGAGACAGAGAGAAAGGTCTTCCTTTTGCCGTTGGTTCACCCTCCAATGGCCGCCGCGGCCGGCGCGCTGCGGCCGGCGCACCGCGCTGATCCGATGGCAGGAGCCAGGAGCCAGGTGCTTTTCCTGGTCTCCCATGGGGTGCAGGGCCCAAGCACCTGGGCCATCCTCCACTGCACTCCCTGGCCACAGCAGAGGGCTGGCCTGGAAGAGGGGCAACCGGGACAGAATCCGGCGCCCCGACCGGGACTAGAACCCGGTGTGCCGGCGCCGCTAGGCGGAGAATTAGCCTAGTGAGCCGCGGTGTCGGCCTTTTTTTTTTTTTTGCCAGAGTGTCTTGTCTTTCCATGCCTAAAATACTCTCATGGGCTCTTCAGCCAGATCCAAATGCCTTAAGGGCTGATTCTGAGGCCAGAGTGCTGTTAGGACATCTGCCATTCTATGAGCCTGCTGTGTATCCCACTTCACATGTTGGATTGTTCTCTCCCTTTTTTATTCTATCAGTTAGTATTAGCAGATACTAGTCTTGTTTATGTGATCCCTTTGACTCTTTTTTTTTTAAGAAGTTAGAATAGCTACAATTGCTTTTCTTTTCTTTTTTTTAAAGATTTATTTTATTTATTTGAAAGAGTTAGAGAGAGAGATAGAGACAGAGAGAGAGGTCTTCCATCTGCTGGTTCACTCCCTAGATGCCCGCAACGGCCGGAGCTGCGCCGATCTGAAGCCAGGAGCTTTTTCCAGGTCTCCCATGGGGGTGCAGGGGCCCAAGGACTTGGGCCATGCGCCACTGCTATCCCAGGCCATAGCAGAGATTTGGATCAGAAGGGGAGCAGCCGGGACTGAAACCGGTGCCCATATGGGATGCCGGCACTTCAGGCCAGGGCTTTAACCCGCTGCGCCACAGCGCCAGTCCCAATCCCTTTGACTCTTAATCCTATCATTATGATCAATTGTGAACTGAAATTGATCACTTTGACTAGTGAGATGGCACCGGTACATACCACCTTGATGGGATTGAATTGGAATCCCCTGGCACATTTTCCAGGAGTATTCTTAACAAATGGATTCCATTATATCAAGTATATTCTTTGTCTCTTTCCAAGTCAGTGTTAATTATTTACTTTGCTATATTTCAAAGGTTTTTTGCAAAGCACTCCTCTCTACCTCCTAGGTGGGAGACCTAGATAGAGTTACAGGCTCCTGGCTTCAGTCTGGTCCAGCCCTGACAATTGTAGGCATCTGGGGAATGAATCAGCAGATGGAAGATTTCTACCTTTCCACCTCTCCAAAAACCAAATGAATAAATAAATAAAACTTAAAAAATATATATATCAAAGTCAATTTGGTTTTCCCTTAGTGGGGATGGATGAGTATATATTCTCTTTTTCCTCTGTTCAATAAAGTGAATTACAGTATTAAGTGAAAAGAAAGTACTTGGCAAAAGTGTATCAGAATTAAACAGACTGAATTGTGTAAGACTTGGATTTGTGCAGGACTCAGTCTAAGTCCTATCAGTTCATGACGACACTGATTTAGACCAGAACAAAATTAGCATTTCTCCCTGTTACAGAACTTTCTGTATTGTTAATTTCTATTTTTAATAAGAATCTCATTTACCTTAAAATCATTAATGTGTAGAAATTCATCAATGATAGACTTAGACTTCCTCTCCACTTCGTCTTCTGACAACGAAGGCTTGTCAGGGACTGACATTGCCGAAGTTTCTGGTTTCACTACTAGGGATGTTAAAAAAAAAACAGTGAGAGAACAAAAATAACAAAAATTACCTTTAAAATGGTGGGATTAGATATTTAGGAGTTTCTTCACTGCTTGTTCATTAAAAGCAAATACAAATTTGAGGAAGCAAGACACTTAAAAGCATAACAGAGAAACCTTTTACTATAGAATAGTACTAAGTAACTTCATAACTACAGTAACAATCAACAAGACTTAGGAACATGATGCACTCTCCTCTTTCAGTTCTTTCTGTACTTGGATTCCTCCACACTGCTTTGTGGGTGGAGGGCACCGGAGGCTTCCCGGCCTCCACAGGTCAGAGCCTTGTCTAACGCAGAGCTCCTCCACACTAGGTTTTGATGCCTGTGAATATGCTCTGACTCTTCCTGTCCCTGAAATGCTGTTCCCTGCAAACCTGTTCCGAATGACCTCCGATCGTGCTCTAGAAACTGCCTCCTATTTATTCTGTGTTTCCGTTTTCACACTTGTTTCATGGGAAGAAGTGTGTCTACCATCTTTTAGGGCTATTAGGAATGAGGAATTAACTACATGTAATACTCAGAACATTACCTGATAAACACAAAGTTCTCAAAAGGTATCAGATGTCATGATGATGATGAAGACAGTGATAGTGACAGTCTCTCCACATCCCTGTTCCCCAATTCAAGGTAGTTCCTTTGTTAAGTAATCTCTTAGAACTAATTTTTGTTCCTTCTTAGAAGCCTTCTCAGATTGCATCTTTTGTGAAATTACTTGGTAAAGGTTTTGCTGACTTAAGGAAAAACAGAGATCAGGCACCTAATACTCACCATTGATGAATACACAAATGACCCAGACAATAAATATACATAAGGCAGCTGGGCTACACTAGACTCCGCACAGACATAGTTTCATATACTATCCTGCTATGTTCAAAAGGACCTAGCACAGGTAAGAAATGCACATGTCCACAAAACTATATGATTTGAGGTCTATGTCATTTGGCAAAAGACATTTCAATCTGTCTCTGAAACCCATTTAGTAATGTAGTTACAAGAAATAATTTAAAGAACAAAACAAATTTGCAAGGTATATAAATATCATAAACAATCTGCATTATTTCATGACTGAGATTTAAAGTGGTGTGGGGGTTTGGCAGGCTAAGCCACTGTGTGGGGTACTCGTAACACAACTTGAGTGCCTAGTTCAAGTTCAAGGCACTCAGTACTTAGGATCCAGCTTCCCGCTAACACATCTGGGAAGCAGAGATGATGTCCAAAATACTGGGTTCCTGCTACCCATGTGGGGGATCCAGATGGAGTTCCTAACTCCTGGCTTCCAGCTGGTCCAGCCCTGGCTGTCAGAAGCATTTTGGGGGGTTAATCAATAATTGGGAGATCTCTCTGTCTCTCTGTCTCTCCCTGTCTGACATGCTACCTTTCAAATAAACAATACGCAAATCTGAAAATAGAAGATGCTGAAAATTCTTTAAACTGGTTTTTTTTATCGCTTTGATTACTGTCCTCCTCCTTCTCATCATTAAAATGACATATAATAACTTTTGAAAATTTGTCTTTATCAGATAACATTCGGAGTGTTTACATGTAATTAATTTCTCATTCATATGACTGTACGTGGGCCTGTGCTGTGGCATAGTGGGTTAGGCTGCAGCCTGCTATACCAGCATACCATACTGGAACGCTGTTCTATTTCCATCCAGCTCCCTGCTACTGTGCCTGGGAAAGTAGCATAACGTAGCAGCGGACGGCCCGAGTGCGTGGGCCCCGTCACTCATGTGGGAGACCTCAGATGGAGGCTCAGACTCTGGTTTCCATCTGGCCCAGCCCCAGCCACTGCGGCCATTTCAGGGAGTGAACCAGCAGATGGAAGATCTCTCTCTTATCCTCGCTCTATATAACTACCTTTAAAGTTAATAAACACATTTTAAAAAATAGATTAATTAATTAATTAACTAATTTGAAAATCAGAGTTAGAGAGAGAGAGTGAGGGAGAGAAAGAGAGATCTTTCATCACTGGTCACTTCCCAGATGGTCACTACAGCCAGGACCAGGCCAGGCTGAAGCCAGGAGCCATGACCTTCTTCTAGGTCTCCTACATGGGTAGCAAGGGTCCAAAGCACTTGAACCATCTGCTGCTGCTTTTCCCAGGCCATCAGCAGGGAAACTGACTGGAAGTAGAGCAGCTGGGACATGAACTGGAGCCCATACGGGATGCCGGCATTGTAGGCAGTGGCTTTACCTACTATACCTACCACTGCATCGGCACATGAATAAATCTTTTTAAAAAAGCAAATAATGGCCTTATAGACAGATGTACTTATCCCCATATAACAAATGAAGAAACTTAAACATAGATAGGCTAGATATATGAGGCAATTTTAGAGTATTATCTGAGAAGCACCTCTAATAATATACACTAATATGCACACATCCAGAGAGCACCAGGATGAAGAAGGCAACAGAAGACAACCTGAAGCCTTCTTTTGTTTCGCCTTGTAATGACTCAATAATGTGAAGATTTCTTTCTCTCTTTCAAGTAGATAAAAATTAAAAAACACTTAAAAATGTGAGAATTTTCAAACTGTGAAGGGCTTTCCACAGTCTGCACTCAATTGGCAACATAAAGAGGGTGTCAAGCAGGTCTGTAGAAATCCACAGCAGAGGAGCCATCAGCACACTACCACCTGCTGGGCACCGGCAGCTGCTCCCTAACTTCTAAGGCACTGGTGCGTAAGCCACTATCAGGTGATGACTCTGACATCCACTGCGGCCTCAAGTCTCTTTTGTGTTAGTCCTTCCAGGTTTAAGGCTCAAGCCACCTGTATCTGCAGGTGCTTGCGCGAAGTCTCACCTGACTCCCGTGCTTTGCTGCGGTCGGCCTCGGAGCTGCTCCGCTCCACATCCGCGCCTCCTGTCAGCTGCTTCACAGTCTCCAGCATCTCTCTCCTCTGCTCTTCTTGGGACTGATTGTCCAACAGGTCTTTGCTGCTGCCACCCCGTGTGAAGGTGTTTGGACGCGACGAGGCAGACGCCAGGGGTTTGTCATTCTTCTCCCGGCCCACACTCCCGCGACTTAAAAGACAAAACAACACTTTTCAAAAAGAAAGACTACCCCATCCTCTATATATTCAAATGGTTCAACAACATTAAGACTTCCTAACAGTAGGCAAAATAATTTTTCACAGGTAGTATTCAAAATATGAGGTACCAATTATGTTTCAAAGTATAACTATTCGTATAAACAAGTGAAATCAGCTCTTTTAAAGGGAACAATTATATAGATACTTTAAAATTTTTTTCTAATGGTAAAAGGGATATCACTTAAATTTTTAAATGTCAGCAGGAATTCTATTTTCCTTTAGAAAGATATTTTAGAAAAAAAAAGTGGGGGCTGGCACTGTGACATAGTGGGCTAAGCCTCTACCTATAGTGCTGGTATCCCACATGGGTGCCAGTTCACATTCCACTGCTCCTCTTCCGATCCAGCTCTCTGCTTATGGCCTGGGAAAGAAGTGGAAGATGGTCCAAGTGCTTGGGCTCCTCACCTGTGTGGGAGACCTGGAAGAAGCTCCTGGCTCCTGGCTTTGGATTGGCCCAGCTCCAGCTGTTGCAGCCATTTGAGGAGTGAACTAGTGGATGGAAGACCTTTCTTTCTATCTCTCCCTCTCTCTGTAACTAACTCTGCCCTCCTAAATAAATAAATAAAATCTTAAAAAAAAAAAAAAAAGAGAGCCGGCGCCGTGGCTCAATAGGCTAATCCTCCACCTTGCGGCGCCGGCACACCGGGTTCTAGTCCCGGTTGGGGCGCCGGATTCTGTCCCGGTTGCCCCTCTTCCAGGCCAGCTCTCTGCTATGGCCAGGGAGTGCAGTGGAGGATGGCCCAGGTGCTTGGGCCCTGCACCCCATGGGAGACCAGGAAAAGCACCTGGCTCCTGGCTCCTGCCAGGATCAGCGCGGTGCGCCGGCTGCAGCGGCGGCCATTGGAGGGTGAACCAGCGGCAAAGGAAGACCTTTCTCTCTCTGTCTCTCTCTCTCACTGTCCACTCTGCCTGTCAAAAATAAAAAAAAAAAAAAAAAAAAAAAAAAAAAAAGTGTGATAAAAGAATGGGCTAAATGAATGACAGGGAAACAAATACCATAATAACATGATGTTTCTATCTCAAAACTTATGCACTAGGTGGGTGTTGTGGCACAGCGGATTAAGTCACCATTTGGGATGCCCACACCCCATGTCAGAGTGTCGGTTTGAGCCCCGAATCATCTGATTCTTGCTTCCTTCCTTCCTTCCTTTTTTTTTTAAAAAAAGATTTATTTATTTATCTGAAATGCAGAGTTACAGAGAAGGAGAGGTCTTCCATCTGATGTTTCACTCCCCAGATGGCCACAAAGGTCAGAGCTGTGCCGATCCTAAGCCAGGAGCCAGGAGCTTCTTCTGGATCTTCTACACAGGTGCAGGGCACAAGGACTTAAGCCATCTTCCACCGCTTTCTCAGGCCATAGCAGAGAGCTGGATCAGAAGTGGAGCAGCCAGGACTCGAACCAGTGCCCATATGGGATGCCGGCACTGCAGGTGGTGGCTTTACCCGCTATGCCACAGTACCGACCCCTCACCTGCTTTCAATCCAGATTTCTGCTATTGCAGCTGGAAAGGCAGGGGAAGATGGCCCACTTACTTGAGTCCCTGTCATCCTCGTAGGAAACCTGGATGAAGTTCCAGGCTCCTGGCTTTGTCCTGACCTAGCTGTTGCAGGCATTTGAGGAGTAAATCAGCATATGTAAGAGCTCTCACTCTCTCTTATATACCCCTCTCTGTCTTTCAAATAAATAAATATTTAAAAAGAAGAAATTATACAATGGCACTTTATTCAGAACCTTAATGCTTGTTTTTTTTTTTTTTTAATGATTTATTTATTTAATTTGAAAGAGTAGCAGAGACAGAGGGAGAGACAGAGAGATCTTCCAACCATTAGAAGATGGCTGCAGCAATGGGCCAGGCTGAAGCCAGGAGCCAGGAGCTTCATGTGGTGCTGACGTCCCATATGGGCACTGGTTTGTGTCCTGGCTGCTCCTCTTCCAATCAAGTTCTCTGCTATGGCCTGGGAAAGCAGTAGAAGATGGTCCCAGTGCTTGGGCCCCTGCATCTGTGTGGGTGAACCGAAGAAGCTCCTGGCTTTGTTTGGCTTAGCTCTGGCCATTGCTGTGGAGTGAACCAGCAGATGGAAGACCTTTCTCTCTGTCTCTCCCTCTCTCTGTCTGTAACTCTACCTCTCATATAAATAAAAAATTTAAAAAAAAAAAACAAAACTATTACAAGCCCTCCTTCATTCTACATAAACCACTCAAAGAGTATCAATTCTACAAAAGCAAAAGATGGCTATTATCATTTGGATGCCGGACATCTCCTAATAAAATATTTAAAAAAACAAAAGACAGAAAAGAAACCCCATATGTTGAAGGCTTGGTGACACTACTGGGAAGGAGAGGAACTTTTAGGAGGTGAGGTCTCGTGGGGGCCCATAGGTGGCCGGGGATGTACCCTGAGAAGGCAGTTTCTTGTGAGAAACTTCTTAGAAAAGCCTGAGTTCGGGCCCAGCTGCTCTCTCTGCCATCCTGGCTTGTCATGTGATCCTTCCTCTGCATGCACTGTCACCTGCCATTGGCCCCTCACCAGAGCCAAAGCCTGTGTCCTGCTGTTTGTACTTTAAACCTACCAAACTGTGAGCTAAATAAACCTTTACCCTTTGTAAGTTTAGCTGTCTCAGGCATTTTGGAGCCTAAAACTAATTCAGCAGTGCAATACTGTTTAAAGACTGGAGAACACTAAAGGACAACCTCGAATGTAACTTGAACTGAGTGACAGAGGTGACAGAGAAGTACAGTGGGGGCTGTCGTGTTCTTTAGCTCACATACTGGGGAGCGCCCACTTATCGTAGAGGTGCCTGCGCATGCCCAGACGTGCATCCAGAGCTCTGGGTGGCCTGACTTCCCTCCCCGGCTCCCCTTCCCTCCCTTCTTTTGGGGTTGGCCTGACTTTCTTTTCCTTCTCTTCTTTTTTTTTTCTTTCTTGCTCTCTTTTTTAATTTTTGTAAAGATTTTTTTCATTAATTTGAAACGTAGAGATACAGGAACAGAGAGTGAGAGGTAGAGATCTTCCATCTGCTGATCCATTCCCCCAAATGCCTGCAACAGCCTGGGCTGGGCCAGGCCAAAGCCAGGAGCCAGGAGCTTCTTCCATGGGTGCAGGGGCTCAAGCACTTGAGTCATCTTCTGATGCTTTCCCAGGCACATTAGCAGGGAGTTGCATTGGAAGTGGAGCCCTGGGGACTTGAACTGGTACCCATATAGTATGCAGGTATTGCAGGGGCAACATAACCCATTATACCCATTACACCACAACACTGGCCCCTTTATTTTTCTTGTCTTTCTTTCTTTTTTTTTTTTTTTTAATATTTTATCAATTATTTATTTGAAAGACAGAGTTAGAGAGAGAGAGATCTTCCATCTTCTGGTTCACTCCCCAAATGGCCACAGCGGCCAGGGCTGGGCCAGGTCAAATCCAGGCGCTTCATCTGGGTCTCCCACGGGGGTTCAGGGGCCCAAGCACACAGGCCAACCTCCACTGCTTTCCCAGGCACAATAGCAAGAGCTGGATGGGAAGCGGAGCAGCAGGGTCTTCAATCAGCATTCTGATGTGGGATGCTGGCAGGCAGAGGCTTAAGGAGAATTAGCCATTTGCCAGATAACCTGCTCTTCACTTAAATACCATTTTATGATGCTTCTACCACATAAAATATAATGTATAAAGATTAAAGAAGGAAATCAACTTTAGGGATGAAATAAATACATCCATAGAATTACTATCATAATCTCTCTCCGTGTGTCTGTGAGAGAGAGACAGAGAAAAACAAACATATTGCTAAGCAGGACAGAGTTGACAGTAAGGATGAAGCTGGTGACTCACCTGGTTAGGGTCCTTCGGGAGTCAAACTCTAAAGGTGTGGATGACGTGGACCCTGAGGGTGCTGGTTGCAAAGCAGAGAATCTGTTTAAACTGGAAGCACTTGACCGTAAGGCATCTGCAGGTATTGAGAATTAAAAAAAAAAAAAAAAAAAAAAAGTAAAAAAAGTCACAAGACTAAAATGCAGCTATTCAAGCAGCTGCCTCCTTGGGTGGGACCCTACCCCGGGCATTTCTAATAAGCTCAAGTGCTACCAATCTCTTGGTCTAGCTCCCACACTACGAGAAGCAACACATTAGAGGGAAACTGTATATAAAACAGAGTTTCGACATCTGTTCATTATAACCATTTGTTCCTCTAAAAATCCAATTAAATTATCCTGGAGAGGGTACAAGGGATGGGAACAGTAAACAGGAAACACGCAAGCAAACCCAGGACAAACTTAGATTTTACTGAAGCTAACCAAATAAATACTGTGATCTAATTTATGCAAAATCATGCATATGGGTTTAAGTGAACAACGAAATTTGTAAAAATTTAAAGGCAAAAAAGTTGAAATTACTTAGTAGAAGGTAGATATGGGAAAGAGGTTAATATTAAAGTTTTCCTTTACCTTGTTGGGCTTCATCAGCTATTAACATGGTCCAAACATTTTCAGTTCTTGGGTAAAATCTCCCCAAATATGATTTTTGATAAAGATACTCAAAACTGTTTAAATCTAATTTTATTCTTTTTATATCTGCTTGACATGAAATGTTTTTCTCAACATGAGTTTCCCTTTTAATTTAGTCACAATAATTTCTATAAGTATATTGAATCTAAGATCAATAACAAAGGAATCTAAAAAGATTAAGATCTTAAATAACCTAACTGAACTAAAAAAATTTATTTACTTTTAAAAAAGATTTATTTACTTTGAAAGGCAGAGTGACAGTGAGAGGAGGAGAAACAGAGAGAGAGAGGAAGATCCACCTTCCATCCACTGGTTCATTCCCCAAATTCCCATAACAGCCAGGGCTGGACCAAGCCTAAGCTAAGAAGCCAGGAACCCCATCTGGGTCTCGCAAATGGGTGGCCAGGACTCAAGTACTTAAGTCATCATCTGCACTTCCCAAGTGCATTAACATGGAAGAGCTGGATCAAAAGCGAAGCAGCTAGTACTTGAACCAGCATTCCAATATCAGATGGGGCATTCCAATATGGGATGTGGACATCCCAAGCAGCAAGTTTAACCAGCTGTGCTACCATGCCTACCCCTAATCAGAAAACTGTTAAAAAATATTTTAAATATGTAAGGATCCTTGGGGTAGGAAAACCTTTATATTACTGAGAAAGGGCCATCAACAAATTTTGGGTATGGTTAGTCTGTAGATCTTTCCCTAAAATTACAGGCAGTGACTGTGCACATGCTAAAAAGTGAACAGTGCGACCAGACCAGTGTCTGAGAGCGACACCCCACACCTACCAGTCTCACTCGCCTTGGCTCCACCGCTGCTGCCTTTGCCCCAGCTGCCCAGCTGTGCTTTAGGGACCAGCTGGATTTTCTCGTCAATTGTGGGCTGTAACATAAGCGACCACAGTCAGTTACAGAAATTCTTCTAGAATGACGTATTCTTTTCTTTTTTTCTTCTTCAGTACAATAAAACCAATTTTACCAAAAAAATTTTTGTTGGGAACCTCAATATAAGAAGCATAAGTTGTAGCTGTTCTCAGTCAAGTGGGATCCTTGTGGCTTCTGAGGCCCTTCCTTGGCCTGCAGTTTCTACAAAACACAGTTTGAAGGCACTGGACTGCAGAATGCATTCAGGTCCTCCTATTTAAGGCTTATTAATTTGCCAAAGGTAAGAAATTTCTAATGATTCCTCCTGAACAATATTGCTCAGTAATTTAAAAAAAACAAACAACAAAAAAAGCAAATATCTAATTACTACAATATTAATTGGTTAACTTCCTTACATGCTTGTCATTAAACAAAGTCATTCGACAAAAAAGTTTCATGTTGGGCTAGGGATGGGGCTAGAATGTATTAAATATTGGTATAATATTCATAAATATTGGAGCTGATGTTGGAAAAACTCTTTAAAGACAGGGTTTTAGTTACAACTGTCTCATGTGGGAACTGGAGATGACAGGAGTACAGTAGTATTCATTTGCAGAATTCCTGCTCTAAGACACAAAGAACCAGAATGTACAAGAACCTTGGGATACAGAATGCTAGGCAATGAGAGATCCAGAGGGTAGAATGTTCTACCAGGAAGCAAAGCTTAACAAAACCAATGAAGATGCAAATGACCTAGCTCATTTTATCTCATTTTTTTCAATGTTTTACTTTTTCTGTCAATTACCTTTTTTTTTTTTTTTTTTTTTATCTTTTATTTAATGAATATAAATTTCCAAAGTACGTCTCATGGGTTACAATGGCTTTCCCCCCCATACCGTCCCTCCCACCCACCACCCTCCCCTTTCCCACTCCCTCTCCCCTTCCATTCACATCAAGATTCATTTTCGATTATCTTAGTATACAGAAGATCAGCTTAGTATACCTTAAGTAAGGATTTCAACAGTTTGTTCCCACACAGAAACATAAAGTGAAAAATAATAGATGATTTTTTTTTTAAATGATGATGAAATCAGATCAGACCTATTGTCATGTTTAATCCCAGTGAGAATCAAGTTGGGAATTGATAGTTTCTTTTCTTTTTTTTTTTTTTTTTTTAACAGAAGATCAGTTTAGAGTACATTAAGTAAAGATTTCAACAGTTTGCACCCCCATAGAAACACAAAGTGAAATATACTGTTTGAGTACTCGTTATAGCATTAAGCACTTACTCCTCATGTAGGATCTCTGTCCTTAATGTGCTGTACACTGAGGCTTAATGCTATAACGAGTACTCAAACAGTATATTTCAATTACCTTTTTTGATTTGATGTTTTCACACTAGCTGTAGACTGTCATTACAATTTTGCTGGCAAGTTGCCAATTTTCAGATCTATGGAAAGTGTATTACAGTAAGGGTCAGACTAGACTGCCCATGGATTCTCAGAAGTGGAAGGCAGAGCATATGAAATCTTTATTACAAAAATGATTTTTAGTAGGTCCTCTGTGACTCCTTTTAGCTCTTTTTATGGAAAACCATTTATTCCTTTCATGGCTAAATTAAACAGGTATTTGCTTTTTCCCCAGAGTTAACAATACAATTTGTGCAAGCCTGCAACTGACTAAGACTTCTTAAAAACTTTTATCATTATCTCTCCTACACTAAGTATCTCATACCTCACATAATTAGGCACTTCCTACTATAGTAAATCCACGTAGAAATAAAAAGGCTTGGTGGCAAGACAAATATGTAGAACATGGTGATCAATGTAGAAATCTGTCTGTAGCAAACAACTTACCCATAAAAATATGTAAAATGGTTTTTTATGTGAGTAAGAATTACTTTTGAGAGTTGTGATGGGAATGTGGTATAGTGTGTTTAAAATGTCACACTCACCTTAGTGATTTTCAGGAATTTTGAGGGGTCCAGGACCCGACTGTTCTTAGCCCCTTGTACAGTGTTCCAGCCACCTTCGTCCACTCTCTGGACTCCTGCAGGAAGAATAGAAAGAGCCATTCTCTCATCTGCCTCCAGTCGGCATAACAGTGAGGGTGAGCAATGTGTGCAACCCAGTCACTCCAATGAAACCCAAGACAAGACACAAAAGACGCTGTTCCAGCACTGCTGAGGGTCTACAATATCCGCAGCTTGAGGATGTAAGGAAGTGCTGCTTCCGCTGGATCTCCTGTGAAACATTCTCACTAACCTACAAGAAACCAACAACACACACACACACACACACACAAAATTTCAGCGCTGGACAAGGCAGGCCAAGTCTAGTTTGGACGTTCAGGGCTGCAACACTTTCAAACAAGTCAGAGGGAAACGATTTCACCCAGTGCTGCTGGTGATGCAGCGAGTCTGCTGCGATCCTCTCCAAAATTTCAGCTTTCATTCTTCTCTCTCTCATCCAATTTGTCAGCAAATCTTGTCAGTGCAGCCTTTACGGCATATTCCAGCATATTCAGAGCCTAACCCTTGTAGCTACTACCAGCATTAGCGATGTTTCCCAGATGACTAAAGAGACCTCTTCACTGGCCTCCCTGCTTTCATCCTTGCCAGGTTTGTCATGGCTGCCAATACGACCCCAGTAAAGCATATGCCGGAACTCGTCATTATTTTGTTCAAAATCCTTGTCTTACCTTTCTACCTCGGAGAAACAGACAAGACTCCCACACGGCCTCCTGAGCTCTCAGTGGTGCATCCCGGACCCCTCTCAGTCCCCAGCTTTTCCCACTTCCTCCTCAGGCCCCTTAGCTCCAGCCACACTGTCTCCGTGCTGTTTCCTGCAAATGCTGTTCAGATCTTTCCTACTGTTCCCATTGCTGAAACCTTCTTCCTCAGACACCCACATGAACTAAAATCTGCTGTAGGTCTCTGCTCAAACAGCATCAGCTTCCAGAGGTTCTCTAACCTCCCTGTTTACTGAGCCTTACACTCCCCATTCCCTCACTTTATCTCTCCATACAACAAATTTGACAGTTTATATATTTTGTTTAAATATATAGTAAGATTACTTAAGATGTGACTTTGTCCTTACTAATTGACTGGCACTCAGTAAATATTCATTGAATAAACAAATCAAATTGTCTATCCAAAACCTTTTCTGATTCTTATTTATGAACATGTCTTGATTTTCTGCGTTATCTGATATTATTGGTTATGAACAGACTTGCTGCCTCCTTGTTTCTAAGAAACTTGTCTCAGAGTATTTTTCCTTTCTATGTGCTCTTCATCTGTCACTCCCCAAGAGTTCTTTTCCTTTAGTCACCTGTGAACATCCTTCATGCATTAAGCTTTGATATCTTCTCTCTCAACCTAGTTCAGTAGTAAATAGCCATTATCTAAAAAGCACTGTGCAGGTACTGTGGTGCAGTGTGGCACCCATGACAGCTAAGAGAAAACTTTCTTCCATGGGAGAGTTATTTCTCCTAACAATCTCACTATGAACCCTCCGGTGTCTTCAATAAGTAGCAGTTAAGGGTAACTGAGTATCTGCTGTGAGCTAGATGTGAATCTAAAAACATCACGTTTCACCCTCATTTCGTCCTCACAAAAATTCTAGGTACAACTATTAGTTTTTTGTTTGTCTTCTCTTATCCAAGGCTACACATCTAAGAGGGAGGAGAGCTGAAATTCAAGGCCAGACAGGCTCCAGTCTATGCTCTCAGCCACTTTACCACGTGACCTAGTCACTCTTCTGTTTACTGCAGAGGAGCATTCCCGTTTAGATGTTCTACTGTCTTCTGGAAATGAACAGAGCAAAAAATTTACCATTTCTCTCTCAGATTTATTTATTTCAAAGGCAGAGTTACAGACAGAGGGAGATTTCCATCCACTGGTTCACTCCCTAAATGGCTGCAATGACAAAGATGGGCCAGGCTGGAGCCAGGAGCCTGGGACTCCATCCAGCTTTCCCAAGCCCTTGGGCCAATTCTCCACTGCCTTCCCAGATGCAGCAGCAGGAAGCTGGATCAGAAGCGGAACAACTGGGACTTGAAAAGCACTCCGTTGATGCCAGTATCACAAGCAGCTTACTCTGCTGTACCACAATGCCAGCCCTATAATTTGTCTTTTTTTTGAAAGATTTATTTATTTTTATTTATTTGAAAGGCAGAGTTCCAGAGAGGCAGAGGCAGAAAGAGAGAGAGAGACAGAGGTCTTCCACCCACTGGTTCACTCCCAGATGGCTGCAATGCCTGGAGCTGCGCCAATCCAAAGCCAGGAGGCAGGAGCTTCTTCTAGGTCTCCCACATGAGTACCGGGGCCCAAGGACTTGGGTCATTTTGTACTGCTTTCCCAGGCCACCCCAGAGAGCTGGATTGGAAGTAGAGCAGCTGGGACTCAAACCAGCACCCATATGGGATGCTGGCACTGCAGGCAGCAGCTTTACCCACTATGCCACGGTGCAGGGGCAGGACTCTCCCCTCTATAATTTGTCTTTTAAAAACGTTTCTCGGCCGGCGTCGCGGTTCATTAGGCTAATCCTCCGCCTTGCGGCACCAGCACACCGGGTTCTAGGCCTGGTCGGGGCGCTGGATTCTGTCCCGGTTGCCCCTCTTCCAGGCCAGCTCTCTGCTGTGGCCAGGGAGTGCAGTGGAGGATGGCCCAAGTGCTTGGGCCCTGCACCCCATGGGAGACCAGGATAGTACCTGGCTCCTGCTATCGGATCAGCGCAGTGCGCCGGCCGCAGCGCGCTGGCCACGGCGGCCATTGGAGGGTGAACCAACGGCAAAGGAAGACCTTTCTCTCTGTCTCTCTCTCTCACTGTCCACTCTGCCTGTCAAAAAATAAATAAAAATAAGTTTCTCACCCCAATGTTCTTAGTCAACAGATTATTTTTTCAGGTGTAAAATGCCCTCTATTTTACCTTTCCAACTTCTTGCATCTGTCTCTCCCTTCTATTCTAACTGATGACAAAGTCTCACTTTACATGCAGGGCTTCAGCAACAACACCTGGCTGAATCAAGTGCACTCCCTTGATTCATCATGTGAAAAGCAGGACTGCCCAAATCTGTGTCTATTAAATGCGTCAAGTCTGTATTCCTTAAATATAATTTTTAAAAAGCAAGATTGGTTCTTTTTAGATTTTTTTATTATTTATTTGACAGGTAGAGTTATAGACAATGAGAGGAAAAGACAGAGAGAAAGGTCTTCCTTCCGTTGGTTCACTCCCTAAATGGCTGCCACGGCCGGCGCTGCGCCAATCCGAAGCCAGGAGCCAGGTGCGTCTTCCTGGTCTCCCTTGTGGGTGCAGGAGCCCAAGCACCTGGGCCATCCTCCACGGACCTCCCGGGCCACAGCAGAGAGCTGGACTGGAAGCGGAGCAAGCGGGACTAGTACCCGGTGCCCCAACTGGGACTAGAATCCGGTGCCCATATGGGAGGCTGGCGCTGCAGGTGGAGAATTAACCAAATGAGCCATGGCACTGGCCCCGATTGATTTTTATTATGTATCTCAAGCATGAAATTACTCCTCTGACAATGGCTCTTTAATGTCTGCCAAATCAAGTTAAAAGTTTTTTTTTTTTTTTAAAAGATTTATTTTATTTATTTGAAAGATGGAGTTACAGAGAGAGGTAGAGGCAGAGAGAGAGGTCTTCCATCCACTGGTACACTCTACAGATGGCTGCAATGGCCAGAGCTGCGCCGATCTGAAGCCAGGAGCCAGGAGCCTCTTCCGGGTCTCCCACATAGGTGCAGGGGCCCAAGGACTTGGGCCATCTTCTACTGCTTTCCAAGGCCTTAGAAGAGAACTGGATCAGAAGTGGAGCAGCTGGGACTAGAACCGGTGTCCATATGGGACCAGCAGATGGAAGACCTCTCTCTCTCTCTGCCTCTCCTCTCTCTGTGTAACTCTGAATTTCAAATAAATACATAGATATTAAAAAAAAAAAAAAAGGAAGTAGAGAAGCCAGATCTTGAACTGTCACCCATATGGGACACTGGCACTGCAAGTGGTGGGTTAACTCATTATGCCAGTGTCGGCCCCAGAAACCATATTTCACGCTTCTTTTTCTGTCAATAATACATAGGAAATGCTCAATAAAGTCTTATTAGTGGCTTTGAAGTAGTCAAAGAAATGATTTTTAGACCCTGCATTTTCTGCTTTTACCTAATAACTAGTCTCCAGGTAGAAATACTTCAGTGAAAATTACTATCTTGGGGCCGCTGCTGCCTGCAGTGCTGGCACCTTATATGGGCCGGTTTGAGTCCCGCTGCCTTACTTCCAATCTAGCTCTTTGCTATGGCCTGGGAAAGCAAGTCTTTGGGCCCCTGCACCTGTGTGGGAAACCTGGAAGAAGTTCCTGGCTCCTGGTTTCAGATCAGTGCAGCTTTGCCCATTGTAGCCATTGGGGGAGTGAACCAGTGGATGGAGGACTCTCTCTCTGCCTCTGCTTCTCTGTAACTCTGCCTTTCAAATAATAAATAAATCTTTTAAAAATTACTATCTTTTCTTCAGGTTATTCTCTCTGCATTCCTTTCACATCTAAATATTGTCTTTATAAACTTTTATTTGAAAGGTAGTAAGACAGAGACAGGGAACGATATTCTAGTCACTTTGTCACTCCTCAAATGCCCACAACAGCTAGGGCTGGGCCAGGCCAAAGACAGGAAACCAGAACTCCATCTGGGATCACGTGGGTGGCAGATAACCCAGTACTTGGAGGCAGCATCCTACTGTATTCCCAGGATATAATTATCAGGAAGTGGATCAGGAGTGGAGCTGTGACTCAAACCAGGCCCTCCAATACCCCAGGTGGCATCTTCCACACTCTGCCCTCTAGAATACTCCAACACCTTTCCCTCGAGCTCCCTGTCCTCTAAAGCGCAGTGGACTCCTCACTCACCTGGTCTTCTCTTCTCCTTGGTCATGAGCTGCTGCACCTTCCTCTGTTCCTCTTGTTCTTCTATTTTAGCTTCTTTGTGAATCTGCTCAATAGTTTTAGGCCCTTGATCTGCTCTTCGAGACACCCAATTACACTAGAAAAGTGAAAAATCAGGTTATCAGCCAGATGCTGAAAATAAAAATAAAATTAAATTATAAGTTTTTAATTTTCACTGCTAGAAAAGTATAAACTACCTACAAAATCTGAGATTATGGCAGTTTTCCATCTGTCATGTGGATGGCACTGTGTACAGTATGGTAATTAGAGTTAAGAATTAAATTCTTCTCAATCAACCCTGACCAACTTAACTGTACAATGCACATTCCAACAGCAAATGGACAGACTGGCCCAAATGTATTTTATCATTATTCTGCACATTTGAAAGGAGGAGAGGGAAGAGGAGTCAAGAAGGACAAGGGTTCCTTGGCATTGCCTTAATCTAGGGGTTCTATTAGTTCATATCACACTCCATAGGGAGTCTAATTAGAAGATGACTAGCATTCTTCTTCCTCCAATATCAGGGTTCTGGATCCTGCACAAAGTGTCACACCATTGTGCCCTTTGGTTATCCCCTCTACTAAGGCCAAAAGTTGCCTCTTCATACTTTCCTGTTCCATTTCCTAATGTTCTAACATCTGATACAAGTAAAAGGAGCTGAAGGCATGGGTGGGGAAGTATTTTCTACTTATTAGACAGAGGCAAGGATGGCAAACAGATTTAAACCAGTATGCAGGCCGGTGCCACAGCTCAACAGGCTAATCCTCCGCCTAGTGGCGCCGGCACACCGGGTTCTAGTCCCGGTCGGGGCACCGGATTCTGTCCTGGTTGCCCCTCTTCCAGGCCAGCTCTCTGCTGTGGCCAGGGAGTGCAGTGGAGGATGGCCCAGGTGCTTGGGCCCTGCACCCCATGGGAGACCAGGAGAAGCACCTGGCTCCTGCCTTCGGATCAGCGCGGTGTGCCGGCTGCGGTGGTCATTGGAGGGTGAACCAACGGCAAAGGAAGACCTTTCTCTCTCTCTCTCTCTCTGACTGTTCACTCTGTCAAAAAAAAAAAAAAAAAAAACCACACCAGTATGCAAGTGGCTTTGGTAATAGGAGAGATCCCAACGCCATGCCGGGGCTTTAGCAAAACAGAGAACCATCACCAGTGCTGGATTCAGACAGGAAAGAGGTGTGCCCCGCATTTACTTTCTCTCCTTGGGCTGGCTGCACTATATTCCCTACAGGAGTTAACTAAGAGAAGAAATCAGGCTACAGTGATAAACACTGTATGTGGTATAAGAAGAGAAAAACATTATTATAGAATAAGAGGGTTTATAGGAAAAACAATAGAGCAGAAAACATCAACATGTGGGCACTTTCCATAATGATCTCGCTGAATCTTTACAACAAATCTGCAAGGCAGACAACATCCCCATTTTACAGATTAAAAGTGTAAGGCTCAGCAAAGTCAAACATTCATTGTGAAGATCAGACTGATCATTTAGCTCACGAAAACTAAATTTAATTGACCACAGTCTGAATTCAGAACTGCTTATTTCAAAACTGCAATGTAGTCTGATAATCAAAGTAAGGAGTAGAAACACGCAACAATTAAGAGGTTCCTAACTCTCTCAGGAATACACCAGTTCAAGATCAGAGAGTATTGAAGCAAAATCATTAATTTTATTTATTTGTTTATTTATTTTAAAGACACATTTTATGTATTTCAAAGGCAGAGTGGCAAAGAATCTTCCATCCATTGGTTCACTCCCCAAATGATCACAAATGGGACTGGGCCAGGCTGAATCCCTGAGCCCAGAACTCCATCTGGGATTCCCACATGGGAGGCAGTCCCAAGTTCTTTGGTCATCCTCTGCTGCTTTCCCAGGTGCATTAGCAGGGAGCTGGACGGGAAGCAAAGCAGCCAGGACTCAAACCAGTGCTCTGACACAGGATGCTGGTGTTGCAGGTGGCAACCTAGTCTACTGCACTGCAACACCAGTCAGAAGCATTTTTTTTTTTTTTAAGATTTATTTATTTGAAAGGCAGAGACACAGAGGGAGATATCTTCTATCTGTTAGCCCACTCTCCAAGTAGCTGCCAACAACCTGGGCTGAGCCAGCCTGAAGTTAGGAGCCAGGAGCTTCCTCTGGGTTTCAGAGAGAGAGGGAAAGACACACTGAGAGAGGTTTTCCATCTGCTGGTTTACTTCCCAAACGGCCACTATGGCTTGCACTAGGCCAGGCTGAAGCCAGGAAACAGGAGCTTCATCTGGGTCTCCCATGTGGGTGGCAGGGACCCAAGAACTTAGGTCATCCTCCACTGTGGGGAGCAACTCGGACTAGACTATTACTGGAATTAAGACTTATTCTATGCATCTGTTCTCCCACAATATGGCGCTGAGAAGGGAGTAACAACTTCTACGCAGCTGCCTCTCGCCAACTTGAGTGATGACCTGCAGGAGCTGATCCTGCTCCTGATTGGAGGAGAGCAGCGTACTCGGCATGTGGGTAGCAGAGTTGGGATTGGTGGAAGAGGACTATAAAGGAGGAGAGAGACAACATGCACCAGGAACACCTGAGGAACATCTGAGCAGCCCCTGAGAGAGCCGGCCGGCGGTGTGCCGCTCCCCCGCGGAAGTGGGGAAAGTGGCAGGGGGGACCGCCCTTCCACGGAGGTGGAAGGGTCAGTAGCCAACCCGGGAAGAACCAGCAGCAAACCCGGGGAGGGCCGAGCAGACAAAAGAACAGCGCAGGGTCCTGTGTCGTTCCTCCATGAAGAGGGGGAGCGACATAATGGTGCCGTGACTCGGATATGAAGCCTAGGCAGGGTTTAGTGTCGTTCCTCCACGAAGAGGGGGAGCGACACTCCACTGCTTTCTGAAGTGCATTAGCAGGGAGCAGGTTCGGAAGTGGAGCAGCCAGGACTCGAAACAGGTGCCCTTATGGGATGCCGGTGCTGTAAACTGTGCTTTTAACCTGCTACACCACAGCACCAGCCCCAACCATAAGTTTTTTTTTTGAAAATATTTTATTTATTTATTGAAGAGGCAGATTTATAGATAGTGAGAGGGAGAGACAGAAAGAAAGGTCTTCCAGCCATTGGTTCACTCCCCAAAATGACCACAATGGCTTATCTGAAGCCAGGAGCCAGAATCTTCTTTCAGGTCTCCAACATGAGTGCAGGGGCCCAAGCACTTGGGCCATCTTCCAGTGCTTTCCCAGGCCACAGCAGAGAGATGGATCGGAAGAGGAGCAGCCAGGACTAGAACTGGCGCCCATATGGGATGCCGGCACCACAGGCAGTGGTTTTACCCTCTACACCACAGCACTGGCACCAGCATTAAGTTTTTATACATGTTAACGTTAGGACATCCTTCTCCTATTCAATTTATTAAAATAATTTAGACTAGTAGTATATTTCCTTTTCTTTCCTACTTACCAGCCTTAGGTCTATCACATCTTGAAGCATGAATCGAATTCTAGATGAGGTTTTTCTTTCTTTCACAATTTTTTCCATCTGATTAAAGTACTGGTCCATACGTGGCTACAAGAAACAAGATCATTAGTATTTCTGGCTAAAGAATTCAAATGTAATTTCATGATATAGATTTTTTTTCATTATAGAGAGCTTTTAAATGTTTAAGGAATAATATGACAGGATTTTTAATTGCCCATATGATTGCCCAAAGAAAAGATTACACTTTTCAGACTTTTGAGCAGGTGGCTTTTTTATGCTATTAATTATAGATCAGAATATAATGGAAATGCTATTTTGCAGCTCCCTGGAACCTTCCTTATGAGAGAGGTAGCTGTGTCCTTTGTCCCCCTTTTTTCCTACTTTTCCTGCTGAGAATTCTAAGGACTTAATGTTCTACCTTAGGAATGTGAAACAGTAAGCTACAAGGACTTATCTATGAACTTTGCTTATATAAGTGAAAAACTTCAATAATGTAGAAACTACAGGTACTTGGGATTTTCTGTCATAGCTAAACATAATTCTAGCTGACTCAAATGTTATGGAACAGTTCTGACATTATTTCTTTGAAGCACTTCTCATTTCCACAAACCTTACTTGGACAGTACTATGTTATGTTTGAATTATAGTATTTTTGGTGAATTCTTATATTATGGTTAGCTAGATGGGCCATTAATCAGAGCATAAACTTGAAGAAAACCAGGGGCCAGCATTGTGGCATAGCTGGATAAGCTGTAGCTGGCAGTGCTAGCATCCTATAAGGTTCAAGTCCTGGCTGCTCCACTTCTGATACAGCTCCCTGATAATGCAACTGGGAAAGAAGCAGAGAATGGCCCAAGGGCTTGGGTCCCTGCACCCACGTGGGAGACCTGGAAGATGCTGCTGGCTCTTGGCTTCAGCCTGGCTCAGACATGGCCATTGCAGCCATTTGGGGAGTGAACCAGCAGATGGAAGACCAATCTCTATCTAAAATAATATAAATCTTCAAAAAAAAGTGAACTACTGGGTTTTCCACATTTCTGTACCACCCTAGAGCCTGACACATAGTAGCTTTTCTTTTTTTTATTTCAGCTTAAAACTTGCTGTACAAATAAATGACCTATGAAATAGTTACGGAGGAAGAAAAGAGACAAGTGACAAATAATGTGAACAATCTACAAATTGTCTTCTGTATAATTTGGAACCTGCTCCTCTATGACTCTAATGCAAATGTGGCAGGGAACATGCTGGCCAAAAACTGATGATTAGATAGACAAAGGGAAATTAACAGCCTCAGCTGTGGGGGTGAGAGAGTATTTTGCAACCCAGAGCCTCTGTGGAAAGTTTCTGAATTTTTACCTTTGCTTTCTCAAAGTCCAAGTCTTTGCCAATGGTGGTGAGCAGGCGACACAGACACTCCAGGGATTCCTCATCGTGGTTCTTTAGCAGTTTCACCACACAGTCGTGCATGATGGCTTCAGTCAGCATTTTGAGTTTAAAGAGTTCTCCAATAAACTTGATGTTACCAATGGATCTCCGTCGGGCTTTGTCCTTGGCTTCTTCCAGTTCATCATGAAGCCTTGTCCTCTCCTCTGGCTGTCGTGTGAGAAGGAGTAAGAGCATCTTAATGAAAAGTTGTATGCCTCACGATCCTTACTCGTTCTGAGCGTCAGATGCCCTGTGAGGATCTGACAGCGACTGGGGACTTACTTTTCAAAACACGAACTACACCCACAAAGACCTCCTGCATTTCAGATCTCCAGAACCCAACGCCCTCTCTCAAGTCTAGGTTTAGACTGAACGCTGCTGCGGAGAGCTGAGCTGCTCTGACATTCAGCACTAAGAGGAATAAAACAGAACCCCTTTAAGGAAGCGGGGAGATGCTGTACCCGGCCTCACGTGTCCTTGGAAGCACTCAACACGCGTGAACACTGTCTTTCTGATGATACACTTACAGCACTGGCAGCTTCAAGTTCTTTCTGCTTCTTCTCAAAGACATCATCATCTGCTTTATCTTTTTCAAATTCCTTCTGGCAACGGTTCAGCAATAATTTCCGAAAATTCACTGTGTTACCAGGCTTGTCTGCCATCGGTACTTTGAGCTGCACGCAGATAGGAAAACGTAAAAGCAGCAAGATTAAAGACATTCAAAATGTCTATTTTCATTATTGTGCAAAATAATGCTACTGAAAAACAGGTAGGTTTTCTACAAGGGATACACAATTCAGCTTCAGGCATTTCATGATTCAACAATAAGATGTCTTGAATATTCTAAAGAACAGATACATATTATTCTCATACATCTTTTATAGCCATGCCTTTAGCTGAATCGGAAATTCACATCATATCATTACACCTGTGACCTCTTTTTACCTAACTAGACTTTTTTGATTTACCTCTGTTGGGTTATTACTTTTTTATTTGTAAACTATCATTAAGTATTTTGATTTAATGGAACAAACAGAAATGACTTAAGGCAGGGGAATATTGATTTAGAACTATTATAGTAGGTAAGAGCCTAACTCCAGAAAATGGTAGAAGCGTGGGGCCAATACTGCAGTGTAGCAATTAAAGCTGCCACTTGTGGCACCAGTATCACATATGGGCACTGGTTGCAGTCCCAGCTGCTCCACTTCTGATCCAGCTCCCTGCTAATGCGCCTGGGAAAGCAGCGGAAGATGGTCCAAGTATTTGGGCCTCTGCACCCATATGGGAGACCCAGAAGAAGCTCCTAGCTTCAAATTAGCCCAGCTCCAGCCATTGTGGCAATTTGGGGAGTGAACCAGCAGCTAGAAAATCTGTCTCTGTAACTCTGCCTTTCAAATAAATCCATAAATCTTAAAAAAATAGTAGAAGTCAGAATATTTGAGGGCTTTTCAGATACTGTTTCTTTTCTTTAAGGGAATGTCACAATAGTACAATAGTAGTACTTACTATGGTTATCAATATATAGCAGTATACTCACTGATTATTATGTACATGCCAATAGAAGGTATTAAAATTCTCTGAAAGTGGGCCGGCGCCGCGGCTCACTAGGCTAATCCTCCGCCTAGCGGCGCCGGCACACCAGGTTCTAGTCCCGGTCAGGGTGCCGGATTCTGTCCCGGTTGCCCCTCTTCCAGGCCAGCTCTCTGCTGTGGCCAGGGAGTGCAGTGGAGGATGGCCCAGGTGCTTGGGCCCTGCACCCCATGGGAGACCAGGAAAAGCACCTGGCTCCTGGCTCCTGCCATCGGATCAGCGCAGTGCGCCGGCCGCGGCGGCCATTGGAGGGTGAACCAACGGCAAAGGAAGACCTTTCTCTCTGTCTCTCTCTCTCACTGTCCACTCTGCCTGTCAAAAAAAAAATAAATAAATAAAAATAAAAAAAAAATCTCTGAAAGTGTGGCCTAACAAATGACCACATTTGAAATAACCCCTTGACATACAGAAAGATCCAGAGTAAAGCAGGAATGCAATTTGGAGGCTCACAGGTTTCCATCCAGATGCAGTAACTGCTTCCCAGGAACTGCAATAGCTCCTATCTTTCAGGTTACTTACGACCAAACATAGACATTTTATGAACATGTCTAGAATATTAACAGATCTGTCACAATGATTCTGACAATAAAATATGTATTTTACAGATGAAATCCCCATTGAGCACAACTGTATAAAACGGCAAAAAAGTTTTTCTGGAATCACAAAGTGAGTTCCAAAGTTCTAAAATGTATTTGTGCTTGCCCTAGAATATGTACTGTATTTATACTCACAAAATAGCTACCAACTATCAAGAGTGGACTTGGGAGGCTGGTGTTGTGTGGTGGGTTAAGCTGCCACTTGCAGTGTTGGCATCCCATATGAGTATCAGTTCCAGTCCCAGCTGCTCTGCTTACAATCCAGCTCCCCACTAATGGGTCTGGGAAAGCAGTAGCAGATGGCTCAGTGTCTGTCACCCACTGGGAGACCTAGATGGAATTTCTGGCTCCTGGTTTCCACCTGGTCCAGCCCAGCCATTATGGCCTTCCAGGGAGTTGAACCAGAGGATGGAAGAGCTCTCTCTTTCCTTGCCCCTCTTCCCCGACCCCACTTTCTATAAATCTGTTTTTCAAATGAATGAAATAAATCTAAAAAAAAAAAAGAACGAACTTGGGACAGCTGTAGATCACGGCTGAATGACTGGAAAAATGTCCTGACACAGAGCACTACAATGCCATACTGTATTTGCATGAGAAATGACAGCACACACTCCAATATATTTCCTATGATGATTAAAAGTTCATTTAACAAGTCTGCTTCTAATCAACGAAGGAACTAGGTGTTACCTTACATAGCAAGAAGCATTAACTAAAGAAGACAGGATGGAGCGGGTTAATGCCCTTGCCTGTAGCACCGGCGTCCCATGTGGGTTCCGGTTCTAGACCTGGCTGCTCCCCTTCCAATCCAGCTCTCTGCTGTGGCCTGGGAAAGCAGTAGAAGATGGCCTAAGCCCTTGGGCCCCTGCACCTGTGTGGGAGACCCAGAAGACACTCCTTGCTCCTGGCTTCAGATCAGTGCAGCTCTGGCTGTCGTGGCCAACTGGGGAGTGAACCATGGGATACAAGACCTCCCCCTCACATTCACCCTCTCCCTCTCCTCTCGCCATGTAACTCTGACTTTCAAATAAATATATCTTTTTTAAAAAAAGAAGACAGGAACATCATCAAATAATTTTTAGACAACTGTAGCGATATTAATATATCCTTACTCTGAATTCAGGCAAACAAATAGAAGTGACTATAAATTATTTCATAGTCAGGCCTATTCTACACTCACACAAGGGGGCTCAGGAGTTTTTCAGTCTTCAAGAAATGCTCCATGAAAGCAAAGATTTTTGAAAGCAAATGCCAAAGGTAGTGTCTATCTTTTATTATACAGGACCCAGAACACACAATAATGCACTGATTAAGAAATACAACAGAGAATCAAGAACTGTATTTATGAGCAGCTGGCATATAACAGAGCACCAACATAACAGGTTCTAGAACAAACTAAATGCTATTTCAATCTGTTGCTTCTTAGGAATGTTAAATTAAACCAATTGGCCGGCGCCGCGGCTCACTATGCTAATCCTCCGCCTGCGGCGCCGGCACCCCGGGTTCTAGTCCCGGTCGGGGTGCCGGATTCTGTCCCGGTTGCCCCTCTCCAGGCCAGCTCTCTGCTGTGGCCCGGGAGTGCAGTGGAGGATGGCCCAAGTACTTGGGCCCTGCACCCCATGGGAGACCAGGAGAAGCACCTGGCTCCTGCCTTTGGATCGGTACAGCGCGCCGGCTGTGGCAACCATTTAGGGAGTGAACCAATGGAAGGAAGACCTTTCTCTCTGTCTCTCTCTCTCACTGTCTAACTCTGCCTGTCCAAAACAAACAAACAAACAAACAAACAAAACGAACAAAGAAACAAAACACCAATTGAACAGTCCCATCCAACTTCTTGGCATATGCATCATCATCTATATTAAGTATATAATTGATAGGTAAGAAAAAATGGCCTGGGCTCCAAAGAGATGTTCTCTACATTATGGATTTACTGTGCAGAAAATGGGAGAAATGTGGACAACAGAATGAAAATACAAACCACTGCAATCTGAGAGGTCTTCAGAAAGTTCCGAGGGGACTGTATGTTTAGCCTAGTGGTACACCCACATCCCACACTGGAATACCGGGGTCTGAAACCAGGCTCCAGCTTACAGCTTCCTAATGCAGACCCTAGAAGGCAACTTGTGATATGTCAGGTTAGGGCAGGAGACCTGAATTAAGTTTCCAGCTCTCAGTTTTGGCTAGGAAACACTGTTGTAGGCATTTGGGAAGTGAATCAGTGAATGGAAACTCCTCTATCTTTCAGATAAATAAATAAAAATTAGAAACAAAACTGCAAGTTCAGGTGTTTGGCACAGTGGTTACTAACACCTCTTGGGACGCACACCTCCCATATTGTAGTGCCTAGTTTTGGTCTCCAGTTCTGCTTCTGCTTTCAGCTTCCTGCTGTTGTAGACCCTGAGAGACCACAGAAGACGCCTCAAGTACTGGGTCTCTGCCACCCATGCAGGAGACAACTGAGTTCCTGGCTCCTAGCTTCTACCAGAGCAGCCCCGACTGCTGTGTTCACTGTGGGCATTTGCAGAATGAACCACTGCATAGACGATCCTTCTCTGTCTCCTTGCCTTTCAAAAGCAAACAGTAAAATATAAACATGGATTTTGAGATTTTTTATAACAAGATAAACATATCTTTTAATTCCATTTTCCCCACAAACTTAAAAAATATTTATTTCTTTTCTTATGGCTCCAATAGTCAGGGCCAGGCCAGGCTAAGGCCAGAAGCCAGGAACTCTAGCCGGTTTCCTACATGAGTGGCAGGAACTCACGTACTTGAGCCATCATCTGTTGCTTCCAGGTGTATTAGCAGGGAGCTGGATCAGAAATGGGGTAGCCAGGAGATGGACTGGGACAATGATAAGGGAAATGGTGTATCAGGCAGTGGCTTAACCTGCTTGTTGACAACAGCCCCTCCACACATTTTTTGACGTAGCCTCACATGGTAAGAGGGACCAGAGTTTAACTGAGTTCTCCTGCTCCCCTCAAAAGTCAGAGAGTTGAAACAAATACAATTTGTGATGGTCTGGGTGAAAAAACAAACACAAATCACATCTGGTAAGGGTGAATTCCACCATACAAATGATGTTAAAGGCTGTGCCATAAAGTCCCTGAGTATAAAATTTCTCAGCTATGATTTTTACAAACTTTTATGCAGGGGAGGTTACGTCGAAATCCAAAAGTTAAAGGCTTAGGCTCAGACTATTTTCTTGCTTGAGAAACACACACACACACACACACACACACACACACACGGTCTTTAACAAAAGCTCCAGGTTTATCATCTAAAACAAGGGGGGCACGCTTGTACCCAGCTGAGAGGACAGCTTTGTGCATTTAATGACATGGATGCTGCGGAAGCACTGGTCTGTCAGGTGGGCTGTAGCTGAAGCGTGCAGAGGAGTGTGTACTCTGAAGGAGCACTGGAAATGAACCCCAGTTCCCTAACGATACAGCTGTGTGAACTCTATCAGTCACCTCAGCGAGCATCAGCCCCTGCACCTGCAAACACACCCTCCAGACTGCAGACTGAAGGACATCAGAAAGTAGCTCTTGAGGAGCCCAGCAGCTGAAACGCCTGCACCCCACAGCGCAGCAGTTGCTGGTTCAGATTCCTGGCTCTGCTTCCTAAAACTGGCAATCGTGATGGCTCAAGCAATTGGATTCCTGCTATACTTGTGGGAGGCCTACATGGTATTCCCGGATCCTGGCTCCGGCTCTGGCCCTAGCCTGGTGCTAGCCATTGTGGGCATCTGGAGAGTGAACCAGCAAATGGGAGGAAGTAGGAAATTGGGCCACAGTCATAATCAGAGTTCTGCTGTATAATTTTGGCCAAGTTACTTAGCTTCACTGCACCTGTTTCCTTTGAACATGGAAATGAGGACATCTATCAAGACTGTTGACAGGACTAAATCTGACTGTCCTGGTAAGGAGAACAATAGAGGTTGACACATAATAGGGGGCCCACAAACAATTAATATAGCTACAATTAAACACTCAGAGCTGTATGTGACATGCCTATGCCTAAAAAGTAACAGTAACTTGTATTATAACAACATGGCTATTAAAGAAAGGATCTAAGCAAACTTATTCACTAAACAGTAAGAAAAAAGTACAAAAAGCAAGGGAAATGAACATCTGGGATCCCCAAACACTGGTCAAGGGAACTTTCACAAGTATAGAACATAAAGAATATGTGATCATACATAAGCTTTTCACTTGAAAGTATTAAGGCCAAATAATAAACAGAATGGCCACAGATTTGCAAAAAAGGAATTCTGAATGAAAGAATGCCTAGCTGCACAGCTCACTGAAGGCTTGCTTTGGGACATAATGTTAATGCCCTCTGGGGGTGGTTGCGGAAATCAGTAAGCCAAGTAGAACACAGCCTCTGCAAAGCGTGATTCGTGGTAAATGTCTTTGCTCTCAGAGATGATAAATGTGACAGGACCATGACATTAATAAGTCAATCTATGTTGCCTGATGGACAATGGCTTGTCAAGAGGCTGAAATTGTTTAGTCTAAACAGAATATGAAGAACAGATGTCTTAAGTCTGCTCCAACTGCTCTAAAAATGGGGGGACAGAGTGGGGAGACTTTAACAACAGGCATTGATTCCTCACAGTTCTGGAGGCTGAGAAGTCCAAAGTCAAGGTGTCACTTGGCTCTTGGTGAAGACCCACCTCCTAACGTGCATACAGCTGATGTCTCACTGTACCCTCAGGATGCGGGGAGAAACTGCTCTGGAGTTCTTCTTCTTAGAAAGGCACCATAAACTTTACTATAAACTATGAACTTACTTAGGCCCCAGAGGCCCTACCTGCCCACATCAACAGCGAAGGTTAGGCTTCAAGTTATAAATTTTGAGGGGACACAAACATCAGTCCATTAACCACGGACAACACAGATGTTTGCAAATGTGACCATGGAAAGTAGCAAGAATGAAAGATTTTGTGTGACAGTGAGAAAAGGAATTATTTAGAAACTATAATTTTTATTTAATGGTAGACAGTTATCAAAATGAAGATGTATTTGTGTTTTAAATGGGTTAAAAGATGGTTTGTTTTCCTCAGGGAGCAAGGGAGTCAGTAGGAACATCTTAGTAAGCATGTTCACTAAGTAAGCAAGAGACATAGTCAACAGAAATCACCTTCCTCCACCCGCCCCTCCCTTCCCTTTTTCCCCCCACAGGAGAAACGTGGCCTGCCTACATATAGGGCCCTCAGCAGTCTTGGATATGAATGCTGCTGCGTCACAAAGTGATTTTCTTCAGGTAACAAGACTCATTCTCTGACATACTTGTTAGCATTCAGAGTATATACTTCTCTTCTCCAAAAGGAGCACATTCCCAGAGAATCACCGAGGCAGTCAGCTGTGTGGTAATGACAGTCAAGTAGGGGAACAGAAACGTGCAAGGACAAGCCTCGACACGACTTAGCATGCTGTTGCAGAACATAAAGACGCTGGCAATAACCCCACAGCCCAGTAGTCATTTTGCCCGCAAAGCACGTGCTGAGCTGAGTCAGTTGGTAATATGACGAGTACAATGCAAGCAAACGGCACTTCCTTACTAATTCTCTAACGTGGCTTTCTAGAGCCTGGCTTACTCTTACATGGGCACAGCAGTAAAGCAATTGTCGTGAGCTCACAGTGACATGCTATCCTCTACTAGTGGTTATGGTCCTGACCTTAGTAAGTCACCTGCTAAAACTGTACATAACCCACCATGTACACCAGGAATACATCTATCAAAACACATCTCTGAGATACACCTGAAGAGGTATGTAGTGCTCAGAAACAAACACAAGAGTCAAAGGGAATGCAGTTATGAAAGGGCAGGCGATTTCTGATCATCTTTTCACCAACACATCTGTTATCTCCCATCAGGTAAGCTGTAGATCCCTCCTCCTCCAGTCAAGGTTGACTTTCCATGTCTGTGATTCCAGACTTGACTTCTGACAAGATTCTTCTGTGTCCCTTGCTCTCTATCTCTTCCTATTCTCAGTCTTGTCATTTTTTTTCATAGTTTCCTTTTAGGCACTTAAAGTGGCAACATACAAGTTCTGGGCCTGGTAACACAGGGCACAGAATGACAAAAACAAAAAAACCACCATAACAAAAACCACCCCTATCTTTAATGTCATTCTTTGTAGCTGAGGTATGGCTGGCTGCCAGAGCAGAGGAAAAAGTAACAAGAGCAGTCTCAGATCATATTATATTAAACTCTTTCAAGCTGGTCACTCTCTCATTCAGGCATTGACTCACTTACAGCACAAGTCTTAGGGTCTATTATGTGCCAGGAAGTGGAAGAGAGTAGTGAACACAACAGAAAATATTTCTGTCCTTAGGAATTTATATTCTAGAGGTTTCTGAGACAGATATTCATTGCAATTATGAGTAAAACAAAAGCATAAATTTAACATTTTAATAATTCAATTAAAATTATATTTAAGTACAGATTTAGATAAAAGACAACATTTCCCTTGCCCATTGTTCTTCATTTGCCATGCAATTCAGGTGTCCTCTTTCTAAAAGAAATGCTAAGTTCTAGTTAAATGCTTTGCTGTTCACGCAAGGGGTATTGCATACCTCTGTTGTCTTGCCTAGCTGAACTAACAGAAGCTGTGGTGTACTCCAGAGCCCTGGCCCAGCCCTGGCCCAGCCCTGGCCCAGCCCTGGCCATTGCTAGCATTTGAGGGGTAAGGCAGCAGAGAGGAATGCTTTCTGTCTCTCTCTCTCTCTCTCCCTCAAAAAATAATAAAGATTAATGAATAAAAGCACCAGAAAACACTGGGCAGGCAGAGATGCTCCAGATACTATATACAAAAAGACTGGAGTTTATCCTTGAGATTTTTCTAGAATCAGTATAGAAACAAGAAGACAACATTTACTATCTCTTAACAATCTCCTTAAGCCTTTCATAGCTTACCATGGTAGGGCTTGGTGGAGCAGGCAACAGCACATACATCTATACGTCTCATTTTCAGGGCAACTTGGGAAAAGCCATTCTATTAGTTTCCTCTAAATGTAAAGCACACACTCTCTCTTTTTCTTTGAGGGGCAGGGAAACAGAGAGAGAGAGAGAGAGAGAGAGACAGAGAGACAGAGAGAGAGAGAAAGGAAGAACCCGAGCTCCTACTCGTGGATGTACTTCCCAGATACCCACAGTGACAGAGGCTAGAGTCCGGTCTCTCTCATGGGTAGCAGGAACCCAGTTATTTCAGCGATCATCAATGCACCCAGGGTCTGCATTAGCGGGAAGCTTAAATCAGGAGCGGAGCTGAATTCAAACTCAAGCAGTCCATATGGTGTGTGGGCATCTTAATCAGCATCTTTATTGTTAGGCCAAATGTCTGTGGCAGTTTTTCTTAAAAGCCTAACATCTTTTAAGACTTCATGGAAAAAACTGGTGTACAAGGGCCAATACTGTGATGAAGTAGGCTAAGCCTCCGCCTGTGGTGCCAGCATCCCATAAGGGTGCCGATTCATGTCCCAGCTGGCTGCTCCGTTTCTGATTCAGCTCTTTGCTAATGGCATGCGAAAGCAGTGGAAGATGGCCCAAGTGCTTGGGCCCCTGAACCCATGTGGGAGGGAACCCCAAAGGAAGCTCCCTGCTCCTGGCTTTGGATCATTCCAACTCTAGCCATTGTGGCCATCTGGGGAGTGAACCAGCAGATGGAAGGCCTCTCTCTCTGTCTCTCCCTCTGTGTATAGCTTTGCCTCTCAAATAAATAGACAAACAAACAAACAAACAAAAAAAGAAAACAAAATACTGGTGTACAATTTAATATTTTTCTTTAGGATTCACCTAGATAATCACTTCAAAGTGAAGAAAGGAATTTCAGATGTAAGCTATCCATTTGACTTACATGGGAGCAGAAGAAAGGTTTAAAAACTGCTCTAGAGGGCCAGCGCTGTGGTGCAGTAGGTTAATCCTCTGCCTGCAGTGCCAGCATCCCATACAGGCACTAGTTCTAGTCCCAGCTGCTCCTCTTCTGAGCCAGCTCTCTGCTATGGCCTGGGAAAGCAGAAGATGGCCCAAGTGCTTAGGACCCTGCATCTGTGTGGGAGACCCAAAAGAAACACGTGGCTCCTGGATTCGGATCGGTGTAGCTCTGGCCATTTTGGCCATTTGAGGAGTGAACCAAAGGATGAAAGACCTTTCTCTCTGTCTCTCCTTCTCACTCTCTGTAACTCTACCTCTAAAATAAATAAATAAAATCTTTTTTTTTTAAAGCTACTGTTAAAAAACTGCTCTAAACAATGAAAGCAAGTATTCTGTACCTTAAAATCTCAGCAATCTCAATACTACTGCCACTTTGGCTGGGTAACTCCTTGTTGGGGGAGCCTCTCCCCGCATCATAAGATATTTAGTAGCAGCCTGGCCTGTACTCATTAACAAGAATCAAAAAACGTCTCCAGATAAAACCAACTGCTCCCTGAGGGCAAAACACCCCTGATCAAGACCACTGCTCTACTTCATTGTTTGAACTAAAATTTTGTCACTTAACAAAGAAAACTACTGAAAAAAATTTCAAGACTTCTCTAAGCATTGAATCCCAATTTAGGCAATTTTCCAAATTTCAGATAAAGTTGTAAAATAGGGACAACAGAGTGGGTACAAAGCTTACCTGCCATCTAGCTCAAAAAAATAGTGCTTTGATTTCCAATACTCCTAACTTTTACTGCTATTATTTCCACCTCCTCAAACTACCTATTTAGGCTCACATTGTATGACTATGTGTGACTGATTAGCACCAGATTACATTATTTAAATGACTAACAATAACCCATGATAAGTGGCAAAGGCCTATACATTTCTTAAGCTAAAATTAAAAAACAAACAAAAAGGAAAGAAAAAAAGAAATGTCTGTATCTATCAGTACTGCGGCAAATACAGTTTTGTAAAACTTTGTTTTACAACTATGTCAAACCAATGGTTAAGAATGTTATACTAAGGCTGGCGCCGTGGCTCACTAGGCTAATCCTCCGCCTGCAGTGCCGGCACACCAGGTTCTAGTCCCGGTCGGGGCGCCGGATTCTGTCCCGGTTGCCCCTCTTCCAGGCCAGCTCTCTGCTGTGGCCAGGGAGTGCAGTGGAGGATGGCCCAGGTGCTTGGGCCCTGCACCCCATGGGAGACCAGGAGAAGCACCTGGCTCCTGCCATCGGCTCAGCGCGGTGCGCTGGTCGCAGCGCACCAGCCGCGGCGGCCACTGGAGGGTGAACCAACGGCAAAGGAAGACCTTTCTCTCTGTCTCTCTCTCTCACTGTCCACTCTGCCGGTCAAAAAAAAAAAAAAAAAAAAAAAAAAAGAATGTTATACTAATTACAATTTTAATGATTTGTGATTACTTTAATATTTATTGTTTATAGGGGCTGGCACTGTGGCGGAGCAAGTAAAGCCGCCACCTGCAGTGCAGGCATCCCATATGGGCACTGGTTCAAGTCCCAGCTGCTCTACTTCCGATATAGCTCTCTGCTATGGCCTGGGAAAGCAGCAGGAGACAGCCCAAGCCTTTGGGTGCCTGCACCCATGTGGGAGACCCAGAAGAACCTCCTGGCTCCTGGCTTCAGATCAACCCAGCTCAGGCTTTTGGGGTCGTTTGGGGAGGGAGCTAGCAGATAGAAGATCTCTCTTTCTCTGTGCTTCTGCCTCTCTGTAACTCTACCTTTAAAATAAAAAAAATTTTTTTAAATAATATTTGTAAAATTTACTGTATATGGATGGAAATACGTCATTTTTCCGTTCTTTTTTTATTTTTTATTTTTTTTTTAACTTTTATTTAATGAATACAAATTTCCAAAGTACAGCTTATGGAGTACAATGGCTTCTCCCCCATAACTTCCCTCCACCCCATTTTTCCATTCTTAAAGACTATGAATCAGGTTATAAGACCTGCAATTCAATCTGTGGCTGGTTCAATAGCAGCATATGGTGGTAATGAAGTGTTTGTGTAAGTCTCTTATACATATAGAAACCTGAGCTATTTTCTGACTGTTAGGTTAAGTTGCAATTATCTTCTTCTGTGTGGCTTCATTTTATTCTTTTCAAGATATCCTTTGGTGAAAAATGCTCCTAATTTTGAAACAATTTTTATTTACTTTTTTTTTTTTTTAAATCTTATTTGAAGAACAGAGAAACACAGACACACAGAGAGGAAACTTCCATCGGCTGGTTCACTGCCCAAAAGGACACAACATTTGGGCTTGTAATAATTGTTCAAAGCAACACATAGATGGTTTCTATTATTATAATCAACTTCACTCTGTAGCTGGCATTTCCAGAACTGCACAGTCTGGACTTAGAACACTTCCCATCACCAATCACCAATATGGTTTCAATTTATTTATGACTTACTACAGGCCAAATACTGAGTTAGGAACTTAAGATAACCTCATTTGATTTGTCCTCATAATATCATACATTATATGAACTTATTTTATGGATTAAAACTGAGATTAGTAAACTATTCTAAGGGTATAAACTTAGCAAGTGGCAAAGTATATTTAGTTTAAATAAAAATACTTAATTGTAAAGCTTAAATATTAAACCCGTAACAGTGAGACTGCTAAGCCAGAGTCTGCAGCCATTATGTCATGCTTGATGCTTTGGACGTGACCTTGCCTGGACTACTTCCTTTGTTCTCTATACTCGCACCCCTCATGATCCCAGGTTCAACTGGAGCTTTATTTGCACCATGAAAATTTGTCACTCTCACACCAATACGATTTCTTTTTCCTCCAATATATGTTTTGGGTTTAAATCACCCATTCAAGTAACAACACACTGCTATATTACAAAATGTGACTTGTCTTTTTCTGATGAATCCTATTTTATTTTTCAATATGGATGTTAGTTTTTTTTTTTTTTAATTTAGATTTATTTATTGACTTGCAAGGCAGACATACAGAGAGAAAAGGAGAAAGAAAGAGAAAGAAAGGTTTTTTTTTTGTTTCGTTTTTTTAAGATTTATGTTATCTATTTGAAAGACAGAGTCAGAAAGAGAGAAAGAAAGAAAGAGAGAATGCAAGTGATAAAGAGAGGTCTTCCATTTGCTGCTTTCCCAAGTGCATTAGCAGGGTCCCAGATCAGGAGTGGAGCACCCAGGACACCAACCAGTGCCCATATGGGATGCTGGTGCAGTAGGTGGCGGCTTAACCTGCAATGCAGCCACCCTATTGTTTAGGGTATTAAAAATAGGAGATGTAACTTTGCTAACTTCCAACAGACTTACCTGTCTTTGACATAAGTATTCAAAAATATTGGTAGAATGATAGAATTTTGTATTTTCATAGCTTGTCTCTAAGAAATGAGGTATGATGAAATGAGTTGTAGTAATTTAGGAAAAAACCCACATGTTAAAGATCATACATTTCTGACACAAGTACTTTGGTAACAGTAACAGGAAGGGAAAACCCAGATGGTACATGGCAGTTTAATGACTGCAGAATAGAAGAGGGCAATGAACATTAATCACAAGGTCTTTGGTCTCCATTCTGTCTTGCCCTAGCACTGACAGGCTGTGCAGAGTAAATGGCTGTGGATAATATAAAAAGAGATATCTAATGCTTTTAACAGATGAAATGATTAGTTATGAACCCTTCTCACCATAAGACAGCTGTCCTTTCATTATCGTGGAGGCTAGAATTAGAAGTAACTGTGTTTTGTTTTGATTTTTTTTTTTTTCCAAATTTAACTAAAGGTAAAAGCAAGCCATAGGGAGAAACTGGCTGCCCATGACAGTAATTTCTGTTACTAATGTAAAGCTTGGAAACCTCTGGAACAAGATGGATGAGATCATCACATGCCCATTTCAATCCTGTCTCCAAACCCCGACCAGAGGTGAGTATATATTGCAATAAAGGAAGATTCTCCTTATACAACGAGGATGCTTTGTTAGTAAGTGCTAAAAATATATTCTCCCCTTTACGTGGCCCCAATGAGACTTCTGGGAAGAATGTGCAGTGAGGGGAGAATATACCTCTTGGAGATTTCTCGTTTTACTCCTTCCTCTCTTCTTACCGTTACTAGACATCGACACATGTTTGCGTAAGCCACAGAGAAACTGGGTTCATCAATAGCCTTCTCAAAGACCAGGTCAATGACTCCTTTCAGCCGCTCCTCTGTGTCAACAGTAAGTCCTGACACTTGTTTCATCAGTTGGTTGAACATCTGCGGTGTCAATTTATTTAAGATACTCCGAACTTTCCTAAAAAGTTCCTAGAAGGGCCACAAAGAAGAAAAAAAAACCACATTAGAATAACTAGGATAACATGATGCTTGATGTAAGGTTTGTTTCTAATAACTAATTCAATTCCTCAAATTATTAAAGATTGTGGGCTAGTTACAGAAGTGATTAAATCCATCAATTTTAACACCTTCTTATTACTACTGATGAGACATCTAGAAACCGGCTTTAGTCACATCTTGCTGGCGAGAGCATCAGCCAGTATGTATCTAAGGGTATCCTGGCAATATGTATTAAAAGCTTTAAAACTGTGATGTACCCTTTGAACAAGTAGTTACAATATTATAAAATTATTCATATTTAGCGATACATACAAAGATTTTGATCAATAACTTCTATCATATAACCCTTTAGAGAAGTTAATTTCAACATTCAAAAATAGAACTTTGTCTAAATTATGGCACAATATAAGTATGGTATGGAATGGTATGAAATACGATGCAGATATCTTCTAAGAGATGTTGCAGAAAGAAACTCATCAGTTTAGGAACAGAAGAGATCATCCTCAAGACAAAAAGGGTATCTACAATCTAAAGAGTGAAACACTGATTGCTCTTAGGGGATGAAGCTAAATTGTCTGTTCTCATCATTCTTTTTTTTTTTCCCCCCATAGGCAGAGTGGACAGTGAGAGAGAGAGACAGAGAAAAAGGTCTTCCTTTGCCGTTGGTTTGCCCTCCAATGGCCGCCGCAACTGGTGCGCTGCGACCAGCACACCGTGCTGATCCGATGGCAGGAGCCAGGTACTTCTCCTGGTCTCCCATGGGGTGCAGGGCCCAAGCACCTGGGCCATCCTCCACTGCACTCCCTGGCCACAGCAGAGAGCTGGCCTGGAAGAGGGGCAACCGGGACAGAATCCGGCGCCCCAACCGGGACTAGAGCCCGGTGTGCCGGCGCCGCAGGCGGAGGATTAGCCTAGTGAGCCGTGGCGCCGGCCCTCATTATTCTTAATAACACACTAGAGAAGAAGAAATAAACCCATTATTCACAGATGATAGTTGTCTACATAGAAAATCATGAGAAAGTCCAAAAACAGACACTACAATTATTGAGTCTAGCAATTATAGGATACAATGTTCAAAATGCAAATGTCAACCATATTTCTATATGTTAGCAATGAATAATTAAAAATGCAGATTTTTTTAAGTACCATTTATAATAGCATCCAAACTCATTAAGTACATAGTTTAAGATTGAACAAAATACCTACAGGAGCTGTATGATGAAAACTACAAATTAGTAAAGAAAGAAATCAAAGAGGACCTAAATCAATGGAGAACTATATTATTTACAAAAATCCTAGTAGTGAATTTCGGTTTTTATTTTTGGTAAAAATTCATCAAGTGACTCTGTAAATCATATGGAAAGGCAAAAAAACTAGAAGAGCCTAAACAATTTTGAAAAATAAAGTTTGAGGAGTAACAGAACCTTTCAACATTTTAGTATATAAAGTTACTATATAAACTGTACAGAAGAGAGTCTAGAAATAGACTTACACGTATATAATGAACTGACTTTCAGAAAAGATGGAAGGAAAATTCAATGGAGGAAAGAATCTTTTCAATATATGTTGTTAGAAAAATTGAATATCCATCAGAACAAAAAATGAACTTGTATTCATATCTTGCACCTTTTACAAAACTTAACTAAAACTGGATCACAGAATTAAACGTACAATCTTGAGTGGGCATTTTAGGTTCAATTTCCAGCTCAGGTTCTTGACTCCATTTTCTTCCTAATGCAGAGCCTGGAAGGCAACAGTGACGGCCCTAGTGACTGGACTCTGCCACCCACGTGGAAGGCCTAGTGCAGTTTCCAGCTCTCATTTTTGACTTGGCCCAGTTCTGTACTTGTGGGTATCTGGGGAATGAACCAGCAGTCTCTGCCCCTCAAATAAATTAATTAAAAAAGAGTAAAATCTAAAATTATAGGCTTCTAGAAGATAACACTGAACAAAAGCTTTGTGTTCTTGAATTATGCAAAGATTTCTTAGACAACAACCAAAACAATCAATAAAAAATTGATAAACAGAGTATTATCAAAATAAAAAACATTTTATGGAAGACACTGTTAAATGCAGCCTTTCTATTCAACTAGATATTTATTATTTATTATTTTTGATGACATATATTTAATTTATATTATTGTAAAAGGCCTAATGGGTCTACTAACTAAAGAGTTCAACAAATAAAAAGTACAAAGATGACAGCCCAGCAGGAAAACAAACAAGGGCTAACTATGTACAATAATCAAACAAAAAGATGTTCAACTTCACTCATAAAGTAAATTTTAAGCAACAAAATCATTAAAACTAGTAGTATATAATTATTATCAATTTGTTTGACAAAGATTTAACACTAAGTTTGACAAAACACTGTATTTACAGCAAAACTGATACATGAGAGAGAGGTCTTCCCTCCACTGGTTCACTCTCCAAATGGCTGCAACGGCTAGGGCTGGGCCACACCAAAGCCAGCAGTCAGGAGACAGGACCTCATCTGGGTCTCCTGCTTGAGTTGCAGGGGCCCAAACACTTAGGGCATCTTCTGTTTCTCCCAGGCCATTAGCAGGCAGCTGGGTGGAAAGGGAAGCATCTGGGAGACGCATCCAGAGATGCCAGAGTTGCAGGCAGCAGGTTTACTCACTACAACACATACTGAAGTGGCCTGGGGGGCAGGAGGGGCTCCAAGAGAGGCAGACCCCCCCCTTTTTTTTCTTAATTTTAGCTCCTACATATAGAGGAGAAAATGTAGTATTTGTCTTTCTGTGTCTACCTCATACCACTCAACGTGATGTCCTTCAGTTTCAACTATCATCAATCTTACTTTTCTTTTAAGATTGATTTTTATTTTATTCAAAAGGCAGAGCTACAGAGAGAGGAACAGTCAGAGATAAAAGAGATCTTCCATCTGCTGGCTCACTCCTCAAATGGACCCAACATCTAGAGCTGGGCCAGGCTGAAGCCAGGAGCCAGAAGCCTCTTCAAGGTCTCCATGTAGATGCAGGGGCCCAAGGACTTGGGCCATTCTTTGCTGCCTTTTCAGGCACTTTAGCAGGAAGCTGGATCAGAAGCAGAGCAGCCAGGACTCAAACCGGTGTCCTTTTCAGTTGCTGGTGCTACAGGTGGCAGCTTCGTCCCATATACCACAGCACCGGCTTCTCATTTTCATATGCATTTTCCATGAAGTCTCTGAAGACCCATTATATAAAAAACTGAAAACTCGGTGATAAGAAAATATATAACCCGGGGCCGGCCCTTGGCATAGTGGGTAGGGCCACCACCTGCAGTGCCGGCATCCCATAAGGGTGCTGGTTCGAGTCCTGGCTGCTCCACTTCTTTTTTTTTAATTTTTATTTATTTATTTTTTTTTATTTTTTGACAGGCAGAGTGGACAGTGAGAGAGAGAGACAGAGAGAAAGGTCTTCCTTTGCTGTTGGTTCACCCTCCAGTGGCCGCCGCGGCCGGCGCACTGCAGCCGGCGCATTGCGCTGATCCGATGGCAGGAGCCAGGAGCCAGGTGCTTTTCCTGGTCTCCCATGGGGTGCAGGGCCCAAGCACCTGGGCCATCCTCCACTGCACTCCCTGGTCACAGCAGAGAGCTGGCCTGGAAGAGGGGCAACCGGGACAGAATCCGGCGCCCCAACCGCCGGCGCCGCTAGGCGGAGGATTAGCCTAGTGAGCAGCGGCGCCGGCCTCATGAGTGGCCTGCTCCACTTCTGACCCAACTCTCTGCTATTGCCTGGGAAAGCAGTGGAGGATGGCCCAGATCCTTGGGCACCTGCACCTGTATTGGAGACCTGGAAGAGGCTCCAGGTTCCTGGCTTTGGATCAGCCCAGCTCCGGCCGTCGCAGCATTTGGGGAGTGAACCAGCAGATGGAAGACCTCCCACTCTCTTTTTCTCTTTCTGCCTCTCTGTAACTCTGCCTTTCAAATAAATAAATAAATCTTTAAAAGAAGATGAAGACATTGAAGTGGTAAGAGGTCCTGCTCCCTTGCTTCAAACTCCAGGGCACTCCCCTGTCTTCCCCACCATAGTGTTTCTCCCTCTCCAGGTGTCTCTTTTTCACTTTTCCCTGAGTGTCTTGGTGCTTGGGCTCTTTATTCAACTCATGAAGGTCAGGGAGTAGTCATTCCTCCTGTGGTGCATGGTGGGAGACTTTGATATCCAGGTTGAATTTGCTTGTGGGGCCTGTATTGCTGATGTGGTTGTGCGCTGGCACTGTTACTATTCTGGGGACAATATGTTGTTGGATTCACTGATTTTTCTGTGCCTCTGTGATGTTTATCATTCTTACTATGGAAAGGCTCTGAAACATTTTTTAGAGGACCTACAATGTGTAAGACGTTGTGCTGCACATATTTTGTGGAATGCACATGTTAAGATATTCTTCTTGCCTTTCAAGAAATTAGAGTACGTCTCTTTGGTATTTGTGTTTACCTAAGAAGAAATTAAATATTGGCTACAGAGGCCGGCACTGTGGTGTAGTGGGTAAAACTGCCACCTGCAGTGCCGTCATCCCATATGGGTGCTGGTTCTAGTCCTGGCTGCTCCATGTCAGATCCAGCTCTCTGCTATGGCCTGGGAAAGCAGTAGAAGATGGCCTAAATCCTCAGGCCCCTGCACCTGCTTGGGAGTCCCGAAAGAAGCTCCTAGCTCTTGGCTTCAGATCGGCGCATCTCCAGTCGTTGCAGCCAATTGTGGAATGAACCGACAGATAAAGGACCTCTCTTTCTCTCTCTCTGCCTCTCCTTTTCTCTCTGTGTAACTCTGACTTCCAAATAAATAAATAAATCTTAAAAAAAGAAAATATATAACCCAATGAAAAACAATGAAAGACATGAACATAAACTTTACCAAAGAAGATATATTAATTCAAAGGTTGTTCAGGGGCCAGCATTTGGCACAGTAGGTAAAGGCTGAATACTGCCAGCACGAGACTGCTCTACAGGGCAACGTCTTCTCTGACAAGCAGGACCCACTTGAGTGCCAGTTTGAGCGCTTTAACCAGGCGAACACCATGCTCAAGTCCCGGGACCTGGGCTCCATCATCTGTGACATCAAGTTCTCTGAGCTCACCTACCTTGAGGCATTCTTCAATGGCTCGTTACTAGAGACACTTAAAGGTGTCTTTATCAGACTCCCTCAAGCAAGCTGTGGGCCACGAAGCCATCAAGCTGCTGGTGAATGTGGATGAGGAGGACGATGAGCTGGGCCGACACAAACTCCTGGGGAACTTGAAGCTGCAAGCACTGCCCTGACAGTCTCCCCCTTCTCACCCAGGTGGGCGCTGCTCCCACCACCCACCTCTGCAGCTTACATACTGTTCTGGGGTTTGTTCTCTACCCTTCCAGCCAATCGCATCCCTGCCTTTTTTTTTTTTTTTAAAGGAAAAGACAAAGGAAAGTGAAAGTGGTGTTCCCCACCCTCCCTGCACCCATGTGCCTGGACGTCCCCTTTGTTTCCCATGTCCACTTACCCTCTAACATGTGTCTCTACAGCCACCTTACCACTGAGCCGAATGACAAATGTATAAGGAGAAAAAAAAAAAAAAAAGGCAGGGGTGTGATTGGTTGCAAGGCAGGCATCTCATATGGGTGCCAGTTTGTGTCCTGGCTGCTCCACTTCTGATCCAGCTCCCTGCTAAAGGCCTAGGAAAAGCAGAGGAAAATGGCTCAAGAGTTTGGTCCCTGCAAACTCAGGGACCAAATGAACTCAGATGAAGTGCCTGGCTCCAACCAGGCCCAGCTCTGGCCATTGCCGACATCTAGGAGTAAAACCAGTGGATGGAAGATGGTTCTCTGTATCTCCCTCTCTATAATTCTGCCTTTCAAATAAATAAATAAATACATAGTTTTTCTTAAAAAAAAAAAAAAAAAAAACTACAATAAGATACCACAGCACATTCACCAAAATGGCTACAATCTTAAAAGCAGAAAATAGCAAGTGGGAGGAGGGTGAGGTATAACTGAAATCCTCATGTAATGACAATGGAAATGCAAAATGGTACAATTTTGGAAAAGTCTGGCATTTCCCAATAATGTTAAACATATATTTACCAAAAGATTCCTGAATTCCATAGATAGGAATTTACCCAATAAAAACAAAGCTTACAGCAATTTTATTCATAATTACCAAAACCTGGAAACTATTTATCCTATAAATGGAAGAACAAAGTATAAAATAACTAAATAGTGAAATATTGCTGGGCAATTAAAAAAATCCAACTGATCATACATGTAATAATATGGATGAATCTAAAACATACCCGCTAAGTGAAAGAAGTTGTGGTCAAAGCTATTCTATTTATGTGATTTTTCTGGAAAAAGCAGTAATGTTAGAGACAAAGATCCAGTGATGGCAATGGGTGGGCATCACGGCAAAGAATGGATACAAGGCAGTGCAAAGGGATTTGGGAAGCTGTGGATGGAAATGCTTTATATCTTGACTGTGATAGCTACATGATTCTGTATGTTTGAGAACACTACAGAACTTACACAAAAAGGTGAATTTTCCTCTATGTAAACTGTGTCTCAAGAAAATGAAGTCATAAACTCCAAGACATCATGATTTAATACCGGAAAAAGTTTACAAATGTTTTGTAACTCTTTAAAAATTTCTATCTGGGGGCAGGAATGTGGTGCAGCAGGTTAAGCCGCAGCTTGAGAGACCTATAGCCTGTATCTGAGTGCCTGGTTTGAGACCCAGTTACTCCACGCTTCTGACCCAGCTTCCAGCTAATGTACCTGGGAGGAAGCAGATAATGGACCGAGAACATGGCTTCCTGCCATTCATGAAGGAGACCCAGATGGAGTTTTAGGCTCCTGGTTTTGGCCTGGCCCAGCCATATCTGTTGCAGGCACATGGGGAGTGAACCAGAGGATAGAAGACCTCTGTCTCTGACACTCCGCCTTTCAGATAAATAAATAAATAAATCTTATATATGGATTTTTTAGAATGTTTGTGAATATATTAACAGGAAATAATAAATAATAAATTTACTTAAATTAAAAAAATAATTTTGTCAAGTTTTCCAGCAATAAGTCAGTATTGCTCTTGTAAGGAAAAAAATTTAAAAGTTCACTGAGTGGGGGGCAGGTAATTAGCCTGGCATTTAAGATGTCTGCCTCTCATACTGTAGTACCTAGGCTGAATTGCCAGCTCTGATTGGACTTCAACTTCTTGATAAAGCAGACCGTGGGAGGCAGCAGTGATGGCTCAAGTAACTGAATTCCTATTACATACACAGGAGGCCTAGATTGCATTCCTGTCTCTTGGCTTTGGCCTGGCCATCCTGGCTATGCAGGCATTTGGGTAGTGAATCATTAGATGGCAGCTCTCTCTATTTCTTAAATAAATAAGCCTTTTTTAAAAAAAGAAAAAAAGAGTTTAATAGGGATGGGAGGGAGGAGCCACTGTACCTGTTTTAATTGTATAATATCACCTATGATACTATCTTTCAGGTTTTTTTCCCTTAAGATTATCCATTTACCTATTTAAAAGGCAGAGTGGCAGAGAGAGAGAGAGAGAGAGAGAGAGAGAGAGAGAGAGAGAGAGATATCTTCCATCTGCTGGAAATGTCTGCAACAGTTGGGGCAGAGCCAGGGCAAAACCAGGAGGGATGTTGGCATCATAAGCAGTAACTTAACCTGCTACACCACAATGCCTGGACCCAATATCTTTCAGTTTCATTTGTTATAAGAAATTTTATTTGTCATAAGAAATCTTCAAATTTCTCTTATTTTAGAAGATAATTTAAGGCTAGAAAAATATAATAAAAGGTAATAACTATTTGTTGAAAATCATTTACTGGCTAGAACTGAATACCTACTAGATGTCCAGTATAAGTGAAGCACAAAGCCTTCCACACAATCAAAATCTAGCTGCAGAGAGAGGATATTTATAAACAAAGTGATGAAGTCAGCACTAGGGTGAATTACAAGCACAAAAGAAGTGGTGTGGGCACACACACACAAAAAAAAAAAAAAAGAGGTAATCTATGGATAGGAACTGGCATTGTGTGTGTAACAAAAAATGAATAAACATTTGATATAATTTGGCACACAAAAATTAATTTTGTATGGATTTAAGAAAGGAATTCATTCAGTTTATTATAAGGAGTTCTAAGGGCAGAATATGCACAAAATGATACAAAGAATTCAGTTTTACCTCATAAGTCTCTAAAAAGAGATGTTTTTAAATTGTAGTTTATTGGGGCCAGTGCTGTGCACTGACATCCCACAAGGGTGCGACTTTGAGTCCCGACTGCTCCACTTCTCATCCAGCTCCCTGCTAATGTGCCTGGGAAAGCAGCAGAAGATGGCCTAAGTGCCTGTGCCTCTGCACCCATGTGGGAGACCTGGAGTAGCTCCTGGCTCCTGGCTTCAACCTGGCCTATCCTGGCTATGTGGTCATTTGGGGAGTGACCCAGTGGGTGGAAGAAAAAACTGTAACTTACTAAAAATGAAGGCCTGAAAAGGAGATATAATTAATCACAGGAAGAAGAGATTCAATCACAGAGAATATAAAAATTCACTTTAAAGAAAAGCAAATATTTACCTAAGCCTGAATGATTAACATCTATGATATATAATCCCCCTAGTCAGCCGGCGCCGCGGCTCACTAGACTAATCCTCCGCCTAGCGGCGCCGGCACACCGGGTTCTAGTCCCGGTCGGGGCGCCGGATTCTGTCCCGGTTGCCCCTCTTCCAGGCCAGCCCTCTGCTGTGGCCAGGGAGTGCAGTGGAGGATGGCCCAGGTGCTTGGGCCCTGCACCCCATGGGAGACTAGGAAAAGCACCTGGCTCCTGGCTCCTGCCACCGGATCAGCGCGGTGCGCCGGCCGCAGCGCGCCGGCCGCGGCGGCCATTGGAGGGTGAACCAACGGCAAAGGAAGACCTTTCTCTCTGTCTCTCTCTCTCACTGTCCACTCTGCCTGTCAAAAAAAAAAAAAAAAAATATATATATATATATATATATATATATAATCCCCCTAGTCAAAGTATGTATTTTGAAAAAGTAAAGCAATTTCAAGAGAAAGTAGTACGTTGTTTGGCATGGTTTTTAGAATAACACTGTCAAAGGAAAAGATTATTAAGTATTTACTGGTATCTCTACACGTATTAATAAGGTTAAAAAAGAGGTCAAAGGAAGGGGTGGATATTTGGTGCAAATTAAGGTGCCACTTGCGATGCTTGCGTTCCCTATCAGGGTGTGTGGATTTGAGTCCTGATTCTGCTTCTGCTCTGGCTTCCTAGACGTACATTATGGGAGGCAGCAGTAGTGCATCCCTGCCACCAAGTGGATTGAGTTCTAGGTTTCCAACTTCACCCTGGCCCAGCTCTGGCTGTTGTGGGCTTTTGAGGAACGTACTTGTAGATGGGAGATCTCACTTTCAAATAAAAATAAATAGAAAAAAAGAAAATCCAGGGGGGAGGGGGGGTAACCGACAGCACTGTAACTCTGTAACATCAGGATGTGCCTTGTTCTCACCTGGGTTTTAATGTTTTCAGGATCCTCAGCTTGGCTGTCACGTTTCTGGCTGGGCTTCCAGGCATTCTCTGCCTTTTTCAGGTGTACATCTTCTTTTACAGGAACTGTGATGATCTTTCTGGGCTCTCTTCTCTGGCCAGGCTGAGATCTCCGTGGACCAACGTTCAACAGCTAGGACAAGAACACCATATCTATTCAGATTACTTACAATTTATTGTCTCCACTGTGCTGTTCAAGTCAAGCCTGATGCTCATACCAAACATGTCTAGATGCAAACACTGGTATTAGGCACTCAAGTTAGATGAAATCGCTTTTGGGGAAGGAAGAAAAATAACCTCAGAATACCATCGACACAGTGTTCTCCACCACTACCATTTTTGATCTTGAAGTCCTAAATGAGACAAAGTGATGGAAAATGACGTTTGATAAAGCCGTGTTCTTACCAAGAAAGACTACTCCTAACTGAAGTGATACATTTCACTAAATGTGTAACACTGCACTGGTTACTTCTAAAACTATAAAAATTCATGGGTAGTCATCATTACAGTCACCCATTTGCTTCAAAAACTAGGTTTCTTTCTACAATTCCAGAAGGAAATGCAAACAACCTCATCACCAAAATTCTCTTCAGATACCCAGCCTATAGCAGATCATAACAGAGTCCTTTAAATTTGTTGGGTCAGGAATACTAAAACAAGCCCATCTTATTTCATCAATAAGAGACAAATTATTCCCCAAAAATTCTCTTACTGTATTGGTTATCTCTCAATTCCTGCTAGATATCTACTATACTCATTTTTTTAAAACTGATTTTGCTCCATGTCATAACGTTCACCAAATTAACTTGTTTTTTCAAGAGTTAATGGGTAAGTTAACAATTGTTTTGTGTACTAAAATCTTAATAATAGCTGCTGTCTTAAACTCTTGGAAATCAGGTTAAATATTAGGTTGTTACCAAGCTCTACTAGTTCCCAGACCTGTTACATGTTGAGAACTTTTACTTCCTCTGGTACAGTACTCTTTAAATGCTGAGCAAATACTGCCATTAGATTTCAAGAGGGAAGAAAACAAAAACTTCATACAAGACACAGAGAACAGAATCATCTCTCACTTGATGCCCCAACACTGCACTTCTGAATTAATACAAAGCTTCAGTGAAGGAATTACAGACTTTTTTTTTAATTTGACAGGTAGAGTTACAGACAGTGAGAGAGAGAGAGACAAAGAGAAAGGTCTTCCTTCCATTGGTTCACTCCCCAAATGGCCACCACACTGATCCGAAGCCAGGAGCCAGGAGCTTCTTCCTGGTCTCGCATGCGGGTGCAGGGCCCAAACACTTGGGCCATCCTCCACTGCCCTCCCGGGCCACAGCAGAGAGCTAGGGAATTACAGACTTAAATGTCATGCTTTCTATAAAAAGGCAGCTTCTAGGAGTGACATGGTCTGAGCCCTAAGCTGGCAAGCTTACACACAAGCATTGCTGATAAGCATTCACACATCAGTTTTTTCCAGAATTATTCCCTTATAGTCACTATCGGGGCAGGTATTTGGTACAGCAGTTGGGATGCTTCTTGGGATGTCTACATGCTACACCGTAGTGCCTGGGGCTCAAGTCCTGCTTTGTTCCTGATTCTAGCTTCCTGGTAATGCACTCTCAAGGAGGCAACAGGTGATGGCTCAAGTAGTTGGGTCCCTGTCAGCCACCTCAGAGACCCAGATTCAGATTCCAGATCCTGGCTTTGTCCTGATCCAGCCTGGGCTGTTGTGGCATTTGGGCAGTAAAACAGTAGATGGATTTCCCTGTGTCTCTCTCTCTTTCTGCCTTTTAAATAAAATAAAGAAATAACAATTTAAAGAGGACCATCAGACCAGAATATCAAAAGCGAACAGTTGTTAAACAAGACAGTATGACTGTAAGAACACTTATTTATAACTGAAACCTTCATATGACAGTCCAGCCCAAACAATTCTGTTAAGAAAATGCAGTAAATCAAATACCATCTGGTATTCATAATTCAGGTTATATTTTAGGGTTGACTTGAGTGAGTTAATATCTTCTTCAACATTTGGATACAACTAAAGTAAACAATTATATCACAAGAACTTTAATTTAATGACATTTGTATGTAAAAATTTGTCAAAAGTAAGTATGTCTAGGAATAATGAAAGGAAATTATGGGAAGGTCATATAAGAACCATAGTATGCATTTCTGGAGAGAGAGTTAGAAAATTTCCATTTCCCAAACTACTACAAACACCAATGAACAGGCTTTGAGATTTAATCTAGAAAATAACAGATATAATTTATGGCTACATCTCTTTATCTCCCACAAGACACAAATTCCAAATGAACAATACAGAGATGAGAAATGTTAACAAATAGGAAAGAACTTGCTAGAAGCCCACTACACTCTGCTGAAACCAATATTTGTTGCCATGTCCTAAAGGTCACTACCTTAAGTACTGTTACAGCAAGATATAATAAGTAAGATAAAAGTTGCATTTTGTGTATTAAAATATTATTAATAGTTACTATCTTAAATGCTTAGAAATCATTATTCAAGATTTGATAAAGCCGTGACAATATTTCAAAAGAAAAAGTTCTGAAAAGCTGATAAATTGCTAATCCATGATAAAAGAGTTGAGATTATAACCCATTTGCAAGCTCCCAAGACAAACTTAAAAGCTATATTTGTTTTTATATATATAAATAAGATAAACACTGTTCACAAACATTGACCCTAGTATTCTGGCTTTACTATCATTGTCTCAGTTAATCAGTCTCTAATCCTGTCTGCAAGCTAAGATCAAAATCTGGAAGCACTGTGGCACATGGAGACAAGGGGCTCAACAGGAGACAAAGGACTGCACTTCAGAGTCCAAATCTACTCTACAAGCAGTCGCTGTGAGTGTGCCTCTGGACTGTGCTGAGTTGAAGCTTCCTCATATGGAAGACGGCCTACCCGGCTACAAAGTTACTGTGGGGAACACAGGATACAAGGCATGAGAGAGACCTTAGAAACCATAGGAGGGCTCATCAATATCCAAGATAAAAGGAACTTTTTAAAAAGTATGTGTAGGTTTAAATATTTCATGCCTCTTTTTGTGTGTGAAAAACTTAATACAAACTCTAGTCTATAGTGTCCTTCAACTGTGGTACTATCTGATGAGTGACTCATTTATGGAACAAAAATAAAATCTAGGATCCTGTGCTGAGAATTACAGGGAAGACGGAAGAAACAAAGCCTCATCTCCTTGCTTGAAAGGCAACCCTGACTGCAGACCAGAGGAGGAACTATAAGGGACACTGTGCTCTAAGCTGACAAACCCAGCACTAAAAGGCGTACCACAATTCAGGGATGATTATCCAGGGAGCCGCAGTCTGTTCCAGGTGACTTTACACCCACTCTCATTTGTCATAAGTCTATCAGATAGGAAAGTACACTTATTTCTGTTTTGGAATTTAATATTCGGTACTCCATCTACTCAGAAACTATAATTTGCTTCCCTAGATAATTAGAGAAAAGAAAAGCAATATTCATCCTAGCAGTTTTTAAAGAAACAAATCAAGGGTTCATTTAAAGAGAAGGGCAAGATGATATAAACCCTACTCCTAGGATTTTTATAACAGATGAGCTTAAAGTTTGTTAAAATTAGTATGAATGGCAAGTTACTACCAACCTAGGCTCAAGGATCCTCTTTCTAAAAAAAAAATTCTTTATTTCTATTTACTGGAAAGGCAGAGAGATATAAAGAAGGAAAGAAGGAGGGAAAAGAGGGAGAGGGACCGAGATATGCAGAGACAGAGAGAGAGAGACAGAGACAGAGAGAGACAGACACACACACACACACACACACACGGACAAAGAGAGACACAGAGACAGAGACAGACATCTTCCATCTATTGACTCATTCCCCAAGTGCATATAACAGCCCAGGCTGGGCCAGCCAAAGCCAGGAACCAGGAACTCAATCTGGGTCTCTCACGTAGGTGGCAGAGACCCAAGTACTCAAACCATCATCAACTGTCCACCAGAGTGTGCCTGAGCAGAGAACTGGGTCAAAAGTGAAAGTGGGAGTGGACCCAGGTAGATTGATACGGGATGTAGGTGTCCCAAGCAGCATCTTACCACCGTGCCGAATGCCTAGCACCCAAAACCCCTCGACACTTCTTTTGGAGTACTTTCTGTGATGTTTATAAACAAATCACTACTAAAATATCACTTTAACTGCCAAAAAACCTGATTTAACAACAAGCATGTTTTTAAGAGATGAAACTTCCTGGGCATTTCCCATAGCTAGGCAATTCACTATACATCAAGGGATATTTATGTAATCACCAAGTTGGACAGCTGGCAAAATGATATGATGTATGAAGCCAGAAGCTATAAAATGTAGCACTATTCCTCTTTTCCCAAAATAACATTATCTTTTTTTTATATGTGAGGTATTTCTGGAGTATGACATTCCCACCTGCATCTATCAATACTCCAGGGTAAGCTGGGCAAATTAAGTGGAGAATGTCTATAAGATAGGAGGCTAATCAAATAACTACTTGCATTATGGTGTAACATACCAACATTACTTTGATAGATCATAATTTCATTTAAAAGGTATCTTTTGATACACGCCAAAGTTTCTTAGCCATAAAAAACTCATAATCTAAGGTCTCATTTCTAGTTGCATTGCTTTGAATGTACCAAAATAACTCATTTATCTGATGAATGTAGGCATACAGGCAAGTGGACGTTTGGTAAGGTTTCTTTGAAAATTCATTCTCTATTATAAATAATTTAAAAGATATAGCTTATTCTTCACTCAACAATATTTCTTTTGCTGTAATTAATTATTAGCAAACAATACATTACAAGCTAGTAATAACAAGTATAAACATATATAGAGGATGAGACACAGCAACTCATACCTTCTATGAATGACACATGAACAATATAATAATAACTACAAGTGTTGTTATCTAGCGAATAATCAAAATGATATCAACATTATTTCAAATATTTGGCAAAAGGAAGATATAAAACACTATCAAAATGAAAAGCAATACAAATGTAAATTTAAACCATCAAAAAAGGCAATAATGCTAAAAGAAAAAGGCATAAAATAGTTTCTAGAAAGCTGCTTTCTAAGACTTTCTGGTGTGGTAATTCTAGTTTTAGAAAACTAATTTAAGATTTAGAGAAAAGAGATAAAGATAAAAGATGAAGAGAAAACAGATAAAGAACAGTGTCCTACAGCAGAGGTCTGTAAGGCTCAAATTAAGGAGGTTTCTTTAGGCTTCACAAAGTCCTCAGCACTCTGTAGGCTGGCAAATATTTTCATAACTATTCAGCTCCAGGCAAGTAATCAAATAATGAATATCTACAAAGTGACATTTGTATTCTGATCATGTACAGTCTTTCTTCAAAGCAGGTTTCAAAAGTTGCCATTCTAAAAGTAAAAAAGGCGATGGGAAAATAAAGTGTCACCTTCTATAAAACATTTCCACAAGCATAAAAATAAAGTGTCCTAACAGCGTGATCCGCAAATAAACATCGAACTCCAAGCTCCTCTGGAACTCCAGATGAAGCATGCTCCATGCCATTCTAATTAGGGGAAAAGAGAGATTCACATCGTTGGCAACTTTCCCCACGCTTTCTGCAAATCTACAAAGGATGGAGTAGGCAGAGCCTGCCGAATTCTGCACAGTGCAGTGCCCCAGCATAACTCCATTGGTGATGCCACTTCCACCGCTGAAGAGCCTGCCACTGGGAGAGTAATGGCAATCTGCAGTTTACCAATACTGCAATCGTTTGTACATATCATTTGTTCACATTTTCACTTCATAACCTATAGTAAGTAAAAGAAGCAAACCAGAAACTATTATGATACCATAAATCATTTTTTTTTTTAAAAAAGGATTCAGCGCACCCCTAGAGGCAGGCTCTTCAGGGGCGGATGCGACATCGCCAGTGGAGTGCAAGCAGGGGCTTTGCTCTGTTCCAGAATTGGCAATCCATGCCTGCTCTGCACTTTGCAAATCTGTAGAAACAAAGACAAAGACAAGACCATTAGCAGAATGTCATCAGAGATCACTAGTATATCATGGCACCTCAAAACAAAACAGGAATCCTAACAAGATTAGCTCTATTTTAAAATCCATTGGCAGGTCATCTCAACCAAAAAAATTATGGAAAAACCCCAGACCTAATTATAATGCAGACCTGTTCCTTTCAAGTAGAAACAACTCAAGGATACTCTTTATTTTGCTTTTATGTTAGTATGGAAAAGACAGACTTCACCTCTTCCACTACTTCTTAATTAGACAAAGTGTCAGGGAGTCTATGATGGTTGCTAACTGAGTGGGTTAAAGGGAATTTGCACTTACAGGTACACCTCTTCCACCAGGAGTCTGCCTTCCAAAATCTGCAAAGGCTGGAGTAAAGTCTGGTCCTCGAGGTAAAATCCGAGGATCCAGAGTTCGTATTGGCAATTTAGGTTGGTTGATCTGCATGAAGAGGAATAGGAAGGCTTAACACATGCACATTCCAGAGCATTCAATGCCACAAAGATGATTCAAAAAAATTGGGGAGTAGGTAGAGGTAAAGATTTATTTATTTATTATTTATGTGAAAGGCAGAATGACAGAAATGAGAGATCTTTCATCTGCTGGTCCACTCTCCAAATTGCCCCAAAAGCCAGGGCTGGGTCAGCCTGAAGCCAGGAATTGGGACTCCATCTTGATCTCTAAAGTAGGTGGCGAGGGTCCACGTACTTGGGCTATGTGCTGCTTTCCCAGGTGCATTCCCAGGGAGCTGGATCCAAGGCACAGTAGCAAGGACTTGATCCAGAACCGAGATAATGCGATGCTGGCGTTGTATTAGCAACTGTGCCATCAATGCTGGGCTCACAGAACAAAATTTTTGAAAGTTTTACCAGCTGAAATGGTAAGCCATGGCTTCTGAACCAGCAGAAGTCCAATATGAGCTTCTCCTGGGCTCGCCTTAAGAGTCATTAGGAAGGCTGGCGCCGAGGCTCACTAGACCAATCCTCCACCTTGCTGCGCTGGGACACCAGGTTCTAGTCCCGGTCGGGGCGCCGGATTCTGTCCCAGTTGCCCCTCTTCCAGGCCAGCTCTCTGCTGTGGCCAGGGAGGGCAGTGGAGGATGGCCCAGGTGCTTGGGCCCTGCACCCCATGGAAGACCAGGATAAGTACCTGGCTCCTGCCATTGGATCAGCGTGGTGCGCCGGCCTCAGCGCCAGCCGCGGCGGCCATTGGAGGGTGAACTAACGGCAAAGGAAGACCTTTCTCTCTGTCTCTCTCTCTCACTGTCCACTCTGCCTGCCAAAAATAGATAAATAAAATAAAAAATTTAAAAAAAAAGAGTCATTAGGAAAACAATGGTTTTCAGGCACAGTGGAACCAATTAGGCCTTAAATTCCCAATGGTGGACACTCATACAATCAGTGCACTGGTTTATTAGAGACAGGACCAAGAGAATAACATAAAGCACACTACTTTAAAATTTTCTGAACTAGGGCCAGATTTGGGAATATTTCTTTTTAGGATATTTACTAAGACATTAGGTCTTGCCTATAGGTCTACTGCTGCTGTTCATTTGGGTTTTGATGCTTTCAACTTATAGTTAGTAAGGCATGTAGGCAGAATGAACAGTAAGTCTCAGATAGGTTTCGTATGTGATGAGCCATTTATAATTATACTTTGTCTTGTTAATCTGAGAAATCTGACTTTGTGTAAGCATAAAATGACTATGGACTCTCAGTTCAGGGAGAAGTCAATTAAAAGACATTCCAAGTCAGAAGGAAGCGGCAAGACTGAAAGAAATATTTTCTAAGGGGATCATCTAATTTGGTGGCTGTAACACTTGCCCTATGAAGTGGACTACAATCCACACAGCTAATCAATCATTACATAAGTACTTAAGAGAGAAGACTTAGCTATACCAAGAAAAATAAGAAGACTGTTGCTAGAAGGAAGTAAATAATGCAAAAAAGGTATGGATAAGCAACTGCTGCACATCTCTCTAAGAAGAGATATTTCATTCTATAAAATAGTGAACATCTATATTTTAATGGAGGAAAACAATCACTGTTCAAAACAAAAATTTCAAGGTTAGCTATCAACACTGGTTCACCTTTGATTTATAAGAAATTATTTGAACAGATATACAACTGACCTTATGGCTTTGAATTAATAAGCAGATGAATACTGAGTGTACGACTTTGTTAAGTGCACCATTAGATCATGTGTACAGAGGAAGGATGACCACCTCTTTTTTTTCTTTTAAAGATTTCTTTACTTTATTTGGAAGGCAGAGTTACAGAGAGACAAAAGCAGAGAGAGTTAGGTCTTCGAACCACTGGTTCACTCCCCAAATGGCCGCAATGGCTGGAGCTGTGCCAATCCGAAGCCAGGAGCTTCTTCCGGTCTCCCACATGGGTGCAGGGGCCCAAGCACTTGGGCCATCTTCTACTGCTTTCCCATGCCATAGCTGAGAGATGGATCTGAAGTGGAGCAGACAGGTTTTGAACCGGTGCCCATATGGGATGCTGGCACTGCAGGCAGCAGCTTTACCTGCTATGTCACAGCACTGGCCTGGGATGACCACCTCTTTGCACAAGACTGGAGATTTCAATCCCTTGGAAGTATCCATTGGGGGAAATTTTAAGTTACACATTATTTGAATTATGTGGATTCCTACTGAAGTTTGACCTGCTAAATACTTTTCTAGGTTCCTGAACTGTCCTGTATCACTATAATTCCATAATGAAGTTACAGAACAGTAGGAAAAGAGTTTCATATCAGTTTAGTGGCATGTTTCTCCTAACAAACACATAATTATAACCACATCACAAGGAACAGCTTTAATACAAAGTGTATTTAATAGAATTTAAAAAATCAGGGCTCATGTAGTGGCACAAAGGGATAAACTACCACCTGCAATGTGGCATCCCGTGACTGCCAGTTCACTTCCAATCCAGTTCCCTGCTAATGTGCCTGGGAAGACAGCAGAAGATAGCCTGAGTGTTTGGGTCCCTGCCACCTATGTGGTAGGCCAGGATGGAGTTCCAGGCTCCTGGCTTCTGCCTGGCTCAACCATGGCCATTGCAGCCATCAGATAATGGAAGATCTCTTTTTCTATAACTGCTTTTCAAGTACATAAATCTTTTCTAAAAATGACTACTCATGGCCGGTGCCGCGGCTCACTAAGCTAATCCTCCGCCTTGTGGTGGCGGCACACTGGGTTCTAGGCCCGGTCGGGGCGCCAGATTCTGTCCCGGTTGCCCCTCTTCCAGGCCAGCTCTCTGCTGTGGCCCAGGAGTGCAGTGGAGGATGGCCCAAGTACTTGGGCCCTGCAACCCATGGGAGACCAGGATAAGTACCTGGCTCCTGACATCGGATCAGCACAGCGCGCCGGCCATGGCGGCCATTGGAGGGTGAACCAATGGTAAAGGAAGACCTTTCTCTCTGTCTCTCTCTCTCAATCACTGTCCACTCTGCCTGTCAAAAAAAAAAAAAAAAGTAAAAAAAAATCACTACTCAAATATGGGCATCAAAATTAATCTATATTAAATGCAAAATCTAACAATGTTTAGGGAAACACTAATTATCAAACATCACATATTTTTATTTAAAAATAGCTCATACTTTAAGTATTTGCACTAATAGGTGAAATCAATTCCCACTAAAAAGACCTTGCTTTGTTGAAGCAAGCAGCTTACCTTGTCAAGAACCACGTCACTGATGGGAGGCAGGCCCTCAGGTTTTTGTATACAGGCTGGCATGAACTGGAAGTCCAGCAGAAACTCCCTGTCGTACTGCTTCTTGCCTTCAGAATCAGTAGGTTTCCAGGATTCTAGAAGAGAGATGTAAGCAGACAACAGTTTGTAGGGCATTATATACATTATACATGTGTGTGATGTGTGTGTGTATGTATCTACGCATGTATGTGTGTGTGTATATATATATATGCATATAATATAAGAATACAAAACAGATTCTGTTATTTAGTTTATCTTCTTATGGACAAACTAAATAATCAAAGGAAACACTCACCAGAAAATGTTAAATTAGATAAACTACCATTTGTACCTTCATTTTTCTGGGTATCTTTGGATAATAAAATAATCTGAATCAAACAGGCACAACTTTGTCTATGTCCATGCTATGCAATCTTTGGCAAAGGACATAGAATCATCCTCATATTAAAATAAATTACCAAGCCGTTAAATACCTTGGCAATAAGATATTTGATAATACCGTTGGCCTGATGGAAAAGCAGAAAACTGTTCACTTGGAAATGTCAGAGAAGAGAAAAAGGTAAAAGGACATGAAACACAAAACCAAATGACTTAAGATAATGAAAAGTCTAAGCAGCTACATATAGAATTTTCATACCTATCTACAGTTAAATCTTCAGAAAATAACGTGGTTGAATGCTGAGCCAACTAAATTGGGAATACATATATCTTTCTCCAAAAATCTAATTTCAATATTTAATTTCGTATGAGTGCTAAAGTAGTATTGTCATAGCACTTATTTTGTTGTTATTGTTATAGCTCTTACTACTCAATCTCATATGTATTATATAAAATTGGAAATTTTATATATAAAACTTTATTGGATAATAAAAGTAAATATTTTTTTCTTTTAATTAACAAAACTTTCATCAAAATCAGGCAGGCCCCAGATCACTTCAGGCGAGCAGAGTTTCCTAATGCGTAGATTACAGACACAGTAGACAGCTAAATGAGACCTAAATTTTAAACTTTCCCCCACTATTATTGCTGTTGAAATTTGTATGATGGGGGCAAAGGAAGTAGTCAGTCAATAACAACTAGTTTACAACTGTACTTTTTTCTTGTAAAACTGAAGGACATGGGGCTGGCATTGTGGCACAGCGGGTTAATGCCCTGGCCTGAAACACCGGCATCCCATGTGGGTACCGGTTCTAGTCCCGGTTGCTCCTCTTCTGATCCAGCTCTCTGCTATGACCTAGGAAGGCACTGGAGGATGGCCTAAGTCCTTGGGCCCCTGCACCTTTGTGAGAGACCCAGAAAAAGTTCCTGGCTCTTGACTTTGGATTGGCTCAGTTCAGGCCATTGCGGCCATTTGGGCAAAGAACCAGCGGATGGAGGACCTTTCTCTTTGTGTCTCTACCTCTCTCTGTAACTCTTTCAAATAAGTAAAAATAAATCTTTAAAAAAAAACCCTGAAGGACAAGATATGACTTACAGTCTGACAAATACCAGTAGTGTATCAATTTCCAATGGAAAGACTGGTGGAGTACTTGAAGATCTGGTTCAAGCCTAGATCTTTAAAAGAATTTTAGCCTAATGCTTTATAATAGTATGGCCTTACAATTTTACAAGGCCCATTAACAGATCTTTTCTGGTGATGAAAAGTAAGTATAACAAGGTGGCACATACAGGTGAGCAGTTTTTCAGAACTTCTTCACTGCAACTCATGGTACGAAATACGAAGATGCAAGAAAAACACATATATGAAGAGTACTTCAAAAAGTTTGTAAGAAAATGGAATTAAAAGACAAGTTTATTTTGGTGCAAAAACTTTTTGAAATCCATGCATAGTTTATTTCATAATATACATTTTTCATGACCTTTCTGAAGACTTACTAACATTTTAAATTTTATTTTGCTGTTTTTTTTTTTAATTTTTTTTTTGACAGGCAGAGTGGACAGTGAGAGACAGAGACAGAGAGAAAGGTCTTCCTTTGCCGTTGGTTCACCCTCCAATGGCCACCGTAGCTGGCCCGCTGCAGCCCGCGTACCGCACTGATCTGAAGGCAGGAGCCAGGTGCTTCCTCCTGGTCTCCCATGGGGTGCAGGCGCCCAAGCACTTGAGCCATCCTCCACTGCACTCCCGGGCCACAGCAGAGAGCTGGACTGGAAGAGGGGCAACTGGGACAGAATTCAGCGCCCTGACTGGGACTAGAACCCGGTGTGCCGGCGCCACAAGGCGGAGGATTAGCCTCGTGAGCCGCAGCGCCGGCCTTATTTTGCTTTTTAAAAATGCTGCTTATGAGCCATTAAATTAATTTCACAGCCTATTACATGTACTAAAACCAAAAATTTGAAAAACACTGGTCTAGATTACTGTTAAGGGCTGGTATCGCATACACTGCCTTGTGCAAATTTTACTTTAGATTTGGCAGATTAAGAAAAACTTTGAACCTGTCCCATACTTTTCTTTTTTTAATTTCAGAGGCAAACGAAGAGTGAGTGAGAGAGAATTTCAGAGGCAGAGAGCGAGAGAGTGAGTTCCCCCATCTACTAGTTCATTTTCCAAATGCTTGCCAAGGGTGATGGTCAAAGTCAGGAGAAGTATACTTAACCCAGGTCTCCCACATGGGTGAGCTCAATTCTTGAGCCAACACTGCTGCCTCTCAGGGTTCATGTTGGCAGGAAACTGGAACCAGGATCCAGAGCTGGGTGTTGAATTCAGGCACTTTGAAGTGGGATATGGATGTCCTAGACAGCATCTTAATGCGTAAGTCAAACACCAGCCCTTACACCCCCTACCTCCTGTTAGTGGAACTGCCTTCTCCCCCACACAGCTACACCAAATCTCTCCACAAATCTCCAAGTCAGTAATTTTTTAAATGGCATTAGGACAAAAGTTTAGTGCACTGATGGTATTGGATGGTTATACCTGAAATATCCCTTTCAATTACAATGAATACAATTAAAATTATCTTAATGACCTCCACCAGCCTAGCACCGACTGATTATCTTTGCCAGGTATGCCTCTATGCCAGCCAGTAAAGGGAGACTCCCAGCATCAGATATCATTGCCCCAACATGAACTTGCTGGCCAGTGACTGATGCTTGTTGATTTATTCATCCGTTCCTCTGTGAGGAGCCTCTTCCTTCTGTTGAGCTTTTCTGTATGAGGAGGTAATACTCATGTTTCTTTAAGGCTGCAGCAGCATGAAGGGTGAGAAGGCAGGGATAAACGTACCTGGTTTAAATGGGAATGTGACCCCGTCACCAGAACTGTCAGTGGAGCCCGAGTTAGCGTCTGCTCCTTCACCCTCAGACACACTCTCAGCACCATTGCGCACAGGCTCAGCTGCTTCTCCATTTTCTTCCACAGCTCTCGCTGTCTTTAGGTCAGAAGGATCTCTTTCAGGATGAAACCCTTGGCTCATTTTATCCTGCTCACATTCAAGTACTTTGTCAACTGAAAGCTCCTCTTCGGCTTTAGGCTAAATTGTCAGTGAACACAGAAGTTATCTATTTTTCATGTGAATAAATACAAGTGAAGACCTGTACCTACTCCTCAGAAAACAGAGGAACACATGCCACCCCAGATAACAATGTCTGTGTTTGGCACATGGTACTAAACAGTTAAGTTTTTAAAAAACAATTTCTCATTGCAGCACTTGAGATAAGGCAAACAATCAACTCCCTACAGAAATGCTTTAAAACAAGATTAATGAAATCCAAATATACCAAAGGTTAATATGGAAAGAACTGTTAATCCTTGGAACGTGATGGACAGGAAAGAATTCTAGTCAGAAGTCTAAAACAAGCACCCCAAACGTTGCCACCAAAGCTCAGCAAATATGAAAAGAAACACTGTGGTGTGTTTACGTGCTGCCCTCTGGCTGTGAAATGGAGAGTTCAGGAACAGTCTGAAATATCTAAGTCCTAGAAATCTGATGCTCTTCATTTTACAAGCAAGCTACTTGCAAATGCTCAGAGCATACAACCCAGGGAGAAATCTCGATTCTGGAGCAACAAGTCTTTTTTTTTTTTTTTAATTTGACAGGTAGAATTAGACAGTGAGAGAGACAGAGAGAGAGAGGCAGAGAGAAAGGTCTTCCTTTTCCGTTGGTTTACCCCCTAATGGCTGCTGCGGCCAGCGCGCTGTGGCCAGCGCACTGCGCTAATCCAAAGCCAGGATCCAGGTGCCTCCTCCTGGTCTCCCATGCAGGTGCAGGGCCCAAGCACTTGGGCCATCCTCCACTGCACTCCAGGGCCACAGCAGAGAGCTGGACAGGAAGAGGAGCAACTGGGACAGAATCCGGCGCCCCGACCGGGACTAGAACCCGGTGTGCCGGCGCCGCAAGGTGGAGGATTAGCCTAGTGAGCCGCGGCACCAGCCTACCAAGTCTATTTTTAAAAGGCAAAGAAGAATCAAAGTTATCCCCCAGAATGGTTTTGACCTTCATGGTGTCAAATGGCTTTCTAAGGTCCTCAAGAGCCTTCAGCATTCACCAGGGCAACATCTGTGATGAGTGTCACGGCTCGCTCTTTGTCGTGAGGACCACAGGCTCTGAAAACAATCCTTTGGAATGAGCCTTCAGAGGAAAGAGGCATCCAGCTGATAACTTCACGCTACATAAAGTCAAACACTGCGACTGGTTAGCAGAGGATCATCTAAGAGTGTTCTAACAGGGGTCACCCCAAATGATTTATGAAATTAGGTTGGGAAAAAAACCCATTTAAGTGACAAACCCTACTTTGGTATATAAGAGAAGTAATGTAACAGATATAATTCTCATAAATTTTCTCCAACCATAAATTAGATCATGGAGAAAAAACACTAAAATTTAAAATGTTATCAACAGAAACAGATGGCTTTTAGGCTGTTACTCAATAATGGAAATAAAGTATGGAATTAAACTTAGAAAAAGTAAAAAAAAATGAAATGTGGGTATGATTTTGTCTTATAAAACACTGCAGAAGGCAGGCATCTTAAATTCTGAGAGAAACAGTTTTACCAAATTTGAATATAGATCAGCAAGCAGCTTCACTTTAAAAAATATTTATTTATTTATTTGAAAGTCAGAATTACAGACAAAGGAGGAGAGACAGAGATCTTCCACCTGCTGGTTCATACCCCAAGGTGGCTGCAATACCCAGGTCTGAGCCAGGCCAAAGCCTTGAGCCAGGAGGAGCTTCAGCCAGGTCTCCCACATAGGTGGCAGGGGCCGAAGTACTTGGGCCATTTTTTGCTGCGTTTCCTAAGCCATCAGCAGGGAGCTGGATCGGAAATGAAGCAGCGGGAGTGTGACCCAGCGCCCATATGAGATGTCGGTGTCACATGTGGGAGCTTTACCTGCTATGCCACAATGTCGGCCCCCAGCTTCATTTTTCAAAATTTCATACTCTACTATTGTCTAAAATAATTTATAATGATCTTGACTATCACCTTATAATTAAGTACTGTCATCAAAAATATTTTTAATAATTTGGGTTTATAAGTATATGCATAGTACTACAGAACAGGCTAATTACATCATATAATCATACAGAATTCTTATTTCATAGCTTGCAAAAATTTGGAAAAAATGTGATTTTTAGAGAAGGAAATATATTGGGTCCCCTTCACTATACAAAAACCCATGAAAGACCATTTATTGCATATACAGAGAGACTATACCGCATAGAAATTCAATTTCTACCTGGAAAAATAAATATGAAGACTTATATCCCACAAACAACAAAACAAAATTCAGAGAACACAGAATCACTGAAGTGTTTGACGGACGTTGTTATGAAGGATACTTCAAAGGACTCAACAACAATAGCTGCCTTAAATGGTTATGACAGGTTGAAACCCCACTGAAGTAGTGTGTAGGCTTCCAACAGTTCTAAACTGATTACTGAAAAAAACCAGATTGAAGAAAAAGAGTATCTCATTGGCTGAATGGTCAAAGGTGAACCTTTCAAATGAGGAACTTGATGACAAAACTGCCTCCTAATACCCTGACATAAAAATTCATATTTCTGTGTCTACTCAAAAAGTTCTACTGGGAAATATAGCCAGTATTTATTTGTAGATTGTCTAGGGTCGCTTTTGGGTTACTATGGCAGAATTGAGGAACTGTGACATCTACTAGGACTTTCACAGGAAAAGTTTTCTGACCTCTAAGCTCAAGTAGAGGATGAATATCTGACGTACAGGAGTTGTGGCCTATCTGCTTAACACTGAACAAAACTGAGAAATCTGGCATAGCGTAATGAAACTTGAACTATCACAGAAGAAAACTAATAAAAACCAAGCTGAATCTAAAGAGAAATCAGTTTGTGAAGCTCATATAGCCATACCAGGACTGTGTGTGATTCCCCTGCCTCTGGAAGGCTATTTTATTTTCTGTAGAAGCTACATTTTCTTGTTTAGCTGCAAGGAGTGCAGCAACTATTTGGACCTCTATTACTTATGGTCAATTCCTACCCCTGATAACTACAATGAAATCATACCCAGATAACATTTTAGAGGTTGCTATGGGGCTAACTGTGACATCACACAGCATCAAAAGCATTAACAAGACAGAAAAAGTAACAAAGAAATACAACTGCCAGCTGCCTGAAGAGGGTAAGAATTCTAACTAGTTAGAGAAGTTTTATGAAGTAAATGTATTTAATGTTACTGTAGAATAATGTCTACATTTTAACATACCAAAAAAGTAGATATAAAAAAGAAAAAAGAGCTATGTACAGACTGTTTATACCACTTTCCACGTGTAAACTTCAGTACATAATACTACGGAGGTTGAGACTACAGACAAGGACATGTTATAGCAATCTTTAGTTCTGAATTTGTCCTTGTTTCTTCCTCACATTATCTCCTGGACTTGGGATGTTGTATAATATAGAAAAATCGGTGTGGCTTAGTTTAAGATGCATGGTCCGTTTGTGGAAACGTTATGTTACTAGGATGCAGACAAAAGATGACAGATTCCAGGTAAGTTTTGTGATTTCTACCAGGGATGGCTAATGGGCAGTTTTTTTAATTCTTCCTTTTTGTTTACTAGATTAGTCTTTTAATTAGATGAAACTCAAGAAAATTTCAATTAGGGTTATGAGAAGGGTTAACTGAAAGTTTGCCCTTCAGAAGAAATATTTTTGAAGATAAGACACATGTTAACCAAGTGTACACCACACCTGCCTTATGCAACCAAGGGCAGCGCAGCTCTGAGGCTGAGTTACGGAGCTCTGCTCTCCCTTACCTCCAGTTCTGCCTCTGCCATCTCCCCAGGGGTCTGGATCCGATCTTTTGGTTTCTTCCATGTCTTTGGTGCAGTGATAGCTGTTTGAGCTGAAACACAAGATGAGGCCCATTATTTGCCACTGTGAAGTCATACTAGGAAACATCAGGTCTCAAGGATTCCTATATTAAATTCAGCAGAACAAAAGACTTCACCTAGACCAAGGAGATAGTTGGATGATCAAGTGAATGACTGTGTAGATGCAGCTCAGAGATTGCTATGGCAAATATCTCAGGCACAAACTCATAGCTTTCCAATCAGCAGCCAAGGCTTCTCCTATTTTCATGGAAAAGACATACTTAGTTTTGTAAAGCAGTATATGTTGAGGATCCCTAACCTGAAAATGCAAAATTTATAGTATTTTATTTTATTTTGGATTTTCAGACTTAGGACACTCAACTGATAAAAACTAAGCAAATTTCTAATACCTGAAAAGCCCTGAAATATGAAACACTTCTGGAAGCCTTTCTGATAAGGCATATCCCACCTGTAGGTGGTGAATCTCTACATAAGAAAACTGGATTGCGAGTCAGTTCTCAACTTGGGTCCACTTCTGTTAACCAACTTGAGGTCTTAAGAAAGTTACATTTGGCTGGTGCCGCTGCTCACTTGGCTAATCCTCCGCCCACGGCACTGGTACCCCGAGTTCTAGTCCCGGTTGGGGCGCTGGATTCTGTCCCGGTGGCTCCTCTTCCAGTCCACCTCTCTGCTGTGGCATGGGAGTGCAGTGGAGGATGGCCCAAGTGCTTGGGCTCTGTACCCGCATGGGAGACCAGGAGGAAGCACCTGGCTCCTGGTTTCAGATTGGCGCAATGCGCCGGCCGTAGCGGCCATTTGGGGGGTGAACCAACAAAAGGAAGACCTTTCTCTCTGTCTCTCTCTCTCTCTCACACTAACTCTGCCTGTTAAAAAAAAAAGAAAGAAAGAAAAAAAAGAAAGTTACATTTATCCTGGCCTCCCATTACTCAGTTAGAAAATATAAGAGTGAGATCTGTTATCTAAGGTTCCTTGAAAATGTAAAGAAATATTATGCTCAAAATTCAGTTTTTTTAAACTTTTTTATACAAGAATTTTCAGATAATAAGTCTACAACATTTAGCATTCATCTCATTTCAAATTTGGCCTAACCTTTCATAGCGCTGGAGAGAAAATAAAGAAAGAAAATACAAAATTTTTACTGAATTATTCTATTTTATCAGAAATTCTAGCTGGAGCAGTAAGTTTACAAAGGACTTAAAAATTCATCTGCCGGGACCGGTGCCATGGCTCACTTGGTTAATCCTCCTCCTGCGGCACCGGCATCCCATATGGGTGACGGGTTCTAGTCCCGGTTGCTCCTCTTCCAGTCCAGCTCTCTGCTGTGGCCCGGGAGGCCAGTGGAGGATGGCCCAAGTGGTTGGGTCCCTGCACCCGCATGGGAGACCATGGCTCCTGGCTTCAGATCAGCGCAGCGCACCGGTCATAGCAGACATTTGGGGGGTGAACCAACGGAAAGAAGACCTCTCTGTCTTACTGTCTAACTTTGCCTAATTAAAAAAAAATTATCTACCTTACAAATTCCATCATATCAGTCAACATCTGAATAAAGAATTTAGAGACTATTTAACCATTGAATAGTAAATAAAAAATATTAAAGAGGATAACGTATGGGTCAATACATAGGTATGAAATATTATAGAGGGTGAGTTGCAAGAAGAGTCAAATATAGGCCACTTAACAGAAACATTTCCAAAAGTGAACATGTATGAAGTTGAAGGTTTATCATCTCATCTGAATTCTTGAAGAAATACAAGATCACTTGTTGAGACTCTGGTACAGTCTCAAATCTTTTCTGGTAGAACAGATTGTGAACACACAAAGTGTTTTTGGGAATAAGGAAAGGAAATGTTTAACAGTTTTCCTTCTCAGAATTACAGCCCTATCATTAAAAAAGTGCATATCTTTGTCTCACACATACACCTAAGCAATTCTTTTTTTAACTTTCCCCTCAGGGACTATAACAAAGAAGACCACATGAGACCAGCTTTTAGTTTTCCTCTGTGGCCTGCTAAAGGCACACCATTTTCTTAAAGTCTAGACACTGTGGGGGTTTAAATCTGCCATGGCCTCACAGACTTCTACTATGTATGTTGTATGTCTGCTTTATATGCAACCTCCAAAAGTACTTGTGATTTTAATTCTGCCTAAAGAAGCCTCCTCCTGGTAAGAGCAAAAATCTTATAGAAACATTCTATTATTTTTAAATATAAAGACAAAAAAAGTATACTGTGAATTCCTAATTTTTGCAAATGTTCAGATGACTGGAAAAAAATTACTTGTTTTATCCTCATAACTCATTTATATTAAATGACTAATGTATCAATTTGGAAAAATATTAAGGACAGATGTAAATTTAATCATTAGGTTTTAGAAAGATTTTTTTAATTAAAAAGATTGATTTATTTGAAAGGCAGAGTAACAGTAAGAGAGGGAGGGGAAGAGAGAGAGAAAAACAATCTTCAATCTACAGATTCACTGGTTCATTCCCCAAATGCCCACATCAGCCAGGTCTCTAGGCCAGGAGCCAGGAACTCCATCCCAGTCTCTCACGTGGGTGCCCGGGACCCAAAAACGTGGGCCACCTTCTGGTGACTTCCTAGGTGCCCTAGCTGGAAGCTGGAATGGAAGCATAGCAGTCAGAACTCAGACTGGCAATCTGATACGGGATGCCAGCGTTCAAGCAGTGGCTTAACTGCTGCACCACCTCACTGGCCCCGAGTACGAGTTTTTGGTCCTCTCTGCAAAGGTTATAGAATTTATGTCAAGGATTCCATCCAGTTAGGAACACAGCCATTTTCAACTCTTACGCCATGTATGGAATACAGACCCTACAAAATTGTGCCACATCAAGCTAGTAATGATTTTATTTTGATTCAAAAAGAAAGAACACAGCAGTTATATTTTTATGCTATCTGTACGATATATGATGGGACAGGCATTCAGCCTAATGGTTAGGATACCTGCATTAAATATCATAGTAGCTGGATTTAATATCCAGCTCTGACTCCTGACTCCAGCATCCTGCTAATGAAAATGCTGAAGGAAGTGATAACAACACAACTGCTACCCACATGGGAGACCTGGATGAGTTTTCAGCTCCCAGCCTTGGCCTGACCCAGTAATGACCATTGCAGGCATTTGGGGAGTGAGGGAGTGGATGGGATTTTTCTCTGTGCTGTGAGAAAGGGAGAGACAGACAGAGACAGAGACAGAGACAGAGAGAGAGAGACAGAGAGATCAAGACATCTCCATAGATAGAAGACTTTTTCTTTTACATTGTATTCAGGCTGTACTGCTGTGCTGTTGCTACTCTTGCAAATTAACAGCTAACAACTACCTGTACAACTTAGGAGATAACCACTGAATTTGGAAAAAAAGGGCTAGGGCGAACACAGAAGACTCACACATTTACTGGTTTTTATAAAACTCATATATGTTTTAACTCATTTTTATTATTAATTTGACAGCAAGAGAGAGAGAGACAGATAGATGGATGGACAAAGCTCCTCTCTGCGGTTCATTTCTATAGTGTGTATGATGGTAGTCAGGGACAGGACTGATGTGGGCCGAAGTCAGGAGATGGAAACTCAATCCAGGTCTCCAATGCGGGTGGCAGAAGTCCAATCACTGGAGCTACCTACCATCTGCTGCCTCCTAGATTTCGCATTAGCAGAATCTGGAACCAAAGGTAAGAGCCAGAAGCTAGTGCTGTGGTGTAGTACACTAAGGATTCACCTGTGGTGAAAGCATCCCATATGGGCACTGGTTTATATTCCGGCTGCTCCTCTTCCAATCCAGCTCTGTGCTATGGCCTGGAAAAGCAGTAAAAGATGGCCCAAGTCCTTGGGCCCTGCACCCAATGGAGACCCAGAAGCTCCTGGCTCCTGGCTTTGGATCGGCCCAGGTCTGTCATTGCAGCCATTTGGGGAGTGAACCAGCAGATGGAAGACCTTTCTGTCTTTCCTTCTGTCTGTAGCTCAACTTGTCAAATAAATAAATAAATCTTAAAAAAAGAAGGGTATACTGATATAGGGCATGAGTATCTTAGCCAACATCCTAACTACTATGCTAATACCCCACCCACTCCCCTTTAACTCCCCCACCTATCCAACTTTGTGCATTTTTAAAAATTAGAATGCTGAGAAAAATTTTTATGTGAAGTGGGGATTTTACACAGATAGAACAGTCAAGAGTAGTTCAAAGATTTAGTGCGTCCTGAGGAACTACTCTGTGAAACATCAGAGATCTAGAATACTCAATCTCATTTCCTTTACAAAACATCAGTTCTTAAACTCCATCCCTGTTAGTCTAAAATCCTGACTCTGAGAGATGTCAAAATTGTTACATAGTGAGTCAAAGAATAACAAACATTACTGCTATCATGGCACATTACCCCCTTATCTAGATTAGTATTTTTTCTAATCATAAAAAGTAAGACATACGCATTGAAGAATACCTATAAAATACAAACAGAAAGCTGGAGAAACAAAACTATGTGTGTCATCTCTGAGATATGAACATTCCTTCCTGGCATTTAAAAAGGACAACTGCATATCATGTATTTCACAATTTTTTCTGACTGAACTTTAAACAAGAATTTAAAATTTAATAATTGTTTTATCTGATAGTAGCACCTCTGTGGGAAACACAGATGAAGCTCCAGGCTCCTGGCTTTGGCCTGGGAACCAGCAGCTGGAAGATCTCTCTACCCCTCTCTTTCTCTGTCATTCTGCCTTTCAAATAAATCTTTTAAAAAAAGAGACATAAATGAAAATAATTTGAAAGCAAACAAGTCATAGAGAGATAGTTAAAAAGATATAACAGGCGGCCAGCACCAAGGCTCAATAGGCTAATTCTCCGCCTGTGGCGCCGGCACACCAGGTTCTAGTCCTGGTCGGGGCGCCAGATTCTGTCCCAGTTGCCCCTCTTCCAGCCCAGCTCTCTGCTATGGCCCAAGTCCTTGGGCCCTGCACCCGCATGGGAGACTAGGAGAAGCACCTGGCTCCTGGCTTCAGATCAGCGCGATGTGCCGGCCGCAGTGCACTGGCTGCAGTGGCCATTGGAGGGTGAAACAACGGTAAAGGAAGACCTTTCTCTCTGTCTCTCTCTCTCTGTCTACTCTGCCTGTCCAAAAAAAAAAAAAAAAAAGATATAACACGCAATGAAGCACTACAAAAGAGCTAAAAGTACATGAGCAACAACAAATTGTCTTGTCTGATCTTTAAAAGTCCTCACTGAGGTGGTGTTAAACTGATTCAGTTTCATATCGAGTGACAGGGGCCAAGTCATTGCACCAATGCCTACAAGCTACTTCATGCAGAAAGGATCTGTTGTCTGGCCAATGAGATTCAACTAATGATATCGAACTGCCCCTTTAAGTTCCTGGTTTCTCAGCAAAGCTACTAACCATGGTATCTCTGTTTGCCTGACTGATTCCAAGCTGTCCAACCAGAACTTGCCTGGACAACATCCCTGTGTGTTAGCCCCGGCTCATCTAACTCATAAAGCTCCTCCCAAGCCCCTGCTGGGCAGGCAGATTTGAGTCATTGTTCCTGCCTCTGTCTGGTCAATAACAGAGCCTTTCTCCTACCAAAAGACTGGCATCACAGCCTGAGCTGGGGAGCAAGGGGCAGCAAATCTACCCACCTTGTTCTGTAACATTAGGATTTTTAAAAAGACATTGGGAGGCATATGTTGTGGTGCAGCAGGTTAAGTGTCTGCTTCGGATGCCTGCATCCCATACTGGAGGGCCAATTCAAGTTTCCATGTCACCAAGGTAATGTCACCCAGGCACCTGGCTCATGTAACTACCTGCTGTCATTAAGATATGTGAAGCTTCACTTTTCATTTGTTAAACTAATTAATACAAATGGTCACCCACATTTCGAAGATAATTTAGGATGTTGCCTGTTAAAATCCTGTTATATGAGGGCAAGTTATCATTACACTGAATAAGAACACACATGTAATGGATTTATAAGAGATTTCTTTCAATTGGACTTTTTTAGTGCTCATTGCAGTCTTGTTAATGTTTATTCAATAATACAACTGTTTTCTTTCTTTTCCACATTTGTGCAGAGAATATTCTTGGTTGGCAAGATATTTCTTTACTCAGCAATTAAGTGCCTGAGTGAGCAGACAAGCTGAAAACTTGATGGCATAATAGCCAGGCAAGAGACCCATGATCATGAAAAGTCTCCCTCTAACTCTCCATTCTTTTAGAATGCCACATGAATTCCCTATTAATGTGTCCAGAGTCTGGATGTCAGGAATTAAGTTGACACAAAACTAAAATAAAGGACACTTCACTGTGGGTGAGGGAAGGGCCCCAAGTGCATTGTCATAGGGTTGTTCATAAACAGAGTAGAATGTTCCAACCATGGAACTTTTACCAGGAATTCTCTCCTGTTTAACAGCCAGTCTTAACTCCTCCTCACTCACTCCTGACATTTTCACTGTACTTGTTTCCTCTTTGAGAGCCTATAAACTGGCACCAAATCATTCTGACTGCATTGAGCTTTGTCCCTCTAGCTCTACTTTCTGTTCCATTCCCTTTTAACTTTCTACTCATTGGAATTTAGGAAAAATGTGATGATTTCGCTAAGAAATTGGAGCAGCACAAAGGAGAAACTCAGGTGAGAAAAGGGCAAGTTTTACAATGAAGATGTAAATGCACAGACAAAAACTAATGATGGTGATAAAACAGTAAGAATGATGGGTCATTGAGAGATGTCAGCCAAAAGAAAAACTATAGAGTAAGTCTGTCGGATTTTCCCCAGCATCTTTTAGGGGTTGCTATTTGAAATGTATGAGGGCTGGCGCTGTGGTGTAGCGGGTAAAGCTGCTGCCTGCAATGCCAGCATCCCATATGGACGCTGGTTTAAGTCCCTGTTGCTCTACTTCCAATCCAGCTTTCTGCTATGGCCTGGGAAAGCTGTGGAAGATGGTCCAAGAACTTGGGCCCCTGCACACACATGGGAGACCTGGAAGAAGCTCCTGGCTCTGGATCGGCATAACTCCAGCCGTTGTGGCCATCAGGGGAGTGAACAGTGGATGGAAGACTTTTTTCTATGTCTTTGCCTCTCTTGGTCTGTAACTCTTTCAAATAAATAAATAAATCTTAAAAAAAAAAAATAGAAATGTATGTTGGGCTTAATAAGTATGCTTCCTATTGTATCTTTTTTTTAAGATTATTATTTATTTATTTTAAAGGCAGGGTTACAGAGAGAGGCAGAGGCAGAGGCAGAGAGAGAGAGATCTTTTATTCATTAGTTTACTCCCCAAATGCCTATTACAGCAAGGCTTGGCCAGGCTGAGGCTAGCAGCCCAGACTCCATCTGAGTCTCCCATGTAGCTGGCAGGGACCCAAGTACTCGAACCATCAAATGCTGACACCCAGGATGCATCAGCAGGAAGTTGGGCTGTGACTGAGTAGCTGGCACTACCATATGATTGGCACCGGCACTTCCCTAACTTGCTGCGCCACAACGGCTCCCCCATGTCTTCATTTCTGAACCCGATGACTGTGAAACTTCATATGTCCTAAGCAACTTTGCAGATGTGATAAAATTAAGGGTTTTGAGGTGAGGTGACTACTATCTTGAATGAATCCCATGCTCCAATGTATTCAGAAGTGTCCTTACAGAGAACGGAGGAGGCAGGAGAACTAGAGCTGAGCGTGCTCGGCTGCTGCCTTTGAAAGACATGAAGGGGCCCAGGAATGCAGGGAGTCTCTGAGATGGAAAAGGCAAAGAAACAGATTGTCATGGCACCTAGAGAAGACAGACAGGCCTACTGATGATACCTTGATTTCAGCTCAGGGGAAGCTATTTGAGACTTCTGCCCTCTAAAAATGTAAGATAATAAACTTGTGTTGTTTTAGCCACTAAGTTTGTGGTGACGGATGAACAACAGCAACACAAAATGAATGCAAGAAATACCTGACCAATTTTGATATGTTAGGTTTTCATTTTCATTGAGTTCAAGATGCTTTATAAATTTCTTTTTGATTTTTGTTTTATCTTTCAATGTTTTCTTTCTAAATATTTTGGGGGTTTTCTGGAGATTTTTCTCAGTGAGTTCTAATTTCACTGCACTTTGGTCACAGAACATACCTACTTTAATCAGAATCCTTTTAAACTTAGTAACACTTGTTGTATGAACCACAGTATGGTTTACCTAGGTAAATCTGCCATGTGCAGTTAAAAATAATGCACTAGCATGTTAGTTAAATGCCAGTTAGGTCAAATTGACTGTGCTGTTTCAGTATTCTTTTTATTTATTTATTTATTTATTTTATTTATTGGAAAGAGTTACAGGGAGAGGTAGAGACAGAAAGCGAGGTCTTCCATCCGCTGGTTCACTCCCCAGAAGGCCGTAATGGCCAGAGCTGCACCGATCTGAAGCCAGGAGCCAGAAGCTTCTTCCAGGTCTCCTACTGCTTTCCCAGGTCATACCAGAGAGCTGGATCAGAAGAGGAGCAGCCGGGACTCGAACCGGCGCCCATATGGGATGCCAGCACTTCAGCACTTCAGGCCAGGGCTTTAACCCGCTGCACCACAGCACCAGCCACAGTATTCCTTTTTTTTTTTTTTTTTTTTTTTTTAAGATTTATTTATTTATTTTAAAGTCGGAGATAGAGAGAGAAGGAGGGAAAGAGATATCTTCCATCTGCTGGTTCATTTCTCAAATGGCTGCAATGGCCAGAGCTGGGACAATCTGAAGCCAGCAGCCAGGAGCTTCTTCTGGGTCTCCCATGCGGGTGCAGGGGCCTAAGCACTTGGGCCACCTTCTGCTGCTTTTCCAGGTGCATTAGCAGGAAGCTGGTCAGAGTGGAGCAGCCAGGACTCGAACTGGCAGCCACATGGGATGATGACATTGCAGGCAGAGGCTTCACCCACTATACCATAGCGTGGGCCCCTGTACCAGTACTTTATATCTTTACTTGTTTTCTTTTTCTTTTTTTAAGATTTATTTTATTTATTTGAAAGAGTTACAGAGAGAGGCAGAGACAGAGAGAGAGGTCTTCCATCCTCTGGTTCACTCCCCAGAGGGCCGCAATGGCCGGAGCTGTGCTGATCCGAAGCCAGGAGCCTCTTCCGGGTCTCTCGCATAGGTGCAGGGACCCAAAGACTTGGGCTATCTTCTACTGCTTTCCCAGGTCATAGCAGAGAGCTGGATTGGAAGAGGAGGAGCAGTCGGGACTTGAACCAGTGCCCTTATGGGATGCCGGCGCTTCAAGCCATGGCGTTAACCCGCTGTGCCACAGTGCTGGTCCCTTTAGTTGTTTTCTATTAACTGAGTCTATCAATACTGTGTTTTCCAGTTATATTAATTATTAGTCTCTACTTTATGAATATATGTATTATAGTAATCACACTTAAAACTACTTAATGACTTCTCTGCTAATTCTAGTAACTATGTCAACTGCAATTTGGTTTCAATTGGTTTATTTTCTTCTCAGTATAGGTTGTATTTTTTTATGGTTCACCGGGTGAATTTTGCCAAGTAGCAGAGGAGGAAACAAAATCAATCCTGCATGTACTTTCCCAGAGTATGGAACAGAAGGGGAATACTTACTCACCCTGTGAGGTCAGTACTACCCAGACACCCTAACATGAAATTACCAGAAAACCTGCATCCCTAATAAATTTACATGCTTAAAAGAAAAAAAAGCTAAATAAAATAAATTCTACAATATAAATAATAATATATCCTGATCAAGGTTTATTGCAGGAAAGCTAAGTTAGTTTCATATTCAAGTATCAAATACCAAATTATTAGTTAATAAACCAACAAGAAAAAAAGAAAAGCATAGATTGTATTAGTAGTTGCAGGAAAAGCATTCAACAAAACCCAATATACTTGTATATTCGTCACTAAGGAACCTCTCAGCAAACTAGGAATAAAAAAGAAATTCCTCAAGTAGGCAAATAAAAAACTTATAGCTATGATCATACATAATGGTAAAAGACTGCATGCTTTCTCCCTGGGATCAGGAGCAGGACACAAATACTATTTCTATTTAATACTGTACTAGAATTCTTATCTAGTACAGTTAAGTCAAGAAAAAGAAATAAAAGGCCCATTCAGTGAGAAGTAACACAGATAAGGTGTCTCTGTAAGAAAGCTAACAGGGTGGGTATGGCAGCACAGCAGGTTAAGCCACCACTTCAGAAGCCCGTGTCCCACATCAGAGTGCTGGTTTGTCTTGGCTACTCTGCTTTGGATCTAGCTTCCTGCTAATGAATCTTGTAAGACAACAGTGGCTCAAGTGCTTGGGCTCTTGCCACTCTGGGGAGACCAGGATGACGTTCCAGATTCCTGGCCTCTTCCCTCACCTCCCTGTAACTGCAGTGTTTATCTTGCTTTGCCTTTCAAGTCTGCAGAAAAGGCAAAAGAAAAAAATATACTAATCAAACTGAAAAATTATCAACACATCATGGTTGGTGATTAAACAAGAGTCAACAGAATAGAATGTATAAAGCTTGTTCTCTGCCAGAAACTTGACTCCTATTGACAAGAGTAGGAAGTTGGGACAATTATCTTTTTTAAATTACTTTTAACAAGAGCTAATTGGCCAGTGCTGCGGCTCACTAGGCTAATCCTCCGCCTTGCAGCGCCGGCACACTGGGTTCTAGTCCAGGTCGGGGCGCTGGATTCTGTCCCGGTTGCCCCTCTTCCAGGCCAGCTCTCTGCTGTGGCCAGGGAGTGCAGTGGAGGATGGCCCAAGTACTTGGGCCCTGCACCCCATGGGAGACCAGGAGAAGCACCTGGCTCCTGGCTCCTGCCATCGGATCAGCGCGGTGCGCTGGCCACAGCGTGCCAGCCACGGCGGCCATTGGAGGGTGAACCAACGGCAAAAGGAAGACCTTTCTCTCTGTCTCTGTCTCACTGTCCACTCTGCCTGTCAAAAAACAACACAAAATAAGAGCTAATAGAATTCTAAGTGAAGCATGCTTTAAAATTCCTATAATTTGTATGGTAGACTCTCTTACTGATCAGAATTATTTGATTCTCATTCTGCTTCATTTCCTATTCTAACCAAAACATGGATCGGAATCTTGGGGCTTCCCCTTATAAAATCCTCAAAGTCCTGATGTATAGCTGAGATTCAAACATGTCTTAGACATTTTTGCTACAACTCTTTAGTTACTCCGGAAATATTGCCTTTAGGATGATGGTATCTTGATCGTAAATCATTAATCCTTCATTTATGCAGGAAATTAAAAGTTCCAATATTATTTTCAAAACATTTCCTGTGAATATATTTTAATAATAAAGTTTATGTGAGAAGGAACAAAAGATAAAGAGAGAGCACACATGATCCCATCTGCCAGTTTACTCCCCAAATGCCCATGACAGCCACGACTGGGCCAGGCTGAAGTGTAGAGCTTGGAACTCAATCCTGGTCTCCCCACTCAATGCTGGTCTTCCACATGGGAGCAGGGATCTAAGTACTTCAGCCATCAGCTCTGCTTCCCAGGGTGCACATTAGCAGAAAGCTGGAATTGGGAGTGGAGCCAGGACGCAAACTCAGGTACTCCAATATGGAATGCAGACATCCCAAAAAGCAGGTTAGTTGGTAGACCAACTGACTATGTGTAGATACATTATATCAATTTATATAAACACACAAATATATGTTTTATATAGATTTATATAAGGTATCCTATGTAAATATACACTGAGCGACAGAGAGAGGGAGAGATCCATCTTCCATTCACTGTTTGACTCCCAAGATGGCCACAATGGCCCCCAGCGAGCGAGCAAGCGAGCAAAACTGAGAGATTTCCCATCTGCTAGTTTACTCCCCAAGTGGCCTCAACAGCAAGGGATGGGCCAGGCTGAAGCCAGAAGCCTTGAATTCCATTCAGGTCTCCCACGTGGGTGGTAGGAATCCAGATTCTCTGGTCATCATCCACTGCCCTTCCAGATTCATTGGCAGGTAGAGTAGCCAGCACTTGAACCAGCACTTCAATGTGGACTGTGGGTGTCCCAAGTGGCAGTTTAACTGGCTGTACCACAATGCCTGCCCTTTATAAATGTATTTTAGTAACAGTTTGCCTCTCTGTGGCTCCTCCAAACATAACTCATTCAAACAGATATATTTTATGTGATAGGTATGTTTAGAAAAAGATGTCTAATTTATGCTTAGGTGAATTTAAATTAATGTCAAGAATGTTAAGAATGAATTATGGGGGCTGGTGCTGTGGTATATATAGGTTTAAACCTCCACCTACAGAGCTGGCATCTCACTTGGATGCTGGTGTGAGTCCCGCTGCTCCACTTCTGATCCAGCTCTCTGCTATGGTCTGGGAAATCACTGGAAGATGGCCCAAGTCTGTGGGCCCCTGCAGCAATGTGGGAGACCCAGAAGAAGTCTGGCTCCTGGCTTCACTTATTGACCCAGCTCTGGCTGTTTCAGCCATTTGGGGAGTGAACCATGGATGGAAGACCTTTCTCTGTGTCTCTTCCTCTCTAACTCTACATCTCAAATAAATAAATATCTTTAAAAGGGGGGGGGGATGAATTATGTGACCTACACTTGATCTTAGTCAAAAGTCCGAGAAGTGATATGTAATCTAATAATTATAGGAAAATTGTTAGTCCAAATAAAAACTAAATGTATCATGTTTTTAAAATAATCTCATAATTTTCCCACTAATCAAGTACCTATTTTGTGCAGAGAATATGCTGTATTATTATATTTTATAAACAGAAAAGCTAATATAATTTTGATGTAGAATAAGAAGTTAGTGGACATATTATATTAAGATACTGCAAAACTACAATAGCTAATTATGCCATTGGGAGAAGCTCAGATAAGCCTCCATAGGAGTGTGGAGGCCGTAGCCTGGGTAGTGCTGAAAGTGGTGTATCAGCTCAATAATGTGCCTCATTACATAAACTGACCTCAGTCCCTTACCATGCAGAAACAACAGCTGTTGGGCTCCAAATCCTGATTCTTAAGGTCATGGAAGATGCCACATGATTGCTATGCCAGACATCTGCAATACAGATTTTTATTTGGACAACAGCTAGTGATTCCAGAATCATGTATGTCTAACTGGAAGAATACTACTAGATCAAATTTCTGTCATTATAGTCCACCTTCTGACATTGCCTTATAAAGAAATAATGCTTTCTTAAGTATGCCGCCCCTAGCTCCAACTAGGTTAGATGTCTGGGCTCTGCTCCAGAATGGGACAGTCAACAGAAGAAGATGGACATTGCTTCTGCTCCTCTCCTGATGCCTCCACAGTTTTGGTATGTGTTTTGTCTGGCCAGTTGTCTGTGTTTTTCTTCCCATCCTCTCTAGACACACCTCCAGGATATCTTCCTACCATGAGCACTCTTACCTTCATTTTCTTGAATTCATTATTCATTCTCCAAATCTGTGATGTCAGTATAGTATATTTTAAAAATAAAGATTTTTATTTACTTGAAAGGTAGAAAGAGACAGACAGACTGACAGAGATCTTCTAATGATGGGTCACACTCCAAGTGCCCACAACAGCTAAGAGTGGGCCAGGCCAAAGCCAGGAGCCAAGCCTCAATCTGTCTGCAAAGCTGGGAGCAGGGCTGCAAGTACATCAGGCTCACCACCTGCTGCCCACTCAAGGCGGGCATTAACAGGAACTAGGACTTGAACAGAAACATTCTGAATGTGGGATTAAGGTGTATCTAGCAGCATCTTTACCAAATATGTCAAATTGTTTATACTTTTTGATCAGTTTAAGAGGCATTTCATGCTTTTAGTGCTAACAATTTTACCACCAATGAGTTTAATGCTCCCTTGCTCCACTACACAATAAAGATGTGAGGACGCGTTAAGGATTGCACCATCTAGATCTCCTCTTAGCATCTAATACATCACCTGCACTTCAGTAGAACACTCACTGAAGATCTGTGAACGGGAGCCAGCACTCTGGCACAGCCATTGGCAGTGCTGGCATCCCATATGAGTGGTTTGAGCTCTGTCTGTTTCATTTCTGATCCAACTTCCTGCTAATGTGCCTGGGAAAGCTGCAGAAGGTGGCCCAAGTGCTAGGGCCCTTTGCCACCACATGGGAGACCCAGATGAAATTCCAGGCTTTGAAGCCAAGCCCTTTGGGGTCATTTGGGGAGTGAATCAGTGGAAGGATGATCTCTCTCTCTCTGTTTCTCCTGTTTTCTCTGTAACTTTGCCTTTCAAATAAATCTTTTATTTTAAAAGATGTTAATGAATAAAATATGTAAAATCAAAATTAAGCTCAAGGTTAATTAACGTCTCTCTACAGTAACACTAGTTAAATCTCTGTTAGGGGAGTACTGTTACATTATCCCCATTGCAGAGATGAGGAAACTGCAGTACAGAAAGGTCAACCTCAGAAGGAGTAAAGGTTGGAACTGGATTTAAAATATAGATAGAGGGCCAGTGTTGTGGTGCAGCAGGTTAAGACACCTGTGACACTGGCATCCCATGTGGGTGCTGGGGTTCATGTCCCGGCTGCTCCACTTCTGATCCAGTTCCCTGGTAATGTGCCTGGAAAAGCAGTGGAGGGTGGCCCAAATATTTGGACCTCTGCCAGCCACGTGGTTGATGCAGATGAACTCCTGGCTCCCGGCTGTGGCCTGGCTCAGCCCTGGCTGATGCAGCCATCTGGGGGAGTGAACCAGTGATACAAGAACCCTCTCTGTCTCTCCCTCTCTCTCTGTAACTCTGCCTTTCAAATAAATGATTAATAAAACAAACAAACCCAACACAGATTAACTTCAAAATCTAGTCTTTGGGGTAGAAGCTGTGTTGCGATGATTAAGCTCCTTGGGAGATTGCATCCTATATTGCAGAGCCTGGGATTGGGTCTCATCTCTGCTTCTGATCCAGCTTTCTGCTAATGTTCTGGGAGGTAGCAGATAATGGCCCAAGTACTAGGTTCCTGCCACCCACGTGAGGAAGACCTGGATGAAGTTCTGGGCTCTTGGCTTCAGGCTGGCACAGCCTCAGCTATTGCAGGCATTTCAGGAATGAGCCAAAAGACAGAAGATCTCTCTCCCTGCCTTTCAAGTAAATTAATTAATCTTTTTAAAAATTTCATTTTTCCAACACAGTATCCTGCCTCTCAACTCGATCTTATTCCCACACTTTCTTATCTGAATTCATCTTCATTTATATCTTGGTTGTCTTTTGTCTTCAGAGCAAGAGAGGACGTGCAGTTTAGCAAGGGAGGGTTGAGTAAGGAATACAGTTTTTCTGTTAGACCTATGGCACAACATGTCAAGTCACTACAAAAATAAAATGGTAAAGTTACTCCAAGTAGGTTTAGTCCAAAAAGCTCAGCAGAACAGTCCATTATGCAGTTCTGTCAGCAGTAAGAAAAGACTCCAATGAGACTATTATCAGATTTGCTAGGCCTCTCTATTATACTGTACAGTCCTTTCTGTAGCCTCTTAAGCATTTTTCACATTTTAATAAACATTTTTGTGTCACTTTCACCACCATCAAAAAAGATTACAATTTATTTCAAAATAAATCTTAGTACAGACACAGAAATGTCAATCATTACAGCACAAATATATAATTTAATTAGAAAAGATGCTACAAGTAGTTATCTTCCTATGTAATGCTTTTTAGCTTTAAACAACACTACAGTTTGTTGTTCTAAATATGTAAACCCAAATGAAATTAAAACAACCGCTCATCCCAACATCAGGGTAAGTCCATGAAGGGTAAGTTTATGAAGTGCAGGGGAGTTTGCTTTAACCTGAATCTGCAGGGACCACTGCAAGTAATGAAAACACTTCTTAACAGACGTAGTCACTACTCTTTCATCACTTCCCTTGCCCTTCCTGATGTTCGTATGTGGAGTTCTTGTTAGAAAGAGATTTTGCCTCAGTTCAGTTCTGTAGTCCTGGAGGTCAGGAGACTCACATGGCACTGGGCATTGTGACACAGCAGGCACACGACACCCACATCACACACTGGAGTCCCAGAGGTTGAGACTTACCTCCCTTTCCTATCCAGCTGCCTGCTGATGCACCTGGGAGGTAGCAGATGATGGACCACATGGGAGACCCAGATGGAGTTCCTGGCTTCTACCTGGTCAGCCCTGGCTCCTGTGGGCATGCAGGGAGTGAACCAGCACACAGATCTCTCTTAGACCAAGTTCCAAAATGGCAGAGTACAGAAGGAACTTACTGCTCTAATCTAGGAGAAGATAGTTTTTAAAAACTGGAGATAGTGTAGCTTCAGGGAAGAGTTAGGGAAAAAAATGGCAGAAGAAACTTCAACCAAATTAGAGGGACACAGTGGACCCACATGGAGGGCACCCAAGGCTCAAGACTCCAGCAGGTTTAATCGACACTATAGAACTTTCCATCCTACAATTGCAGAATACACATTATTCTCAGCAGTGCATGGAAATTTCTCTAGAATTGACCACAAACTAGGCCATAAAGAAAGTCTCAGTGAATTTAAAAAACTGAAATCATACCATGCATCTTCTTGGACTACAATGTAATGAAGCTGGAACTCAGAAATGTAGGAATCTCTAGAGCATATGCAAACACTTGGCGACTGAACAACATGCTCCAGAAAGAACAGTGGGTCATAGAAGAAATCAAAAGAGAAATAAAATCTTTCTGGAAACCAATGAAGATGACAATACAACATATCAAAATTTATGGGATACAGCAAAAACAGTGTTAAGAGGAAAGTTTATAGCAATAGGTGCCTACATCAAGAAATTAGAAAGGCACCAAGTAAACAAGCTATCAATGCATCCCAAGGATCTAGAAAAACAAGAGCAAACCAAACCCAAAACTAATAGGAGAAAAGAAATAATTAAAACTAGAGAAGAAATCAACAAAATTGAGTCCAAAAACAATAAACAATACAGGAGATCAGCAAAATGAAGAGCTGGTTTTTTGAAAAAATAAAATTGACACACCTTTGGCCCAACTAACTAAAAAAAGGAGAGAAAAGACCCAAATCAATAAAATTAGAGATGAAAAAGGAAATGTAACAACAGATACCACAGAAATAAAAAGAATCATCAGAAATTACTACAACGAGTTGTAGACCAACAAACTGGGAAACCTAGCAGAAATGAATAGATTCCTGACACATACAACCTACCTAAATTGAGCCATGAAAACACAGAAAACCTAAACAGACCCATAACCAAGAAGGAAACTGAATCAGTAATAAAGGCCCTCCCAACAAAGAAAAGCCCAGGACTGGATGGATTCACTGCTGAATTCTATTAGACATTTAAAGAACAACTAACTCAATTTTTTCTCAAGTTATTCAAAACAACTGAAAGGGAGGGAGGCTTTCCAAATTCTTTCTATGGAACCAGCATTATCTTAATTCCTAAACCTGAAAAAGATCCAACAGAGAAAGAGAATAGCAGACTAATTTCCCTGATGAACAGACACAAAAATCTTCAACAAAATTCTAGCCAATCAAATCCAACAACACATCAGAAAGATCATCCCCATACCAAGTGGGATTTATCCTTGGTATGCAGGGATGGTTCAGCATTTGCAAATCAATCAATGTGATACATCACATTAACAAACTGCTGAACAAAAACCATATGATTATCTCAGCAGATACAGAGAAAACATTTGTTAAAATAAAGCACTCTTTAAGGATGAAAATCTAAGCAAACTGGGTATAGAAGGCACATTCCACAACACAATCAATGCAATTTATGACAAACCCATGGCCAGCAACATACTGAATGGGGAAAAGCTGGAAGCATTCCCACTGAGGTCCAGTACCAGGCAGGGATGCACACTCTCACCATTGCTATTCAATGTAGTACTGGAAATTTTAGTCAGAGCCATTAGGCAAGAAAAAGAAGTCAAAAGAATCAATACAAACTGGGAAGGAGGAAGTCAAACTAACCCTATTTGCAGATGACATGATTCTTTATATCAGGGTTCTAAAGAGCTCCACTAAGAGACTACTGGAGAGGCTGGTGCTGTGGTGCTGCAGGTTAAAGCCCTGGCCTAAAGCGCCGGCAACCCATATGGGCGCTGGTGCTAGTCCCGGCTGCTTCTTGTCTGACCCAGCTCTCTGCTACGGCCTGGGAAAGCAGTAGAAGATAGCCAAGTCCTTAGGCTCCTGCACCCATGTGGGAGATGCGGAAGAAGCTCCAGGCTCCTGGCTCCCAGCTTTGGATCAGCACAGATCTGGCTATTGTGGCCATTTGGGGAGTGAACCACAGGATGGAAGACATTTTTCTCTGTCTCTACCTATCTCTGTAACTCTGCCTTTCAAATAAACAAAAATAAATCTTTTATTTATTTTTTTTAAAGAGACGGGGCCAGGGCTGTGGTGCAGCGGGGTGAAGCCCTGGCCTAGAGAGCCGGCATCCCACGTGGGTGCTGGTTTGGGTCCTGGCTGCTCCACTTCCATTCAGGCTCTCTGCTGTGGTCTGGGAGAGCAGCAGAAGATGGCCCAAGTCCTTGGGAGCCTGCACCCATGTTGGAGACCAGGAAGAAGCTCCTGGCTCCTGGCTTTAGATGGGCACAGCTCCGGCCATTGCGGCCATCTGGGGAGTGAACCAATAGATGGTAGACCTCTCTCTCTGTCTCTACCTCTCTCTATAACTCTGTCTTTCAAATAAATAAAATAAAAATAAATAAATAGACTATTGGAACTCATAGAAGAGTTTGGTAAAGTAGCAGGCTATAAAATCAATACACAAAAATCAACAGCCTTTATATACAGACAATGCCACGGCTGAGAAAGAACTTTTAAGATCAATCCTATTCTCAATAGCTACAAAAAAATCAAATACCCTGGAATAAACTTAACCAAGGATATCAAAGATCTCTACGATGAGAATTAGAAAACATTAAAGAAAGAAATAGAAGATAAAAAAAAGGAAAAATCTTCCATATTCATGGGTTCGAAGAATCAATATCATCAAAATGTCCATTCTTCCAAAAGCAATTTACAGATTCAATGCGATACCAATCAAAATACCAAAGACATTCTGCTTAGATATGGAAAAAATGATGCTCAAATTCATATGGAGGCACAGGAGACCTTGAATAGCAAAAGCAATCTTATACAACAAAAACAGAGCCAGAGGCATCACAATTCCAGATTTCAAGAAATACTCCAGGGTAGTTGTAATCAAAACAGCTGAATGGTACTGGTACAGAAACAGATGGATAAACCAAAGGAACAGAATAGAAACACCAGAAATCAATCCAAACATCTACAACCAACTTACATTTGACCAAGGAGCTAAAACCAATTCCTGCAGCAAGGACAGTCTATTCAACAAATGGGGCTGGGAAAACTGGATTTCCACATGCAGAAGTATGAAGCAAGACCCCTACCTTACACTGTATACAAAAATCCACTCAAAATGGGTTAAAGATCTAAATCTACGACCCGACACCATCAAATTATTAGAGAACATCAGAGAAACTCTATAAGATATTGGTACAGCGAAAGACTTCTTGGAAAATGTGGGGAGCAACTCGGACTAGACTAAGTTACTGGAATTAAGACTTATTCTATGCATCTGCTCTCCCACAATATGGCGCTGAGAAGGGAGAAACAGCTTCTACACAGCTGCCTCCAGTTCAACCAATAAACTGTAGGACTTACTCCTGATTGGAGGAGAGCAGCGTACTCGGCGTATGGGCAGCCGAGTTGGGATTGGTGGAAGAGGACTATAAAGGAGGAGAGAGACAACATGCACCAGGAACATCTAAGGGGAACATCTATCTGAAGGAACACCTGTGCAGCCCCCGAGAGAGCCGGCCGGCGGTGTGCCGATCCCCCGCGGAAGTGGGGAAAGTGGCTAGGGGGAACCGCCCTTCCACGGAGGTGGAAGGGACGGTAGCCAACCCGGGAAGAACCAGCAGCAAACCCGGGGAGGGCCGAGGAGACGAAAGAACAGCGCAGGGTCCTGTGTCGTTCCTTCACGAAGACGGGGAGCGACAGAAAAGACCCCAGAGGCTCAGGCAGCCAAAGCCGAAATTAACAATTGGGATTACATCAAATTGAGAAGTTTCTGCATGGCAAAAGAAACAGTCAGGAAAGCGAAGAGGCAACTGACAGAATGAGAGAAATTATCTGCAAACTATGCAGTCTGATAAAGGATCAATAGCCAGAATCTACAAAGAGATCAAGAAACTCCACAATAACAAAACAAACAACCCACTTATGAGATGAGCCAAGGACTTAAACAGACATTGTTCAGAAGAGGAAATCCAAATGGCCAACAGATACATGAAAAAATGTTCAGGATCACTAGCTTTCTGGGAAATGTAAATCAAAACCATAATGAGGTTTCACCTCACCCTGGCTTTCATACAAAAAAACAAACAACAAATGCTGACAAGGATGTGGGGGAAAAGGCACACTAAACAACTGTTGGTGGGAATGCAAACTGGTAAAGCCACTATGGAAGACGTAGTGGAAGATACCTCAGAAATCTGAATACAGGCCTACCACACGACCCAGACATCCCACTCCTTGGAATTTACCCAAGGGAAATTAAATTGGCAAATAAAAGAGCTATCTGCACCTCCATGTTTTTTGCAGCTCAATTCATAATAGCTGAGACATGGAGTCAACCTAAATGCCCATCAACAGAAGACTAGATAAAGAAATTATGGGATAAGTACTCTCTGGAATACTACACAGCAGTAAAAAAATGAAATCCAGTCATTTGCAATAAAATGCAGGCATCTGGAAAACATCATACTGAGTGAAATAAGCCAATTCTGAAGGGACAAATATTATATATTCTCCCTGTTCTGTGACAACTGAACACTTAGAAGAAAAACTCTAGAAGTAAAGTTGACACTATGAGAAGCAATGACTTAATCAGCCCTTGTTCTGACTGTTGAGGAACAGCTTATTATTTTATTCTTTTTCGTATTATCTTTTTCTACTTAATACCATTGGTTGAACTCTTTACTTAACACAGAAATATTCTTAGGTGTTTAAATCCAATTGAATATTGATCCCTATTAAAAAAAAGTAAGAGTGGGAATAAGAGACGGAGGAGATGTACTGTTTGGCACAAGTTCCCACAGACTTACACCTAAGGGTAAAGCTAAAAATTTGCCTTGGGACTCCAAATTCCATTTAGTTGTCAGGTACTAATGCTATCTTACATGTTTATGTGATCATATTAAGTGTGTAAATGATCATATAGATAGGTACAAGTGTCAAAGGGATCACAAAAATAAGACCAAGTGTCTGCTAATAACAACAGATAGAAATGAAAAGGAAAGAATTATCTAATATGGGAAGCAGGCCACACAAGCAGACTCATAGAATGACAAATGCCCTAAATAGCACTTTGACCTCAGAATCAGCCCTTAAGGCATTCGGATCTGGCTGAAAAGCCCATGAGAGCATTTCAGGCAAATTCATATAGAGTTCCATATTTTTGGCGCTGTGGCGCAGCCGGCATTCCATATGGGCGCTGGTTCGAGATCCGGCTGCCCCACTTCCCATCCAGCTCTCTGCTATGGCCTGGGAAAGCAGTGGAGGATGGCCCAAGTCCTTGGGCCCCTGAATCCATGTGGGAGACCCAGAAGAAGTTCCTGGCTTCAGATCAGCGCAGCTCCGGCTGCTGCAGCCAATAGGGGAGTGAATCATTGGATGGAAGACCTCTCTCTCTCTCTCTCTCTGCCTCTCCTCTCTCTGTATAACTCTTTCAAATAAATAAATAAATCTTCAAAAAAATGAATGTTAATGAAGAATGGGATGGGAGAGGAAGTGGAAGTGGGGTGGTTTGGGGGTGGGAGGGCGGGTATAGGGGGAAGATCCACTATATTCCGAAAGCTGTACCTAAGAAATTTATATTTATTAAATAAAAGCTTTCTAAAAAAAATCTGTTTCTCCCCCCCCAACCCTCTCTCTCTGCCCTTCAAGTAAGTAAATACATAAATAAACCTAAATTTTAAAAAGTCACATAGTAGGTCATATAATAGGTATAAATTAACTCTGCCTGAGGAGATGAAATTAATTTATTGATTAAATTCTGGACTTTTTGTCAAAAATCTTTACACATTGACTTATAACATTCCCTCTTAGCACACTGGGAAAACCTATAGTTCATCCATGTTTCTTCACGGTTTCCATGACAGTTCCCATTTTGAACATTCTTCCCTAATGTGTCCCAAAATATAGATCAGAGTAGGAAATCAAAAAAAGCATAAAGGAAGTTCTAAGTTATAATTTATTTAAAAATAAATACAATGTTAGGGAAGACCCAGAATTTATTATTGAAACCTAAAGAAGAAAATATTTAGTTGCTCAAATCTTTGCTGGACACCATAAATCCCAAAACAGTACAATTCCTTTGCACTCTATTTTTATGAAAAATCAAATACGAATGATTTAAGAAATTTACATAAAAAGCAAATTAATGAGGAATAAAGAAGATAAATGATATAAAATGAAGCATTTCTTGTTTTAAAGAATATTAGGAATTATTCAAAACAAACTGTAAGGTACCTTTTGAAATCTGACAATCTATTTCATATACATGAGATAATTTATCATGAGAGAATTGACTGAGCAAGAAAAACAACTGCAAAATTTATAATTAAACTTGGTTTTGGTTATAATTATGATGAGAAATTCATATTCACAGATGAATAAACAAGGGGAAAAAGTGAGTCTTCTCTTTCCTAATAGATTCTTATGTCTCTCTCTCCAGAGGAACTCATTATTAAGTATTTCTTTTCTGTCCACAGAAAATACTGGTGTATATGCAAGCACATGTATGTGTGTATTATAATGTGAATGTGCACACACAGCTATTTCCTTTTCTTCCTATAATACATGCTATTTTGCACCCTGGCATGTTTTTATAATTAGAATATATCCCACTCATATACAGGAAAATCATGGTTTCAGAGGTTATAACATAACTTAACAAGTGATCTACATAATTTATGAAACATCTATGTGCACTATCACCTTCCAAAGGATTTTTCTCTATAAACTGTCTGGCACATTGATTTAAATATCTCAAATGTCACTCAAAGCTTATTTGGATTCTATGTTAAAGATAGTAAAATTATGATAGTTCTAGAACTCAATAACTATCTGTTGAATGAATTAACAATTATTAATGACAGTATGATATTGCAAAAGCCATAGTATCTTTTGGATACTATTGAGTATCTCACCAAATACTGAATGCTCTTTCATAAATACTGAATCCTACTTTTATTAAGTGGTGCATTAGATACTAAGGTGCTGCCTAAGTTATAGGTATGGACTCTGCAACAGCAGAAACTTGGAGAGAGTATATTAACTAAGAACGAAGGCTCATACATTCTGTGCTTTCTGCTGTCATTAGCTACTCAAGGTATGTACAAAGACTGCGAACATGGGTCATCTACTTGTTTATCCAATTGTGCATTTATGTGAGTGTTATAGTCATTTCTAATATAAAAAGAATATCTTCAAAAAGAATTACTTCAAATGACTTTAAGTTCTGACTGCTGACATTTAAAAAATATGTGGTTTAATCTGAGAGGCAACAGACAGGCATGGCTATAAGCCTAGACTTTAGAGCTAAGGGTGAGTTCCAACTCTTCCACTTACTAACCATATAAACTTTCACAACTATCACCTTTTCTGTGCCTCAGTCTCCTCTTCTACAAAATAACAGGGTTTTCGTGAAGGTTAATGAAAATATCACAGTGCTATATAAATAGCAAGAATTTAACTGATGACAACTATCATTAAAATTAATAAAATTTTTCTACCAGATAGATTTTAAATACATTTATCCCTAAAAACAGTATAAATCTCTACAAAATCAAGAAAAAAACCCAATTCTTACATTAACACAAACCTATTCATTTGCTTAAATAAGTAACGTTTAATAAGAGCTCTGTGGAAATAATAAAATCAGAGCTTTACCAACACTGAAGAGCAAAAAGAGACATAAAATACATATATGCCAATATTTATAAAGTACTTCAAGAGTGTCTTTAAAATTGTATCCAAGTAGAGTTGTTATTATTTTTGAGACAGAGTTTCAGAGAGAAGGGGGGGAGGAGAGATATTTTCCATCTGCTGGTTCACTCCCCAGATAGCCGTGATGGCCAGGGCTAGGCAAGATCAAAGCCAGGAGCCAGGAGCTTCTTCTAGTTGTCTCATATGTGCAGGTGGCAGGGCCTTTAGCAGGAAGCTAGATAGGAAGTGGACCAGCTGGGACATGAACCAGAATCCATATAGTATGACAGTGCCACAGGAGGTGGTTTTACCAGTATGCTACAATACCGGCCCCCTTCATGTATTTTTGAATAGAGAGAATCATATGTATGTTTAGGAGAAAGAATTATCAGAATGGAAGATTTAAGATAAATTTTGAGCATGTTCTTTAATATAGTCTAGGTTGAAAAGGTAGCAGTAAGGTAGCAATGAAGAAATTAACACACCTATAAACATTGGCAACAGAAAATAATAATGACAGAGTGAGAGAAGGGCAAAAAAAAAAAAAAAAGTAACAAAGTAAAGCTAGGGTGAGACAGTTTAAAAGGGCCTAGAAGATCAACCTGAGAAACTAGATTCTGACCACTGAAACAACTGTCTCTACAGCTCATGGAAAGACACAGTGTCCTGAACAATATTTTCGCTAGAAGACTTTTCTGGGAAATGTGCAGTGAAAACATGTGTCAAGAAAAATCTGAAAGCAGAGTTGCAGGAGCTTAAGTGTAAGGTAATGAGTAGGTGAAACGGACTTGAAAGGAAAGGGGACTGAACAGATGGATGGCCAAGTGAATTGTTGGATAGCTAGAAAGACAAGAAATGTCCAGAAGTGCTCTAGGCAGAGGCTAAGGAAAGACTTACAGAGAGGATGACTCAACTGAAACAAATGTACACAAAGACTAAAGGAAACACAGAATCATTACTTCTGCAACAATCATATGTTTTGGCCACGACCACCCTGCTCTCCCACACTAGTTCCATGTTTGTGTTTGTGACATCAAACAATGAATACTTCTAGAACAGTTGTTACAGGTGGTACATATACTTAATATATGAGAACACCTTCTCAAACTCAGTAACATGTAACTTCTAGTCAAATAATAAGAAACAATTTTTAAAACTACACAGTTCAGGCATAAAATGTATCAAAAGGAGGTGATTTCTGACTGGACCCCCATTCTCCTGTATCTCTGCTACTGTTGCTTATGGTGGTGTTGTTGAAACTCTCTTCCTGGATTTCTAAGCTACAATTTTCCTATCCAAATTCTGCACACATGTTGATGGCACAACCACATATTTATACTTTTTAATATAACAGCTTCCTGAGATATAATCCACATATCATAAAATTCACTTTTTAAAAGTAAATGCTCTGTGGTATATTCAGAGTTGTGTAATCATCACTGAAGAATATTTTCATCATCCCAAAAGGAAACTCCATATCCATTAGCACTCTGACCACAACCTCCAACCCTTGGCAGCCACTCATCATTTTGCCATGGAAATATGCCTATTTTGAACTATTTCATATAAATCGAATTATGCAATGAGACTTTCTGTAAATTTTTTCCACTGTGCATAATGTTCTCAAGGTTCTTTCATGTAGCAGCATACCCATGTCAGTACCTCATTTCCTTTCATGGTCAAATATACCATGCACTATTATATGAGAGGTCTTCCAAAGGTTGCAGTGAAGGAAATGCACATTATGTTTTAATTCCATGTTTCTATTAATTTTCTCAACTTGCTTCATATTTTTTGTTTACACATTCATCAGTCGATGGACAATTCAATTAGTGTACTCCTAATTTTTGGCTACTCTATTCACTTTTTTCCATTCCTCCTAGTTTCTTCTTTGCCTTTCTTTCTAATTTCCCACTCTTGACCAAAAGAGGAAATCAGATATTGTTACTGTACTCTACTGTAATGGATATATCAAGGGTTTCAATTGCAGACTCTCAAAATTCACTGTTCTAAGCAAACGTTCTCTTCACTTTCCAGTCACAGTGGAGGTAACCTTGAGATGTGTCTATTGTGAAGATTAAATGACATAACAGGTAAAAAAAATCTTTAATTGAAGTTATACATGCATAAATACTACACTTAGGAATTTTGCACCAATTTGTACCTAGGATTTTATTAAAAACTTTTCATAAGGTATCAATTTTTTTAAATTCTCTTCTTTGGCAGATAGATTTCTCAGGGTAGGTATGATACCTATTCTATATAATACTAGCAGAATTCAAAGTGAACCTTTGAGCTCTTGACAGTAGCTAAAAATATTATCAGTATTATTCAACATCAATGGGGTACTTACTATATGTCAGATATTGTGCTAAATGTTTTATACATACCGTATTTTATTTACCACACCTTTATGAGGCAAACACTATCTTCACTTTGGAAAACAGATACAGAGATTAAGGAACTCACCCAAGATCACAAAGATAGAAAAAGAGTCTGTTACTTTACTGACAGAGTTTAGAACAAAAATAACAAGAATCTACATTTAGACCCAAAACATTGAAGAAAGACAGGCTTTTAGTAAGACTAGGTTTTCCTCTTTTGACTCATTGAGAGGTGTGCTCCCCTAGGCCGTCTGAACACAGGTTAAGTACAAAGGTTCTTTGCAGTGGAGAAGGGTTTAATTACTAAGTCTGGGAAAGAGCTAAATTCTGAGCAAAGAAATCTACATATGTTAAATGTGAACACTGGGGAGACGCATCTCACATAAACAGGCAAGGAAGAACTGCAGAACTTGCTTGCTAGGAGGTTAGCATGTGAGCCTGACAGTGGGACGACCCCCAGGCATCTGGGCACCTTTGGCCGCACATGAAGAACAGAATTTGACCCGGCACCAGTATTTTCCAGGAAATGCTTAAGACTTCACTGTGGAGGGTAGTAAGAAAGGAGGAATGACAGTTAAGAAATGAACTTTTAAAGTATATTGTTAGGTGGCTTTGTTGGAAATAATTTACAAAAAATGTGGAGAAAATTTTCACATATCCCTAAGGATCACTCAGATTCAAGTCTCTAAAAAAGATGGCCACAATAAATTTTAAATGGGTCCTGTCCCAAGATTCCAGAATGTAACTCATTAGAGGAAAATGAGAACTTAAAAGGTGGCATAGTAAGGTAGGGATCAGGCTTGTGAGACACACCACTGGCACTCTGCTTTTGGTCCCTGAAACTAAATCTTCCAGGGACATTTCAAATACTCCTTACAAAGGGTAAGTCAAAAAAAGGTAAAATATTTCAAATCCCCAGGTCCTGTGTTGTGGAGCAGCAGGTTAAGCCACCACCTGAGAAGCACATACCATGTAGCGTTGGTTCCAATCCCAGCTACTCCACGTCTGATCCAGATGCCTGCTAATGCACCTGGGAAAAGCATCAGAAGATGACTCAAGGGCTCAAGCTCCTACACCCACCTGGGAGATCTGAACAGTGTTCCAGGATCCCTGGCTTTGGCCTGGCTGAGCCCTGTCCATTTCAGCCATTCGGAAAGTGAACCAGCGGATGGAAGAGGATGGAAGATCTCTCTGTCTCTCCCTTTCTCTCTGTAACTCTCCCTTTCAAATAAATAAACTTTTTAAAAATTTTGAAATTTCCTATTCCCAGGTGCCCTTGTTCAGATCAGTTTTTAAAATGAGTTTCATTTTTTTTTTTAAAGATTATTCTGACTTCAATCTTATTCTGACAGGGTCATAGTCAAAGTGGAAGTTCTCTCCTACCTTCAGAGAAAGGTACCTCCTTCTTTGATGGCCCTGTTCTTTCCACTGGGATCTCATTTGCAGAGATCTTTCATTTCGTTTTTTTTTTTTTTTTTTTTTTTTTTTCCCTAGAGTGTCTTGGCTTCCCATGCCTAAAATACTCTCATGGGCTCTTCAGCCAGATCTGAATGCCTTAAGGGCTGATTCTGAGACCAGAGTGCTATTTAGGACATCTGCCATTGTATGAGTCTGCTGTATATCCCACTTCCCATGATGGATGGTTCTCTCAAAAGCTTCCATAGCCTTGGCAACTCATGACTAGAGCCTAGGGAGATCACTGATGCCATAAACAAGAGTGTCAAATTGTTAAGTCAACAACAGGAGTCACTGTGTATTTACTTCTCATGTGGGGTCTGTCCTTAATGTGTTGTCAATGTGAAGTAATGCTATAACTAGTACTGAAACATTATTTTACACTTTGTGTTTCTGTGTGGGTGCAAACTGATGAAATCTTTACTTAATATATACTAAATTGATCTTCTGTATATAAAGATAATTGAAAATGAATCTTGATGTGAATGGAATGGGAGAAGGAGTGGGAGATGGGAGGGGTGCGAGTGGGAGGGAAATTATGGGGGGGGCATTGTAATCCATAAACTGTACTTTGGAAATTTATATTTACTAAATAAAAAAAAATTATTCTTGTCAAAAGAATAGATTTCCATATCTCTGGTATTGTGATTATTATGGTTCTCTTTCAATCTTCTCATAGTTGAGAATAAAGTAACTTAAGATTTTTTTGTCTTTAACATGTGAAAGTTCACTGCCCTGATATTTAAGCTAAGTCTAACCCACAGAATCTAGAAACCTACCAGTACCCTTACCTGAGACTTTAAGAATATAGGGTAGGGGCTGACATTTGGTGTAGCAATAAGACATACTGGAATGCCAAGGTTCAAGTCCTGCCTCCACTTCTGATCCAGCTTCCTGCTAATGTGCATCCTGGGAGGCAGCAGGTAATGGCTCAAGTAGTTGGGTCCCCATATTATTGAGGGACCTGGATTGAATAATGAGCTCCTGGATTCTGCCTGGCCCAGCCCTGGCTGTTGCAGGAATCTGGAAACTGAATCAATGGATGGAAGATCTGTGTCTCCACTTTTTAAATAAAAGATAAAAAATTTTAAAACATGAATATAAGGTCAATTCATATATCCAAATAAACAAGATTAGTTCCTTCTGCTGCCACTACATCCCAGGAGGTGGGAGGTGATGTGACAGTCCTCACGACCAAAGCGTTCACACCTTCAACACCCGCGTGTAGAGAGCTGACAGCTTAAATCTCTGCCACGTGGGGATTTGGAACTGAGATTTGCATGCCAACCTGAGACTTCTATGAGAGGGACAGACTCAGTGAAAAAACAGCTAAAAATGGAAATAAAACATAACAGTCCCATAGAAATGCCCTTTACTGGGGAGATAAATATAGATTTAAAATAGTAAACCAAAATTAATTCCTGCCAATGCTTTCCCCAAGACATGGCAGATAAAGTAGGTGTAAACTCTTTAGAACTTGCTTTCAAAATTTCAAAAATTTACCTGGAATTCATAAAACACATTAATAAAATATACAGAGAAACAATGCACTATAAGAAGTGCCAGAAGACACAATAGATTAGAAATCTCCCAGTGTCAAAAGAATTTCAAATTTTGATTTTTTATCATATAGAGATAAAAACTGTGACTAAAAAGTTATGATTTTAAAAAGTAAGTAAGTTCATGTTACATAGTATGTATCCCCTCCATTCCAAAAGTTGTACAGAAAGAATGATTGGATGAGGTATTGAATTCCTGCAGAATGTTTTTCTGCAAGTTCAAAATACTATTTTGTTTCTCTCAAACGACACAGAAACCATAAGAATTTCTAAGACTTCAAGAAATTACCCAATTAATATACAGTTTCACACTGTTAATTATTGAAGTGACTTGGGCTGGCATTATGGTGCAACTAAAGGGCCCCATGTGAGAGCAGCATCCCATCCTAGAGTGCCGTCCAAGTCCTGCCCGTGTGCCTGGGAAGGCAGTGGGAGATGACGATGACCAATTACTTGGGTTCCCGCTGCCCATGTGGGAAACCAAATATAGCTGTGGCTCTTAACTTCAGTCTGGCCCAGATCTGGCTGCTGTGGTCACTGGGGGAGTTAATGTAGATAGAAGATCTCACTTTCTCTGTATTTCCCTTTTCAAATTAAACAAAAAACAAAACAAAAAAAAGAACTCCTGGCTCTAGCTGCTGTGAAGTGAACCAGCAGATGAAACATCCCTTCCTGTCTCTGTCTCCGCTTCTCAGGCACTCTGACTTTCAAATGAATAATTTCTTTTTTTTTTTTTTTTTCTTTTTTGACAGGCAGAGTGGACAGTGAGAGAGAGAGACAGAGAGAAAGGTCTTCCTTTGCTGTTGGTTCACCCTCCAATGGCCGCCGCGGCTGGCGCACTGCGGCCAGCGCACTGCGCTGATCCGAAGGCAGGAGCCAGGTGCTTATCCTGGTCTCCCATGGGGTGCAGGCCCCAAGGACTTGGGCCACCTCCACTGCACTCCCGGGCCACAGCAGAGAGCTGGCCTGGAAGAGGGGAAACCGGGACAGAATCCGGCGCCCCAACCGGGACTAGAACCTGGTGTGCCGGTGCCGCAAGGTGGAGGATTAGCCTATTGAGCCACGGCGCCGGCATTCAAATGAATAATTTATATATATATATATATATATACACACACACACACATATATATATAAAACAATCAGAGGAGAGAGAGGAGAAAAAAAGAAAAAATAAAGAGGAATGAAGTAGGCTCATTGGAACTGTGGGACAGCATAGGGCCACAGGGATAACATATTCATATCTCAAAACATAGTAATAAAAAACTGCCCAAACCTAGTGAAATATGCAACTATCCAAATTGAGGAAGTTTAGAGATGTTTGGCCAGATTCAATTAAACTAAGTATACCCCAAGGCATATTATTATTAATGTCTCATAGGTTAAAGAAAAAGGATTCTTAAAGCTGCAAGAAAAATAAAACAGCTTATGCACAGCAAAGGTAACAAAGGAGCAGAGATGACTTACAGAACAGGAGAAAATGTCTGCAAGGTTTGCACGCAGAAAGTGGTTACAATAAGAGTATGTAAGAGATGGGACTCAATAGCACCAGAACAAACAAATGGGCCATAGATCTGAACAGACATCTGTCAAAGGAAGACATAAAAATGGCTAATAGGTACATTTAAAAATGCTCAGGGCTGGGGGCATAGTGGGTTAAGCCGCCACCTGCAGTGCTGGCATCCCATATGGGCACTGGTTTGACACCTGGCTGCTCCACATCCGATCCAGCTCTTTGCTATGGCCTGGGAAAGCAGTGGGAAGATGGCCCAAGTCCCTGGGTGCCTGCACCCATGTGGGAGACCCAGAAGAAGCTCCTGGCTCCTGGTTTGGATTGGCGCAGCTCCGCTGTTGTAGCCAATCAGGGAGTGAACCAGTGGATGGGAGACCTCTGTCTCTCTTCCTCTCCTTCTCTGTGAAACTCTTTCTATAAATAAATAAATCTTTAAAAAAATAAAAAATAAAAATGCTCGACATCACTAATCATCAGTGAAATGCAAATGAAAACCACACTGAGGTATCAACTCACTCCAGTAACAATAGCTAGTATTGTAACAAAAAAGTATCCAGTAACAAAAAGACAAAAGGTACCTGGAGTTGGAGAGGATGTGGAGAAAGGGGATTCACTGTACACTGCTGGTGGGAATGTAAGTTAGTACAGCCATTATAGAAAAACAGTGTGGTTACTCAAAAAAAAAAAAAAAAAAAAACCATTTAAAATAAAACTACTGGGGTAGGCATTGTGGTGCAGTGGTTGACCTATCACTTGGGATGCCAGCATCCCATACAGGAGTGTCAGTTCAAGTCCTGGCTAATCTACTTTTTGTTCTGCTTTGTTTTTAGGATTTATTTATTTGAAAGAGTTAAGAGAAAGAGGGAGAAATGGGGGGAGGGGAGACTTTCATCTGCTGGTTCACTTCCCAGATGGACGCAACAGCAGGGACTGAGTCAGGTCAAAGCCAGAAGCCAAGAGCTTCATTTGAGTCTCTCTTGTGTGTGACAGAGACCTAAACACTTTGGCCATCTTCTGTTACTTTTCCCAGGTCATTAGAAGGGAACTGGATTGGAAGTGGAGCAGATGGGATACAAACTGATGTCCATATGGGATGCTGGCGCCTACCTGCTAAGCCACAATGCTGACCCAACTACTCAATTTCTGATCCAGTTTCCTGCTAAAGGGTCTGCGAAGCAATGGATGATGGCTTAACTATTTGAGTTTCTGTCACCCACGTTGGAGATCATAGGGAGTTTCTGGATCCTTGCTTCAGTCTGGCTCAGCCCTAGCTACTGCAGCCAATTGGGGAGTGAACCAGTAGATGGAAAATATCTCTCCTCTTCTGTTTATTCTCTTGTCTCTGTCTAAGTCACTCTGCCTTTCAAATAAATAAATACATCTTTAAAAAAATAGCAGTACCATATGACCCAACAACCCCAATCACTGAGTGTGATTACTTTCCAAAGTAAATGAAATCAATCTGACAAGAAACATTTGTATTACATGTTTATTGTAGCAGTATTCACAAGTCAAGAAACAGAAGCAATCTAAATGTTCACCAACGGATGGATAAAGAAAATGTGATATATGCACAATAGAACAATATTCTACACAGGATGGAATCTGGTCACTTGAAACAACATGGAGGTCGTCATGCTAAGTGAAATTAGAGAGGCAAAAAGAAATAAGCACTGCATGATTTCACTCATAAAGAGTTTTTAAAAAATTGATCTCCCAAAGTTGAGAGTAGAACAGTGGTTACGAGAGCTGGGAGGGAAGAATGCAGAGAGGTTAAGAGGTACTAAGTCAGAGTCAGAGAGAAGGAAGAAATCCCGGTGTTCTACTGCACAGTAGTGTGACTACATATAACAATGTCAAAAATTTGAAGATTATAGTCAAGTAAGCCTGTGATAGTTCAGGTAGCTATAGTATTTAAAGGCAAATTTAATTTTCATTATATAATTCTGCAGCAAAAATATCTGCAGAGAAACGAAAGGAACGCTTCTGTGGCTTTATCATTTTTAACAGGCTAGAGTTATTAGGTTTTTGAGTTTCATTTACTGTTGGATTTTAAACACTGTAGGGTGCTGCTGACTTAGACACTACTAAGTGCATTTGCACTTCAAGCAAATGTTCCATGGTCTGAAGAATAATGAACCCAAAAATTCTACTTGTCCATGGATCCTCTGGCACTGTCTTATGATACCAGGTCACCTAAGTGAATACCTGCTTACAAGGAGAATGAAGGTCAGCGTAAGTGCAAGTATGATTTTGGTAGAGAGTCTTGCATTACAGTTTTTTCAGTTGAAAGGTATGGTTTGCATTTTTAACTTGTATTCTACACAACTGTTTTGTTTGTCTGTTATGTGCTTTAAAAAAAACAAAAACATTTCTCTTCATTAAGTTCTCTTGATTTCTGGAGCTCCTACAACCACTAGTTGGTGAATGACAATTGAGAGGTGAGTAAATTAAAGGAAACAACAAAGGATCAAATGACTATCTGTCAACTACTAGGTGCTCTCGGGAGGGCATTTACCTGTAGCTACTTCAAAACCAAGATTTTTAAAAGGGTGACTAACAAAATCCCATGTTACCTCTCCACCAAAGAAAAACCTTCTACAATAGTTATAGTACCTTGAATACTAACTCAATGGAGGGAAGTCTTTGGAGGAAACAGATGACTTGCAAAGATTTATGATAAATTTCTTCCAGTGCTCACTGTCTTACACTGTCTGCTTCTCTTTACAGTTTACTATATTGAACTAGATGTTCTGCAATTTCAAGGGATAATAAAGTTTGCACAGATATTAATGAGTAACTTGCCCCAAGAACTGAGCTGGGTAGAAAAATTATATTTTAGGCGGCGCCGCGGCTCAACAGGCTAATCCTCCGCCTGCGGCACCAGCACCCCGGGTTCTAGTCCCCGTTGGGGCACCAGATTCTGTCCCGGTTGCTCCTCTTCCAGGCCAGCTCTCTGCTGTGGCCCAGGAGGGCAGTGGAGAATGGCCCAAGTCCTTGGGCCCTGCACCCACATGGGAGACCAGGAGAAGCACCTGGCTCCTGGCTTTGGATCAGCGTGGTGCGCCGGCCACAGTGGCCATTGCGGGGTGAACCAATGGAAAAGAAAGACCTTTCTCTCTGTTCTCTCTGTCTCTCTCTCACTGTCCATTCTGCCTGTCAAAAAAATAAAATAAAATAAAATAAAATAGAAAAAAGAAAAAAAGAAAAATTATATTTTAAAAAAAGGGATCAGGATATTGGTTTGTCAAGTTTCTTACACAGTTCAAAACAGACCATAAACACTAAAGATATTGGTGACAAAAACTTCTCCAGTGCGTATCTAGAACCCACCACAGTGAACACATTTGTGAAAGCTCTTGATTTACAAAAGCATTACTTAACCAGACAGGAGCATATGAAGAGAAAACTATACAGTATAGGACAATGTTGTAGAAGATGGGCTGTGCTGTTTGTTGAAAGCCAAAACTTCAATATCCTAATGGGATGTTGACTCCAGAATCAGAGGAAAAGCCTCAGATAATCTTTGATTAAAAACATAAAATCTAGGGGCCGGCACTGTGCCATAGTGGATAAAGCCATTGCCTGCAGTGCCAGCATCCCATATGGGCACCGGTTTGAGTCCCAGCTGCTCTACTTCTGATCTAGCTCTTTGCTATCGCCTGGGAAAGCAGTAGGAATATGGCCCAAGTCCTTGGGCCCCTGCACCCGCATGGGAGACCCAGAAGCTCCTGGCTTCGGATTTGCACAGCTCTGGCTGTTGGGGCCCACTGGGGAGTGAACAAGTAGATGCAGCCTCTGTCTCTGCCTCTGCCTCTCTGTAACGCTTTCAAATAAATAAATAAATAAATCTTAAAAAAAAAAACCATAAAAGCTAATAGTCCCTAAGATCTTAGGTGCTGTTACATTAAAAAGAAATAAACTGAAAGGAAACAACACTTTAAAAATATGAAGGGAGCTGGCACTGTGGCTCACTAGGTTACGCCGGTATCCCATGTGGGTGTCGGTTCTAGTCCTGGTTGCTCCTCTTCCAGTCCAGCTCTCTGTTGTGCCCTAAGAGGGCAGTGGAAGATGGCCCAAGTGCTTGGGCCCCTTCACCCGCATGGGAGACCAGGAGGAAGCACCTGGCTCCTGGCTTCAGATCGGCATAGCTCTGGACGTAGTGGCCATTTGGGGAGTGAACCAACGGAAAGAAGACCTTTCTCTCTGTCTCTCTTTCCGTCTAACTCTATCTGTCAAATAAATAAAATAAATAAATAAAATAAAAATATACAGGACCATTTAAAAACTGACGAGAAAAATAAAACTTTCTAAAGAAAAAGTGGGAGATCACTCAACTAAGATTTAATCAGAGAAATAATTTTAATTTTCTGAAGTAAGGGCTGGCATTGTGGCATTGTGGGTTTTACTGCCACCTGTGATGCCAGGATCCCAAATGAGTGTCGGCTGGAGTTCTAGGTGCTCCGCTTCCAAGCCAACTCCCTGCTAATGCATCTGGGATAGCAGCAGAAAATGGCCCAAATACCTGGGCCTGTGGCACCCACGTGTGAGACCTGGATGGCTTTCCAGATTCCTACCTTCGACCGGGCCAATGCTTGGCCTTTGTGGCCATCTGGGAAGTAAACCAGTAGAATGGAAAGCTGTCTGTCTGTCTTGCTCTCTCTTTCTCTTTCTGTTAATTGTGCCTTTCAAATAAGTTTTTAAAATCTAAAAAAAAAAAAAAAAATTTAGAATAAGGGTGTTGGCGCTGCGGCATAGTAGGCTAAGTTTCTGCCTGGAATGCCAGAATCCCATATGGGTACAGTTCATAAACTGGCTACTCCTCTTCTGATCCAGCTCTCTGCTGTGGCCTGGGGAAGGACTGGAACATGGCCCAACTGCTTGGGCCCATGCACCCATGTGAGAGACCTGGAAGAAGCTCCTGGCTTCAGATTGGCCCAGCTCCAGGCACTGCAGCCATGGGGGAATGAACCAGTGGATGGAAGACCTTTCTCTCTGTAACTCTGCCTCTCAAATAAATAAATCTTTAAAAAAATTCATGGCCGGCGCCTCGGCTCACTAGGCTAATCCTCCGCCTGTGGCGCCGGCACACCGGGTTCTAGTCCTAGTCGGGGCGCCGGATTCTGTCCTGGTTGCCCCTCTTCCAGGCCAGCTCTCTGCTGTGGCCAGGGAGTGCAGTGGAGGATGGCCCAAGTGCTTGGGCCCTGCACCCCATGGGAGACCAGGAAAAAAAAAGCACCTGGCTCCTGCCATCGGATCAGCGCGGTACGCCGGCCGCAGCGCGCCGGCCGCGGCGGCCATTGGAGGGTGAACCAACGGCAAAGGAAGACCTTTCTCTCTGTCTCTCTCTCTCACTGTACACTCTGCCTGTCAAAAAATAAATAAAAAGAGAAAAAAAAAATTCAGAAGCAGTCATAAATCTTTATGTTTGATTGCCATTATCCTAAAAAGATAAAAAAAAAAAGGAGCCATGCATAAAGAAGGTCCTTTAAGTTTATGATGACTAGGTTTCTGAATTCTGAGAAGACAGTATTAAGAATTATACATTATGCTAGCTTCGACTGGTTCCTAGGTCCAAAGCAACACAATCAACCACTGAGGAACTGATTCATAAGAACAAGGCAAAAAAAAGAAAAGAAAAGAAAAGAAAAGAAAAGAAAAGAAAAGAAAAGAAAAGAAAAGAAAAGAAAAGAAAAGAAAAGAAAAGAAAAGAAAAGAAAAGAAAAGAAAAGAAAAGAAAAGAAAAGAAAAGAAAAGAAAAGAAAAGAAAAGAAAAGAAAAGAAAAGAAAAGAAAAGAAAAGAAAAGAAAAGAAGAAGAAGAAGAAGAAGAAGAAGAAGAAGAAGAAGAAAAAACAAAATATGAACCAAACATGTATAGTGACATATACCTTGGAGACATTTGTATATTTGGAAATTCTCATTTGCATTTTTAGACAATGGAGTAACTTTTTTGCAGACTGTACTAAAACACAAACACATCACTGAAGAAATCAGACTAGGAATTTCAGCATTCAATGGATGTTTCTGGAAGTCAAGGAAAGTAGGCCATTAAACAATAACTCAAACAGCACCTCTTCTTCAGTAAGCATAAGAGTATTAATGGCAGAACAGCTTACCTGGGATGGGGCTCTTTCTTGAATTTAAGCTCCGAGAATCCATAATCTCTTCTGTTTGCCCATCTGCTTCTGTTTTGCTTTGAGCCTCTTTTGAATCTTCACTAAGGCAAGTTCTCATGCTTTCTTCCTCTTCTAAGACTCTCTGGACTGTGGGAGGAGCACTGGAAGTTGTGACTGCAGCAGGAAGAAAGACTGGAGTAGGAGGAGGGGAAGCTGGAGGAGTCGGAGGGGCTGGAGAAAAGGAGGGAGCTGTGGACGGGGTGACGGGAGCTGAGATACACTCCACTTTCATTTCTTCTGGAGGATGTTCCAAAATCTCCAATTCAAGAGTCAATGGTAACACTTCTTGCTTCACTATTTCCACAATGTTCTCCGTGGCTAGCAATTTTTCACTAACTCCATTCATTTCGTTAATTAGGTTAGTACTAGAAATTAGTGGCATATCATTAGGTGCTACACTACAGGGTTTCTTGCATACATCATCGTCAGTCTTCTCTGTTGGTGATGGCTCTGACGTATCTGTGCAAGATGTGGGGCTAGGTATAGGGATTGTGTCTTCTTTTGAGGAAGAGAGTTCACATCTGTCATCTACAGCAGTGGTGAATAATGGCTGGCTACTAAGAGCAGCAGAGCTGGGGGAAGCAATTGTACTTCGAGCAACTGGAGAAACAGTGGCAGGTGACGGAGGCAGAGGAAGCTCTGGTATGGTTTCTACTGCAGTAGTCTCAGATGTCTGACCTGTTTGTTCTTTCTTCTCCCCACTAAGGACTAGTCTACGAACTGGGGAAGGAGACTTTAACACTGGATCTGGTTTTGGCTTCTCTTCTGGGAAAGAAAAAAATAAAAGATTTTTAAGAATAATTCTGTATCAGAGACTGTACTGTATTTCCTTGGGTCAATTCTTTTTAACCTCTAACCCTAAATCACAAGTAGCACAATAGAAACCAAAATATTAGACTTAAGTAATACTCCAAAAAATGTTTTTTTTTCCTTAGTTATACTATCACTTGGTCTCCAATACATAGTTTAATTTGAAGCAAGGGAAGCAACCAGTTAACAAAATAATTATGTTAAAAAAAAAAAAAAAACAACAGAAAAGCTCATCAAAATTGAAGCTCAACCATTCTTGGGTTGAGAGTAGGACTTTTCTGTAAGCGGGGAGACCATATCTACCAATCCTGTTTCCTATGGAAAATTTATCTACCCATAGTGAGATACTACCAAGGATAAATATTAGAAATAAAATTATTATAAAGAAATTGATGCTATGTTTCATTCTATAGATTTCTGCAATTGGGTGAATTTTATAAAACATGTATTAATTGTACAAAAATACTATGTCTTAACAGAAACCAACACAGTGTTATTTCTTAATGATGAAGTTTATTATCACTAAAATCAATTTCCTGAACATAAAGTGCAGTTTAAAAATTTATTTAAGGTTTTTTTTTTTTGGACAGGCAGAGTTAGACAGTGAGAGAGAGAGAGAGAGACAGAACAGAGAGAAAAGTCTTCCTTTTCTGTTGGTCCACCCCCCAAGTGGCCGTTTCCGCCAGCGCACTGTGCCGATCCAAAGCCAGGAGCCAGGTGCTTCCTCCTGGTCTCCCATGTGGGTGCAGGGCCCAAGCACTTGGGCCATCCTCTACTGCACTCCTGGGCCACAGCAGAGAGCTGGATTGGAAGAGGAGCAACTGGGACAGAACCCAGCGCCCCAACGGGGACTAGAACCCAGGGTGCCGGCGCCGCAGGCAGAGGATTAGCCAAGTGAGCTGCGGCGCCGGCCACATTCATTTCTTAAAATAAGCATAATCAGAAATAGTGTTAAGGTATAAAAATGGAAACATATCAACACACTCAGTAAAAGAGAATACAACATATACATGTCTGCAGTACTGAAATTATATATAAAATACCAATCTGTGTATAGACATACAGAGAATGAGATTGAGAGAGAATCTGATGACCATTAGGGTACCAGAAAAATATAAGGAATGGTAGTTAACAAAACCCCACGTTCTAAAATTCCAGATGAGTGGATACATGGTTTATCCCTGAGTGGATGTAACTAAAGGAGATTCTGGCTTCAAGCCTTTGCTTGTTTAGCAAAATAAAAGGCTCCATTAGAAAAACAGACACTCAGAGTATGATTACCAAATGCTGACAAAAATTTTAAGCATTATTAATGACAGTCTAAAGTAAAACATACTTTACTTTCTCCCCTAGATTTGTTATGTGTTGGTGGAATTGAGTCTTTATAATAAATTGTAGCTAAGTCTGTGAAAGAGAAATAGATGACAGATACCACCATTAAGCTGTTTGCTAATTCATTCACTGTAATTACAAGACTTAAAATTCACCTTAATTTTTGGGCATGGAAGCTAGTGCTTCTACAATTTAATTTTGCCTATTTATTCTAGTGGTAAAATCAAAAGGCTCTCTGCCACATTCCTCATGCTAAGCTGCCATGGCAAGAAAAAAAAATACTTCAGAAAAGTATCTTTATTTTATATGTGTTCTATGTGTAACATATAATAAATGTGTATTTAGTAACATATTTCTGATAGAAATAATTTTCAACTCACTGGAGTAACTGTTATGGGCCAACCAGATTATATCGGAGTCCTGTGAAAGCATACTGGAATTACACTCTTAGCACTCACTGAAACCTAAATGCAGTAACTTCAAAAATAAACAAAAAAAACCCCAATAATTATCATATTAACAATCTAGTATGTGTATGTCAATTCAATGATAAATTTGGGGATATGAAATTTCTGAGATTAAAAATTGAAAGAAAAGAAGGTCTAGGGCTGAAAACTTTTACATACTATTGAGAAAAATCTAGCATTAAGAAAATTAGAAACAAAAAAGTTAGTTATTTTGAAAGCTTTCTTACTCTGAAATAAAAATTATTTAACTTACTCATCAAAGCTAAGATACAGGAAGTTGAGAACTACAATACAGTATATTTAAATAGAGAACATTTATTTTATCCCTCTCAACACTTTTATTTACTAGTAAACATTTGGCCAGCTTTAGGAATGTGTAGAGATTCGATTTTAAATAATTTTTCCTAATGAAATAATCATGCAAGAATGAACAGAGATAAATGTCTAGAATATTTAAGTTAATAAGAGGGTGAATGAGTGGATGGAAAATCTCTCTCACCACCCATTCTGCTGCTCAGCCTTTTAAGTAGATGAAAATATTAAATAAAAATTAAAATTATATGTAATAGGAAAAAAAGGAAATTAAAAGTCCAACAATAAAAAATTGATGGCCTGGGCATATTATGCTTATTATGTAACACTTAAGATATACTCTTATTTATTTAATTTAAAATTTGCATTTATTTGAAAGGCAGAGACAGAGATAGAGATCTCCTGTCCATTGGTTCATTCCCCAAATGCCCACCAGAGCTGCAGTTAGGCTAGACTGAAGCCAGGAGCCTAGAACTCAATCCAGGTCTCCCACGTGGTGGACTCAGGTATTTGAGTCATCATAGCTGCCTCCTGGGGTGCACATTAGCAGGAAGTTGGAATTGGAAGCAGAGCCGGGACTCAAACCCAGGCACTATGATATGGTCCAATTTTATTATTCAAATTTCCACTAAGCAAAAAATGGTATCCTAACTGCTGTGCCCAAAATCTGCTCTTAAGATAGGCTTTGAAAAGAGTACTTAGTGAGACATAAGTTGTTTATAATAAAAGACATGCTTTTTTAAAAGCAGGGCACAGAACTGTAAATGGTGCTTAAACTTAGTTTGATAACTTGAAAAAAAAAACCCACAATATTAACATGTGCACAGGGTAAAGTCAGTTTAATAACAATGGCTCTGAACATAAGAGGGTTTTTTTTTTCCATTTTGCTTATCCACAGTTTCTATAATAAATGTGTCTTATTTATAATAATGATAAAACTGTTCCCATTTACTGTAATACGCTGGTGGAAACAATGGCCTAGATGGGTGCAATTTTGGTTGTCCAAAGTCTCACAATGATGAAGGTGCTATTATCATCAAAGAGAGAGAGAGAGAGACACACACACAGAGAGAGAATACTAGTAAGTATCCCACAGTTTGAGGGACACTTCACAACCAAATGCCAACAGAGTCTCAGTGGAGCAACAGTGCTATGAATGGTTGGATTAAAATAGAATAGTGTTCTCTGACTATACCAGGTGCTTAAACCAGGCACACAAACTAAGGTACCTACTAGCTCTTGTTTATGTTAATTATCCATACTATAGCCTCAACACATTGGATTTCTCATTTAGGGAACAGCAATCATTTCAGCCATGTCTATATACCATCAACACCAATTCAACAGTCTTTCTCCACAAACCAATGTGAGTTATCTCTTCTGTCTTCCTAAACAACCAAATAAATGGGTGGGGGGGGGAATCACTCGTCTAGACTCTGGTCTTCGTGTTAATCACTCCAGCTATCGATGTCAAAAACTCTGAGAAACCATAAGCTTAATATATGGCAGCTAACATTTACTAAGTACTTACTATGTGCTATGAACTGGGTCAAATACCATACAGAAACCATCCTCTTTAATTCTCACAACCACTACTGGGATAGAAATTATATTTTCCTATTTCACAGGTGGGGAAACGGAAAGTTTTAGAGATTAATAACAGACCTAAGGTCATATAATTAGCAAGAGCGCTAGCCTGAGAATGATTTCAAAACCCACATTCCTCCAACTCAGAAAGGAAAAGTCATATGAAGACAAGAGTATTTAGGTGAATGAGGCAGAAGGGAGACTCTGGGGCTACACTGAGATTCTGTCACCCAGTATATGTCTTCAGTAATGACACTTCCATTGAGAAAGAAAAACCCATCTGTCAACTGCAGAGACTGCTGTTTCCGGAGATTATATATCAGTCTTCAAAAATAGTGAATTTTTATATTCTAATTTATTTTAAAGGGAATCTACAGTTAAGAAAGAAAGCTTTAAGGCTTCTTAAGGATAAAAAATATTCATGAAAAAATGAGTGATTTCTTTCTAATATTATTTGAATCATACAAATTTGGTTTAGAAAACAACTCTGAAAACTATTCCATACAGTGGTAGGTTCTTTGTAGCAGCAGAGAGTAACAGTTTTTTCCTAAATAGTTGGTACTAAAAGGAAATATCAGTAGTTCCAAAGAATTATTTTTATAAATTCTATGAAATGTACTAAAACTACTACAAGTTTTTCTTTTCATCAAGGTAATAAGAAACACTGTCCAGTGCACCCTTTGCTATATCTTTTATCAGTCTGAAATGCTAATTTTATTATTCAAATTTCTACTAAGCAAAAAATAAAAATTAAAAAAAAAAAAAACCAGGAAATCAGAAACCTGCATTTCTCTATTCTTGAAATCTAAGCCTAAATAGGACAAAATGCAGGACTCTCATAATGTGAAAATCTTAGCACTCTTTTTCACAAAATAACTGCAAAAGAGGTAATACTGTCTTCAGAAAACTCGGGGCAGGCACCGTGGCTCATTTGGTTAATCCTCCACCTGCGGCGCCGGCATCCCATATGGGCGCTAGTTCTAGTCCTGGTTGCTCCTCTTCCAGTACAGCTCTCTGCTGTGGCCCGGGAGTGCAGTGGAGGATGGCCCACGTGCTTGGGCGCCTGCACCCCATGGGAGACCAGGAGGAAGCACCTGGCTCCTGGCTTCGGATCGGCACAGCGCCGGCCATAGCGGCCATTTGGGGAGTGAACCAACGACAGGAAGACCTTTCTCTCTGTCTCTGTCTCACACTGTCTATAACTCTACCTGTCAAATAAATAAATAAATAAAAAGACAACTCAGAACTATCAGCATGAGGGTAACTTATTAATTTTCAAATACTGTGATACAGCTACCAATAAGGGCACAGGAAGTATCCAATAGGCTTAGCGTAACTCTAATCAGCCAAACAATTACACTGGTGCCAAAGTACAATGAAGTAAAGTTGGGCAAGTTTTGAAGGGAATGTGTTCAAATTATTCTCTACCAAATTAAAAACATTCTGAATCTTGTCTCAAAACTGTGTTATCATTGGGGGTGGGGGTGGTGTTCCACAATATCTATGAACTGCACTTCTTCAAGGTAAATGGCTTAATAGTAAACATGCAGTTTTAAGAATGCATGAGTCCTCCTTTAATTCTAAACACTGCTGGAAGACATATGTGACAATGAACTTTTAGCAGCACACCGGAGTTGAGGTTTGTGACTTTAGTTTTGGCTTAAAACAACTATATGTAATAAATATAGGACATGCCTCTGCTCAGGTTTACTAAACTTCTCAATATTCAAGTGACAAAACATACTACCCCAATCCTAACCCTCACAAGCCAGGAGACTAGCAGGAACTCGCAGCAGTCACTGCCTGCTAGGATCCACATGAGTAGGGATCTGGAGTTAGGAGCTGCAGTTATAAAACCCCAGCGCTCCAAGCTTAACTACTCCAAATGCCTGCCCCAAACTTTCTATATTATCATCTTTGTATGATGTCAAAAACACTTAACCATACTTAGAAGTTTATCTTTCTGAAGCTTTCTAAGTGTGATTAACTTTCAGTCTAGTAAAAAATATTTAATATTTAACATATCCACTTATTGGGTCATTTCCAAATATTTTAAAGAATAATTGTATAAAGTATATTTAATAACAACTGGCTATAATATATAATAACATATGTAAAGATAGCAGGCTACAAATAATAACAGAATTGGAAAAATGAGTAATTTGAGAAAAGAGGCAACACATAAATGATTTCCATTCATTTTTAGGATGAAAGCAGAAAAATTACAAAGCATGGTCCAGGTTTCTTGCTCTTTCTTTTATGCCTACTGAGAACTATCCCCCAATTTTACATAAGGTCAAGCTACAATCCAACTAGACAGGAAAGAGAGATTGTGAGAGTCCACTTTCTGGCTTGAGAATCCCTTGAAAGCTTTCCATTTATACTCTAAAAGGTACTGCACATATTTATTTCAAAAACCATTTGGCACTTCATGTTCAAGGTTAATAGGAGTGGAGACTTTAGTAGAATTAATACACTATTATTGCAGTAGTGCTATTCCTCACTTCATATGTTACTAAGTGTGCCCTTTGAACAATCTCCTGAGGTAGGTCTTCATTCCATTCTTGAAGTGAAGTAACTGAGACACTCGGGCTGAGTGACTCAACCAAGACAAAATAGCCAATCCATGATGTGGCCAGGATTTCATCTCAGTGCTGTCTTCAACTGTGGCTATAAAGGTCAATGTCAGAAAAAAAAAAAAAAAAATTCTAGTATCTTAAAAACAGCAAGACACACAGGGACATGTTTAATATATAAACTGTGTTTTTTGGAAAGCAACATGTTTTGATGTATTTCCCTCCTTCACTTTGTTAAAAAAGCAAAACGGAACAAAACCGTAAGGCGGCTAAGCTCTTACCTATACAGAGATACTGAAAATGAGGCATTAATAAAACAGGAAACTCTTCTTTAGTTCTCTAGAGGTAAAGTATTTTATTTTCTGCCTCAAAGTTTCTTAGAAATTGAGTGTCTAAACAACGCTCAAATGTTTTACGCTTACTCTTGAATGTTAAGGGCAATTAATTAACAGAGAGAGACTACAGATAAGAGGGAGGAAAACAGTCATACACAAACCTTGCTTCTGGTCGCTAGCTGCAGTGACAGGGGTGCTGGCAGCAAGATGAGCGCTCTCCACAGTCCCATAAGCCACAGGGCTGTGCTCGGGGACCTGGCTGGGCAGCTGCTGGGATTTGAAGTACAAAAAAGGGTGATAATGAGCGTGCGAACATAAAAACTAGCAACATGGAACCCAAGCAAGTGGGGAAGACAGAGGAGGGCAGGAGGTCACAAATAAAAAAAGGAAAGCAAGGGAAAACACATAAGGCCAATTTAATAAATTCAAAAGTGCATGGGAAGACAGGGTGAAAAGGAAAGAGGCAGCAGGAGGGGGGGGGGGAGGAAAAAAGATGATTACTATTAACCACCGCAAGGAAGACAGCACAGCAACCACCAGTACAACGCATTCTCCAGTGTTCCTGCTAAGGACAAGCTGACTTTAAACTAACAACGGGTTTATATCCAAGAAGGAGTTCAGCATCCTCCCAAAGACCAAACGGATTTGGCCAACTTCATTTATAAATTACCTGGCAAAGCAGTCTGTCAGTCAAAAACAGGACAGATAGTTACTGATTCAGGATTACAATATTAAAGGGAGTGATCCCTGTAATTTGTCCGTATCATTAAGGTGAAAAGCAATCTGCAAAGTATCTAAATGCAATTGCACCTTAAAATGTTTTTAGATTCAGAATGATGGTATCTTTTCAGAATCAGAAATCTGAGTAAAATATCTGGCTTTTTAGAGCTCTGAGGAAAACTACCATTTTCAGCTCAGTCATTGTATTAGAATGAAAAATGTCCATCAAAATAGGTTGAGAAAATTGCAGCCATTGTTCAACTTAGAGGGAACAGAATTACACAAGAAAGGACAAGAACACTCATTCTACATCACATTCCAGGCAGGTATTCATTCTCAATTTTAGGGTAACACAAAAGCCACAAAACAAAGCAGTGTCTCTCCTCGGAGATCTAAGGTCCATTTTTGGTAGCTATAATCTCCTGACTGAATTCTGTAAGTGCTATCAGAGCACAGCTCCCTGGAGAATTCTGTTCTGTTTCTTTAGGGGGCGGAAACGGGGAGCAGGAGAGAAAAGGGAGACTAGGATGCGAGTGAGCCTGGGTGGATGAGGGCACTGAATGGTAAGGGTTAATAAAAAGTATTTTGAAGGCAGGAAGTCCCACTTAAAAAGGGGATATATAAACTGAAATGGACACGAATTATTGATGATGATACCATTTAAGTAACATGCTCCTCAGAAACAACACCAGGCATTTATATTGGACCACGCAGGATCGTCGAAGGGCACAGGCATTCCGGGAAAGCTGTCATTTCACCACCTATTTCACAATTACATCTACACGAAGATGACTACAATTATACCACCATTTATTAAAAAAGGAGAGTCATCGTTTCACTTTGAATCATGGACATAAAGAAATAGTGCAACCATAATTATTCTACTCTGAAACTGCAATTTCAGTGTTAGGGGATTGTACTCTTGAAATTTAAGACTTAGGAGGACTTCATAGCTAAAGATGAGAAGAGATTCTAACTCAATTGGCTAAAAATAGTTTTGGAGTAAAAATACATCTGAAAATAAATCTATGTTATTTAGCATTTATTAAACAGTTATCCACATTTTCCCAGCAAAGAAAGATGTATACTATGTCATTTATCAGAAAGGATGAAAATATAACTACTCCAACTGCCTGGAAAATTAATAACAACAATAACAACAACAACCCAACCCAAAAACCACAGACATGGTAAGTTGCTTAAGACAGTGAAGACCTACTGATAACTATAAATTTATACAGACCTGAGAATTTTTCAATCTAAAATATCTTCAATCATACAAAAGAGATTCAACCATACACACATTTAAAAATTCACAAAGGCCCTAGGGACCAGTGCCCCAGCTCACTAGGTTAATCCTCTACCTGGAGCACCGGCATCCCATATGGGCGCCAGTTCTAGTCCTGCTTCTCCTCTTCCGATCTAGCTCTCTGCTATGGCCTGGAAAAGCAGTGGAAGATGGCCCAAGTCCTTGGGCCCCTGTACCCGTGTGGGAGACCAGGCTCCTGTGTGGCTCTGACTTCGGATGGGTGCAGCTCCGGCCATTGCGGCCATTTGGGGAATGAGCCAATGGAAGGAAGACCTTTCTCTCTCTGTCTCTCTCTCTCACTGTCTGTAACTCTACTTGTCAAATAAATAAAAAAAAATCTCTAAAAAAAATAAAAATAAAAATTCACAAATCTCTAGGAAGAGTTGTAGAGTCCTAAAAGAGAATGAGATAACATGCTGGTTAAGTAACAGTTCCAGGGTACACAGTTAGCACAAAATGCTGGGGAGTACTTTTCAGTTTCCTCAGATATAATATGAAAAAGTAAATAAGGAGTCTACAATCCCTTTCAGTGTTAACAGTCTGTAAGCCTTTGATAGTACAACGAAAATGGCCGGCACAACGGCTCACTAGGCTAATTCTCCACCTGCGGCGCTGGCACACAGGGTTCTAGTACCGATTTGGGTGCCAGTTCTGTCCCGGTTGCTCCTCTTCCAGTCCAGCTCTCTGCTGTGGTCCGGGAGGGCAGTGGAGGATGGCCCAAGTCCTTGGGCCCTGCACCCACACTGGGGGCGAGGAGGAGGTACCTGGCTCCGGGCTTCAGATCTGCACAGCGAACCGGCTGTCGCGGCCATTTGAGGGGTGAACCAATGGGAAAAGGAAGACCTTTCTCTCTGTCTCTCTCTCACTGTCTAACTCTTCCTGTCCAAAAAAAAAAAAAGATAGTACAAAGAAAATAATAATATATTAACATGTCATCTAATACTTTAAATTTTTTTTTTTTTTTTTTTTTTTTTGGACAGGCAGAGTGGACAGTGAGAGAGAGAGAGAGAGAGAAAGGTCTTCCTTTGCCGTTGGTTCACCCTCCAATGGCCGCCATGGCCGGCGCGCTGTGGCCGGTGCACCGCACTGATCCAATGGCAGGAGCCAGGTGCTTCTCCTGGTCTCCCATGGGGTGCAGGGCCCAAGCACTTGGGCCATCCTCCACTGCACTCCCTGGCCACAGCAGAGAGCTGGCCTGGAAGAGGGGCAACCGGGACAGAATCCAGCGCCCCGACTAGGACTAGAACCCGGTGTGCCGGCGCCGCTAGGCGGAGGATTAGCCTAGTGAGCCGCGGCGCCGGCCCCTAACACTTTAATTTAGTTCTAGATTACTTTAGGATAATCTCAAATTTCAGTTTAACCTCTAACATGATCTCTGTTTTCCTAGTGAACAGTCTATTAAGAAGTAGTTCTTCTCTTTCCATACCACAAATAGTCATGAACTATTTTATGTAGTTGATAAGTCAGAAAAGCAGTCTACCCATTGACTGAAAATATCAACTCAATGCTATATGCATGTTGGTCCATATAGGGAATTCACACAACACTGTTCAGAACATTTAAGGATTTCAAAACCACTGCATCTCAGTCAAAATCACTGCCAGTGAGAGTGAAAGTTTGTCACAATGATTCTGGAATCAAGGCCATCAGTGTTGAGATAGCAACCGTAAGAAAGTCAGAGCTGGAAGCCCAGGCAGATTGAGCAGCTCTCTTCCAACGCTGTTTCAATGTGTAGAAGTGGTGTCAGCGCTAAATCCCGCACACTTCCAGTTGTTAAAAATCAAAGTTCTGACTGGTAGAAGAAAAAAGCAAATTGTTTCTTACTTTTCAACAACAGTGATAAAGGAGTTCAAAGTATGGCAAGAGAGTAAGCTCAGTGTGGTTCATTAACTGTGACAAAGATATTAATACAAGACGTTAATGGGGGAATTGGAAGTATATCAACTATCACAAAACAATTTTTTTAAATTTAAAACTTCTAAAATAAAATGTTAAAATTTTCCTTTGTTTATTCTACTTGAGAATTTGTTGAGTATTAAGTTTAAAAATACTGCATCCCAAAGGACAGTAGTAAGTTTTGCCTCAAATACTAGAAGCATTCACTTCTTTTTTTAAAGCAGTATGTTCACCAATCAGTACAAGAGCAAAATCTGGAATTATCCTTTTATTTCTTTGCACAACTTAAAATCCATTTCTCTTCAGATAACCTATATGTTTTCTCTCCCAGAAATGAGCCATTTTCCTTTCTTTTTTATTTTAATCATGGACATGATAAAATGCTTAAGAACAGAGGTAGGCTGGCGCCGTGGCTCAATAGGCTAATCCTCCACCTTGCGGCGCCGGCACACCAGGTTCTAGTCCCGGTCGGGGCGCCGGATTCTGTCCCAGTTGCCCCTCTTCCAGGCCAGCTCTCTGCTGTGGCCAGGGAGTGCAGTGGAGGATGGCCCAAGTGCTTGGGCCCTGCACCCCATGGGAGACCAGGAGAAGCACCTGGCTCCTGCCATTGGATCAGCGCGGTGCACCGGCAGCGCGCCGGCCATGGCGGCCATTGGAGGGTGAACCAACAGCAAAAGGAAGACCTTTCTCTCTCTCTCTCTCACTGTCCACTCTGCCTGTAAAAAAAAAAAAAAAAAAGAAAAAAAGAAAGAAAAAGAACAGAGGTAGTTACAGACGGGGTCCGGTTACAGCTATGACTCTGGGGCCACATACCTGTTTCTCTACTATTCATTTTAAATGATTGAGGGAAAACTCAAGGGAAAAACCATGTTTCTTAATATATAAACATTATATGAGATTACCATTTTATTGGCACTGACACACCCAACATTTATATAGCATGTATGGCTGCTACAAAGCCATTTGAGTAGGGCTGAGAGAGAGGATGTGGCTGCAACATAGAATAATTATTACTTTACTTCAATTCACTGAAAGAAAGCCAGAGTCATCAGCTACAAGGGTGCTTTAAAAAGTTCTTAGAGGGGCCAGCGTGGGGTGTAGTAGATTAAGCCTCTGCCCAGCACCAGCATCCCCAATGGGTGCTGGTTCAAGACCTGGCTACTCCACTTGCAATCCAGCTCCCTGCTAATGGCCTGGGAAAGCAGTGGAAGATGGACCAACCAATGTGGGAGAGACCCAGAAGAAGCTCCTGGCTCCTGATCAGCCCAACTCCAGCTGTTGCAGCCATTAGGGAGTAAACCAGTGGAAGACTTCACTGTTTTGCTCTCTTTCTGTCTAACTCTGCCACTCGAATGAAAAAATAGATCTTAAAAGAAAGATTTCATCAGACTAGCATACCAAGTTAAAAAAATATAAAAGTTCTTAGATAATGGAATTAAAACATAAGCTTATTTTGATGCAAAGAAAGCCTGAAATTAAGCCAGCAGGGTCTTCAAAAACTCAGTGGAAAATGCATGCCAGAAAAACTTTATATGGATTTCATTTTTTTCCACCAAAATAAACATCTCCTAATTCCATTTTCTCATAAACTTTTTTGAATTACTCTCTTGATATAATTTATTGTCATCCTTAAGAGGCTACTTAAAAACCTCACATTTTACCATGTCAAGTGTAACTGATTTTTCAAAGTCCCACTCAAGGACTTTCAAATAATCCTTGTATAAACATCTCCTGTATTTAACATATGAGGTAAATAAACAAATATTGCCTCCATTGAGAAACAGGAAGATCAATAAATAAATAGGGCTGGCGCCGCGGCTCACTAGGCTAATCCTCCGCCTAGCGGCGCCGGCACACCAGGTTCTAGTCCCGGTCGGGGCGCCGGATTCTGTCCCGGTTGCCCCTCTTCCAGGCCAGCTCTCTGCTGTGGCCAGGGAGTGCAGTGGAGGATGGCCCAAGTGCTTGGGCCCTGCACCCCATGGGAGACCAGGAAAAAAAAAGCACCTGGCTCCTGGCTCCTGCCATCGGATCAGCGCAGTGCGCCGGCTGCAGCGCGCCGGCCGCGGCGGCCATTGGAGGGTGAACCAACGGCAAAGGAAGACCTTTCTCTCTGTCTCTCTCTCTCACTGTCCACTCTGCCTGACAAAATAAATAAATAAATAAATAAATGGGGGCCAGCTTTGTGGCATAGAAGCTCACTCTATTGCCTGCAACACAGGCATCCCATATTGGTGCCGATTCCTGTACCAGCTGCTCTACTTCCAATTTAGCACTTTGCAAATGGCCTGGGAAAGCAGGGTATGATAGCCCAAGTATTTGGGGCCCTGCACCCATGTGGGAGAACTGGATGAAGCTCCTGGCCTCTGCGGCCATCTGGGAAGTCAATCAGCAGTTGAAAGTTCTCTCTCTCTCTCCTTCTCTGTAACTCTGACTTTCAAAAATAAATACATCTTAAAAAAAATTTAACAAACATATTGATGCCTGACAAAAGGACTCAAACATTTTTCTTTTCTAAGTAGGAGAGAATCTCTCACATTCAGTTATCAGAAATGTGTATGTTTCATCATAATTTTATCACATACAAAATGTTGAGAATTCACTGGTGACTAAGAATTCTTAGCTTTATGGAACTTATGTTGAATCAAAGGAAACAAATATTAAGGAATAAACCACAAAATTAACAATTGAATTATAATAGCTATAAGTGTTATACTGGAGTGTATTAGAATTTTTTTTTTTTATATTCAAGATGAAGAGAGAGAAACAGAGGCAGACAGAGAGAGATTCACACAGAGAAACAGAGACCTCCCATTAGCAGTCACTCCCCAAATGTCTACAACCACCAAGATTAGGTTGGGTTGGGGCCGGTGCCAGAGCGCAGTAGGTTAATTCTCTACCTGCGGCGCCAGCATCCCATATGGGTGCCAGTTCTAGTCCTGGATGCTCCTCCTCCAATCCAGCTCTTTTCTATGGCCTGGGAGAGCAGTGGAGGATAGCCCGGGTGCTTGGGCCCCTGCACCCGCATGGGAGACCAGGAGGAAGCACCTGGCTCCTGGCTTCAGATCAGTGCAGCTCCGGCTGTTGCGGCCATTTGGGGAGTGAAGCAGCAGAGGGAGGACCTTTCTCTCTGTCTCTCCCTCTCACTGTCTGTAACTCTACCTCTCAAATAAAATAAATAAAACCTTAAAAAAAAAAATAAGGACTAGGTTGGGCTAGAAGCTCAATCTAGCTCTCTTATGTGAATGGTAAAGACCCACTAACATGAGCCCAAGGTCTGCACTGGCAGAAAGTTGAAATTAGGAGCCAAAGACAGAAACTGAACCCAGGTAGTCTGATGTAGGACATTGGCATCTTAACTGCTATGCCAAACACCTGCCCAGAAGCATTTTTGAGGAAGCAATATTTAGGCTAAGTTACAAAGAATCAATGTGAATGCAGGCAGCTGGAAGGCATGCAGAAGGAAGCCTTTTTAGTAGAAGGAACATCACGTTTGAAAAATCTGAAAGGAAGAGCATTATGTGATCAATCAATTTGTGCAAGAGGGTAAAAAAGCACACAGGAAGAGCTGAGGGGCTTAGTGAGAAATCAAACAGGTAGAAGTTCGACTGAAAGGGCCATTCAAGCCACATCAAGGGTTTTGTTCTCAATCCCCACATCAATGGGAAGCCACAGACAGATTGAAAGTAGCAGTGTAATATAATCAGATTTATGTTTCAAAAAGATAATTTCAAAAAGATTACAGCATGGAAAATGAACTAGAAAGAAGGAAGACACAATTTATAAGGTCAAGGAAATAATTTTGGTGGTAATAGTGGAGGATATGATTGAATTGTACTTAATTACAGGAAATAAAGTGACAGGACTAGATTAGTTACAGCAGGGAGGGTATCAGTGAGAGGCTAAAAGAAAGACATTACATTTTTATGATGTGTGCCAGTCACTGAGAGGCTTCCGATTCAGCAGGTAAAGGACTGAGGGAAAGACTATGAACCAAGCTCTGTATCTGAAGTGCTCACAAGACACTCAAATACAGCAATCAAGTAGAAAGTTGAGTATTAACCTGAAGCTCCAAAGAGTTGTTACTCATACTTCAACTGATATATAGAATGAAGTAAAAATTCCCTTTAATGCAGGAGTAATAACCACAATGATGATATCAATCATGCATTAGTAACAAGAAACAACACATTGCCAGAATCATAGGATGAAAGGCTTGGAATAGGCATCAACCAAATGGATCAGTTCTTTCATTCTTTCCAGATTTTCTCAAGAAATTACAGTTTTAATAATAACAATAAAAAGCCTAAGAGATGAACTCACTGTTTCCACTCTGAAGCCCATTCCAGTTTATACAGCCTTCATCCTTAAATTTAAGTGTTTTCATCCATTGATCTTAGTTCTTGTTGGATCTGTAACAAAAATCTTATCCCTTCTCAATAAAACCCTTTCACATGCCTTAAAGTGACAACAAATATTTATTGGCCATCTTTTTAAAATTAATTTGAGAGGCAGACAGAGTGGGAGCTCCCATTGCAATGGCCAGGGAGGCTGGGACCAAAGCTGGGCGTTAGGAACACAATCCAGATCTCTCCCACGTGGTGGCAGAAACTCAATCACTTGAGCCCACACGACTGTCTCTCTGGATCCAAACTGAAAGGAACCAGAGTCAGGCGTCGTGGCCAGGAACTGAACTCAGGTACTCATGACAAGTGACATGGGTATCTCAACTTTTAGGCTAAACACCTGCTCCTACTTACTGTCTTACTAAGTACCATCTATTAAACTAAATGCTTAGAGTACAGTGCTGAAAAAAAATGTGTTGCAACTTGCATGGGGCTAACATTATAAATGGTGGAAACAAGCAATAAATCAGAAAGTAAATGTCAGGTAGGGGCTAATGTAATGAAAAAACTAAACCAGAATAAAAGGGAGTAAGCAGTGTGTGGTGTTACTAGAGTGGCCAGAGATGGCTCTCCTGAGGAAGAGATATTAAGAGGCATCTGAAAGAGGCAAAGAGATAAGACTTGGAATGTGAAAGAACAGCTCAGACAGAAGAAATGCTTAAGAACAAAAGCCCTAAGGCAGGAGCAGGCTGGAAAGATGGATCCCAGACAGCTCAACAGTAACGTAGAGGGCTGACAGAGGAAATGGGAGGAGACCAGATGACTGGACTGAGGATGAACTTGTGCATGTCACAGCGGGAGAGAAACCGGACAGTTTTCAGGAGGCAAAAGATGGGATCCAATTTATGTTTTAGGAGAATTCTTCAGTCAGGCTGTCATGAAAATAATATACAGAGAAGCAGCAAGATAAAAGCAGGGAGATGAGTAAGGAAATTAATTACTACTGCCTAGTGGAGAAACCAAAATGGCCCCGACTGCAAAAATACTAGTGAGGGTGGTGAGCATGGGTCAGACAAGACCTTCAAACTGAATGGTCACGAAGCATGAGATATGGGGACTTTGCAAGTGGTATAGACTGAAGTGTAAAAGTATAATCTACCAAATGAAGAAAACAAGGAGAGCACATCAAACTTCTGAAGAAGCTTTTCTAACACAGGGGCCACAACTCAAACCGCTTCATAAACCAACAGCCGACCTAATGTGAGATGCGAATTGGAGTAAAACAATGTAACAAACTAGCTAGGATATAATCAGCCTAAAGGCTTTTAAATACACAAAACTGTTTTTTTCTTTAAACACTGAACTGACAAAACAATATATAAATGTCTTCCTCGGAGGCAAGGAAAGATTGCCAAGGTGTCAGGAATGATGAGAAACCCAGACACATCAGTCAAAAAGCTTTAGAGTAAACTAAAGTATCTTCAAAGCTTATTTTAAAGTACCAATGGGAAACTGTTGAAATGAATAAAAAATAAAAAAAACCAAAAAACAAGAATGAGGATGAAATTCTCTATATTAAAATGTGTTATGGGGCTGGCGCCGTGGCTCACTTGGTTAATCCTCCACCTGCAGCACCGGCATTCCATATGGGTGCCGGGTTCTAGTCCCGGTTGCTCCTCTTCCAGTACAGCTCTCTGCTGCGGCCCGGGAAGGCAGTGGAGGATGGCCCAAGTGCTTGGGCGCCTGCAGCCACATGGGAGACCAGGAGGAAGCACCTGGCTCCTGGCTTTGGATCGGCGTAGCTCCAACTGTAGCTGCCATTAGGAGGGTGAACCAACAGAAGAAAGACCTTTCTCTCTGTCTCTCTCACTGACTGTCAAAATTAAAAAAAAATTTTTTAAATGTGTTATAAGCTATAGTACTTAAGAAAAATGCAAAACATAATTCACTAAGTGGTTAGATGCAGAGCTAGTCAATGAAAAATACTGACAAGATCAAAGCCATTTGGAACAATCAAAGATAAAGGTAAAACCAACCATGGAAGTACAAGAAGAAAATATTTGTGGGGCCAGGCAGGTTAAACCGCTGCCTGCAGCACCAGAATCTCATTTGGGTGCTGGTTCGAGTGCCAGTTGCTCCACTTACAATCCAGTTTCCAGCTAATGAGCCTGGGAAAGCAGCGGAAGATGGTCCAAGTGCTTGCTCCTGGCTCCTGGCTTCGGGCCTGGCCCAATAATAGCTGATGTGGCCATCTGGGAAGTGAACCAGTGGATGGAAGATCTCTTTCTTTCTCTGTCTCTCCCTTTCTCTAATTCTGCTTTTCAAATAAAATAAATCAACTTTGAAAAAAAAAAAAAAGAAAATATTTGTGAATAGTTTTATTTTATTGGATGGCAAGTCTTTCAAAAGTATAAGCCCAAATTATTTAGGAAAACACAAACATTTATGACTACAAAAATTTTAAAACTTCTATGTTAAGACACAATCAAATGAACAAAAAGGTTAACGTATTGCTAAGGTTTGACTGTGTTCCCAAAGCTCATGTGCTCCAATGCAACAGTATTAGGAGGGCAGGGCCTAATAAGAGGTGATTAGGCCGGCGCCGCGGCTCACTAGGCTAATCCTCCGCCTTGCGGCGCCGGCACACCGGGTTCTAGTCCCGGTTGGGGCGCCGGATTCTGTCCCGGTTGCCCCTCTTCCAGGCCAGCCCTCTGCTGTGGCCAGGGAGTGCAGTGGAGGATGGCCCAGGTGCTTGGGCCCTGCACCCCATGGGAGACCAGGAAAGGCACCTGGCTCCTGGCTCCTGCCATCGGATCAGCGCGGTGCGCCGGCCGCAGCGCGCCGGCCGCGGCGGCCATTGGAGGGTGAACCAGCGGCAAAGGAAGACCTTTCTCTCTCACTGTCCACTCTGCCTGTCAAAAAAAAAAAAAAAAAAAAAAAAAAAAAAAAAGAGGTGATTAGGTCTACCCTTCATTAATTAATTAATGTTGTAACAGGAGTAATTTTGTTATTGTCAGAGTGGGTTTGTTATTCTCTTGGACTTCCCGCTCTCCAGAACTAAGAGCCAAATAAACATCTACTGTTTCTAAATTACCGAGTTTGTGGCATTCGATTATAGCAGGAGAAAATACGGTGTAACACATATGTCAAGAAGGTTTCTTTCGCAGGTAAAAAAATTTTTATTTTAAGTTAAAACAAAAATTATTGCCCCAAAAGGAATTTATACAAAAGACAGAGAAAGTTCTTACATACACAATGATCAGTGAACATAAATTTTTGTGCATTTACAAATCAATAAGTAAACGTTTAACAAGCTTTTATTTAAAAAAAAAATCTGTCAGATAAGCAATAATGCAGAGAAAAGAGTATTCTCTTATACTGCTGGCAGCAGATTAGGTGAATGTTTCTGGAGGGAAGAAGTAAGACAGGAACCCAAAAATGAGCACACAAAGTTGTTTATCACATTATTCCTAATGTTAGTGACAGATAGAAAATAATGTGAATACCCCTCAATTAAATAAACTATGGTATATCCAAATAAGGGAACACCTTGAAGCTATTAAAAATTAAAATTTACCTTATCTAAAGAAAAACATGAACATTCGTGCATAATCACTAAAAATATTCCTTATAAATATCTTATAAAGACTCAAATAAATTACAGGCATGGTATATGTATATCTGTACACAAAGGCATTTCGATTTTAGAAATGTTTTAAATAACAGATAAAAGATTGAACCTGACAGTTTCTTGTGATCTCTTAAGACAGTTTCTGTGTTCCTTTATAACTATAAACATCACAATTACTGATGCTCACACGTTCCAATACTACTGTTCCATGTCTCACTGGAAGTAAGTGGTAAGGAACAGGAATTCTTATACATGCAACAATCCAATTCACATTACAGCACCTAAGGTAAAAATCACACCACGAGAAAAGCAAAAGCTTTCATATAATTTGACGAAGAACTGTGAAAAAATATAATGCGAGTAAAAAGGATACATTTCCTTTACTAATTAAACTGAGTCTACCAAAACACCTTAAAGCATACTTGTTCCATTGGCTTCTAGAAGAAGGCACATATCTCAAAAATAGTCTTGGATCAGATTTTCTTTGCTTCCTTGCTTCAGGAAGAAATTCTAACAGGCAATGAAGCAAGGAAATCACAGATTTATTTTTAGAAATTATGATTTTAAAACAAACCCTGTTTGAGACAGAGCTGATAAATCAAATGACCTTGCTCTGCAACTCTAAGTAGGGACTTCTGATTGTCTGGATACAAATTCATTTTCTTTCTTCTTCTTCTTCTTTTTTTTTTTTTTTTTAAGATTTATTTGTTTATTTGAAAGGCAGAGTTACAGAGAGGCAGAGGCAGAGAGAGATCGTCCATCTGCTGGTTCACTCCCCAAATGGCTGCAACAGCCGGAGCTTGCGCAACCCGGAGCCAGGAGCCAGGAGCCACCCACATGGGTGCAGGGGCCCAAGGATTTGGGCCATGCTCCATTGTTTCCCCAGGCCATAACAGAGAGCTGGATCAGAAGCAGAGCAGCCAGGACTCAAACCGGCACCCATATAAGACGTCAGCATTGCAGACAGAGGCTTTACCCTCTATGTCACTACACCGGCCCCCAAATTCATGTTCATCATGACATCACATTTAAAAGTTCTCGGAGAACTCACCCAGCTGAGACACCTACTTAAATTCTATACAGCTTTCCATACTATTGAAAAGTAGCATTTTCAGGTCAAGAGAAGATACTAAAGATAAATTATATCACTAAAAATAAGGTAAGATATGGTTTAATTCTATAATCACTATCTTTATTGCAATTACCACTAGAACAAATAATATACCTATATGCTTCAAGGTAGAATATACTAATTCATCAGTACCCATGACTCAGATGAAAAAATGAAATTTGAAAACACTGCATTGGTATTTCCTTTATAATCTTTATGCAGGAACCTATTTTTACGTATCTACTATGACATGAATATTACCACCTAACTTTAGGAATCTGTAATTGCTAAATCATGAAATAAATGAACTAATAAACAAACAGTACGAGTATATAAGTTCCCTAAGTATGTGTGTGTACATATATATTTATAACCAGCTTTATATATAAATGTTTATAATTAGTTTTATACGTGTATACATATGTGTGTATATATATATATATGTTCATAATTAGCTCTTCAAAAGGTGGCTATAACTTGCTGATTGGAGAAGCTGTATCTGCCCTCAACAGGTTCCAATCTTTCCTCTTCACCTATGCCCTGTGGAGTAAGACTCTCTCCCAAGTTGTAACTTTACTTCACTATAAGAGGAATTCTAAAAATGTAAAAAAATAGAGTAGGGAGAGAAAGCATGTTATACAGTCCATAAAGAAAAATTAAGTGACTCTGATACATCACAACCCATCCCTTTAGAAGCACAAAATTTTTGAAGTCTTCCCTACATAGCATCAGGTATTTATTTTCATTCTACAAGGTGAATAAACACTGTCAGGAAGCTAACACATTTCTTGAATACAAGAATGTTTCTTGTACCTTTCTGACAGAATCAAGAGCTGAATCATTTCATGGATTGAGGCAAAGTAACAAAATTTCCACTTCTCTCTACTCTAATATTTAGGAACTAAGATGATTTAGCACAGCTCTTCATTTTATAGGTAAAAGAAACAGCAGGGGTTTAGAAAGATTAACATTCTGACCCCAGATCCAAGGGGCAGACTGAAGCCAGCAATAATCATTCTAGCACCCTATGCTGTCCACACACAAACCTACAGCTATCCACTCTGGCTGTCTGTGTGGGCACATATACACACATGCCTGCTTTCTACAAATGTGAAAGACAAATTCTCCAGGAGTTTTTCCACAGATAATTTTAAAATGTATGAAGAAGGAGAGCATCAAATCCTGTCTACTTCTCTTGAGAGAAAAAGCAACGCAGCAAAAATCTGTTTCTCCACTCCATTCCCCTTATATATATTCATCAATTAACGCTTAACATGTGTCATAAAATTATTGAGTATAATTGCTGCCTCAGCATTCACTCATAGGCCTGACGTAAGTTATATGAAACCCAGCCATACCCATTCCATCTTGTCTTCCCTGCATGTCTGCTTGTGATACAGGCCACTCAGTCCTCATCTACTAACCCAAAACCCAACAAACCCCACAGCTATTGCTCATGATAAAATGTACTGCTAAACACCAGACAGAAGTAACTAAATTCCACCTTCACAAGTGTTTTCTTTGCCAATCTACAGCCCCACGGGAAAGCCTGTGGGATGCCATGGCCTTTAATGCAGTCACAGCCTCAGAGGTGCTCACTCTTTCCCATCACTCCCCATTCCTCCTTATCTTATCTTAACTTCCTGCTGCCGCCAGTCTACCCACTGGTCTCCCATGAGCACCTCTAACCTTTATGGGCTCTGAAAGCAACTTTTTCTGATGTATGTACTTGGTTCCATGCTCTCATTGTGTCTGACCTGAGCAATACATCCAAACCTAACTTTCTCCCAAGTGAGGCTCTCATAGAGGGTGGCCATCCAGGATTGTGGTCACTTTAGAGGGTGAGACCTTGAGACCAAATTAAAAAAAAAAAAAAAACACACCAACAGCATAACTCTTGCCACGGTCAAACTCATTATGTTCCTCTTCACACTTCTCCATGTATACTCATTGTCATGGTTTACTATGACAGCAGGCATTTAAAGTTTGAAGAGCCATCCCTGACTCTTTCCTCTTCTCACACGCAAAGGGAGCCATTCATCCTTATTCACCTGCACAGTACTGGTTTATGCCTGTTGTGCCAGGATAATGACTAATGGCATTGCATACTACTGCCGTTCATGTCCAAAACTGCCCCAACTCACATGGTGAATTATATGTGGTCATTCTTTTCATAATCTTTATCAAGATAGTAACCAATGGCAAAACATCTTTCTAACCAGCTTCCTCTTTTTGCAACTGATTTACTAATTTGTAACCTGTAACAGAACAATAGCCTCCCTTCATCTACTTCCCACTTTTGTACACACTGTCCCTCTGCCTGGGATAACCTTCTCTCTCTCTTCCCATTTGGTAAACAGCAATCTGGGAACTCAGATCAAACGGCATCTCTGCTGTGACTCCTTCCCAGACTTTTACAGTCACTCTCTGTGTCTCTAGAAATAAGACTTAGAATATTAATAACAGGTACCATGTATTGAATGCTTGCTATGCACCAAGCCCTAAGCTTAAGTAATTTAAAGTATTTTATTTCATTTAAGTCTCACAATTACACTATATGGTTTTATATTTGAAGTGGCACTCATCTGGGATACTGGCACTGCAGACAATGGCTTAACCTGCTACGCCATATGACAGAACCTAGGTTTTAGTCTTTAACTATGGAAGCTAAGGCTCTAGGAAAAAGGAATCTAGCTTATGTTACAAAACTAAGCAGTGGAAGAGGACTTGGAACCTAAATGTCTAACTCCAAGGAAAAGCTTTGCATCTCTCACTCGTACTATTCCAATTGTACTGGCATTAATGGTTCTCTGTGACCTGACTTTTTAGTTCTGTGTTGCAATTTGACCCTGCTTAATCACCTCTATGTTTTCATGACTGTCTGTCCTGCACAGGAGGACCAGTCAGACATTAGTAATTGGTTCTCTGTCTCCCTGAAGGAAACTGGGACCTTTCCCTCAGTGATAGAGAAAAGCTTTGCTTTCCACAGCACATGCAGCTGTATCTGGAACAAGGCAGGTGCTCTGCCAGGAAAAAAAAAACACTGCAGTAGTTACTCTTCTGCCCTAAATTCTGATGCAGACGGCTATCCTACCTGCAATCTTCTAAACTGAATGTGGTTCAAGATTTATCTAGAATTAAGCTAAAACCGCAAATGAGTAGTTACTAAGCTAAATCTAATGGGCTTTCTTTGGCTGGCATAATGTTATTTGTTAATGGAATTTAGTTACCAACATTTAAAACTTGCAGTTCTATACAACAAAAGTTTCTAAGCTTGTTCTGGAATACTGTATCAACATTTTAATATACAATATATCAACCAGGCAGTAACATTCTGAACCAGGACGCCCTGTCCCACTCTCTATGTGCATTATTACTTTCTGTGATCTCCCAGAAAATATGGTCAAATGTCAGTTGCCATCATATTTAGGCTACTGTGTATTTTTAAAGGGAAAATGAAATACTTCCAGTAAATATCTCTGTTGAAAAGCAATCTGTTCACTCCATGAAGTGCACACATTTGGAAAGACAACAAGTAGTGTGTATGAATTTAAATGTAAATCACCTAATAAAAAAATCATGCTTTATATAAAATAGTATACTTCTCAAAAAGAACTACCAACAATACACTTATGATTGATGGCCTTTATCAGCTTAAAGTGTACATTCAACATGCTTTAGGATTAAAAAGACACATATATGCAGGTCCGTGGTCCCTGGAGAAAGGCAACACAGCAAAGACATTTCTGTGGCTGAGGACAGAGGGATAACCAGAGGGGGCAAGGGCAAGGTTAGAAGAATAAAGAAAAACAAACCAACCTCAAAGAGAACTGAAATGCAAAAGACACACAAGTGTTCAAGCTGAGAATCTAAACACAAATCAACCAAGAGTTGTCAACCTTAAGGCTTCAGAGTAATAATATTTTAACTAAGTTTTGAAAATATACACTAAGATTTGATATCCCTGAACAACTAATCTCAAACTTCTGCACTAGTACACCTTTCTCTAAAAGAGTACGTAAGTAGACAATTTCAGTTTGGAAATTCTGCTTATCCCATGTTTGATTCCACGGATGAGACTAAATATAAGGCTATCTTAATCATGCAAACTGCGAATGTCTCTGGGAAATAATGTGGAATGGTGAAAAAACATCACAATCATTAATATGACTTACAACTCACATATCTAGATTGCTGCATACTATACTCACCCAGATAGAGAGAAATATCAGCCAGAGACTACCATCACTTCCATCACATTACCATCACATTACAACAAAGCACCAAATTTTAGTCTTACTCAACTTCTCAAATTTTCAGGGAACTTCCTAAATTCAGCCAGTTATTTGTGATCACAATATTTAAGAACTTTTTTTTTTCAGCCTATACTACTAAAATCAGGTCAATAGTCTATTATTCTGAAATGCCTTCTATTTGGATTATCCATAGCATTTGTTTATAAACTAAGCTCTGTGGAAGCTACCACCATCCAGCGGTAAGGGAAAATAAGCAGCTCTCTATTCCTTAAGAATTTTGCTTTTAGTTGTTTTTATGTGCTGGACTCTGTGCCATAACTTTTTAAGATCTGAAAATTAATCATCTGTGAATCATTTACCAAAAATTTAAAACAGCTCTTTCTCTGTATAATTTCCTAAAATCTAGCTCTTCCCTCACATGTTCTGATTTCTAAAAACAAGAATATGAACTCTTGAAACCATGATAACCAGATACTTCATCAGGAACAAAGAAAGTACCTGACAGAATTTACTAATGACTCTTACGAATAATTAAACAACGTTCACTCACTCAAGGAGTTCATTTATGTAGTCCTAAATGGTGAAAAGTATACCTGCTATACATCCAAATAGGCTCTGAATAACAAAGGCAATCATCTCAAGCAAAACTGTCTGATAAAAATGTTTAAATTCTCAACCTTACTGTTTGCATTAACATAGTGTGCAGCATTAAATTTCTAAGGTCCCATAGTGAAAACATAAAATACTCATTTAATGATGGAGTTTCCATGGGAATGCAGCTCCTTTTGGTATCATGCAAGAGTTCATTAAGAAGAGTGGCAGCAGCTGTGCTCTGAATGTGAAGACAATACATAAAAATGTTACCAATAAAAATTTGGGGCTATAACAATTTGCAAAGAGAAATAACACATCGGTTTGAAAACCATTTAGATATTCGAGGCTATGAGACAACTGATGGAAATGGGATGTACAGAAAGTGGCTATAGAAAAAAGAATTCAATAGAGGTTAGTGAACGAATAACACTATCACCCATCATTGTTCACTCTGTCTTACCTGAGGAGGAGTAGGTGTGGACGTCGGTCTCCCTATGGGTGGAGTAGGGTTTCTGCTGCCACCTCCAGACATAATCTCCTCTGTTATGTCTTTACCTCCCTGGTTTGGATCCCGAATTCTTATCTACAAGGTTAAATAAAATGCCATATGTACAAATGTATGTCCATGTAGTAGATGCACAGGCATATGATGTGTTAAAGGTAAACTGGGAAACGTGTCAAATATTAAAGTTGATAATCACATTTAACTTAATTTCTTCTTTTTTTTTAAACTTTTATTTAATGAATATAATTTCCAAAGTACAGCTAATGGATTACAATGGCTTACCCCCCTATAACGTCCCTCCCACCCGCAACCCTCCCCTTTCCCGCTCCCTCTCCCCTTCCATTCACATCAAGATTCATTTTCCTTTTTTTTTTTTTTTTGACAGGCAGAGTGGACAGTGAGAGAGAGAGACAGAGAGAAAGGTCTTCCTTTTGCCGTTGGTTCACCCTCCAATGGCCGCCGCGGCCGGCGCACTGCGGCCGGCGCACCGCGCTGATCCGGTGGCAGGAGCCAGGAGCCAGGTGCTTTTCCTGGTCTCCCATGGGGTGCAGGGCCCAAGCACCTAGGCCATCCTCCACTGCACTCCCTGGCCACAGCAGAGAGCTGGCCTGGAAGAGGGGTAACCGGGACAGAATCCGGCGCCCCAACCGGGACTAGAACCCAGTGTGCCGGCGCCGCTAGGCGGAGGATTAGCCTAGTGAGCCACGGCGCCGGCCTAAGATTCATTTTCAATTCTCTTTATATACAGAAGATCAGTTTAGCATACATTAAGTAAAGATTTCAACAGTTTGCTCCCACACAGAAACATAAAGTGAAAAATACTGTTTGAGTACTAGTTATAGCATTAAATCCCAATGTACAGCACACTAAGGACAGAGATCCTACATGAGGAGTAAGTGCACAGTGACTCCTGTTGTTGACTTAACAAATTGACACTCTTGTTTATGGCCTCAGTAATCACCCTAGGCTCTTGTCATGAGCTGCCAAGGCTATGGAAGCCTTCTGAATTCACCGACTCTGATCATATTTAGACAAGGCCATGGTCAAAGTGGAAGTTCTCTCCTCCCTTCAGAGAAAGGTATCTTCTTCTTTGATGGCCCGTTCTTTCCACTGGGATCTCACTCACAGAGATCTTTCATTTAGTGTCCCCCCCCCCCCCCCGAGTATCTTGGCTTTCCATGCCTGAAATACTCTCATGGGCTTTTCAGCCGGATCTGCATGCCTTAAGGGCTGATTCTGAGGCCAGAGTGCTGTTTAGGACATCTGCCATTCTATGGGTCTGCTGTGTATCTCACTTCCCATGTTGGATTGTTCTCTCCCTTTTTTATTCTATCAGCTAGTATTTGCAGACACTAGTCTTGTTTATGGATAATCACATTTAACTTAATTTCAATCACAGAACCGTATGGGGGTCATTCAAAAGAAATTTAGGCCATTAGTTTTGACATGAACTACTTGGAACAACAAGCTAAAATAGGACCTACTTGGCTGAATTTCCAGATCAAAAAGGCAAAGTATTCAGGCTTATTTTTTAGGCACTATCAAATAAATTGATTTTATTTTCAATGCTTAACATAAAACAAGGTTCATAAAATAGCTTTAATATGTGTAAGTTAGTGTGTAAAATGAAGTTTTAAATGCCCTAAATGGTTTTCTGAGAGACAATCAAAGCTGTACATATTCTGTGACTTTGGAATAGGAATTTACCCTACAGATAACAGTATTTATGTACGTAAGGAGATTCACTAAAGACTTTTATAGACCAGAATAGTTACAAAATTATCTTTCATCCCAACAAATTAAATGCCAAATAGCCAGTGGAAAAAATAGGCAAATCTGTATGGATCCACAGGGAAAGGGCATCAAGATGTGCCGGTAAGTGAAGGAGAGAGGGGAAAGCAGGGGGATGACACGTAAGTGCATATGGCTGTCTTTATTGTAATTTCTTAAAGTTATCTCTGCTTATAGATGTCAGTGGGGATGGTGCTATAATAAAGAGTAACTTGGTCTAAGCATTCCCTGCTAGAATAGCACAATATTTCTGTTCATTTTCAGTAACATTTATTATTATTTTAAATTTCATTATCTCTTTTTCTCATTTTTCTGTATTCTGAAGGTTCTGTTCACATCCAACTTCTAGTATACTGACTCAACATTTCGAAAACATAGGTTCTCAGCTACAGTGTCCTGTTTATTATAACTTATACACATGTTCTTCTCATCACAGAGCAGCAAACATTTGAACCTCATTATTTATAATTAGAATCCTGCAAGAATACTGCTGTAACATCGTTTGACCTATCTTACCTGGGTGAATGGGAAAGTCTCTCTTGATTACAAACATCTCCCATTTTGTGTGTTCTGACAGAAAAGAGAATTGCAAGCTATTCTTCTATAAAATGTTCTATACTTCGAATTTTATATTCGTGCCATCTAATTTCTTAGGACTGCCTTATAAGTCAGAAGCAAGTTCCTATAATTATTAAAAACAAATTAGATTAAATCCTAATTTTTCTTAAATACACTCCACAGAAAAGGTTTTTCTTGCTGTCCTTAATATATTGGATCTCCTTCCCCTTCTGTCGTTCCACACCTGAATAGAGAGCTAATGAGACTAGTGTTAAAGAACAGCCAGCATGTGAGACAGAGTGATACCTTAGTGCACTGCACCCTCACTCTCAATTCTAAAGCTAGAGCACATGTTGTCATGTAGCACATCTAGCTCTGTGAGCAGTGGGAGCTGATGTCAAGCAGATGGTGTGTACAGCTTCTGATCATATGCCCATACAAATCCTCCAGGTCAAGTGGTCAAGACACGAGGGAGGAGTAAAAATGGCACAGGCATTTATGAACTGAGACAAGTAACAATTGGATAGATACATTTGATAACAGACTTTAAAATTTAAATTATGAAAAATTAACAGAAATGTCTTACCGTTTTTTTCTCTCTCTTGGCTGGAGGGGGCTGTTGCTGTGTAGGCACAATAATAGGTGCTGACTGATATACTGGTTGACTTGGATAAAAAGGTGTTCCTAAAGAATTAGAAAAAAATGAAAGGAAACAGTTATTTTGTCAAACTCAGGATTATCAATGTCACCGTGTCTCTGCACAATCCCCTAAAAAAAAGATTAAGAATTCTTTGTCACTAGCTCTCCACCACCTACTATAGCAGTGAAAAAATGATTCCCAACATTTATAATGTCTTGAAAAATTTATAAACATTCGATACGAATACAAATAAATATTCACCAACTCCTACAGAATCCCACAAGAGTTACCTTTCTAAAACACAAATCATGCTATAATGTGATTTAAAGCACATTAAAAAAAAAGTCTTACTCTGGGGTCTACCACTTTGAAAAGGATTCTCAAGGGTTTGTATGAATAGTCGGTCAGGGGCATATTAAGAATATTCCTGAGCTTCCTGGGGGGTGGAAGTGGTCTAATTCTTTTGTTTACAGAAAACTACTGACATAACTTGCTAATATTAACAATTAACGGGGTGGGAGTCATGGCACTGCAGGTTAAGCACAGCTTGCCTGCATCCTGTATTGGAGTGGAGTTCTAGTGCTGGCTACTTTGCTTCCAACCCAGCTTCTTGTTAACCTGCTTGGAAAGGCAGCAGATGATGGCCCAAATACTAGGGTCACTGCCACCATGTGGGAGGCCCAGTTGAAGTCCTGATTTCTGGTTTCAACATGGTCCAGTCCTGAGTCTTGTGGGCATCTGAGGAATGAACCAGTGAGTGGATGGAAGAGCATGCACTCGTGTGCTCTGTCTCTGTCTCTCTCATTCTGCATTTGAAATACATAAATCTTTAAAAAGAAAAACAAAGACGGAAAATGTCCTAATGTTGAAATGGATAAAAAGCTGCAGATAAGCAGCCTAAAGAAAATAGTCCAGACACCAAGAATCCAGGACCCAAACTACATTTTCTACCATTTTTTAACAACATGCCTTCACTCTAGCAAGTCTTAACGCCTATCCTTCAAATATACCAAACGTTTTTTGGTTCATGCCTTTCATTATATGGCCCATCTGCCTGAAATTATCTTGTTACCCCTATCCTTTATACTCCCAATAAATGCTTTTTAACTTTCAAAACTTTTACAATTAGTATCATGCCAGAGTGAGTAGAGTAGAGGCAAAGAGAAGGAAATAGATATTGGAAGGCAGAGCCTAGAGATTTATTGACGAATTGAATGTTAGTGCAAAAAAAAAATAAATAAATAAATAAAAAAGAGTATTTTTTTAAAACTTGTTTTAAGTGGAAGAATGGAGGTGCTATTAATTGAGAAAAACTGGACTAAGAGATTAGGGTAGACAAATCAAAGGGTTCCATTTTGGACTTACAAAGTTTAAGATGCTTATTTGAGCTAGAGTTAACCATTCTAGAATCAGCAGATGAAGAACCACATTTAAACCATGAGATGGATAGCTCAGGTAACAAGCACAGACAGAAAACAAGCTGAAGCTTTAAATCCTGCCACATTCTATGTTTGTTAGAGGCTGCAGAAATGAGGAAAACCTAGCAAAAGAGAGGAAGATGAAAACTAAGGCAATGGTTAAAGTGAAACAAATATTTCTAGGACTAGCATTGTGGCATAGTGGATAAAGCCACTGCCTGCAATGCCGGCATCCCATATGGGTGCCAGTTTGTGTCCCAGCTGTTCCACTTCTGATCCAGCTTCTTACTAATGTCCTGGGAAAAACAGAGGAAGACAGCCCAAATGTTTGGTGCTGTTACCCACGTGGGAGACCTGGAAGAAGCTCCTGGTTCCTGGCCACATGGGGAGTGAATCAGCGGATGGAAGATCTCTCCCTGTCTCTCCTTTTTGTGTAACTCTTTTAAATAAATTTACAAATATTTAAAATTTGGGTAAAACTGGAGTTAAAAGATTATTTAAAAAACACTTCTAGAATGAATGAGAGTGCTTACTTATGACAAACAGTGCTGAGAAGTCAACTGAGATGTGTCAAAGTAGAAATCACTGGTGACACTGATACAAGTTGTTTGGGTAGAGGTGGTGGATATGAAGCCTGCTCTGGATGGGCTCAACAGTAAAAGAAAGAAAATGAAGACAGGGAGGGCAGACAGTCGTTCCTAAAGTTCTGGATGAAAAGAGTGCACGAATGGGACTAAGCCAACAGAGGAAAGAAAAACAGTGACAAGAAAGTGAGAAGAAAATTGCTAGAGTTAATAGTCTTAATAGGTGCCAGAAGAAATATGGTACCCAACAGAACAATTGGTATTCATTAAGATCAGGAATAACTGACTCACAGCAACAAGAAAAAATTTATATAAAGGTAGTTAATAACCTATTACAACCTCTTACCTATATATAGAACACCTATAAGGACTTAAATTGAGTAATAAACACCACTTACTGTAACTTCAAAAATAAATGTTATTGAAATATTGACAAAATTAAAAACTTGATACGTATTGGATTAATACTGGCAAAAATCTTGGTTCTAGTCAGAGTGGAAGTTCTCTCCTCCCTTCAGAGAAAGGTACCTCCTTCTTTGATGACCTGTTCTTTCCACTGGGATCTCACTAGCGGAGATCTTTCATTTAGTTTTTTGTTTGTTTGTTTGTTTGTTTTTGCCAGAGTGTCTTGGCTTTCCATGCCTGAAATACTCTCATGGGCTTTTCAGCCGGATCTGCATGCCTTAAGGGCTGATTCTGAGGCCAGAGTGCTATTTAGGACATCTGCCATTCTATGAGTCTGCCGTGTATCTCGCTTCCCATGTTGGATTGTTCTCTCCCTTTTTTATTCTATCAGTTAGTATTTGCAGACACTAGTCTTGTTTATGTGATCCCTTTGGCTCTTATTCCTATCATTATGATCAACTGTGAATAGAAATTGATCACTTGGACTAGCGAGATGGCAATGGTACATCCCACCTTGATGGGATTGAACTGGAATCCCCTGGTATGTTTCTAACTCTACAGCTTGAGCATGTCCCAAATTGCACATCTCTTCCCTCTCTTATTCCCACTCTTATATTTAACAGCGATCACTTTTCAGTTAAGTTTCAACACTTAAGAATAACTGTGTATTGATTACAGTATTCAACCAAAAGTATTAAATAGAACAAACAAACAAACAAAAAACTAAGAGGGATAACGTATTAAGTTGTTCATCAACAGTCAGGGCGAGGGCTGATCAAGTCACCGTTTCTCATAGTGTTCATTTCACTTTAACAGGTTTCCTTTTTGGTGCTCGGTTAGTTGTCACCGATGAGGGAGAACATATGATATTTGTCCCTTTGGGACTGGATTATTTCACTCAGCATAATGTTTTCCAAATGCCTAACAAGGATCACTTTCCAGTTAAAATTTAAACACCTAAGAATAACTGTGTGTTAATTACAGAGTTCAACCAATAGTACTATAACAAAAAAAAAATGCTAAAATGGATAAAGTATTACATTGTACATCAACAGTCAGGACAAGAGCTGATCAAGTCACTGTTTCTCATAGTGCCCATTTCACTTCAACAGGTTTCCCCTTTGGTGCTCAGTTAGTTGTCACCGATCAAGGAGAACATATGATATTTGTCCCTTTGGGACTGGCTTAGTTCACTCAGCATGATGTTTTCCAGATTCCTCCATCTTGTTGCAAATGACCGGGTTTCACTGTTTTTGACTGCTGTATAGTATTCTATAGAGTACATGTCCCATAATTTCTTTATCCAGTCTACTGTAGATGGGCATTTGGGTTGGTTACAGGTCTTAGGTATTGTGAATTGAGCTGCAATAAACATTAATGTGCAGACAGCTTTTTTGTTTGCCAATTTAATTTCCTTTGGGTAAATTCCAAGGAGTGGTATGGCTGGGTTGTATGGTAGAGTTGGTGAACCCAAAAGGCTTCCATAGCCTTGGCAACTCATGACTAGAGCCTAGGGTGATTACTGAGGCCATAAACAAGAGTGTCAATTTGTTAAGTCAACAACAGGAGTCACTGTGCACTTATTCCTCATGTAGGATCTCTGTCCTTAGTGTGCTGTACATTGAGATTTAATGCTATAACTAGTACTCAAACAGTATTTTTCACTTTGTGTTTCTATGTGGGTGCAAACTGTTGAAATCTTTACTTAATGTATGCTAAACTGATCTTCTGTATATAAAGAGAATTGAAAATGAATCTTGATGTGAATGGAAGGGGAGAGGGAGCGGGAAAGGGGAGGGTTGCGGGTGGGAGGGAAGTTATGGGGGGGGGTAAGCCATTGTAATCCAAAAGCTGTACTTTGGAAATTTATATTTATTAAATAAAAGTAAAAAAAAAAAATCTTGGTTCTAAATAAGCAATCAGTGTTGGCTCGGGGCCGATGCTGGGACACAGTGGGTTAAAGCCATAGCCTGCAGTGCCGGCATCGCACATGGGCGATGGTTTGAGTAGCAGCTGCTCCACTTCTGATCCAGCTCTCTGCTATGGCCTGGGAAAGTAGGAGAAGATGGCCCAAGTCCTTGGGCCCCTGCACCCATGTGGGAGACCCAGAAGAAGCTCCTGGCTCTTGGCTTCAGATCAGCTCAGCTCTGACCGTTGTGGTCATTTGGGGAGTGAACCAGCGGATGGAAGATCTTTCTCTCTCTCTGGCTACCTTTCTCTGTAACTCTGTCTTTCAAATAAATAAAACTATTTTTAAAAAAAAGTGTTGGCTTAGGACTGGCGCTGTGGTACAGCTGGCCTGAAGCGCCGCAGCATTCCATAAAGATGCCGGTTCTAGTCCTGGCTGCTCCACTTCCGATCCAGCTCCCAGCTATGGCCTGGGCAAGCAGTGAAAGATGGCCCAAGTCCTGGGGCCCTTGCACCTGCGTGGGAGACCTGGAAGAAGCTCCTGGCTCCTGGCTTCCAATTGACATAGCTCCGGCCGTTGCGGCCATCTGGGGAGTGAACCATCCAATGGAAGACCTCTTGCTGCCTCTCCTCCTCTCTCTGTTACTCTAACTTTCAAATAAATAAATAAATCTTTAAAAAACAAAAACAAAAACAAAAGTGTTGGCTCTATTCTTCTCATCATCAACATACCCACCATTACAAACATTTTCAAGTGGAAATTTCTTGGGAGCAGTTATGGTTTGCAGTACCAGAACTCTGCAGGTACCAATCAGGCTTAGAGAATCAGATTTGGAAAACATGTAAGGAAAAGGCATGTCTTCAATAACTCCAATATAAAAATATCAAACACTCTTAGCCACCCTGTAGCAGTGTTTAAACAATTCTCAGAGCAGAGATCAAATGAGAGTCTATACTACCCCATTATGCCATTATTTTCTATATACAGAAACCAAATCCTAAAATTTATTTCAAAGGCTTCTAGACAAGTAACATAACCTGCTCACTTTACAGTAACTTCAAGCTAAGTGAAATAAGATGAAAAAGGTGAACCACTTCTTAAAAAAAGTCAGACTTCTTATGAAACACTCTGAGTCAATATGACGAGGAAGAAGCTGGTGTATCACACACATCCAACAACGGCTGCTGGCAAAAGAGGATCATCGATACACTGAGGTTAAACACAATTAGTAAAACATGAGCAGGGTGGGCACAGCACAGTTTGGGAATCACCCACACCATACTGCAGTGGCTGAGTTAGAATCCCAGCTCCACTCCCCATTCTAGCTTCCTGCTAATACACATATGGGAGGCTGCAGGTGATGACTCAAGTAGTTGGATCCCTGCCACTTGTGTGTGAGAATCTTGGAGTAAGTTACAGGCTCCAGGACGCAGCAGCAGGAATGGTAGAGGAGGAGGTTGCACTGTGGATATTTGGAGAGTAGAGGCAACAGATGAGAGTTGACTCTGTCTCCATGCATCTCAAATTATATTTTTGAGGCCATTGCTGTGGCATAGTGGGTTAAGCTGCCACCTGCAACATTGGCATCCCATATGGGTACCAGTTCAAATCCCAGCTGCTCCACTTCTGATCCAGTTCCCTGATAATGTGTCTGGGGAAGCATGGAAGATGGCCAAAGCCTTGAGCCCCTGCACCCATGTGGAAAACCCAGAGGAAGCTCCTGGCTCTGGTCTGGCCCAGCCCTGGAATTTTGTGGCCATTTGGGGAGTGAGCCAGTAGATGGAAGACCTCTCTTGCTCTACCTCTGCCTCTCCCTTTCTGTAACTCTACTTTTCAAATAAGTAAGTAAACCTTGATTGCATTCTTAAAGGTAAAAAGAAACACATACAATATTTTGTTTGTGATTCCAACAGCAAAAGAAATCTGCCTCACCAAACAAACTTTTCTTTTATATATTGATTTGACACCTTACACAGTCAGAGACATTTAAGAACTTTTTAAATTCTATTAAACATATTAAGAAATTTTGCATACCACTTATCAAGTTACTTAACATCCTTGGACCTCCATTTCCTGGGCATGGAATGCGGCAGGTTTGTATATATCAGGGGTCTATCAACAGCAATCCAAGCACCAAATGCAGCCCTGGGCTTTGTACATAAAGGTCTACTGAAAGACACCAACGAACTATAATTTTGGTATTGTATATTGCTGCTTTTACACCACAATGGCCAAGTTGATAGTTGCCACAGACTATATAGCCTGAAGTAGAGCAGCCAGGACTTTGACTGGCAACCATATGGGATGCCAGCACCACAGGTGGCAGTAACTTTACCCACTACACCACAGCACCAGCCCCTGTAGCCAATATTTAAATTTCTTCTTAGGTAAAACCACACACAAATACCAAAGAGACATACTCTAAGTTCCTGGAAGGCAAGAATATCTTTTTTTAATTTTTTTCTTTTCTTTCTTTCTTTCTTTCTTTCTTTTTTTTTTTTTTTTTTGACAGGCAGAGTGGACAGTGAGAGAGAGAGAGAGACAGAGAAAGGTCTTCCTTTGCCGTTGGTTCACCCTCCAATGGCCGCCGCGGCTGGTGCACTGTGGCCGGCGCACCACGCTGATCCGATGGCAGGAGCCAGGTACTTATCCTGGTCTCCCATGGGGTGCAGGGCCCAAGCACTTGGGCCATCCTCTACTGCACTCCCGGGCCACAGCAGAGAGCTGGCCTGGAAGAGGGGCAACCGGGACAGAATCCGGCGCCCCGACCGGGACTAGAACCCGGTGTGCCGGCGCTGCAAGGTGGAGGATTAGCCTAGTGAGCCACGGCGCCGGCCAAGAATATCTTAACATGTACATTCCACAAAATATGTGCAGCACAACATCTTACACATTGTAAGTCCTCTAAAAAATGTTTCAGAGCCTTTCCATAGTAAGAATGATAAACATCACAGAGGCACAGAAAAATCAGTGAATCCAACAACATATTGTCCCCAGAATAGTAACAGTGCCAGCGCACAACCACATCAGCAATACAGGCCCCACAAGCAAATTCAACCTGGATATCAAAGTCTCCCACCATGCACCACAGGAGGAATGACTACTCCCTGACCTTCATGAGTTGAGTAAAGAGCCCAAGTACCAAGACACTCAGGGAAAAGTGAAAAAGAGACACCTGGAGAGGGAGAAACACTATGGTGGGGAAGACAGGGGAGTGCCCTGGAGTTTGAAGCAAGGGAGCAGGACCTCTTACCACTTCAATGTCTTCATCTTCTTTTAAAGATTTATTTATTTATTTGAAAGGCAGAGTTACAGAGAGGCAGAGAGAAAGAGAGAGGTGTTCGATCCCATCCACTGGTTCACTTTCCAAGTGGCTGCAATGGCCGGAGTTTGTACAATATGAAGCTGGGTGCCGGAGCTTCTTCCAGGTCTCCCACATGGGTACAGGGACCCAAGGACTTGGGCCATTTTCTACTGCTTTCCCAGGCCTCAGCAGAGAGCTGGATCGGAAGTAAAGTAGCTGGGACTCAAACTGGCGCCCAAATGGCATCCTGACACTGCAGGCCGAGGCTTTACCCTCTACACCACAGCATCAGCCCCTCCATCTTTATTTTTCTTTTTTACCAAGATTATTACAACCATCAATGACATAGCTTTGCGCTCAAGTCTAATTTTTCCATCACACCCCATTAACCCCTAGGATTGGCCTCGAGCAATTTCAGTCTTCATCAGGTATTTTTCTACATAACATATATAAAAGAGTATAAGAGACACTGATGGGAAGAAAAATGAACTGCTGAACAAATAACATTAGTTGTTTTTCCACAAAACTGTAGAAACCCTGGAAGAATTATACTCTACCAGCAGAATTCCATGATCTTGGTATCAGAACTTCAAAGAAGGTGAGAATATTCTTTGAGAGACATTATTCAAGATCAAAGTAGGTACAGATATGAAATGGTAGTACTTGTATGCAGGAGTGAACTGCAGAGCTAGAGATGCACAGCCAAGCACTCGGGAAGTAGATAATCCAATGCACAAACTCCAGCAGCACACAAAGAAGGAACATGTCTCGGGATTCACACATTGCCAGTTCCACAAGAGGATGCAGAAAAGAGATCTCCTGCATTAGAAACCAGAACTACAATCCCCTTCACAACTTCACCTGTAACCTGAACCCAAGATTAGGAAGTTTAGGTGGCAGAGAAAAGAAGATGCATCAGGCTCAAAGAAATGAAGAACAGGAAGGAGAAAGTTAAGAGAAGGGGAGATTCCAAGAAAAGGAGACAGGAAGGGGAATGTGTAGGCCTTCTAGACCGTAAGACCGGGACAGCTGTCCAAAGATAAATTCTGAAAAAAGTATATTAACCAGTACCAAACTTTAAAGCTAAAATATTTGCCCAAATGATTGTCCATGAACATACTGTAAAATGGGAGAGGACAGGGACAGGACATATTAGAATATTACAAATAGTATGTAACCATTAGCAATAAAGGCTGATTACTGAGTCAAGCAGCTGACTGGGATACCTGCCAATAAAAGTCTCGGCATCTCCACTTTTTTTCCTTTCATTTTTATTTTATTTTATTTTTTAAAATTTTTTGACAGGCAGAGTGGACAGTGAGAGACAGACAGAGAGAAAGGTCTTCCTTTGCTACGCATCGGGGAGGAAGCAGATGATGGCTTAAGTGCTGGGGACCCTGCCATCCATGTGGGAGACCTGAAACGAACTCCAGGTTCCTGGCTTTGGCCTGGTCCAGCCTTAGTTATTCCTGGCACTTGGGGAGTGAACCAATAGACAGATGGAAGATACCCTGGTGTGCTCACTCTCTGTGTGTGTGTGTGTGTGTGTGTATGTGTTGCTCTGCCTTCCAAGTAAATGAAAATATTTTAAAAGGTTATTTATATATAAATGGAAAACTATTTACTGTTAAATATTATTTCTTTAAAGGGTAAGGAGAGAGATTATTTGAAAATGACTTTTTTTTTTTTTTTTTTTTTTTGGACAGATAGAATTAGACAGTGAGAGAGAGACAGAGAGACAAAGGTCTTCCTTCCGTTGGTTCACCACCCAAAATGGCCGCCATGGCCAGAGCTATGCCTCTCCGAAGCCAGGAGCCAGGTACATCTTCCTGGTCTCTGGCACGGGTGCAAGTACCCAAGCACTTGGGCCATCCTCTACTGCCTTCCCAGAGAACTGGACTTGAAGAGGAGCAACTGGGACTAGAACTGGTGCCCATATGGGATGCCAGCGCTGCAGGCAGAGGATTAACCAAGTGAGCCATGGCACTGGCCAGAAAATGACTCATTTTAATTTGAATTTTTACCATTAAATTGGTTATTTTCCTAATGATATAAATTATTCTAAGATGGTTTTTTCTAGTATTAAAAAAAGCTAGTATAGGGGCCAGTGCTGTGGCACAGCTGGTTAAAAGCCGAAACCTGCGTCCCATATGGATGCCGGTTCAAGTCCTGGCTAATCTACTTCTAATCCAGCTCTCTATTATGGCCTGGAAAGGCAGTGGAAGATGGCCCAAGTCCTTGGGTCCCTGCATCCATGTGGGAGACCTGAAAGAAGCTCCTGGCTCCTGGCTCTGGATTGGCTCAGCTCTGGCCGTTGTGGTCATTTGGGTCATTTGATGAAAGACCTGTCTTTCTTTCTTTCTCTGCCTCTCCTTTTCTCTCTGTGTAACTCTTTCAAATAAATAAATAGATATTTAAAAAAAAAAAAAAGAAAGGAATTTACAGGGGGAGCGGTGCTGTGGCACAGCATGTAAAACCACCTCTGGGCACTGGTTCAAGCCCCGGTTGTTCCATTTCCAATCCAGCTCCCTCCTAATACTCCTGGGAAAGCAGCAGAAGATGGCCCAAGTGCTTGAGCTTCCGCTCCCATGTGGGAGACCAGAAGGAAGCTCCTGTCTGCTGGCTTTGGATCTGACCAGCCCCAGCATCTTAAGATTTGGGGAGTGAGCCAGCGATGGAAGATCTCTCTGCCTCTGCCTCTCTGTATCTTTGCCTTTCAAATAAATAAATATTAAAAAAAAAATTTACTGGGGATGATGACATATTCCAAAGCAAAAAGTGGGGGCCAGCGCTATGGCACAGTGGGTTAACGCCCTGGCCTGAAGCGCTGGCAACCCATATGGGTGCCAGTTCGAGTCCTGACTGCTCCACTTCCAATCTAGCTCTCTTGTATGGCCTTGGAAAGCAGTAGAAGATGGCCCAAATCCTTGGGCCCTTGCCTCCACGTGGGAGACCCAGAAGAATCTCCTGGCTCCTGGCTACGGTTTGGCACAGCTCTGGCTGCTGCAGCCAATTGGAGAGTGAACCAGCAGATAAAAGACCTCTCTTTCTTTCTCTCTCTCTCTGCCTCTCCTCTCTCTGTGTAACTCTTTCAAATAAATAAATCTTAAAAAAAAAATCCTAAAGTAATTTCCATGATCTGTAAGTAAACAGCAGACTATAGTTCAGTGAGATGCCTTAAAAATTTTGTTACTTAAAAGATACAATTGCATTTTTTGCAATATGTAATTTAAGATTAATATTGCCAATCTTAGCCTGTTTATTCTCATTAAGAGTCTCATTTTACAATCTTTCTTTTCAAAAAAACTCTACATAGAATTAGACAGTAATCTAGAAAATGATCTAGACAATATAGTAGCCAATGTTACACTTAAAAGTAATTTTATGGGGCCCATGTTGTGGTGCAAGAGGTTGAGCATCTGCCTGCAATGCCCGCATCCCATATGAGTGCTGTACTTTCAATCCAGCTCCCTGCTAATGTGCCCAAGAAAACAAGGATCTGGGCACCTGCCATCCAGATGAGAGAACCAGATGAATTTCTGGCTCCTGGCTTCAGAGCTGCTGGAGTCCTTTGGGGAGTGAACTACCAGATGGATGATCTCCCTCTCTTTCTCTTAGCTGTTGAGGTCATTTGGGGAGTAAACTACCAGATGTAAGATATGCTCTCCCTCTCTCTCTGTGAACTATTGGGGTCACATGGGGAGTGAACTACCTTATGGAAGATCTCTCTCTTTCTCTGCCTTTCCAATATATAAATCAATAATTTTACTAGTGGTGGGAGTTATAGCACAGTGGGTAAAGCTGCTGCCTGTAATGCCAGCATATCATATGGGCACCACTTCGAGCTCCGGCTGCTCCACTTCTGATCCAGATCCCTGCTAACGTGCCTGGTAAAGGAGCAGAGGATGGCCCAAGTGCTTGGGCTCCTGAACCCATCCACGTAAGAAACCCAGAAGAAGCTCCTGGCTCCTGGCTCCATCTCTGGCCATTGTGGCCATATGGGGAGTGAACCAGCAGATGGAAGACTCCTCTCTGTCTTTCCCTTCCTCTCTCTGTCACTCTACCTGTCAAATAAATCTTAAAAAAAGAGAGAGAGAGATTGTTATCTGAACCATTAAATCTCAATGTTAGGAAACTGGCTAATGGATAGATCAGTATCCTAAACTAGTTAAGATTTTACTATGCCTGTGCTTTGTTGATAGAGAAAGAGATCAATGCTTCCTGAGTCTTAAAGCTTCACTTGCTATTATCAACTGATTTGTGTTTTTTTTTTTTTTTTTTTTTTGACAGGCAGAGTTAGACAGTGAGAGAGAGAGAGAGAGAGAGAGAGAGAGAGAGAGAGAGAAAGGTCTTCCTTTTTCTATTGGTTCACCCCCCAAGTGGCTGCTATGGCTGGTGCGCTGCACCGATCTGAAGCCAGGAGCCAGGTGCTTCTCCTGGTCTCCCGTGCAGGTGCAGGGCCCAAGGACTTGGGCCATCCTCCACTGCCTTCCCGAGCCACAGCAAAGAGCTGGACTGGAAGAGGAGCAACTGAGACAGAATCTGGCGCCCCAACCAGGACTAGAACCCGGGGTGCCGATGCCACAGGTGGAGGATTAGCCTAGTGAGCCACGATGCCGGCCAACCAACTGATTTTTTTAATCATTTATAATTCACTTTCTATGGAATTAAACAAGTGTAGCATTCAGTAAAATTTTGTTGCAAAATATAATTTCACTACGTCATATTTCAGTATTAGCTCTTATATCTTTATCTACATTAAAAATATTTTTAATTTTTCAAAGCATTTTCATTTGAATTATTTGTTAAAACTTCCCCATAAAAAAAATTGGTTCATTGAGTTATAGTCAGTCATTCTATGAATATTCTCTAAGTGCCTGTTGGTCATTGTTTTGGGTGCTGGGGATATAACATTGATTGAATAATAATAAACATCACATTAGAGTGGAAAAATCATTATTAACAAAATTTCGAAGAGGAAAGGTAAATGCTTGGAGAAAAGAAATAACGGAAGGGAGGCAAATGTGTGACTTCAGTAAAAACCTAGGCAGTAGTGAGCTGGCAGAATATGTCAGAATGCTGACATACAGGTTCTTGCCATTAGAATTGCCATCTCTATCAGAAGGCACCATGATTCAATGTTTATATAGCACTCTTTTCTTGAAACACTATCTTAAAAAAGTAGCTTTCAAGACAGAACTGTTTTCAGTGTTTATTTAAAAATTCTTCCTACCACCAAACTGACCCACCAAACATCAAAATGAAATAAACATCACAGGCCAGCAGAAAATGCTTGACTTTTCCAACTTACCATAAGCACTGGGGAAGTCCCCAGGTCCTGGTCCAGGATAGAAAGGACCTGGCCCCGGCGGCTGAACTGGATACTGCTGCGGGGGCCCCACATAAGGAGGGCCACTATGACGGTACTAGAAAAGAGAAAGTACAGACGTTTATAGGTAAAATGAAGACAATTTACTACAGAAAAATTTGGTTCTCTGTGTATGTGCAAAAGAATCGTTTAATAATGTAAAGGCAAACTGCTGAGCACAGTCAAGATGCCTGCTTGCCATCCAGAAGCAATGAGGATAAAGAGAAAGTTGTTCCTCAAACAAAGCCGTCCAGCAGTCTGCTGCCCAGCCAGGCAGCAGCTCACTGTAAAATGGTTTCAGGCTGGTAGCTTTCAATAACTTTAAACAACATCAGAGTAACAGCCTAATTAATGAGTCACTTTAGAGCAGTTGGTTTTAGGGAAGGGATGGGGAAAAGCTATGAGATTAAAAACAATTTTTCCACCATTTTGGTGGAAAATTATCTCCTTACAATATTATGGGAAATGACAAAACAGCTGGACTAACAACTGACGAAAGAATTCCACATCGGCCGGCACCACGGCTCACTAGGCTAATCCTCCGCCTAGCGGCGCCGGCACACCGGGTTCTAGTCCCGGTCGGGGCGCCGGATTCTGTCCCGGTTGCCCCTCTTCCAGGCCAGCTCTCTGCTGTGGCCAGGGAGGGCAGTGGAGGATGGCCCAGGTGCTTGGGCCCTGAACCCCATGGGAGACCAGGAAAAGCACCTGGCTCCTGGCTCCTGCCATCGGATCAGCGCGGTGCGCCGGCCGCGGCGGCCATTGGAGAGTGAACCAACGGCAAAAGGAAGACCTTTCTCTCTGTCTCTCTCTCTCACTGTCCACTCTGCCTGTGCAAAAAAAAAAAAAAAAAAAGAATTCCACATCACCAAAAATCCAGTGAGAATGTGTGTGTGGACCAGGGAATGAAGGTGAACACATCTGTGCGAGCACTGCAGACACACCCCAGTGTGTCCCCGTGTGTGGCGTGCGTCTGTGTCTGCGTGTGAGGAGGCTTAAACTGCACTTTCATCTCCTTGCTCCAGGGGCCCCACGAGGCCCAGGGCAGCCCCCTGCCCCCAGCATCCTGTGTGCTGAGCGGGCCAGGTGGGAGCCCTTGGCTGTGAGGGTACAGGACAGTGAGCACTTCTGTCTTAAGGGTTTCCTGACCGAAGCTTTAATGGAGCGTTATTTATTTATCAAGGCCTCCTGGGTAGCCTGGGAATGAGCAAAGGGTAGGAGGGAGGAAGGCCTGCAGAGCTGACTCCCTGTCCCTGAGCAGAGATGGGGCCCTGAGCTGTTCTCACCCCGCCCGGAAGGAGCTGAGGCCTGAGCGATTTATTTATTGGGAAAAGGAGGGAAGGAGATAGACTGACAGCCAGCCAGCCGTGAGTGATGGAGGGGGTGGTTCCTCCCCAGAGAGTCACTGCAGGTCCCCAGCTGTCCCCCAGGTTGGCCGTGAGCAGGGAGAGGGGAGTGAGGGATCTTCACTGAGGGGGGGGCAGGAGGGGCGAGTGAGGGGCCTCTTGGGCCCAGACTGCATGGGCCCCTCGTGTGGTCAGCTGGCTGCTCCGTCCCACCCTCCATCTGCACTTTGACTTGTTTCCTAACAGCTCTGTTCTCTCCTGCTTTGGTTTTAATAAATATTTTGATGATGAAAAAAAAATTATGAGAATCTGAGTTAATCCCCACTCTGTTCCTGGATAACCCAGTCTGAAGAGATACTCTACCTGTGGGATACAGTACTGAGGACCCTGGGGAACTGTGTACGGCATGGGCAGATGGTTAACCATCATGATGTGCTGATTGGCTTGATACACTGCGGTGGGTGTCTGCGCACCAGGACGAATGGAAGGACTACTATTCGGGATGGTAGCTCTAGGAGGCTGTATCTGAGGCCTCTGGAAAAACTGGGAAAGGAAGAGAAACAAAAATTTAATAAAGACGAACATAAAAACTCTGCTGTCTTGAACTTAATCTTTTTACCACTAATAAGCATCTGATCAACCTTATTTAGAAATATATACATACAAGAAAAAAGAACAAAATTGTCTGTGGGTAGGCTCATAAAAAGTACTTCACCTTGGGTCCAGTTCGATCAATAATGTCACTCATCTGAAAATAAAAGGGCTGTCTCAACTTTTAAGCCTCAGATGCTTTAAAATAAAAAGTCCTGTACCTTAATTATTCATTTTACAATGTATAATAAGACACAACAAAAGGGGTAGTGGATATATCTGTAAAAGTTATTTTACTGTATAAAAGCATCAACTTTTTCATTAAAAATTGGTGGTTCATTATCAACCTGTTAAAAATTAAAAATAGTTCTCTAAGAAACCACCACTGAAGTCATTAGCAAAATATTTAAAAGAAGAAGGAATCTCACTGAATATAACAATTTCCATCATAGGCCATCAAGGTCAAATCAAATTAAACCACCTGCAGGGTGGTCACATGCTGGACTCAGCCTCCCCCCGCCGAAAAGGTGGCACAACTCCATATTAAACAGAACCCACTTTTGCTTTCTTGAACAGTGTGCAATGAAAGTGGAGAATCTAGACAAACCTAACAACAGTTTAGAATGAGCAGAGCTCAAATCTCTCAAATGGCAACCAGTACCTATAGTTATTTATGGTTCTCACTGCAGGCTTTAAAGCCTTGAAGCAATATAGAAATTGTAAATTTCCAAAATGAATGGATCTAGTCATCAGCAATCAATCAATTGCACTGTAATAACAAGAGGATAGGGTAATAAAGAGGCCATGCAGAACCAGTAGTTTGTTACCTGGATGGGTCTGAATCCTCCCTTCAATAATGAAGCAAGAAAGCAGCAGGAAACAGAAAGAAAGCCAATGGAAAAGCTTACAGATCAGTAGGAAGGGGTCGGACTTAGCATGCAGCTCAACAAAAATATCTTTCTACTTCGTAATAATAGGAGAAGAAAGGAATATCAGAATGAAAATTCTCAGTTGAGAATTCAAGCACACACAGAATCAAAGAATTGAATCACATTTAATTGAAAATAAATTAATTCAGTGGCAAATCTTCCAATAGTAGCCACAAGTTTATCAGTTTCAAAGGAAATATCTACTTGGTGGCACAACAACAGTTGGGAAGACCAACTCCTATCCTGGACTCTCACTGATGCCTACAGTTTGATTTGGCATTAAGTTGCTTTTTACGATCTACTCTCCATGTTGAACAGGGATAATCTTTATAGAAAGAAAATGGTCTTTTCAACTTATCAGGATGTCAGAGGCTATTTAGAGTTCTAAATTGGAGAATTATAGTAACAATATCAAAATGTGGTCAAGCTCCAAAACCTCCTGGGTTGCCTCCTGATGCCAGCTGTGAGTGTTGCTACTCTGAATAAGCCAAGCGTGGTATCTGGACCTATTCAGGCCTCGTCCATTCTACTCTTTAGCACCTTATATAGATGGCTTAAGTAATTTTTCATTTTGTGCTGAAGTGGGAGAACTGCCATCTAATGTCAAAGGCTCATTTCCATTCAACCTTCATGCTTCAGAGTAAGGAAAGCCCTAAGGAGCTATGTCAAGGAAAACGACAGACAGACAGGCTACAGCGGGAGAAGGAGTGAATGGGGGAACCCAACAGAAAGGCATGGGGAATAGTTGATGGCAATGAAGAGAAAGCACAAGAGGCAAAGCTGCTAACAAAGGCACCTGGACTGGTCACAACTCCAGCAACAGGCTCTTAGTTATCTTCACTGACACAGTTTACATCAGCTCTGAACAGAACACTGACGTAGTCAGCCTTCCATTACTGGACTGGACTTCTCTTGACTATGTAGCAGATAAAATCTATTATATATCAATATATGTGAGTTGTAAACACATTTCAGAAATAAAATTATGCATTTTTATAACAATTTATCAGGAGCCACAACAATCAAGGAGAGGATAGTCATTTATCTGCTCACTTTACTGAGCGTTACTAGGTTTCAGACATAGTGGATACCAAGATTAATACTCTAGATCCTTTTCCATCAAGTCTAAAGGGCAGCCAAGACAAGGAGAGCATCAGACACAGATGAGAATCTACTTCAGTCATATTATCACCAAATTATGTCAGAGCACTCAGATAACACCTTGAAGAGTCATGGTGTTAGCATTGGTGAGGAGAAAACAGAAAACATATCTATCAATTGAGGTAAAATAAGAAAACAAGTTAGGGACAAAGTTTTCTAACAGTTTTAAAAAACTTATACTTGAAGCCTTTTCTTATCACTATTTTCCAACTATTCTGATGGGACTTTTAACCAGCTTAACCAAAATAGCAGACATCTAACCCAAAAGAGCAGACATCTAATTCAAGAAGGTTTATGCATATTGTAACAGTTTTTTTGGTGATTCTGAAGCAGTTTTTCTAACTATGCTCCCAATATTAATATACAGCTGAGCTAGTAAAAATCAAAACATGGGCCAGCACCATGGCTCACTAGGTTAATCCTCCGCCTGCAGTGCCGGAATCCCATGAGCGTCGGGTTCTAGTCCCGGTTGCTCCTCTTCCAGTCCAGCTCTCTGCTGTGGCCCGGGAGTGCAGTGGAGGACGGCCCAAGTGATTGGGCGTCTGCACCCACTTGGGAGACCAGGAGGAAGCACCTGGCTCCTGGCTTCGGATAGGTGTAGTTCTGGCTGTGGCAGCTATTTGGGGGGTGAACCAACAGAAGGAAGACCTTTCTCTCTGTCTCTCTCTCACTGTCTAACTCTACCTGTCAAATAAGAAAAAAAAAATCAGAACGTGTTTATATTGACGTGCAATAATTTTTAAACACTAAGGTTTCTACTTTGAAGTTAGGGAGAAATATGTTTAAACAAGAACACTAAGTCACAACAGTGATGTTTCAGGTAGTAATCAGCTACAAGACACTCCCCCAAACACTTTAACTAGATTACAATACATCCCCACAACAGGCCTCTGACACAAAGATGGATTTGAGCATCCTAATAGATGTATGTGGAAAATGAGGGCTTCACAAACTGTTGAAATCCTTACTTAAGGTATACTAAGCTGATCTTCTGTATATTAAGATAATCGAAAATGAATCTTGATGTGAATGGAAGGGGAGAGGGAGTGGGAAAGGGGAGGGTTGTGGGTGGGAGGGACGGTATGGGGGGGGGGAAGCCATTGTAACCCATGAGTCGTACTTTGGAAATTTATATTCATTAAATAAAAGATAAAAAAAAAAGGAAAAAAAGAAAAAAAAGAAAATGAGGGCTTCAGGAGGTTAAATAATCTGCTGAGTCCCCCGTCTGTAATCTACACAGTCAGATCCTGGGTCTGTTATACACACTGCATCTCATGAAATGGAGTCTGACCTGTCAGCAAAGCACTAGTTCTCTACAAAGGCTGACGGGAGGCGGCAGTGACTTTCATCATCTATACTAATGAGTGACACATCCCTCAACCAGAACTGACTCCTTCTAAGAAAAAATGTTCTACATGTTACTTCATAAAATTCATATCATTCTACCTACACTCTAATTTTCTCTTTCTCTCCAAATTAACTGAAACTTGTTCATATGCTTCTAGGTCCTTGGCATACCATCTTAAAGACCTACTTTTGCTCAATTTTACTGCACTAAGACTTTTACAAGGATAGGCTATCAGAAATTTGTTTTGTACTCTTCAAAATACAGCAACACACATGTCAGTAGAGATTCTAATATTTACAGGTTTAGAAAAACTGTGACGCCGGTGTCCCATATGGGTGCTGGTCAAGACCACTCCAATTCCAATCCAGCTCTCTGTTAATAGCCTGGGAAAGCAGCAGAAGATGGCCCAAGAGCTGGGGCCCCTGCACCCATGTGAGAGACCCAGAAGAAGCTCCTGGCTCCTGATTGGCCCAATTCCAACTCTGGCAGTTGGGGCCATTTGGGGAGTTAACCAGTGGATGACAGATCTCTCTCTTTGTCTCTCCTTCTCTCTGTAACTTTGCCTCTCAAATAAATAAATAAATCGTTTTAAAAAAAGAAGACAGAAAAGGTATAATGGCTTGAAATTAAAACAAAAAGAGATGGAGCATCTTTTTTATTCTCCTTCCTAACCATTCAATTACAAAAGCAGAATTAGATTTAAAAGTGGTACAAGAAATATCGGTGGGCATGGCAGTAAACCATAGGCTTTCCCAAAATATTTGTAATCCTTTTAAATCCCTTCCTTTTCATTCAAGTGAGGAAGACTCACTAACAGAAATCACACTCTCCTGGATGGAAGGACAGTTCAGGTCTCTGAGTCGAACCACATACCTGAAGTTGGCATGTCTTCTACAATATGCCCTTGGGGTTATAAAACTTTGGCAACTGATGTCGCAGCTCCTTTTCATTGTTAAATGGAGTCCTGAGAGGGCATACATCTTTCTGGATACTGGTTCCAATCAATTCATGAATGTCTACTCTAAAGCCAGTACAAATCTTCTCCAAAGGTGCCAGACTTCCAAGTTTCCTGAAGACTGACATCAATGCCAACTTTCACACCACTGTTTATTTTTCAATTCCAAGCCAACCACCACCTTCCTAAGTCAACTCATCCTTCCAACCAAGATTCTGAACTCCCTGACCAGCTTGCTCTTGCTCTCAATCTGGTCCCACTGCTCAACGTCTCTCCAAATGAAGAACCACACACAAACAGCCAGCTTGGTTCTGCCTAGAATGTACTTGGTACTTCCCTTTAAAAATAGCTGCTGCTTAATTAAAGGACTATATACTTCTCTTACTATTGTCAATTATGATTCCACTTATGAAACCAAGAGGTTTTTTTTTTTTTTTGACAGGCAGAGTGGACAGTGAGAGAGAGAGACAGGTGAGAAAGGTCTTCCTTTGCCGTTGGTTCACCCTCCAATGGCCGCCGCGGCCAGCGCGCTGCGGCCGGCGCACTGCGCTGATCCGATGGCAGGAGCCAGGAGCCAGGTGCTTTTCCTGGTCTCCCATAGGGTGCAGGGCCCAAGCACTTGGGCCATCCTCCACTGCACTCCCTGGCCACAGCAGAGGGCTGGCCTGGAAGAGGGGCAACCGGGACAGAATCCGGCACCCCGACCGGGACTAGAACCCGGTGTGCCGGCGCCGCTAGGCGGAGGATTAGCCTAGTGAGCCGCGGCGCCGGCCGAAACCAAGAGTTTTAACAGTCCTTTCGTCAACCACATTTGACTACTGTTTAGTACCAAGTTATACTACTAGAAAATTCTTCAATTTTCTTACACAGAAGCTGGCATTAAGGTTTCCCTTTTGCTTCTGTATGCACTCTTAAGTTGTGTTTTGAAGCAAATCTGGGAATACTATATTTTGTTACTTTGAGGATTATCTGGCTGAATTCAATCCATCATATCTGATTTAAAGATGGGGGGGGGCTATGATGGTCAAACTACATGACCATCAGAAAATTTGACAGGCACGTGTGTCATTTATAAGTCACTGATAAAAATGGTGAAAAGGGCTGAGCAAAGAACACAGAACCATGTACAACAAAAGAATTATCTCTTAAACCTCATTTCAATGTATTTTAAGTCTTTTTATTTTCAATAGTGTTATGGCTTGGATGTGGTAACTGTCCCCTAAGGATCCACTGATTGGAGAGTTGCTCCCCAGGGCGGCCCTATTAGGGTGGTTGTAAAATCCTTAAGAGGTGGGACTGGCGCTGTGGCATTGTGAGTAAAGCCAGTGCTGTCATCCCATATGGGTGCTGCTTTGAGTCCCGGCTGCCCCACTTCCGATCCAGCTCTGTGCTATGGCCTGGGAAAGCAGTAGAAGATGGCCCAAGTCCTTGGGCCCCTGTACCTGTATAGGAGACCCGGAAGAAGCTCCTGGCTCCTGGCTTCGGCCGTTGTGGCCAACTGGTGACAAAAGCTCTCCCTTTCTCTCTCTCTCTCTCTGCCTCTCCTTCTCTCTCTGTGTAACTCCAACTTTCAAATATATAAATAAATCTTTTAAAAAAAAAGCTATGCACGGATTTAAAAAATTAAAAAAAAAATCCTTAAGAGGTAGGGCGAGCTCTGGAAGTTAGTTTTTGTGCACCCCCTTGAATTCTTTTGAAAGTGTTGTTAAGACTAGTGTCTGCTAATACTAACTGATAGAATAAAAAAGGGAGAGAATGATCCAACATGGGAAGCAGGATACACAGCAGATTCATAGAATGGCAGATGTCCTAAACAGCACTCTGGCCTCAGAATCAGCCCTTAAGGCATGCGGATCCAGCTGAAAAGCCCATGAGAGAATTTTAGGCTTGGAAAGCCAAGACACTCTGGCAAAAAAACAAAAAACAAAACAAAACAAAAAAACAACCAAACAACAACAAAATACAAACAACACTAAATGAAAGATCTCTGTGAGTGAGATCCTGGTGGAAAGACGGGGCCATCAAAGAAGGAGGTACCTTTCTCTGAAGGGAGGAAAGAACTTCCACTTTGACTATGACCTTGTCTGAATAAGATCGAAGTCGGCGAACTCAAAAGGCTTCCATAGCCTTGGAAACTCATGACTAGAGCCTAGGGAGATTACTGACACCATAAACAAAGAATGTCAAATTATTAAGTCAACAACAGGAGTCACTGTGTACTTACTCCTCATGTGAGATCTCTGTCCTTAATGTGTTGTCCAATGTGAATTAATGCTGTAACTAGTACTGAAACAGTATTTTATACTTTATATTCTGTGTGGGTACAAACTGATGAAATCTTTACTTAATATATACTAAATCAATCTTGTATATATAAAGATAATTGAAAATGAATCTTGATGTGAATGGAATGGGAGAGGGAGCAGGAGATGGGAGGGGTGCGAGTGGGAGGGAAGTTATGGGGAGGGGGAAGCCATTGTAATCCATAAACTGTACTTTGGAAATTTATATTTACTAAATAAAAGTTAAAAAAATAAGAATTGGAATAGGAGAGGGAGGAGGAAGAGGGGTGGGAGCAGGCAAGAGAGAGAGGAGGGTGGAAAGTATCACTATGTTACTGAATCTATGTATATAATGCAATTTGTATACCTTAAACAAAATAAATAAATAAATTAAAAAAAAAAAGAAAGTGTTATAAAAGGAGCAACCCTCAGGGCTGGTGCTGTGGCACAGCAGGTTAATGCCTTAGCCTGAAGTGCCGGCATCCCATATGGGCACCAGCTCAGGACCCGGCTGCTCCACTTCCAATCCAGCTCTCTGCTATGGCCTGGGAAAGCAGTAGAAGATGGCCCAAGACCTTGGGCCCCTGCACCCATTTGGGAGACCTGGAAGAAGCTCCTGGCTCCTGGCTTTGGATCGGTGCAGCTCTGGCCGTTGCGGCCATCTGGAGAGTGAGCGAGCGGATGGAAGACCTCTCTCTCTCTCTCTGCCTCTCCTCTCTCTGTGTAACTCTGTCTTTCGAATAAATAAATAAATCTTAAGAAAAAAAAAAAGGAGTAACCCTAGCTCTTCCCATTGACTCTGTTTTCCATCTCTCTCTCCATGGGCCACTTGCAAGAAACTGAGCCTAGGCCTGAGCCGTGCTGTTCTGACTATGGACCTTCAAAATTGTGAACTAAATAAATCTTTTTTCTTCCAAAGGAGCGTGTTTCGGGTACTTTGTGATAGTTATGAAAGACTGACTAACACAAATGGTTTATCAGTACGCCAGGAAAATTGCAGAGGAAGGTAACAGCTCTTATTTGAGGTAGTATTTAGGCAGATCCACAGAGAATACATTTAAAACAGGCTGTAAGGTACTCGTGGTTGCTTACTTTCTCAGAAACACTCCAGAAGCCAGAAGGAAAGTGTTTCCTCTTGGAAATCCTTCTAAATTCTTCTAAAAATGCAGTAATTCATACTGCCAAGATTCCTGGCCAGTAACACTGGTAATAGATGCTTTTGGAAGATGCTGATAATTATAATTTTTCATGGCTTTGCTCACTGAAAGCATCAAAAGACAAAGATATCACTAACAAATTACACAATTAGAAATTCCTTGAAAATCTACCTATTCATTTTCAGCAACCAGAAAAATCCTATTAAATTACATTAGCTTTTCCCATTGAGTACTAATTAATTTGCAAAGCAAAAAAAATAAAAAATATGCTTCTGAAATTCCTAGCTCTGTATAGTCTGTAGTGTAGCCTATTAGGAAAATCAATAGAAGACCTACAATTAAGACTTCTTTTTTATTCTATCTTTGAAAAGTCTAATGATAGTGCTATGATTCTTTGACAAGTTAGAAAGGTACAAGCAAGGGTTGGCACTGTGGTGCAGTGGGCTAAGCTGCTGTTTACAATGATGTCAGAACATACCATAGTGCCGACTGAGTTCCAGCTGCTCCACTTCCAACCCAGCTTCCTGCTAATGTGCCTGGGAAAGCCATGGATGATGACCCAAGTAGTTGGGTCCTTGCTACCACCTGGAAGAACAATTAGAGTTTCCGGCTCCTGGCTTCAGCCTGGCCCTGCCCTGGCTGTTGTAGCCACTTGGGGAAGTAAATCAGTAAATGGGAGCTCTTTCTGTCTCTCACTCTCTCTGTCACTCTGCCTTTCAACTAACTAAATAAATCTTAGGAAAAAAGGTGCAGTGGAGGGGAAGAGAAAGCAGTGAAGAGTCTCCCTAAAAAGATATCACTTGAATATCAATCTGGTATTCTGCTGATTCGCAACAACTTCTAATGAAGGTTATTCTATGCTAAATCTTTCCTGTATTTCCCTTCACATGGCAAATGTTACACAATAACGGTCTCGCTCAGAATTAGGAGACGGAAGCCGTGGAGCTGACCTGTCCAGCACGGCAGCCACTAACCATCTGACTACTTGAATAGAGCTCTGGATCTGCATTACACACATTTGACATGCTCAACAGTCACATGTGCCTCACAGCTACAGTAGTGAACAGTGAGGATACAGAACATTTCCACCTTCACACAAAGTTCTAATACACAGTGCTTCCCCCAGGATTATGTGATTCAGAGGAAAGAAAGCCCTAAGGATTTTGTCAGGCACAAGAGGTGTGCTCTCAGATCATGAGATCAGAGTCCAGGAAACAAGCAACCTTAGGGAATGTTTCATTTATAGATTAAAAATAGCTTGGGAAAGGGGAAAGGCAGGTTTTCTCACTGCTACACAAACTTTCAAGAACCTAACACACGCCAGTTAAGGTAATTTAACCCTCACACCTGTAGGAAATAGATGCTGCATTATGTCATTTGAGCCTATTTTGTCCATTTTGCAAATAAGAAAGCTGAAGTCTGAGGAAAATTCACTGTAAAGCTGAAACTGAATCCTAGTTTTGCTGACCCCAAATAAGTACAATTACGACTATTCTATAGCTGTTTATTAACAAGATACCAGATAAAGCTGCCTAACTTACATCAAACATCAAGCTCTGGGGTTAAAAAAAAAAAAGTAAGAGTTCTGGTATTCACACCATACAGATATTTGATCTGACTTTTACTCATATCCAGTGAACTCTGACATACCAGATCTGCCCCAGAGACAAGAGCTAAGACTTCATTTATTTTACTTTCCAAATCTAAGAAAGTGTCTATAGCAACACAAACATATCGCAACCTAGAATATAAGACCACAACATTCAATAAAGAAACATTCCAGGATAATAATGGCTGTCCCTTCAAAAAAATCTTTTTTTGCAAAATGAACCAATTACAAGAAGAAAATACACAGTTTCAATGCTTGCCACAGGTAAGAGATTCTTTAATGACACATTGTTAATTTTTATGAGGATTCTGATTTGTTTATGCTAAATCCAACTGCTCGGAATATGACATATTATTCAACATCTGTGAATATTATGTGAACCAAAATTATATATCAACAAATTGCAAAATGTTTTTGTCTTATGAACACTTTCAAACATCCATTCCCTGGTCTTTCTCACTGACACGTGATCACTATTGTGAAACTGAAAAGGGAAATAAGGACAGGAACATAAGTAACATTAAACCACAACTACACAAATTTCAATGACATGAAATAAACAACATGAGCCAGAATCTGAATCATAGTAAGTGATCTGTTTTAATTCTGGGTGTACTTTCTGTTCTTTCAGTTTCTAATTACCCTGGGATTTTCAAACATTGGTGTAAAAATAGTTCACATATTTCTAAAGCCAAGAGTGTTTTGCATTTAAAATGACTTATTGGTTTTTGTTTTTACCTTTGAAGAAAAAGAATTTTTTTAAGTTCTTCAGGCCATGAAATGCAAGAAGAACAGAACATCCTTATTAATATAACTAAATCCTTGAAAAGCCAAAAACTAACAGTACCAGGAAGATGTGGCTTCCAAAACCCAACCAGAGCATGTCATTTCTGATTTGCAAAGACTCAAAAAGAGCACTGGCTCTCCAAACACAGTTAACAATCTTCTAAACAAAAGTAGTCCCAACAAACACATCCTTTTGCAGTAAACACATTATATATCTCAGAACAAAGAGAGTATTTACCTTTTAAAATCTTATTTGCTTGACCTCAATTCAGATAACTTTATTTCACATAGAAAATATACCTAAGATTCTGAATTACTAAATGGGATGTTTTCTTCTTATAAGCAATTACCTCCAAATAGCCTACAAATGTAACAGTTAATTCTTTCTTTGCAATATTTAAGCACCAATCATTACAAACAGTTAATATTTGCCAGTGGAATTTTGAAACAACAAAGAAAACATCACCCAACGTCAATTTCCCTTTTTCAAAAAAGTAAGACCCAAGGAAGAAAGAAAACAAGTAGGGGTGGGCATTGTAGAGCAGCAGATTAAGCCTCTGCCTGGGATGCCAGCATCCTCACTTTCAATCCAGCTCCCTGCTGATGCACGTGGAAAAACAGAGGAAGATGGCCCCTGCACCCATAGGAGATATCCAGAAGCAGCTCTGGACTTCTGGCACAGCCCCAGCCGTAAAGGCCATTTGGGAAGTGAAGTAGCAGATGGAAGAACTCACTCTCTTTCTCTCTCTCAGATAAAAAATAAATAAATAAATCTTTAAAAAAAAATGAAAGAAACAAGTGATAAGAAAGGTAGCCACTGATGAGTAATGCTATATGGGAGAAAAGAGAAACTGAATTCAGTAGTCTCAAGGTTAATTAATTCTAACTTTTATTTAATTCTATCTGGACAAAGCAAACATCAATGGGAGAAAAAAAAATTTGTGCTTTCTTGAAGCCTTAAGCACAACAAACCAAGCATGTCTCAACAGTGATGATTTTCCTTTAAAAATGTATTCTCTGTATATCAATGATGTTTATTATTTACTGTATCACTCTCACTTCTGCAAGTATCTATGTCCTCTTTGATGCATCTTGAATCTCTCAGGAACTAGGTTGAAGAGATCCTCTGAAATGGAGGTTTGGTCTGAGATTCTCAGATAAGAAAAGGAATCACCTCCTGTTTAGATCCAACTGAAAACTGAGCCCTGTTAGAAATAAGAGTGGAAATGAGAGAGAGAGGAGTTCAGCACACACTCCCTTGGACTTCTCTAAGGGTAAAGCTAAAAACTTGCCATGGGACTCCAAATCCCATTAAATTGGCAGGTACCAATGCCATCTTACTAATTAATGTGACCAGCTTAAGTTTATAACTGATCATAAAGATAAGATTAAGTGTCAAAGGGATCACATAAATAAGACCAGTGTCTGTTAATAATAATTGATAGAATTAAAAAGGAGAGAATTGTCCAACATGGGAAGCAGGATACACAGCAGACTCATAGACTGACAAATACCCTAAACAGCACTCTGGCCTCAGAGTCAGCCTTTAGGGCATTCAGCTCTGGCTAAAAAGCCCATGAGAATATCTCAGGCATGGAAATCCAAGACACTGTGGCAGAAAATGACCTAAATGAAAGATCTCTGTGAGTGAGATCCTGGTGGAAAGAAGGGGCCATCAAAGAAGGAGGTACCTTTCTCTGAAGGGAGGAGAGAACTTCCACTTTGAATATGGCCTTGTCTAAATAAGATCAGAGTTGGTGAACTCAAGAGGCTTCCATAGCCTTGGCAGCTCATGATAAGAGCCTCGGGTGATTACTGACGTCATAAACACGAGTGTCAATTGTTAAATCAACAACAGGAATCACTGTGCACTTGCTCCCCATGTAGGACCTCTGTCCTTAATGTGTTGTACTATGAGAATTCACGGTAAAACTTGTCTTCAAACAGTACTTTATATTTTGTGTGTCTGTGTGGGTGCAAACTGAAGTCTTTAGTTATTATAGAGTTTATCTTCTGTATATAAAGATAATTAAAAATGAATCTTAATGAATGGGATGGGAGAGGGAGCAGGAGATGGGATGGTTTGCGGGTGGGAGGGTTATTATGGGGGAAGAACCACTATAATCCAAAAGTTGTACTTTGGAAATTTCTATTTACTAAATAAAAGTTTTCTATTAAAAAAAGAAAGAAAGAAAGAATCAACTCCACAGAGGCCATCTGGAAATGGTGGTCTTCCTGTTGTTTTCTAATTGTTACAGGGGGAATCTGAAGGGCATTTAGAGCCCAAAGATTTCTAACAGAAGTTTTATTTATAAGACAATTTTCCCTAACTGGTTATCCCACCCAAAATGCCAATCAATCATCAATTCCATAGTGATACAAACCAAATTGGCCCACCTCTGCTATGGATACGAAACCCCAAACTCTTTTCCAACACTTTCCCCTGTACCAGGCAAAACCCAAACTCAACTCCCTCCTGCTCAGCAGTGCCACTTCACCCCACGTCTCTCCTCCTCTGCTTCTATAAAGTAAGCCCTGTTGAGGCTGCCTGAACCAAGAGTATACACTTCCTTACATAATTCTCTGTGGTATGGTGAAAAGAACTGATCTGTTACTTAGGAAGTATGCCAAAGAAAAAAGCTGCCAGCTACCTAAATCTTTTCTATTAAAAAGCAATACTATGGATTTGTGTGGCATCTCAGGAACTCATCTCCAGGAACTATTATCAGAAAATGACTATTTTTCCTGATAACGAATAAACAGTAATACGCATACATACTTCCATTTACATCTGTTACCCTACAGCTAAAAGAAAGACTAACTGCCAAAACTTAACTGAGTCATATTACACAGGAATAACAAAGATTGAAATCAAATCAATCTCACAAAAATTTTGGAATATTTTCCTCAATTATGGAATTAGGGAAAGAGAAAATGTATCACTTGCCTCTATTGCCATAATAAAGTCTAGAAACAGAAGTTCCCCAAACTGACCAGCTTATAAATGCTTAAATACAACATTCAACATTAAATCTGAAGATCACTGCCATTGAACACAAACAGCAGTAACAGTCCTTCAAAGACTGATGTGCCAATCACTGTTGTGATCTATACTGCAGATAATTCACCACAATGACAGCAGCCAAAAATAATGCTAATTCCTTTTACTCACAGTCTGCTTTAAACGGTCTGAAATTATTTTTGAAAGAAACAAAGGTCTAAAGAAACCACAAACATGTGGGGCAGGTGTTTGGTATACTGACCACCTGGGACACTCAACATCCAATCAGGTTGTCTCATCTCTACTTCTAATCCCAGCCTCCTGCTAAAATGCACTCCGGGAGGCAGCAGGTGACACTTCAAGGACTTGAGTCCCTACTGCCCACACAGAAGACCTGGATTGATTTACAATTTCTGCCTTTGGACCTAGGCTAACCCCAGCTATTGTGGGCATTTGGGGAATGATCAGAGAATCAGAGGACAGAGTCTCTACAGAGTCTCTGTTTTTCAAATAATTAAAACACACACAAACATGTGAACAAAGAAACCAATTATTTCTCTCCATTTAACTCACAAATAGTTTATCTTCACTGCACATCTTGAGTAGAGAGCCACAATGTTTCTCTCTTATGAATTTTTTGTTTGTTTGTTTAAGCTTGGATTCAAATTTAAGCCTTATCTCTACGGCCCTTGACTAAATTAAAAAAAAAAAGTATATTCACCCTTTCACCTAAGGAACCACCCTTAGTAACAGTGGTAATTACACATCCGGCGTTGAGATGGTATTACTATCCTCATTTTATGTATAAGAAGACTGAGTCTGAGTGAAGTAATAAGGAGTAAATAAGGAGGAGACTAGCTAATGCCAAAGCCCAAGCTTTTCAAGCATGTTATAATACTGCCTCTTGACACTAACAAATGCCCTTAAGTTTTATTGTTTTATGAAATCCAAGAGTCATCTACCTCATCTAAAACTGTCTACTAGTTTTCCTGTAAAGTTCTGTTAATACCTCACAACTTGCTTGGCCATTAAATTGAAAGAACTGCATTTTCAGAAACAGAGCCTTCTATGAAAACACTCAAGACAATGACAGCCTTCGATAAAACAATATCCATTTACTCAGTAGGAAGAACTCTAACGTGATTCCACAGGAAAATGCACTGGGACCACTTCTTTCATTTTATGCAACAGTACTATGCTACCTAACAATAATATTAAAAACAGCTAGCACTTGCTGACTGCTTACTTCCCGTCCATGGTTTACATATATTATCTCTTACACAGCAGGTGTCTGTCCCTATGTTATCGTCGTTTTGTATATGAGAAAACTGAGGCTCAGAAGAAACGTGCTTAATGCAGCTGGTTAGAGCAGAGCTGGCAATGTGAACGTGGGCTAGTCAGATGCTAAACACAGGCTCTTTCTGCTCTTGGAGGAGACAACGTTCCAGAACATGAGGAGACACCTGCAAGGCTTTCTATTTCTCCCCTACTGCCACCTTTAGTAGATTCCTACTAAATAATACAGTGTTGGCATATACATTTTTGAAAGTTCATACAATTAATTTATTTTATAAACTCAATAGGTGAAAAATACTAAAATTATAAAACATTTATTTTCTATGTATCCTAAAAATAAAGAAAATTCTATGGAGCAAATGAACAGACATGGTTGTTAATCAGTTTGTTATTAGGCCTGAGTTAGTAACTGAGATTAAGTGGTTTTAAAACTGCTAATGCTCTGTTACACACACCAATAAGTCACATCAGAATGTTAACAGAAAACCCTTAGAATGTTGCCTGCTCCATTCAGTTAAGTTGAAACTTAATACAGATACCCACAACACATGTAAAATTTTTTTTAAAGTTGTCTCAATTCTAAGTAATCTTTTTTTGTAAGAAAAAAAGCATTATTTTGAAATTATGTGCCATGAACAGAAGCAAATGGGTTTGTCAATACAAAAACTCAGTGAAATCAGACACAGACAAAAAGAACTATATTATATCAGAAGTTACTCTTGGAAAGAGTAGTTTGAGTGGTTTGATGGAATGGCAGCATTCTAAGAGTCCACAGCTACGAAAGCCCCCACCTATTAGGTAAGAGTGATAGTGAAGGGGCAAGGGTACAGTACCTGATGATGGGCAGGTCGAGGCCCCGCTGCAAACTGAGAAAAGGAGGGAAAACAAATACAAAAGGAAAGGCACAAAGAGTCAGAAACACCACAACAAAAACCAAAATGTCACACAGTATGCCAAAATAAAAAAACCCACAATAATAATAAAAATAAAAACACACAGAACAGTCAAAGCTTTGCTGCAGGACAGTGACAGACAGGTACTAAGATTCAACAGGTTAACGTAACTACCAGGAGAGTTTGTCACTGATCAGAGAGGAGAAACCTAAGCTGTTAGGTACCTGGAGTGCTCTCTGACAGATAAAGAAGAAAAAAAAAAACTACAATAAGGCTAAGGAAAGGTTGAACACTAAGTGGTTATATTAAGACAAATAAAAGAATGCAACTGCTACAGTTGGAGGAAATGAGAAATGCTTTTTACATTACAAAAATAGCCAGGAGACATTTAGATTGCCCAGTAGGAAATAAAGAATGTAAAAGAAATAATTGCATATTATCTTAAGATAAATAGGGCATCTTGTATATGAAACAGAAGTTTCAATATCTTCTGTTATTTCTTGGAGTTAAATATGTAAGGAATAAGTTAAATATGTAGAGAATATGTTAAATATGTAAATAAGGTTTTGTGATTACATATATTTATTTACATTATATATTATAAATAAATGTACTTTTCATATAATATTTATGATTTATATATACTTATTTATATTTAAATGCAATAACTAGTAGAGTTGAATACCAGGCATTCCAAGGCAAACAGGTGGCAAACTACTATTATAGTCTCAACAAGAATAAAAGAATAAAGAAGTCATATATCTCAATTACTATTTCTAAACAATGACAAAACACTATTCATCTGTACCTACTGCTACCTGAAACTAACAATAAAAGCAAAATAAACATCTCCTTAGCTAAATCCTAAATATCTGAAAGGGGATCATACATATTCCAACTTGGTCTCTAACTTAGAATAGAAGAAAAGGCTTTTGACCCATAAAATTTTTTTCACACTAAACCTCAAAGATCAAATAATTCATCAGAGAAAAATTTAGTTTCCAATACATTTTATTAAACTTAAAAGGATGAAGAGAAAATATTGGAGCATGTAGAACCATATGTGACCTGCTTAAAACATTACTATGTGTTAACCACCCTCTTTAATACTAAAAAGAAAATATTTAGAAAGCAAGCTTTGAATATAAACTTTAGAGTTTTTATTTAATATATTTAAGGACTTAAAAGTATGTTTCTTCAGTTGTTTTACTTCCTAAATGGGAGTCTTTCTTCTGTCAGTTTCTTACCCTAGATGAATTAGACCAAAGATTAAGAAACCATCCCTTAAGCTCAGAATTTAAATTATGTGCAGCAGTAATTTATAAGAGATTTGGAATTATTTCCCCAACTGCAATAATCACAATTTAAAATTTCACAAATGGCCAGAATTCAGAAGACCACTGTACACAGTACTGGATGCAGCTGATTTTAGAAGTTAAAATGTCACCTATTGTTCAAGTAATGCAAAGTATCTTAATGACCTCTACACACAGGGTAGCAGGTTGGTCATGATATGTGGCTAATCACTGTAACACAGTTTTTCATAAAGGTGATAATTGGCAAATGCTGTTCTTGCAGAAAAATTTTCAAAGAAACTGAGGTCTTGTATTTTCAGTGGACATCAAGTTTCAAGAATACGCAAGACCACTCGTGGTATGAAAATAAGGGTGGAAGTGAGATATTTCTTCATTACACTGATGAAAATGGGGTGGGGGAAGGATACGTTAAAAAATTAACCTGAGTATAGCGTACCTGTCTTATCACTGTTCCACAGAAAGATCCCATTTCTAAAGTTCTAACATAAAAGTTGAAACTTTGTAATTTTGATGTTTCAGTTGAAAGAGAACTTTTATGAACATCAGGATTATCTTATAAAATTATACATATATATTTAACAAAAGAAAGAAAAAGAAAATGCAACTTAAGACTTCAGTTAGTGAGGAAGTACCTGGGAAAGCACCCTAGTCTATTTTGCACTAGTCACCATTGGCTATTGAGCTTTCCACTTGGAATGATAATAGTCTTAATCCTAAGAGTAGCTGTAAGCAACAGAACAAACTGTAGTCGCTGCTGGCTCATATCAAAACCAGAAACTTCTGTTTCTTTTTCTTAAGAGAGGTCTTTAAGATGGTGAGGATTATAGATATAAAGGAAAGCAGCCTTCTGTGAACTTGGATCCAATGTAAATGCCACCCACTCATTCACTCACTCACCCTTCTGTGCACAGTTGGTAACTGGGCATGGCCAACATAAAACTGATGTAACTTTGGCACTTAGTACCAAGAAATAGAAAAAACAACCACTGGTTACGGGTTACTGCAAAGCCAAACTGTCCCCCACTCCCATTTAAGCATTCAATAGCTTCGCTATTTTGGTCAGGCTATTTAAAAATAAATTGTTTAAGAGTTCTAGCACACATAAAAATGAAACAAATAGGTAGCTTCTCGGTATTTTTACTTTTTATTAAGATTTTTCACATTGTGATTTTTAAAATACTAACTACCCAGTAGAAATACAAGCAAAAAAATAATCTGAAGGAGGGAGGGGGGCCATTTGAAGCCAGTTGGATTGCAAAGGCAGCTGTCCAGAGAAGAACAGAAAAGCCTAAACTGTGCAATTGCCAATGGCCTATTAATGCAGAAATAGAATGGAGTAAGCTTTAGCTGCTCTACAAAGCCATGGGAAGGGGCCCTTCCTTAGCACAACACCTTACCTCTCCTCACCAGCTGGGGCAGCTGTGGGATGGATGAGACTAGACTATGGAAACTTGGGATGAAAACAGAAAGTGCAATCCTGCCAAAGTTCATATCCCAACTTTACCCTCCCAGCACCAACACAAATGAAATAAAGAAAATCAGACCCAAAACAAGAAGCAAGAGTAGTATGGGGTCTGCTAATCTTGCACTTGTTTTGGGGTATGTAATGGAACATTTTACGTGTGGTTTTTAGTAATGGGGGTGGTAATGGTCACTAGCAGAGCAGATGGCAAAAACTGCATAGAGGACATTGTCTGAAGTGTTTATGACCACAGAAGAATGGCTGACAACTACAATTTCCCCCTTGATATTCAATTATAAAATAGAAAGGGAGAAAAGGAAGTCTTGAAATTTATCTTTTAAATTCAAATTTGTCTAAAAGGGATACCCCACCTCAAGTTTACAGTAAGAAAGATCTAAACTCCAAATTATTCCTGTCTAACTCCCCATAGTTGAAGACCCACCCAATTTGTTCTTCCCCCCACTACGCCTGGCAGAAACTGCCACGCTAGGTTAGACTTCCAGAAAGGACGTAATCAACGCATTTCTGTTCATCAGCCAACAGATGGATGTGGTCAAAAAAATGAGTGCTAGAAGCACCACTGCCTGCAAGAAGTACAGTTTGTTATATTGCTTACAATGCAGTATTTTATCCAGCCTCTTCCAGCCAAGGGCCTGTAAACGGGAGTCTGTTCCAAAACCTTCCTCCTCTTCCAGTTGTCTGTGCAATGTATTGGCACTGTTCTGCTGGGCTGTCAAGAGAACTGGTTTAGAGATGCAGCTCTTCAGTCAGGTTTTTTGCGCCAGTTCTAACCATGTAAATTTAATTCATTTTTCTTTTTCAATAATTAGAAAGGGGGGGGGGGGATAGGGCTATAGGACTCTTTGCAGTAAGAGCTTACCACCATGTCCCATGCTTAAAGATTAGAACCAGGGCCTATCTAAATTGATCTGGTGATTGTCTCAGGCCCACGCCAAGTAGTCAAGTGTCCACATCCCCAAACCACTCTCAGAACAAAACTTTCATCAGGTATCTTGCTGACCATTTCAGAGGAAAAAAAAAGGGGGGGGGGGGAGGGAAGGAAGGGAAGGGAAGAGAGAGAGAGAGAGAGAGAGAAACAGAGAGAAACAAGCAGACAACTAGGATCAACGTTCCACCTTTTTAGAATGGTTCCTCAAACCCTGTGGAGAATCAGGATCTGAGAACAGGTATTGGAAAAGAGGGTAACAGGGAAAAGTAAGAGGGTAAGAAAGAGATTACATTTTGGTGCAGTCTGCACTCCTAGTTCTCTGAATAAATCTTTAATACATTTCATCAATTCTGAAGTCATGCATAAAACCAAACAAACAGCAGCTAATGCAATGAAGTATTCCTGTAATCCAGGCAAAAAAGTGGGGGTGGAAAACAGATAGAAGATCCCTGTATTCTCAAGAGCACAGAGAGCTCAGATACAAAGAGGGATGTGAGATGCTACAGAAGCAACTTCTAGCCAAAGCTAATCATGCAGGGTAGGAAAGTGACGTTCTAAGGACTTAACAGTGGAAGAAACTGCACAGTTTTGTGAAACAGAAGGATGAACCTTGAGGAAATCCTCAGTCTTTGTGGTATTTATTGCAATCCATGTACAGGATGAACAAAGAGGATGACAGCATTTACATTTCTATGACAATTTATTTACCATTTGAAGAAATGAGTTCCCCCACTGGCTCATGTCATGCACATGCCCACACTGGCAAATGTTTAGAGCTGATCTAGTGACACTGATTCAGAAGTCATACTTCCCAAACTACTAAAATTTGAGAGTCTAGTTAGTAAAATTCAATTTCCTTAAAAAAAAAAAAACCATTGTATTATCCTGAATTTTCAACAATACATGTTACAAAACAGAGAAGAAACACAGCGAACTTGAATGTAACCAACTTGAAAAAAAATTATGCCACAAAACAGTAAGAAAAAGAAAACCCATAAAGCAAGCCCCATCTCTTCTTTTTCCAGTTATTCCAATAGGTAAGTTCTGAAAAAGCAACGCTAACCAACAATAGTAACAATAATAATAAATCATCACTGGAACAAAGCTCCAAAATTCAGTAAAAATATTTGCCAAAACAACCCAAATCACTACACAAATTCAGATGAAGAATATTATGTAGTACAAGCTTCTGCTTACTTACCGGAGAACGAGTCTGAGGTTGTGAATTCATTGTCTGAGGGGCTTGAGGGTATACCAACGTGGTTGGACCTGCATTCTGTCCAGAGGGATAAGGGGTCTGTCAAAGAATAGCAAGAACAATATCATACTTTGAAAAAATATGGCATGGCAACACAAATTCAAGTTGCAAAAGAAGTTTATTAATGTGATATACGGTTCTGCTTTTTTAAATACAACTTTAGCACAGTATGTAGCAAATCCAAATCAGTGCGGAGTTTTTTTAAAGTTACCATAAACCTCTTGATAAACAGACATCAGCAACCCAAAATCTAGGTGCAAGAAGGCCCGCTGTCATCAATGGACAGCCCAAAACACAAACAACATGAGACACGGCTGAGAAAATTTGCTACTGTTGTGCTGTGCTGTCCAAAGACCTTAAGTAAAGATGGCACTGGAGGAAGTGGTCTCTGAATCACAATTACTGCATGATCCCAACAGTCAATAAGAACTTTATATAACAGCACAGAATGAGTAATAATGAAACAGATACGAACTCACCAAAGGTTTTCCAAAAATAACACAAAGCTATTCATTATCAATCCAAAATGTTACAGACTAATATAGTGTACACTAGTGAATTTTTTTTAAAAAGACATACTACTGTAACATGTTTAAAACAAAATATTAGCAGAGTGATGGACAAAAAAGTCATAGAACTTGGACTCAAATTTTAACCACTACCACTACTCCTGTTGTTTGCTGAAGTGAATATACAAAGAACAACACATAAATCTTATAGGCAGTTGCTTTAAATAAGATAAAATAAATATGTAAACACTTTTACTTACTACTATTCATTTCTACAAATAAAGGAACAGAAAATGTAAATTTTTGTTTACCTAAGATAATTAAGTAAATGAAATATCTAGAAAATATTGGGGGCTGGTGGAGTGGTGCAGCGGGTAAAGCTACGGGCTGCAGTGCTGGCATCCCATATGGGCACCAGTTCGAGTCCCAGCTGCTCCACTTCAGATCCAGCTCTCTGTTATGGCCTGGGAAAGCACTGGAAGATGGCCCAAGTCCTTGGGCCCCCACACCCACATGGGAGACACGGAGGAAGCTCCTGGCTCCTGGCTCCTGGCTGCAGATCAGCACAGCTCTAGCTGTTGCAGCCAACTGGGGAGTGAACCAGCAGTTGATAAAGTCTTATTTTTTACATTGCATATAGTCCAAGCGCTGATTCACACCCTGTCCTCAAGGAGTTTCAGCTATTTGCAATGGAACAGCTGTTCTATCATAATGTATACCACTGTGTCATTAGTAATATGTGATATGTAACAGAGCATTAGATAAAGAAATTTGGCCAACAGGACACTCAACTCTCACAGCATTTTTCCATTCCGTGTGACTGTCTTACAAATGGTGTGATCTGTACCTTCTGTGGCCACAAGCAGAGCAACCAGAAAGGATGCTACTATGCCTTCCATCTGACCTCGGTATTTAATGACATGATTTAATCAAGTTTAGATAACTTTTAATGTACTACTAAGTTATGTGGAAAATACAAAGATTCAGTGGGAAGTCTCTGGCCATGTTTCATAACATCAAACTCTTGGAAAACTAAGGATACATCAATAACGGATCATTTTGTTAGGCATCAGAATATCTGTATTTTCCATTTCAAAGCCATCACAAAGCCTTACCACTCCAATAATAGAGAAACCCTATATCTACACTTCTTTTCAGTTCACTGTCCAAATTTATGTAAGAGTCAAAAACTTGCATTTTCATTTTCATCTTCTTATGTTTCAAGTTGAACCCTCTTGGTTCTCTCTTCATACATCAGGAACATAAAAATAATAGCAAATAGTGTTAACTGACAAACTGTTAACAAAATGCCTATGAACACAGCCAATTGTAATAGTAATTATGTGCATTTACAACCAATAAGTCTATTACAACTATTTAATAAGATAACTCAGATATGAAGTCATTTCTCTTGTTTGAAGACACTTTCATCACCTTAAATAAATCCTACCACAAAGACTAAATTCAATATTGTATACCTGTACGTCAACAACTTTTCAAAGAGCTATTTAGGTTAATACTTAAAAAAAATCATTTATTTGTGTGCAAATCAAGAGTTGGAGAGAGGGAGAGGGAGCTAGGGAGGGAGAAAGAGAGACATTTAGTATCTGCTAGTTCACTCCCCAAATGGCTACAATAGCCAGATTGAAGTCAGGAGACTAGAACTCCATTCAGGTCACCCATGTGAATGCTAGGGTCATCTGCTGCCTTCCCAGGCACATTGGCAGGGAGTTGGATCAGAAATGGAGCAGCTGAGACTCAAACTGGTGCTCATAGGGAATGTCACCATTGCAGGAGGTGGTTTAACCTGCTGTGCCATAATGCAAGCCCTAATACTTACCAAATTTTAAATAACCTTTGATTCTACAGTTTCATTTCTAAGAATCCAAAATACAAATATATTCATAATAGGGAACTCTTTTATTCTCTCCTTCTCCAAATTGGAAAAATTCTAAATTTTCATATAAAAGAGAAAGGTTAAAAATGCTATACTCAGTTGATCAGCATTGGTATAATCTTAAAAAGAAAAAAACAGTCATTCACCAAGATGTCTATAATATATATTAAGGGACAAAAGCAACCTGTAGAATTTTTCAGTACAAAAGGACCCTGTTTGTTTTTTTTTTTTTTCAATTGAAATACACATATATAATTGTTTTTCAGCCTTTTGGTTAACATCAAGTGTAATAAAAAATACATAAATAGAAATATGCATGTAGCCTAGCAGATGAGATGTATCTATCACAAATCAGTGTCTGGGTTTGATTTCTGGCTCTAACTGCTGGCTCTGGTTCCCAATTCTAGCTTACTGACAATGAGGACCCTGGAAGTCAGCATTAATGGCTCAAGTAATTGGGCTCCTATCATGCATATGGGACACCTCAACTGCATTCCAAGTTCCTAGCTCAGGTTCGAGCCCAGCTGTAGCCACTGAGGGCATTTGGGGGAATAAACTAACAGGTAAGCATGTATCCCTGTTCTCTCTCTCTCTCAGCTTCAGCCATTGAGGAAGTTTGGGGAGTGAACCAACAGATAAATGTGCTCACTCACACTCTCTCTTCTTCTGAAATAAAATACACTAGTAGAAAAAGTTTAAAATATGCACACTGTGTACACTTGCAGAATACACATTCTTCTCAGCAATGCATGGAACTTTCTCTAGGATTGACCACAAACTAGGCCATAAAGAAAGTCTCAACAAATTCAAAAAAATCTAAATAATATCATGCATCTTCTCAGACCACAATGGAATGAAGCTGGAAATGAGCAACTCAGGAATCTCTAGAACATATGCAAACACATGGAGACTGAACAACATGCTCCTGAATAAACAGTGGGTCATGGAAGAAATAAAAAAAATTTCTGGAAACAAACACAGATGACAATGCAATATAACTTATGAGATACAGCAAAAGCAGAGTTAAGAGGAAAGTTTATAGCAATAGGTGCCTACATCAAGAAACTGGAAAGGCACCAAATAAATGAGCTATCAAAGCATCTCATGGATCTAGAAAAACAACAACAAATGAAACAAAAACAATAATAATAGGAGAAAAGAAATAATTAAAATTAGAGAAGAAATCAACAAAATTGAATTAAAAAATACAAAAAAAATCAGAAAAGTGAAGAGCTGGTTTTTTGAAAAAAATAAATAATATTGACAGACTATTGGCCCAATTAACCAAAAAAAGAAGACTCCAATCAATAAAATTAGAGATGAAAAAGGAAATGCAATAATAGACACCACAGAAATAAAAAGAAGCATCACGAATTACTATAAAGAGCTATAAATATGCTAACAAACTGGGAAACCCAGAAGAACAGAAGTAGATAGATTCCTGGACACAAAACCTATCTAAATTGAGCCATGAAGACACAGAAAACCTAAACAGACCCATAACCAAGACGGAAACTGAATCAGTAATAAAGCCCCTCCTAACAAAGAAAAACCCAGGACTGGATGGACTGAATTCTACCAGACATTTAAAGAAGAACTAACTCCACTTTTTCTCAAGTTATTCAAAACAACTGAAAGGGAGGGTATCCTCCCAAATTCTATGAAGCCAGCATTACCTTAATTCCTAAACCTGAAAAAGATGCAACAGAGAAAGAAAATAGCAGACCAATTTCCCCGATGAACACAGATGCAAAAATCATCACAAAATTCTAGCCAATAGAATCCAACAACACATCAAAAGATCATCCATCCAGACCAAGTGGGATTTTCCCTGGTATGCAGGGATGGTTCAACATTCCCAAATCAATCAATGTGACACATCACATTAAGAAACTGCTGAACAAAAACCATATGATTATCTCATTAGATACAGAGAAAGCGTCTGTTAAAATACAACACCCTTTCAAGGTGAAAACTATAAGCAAACTGGGTATAGAAGGAATATTCCTCAACACAATCAAGGCAATTTATGATAAACCCTCGGCCAACATCCTATTAATGAAAAAAAGTTGGAAGCATTCCCACTGAGATCTGGTAAGAGACAAAGATGCCCACTTTCATCATTGCTATTCAATATAGTCCTAGAAGTTTAGCCAGAGCCATTAGGCAAGAAAAAGAAATCAAAGGCATAAAAATTGGGAAGGAGAAAGTCAAACTATCCCTATTTGCAGATGACATGATTCTATATATAAGTGACCCAAAAGACTCCACTAAAAGACATATTGAAACTCATAGAAGAGTTTGGTAAAGTAGCAGGAGATAAAATCAAGACACAAAAATTAACAGGATTTGTATACACAGACAAGGCCATGGCTAAGAAAGAACTTCTAAGATCAATCTCATTCACGACAGCTACAAAAAAAAATCAACTACCTTGGAATAAACTTAACAAAGGATGTCAAAGATCTCTACAATGAGAATTACAAAATATTAAAGAAAGAAATAGAAGATTTTAAAAAAATGGAAATATCTTCCATGTTCATGTATTGGAAAAATCAATATCAACAAAATGCCCATTCTCCTGAAAGCAATTTACAGATTCAATGTGATTCCAATCAAAATACCAAAGACATTCTGCTCAGATCTAGGAAAAAATGCTGAAATTCATATGAACACAGATGAGACCACGAATAGCTATAGCAATCTTATGCAACAAAAACAAATATGGAAGCTTCACAATACGAGATTTCAAGACATACTACAAGGCAATTATAATCAAAACAGCCTGCTACTGGTACAAAAACAATTGAATAGACCAACAGAACAGAATAAAAATGCCAGAAATCAATCCAAGCATCTACAACCAACTTATATTTGACCAAGGAGCTAAAACCAATCTCTGGAGCAATGATAGTCTCTTTAACAAATGGAGCTGGGAAAACTGGATTTCCACATACAGCAGTATAAAGCAGAACCCATACCTTACACTTTACATGAAAATCCATTCAAAAATGGATTGAAGACATAAATCTATGACCTGATACCATCAAATTACTAGAGAACATTGGGGATACTCTGCAAGACATTGGCACAGGCAAAGACTTCTTGGAAAAGACCCCAGAGACACGGGCAGCCAAAGCCGAAATTAACAAATGGGATTACATCAAATTGAGAAGTTTTTGCATGGCAAAAGAAACAGTCAGGAAAGTGAAGAGGCAAACGACAGAATGAGAGAAATTATTTGCAAACTATGCAAATGCTAAAGAATTAATAACCAGAATCTATAAAGAGATCAAGAAACTCCAAAACAACAAAACAAACAACTCATTTAAGAGGTAGGCCAAGGACTTAAACAGACATTATTCAAGAGGAAATCCAAATGACCAACAGACACATGAAAAAGTGTTCAGGATCACTAGCCATCAGAGAAATGCAAATCAAAATCACAATGAGGTTTTACCTCACCCCCGTTAGAATGGCTATCATACAGAAATCAACAAACAACAAATGATAGCTAGGATGTGGGGGGAAAGATACCATAATCCACTGTTGATGGGAATGTAAACTGGTAAAGCCACTATCAAGGACAGTATGGAGATACATCAAAAATCTGAATATAGCCCTACCATATGACCCAGCCATCTCACTCCTGGGAATTTATCCAAGGGAAATAAAATCAGTAAACAAAAGAGCTATCTGTACCAATGTGGTGGAATGAGGTGAAAAGTTCATGCCAAGATGGCCACTGAGGTGAAAAGGTCATGCCAAGATGGCTGCTGATAACAGAAACTGCCTGGCAATAGGCCGTGATTGGATGGCTTCGGAAACCACATGACAACAGAGGAAACCACATGACAACAGAGCCTGACTGACGGCAGGCTGTGATTGGATGGCTTTAGAAACTGCCTGGCAAGAGGCTGTGATTGGTTGGGGCATAGACCGCCCCTTGACTGGTAACTCAAATAAACGAGTCTGCGGGTTGCTCGACTCAGGCCTGCTTTCACCCGACTCCCAGGGTCTGTGTGGTGACTCCACGCCTCTTGCCCCCACCAAGCTCCTCCTCTCAGAAACAAATCTACTGCAACATTGAGAAATCAACTGCAACATCTGGCGCCTAACGTGGGGCTCGAACCCATGACCCTGAGATTAAGAGTCTCATGCTCTACCAACTGAGCTAGCAAACTATGCAACTGATAAAGGGTTAAAATCCACAATCTATAAAGAGCTCAAGAAATTCAACAACAACAAAAGAAAAAAGTGAAGAAAAGGGCAGGGTCTAGCGCTGTGGCATAGTAGGTAAAGCTGCTGCCTGCAGTGCCAGCATCCCATATGGGTGCCGGTTCTAGTCCTGGCTGCTCCACTTCTGATCCATCTCTCCTCTATGGCCTGAGAAAGCAGTGGGAGATGGCCCAAGTCTTTGGGCCCCTGAACCCACATTGAAGATCCAGAAGAAAATCCTGGCTCTTGGCTTCAAATTGGTGCAGCTCCAGCAGTGGTAACCAATTGGAGAGTGAACCAGCGGATGGAAGACTCTGACTCACTCTCTCTTTCTCTCTCTTCCTCCCTCCCTCTCCTTCTCTCTCTGTGTAACTCTGACTTTCAAATAAATATATATATATCTTAAAAAAAAAAAAAAAAGAAATGGGCAAAGGATTTGAACAGGCAATTTTCAAGAGAAATTCAAATTGCCAACCAGACATGTAAAAAACGTCAGGATCACTACTCACTAAAAAAAGTACAAAAGTTCACTGATATGATTTTAGATTCTACACTGCAACTAACCTGTAAAAAACTACCACTTACTGAGTCTGGTACAGAATCAAAGAAAAATAGCTACAAATTTTTCCAAAGCTCAAAAAAGATTCCTCCCTTTCCCAATTACATACCACTATAAGATTGCATTTTCTTGACTATTTCACCAGAAATAAAATATTTCAACAGGTTGAATGCAAAAGATGATTTTTTTTTTTTTTGACAGGCAGAGTGGACAGTGAAAGTGAGAGAGACAGAGAGAAAGGTCTTCCTTTTGCCGTTGGTTCACCCTCCAATGGCCGCCGTGCTGCAGCCGGCGCACCACGCTGATCCGATGGCAGGAGCCAGGTGCTTTTTTTTCCTGGTCTCCCATGGGGTGCAGGGCCCAAGCACTTGGGCCATCCTCCACTGCACTCCCTTGCCACAGCAGAGAGCTGGCCTGGAAGAGGGGCAACCGGGACAGATCCGGTGCCCCGACCGGGACTAGAACCTGGGGTGCCGGCACCGCAAGGTGGAGGAATAGCCTAGTGAGCCACGGCGCCGGCCCAAAAGATATTTTAAAAAAATTATTAAACAAGATAATGAAGTGATCTATAAAACCACAAACAATATCACTCTTTTAATCAAATTTAATTCCATAAAAGTATATTATTTTAGATCATTAGAAGCCAGAAATAAACCCATGTATTTATACCAACTGATTTTCAAAGAAGGTACCAAGAATATAAATTAATGAAAAGGCAGTGTCTTCAATAAACTGGATCATAAGAAAGAAACTAGAGCTCTTATCTCACCACATACAAAAGCCAACTAAAAATGGATCAAAGATATGAATTATAAGTAGAAAACCACCTTAGGACATGAGCTGGGGCAAAGATTTTTTTAAATAGAACTCTAAAAGAACACACAACAAAACTAAAGGTATTACACCAAATTAAAGATTCTGCACAACAATGAAAATGGTCAACAGAGTGACAGGACAACTTACATTAAGGGAGAAAATATCTGCAAACTATACATCCGGTGAGGCATAAATACCTGGGGTATATGAGGAACTCAAACAACTAAAAAGTAAAAACAAAACAAAATAAAAATACTCACAAACCATGTATTTAAAAGATGGGGAGATTATCTGAATAGACATTTCTCAGAAGATGATATACAAATGGCCAATGTGTAACAAAAAATGTTCAACTAATCATCAAGGAAATGCACAGCAAAAACCACCATGACCACAAAAACTACTTTATACCAATTAAATGGCTACTATCACAAAGACAAAAAAAAAATAGCAAACAATGGCAGACAGAAAGGAGAACTCTCACAGACTACTGGTGGGAATGTAAATTAGTACAGCCATTATGGAAAACACAGGGTTTCCTTTAAAAACTGAGAAAAGAACTAAAATACAGTCTAGCAATACAAAGGAAATGAAATCGTATGTCAAGGAGTTATCTGCATTTCCATGTTTACTGTCATGCTATTCAAAGTAGCCAAAAAATGGAATCCACCTAGGTTTCTATTAACAAATGAATAGAAAAATAAAACGTCACTCACACACACACATACACACACATACACACACACAGGAATATTATTCAGCCATAAAAGAGAACGAAATCCTGTCATGTGTGACAACATGGATGGACAAGTAAAGTAAAGTAAGCAGGCACAGAAAGAAAAACATGGCATGACCTCACTCACATGCAGAAGCTAAAAATGCTGACCTCACAGAAGCAGACTATAGCCTAGCAGTTAACAGAGGCTGGGATGTAACAAGTATTAAGAATGCAGCTGGTTAGGAGAAATAACCTCCCATGTTCTTTAGCAATTAGGATAATTGTGGTTGGCAATAATTAACTATATATTTCAAAACAGCCAGTAGAAAGCATTTTGAATATTCCCAACGTAAATATTATTTAAGGTGATGATATATATAATATATACACATACACATATATACATATTTGAGGTAATGGATATACCAATCACCTCAATCTTATCATTACACATTGCATTCACATTCTGAGGTATCACATCACACTCCTTAAATATGTACAACTATTATGTATCAATTAAAATTAATAATATTTTTGAAAATGTTATACACATAGCATGAGGTTTATTTTACAAGTATTCTTAACTCCTCAATTCTAATTGCTACCGTAAGTATTAATAGATGTAACACATAAAATATACTGAAAACCCCAAAGAGTCTTGTTTAAAAGTCTAAAGGGTACCTAAAATCTAGAAGTTTGAGAACAATTAACTACAATAATATGAGAGCTGAAAAACATTCCTTCTTTACCTGTTTTGGTTCACACATAAACACACACACGTTCCCATTCCTGATGGCTACAGAGGCAAAGTCTGGATGGTGCAGGACAGCACCAAGTTCCCACAGGTACAGTACATCCTTTTATTCAGACTCTAAAATAATGCTCCACCCGTGCTATTTACAGACACCTTCAATCTCCTGAGACTTCATCTTCCTGAGTTCTACATAATTAGTGCAAATTTCAAACATCACTGTATATTGATATAATACTTCATAAAAGAGAAACATAGCAAAAATTCTATTAACACTTATCTGCTTCAGAATCATCTAACACAGTATTAGGTAGTACATTAGGAAGCTCCAGATCATTCACCTATGGAAATAGCAAGTAAACCAACAGACTGACTGAACGACCTTTGTAAGAACTATAGAAACACTTTAAAGATCTGCAGCAACCAAGCAAATGCCCAATCAAGGAGGCTACTGTCTGTGCTTGCTCTGGCCCCTCCCCACTGTGGCCAGCTTAGGAGGAAAGCACCCAATGTCCAGCTCAGTTCCTCCTCATGACAGAATGGGAAAAAAAAAAAAAAGTGGAAGTTATTTGCCACAACCTTGTTTCTTTGGGGGCTGCTGGCAGGACTAATTTCCATGTCACCTGATGGAATACTGATGGGGACAGAGGCATGGTCTAGATTAAGGCTGGAGCAACAGCAGGTACTGAGGCTTGTGAGAGCTACAGGGAGGCTGCATCTGGAAGCACGAGATCAAGGGCAGAGAAACAGAAAAGAGCATCTCTAGTGAGACTCTGGGTAATCACGACATTGAGATTCCCCAAGCGGAGGGGGAACTAAGGGAAAGTGCATACACGGGCCCACCGAAGACACATGGACAGAGAAGTTCTAAGAAAAATGAATGTCTGCACACCAAGCTGGTATGGGCCAATTTTCTCTATCACAGCCTATCCACAAAGACTGTAAGAGAAGGCTGTTGTCTCAAGTGCCCAATTTTCAACAAAACATCAGAAGACATATAAATAAGAAGCAAAGCTGGCCTGTCCCAAGGATGAAATAAATCTCTAGACTGACTTTTAAAATGATTTTTATTAATATAAAGAAAGCGTATTTCATAAAGATACTTTAAAACAACTGTCTTACATAGGCTTAATATGGAATATAAAGAAAAAGAAGAGCCAAGAAGTCAAAGAAACCAGGAAAAAGATACAGGGACATGAGAATATCAAGAAAGGAACAGAAATTGTGAAAAAGGATCAAATGAAAATCTTAAAGCTGGGGGTTGGTGTTGTGGCGAAGCAGGAAAAGCCGCCACCTGTGACGTCAGTATCCCATATGGGCACTAGTTCACGACCCAGCTGCTCCAGTTCCTGCCCAGCTCCTTGCTAATGTGCCTGGGAAGGCAGAGGTAGATTCTCAAGTACTTGGGCCCCTGCATCCACATAGGAGATCTGGAAGAAGCTCGTGACTCCTGACTTCAGCCTGGCCCAGATTCCAGCCCTTGCAGCCATTTGGGGTGACAACCACAGGATGGAACTGCTCCTTCTCTCTCACTCACTCTTTCTCTGTAACTCTTTCATATAAATACATAAATCTTTAAAAAAAAATCTTAAAAAGAATCCTGAAGCTGTCAAAAAAGATTTATTTATTTATCTGAAAGTTGGAATTACACAGAGAAGGAGAGGCAGAGAGAGAGGTCTTCCATCCAATGGTTCACACTCCAATAGGTCACAATGGCCAGAGCTGCGCCGATCCAAAGCCAGGAGCCAGAAGCTTCTTCCGGGTCTCCCAAGCGGGTGCAGGGTCCCAAGGACTTGGGCCATCTTCTACTGCTTTCCCAGGCCATAGCAGAGAGCTAGATCGGAAGTGGAACAGCCGGTACTGGAACTGGCGCCCATATGGGATACCGGCACTGCAGGTGGTGGCTTTACCTGCTATACCACTGCAAGGGCCCCGGGTTTTGAAATGTGAGTTGGGGGCAGGCATTTGGCCTAGCAGTTAAGATACCTCTTTTTTTTTTTTTTTTTTTTTTTAAGCATGCCTGTGTCTCATATCAGAGTTCGTGGGTTTGATTCCTGGCTCTGGCTCCTGACCCCAACCTCTTACTAATGTGGACCTTGAGAAGCAGCAGAGATAGCTCAGGAATTGGGTTCCTGCCTCCTTGTGGGATCTCTGGATTGATTGCCTGGCCTGCCTTTTGGTGTCCTGCCGTTGGAAGCATTTGAGAGTGAACCAGTGGAATGGAAGTGCTCTTTTTGTCTCCCTCTGGTTCGTTTCTCTCTCTCTCTCTCTCTCTCTCAAGTAAATAAATAAAACATAACCAAATTAAATTAAAAAATCTTTAAAAATCTGGTGATTTTCTATAGCTATCTACCATTTATGAATTCCATGTTGAATATAGTGCCATGTCAATGATCAGTGTTTAGAGCAGCTCTATTTTATCAAATATAACTTACAATTAAACAAGAATCAAGCAATAGTATACATTAATACATATGTTCAAATAGCATGTATCAGTCTAACTAATCAGTGACACTGAATAAAAGGTGTTGAAACAAACTTGATAATCATATTGTTAGACTGCGTTAGTGCTTTGCAATATAATTTTAGCATTATTTATTTTCACCTTGTGCAACTGTGAGCACAATCTTATCTCCATAACTCTTCATTTTATAAAACTGAAACTGCCTATTAAATAGCTTTCCTTTCCTTCCCCCATCTTCTGGCAACCAAAATTTTATTTTTTCTCTCTGTGAATTTGGCTTGTACCTCCTAAAAGTATTTTTTGTTTAGAAAGAAATCTGCCTTATTCTAGTTTTTGTGTCCTCAGGGTTCTTCAGTGTTGCTCATGTGTCAGAATTATCCTGCCTTTTTAGAAGGAATAGCACTCCAGTATGTCTGTGATAAGTCTGACAACCTTACTGAGGATCCCTTGGATGAGATGAATGGCTGTCATTGGGCTGCTTTCAAGATCCTTTATTATGTGTGCCTTTGTAGAACTCTGGTTTCTGTCTTGCTTAGGGTTCACTGGGTTTCTTGTTTATCCATTTTTCTCCTCAAATTTAGTACATTTTCAGCTATTTGTTTCCAAACAAGCTTCCTACCCATTTTATTCTCTTTTTCTGTAATGTGATTTTTGGTTCACTTGGTAGTATCCCATAAGTCCCTTAGGTTTTCCTTTTTTTTTTCTTTATTTTTTTCTGACAGGCAGAGTTAGACAGTGAGAGACAGAGAGAGAGAGAGAGAGAGAGAGAGACAGAGAGAGAGAGAGACAGAGAAAGGTCTTCCTTTTCCGTTGGTTCACCCCCCAAGTGGCCGCTATGGCTGGCGTGCTGCGGCTGGCGTGCTGCAGCCGGCGTGCTGCAGCCGGCGTGCTGCGCTGATCCGAAGCCAGGAACCAGATGCTTCTTCCTGGTCTCCCATGGGGTGCAGGGCCCAAGCACCTGGGCCATCCTCCACTGCACTCCCGGGCCACAGCAGAGAGCTGGCCTGGAAGAGGAGCAACCGGGACAGAATCCGGCACCCCAACCGGGATGAGAACCCAGTGTGCCGGCGCCGCAGGCGGAGGATTAGCCTAGTGAGCCACCGCGCCGGCCAATAAATAAATCTTTAAAAAAAATTTCAAAATCCACGTTTAGTTGTCTGTACAAAATACAATATCTTTTAAATATTTCAGGGAAGGAAGAAAAAGAGTAAGAAGAATCCAGGCAGAATAAGTATTTTCCAAACTCACAAAGCACGAAGTATTACTTAAAAAAAAAAAGTAATTCCTTTCTCACAAAGGAAAGCATTGTCTATGCATATCATAAATCAGGGTTCAGTGAGGTACCTATTGCAATCTGCCAAGAACTGACAAGAACTGAGGAATCACTTCCTCTCTCCATAAATCTGAATTTATCCCCTGAGGAATAATTGAGTCTATTTGTTTTTTGGAATATGCCTAAGCATTAAGATGAACATGAGGCTGTCAGGCACAGGTAATTTTAACAGTCAGAAATGACCAATATGCTATATATTTAAAGGGATAAGGGAGGTGTGGGGCCACATGTACTCAATACAATTGTTAGAATTCCTTTGTCCAAGGTGGATCTCATTTACATGATGAGACTCAAAAGACAGGCATTTTCCTAACTGTTATGTCCTATCTGTTGATGTACTCTCCAGATGTCTACAACAGTTGAGGCTGAGCCAGGTCAAAGCCAAAAGACTGGAAGTCAATCCAAGTCTCCCACACGGGTGGCAGGAACCAGAGTACTTGGACTGTTGCCCTTTGCCTACCAGGGTGCACATCAGCAGGAAGCTGGAATCAGGAAAGAAATCAAGACTCAGACCCAGATACACTCCCATATGGGGTGCAGGTGTCCCAAAAGTCATCTTAGCCATTAACCACTATGCCAAATACCTGCCCCAGGCTAACATTTTAAACATGAAACAAACCTTAAGACACTGAAAGGTTAACACACATTTGGGATTTTTTTTAGTCAACCATAAAAAAAAGTATGTATTACCTACTTTATATATAGTATCAAGTCCTGTAAGGAAAGCAATTCTGTAGACTACTAAAACAATCAAATATTCCCACTAAGAAAAGAATTACTCAAAACAGATTGCTGGTATTTCATTCTTCTTAATGATTTCACTTTCCCCTTTTCTTTAGAAATAATCTTAAATTCAAGTTTATATGCTGCATATGCTAAACCTCAAAGAGCAAGAACATTCAAATATCAAAAAGAACAAATTGTAATGACTCACTGCTTCCCAGAAAAATGAGTAAATTGATTACTATGTATGCTTAGAATTCCAAGGAGACTCTCCTTCACAGACAAGCATATAAATAGGTACGCAGCATAACAATAGTAGTTGGACACACTGAAGACTCACTCAACGTGAACAGCAGCACAAACCTTTAGTTCAAGGTGAGTAAATCAAGAAAATCAAAATAAAACTATTACTACTACAATTTCACATGAACACAGAATCACCAAACACATAACACTAATCATTTCCAATTCAAAAGGCACCTGTCATATCTCATAATAAGGGGAGAGAAAGTTCCTACGTAGAAATTGTAGGACATAAATACCTCAAAGGCAGCCCTGACACACATACAAAATGCTAGAATGTCTGCAATATAAATGAAAATATGACTACACACTCAAAGTTATTTTAAAGGGAAAACATTCAAATAATGAGTCTCCATTATGATTTCCCTATTTTATGATAGCAAATGTAGTACAAAAACAAAAACTCTACCAGTTATTTTTAGAGATCACTTAGCTAGCTAAACAAACATTATGCTTGCTCTGTAACGTGACTCCCATAGTACTTAGTCTGTCGGGAATAAACAGACATCACACACACTCAGTCACATGAGAGAGGCAGAGAGGCTCAGAAAATAGCTCAGTCACCCACGAACAGTCCCTTACTTCCTGTTACCAATAACTCGGGGGAAATTTCTGCCTTACCACATTTGGCTGCTTCTCCGACCCACCAATAAGTTACAATTTCCTGAAAACTTCGCCGGAATAACACCAACCAGTTTATGATAAAGCTCAATTTAGGTGCCACATGGTTCTATCCCCAATCCAGCAGACACACCAAGTGCCTGAAGATACAAAAACAAAGGCAAGCAAAACTTGAGGCTAATTAGGCTGTCAAACATCACACAATTAGGCCAAGTCCATTTTGGAGAACACATGTCTCTCCAGTTAATCTATAGCATCACCACATTCTCCACAGAGCTTGTCTGATTGACAGGAGCAAAATACGCCTTCCTGCCCTGCCCCTGGGTTTTATTCAGAGGCATCCTTGAATGGCGTAGGCAATGTTTTTTACTTTTAAGCTTAAGAAGGCCTGAAAACAAGATTTTCTTTCTTTGAGGATGCTAATTAGTTAATATAATCAGTGAAAAACATTAGGCACACAAAAATGTTTTATGAAACTGAAATGAAAAAAACTCTCAAACTAGACTTGACTTACCATGCAGAAATCCAACAACTTTGAGACTTTTTGTGTTTGCAGTATCAACTCAAAGTCATGGAAATCAAGTTGAAAAAGATGTGATTCCTGTGCACAAGGGATTTGCAATTTACTCAACAATTGTAAGGTGAGAAAGAAAATGTGAATATGTAAAGAATATGTAAAGTAGGAACCAGTTCATCCTTCCGGGCAGATCTCCAGGGAGCCTCCAAAGGTGACAGTTCAACAAGTGATGGATGGGGAGCTGCCACTGGACCAGGAAGGGAGATGGGCAAGACCTGAAAAGTTGTGGCTCATCTGCCAAACCATGAAGAGGCCAGTAAAGCCAGAGCATAGATGTGGATGAGGCATAGTGAGAAGAGCCTAGGACCACACTATAAATGACTTTACCATAGAAGTAATCTTAGGAGTTACTGAATAAAACAATAATATCATATATTTGTTTAATAACAAGTATTACAACACCAGGGTGTCTCAGAGAAAACGTTGGTGTCAGGATGTCATACAGGGAGTTATTATTAATTGGGAACATGGTAAGAAGTAGCTAATCTACTGCAGTGAATCTGGACAAAGAAGTGAGATTTGGGTGATATTTAGTACACTGACAGAAACCACATATAAGAGATAGAAAGCTAATGTTCCAAGGTTTGAAGGTTGATGGAGTCCACAATACTGGGCCCTAGAGTACCTCCTTTTCTCAACTCATACATTGTTACTCTCCAACTATATTAGCTTTATTTATTACCTTCAAACATACCAAATTTTCTCTTAAGGCTTTTGTAAGAGTTGTTTTCTCTGCTTTAAATTTAAAAAGAGGTAATTTGTATTATGTAAAATTTAAACTGTCAAAGAAACTCCCAGGTACAAAAGTCTGGAGAGTAATTAGACATATAGAGAGTAGGGTCAACCATAGGTATGATCCAGGAATCAGCAGCACGTAACCAAGAGTCCTTACTGTGAGAGTAGATGAGACCACCTAAAGAAAGGGCCAAATTATCACAAGCTACTGGAAACAAATATTCTTGAGATAGGAAGAAGAAAATTTAAAGCAGAAAGACTGAGAATTCTAAAGATTATAAAAATAAACTCTTTATTGAAAGTCTGTTTGCTGCCAGACTCATCTACTTTATTCAAAATCTCTATGAATGGAGTAATTTTTAAAATGATAAAACAGTGGTGAAATCAGACATCCTTGTCATCTTCCTGATCTTAGAGGAAATGCTTTCAGTTTTGCATCATTGGATATGATGTGCACTGTGAGTTCTTCACATAAGGTTATCATGTCAAGGTAGTTTCCTTCCATTCCTAATTTGTTGAGTGCTTTTATCGTGAAAGGATGCTGAATTCGGTCAAATACTTTTTCTGTATTGATTGAGATGATGATGTGGTTTTTTTCACATTTGTGCTATTAATGTGGAAGGTCAATTTTCAATGTTGAACCACCCTAACATTTCAAAGATAACCCACTTGGTGATAGTGTAAATCCCCCCCCCCCTTTTTTTGACAGGCAGAGTGGACAGTGAGAGAGAGAGACAGAGAGAAAGGTCTTCCTTTTGCTGTTGGTTCACCCTCCAACGGCCGCCGCGGCCGGTGCGCTGCAGCCGGCACACCACGCTGATCCGAAGGCAGGAGCCAGGTGCTTTTCCTGGTCTCCCATGGGGTGCAGGGCCCAAGCACTTGGGCCATCCTCCACTGCACTCCAGGGCCATAGCAGAGAACTGGCCTGGAAGAGGGGCAACCGGGACAGAATCCGGCGCCCTGACCGGGACTAGAACCTGGTGTGCCGGCACCGCTAGGTGGAGGATTAGACTGGTGAGCCGCGGCGCTGGCCAAGTGTAAATCCCTTTTTAACACACTACAGAAAACATCTGGCCTAGCCCTGCCAGTTGCAGGCATTTGGAGTGTGAGCCAGTGAAAGGGAGCTCTTTCTTTCTCTTTCACTCTCAAATTTTAAAAAACGATACTAAAAATCAACCACAAAAAAAGTAAAGAACTCAATTCAAAAATGGCAAAGAACCCAAACACATTTCTTCAAAGAAATTAAGGTGAGGGGTGGTTGACGTTTTTTTTATTATTATATACTTTCATAAGTTTATGTAGTTTTTAAAAAATATTTTAAATATTGTTTTGAGAAGTGGGGGTAGCTAGGTAGAGTAAACAGTGGCGGGGCCCGGGGGGAAGCACGCAAGGGCATTCTCCCATCCACTGGTTTCCTCCCCAAATGCTTACAACAGTTAAGCCTGGGGTAAGGTCTCAGCCAGAAGCTGGATCTCCCGCATGGGCAGCAGGGACAATACTACTGTACAATACTACTGGAGTGCTAAGGGCGGAGGTAGCAGAAAGCTGGAGTAGGAGCTAGAGCTGGGTATCAAACCCAGGTGCTTTGAAATGGGGTGTGGATGTCTTAGCCACCAGGCTCTGAGGGTCTTCCCTGAACAATGGACCTCAGAGCAGCAAACGTCTCCCCCAGAAAGTAAGCAATACAGCTATACAGCACAACTTCAAGCTTACTGGGCCAAAGGTGGACCAGGAGGTGATGCAAGTATAGTGCAGGAGACGACTGTGATTACTAAAAGGACTGCAACTCTTTCAAAATAAATAAAAAATAAATTTTAAAAAAAGAAAGTATAGTTAGCTAAATTTCCACAGTTCAAGGAGACACACACAGGAGAAGAAAGTTCAAGGAAAGGGTACTTAGAGAAAAACAAAACGGGCTTCCTAGGAGACCTAGTAAAACTATGTCAGCAAAGAGAGATCTTATAAGCAATGTAACCACGATGAAGGGAAAGTTTATGCAGTTAACAAATAAACAATAGAAGGAAAGTTTCTTGATTCCTGAGTTTAAAATACAGAGTCACATTCAACTTTGGAATATGTAATCTTCTCAGAGAAACAAATGATTTCAATATACAGTCGGCAGTTTATAAGAAAAATAACTGCTTAAATATGCTGCTTAAAGTTTGTAGGGTGACTTCTTCCAAATAAACTAATTTGTTTCTAGCACACAATATTCACTCTACAGATCTTTGGCATCAAATGTTTGTGAGAAGAACAGCCTTCTAAAGGAACTTAGGTAAGCCAGAAGAAAGACTACTCAATAAAAAGCTTCAAAAATATATTTGAAAAGATAAAAACACATAAATCAACCAAATCCATATGGACCCCTTTGTCCTAAGTCACTCCTAACATTTTCTAGTATCCAATAATACTGGGAATATAGTATAAATGTTTCCTTGCAGAATAGCCAACCTCTTCTAACTTTTTATTCTCATAAAAATCCAGGAAAAACACAGATATGAAAGATAAAAAAGCAGTAATTTCTCTCTAGACAAATTTTCATTTGTCTTATTACTAGTTAACCTTTGGCAGAATTATTCACTTCTCATGACATGGCTCATCTAATACATTTAAAAATATATATGTTATACATCAAAGCCTATCTAATCCTAAGCAAAGCTCTAATGCATGATTTTGGATAAATCTGAATCAAGCTTCAGCTAAAACAAAATATAATCAGTCTAGTTAAATACTAACAGTGCAGCCTCCCTCCACATCCTCTCCTATTCTGATCTTGTAGCAGAAAATTCTAACTTATTTAGTTGGGAAAAATGCTTCAGCTGTTTAAAAAATGATTTATGATACTGCCTTACAATATGACAGGCCAAAAATAAATTTTTCAGAAAGGTAAACATCATTTCAAGTATGATTTTCAAATTTCTTTCATACTTAATTCTATTTAAAGGAGTAACTAAAAAAAGTAATATCAGGGGCCAGGCTGTGGCATAGCACATAAAGCTGGCACTGCTCATATGGGCACCGGTTCAAGACCCGGCTGCTCCACTTCCAATCCAGCTCTCTGCTATGGCCTGGGAAAGCAGAAGACAGCCCAAGTTCTTGGGCCCCTGCACCCACGCAGGAGACCCAGAAGAAGCTCCTGGCTCTTGAATTTAGATTGGCACAGCTCCGACCATTGAAGCCATCTGAAGAACGAACCAGCAGATGGAAGACCTCCCTTCCTCCCTCTCTCTCCTCTGCCTCTGCCTTTCAAATAAAAATAAATAAATCTCAAAAATCAAAATTTTAGGGGCTGGAGCTGTGGTTTCGTAGCTAAAGCTGCCGCCTGCAGTGCCGGCATCCCATTTGGGCACTGGTTCGAGACTCAGCTGCTCCACTTCTGATCCAGCTCTCTGCTGTGGCCTGGGAAAGCAGTAGAAGATGACCCAAGTCCTTGAGCCCCTGCACCTATGTAGGAGACCCAGAAGAAGCTCCTGGCTCTGGATGGGCACAGCACTGGCCATTGTAGTCAATTGGGGAGTGAACTAGCAGATGGAAGACCGATCTCTCTCTCTCTCTCTGCCTCTCCTTCTCTCTCCTTGTAACTGTGACTTTCAAGTAAATAAATAAATCTTCAAAAGAAAGTTTAAAAAAATATTAAAAAAGGAACATTAGTTGATCAAGTTCATCTGTAATTTCTTTTGTCTGCAGAGCTTCCAAATGCTTTGATTAAAAAAAAAAAAAAAAAAAAGGAGGGGCCGGAGCTGTGGCCCAGCAGGCCTGGCCTGAAGCGCTGGCATCCCATATGGGCGCTGGTTCTAGTCCCGGCTGCTCCTCTTCCGATCCAGCTCTCTGCTATGGCCTGGGAAAGCAGTAGAAGATGGCCCAAGTCCTTGGGCCCCTGTACCCATGTGGGAGACCTGGAGGAGGCTCCTGGCTCCCGGCTTCAGATCAGCACAGCTCCAGCCATTGCGGCTATCTGGGGAGTGAACCAGCAGATGGAAGACCTTTCTCTCTGTCTCTCTCTCTGTAACTCTGTCTTTCAAATAAATAAAATAAAGGAGTGAAAATATGATACAGAAGTCTAGTGAGACACTGCAACTTACCTCACAAAATAATGCATACACCAGAAGCTACCTATTTTAGCACTGGGACTTTTTTCCAAATCTATCATAAAATTAAGAAGGTTTTGCAAAAAGAAGTAACAGGTGTACCTACTAGTCAGAATTTTTTTTTCTTTTATGGGCTCTAATGTTTGCATGATAGTTAACACTTGCAAATAATTTTTTAAGGAAAGTTTACAGCTTAACCTCATTGTATTTCCAGATGACAATCAAGGTCACTGCCATGTCTTTCTGAATGGTCATCCTAGGATTTCAACAGTACTCTATACATTAGCTTTTGACTGAAAGTTGCTTTTTTTTATTTAACAACATGATAGAAGAAATAAAGCACAGACAATAAATACAGCGAGGGTAAAGCTAACAAAATCTTTTAACAATATCAGGCAATAATATTTAATAATCTAAATGCCTATTATTAATAAGGTCTAGTTTTCTGCAATGATTAAAGTATCAGGACTGATACTGAAAAATTAAGTAAAAATCCCAGAAACGTGACAATAATACAGAATGACAGGGCAGACAATTCACTTCTAAGAATTCCAAACTTAAAGAAAAAAAAATCCTACACTCATTATTTTAAAAGAAATGCAGTAAGGGCCAGCACTGTGGCGCAAAGCTGCCACCTGCTGTGCATCCCATTTGGGCGCCGGTTCAAGTCCCGGGTGCTCCTCCTCTTCTGATCCAGCTCTATGCTATGGCTTGGGAAAGCAGTGGAAGATGGTCCAAATGTGTGGGGCTTCTGCACCTGCATGGGAGACCCAGAGGAGGATCCTGGCTCCTGGCTTTGCACAGGCTCAGCTCTAGCCATTGTGGCCATCTAGGGGGTGAACCAGCAGACGAAGACCTTTCTCTCTGTCTGCAAATCTGCTTCTCAAAAGGCAGAGTGGCAGACAAAGAGGGAAAGAGAGAGATCTTCCTTCCACTATTTCACTCCCCAAATGGCTGCAATGTCTGGGCCTGGGCCAGGCTGAAGCCAAGAGCCAGAACTCCATCCAGGTCTTTTCATATGGGTGGCAGGGGCCCAAGTGTCTGAAGCATCACATGCTGCCTTCTCAGATGCATGAGCAGGAGCTGGATCATAAGCAGAACAGCAGGGACTTGAACTTGAGCGCCAACATGTGATGTCAGTCGGGAGGCAGCTTAACCTGCTGCCATCATGCCAGTCCCTTTATTTTTAAAGTTCAGCCTAGTAGCTACATAGTGAAAAATGGAAACAAGGTGGTCTGGATCTCCAATGAACAAGGGTTGGACAGCCCCAGTCAGTCCTCATGGAGATTATCTTTGTTAAGATAGTTCTTCTGGGGAATAGCTGAGTTTGTGGTGTTTTGTTTGTTTGTTTGTTTGTTTTTGTTTTTTGGTTTCCAAAACTGCTTCAGCAAGACGTGAAAAGAGGGAGAGTCTTCAGAAAGCCATTTGACTCCAGATGTGATGACTGAAGTGAACCACCCAGAAACCCCTCCCAAAGAATGGGTCAGATCAATCATGCGTGTGGCCCCTGTCTTCCTACCACGGCTGGCAGAAGAGGAAGGTAAACATCTGCTCTAAGAAGCAGACAACCGGGAGGCGGGTGCTGTGGCACAGCAGGTGAAGCCACTTCCTCCAATGCCGGCATCCCATACCGGCGCTGGTTCTGCTCCCAGCTGCTCTATTTCTGATCCAAATCCCTGGCAGAAGACAGCCCAAGTGTTTGGGCCCCTGCCACCCACAGTGAAGACCTGGAAGAAGCTTCTGGCTTCTGGTTTTGACATGGCTCAGCCCTGTCGTTGTGGCCATCTTGGGGATAAACCAAGGGATGTAAGATTTCTCTCTGTAGGTCTTTCAAATAAATAAATAAATCTTTAAAAAAAAAAAAAAAAAAAAACCAGCGCAAAGCTGGATGTGCATGCACTTGGCAGAAGGAAACCACCTATAAATGCAGTTAACCACGCTGGCCAAGTCTACCAATGCTATGCCCACAACAGGACTGCTCTGTGTTCTCGAGGATGAATGACATCAGGCTGTGCAGGGATCTGGCTTGATGAAGAGGCAGTGCTAACCATGTGTATGTTTGTCTCATCTTTTTTAATATAGTTTATTAAAGTACTAATATAGCTTTAATAAATACTTTTGGGTTGCAAAACTGATTCCTTTATAAACTTACACATCAAAAAATTCGAAATCTGAAAAAAAAATGAAAGGATGAGTACTCAAAAAAACTTATTAAAGTTCACTTTCTGTAATGAAGCCTTTATACTATATCAAACTGAGAATTTTCCCCATGGTATACACCTTGGGGGTGGAGCACTGAGAGACTATGAGAAACTGCAGGATCAAGCCCTTTTTGCTGGGATTTTTTCACAATCAATTGTTGGCCTCAGAAGTGTTCTAAAGAGGTTATTTATTTCTGAATGGGAATGCTCTTCAACACCAGGGATAGTACTCTAGAAAATTAAAAGGACTGTATTTTAAATGTTATCTAAAACAAATACTACTCTAACTTAATAGCAGCTTTCTCGGAAATTTGTAAATGAATGTTTTAGGCAATTCATTCACTATTTTACTCTGCATTAGGCCCACCCACAGAACCTGAAGTACACTTCTTTTAAATGTGTATTTATTTCCTTCTACTAGAAAGGCAGAATAATAGAGGGGGTTAGGGGAAGGGGGAAGGGAAGGGAGGGGGGAGGAGGAGAGGGGGAGGGGTGAAAGAAGGGGGAGAAGAGGAGAGGGGGAGGGGGAAAGGGGGAGAAGGAGAAGCAGCCAGGAGGTGGCGCTGTGGCACAGTAGGCTAAGCCTCTGCATGTGGCACTGGCATCCCATAAGGGTGCTGGTTTGGCTGCTCCTATTGCGATCCAGTTCTCTGCTATGACCTGAGGAAACAGTAGAAGATGGCCCACATCCTCGGGCCCTTGCACCCATGTGGGAGACCCGGAAGAAGCTCATGGCTCATGGCTTTGGATTGGACCAGTTCTGCCATTTAGGCCATTTGAGGAGTGAACCAGTGGATGGAAGACATTTCTCTGTCCCTCCTTCTCTCTGTAACTCTACCTCTCAAATAATAATAATTAAAAAGAGTTGGCTGCTCATTTGTGAACTGAGTATCCCATGGGTTGTGTGTTCTGACCTAACACTTATGATCTGTGACATTACATACAGCAGGAAAATACTGTACTGACTTACTACCATTTTTATACTCTTTATAAAATTAGTTCAACATTCAAGTGGTTTTGGAGTGGGCATTGAGATGAATGGGTTAACTGTCACTTGGGGTCCCCCCACCCCCTTCTCAGAGTGCCTGGGATCCAGTCCTGCCTTACCTTCTGACCCGGCTCCTGATAATACAGTGGATGGCGGCTCAGGTTCTTGAGTCCCTGCCATTCACATGGATGGAGTTTCCAGCTCCCAGCACTGGCCTGACCTAACCCTAGCTATTGTGAGCACTTAGTAAGTGAATCAGTGGATAGAAGAAATATTACTCTCTCTCTTAATTTTAAGTAGATAAAAATAAACAAACATTAAAAGGGGAGAGGGGTCTGTGTTGTGACACGGTGTGGTGAACCATCACTTACTTACTATGCTAACCAACCATGTGTGAGCGCCAGTGTAACACCTCTAATCTAGTTCCTGCTAATGGCCTGGGATTGCAACAAGAGATGTCCCAAGTACTTGAAACCCTACCACTCACGTAAAAGACCCAGATGGAGTTTTTGGCTCCTGGCTTTGGCCTGGCAAAGACCTGGCTGCTGAGGCCATTTAGAGGGGGCAGCAGATAGAAGATTTCTCTCAGTCACTCTCAAATAAATCTTCTTTAAAAAAGCAGCTTCTTATCTGCTAGCTTTAAAGCAACTCAGCCCCCCCACCCCACCCCCCTGCAGGTTCTGCTTCTTCTAGCTCTCTTGCTGTATCTGCAGTTATGTCATCTCCACAGAACTCTTCCATCCTTCACACTCATTGATGAGGGTTGAAATCAACTTCCTTGAAACTCATTAATCCTGATATTTTCACCACATGCCATGAATCACAAATGTTCTTATTAACATCCAGAATCATGAATCATTTCCAGAAGGTTTTCAATTTTCTCTGCTCAGATCCCTCAGAGAAATCAATATGGCAGCTACAGCCTTGCAAAATCTATTTCTTAAACAATCAAGACTTGAATTTGGGAGCTTGCTTTGTGGCATAGAGTTAAGCTGCCGCCTGCAGTGTCAGCATCCCATATGGGTGCCAGTTCAAGTTCCAGCTGCACCCAGCAAAGCAGCAGAGATGGCCCAAGTGCTTGGGTTCCTGCACCCAGATGGGAGACCCAGAAGAAGCTCCTGGCTCCTGACTTCAGCCTGGCCCAGCCTTGGTCGTTGCAGCCATTTGGGGAGTGAATGAGTGGATGTGAGATCTATTTACTTCTACCTCTCTCTCTCTCTCTAACTCTTTCAAATAAATAAATCTTCAAAAAATAAAATAAAAACGACTTCAAAGTTGAAATGACTGCTTGATCTACAAACTGTGGAATGGATGTTGTATTTGCAGGCATGAAAAAATATTAATCTTATTGTACATCTCCACTGGAATTCTTAGCTAATCAGGTGCATTGTCAATGAACAGTAACCCTTTAAATAAAAACTCATTCCAACTGAGTAATAGTTCTCAACCATAGGCTTAAAATAGTAAACCATGTTATAAACATAGGTACTAGCATCCAGGCATTCTTGTTCCATCGTTCTTAAGGGTCCTAGGATCCTCAGAGTGACAAATGAACATTAGTCACTAACAAAACAGCTTGTACTATGAAGCCAGGCACTGAATTTTCTCTAGCTATGGCAACTTCTTCCGATAAAACATCATCTGTTGGGCCGGCGCCGCAGCTTACTAGGCTAATCCTCTGCCTTGCAGCGCCAGCACACCGGATTCTGTCCCGGTTTCCCCCCTTTCAGGCCAGCTCTCTGCTGTGGCCAGGGAGTGCAGTGGAGGTTGGCCCAGGTGCTTGAGCCCTGCACCCCATGGGAGACCAGGAGAAGCACCTGGCTCCTGCCATCGGATCAGCGCAGTGCGCCGGCTGCAGCGCGCCAGCCATGGCGGCCATTGGAGGGTGAACCAACGGCAAAAGGAAGACCTTTCTCTCTGTCTCTCTCGCTCACTGTCCACTCTGCCTGTCAAAAATAATAATAATAAATTAATTAATTAAAAAATATATATCATCTGCACTGAAATCTGTTGGTTAGTTCATCAAGGTTCTTAGCTCAATTATCTGGTTCACTTGCTGCAACTTCATTTTTCATTTTTGTGCTATGAAGATACCTTCTAGCCTAAAACCTTATGAACCAACCTCCACTAACTTTCTATTTTTCTTCCACAGTGTCTCTCTCTCTCTTTTTTTTTTTTTAACAGGCAGAGTGGACAGTGAGAGAGAGAGAGACAGAGAGAAAGGTCTTCCTTTGCCATTGGTTCACCCTCCAATGGCCGTCACAGCCGGCACGCTGCGGCCCGCGCACCGTGCTGATCCGATGGCAGGAGCCAGGTGCTTCTCCTGGTCTCCCATGGGGTGCAGGGCCCAAGCACTTGGGCCATCCTCCACTGCACTCCCTGGCCACAGCAGAGAGCTGGCCTGGAAGAGGGGCAACCGGGACAGAATCCGGCACCCCAACCGGGACTAGAACCCGATGTGCCGGTGCTGCAAGGCGGAGGATTAGCCTAGTGAGCTGCAGCGCCGGCCCCACAGTGTCTTTACCTCTCTCAGTCTACAAAGAATTGAAGAGAGCTAAGGCCCTCTATAAACGTGGCTTTGGTTTCAGGCAATATTGCGGCTGATGTGATTCTTTTACCCAGAAAACTAAAACTTTCTCCATATCACCAGGAAGAATGTTTCACATTCTTATCATTCATTGTTCACTGGAGTATGACTTTTAATTCCCTTTTGGAGCTTTTCCTTCGCCTTCACAATTTGGTTGAACTGGATGCAAGAGGCCTAGCTTTCAGATGTCTTGGCTTTCAACATGCCTTTGTCACTAAGATCAATCATTTCTAGCTTTTGATTTAAAGCAAGAGATGTGTAACTTTTACTTTCCTCTGACTAACTACAGGCCACTACAGAGCTATCAATTGGTCTAATTTCAATATTGTTATATCTCAGGATATAGGAAGGCTCAAGGATAGGAAAGAGATAGAAGAAACGCCAGTTAATGGAGCAGTCAGAACACACAACACTTATCAATTAAGTTCACAATCATTTATAATTAAGTTTGTGGTGCCCCCAAACAATTAAGGTAGTAGTATCAATGGTCACTGACTACAGATCACCATAAAAAATAATATTATATATTATATATATTGTATTATATTATGTGTTATATAATTATATAATATTATATATAACATAAATATATGCATTATATAATATATGTATAATGTTATATATTATATATAATTATATAATACTGAAAACATCTGCAAGAATTACCACAATATAATACAGACATGAAGTAAGTACATGCTGTTGGAAAAATAATCCTGATAAACCTGTGGAACATGGAGATGAAACAACTCTTCAATTTGTTTTTTTCAAAAATGCAGTACATACTAGAAAAGGCAGTATACTTCACTGATGACCTGTCTGGCAACAGCACTTCTGTGTTGAAATGGAATGTTTTTTGTGATGTATGAAACTTGTATAAATGAGTAAAGTTAGATTAGTGTTGTGGTAATGCCTGTTTTCATCTGTAAACAGTTACATCTGTAAACAGTTAAGTATGTACACAAGGCACTACTAATGATTTATTGTGGTGTTCAGTCCTACTTTTTAGGTTTTTTTTTTTAAGATTTATTTATTTATTTGAAAGTTAGAGTTACACAGAGAAGGAGAGATAGAGAGAGAGAGGTCTTCCATCGGATGGTTCACTCCCCAGTTGGCTACAATGGCCGGAGTTGCATCGATCTGAAGCCAGGAGCCAGGAGCTTCTTCTGGGTCTCCCACACAGGTACAGCTTCTTCTGCTTTCCCAGGCCATCACAGAGAGCTGGATCAGAAGTGGAGCAGCCAGATCTCGAACTGGCGCCCAAATGGGATGCCGGTGCTTCAGGTCAGGGAGTTAACCCGCTAAGCCACGGTGCCGGCCCCAGTTTTATTCTTTTTTTTTTTTTTTTTTTTTTTTTTTGACAAGTAGAGTTATAGACAGTAAGAGAGAGAGACAGAGAGAAAGGTCTTCCTTCCGTTGGTTCACTCCCCAAATGGATGCCACGGGCGGCACTGTGCCTATCCAAAGCCAGGGGCCAGGTGCTTCCTTTCAGTCTCCCATGCAGGTAAAGGGGCCCAAGCACTTGGGCCATCCTCCACTGCTTTCCTGGGCCACAGCAGAGAGCTGGACTGGAAGAGGAGCAACCAGGACTAGAACTCAGCACCCATATGGGATGCTGGCACCACATGTGGAGGATTAACCAAGTGAGCCACGGCACTGGCCCCAGTTTTATTCTTAAAGTGTTCAATTTTGTGTATTTTAGTTCTGAGCTGTTATCTACAGATGTATACAGATAGTTCATATTTATGTATTACACATAATCATGCTATTCAGCATTTGATGCACTACTGTATAATGTAAATAAAAGCCACAAAAATAATAAAAATTAAAATTAAAAAAATAAAAACACAGTACATGCAAAGTACAATCAAGTCAAGCATAAAAAAATGAGGTGTGTCTATATCCTGTAATCACTGCACTGCTGGCTCTTTCCTGCCAACATCCGTGGCCCTATTCATGATGCTCCCTTTCCTCTAGCGATGGCCTCACTGTTCCCCCACTCCTTTCCTCTCACATTCCCTCAATCATGCTCTAGTCTGTTTCCTTGTCAGTGTCTCCTCCGTGTCATCTGGAGCATCCAGAGCCAAAGCCTTCATCAGAGCCTTCATTCGTCTGTCACACTAGACACAGTCTTCAGTCTAGGTCCTGCTGCTCCCATTACGATCATCTGCACCTTCAATAATTTCTTGAAGTTCAGATTTATATGTGTGGCTCTACATTTAACAATCAGGAGTCTGAATACTGTGGGGATGAATTTTGAAAAAGATTCAAGGTGTTTCAGGTTCATTGTTTAGAAACTGAAACATATTATTTGAAAAAAAAAATATTATAAATGGAAGCTGTATTCCCAGAAGAATGTAAGAAAATTGTGGGGGCCGGCATTGTGGCGCAGTAGGTTAACACCCTGGTCTGAGGTGTTGGCTGCTCCACTTCCTGTCCAGCTGTCTGCTGTGGCCTGGGAAAGCAGTGGAAGATGGCCCAAGTCCTTGGGCCCTAGCTCCTGGCTTCGGATCGGCACAGCTCCAGCTGTTGCAGCCAACTGGGCAGTGAACCATCGGATGGAAGACCTCTCTCTCTCTCTCTCTTCTCTCTCTCTCTCTCTCTGCGCCTCTCCTCTCTCTGTGTAACTCTAACTTTCAAGTAAAATAAATAAATCTTTAAAAAAAATAAAACTGTGAAAACTCTAGCCTATGAAGTAATCTGCCATAAAGATACTGTCTTCAAATATAGTCATCGGACAATAAAAGTGTACAATACTAAACAATGTTGGTTCATATTCTGCTATAACATGTACTGAGCAGGACAGCTTTTAATTATTTTTAAATGTTTCAGAGTCTCATCATCCTATCACTGTCCCTTTTCTGCTCAAGAGTTAGTATTTTTGAGTACCTGTTCTACTGACTACTAAAGCATGGGATCTCCTTTGAGAGTGTTAACAGCTAGCATTCATTTCCAGGAGAGACGACTGCTCATCAAGGCATTTGTATCCCTTAAGACTTTTTGAGTAAATCAAGTGAAAACAGATGATAAAAGATTTGGTGAAGGATGCCTTTTGTAGGCATCCAGCTTTCTGGTAGCTTCCAACTTTTTATTTTAATGTTTTCTTTCTCTTCCGTTTTTATGCTTCTAGCTTTATTGATGCTTTGGTTAACAGACAAGTTCAAACCCACTGAGGAAATAGTAAAGTACTGTCTGAGGTCTTTGATATTTATTATCTTTGTCTACTGGCCAGCCTCCAGTGCTTTGCTACTTCCCTCCCTTCTTAAATGTTGCCAAATGGTTATGTAAATAAGCCAGCTGGCTTCTGAGTCATCACTTCAGTACCCAACTTCTCTAACTCCCAGTGTGAGCCTTGATAGACTCTGAACCCTTAAAGCCCTTGAAAGTTTTTCGGTGCCTTTCTGAACATGGCAGCTGGACTTCCAGTGATTTTTCTCATTTCAATGAAGTTGCAATTGGCAAGCTATTTATCATATACTGGTTCTTATCTCCTGTCCTACTGGAAACCCAAAATATTTTTCTCTAAACCTGCTTCAGCCATACTTGGCTTTTAAGGAGATTATGCATAGGGAAATATTAAATAAAAATATAACTAACTAACTAAATAAATAAAATACATGGCAGAGAGTAATAATTGGCTAAAAAGAAAACATCGACAGAAAGTGTGGCAGAGGGTAGACATATAGGCAACAGGACCTAGATCTGCATGCATGTCCTCTTGGGCCATCCTGAGGAAGGGCTTCTACTGCAATTGGGGTGAGCCTTTTAAAGTTTGAAGGTTTGACAGTGATACTACATATTGTTCTATCTGTGAGGACCAAATTAAATGTTAGAGTTCAAAATACTTATTTTCAATTTCAGGTATAAAATGTAGTTTGGTGGAAAGAACCACTGACATAAAAAAATACAAGTATGCGGTCATTTATGGAAAATTGCTTTTAGAAACTATAAAATACTATTTAAACATTGGTTAAATAAAAATACATGTGTAGAGTACTTTATAAAGAGCTTTGTTATTAGCAGATTAAAAATAAAAGATAGCTATTATTGTTGATCTCAAAAAAAAAAACCTGCTTCTATGTTCTAAAAGGAGAAAATCTCTGTGTATAAAGTGTTAAGATGCTAAGATATGCAATAGCTAGTCTACACTGTTTTCGTTGCAAAGAAGTTAACTACTGAGCTGCTTTGAGAAATCACATCCCCCTTTAACCTAACTGCTTAAGAAAGAAATCATAACCAAGCCTCTAAGCAAATATACAACCCCAAGAACTCTGGGGCATGCAGACTTCATGGCATGCCACAAATCAAGCTCATGTACCTCTAAGACAAACAGAGAAAGAACATCAGGAAAACAAAGGAGGTTACAAAATAGACATTCCATACTAAGGAAAAATCTAGAATTCTAGCAAAGAGGAATCAGACATACTTTCTGACCCTTGGATTTGCAAATAAAAGGGAATTCATTTTAAATCTTATGCTACAAGAGTTTTGTTTTTTGATTAAAATGTGTTTCAAGGGAAACTCATCAGAACTCACCAGAACACACATTTTAAAATTTCCTCTTCCAAGATTTCAGTTTCTAAACAGCAATTAAAATAAAAAGACAAAAAGTATCTGTTCTTTCTCTTAGATCTTAAGACTTCAAAACAGACTTTCAAATGCCTTGCTATGGTTTACATACTATTAATTTGAAAAATAGAAACAGACAGAAACCTCCCATTCACTGGTCTGCTCCCCAAATGTCTGGGAGCCAGAAACTCAACCTGGATTTCTCATGTAGTTGACAGACTAAGCTACTTGAGCCATCACCGGCAGCCTCACAGGGTGTGCACTAGCAGAAAGCTGGAATCAGGAGCAGAATTGCGACTGGAACCTAGGAGGCATGAGGGTGTTCTAATCAACACCTTAACCACAGCACCAGACACCAAGCCCTCTTTCTATGGTTTAGCTATTGGTCATCCCACATTCATGGTTAAGGTTCATGTTGAGGGCTTGGTTTCAAGGGTGGGACTACTGAGAGGTGGCAGAGGGAGCTGGGGCCTACGGGAGTGGGGGCGTTCCTTTGGTCACAGGGTGCATGCCTGTGCATGGTAGTTCTCATGGGACTCCACCAGAGTTTCTCCCAAATAAGTTGTTATTTAAAGAGCAAACTTGGCCTTGCCTATTCCCTTTCTTCTCTGTTCCTGTTGAAGATGTGCTAACTATAACAAACACTCCAGCCACCATCATCAATCATCTGCCATCTGGTCCTTACCAGAACTGAGCTGATGAAGGTGCCATACCCTTTAGCCTCCAAAGCTATAAGCTAAATAAACTTATTCTCTGTAAATGATGCCTCAGTTATTTTGCTGTACTAACACAAAGCTGAGTTATACATACTTACTGAGTCATTATTAGAACATTCACAGTTCTTAGCGTTATCAATATTATTAGGGTTCTTAATGTTCACCTAAATTCTACTCTTAAACAATGAACCTTTTCTACCAACCTAGGGGAAAAAATGCCTTTTATAATATCTACATACACATATTAATTTTTGATACCATCAATAAGTTGGCTTTTAACCAAGGAAAGATATTATAAATGACAATGAACACAAGTTGACTAGGATAGAGATGATGACATCATCAAGGGAGCTACTCATATACAAAAGCTCTCGTGCCCAACACTGTGGCGCAGCTGGGTTAAGCTACTGCTTGAGATGCTAGCTAGCATTATGTGTCAAGAGTTCCAGCTGTTCTACTTCCATTCCAGCTCCCTGCTAATGTGCCTGGGAAGCCAACAGAAGATAACCCAAGTGCTTGGGTCCATGCCATCCAGAAAGGAGGCCTAGATAAAGTTTCAGGCCCCTGGCTTCAGCTTGGCCCAGCCCAGTCAATGCAGCCATTTGGGAAGTAAACTGAGATGAACGACTCTCTCTCTCCCTCTTTCTCTCTGTCACTTGGCTTGTCACTGTGCCTTTCAAATATATAAAATAAATAACTTTCTTCTTCTTCTTTTTTTTTTTTTTTGACAGGCAGAGTTAGACAGTGAGAGAGATACAGAGAGAAAGGTCTTTCTTCCGTTGGTTCACCCCCCAAATGGCCACTACAGCTGGTGTGCTGCGTCGATCCAAAGCCAGGAGCTAGATGCTTCCTCCTGGTCTCCCATGCAGGTGCAGGACCCAAGCACTTGGGCCATCCTCCACTGCCTTCCCGGGCCACAGCAGAGAGCTGGACTGAAAGAGGAGCAACCAGGACAGAATCCGGCGCCCCAACCGAGACTAGAACCTGGGGTACCAGCGCTGCAGGCAGAGGATTAGCCTAGTGATCAGTGGCGCTGGCCTTAAAATAAATACTTTCTTAAAATCCCATCATTGAAAGAACCAGATAGCTACCTGGACAAAAAGATTTCACTCGTACCCATGTTGTGGCATAGCAGGTAAATCCATCACCTGTGATCCTGGCATCCCATATGGGTGCTGGTTCAAGTACCTGCTGCTCCACTTCCAATCCAGCTCCCTGCTAATGTACCTGGGAAAGCAGCAGAGGATCCAAGTGCTTGGATCCCTGTACCCACGCAGGAGACCCAGTGGAAGCTCCTGAGTCCTGGGTTCTGACCCACCCAGCTCCAGCCATTGCAGCCATCTAGGGGGTGAACCAGTGGATAGAAGACTTCTCTGTCTCTCTAACTCTGCCTTTCAAATAAATAAGTAAATCTTTAAAAAAAAAAAAAAAGATTTCATAGGAAGGAAGACTATATCACATCACAGAGGACACATGGCTGAAGAATATTTTGATTTTATCCTCAGTTGATTTGAGTTCAACAGTTTTATACATAAGCATCCAAAAGAAATGATGAAGCCTGGCCCCTTCATACATTATTTCTTTTCATATTGTGAAATAACAAGAGAGAGAACTGCCGTCTGTTGATTTATTCCCCGAATGCTGATATTTAGCCAGGACTGGGCCAGTCCGAAGCCAGTAGCCTAGAACTCAATCTAGGTCTCCTGTGTGGGTGGCAGAAGCCCCAGCAGTTCAATCATCTTCTGCTGCCTACTAGAAGGTATCAGTAGGAGGCCGGATCAAAAGCAGAGTAGCTGGGACTCAAATTGGCACTCAGATATGGGACGTCCATGTCTCAAGTAGCAGTTTAACACAAGGCGCCACAAAGCCAGCCCCAGCCTCTACTTTTTTTTATCCTAATGTCAGAAAGAGGGACAAAACCTTGGAAGACATATCAAACTTTTGGGGACAGTTTCTGAGTTCCACACTAATACGACAGGCAGCTGAAACAGAAGAGTGAGCAGGCGAGGTAACACACACACACACGTACACATGCAATTAGCAAGGAGAGCTAAGTCTGAAAAGTATGAAAATAATAACTGCCACTTATTAAAATTAGCATATTCTAAGGAAGGACATTACAAAATCTTCACTGAGAGTCACTTAAAGGGAACTGGAATTTTAATTCTCCACTACATGAGATGAAGAAACCAAGTTCTAGGGATTTTTTTTCCTTTTAATTTGCATTTTATGCTGAATTTTTATGCTGCTTTTATTCCCAAGCCGTAAATTTTTGTTTCTTTAGTGTCTCTGGGATAACTTTTTCTTCTGTACCACCCCCTCTTCCGGTTTAGAAACAATCTGTTCCTTTTCAGTGACGATCATCTCAGAGTGGCACAGGGAGCTCACGTAAGGGTAATCCAACCATGCGCTCTGTAGGTACAGTGGCACACCTTGGGTGCTTTGTTAACCTGGATATGCTCAATGACCAGAGAATCTACAGCTAAACTTTGAAGCTCAGTATCACTCTACATTTTTAAGCATGTGCAACAGAAACTCAGTACTCTTTCTGCGCCACCAATCCTGAGTCCAACACACTGCTTGGTCTGGGCACACCTAGCAATTCCACCACTGGCACACGTTGTTTCTTTAATGTGACATCTTTCAGATACTTGGTGGCTTTTAGGATATGCCCACCCTTGATGTGTACATATCACTGGACAGTTTCTTGGTGTTCTTAGAGTGAACATGAAGATTTGAACCTCTTGGTTTGCATGACTTTGTGGGGTTTTCTGGGTCAAGTGAGTAACAAACCATTAAAACCAATCACCTAAGGCCACTTTATAGGAAGAGCCAGCGATATAACTTACCTGAACTCATTTAACTGAAAAGCGAGACTCAGCCCTAGAACTTAGGACTATTTGATTCAAAGCCTGTAATCCTTTCTCCTCTATTGTGAAAGCTCTATTTTCAGATCCATAAACTGATTATGATTCATAAACTGTTTCAACTGTTAAACCTAAGGAGACTTGAGTTTCCTACAAAATCTCCAAATTTCCAGTATACGCATTGAGACAAACTTCCTTATCCTATCAACAAATATTAAGATATTGTTAGAAGACAGATGAGTCTAGAAGTCTTCTTCTGACTCAGAATGAGGAATAAAGAAGGGCAGTAAACCAGGTGATTTCCTGGGTTCACTCACAGATTAATCAAAATAGGAGCAAAACAGACCAATCACAAACGACCACAAGATTATCTCTATGCCCCAACCCCAGTATTCAGACACTCTAGTTTCTACAGACAGCTGATAAAATAACACAGGGTGGCAGGGTGGCGTCTGTGGAATGTATCTGCCAGCCCTGATGTGACTGCTTTAGTCAAATCACTACTTGAAGGAGTACGAAATTCCAATGGAAAAACTAAGCTCTTTCCTTTATATGCCAGTTATCAACTGCTTGTCCCTCAGCTCAAAATTCACTGACTGCCTGTAATGTGAAAATGGATCTGGCTCTATAAATATTTTAGTATCTTAGCTGGCAAAAAGCCACAGTGTGTCAGTAGAGGGCACTAGAGATTTTACAGGAGAAAAGGTGTTTGCTTTGTGCTTCCTCTGGGCTTGGCAGCAGCCATCTCCAACACCAGATAGAATCTAGAAAATGTGGCTTCTCCGGTGACCAGCTCCCCAGCTGAGTACAGCTTCATCAGTGCCAGGATTCTGCTGCAGCATACAGCAGCACCCAGAAGTCAACAACTACCTTTCTCAGTTGATCAGGTAAAAGGTTTTTTTTTTAGCCGCTACCTACAGTGTCAGCATCCCATATGGGTGCCAATTCGAATCTCAGCTGTTCCACTTCCAATCCAGCTGTCTGCTATGGCCTGGGAAAGCAGTGGAAGATGGCCCATGTGCTTGGTGCCTTGCACCCACGTGGGAGATCTGGAAGAAACTCCTGGCTCCTGCCTTCATATCAGCTCAGCCTCTGGTAACTTTGGCCATTCGGGGAGGGAACCAGCAGACAGAAGACCTCTCTCTCTCTTTTACTTTCTCTGCTTCTCTGTAACTCTGCCTTTCAAATGATAAATCCATAAATCTTTAAACTATTTATTTGAAAGGCAGAGAGAGAGAGATCTTCCATCCTCTGGCTCAGTCTACAAATGAAACTCTTCCCTCCATTCTGTAGGGGAAAATTCTGAGCAATGCCAGAGGGTAGCTTTCCAGTAAGTTCCTCTAGCATGGCACCATGCATGGCCTTTTGAGAAGCCATACCATGCCCCTCTCTAGACAAGTTCTAGATCTTAGACCAGGGGAAGGGAAATAATCTCTCTCCTAACACTAAGAACCATGAAAAAAGAGGTAAAGATTTGGTATACCTATTTGGGGTTTTGCAGGCAATGTATATCACATTTACTACCTCAGCCAACCTACAAAATGAACCAGGGGACGAGATGTCTGAATAACTATTGCACAAATAAAATAAACTAAAAAAAGATTTTAAATAAATAAAAAAAATCACTAAAGTTTCTAAAGAGCAAAAAATCTACACTTTTCACAGAAGCAGAAAATGACCACAAAAAAGGAATAGAAGACAGTGGCAGATTAAACACTGAAAAGTACATCACTGACTTCTGGGTTTTTAGACTTTATTTATTTATTCATTTAACACTCATTCATTCACTTATTTAAGAGCCACAGAGACAAAGAGCTCTCATCTGCAGATTAATTCCCCAAATGCACACAACTGTTAAATAGTCTGTGACCCAAACCACAAGCCAGAAACTCAATTCAGGTCCCCCAAACAATCAAGGTCTCCCATATGGGTGGAGGAACCATGTCACTCAAGCCATCACTACTGCCTCCTCGGGTCAGCATTAGCAGGCTGCCGGAGTCGGGATCTGGATCCAGGAATCAGATGCAGGAACTCTAGTATGGAATATGGATGCAGACTTCCAAACTACTAGGATCAACACCTGCCTATGGCGTTGTTTTTTTTAATGGACATTAGAATCATACTCTAATTACTGAAACATTAAAAAGGAAAACAAAATAGCACTGAAAGTTAAATGTTTAATGACTCCAAAATGAAATGGATGAAACTGTCAGAAACCACCACTATGAGAAAGGTGTCTATAAAGAATAAAAGATACATTACACTTCAAGTAATGTTTTATGGCATTACCAAAAGTCATTTCACATGGATGTTTCTTTTTATAAAAAATGTTTTTCTTACTTGAGAGAGTCCAGGGGACGATGCATGTCCCGGGGGCGTGGCCGCAAGATTTGGATGCCCCTTGTTTATCTCATGTGCTGAATAAGGGGAAGGGGTTGAGGGTCCCTGCTGTCTTGCAACTTGTGTTACCTGTAAGGAAATTAAAATTCATTTTAATGAATTTGAATTTCTTATGAATTCATATGATTCATAAGCACCATACTAGTAACTCAAGTTTAATAAATAGTTAAATTGATTAGCATATTTTATAAAATTGAATTTTTCTCTTAGAATGTATACTAAAACAAATATCAGACTGAATAAAGGCTTACATTTTCAAAAATGTAAAAATAAAACTTAAGGAGAAAAATGTGAATATTTTTATCAATTTGGTATTTTTTTAAAAACATATTTCTTTGAAAGGCAGAGGCAGAGAGAGAGAGAGAGGCAGACAGATAGAGAAAGAGGGAGAGACAGAGAGGTCTCCTATGCCCTGGTTCACGCCCCAAAAGCTGAGGATGAGCCAGGCCAAAGCCAGGATCCCAGAACTCAAACTCGTTCTTCTACTCGGATGCCAGGGACCCAAGTGTACAAGCCTTGACCTGCTCTATCCCACAGTGCACACTACCAGGAAGCCGAAACAGGAAGCAGAGTAGAGCCTTAAACCCAGGTACTTCCCAAGCACTGACTTAACTATTTTATGAAACATCTGATCCTAATAAAAGATTCTTGAAGAATGAACTCAAAACCAAAAACCTTAAAGGAAAAAAATGCCAAGTGAAAGAAGCCAGAATTGAAGCAACATTTGGTGCCATTTTACCAAAGAAACAGAAAATAGATAAATGATTGCAAGGGGAAAGAGATGACCAAACAAGGGGCACAGAATTTTGGGAGTGATCTAACTTTTCTGTGTGTTGACTATCCTGACAAGTACCTGAATGGTTTGTGTGTCTCAAGACTCAGAATTATACACTAACAAAGAAGAATGTTTTATCTATTATACCTCAGTAAACCTGAATCCAAGAAGAGGTAAAGATACTTAAGAGAAAAATTAATTGTTTTTGTCTTTAAAAAGTACATCTAGGGGCTGGCACTGTGGCTATTTGCAATGCTGGCATCCCTTTATCAGAGCACCAGTTTGAGTCTCAGCTACCCTAATTCTAATTCAGCTCATTGCTAAAGCACCTAGGAAAGAGAAGCAGAAGATAGACCAAGTATTGGGCCCCTGCCACCCACCCAGAGACCTGGGCAGAGTTCCTGCCTCTTGGCTTCGGCCTGACACAGCTGTGGCTGTTGTGGACATTTGGAGAGTAAACCAGCAGATGCAGGATCTCTCTCTCTCTGTCACACTGCTATTCAAACAAAATTATTTTCAAAATGGGAAAAAGTGTATCTAAATATACATGTACAAGAGCACACATAGATTTCTATCTACATATGTCTTTGTGTGTATGTAAGTATAATATGCACACATATATACATACACATGTAAAATTTTTAGATCTATAAGAAAATATATCAAAATCTTAACAAAGTCTTTCTTTTCTTATTTACATTTTCTAATGTGTCAGTCATGAATTCGTACAATAGGAAAAATAATTATTGGCATATGCTTTTATGTAACCAAAAGTTACATCTTTTACCCTTTTGTTAGAAATGTTTCCATAAGCCAGAACTGATATGAAACTACTTCACTCAGAGCTCTACCCAGAGCCCACCAATCAATCCTAGACAAGGAGGAAGAGGAAGAAGAACAACAACTAAGGGTCAACAGTCTGGTGCAGCAGGTTAAGTCACTGTCTGCAACACAGGCACACCACATCAGTGTTGGTTGGCAGTGAGTCCTGCCTGCTCCACTTCTATCTAGCCCTCTGTAAATGCATCTGGAAAAGGCAGCTAAAGATGGTCCTAGTGCTTTGGCTCCTGTCACCCATGTGGGAGACCTGAGCCCAGCAATGGCAGCTTTCTTAGAGTGAACCAGTGTAAGAAGATCTAACTCTGCCTTTCAAATACATTTTTTAAAAATAAATTAAAAAAACAACAAAAACTAGTGGCACTCATCATTCAAATAAATGAACGGCAAAATCCAATAGTGCATATTTTCAGTAACGTAAACTAAAGACATTAAAAATACAAATTTAAGACCTGTTATCAACAGATACCAAAATATCAAATAATCAGGAATCTAAAAATATATATAGTCATGGGGCCAATGCTGTGGCACAGTGGGTAAAGCTTCTGCCTGCAGTGCTGGCATCCCATATGGGCACCAATTTGAGTTCCAGGTGCTCTACTTCTGATCCAGATCTCTGCTATGGTTTGGTAAAGCAATAGAAGATGGCCCAAGTGCTTGGGCCCACATACCCGCATGGGAGACCTGTTAGAAGCTCCTGGCTCCTGGCTTCAGTTCAGCATAGCTCCAGCCATTGCGGTCAATTGGGGAGTGAACCAGCAGATGGAAGAACCCCCTCCCCCTTCCCCTCCCTCCCTCTCCTTCTCTCTGACTCTTTCAAATTAATCAATCTTTTTAGAAAAAGGATATTTTCTAAGAGTTACTCAAATTTTAGTTGAAATTTGGTTATTATTTACAGCAACTTCATTAGCACTGAGCCAGTCATATCTCTGGAGTACAGTTCTGTTATCTTTCTCTTCTCTGTATTGTTTACTCTTTCTCTGGCCAAGACATTTCACCTGCATTATACAATATGAGTATGATACTCAAAAATAAAAATGTAGTGCTTTATGCAGTGTGACACCTCCCACAGGGACTCTTCGAACTGGAGTACAGTGAAGCCTAGAGATGTTTATTTTATGTAGCATTTTGTTTTGGGAAGACTTTGTTAGAAATTCTAGTTTTTACATTGTTTTGATTCAGATTTATGTTCTTTGGACTGCTTTTACCAAGTTTGGTAGTGATCATGCTACTAGATAACCCAGTACAAAATAAACTCTTAGCTACTGATCCAGCTATTTGGGAGAACTGAAGGATGCACACCTCAGGGGTATGCATATTAAGGTACTTTGTCATTGAGGTTGTCTTTAAGGAAACAACGCCCATATGGGATGCCAGCACTGCAGGTGGCAGCTTTACTGGCTATGCCAGAACACCAGCCCTGTACTTGCAGTTTTCAGAAAAACAAATAATCTGATGATTACTAATCTTTATCATGAATACGTTACATAATTCTTTCAGTGTTTGTCAGTTTGCAGAGGTACCATTTCTAAAGTTCTAAAGACCATATATATATTTATATATATACATATAATTTTTTTTAATTACAGACAGAGAAGGAGATGTAGAGAGAGAAGTCTTCCATCCCCTGGTTCACTCCCAAATTGGCCACAATGGCCAGATCTGCGTCAATCCGAAGAGAGATTCTTCCAGGTCTCCCATGGTGGTGCAGGGGCCCAACAACTTGGGCCATCTCCTACTGCTTTCCCAGGCCATTACAGAGATGTATGTATTCAAAAGGTAGAGTTACAGTGAGGCAGAGGCAGAGGCAGAGGCAGAGAGAGGTCTTTCATCCGCTGGCTAACTCCCCAAACGGCTGCAACGGCAGGAGCTGTGCCCATCAAAGCCAGGAACCTGGAGTTTCTTCCCGGTCTCCCATGTGGGTACAGGGGGCCAAGGACTTGGACCATCTTCTACTGCTTTCCCAAGCATATTAGCAGGGAGCTGGATCTGAAGTGAACGGCTGGGACTAGAATTGGCGACCACATGGGATGCCAACAATGCAGGCAAAGGCTTAACCAACTACACCACAGTGCTGTCTCTTGTTCCCTCTTGTTCCAGTATTCTATATCCTTACTGAATGCAGCAACTTTACCCACTATGCCATAGCACCAGCCCCACAAAATATTCTTAAATAATAATTACTGAATCTTCTCTTCTCTGATTGACTTATTCTGTACATGGACCCTGCTATACATTTTCATTAAATTTTCACAGATGCACACTTCAGAGTAGAATAGCAGAGTGACAGAACATGCCTATTTCACTTCTCTCACATGTTGTTCCAATTCAGATATTGTTGTAATCCAACTGCTTGAAAGGCAGTACCCAGAAGTTTCACACAAAGAAATAAAAACTATGTTTTCCTGGTACCTGAAAAATATTACTACGTATCATTATGAAGACAAGGAGCAGAGGTAGAATAGCTGACTATGGCAACTACTTAACCATATACAAAGCTGGACAGACTTCTATTTACTAAATAATATTAATCCTAACATGTGTGTGTACATGCTACACTTAAAAGATACAGCCAGGAAACTTTTTGCTTACAGATACTCCATTTTTGCATTGGCTATAACATGGAAATTCCAGAATTCTCATTCAACTACTGTGGAAATGCAAATTGGTACAATTACTTTGGCCAACAATTTGGCATTAGCTAGTAAACTTGAAAACGGTTATGTCCTATAACTCAGTTGTTCCACTGCTGGATATACACCTGTGAAAAATTAATCAAACTGTACTAGAATACATGTACAGAAACATTCATAGTTATGTTTTTCTGTATAACACCAAACTGAGAGAAAAGACTCAACTGCTCAATAGAATTATCAATGTGTAAATGGTTTCCCACACAGAAACAATAAAAAACTAGAACACAGGGGCCAGTACTGTGGCATATCGGGTAGGGCCATTGCCTGCAGTATTGGCATCCCATATGGGCTGGCTGCTCCACTTTTGATCCAACTCCCTGCTATGGCCGAGGAAAGCAGCAGAAGTTGGGGTCGATATTGTGGTACAGTGGGTTAAGCCTCTGCATGCAATGCCAGCATCCCATATGAACACTGGTTCAAATTCAGGCTGTTCCACTTCTGATCCAGCTCCTTGCTAATGGGCCTGGGAAAGCAGTGAAAGATGGCCCAGGTCTCTGAGCCCCTGCCATCCACATGGGGGACCTGTATGGAACTCCTGGCTCCTGGCTTTGGCTTGGCCCAGCCCCATCTGCTGTGGCCATCTGGAGAATGAACCAGAGATGGAAGATCTCTTTCTTTCTCTCTCTTTCTCTCTCCCCCAACCCTTCCCTCATCAACAAATAAATCATAAATAAAATAAATAATCCTAAAAAAACTTTAAAAATAAATAAATACACAGGAAGGCAGAGTGTAAATACAGCTTCATGGGTATTTAATAACACCAAATACAAAATTTATATATGTACATGTAGACCTGTGACTGGCATCTAGAGACAAAGGCACTGACAGAATATAGATATACTATTAAATATTATACACATACAAAGAACCATTTTTTTAATTAATTTATTTATTTTTTTTTATCTTTTATTTAATGAATATAAATTTCCAAAGTACGTCTCATAGGTTACAATGGCTTTCCCCCCCATACCGTCCCTCCCACCCACCACCCTCCCCTTTCCCCCATTTTTTTAATTTAAAAAGTAAAGTACTCTTTTAATAAGAACATAACAAAACAAAGTTCCAGGACTGTTTTCAAGTAAATTAATTAAAAAAATTTTTTTCTTAAGAGATGGAGACACACACACACATACAAACACAGAGAGCTCCTATCTGCTGGTTCCTACCCAAATGCCCATAACAGCATAGGGAAACAAAATAAAGCCAGGAGGTAGAAACTCAATCTGGATTGCCCACATAAGTGGCAGGAATCCAATTATCTGAACCATCACCGCTCCCTCATAGGCTTTGCATTAGCAGGAAGCTGATGTCAGGAGACAGAGCTTGGATTCAAACCCTACCTTTCTGCTAGGCTAAAGACCGATCCATCAATTAATATTTTTTGGCAACAAATGGTTCATACAAAGGTAAAAAGCATATGGTTTATGTTTGAGAAGTCATCCCCTCCTTTTTTATCTCAAGATAAATTTCCTTAGTGAGATCATCTAAAAAGATTCCAACAGCTGCAACTCCCACATGGAAATAACTAAGTTCAATTTGGGGTAGTCTGGAATGATCCCAAACCTTTTCTTACTTTGCGAAGTTAAATACTCTACACTCCTTGAATAGCAGAATAGATAGTTTTTCTTATTCCTTACTTTTACATATCATCCTGACTCTTTAGATCATCTACTTCCCAAAATCTACAGACTCTGGGAACAAGGCTGGTTTGTCTGCACAACTAGGAGCAGCGCTGCAGCAGCTACGAGGCAGTTTCATTTAGTGTCATGACGTTCCTCAAATCCTCTGACACATTACCACCAATCCCCACTAACCATCGAGAAAAGGGAAACGGCTTTTTCCATAGCTCCACATTTATTAAGCTCAACTATATGACATACCAGATATTCAAGTACGTTTTCGAGTTAAAAAAAAAAAAAAAAAAAACACACAATTCCACTCGGTTCAAGTAATACAGTCACCTTTCCTGTCCTCAGGGATCACTTCCAGGACACCCCCAGCCTCCTGAGAGAACACCAGAATGTCTGGATGCTCAAATCCTTTACATAAAATGGTGACGTATTTACATATAAGCTACACATATCCTTCCATATACTTTAAATCATCTCTGAACTATTTGTAATTCCTAATAATATAAAAAGCTACATAGCTGTTACACTGCATTGTTTAGGGAATAAAGACAAGAAAAAATAGTCTATGAAACTATATGAAGATGTGAAAATTTTTTCTAATGTTTTCTACACATGGTTGGCTGAATCCACAGATGCAGAACATGTGGCTATGGAGGGCAGGCTCCTTACTTAAAAATACACATCATGTACTATGCCAACAGTAGTAGGTTCTACTATGGACTCAGCACAGAGTTCAATTGAAAGGATTTCTGATTCTCATGTAGTAACTGGTCAATAGAAACAAGAAAATAATTAGCTGTTTTATCACTTAACATCTGACTGGCTACCAGAGATCAGCAATAATGCCAGCAACACTTAAAAAAAAAATGGAAAAAAAAGAAAATAAGATCAGGAAAATTTCGTCTGGTAATTCAGATTCCTGGAACCATCTAACATCACGACTGGATTCAATTCCTACTCCAACTGCTGACTTCAGCTTCCCATCAATGTAGATGAGGAGTCAGTGGTGTTGGATAAAGTAATTGGGTCCCTGCCACTGATATGGGAGAGCTGGAATACAACCATGGGCTCTGGCCCTGGCCTAGCCCTGACCATTGTGGACAATTATGGCGTAAACCAGCAGATAGGAGCCAATTCTGTCTGTCCCAGAAAGAAAGGAGAATGAGGAAAAGAAAAGGAGGAAGAAAATCTGCCTTCCAAAAAAATGTCAAGGCATAAAAGGTAACAGAGAGTGGATCCTATATTAATCCTTGGGTGCCAGCCAGTGAATGGCTGTAAGCAATTTCTAAAATGGCTCTCAATATTTCTATTCCTGGATAACACAATTGTATAATTCCCTCCCCTTAAGTACTGACTGAGGGGCCAGTGTTGTGGAACAGAGGGGATTAAGCTGACTCCTGCATGGCCAGCATCCCATATTAGAGTGCTGGCTGGAGTCTCAGCTGCTCTATTTCCAATCTAGCTCCCTACTAATGAGCTTGGGAAGAAGAGGAAGATGGCCAAGTATTTAAGTCTCTGCAACCCATGCAGGAGACCAGGATGGACTTCCTGGCCTCTGGCTTTGGTCTGGCCCACTAAGGACAATTGAGTCCATTTGATAGTGAACCAGCAAATGGAAGATCAATGTCTCTCTCTCTCTCAACTCCTCTCCTTCTCTGTTACTCAGCCTTTCAAAAAAAAAAAAAAAAAAAAAAAAAGAAGGAAGAGGACAGGATGATGATGATGGTAACAACAACACTACTACTACTACTACTACTACTACTACTACTACTACTACTACTACAAATAATAACGGTAGGAGCCACAGAAGTGGAAAGGGGCAGGTGCTTGGCCTGACACAGTTGAGGACACCCTCATTCCATTCAGAGTGCCCGAGTTCCAGTCCCAGCTTCATGCTGATGCATATCCTGGGAGGTGGCAAGTGACGGCTCAATTACTGAGGTCTCTGCCACCACGTGGGAGATCTGGACTGCCTGCTTCAACACAGTTGAAGCCCCAAAAGATGCAGACACTAAGAGAGTGAACCAGCAGATGGGAGTGCTTTTGCAAACATGTTCTTTCGCTCTCCCTCCCTTTCAAATAAATAAATAAGTAAAATTTTAAAGCTTCAAAAAAAGATATTAAGGGCCGGCGCAGTGGTATAGCAGGTAAAGCTGCCACCTACAGTGCCAGCATCCCATATGGGCGCTGGTTTGAATCCCAACTGCTCCACTTCCGATCCAGTTCTCTGCTGTGGCCTGGGAAAGCAGTAGGAATTGGCCCAAGTCCTTGGGCCCTGCAACCGTGTGGGAGACCGGGAAGAAACTCCTGGCTCCTGGCTTCTGGCTTCTGTCAGCACAGCTCCAGCTGTTGCAGCCATTTGGGGAGTGAATATATATATATATATATATATATATCCATATTCCTTATCAGAGGACTCAGCTCTGGGTCCTGACTCAGCTTCTTGCTAATGCAGACCGTGGGAGAAAGGGATGATAGTCCAAGTAACTGCGTTCCTGCCACCCACATGTGCTATCTGATAAAATGCTTGACTTTTCTAACAGGCTTTAATATCTTTTCTCCCACAAATCTTAACACCCAACCCAACTACCAAGAGTCTGATAATAATAATCTAAAGCCATAAATATTATTATACTTCTGTCCTTATTTTGCCTATAAATGTATCTCATAATCTATGAATTAGCCTTTCAAATTCTCTTTCTATGAACAAATCTGAGGTAAATACTTGAAACATGCTCTTACTTTTCTAGATTTTTCTGAAAAATTATGAAAAAATGCTTATTGAACAAAGATTAAAAATGCATACCATGATTCACCTAAAAATTAACAACACAGTCAAAGATTTTCAGGGATTTGTAAAAACTAAAGAAATTAAATATCATTCTATTGAACACTCTGTATCCCATATGGCAATAAAAACCATAGAGCCAACAGCTTACATGTACAATGGACAAACTTGCTAATCCATCATAATCTCTTATCTATAGGATGCCTTTGACAGCCAAATGCACTTTTTTTTTTTTTTTTAAACAGGCAGAGTGGACAGTGAGAGAGAGATGGAGAGAAAGGTCTTCCTTTGCCGTTGGTTCACCCTCCAATGGCCGCCACAGCTGGCGCACCGCACTGATCCGAAGCCAGGAGCCAGGTACTTATCCTGGTCTCCCATGGGGTGCAGGGCCCAAACACTTGGGCCATCCTCCACTGCACTCCCGGGCCACAGCAGAGAGCTGGCCTGGAAGAAGGGCAACCGGGACAGAATCCGGCGCCCCGACCAGGACTAGAACCCGGTGTGCCGGCGCCGCTAGGCGGAGGATTAGCCTAGTGAGCCACGGCGCCGGCCGCCAAATGCACTTTTAAAACATATAAAAGAAATTTTATGAAGTAAAAGTTAAATACTCCAGGTCTACCAAAGTGTACATTGTACATTACAAAATGCCCTCCCTATTCATGTCATCAACTTCATGGCATTAATAAATCGATGCCTTGAAAAATAATGATCTTCATTTCTTTTTCCTTAATTACAACTCCATTTACCACAATGTTAGTTATGAACATTCAATTTCCAAAAAGCTATTATATATTGATCCCCATTAGTTATTTTAAACAAATATGAAACTTGGGGCTGGCGCTGTGGTGTAGCAGGTAAAGCCATTGCCTGCAGTGCCATATGGGCACTGTTTTGAGACCCAACTGTCCCACTTCCGATTCAGCTCTCTGCTATGGTCTGGGAAAGCAGTGGAGGATTACCCAAGTCCTTGGGCCCCTGCACCTACACGGGAGACCTTGAAGAAGCTCCAGGCTCCCTGCTTCAGATCAGCCCAGCTCTGGCCACTGGAACCATTTGTGGAGTGAGCCAGCAGATGAAAGACACTCTCTCTCTCTCTCTCTCTGCGTCTGCCTCTCTGTAACTGTGCCTTTCAAATAAGTAAATAAATCTTTAAAAAACATATGAAACTCTAATAAATGGTCCTGATGGAAATATTCCATAGTTTGAAGAGATATATTTCTGGGGACAGCACTGTGGTGTAGTCTGTTAAACCTTTGCCTGCGGCACCGGCATCCCATATGTGCGCTGGTTCATGTCCCAGCTGTTTCCTCTTCCAATCTAGCTCACTGCTAATGGCCTGGGAAAGAAGTAGAGAATAACCCAAGTCCTTGGGCCCTGCACCCAAGTGGGAGACCCGGAGGAAGCTCCTGCCTCCTGGCTTCGGACAGGCTCAGCTCTAGTCATTGCTGCAATTTGGGGAGTGAACCAGCAGACAGAAGATCTTTGTCCTTCTATTTTTCTTTCTCTCTCTTCCCTTCTGTCTGTAACTCTTCCTCTCAAATAAATAAATAAATCTTAAACAAATAAAATGAGGTATATTTCTAAAGTTCTCTAAGGAACTTGATTATGATTTCTTCTGTCTTCTTTTCTGAGAAATTAAAAATCCATTTACAACTGGCATTAACACAGAGCACCCCCTATAGACTTAACACTAATACATTATTGAAGGAAAAAATCAAGTAAATACATATTAAATGTTTTAATTAGTATGTGATTTAACATTTAATGAGCAAATTTATATTAAATATTAACATGGAATACTAACTTTCATAAATGTGATTTATCAGCAGATATTAAGATGGACAGAAAAGCAGGCTTAGAATTTTCAAGAAGCAGGGTACAACAGACCTTTGACACATAAAAATGCTTTTCAAAACCTATGCCAAGATGGAAAGGTAAGTAAAACCTTTTTTTTTTTTCAAGATTTATTTATTTATTTGAAAGAGTTACAGAGATAGAGGGAAAGGGACAGAGATAGAGCTATTCCATCCACTCGTTCATTCCTCAGACAGCCACAATGGCCAAGGCTGGGCCAGCCAGAGCTGGGAGGCAGGAGCTTCCTTCCGTTGGTTCATCCCCCAAATGGCTGCCACGGCCAACGCTGCGCTGATCTGAAGCCAGGAGCCAGGTGCTTCTTCCTGGTCTCCCACGCGGGTGGCAGGGCCCAAGCACTTGGGCCATCCTCCACTGCACTCGCGGGCCACAGCAGAAAACTGTTTAGGAAAAGGAGCAACCGGGACTAGAACCCGGTACCCATATGGGATGCGGGCACCGCCGCAGGCGGATTAACCAAGTGAGCCAGGGCGCCGTTCCCCTTTCATCATATTTTCAAAGAAGTCCTAATCCCAAAAAGTAGAGTATTGCTTTTAACCTTACTTGTAAGAGTTAAAAAAAAATGAAGCAGCTGGCCACACAGTAAAATAATAATACTTCACAGGAAATATAAAGTCAAATAGACCTGTTTACAAATCACATTAACTTCTCTGAACCCCATCTGAAAGCTGCCATAAGGATTAAACTGTATCACAAATAGAAGCATTTAGCACAGCACATGGAACACAATTATCACTCAATAAATAATAACAATCCAACTTGAGTTTGAATCCAGCCTCTAAAACTTACTAGCTGAATGGCTTTAGGCAAGATACTTCACCTCTAAGAAAGAGGAATGAAATTACCTACTTTATACAGTTGTTGCAAGGATTAAATGAATTAGTAGACGTAAAATGCTTATAACAGCACAAGGTATATAACAAGTGTTACTGATGATAATGAAAAAAAAAAAGTCCTATAAATTCTGTCTGGTTCTTCACATTCAATTCCTCTGCCCAAATTTGGCCAATTTTTATATACATCTTATATGCAAGATTCTCAATCTTCACCTCAAAGGCTTTAATTAGATTGTGTCCATGTATTCCAACATCCAGTAAGAATGTAGCCCAAATTTTATGCCATCTATATTTTATGGCTCTGTTGGGGAGTTCATCTATGTCGCTCCCCCTCTTCGTGGAGGAACGACACAGGACCCTGCGCTGTTCTTTCATCTGCTCGGCCGTCCCCGGGTTTGCTGCTGGTTCTTCCCGGGTTGGCTACTGTCCCTTCCACCTCCATGGAAGGGCAGTTCCTCCTGGCCACATTCCCCACTTCCGCAGGGGAGTGGCACACTGCTGGCCGGCTCTCTCGGGGGCTGCACGGGTGTTCCCTTAGATGTTCCCCTTAGATGTTCCTGGTGCATGCCGTCTCTCTCCTCCTTTATAGTCCTCCTCCGCCAATCCTAACTCGGCTGCCCACACGCCGAGTACGCTGCTCTCCTCCAATCAGGAGCAAGTCCTACAGTTTATTGGTTGAACTGGAGGCAGCTGTGCAGAAGCTGTTTACTTCTCTCCCAGTGCCATATTGTGGGAGAGCAGATGCATAGAATAAGTCTTAATTCCAGTAACTTAGTCTAGTCCGGATTGCTCCCCACAGATCCCCCTTTCTTTTTATTTTTTGGCGTTGATACGCGCCTGTCTTCGGTGTCCCGCAGCACACACTCTGCTCTACTTGCTAGAGTTGCCACAGGTTCTTACACGTTCTATCAATCAGGCAAACCGAATCCGGGTCCTCTCTTCGCCATGTTGTGAGGAGGTTTTTAGGCGCTGATGCGTGCCTGTGTTCGGTGCCCTGCAGTGCATGCTCTGGTCGAGCCGCCTGTTGGTGCTTACCGCCCTAATCAGGCAGACCGAATCCAAGCTTTCTCATTGCCGTATTGTGGGGGAGACTTATTAGTGTTGGTTCGTGCCTATCTTCGGTGACCTGCAGCTCATACTCTGGTCGAGCTGCTTGCTGGTGCTTACTGCCTTAATCAGGCAGACCGAATCCAAGCCTCCTAATTGCTGTATTGTGGGGAGGCCTTACTGATGTTAATTCGTGCCTGTCTTCGGTGACCTGCGGCGCATAAGCTGCTAGCCGCCCGCAGGTGCTCATCGCCTCACTTAATCAGGCAGACCGAATCCAAGCTCTCACATTGCAGTGTTGTGGGGAGGCCTTTCTATTTCTCTACTTCTCTATCTCCGGGCATTCCTATTTCTCCCATTTTACTTCTATCTTCCAGCATTCCTATTTCTCTCATTTTACTTCTAAACT